>NC_140421.1:14274128-16674128 GCF_965140295.1 Lepidochelys olivacea | reverse complement strand
TAAGGGGGTTGTGAATATTTTTGCCTTTGAATAAGGGTTTGCCAACCTGAAAAGGGTGAGAGAAACTAGGCTAGGAAAAGAACAAAGGCCTTTCTGGGGGAAGAGCCAACCCTTGGCAGCCTCAGGATCTTCCCCAATAATGACTGAAAGCAGCAGCAGCAACAGGGAAAGAGGTCCAATCAGAGCCCTCTCCCCTTAATCTTCACAGCTGGACAACCAGTGATATGAGCAGACTGCTTTTTACAACTGGAAGTTTGAACACTATTTTCTGCCCCAACATTGGCTTTCTGCCCCAAACTCTTCTGACTGTTTCTCATAGTCCCTTTACTGCTGGTCACAGGACTTCCCTCCATGCTCTTCTCCCCACTACTTCTGTCTTCTCACTATCTTTCCTTTTCTAAAGTAAGGGATTAGATGTGCAAAGTATTCAGTGTAGTCTTGTGCCTGGTGGATTCCCAGTTGCTGGAGTGGTCATTAGCAGTAACATAAGGTGTCTCACCCCAGAACTGGGGAGCCACAAAGGTGTATTAATGCCAGCTTTGTCCTCCTCCTGATGTTTGCCAGCCTGGAGGATCTGAGCCAGAACCCCTCCAAGTATATAGCTCACTGGATATCCCTGCCATCTCTAGTCCCTATTAATTAAAGTTGATGCTTTTTGCCAAAATAAAAATAAGCCAATAAACTTTATGTGGGGGCGGGCAGGACAAAAGATGAGTAATTTATCTTCCACTTTTATAAGTGTGCCAATAAATTAAAACCTTTTCTGGTATTCTGATTGTATTTTATGAACCTTTTACAAATTGAGGGAATTAGCATTTTTTAGATGAAAAAGGAAGGGGGCTGGGACAGATTGGGAAGGACATGTTTTCATTGATGATGTTGGCAACTCCTTATGATTCCCTTCCTAGTTAGTGTTGTAAGGTATATCCTTATCTTGTTGTGTGTGTATACAGGGACTGCATTTTCTTTTATGTCTGTGCAAAACATGCCACATGATAGGTGCTGCTGCAATATAGATAATAATTAGACTAATACAAATGGAAAGTATGAAGTCTAAAGCTGAGGAAAGGCTCCTAAGAAAAGCAGCTGAAGTGTTTTTCAGATGGCTCAAGACAAAAAGCTGCCCATGCAAGCCAATTTATAAATTTCATCCAGAAAAAAGGTCTGGATGAATATGATACTAAAATTGACCAACTTGCAGATTTGTATCCTTTTGAGTGCAAATGTAGGAAAATAGAGCAGTCCTTGTTGTTCAGTAGTATCCCTAAGGTTTTGACTTGGCATTCGTTATAGATTGAGTATTGTTCTTCTAGAGATGTTCTTTTGTTAGACTCTTTATAGCAACAGCCACAGAACAGGTGGTAACATGTCTTGTAAACCCAGAACTCATACGGCCCATGAGAGGAGGATCTGTAATGGATGGAGCCAAATTTCTTCTGTTACTTTTTTGAGTCACTAGGCCATGTTTTTATTCAAGCTGGAAGGCTGCTTTGTGCCTTTCCTGCCTGATCTCAGAGATGTAACATAAAATATAGACAGGGTCTGTTCATAATAAAAATTAATCATCAAAAGAAAAAACTTTCTCTCTTTTTTCCATGCTGAAAAGTAATGAGATACAGAATCAGATTCAGACAAAATATTCTCTGTCTTCTCTGATCTTTCATTAAAAACTTGAATCCCAACCTGAATCCAAGATGAAGAACTTCTGGACTTTAGGAGACTTTAGATCTAGATCCAGTGCCAAATTCCAGTGCTCATGCCCATCCTCCAGCAGGAGAGAAGATGCTGGAAGGTTAGACAAGGCTATAAAATTCTTTCAGTATAAGCATTCTATTTGGTTCTTATTGTCCCTATGGTAATCAATGTTTTCATGCTTAAAGGAGTGTAAATTGGTACTGGAAGATACTTCTGCTGCTTTTGGGACTTCTCCAATATTTTGTAACAGTTAATGAGAACTTAAACATCTACCCTATTAAATGGGAGGAGACGGCTTCTTTGCTGGCGTATCCTTATTATTTGTTTCTTGAGCTCAAGTGTGTGTGACTTGATTTGATTCTAAGGCTTTTCTGGTGGCAGACAATGTTAGTCTTGTTGGTAGCGGAAATAGTTGTTATGCAGAGAATTAAACCATCAATTCCAATGGTTTGCCTCTGTTTTTTGCTCCATTTTTATAACAAAAGAATTCCTACTAATAAAGGTTAAAATATAAGAAATTCCTTATCTTTGAAAAAGAGAGGAAGAGTGGTTGTCTTATTAAGTCCTTGTGCTTGGGTTCAGACATTCTGGTTTCTGTCCTGACCTTGCCACAGTCTTCCAGTGTGACCTTGGACAAGTAACTTATTCACTCTGTGCTTAAGTTCCCTATCTGTAAAATGGGAGAAATGCTACTTCACTTCTCCCACCCTTTTTCTGACTTGTCTGATTAGATGGTAAACTCTCTGGGGTTGATACTGCCTCTTCTATATTTCTGTACAGCACCCAGCACTGAGGGGCCCTGATCTCAGTTTGGACCTCTCGGAACCCCTGTAATACAAATATGTAAAAAGAATGGGACAATCTGATGTTTTATGGTGCCAAAGTCTCTCATATACTAGGATAGAAAGTAAGATGAATGGAGTTTCTGTGGCAATACAGATTTCTTTTTTTGCCTGTTCCCTGACATATTTGCTATTACTCTGCAGTGCTGTTTGAAAGCAATGAAAAAAGGGCAAAAAATGGATGTTCCTTCCACTTCCCCTCTGAAGGCTAATGAACAATGGAATTGCACAAATGTGTGCACAGGAGGATGGTATAGCTGGTGCAGTCACTCTTCACATCCGCCATGATCAAAATTCATTCAGCAGTTCTTAAGGGGCCTGGTGAGTGTGTTGCTGCTCAAGTAGCTCATAAAGTCACCTTCTATCTGCCTATGTAGGTTGTTGCAGGTGATGTTAGATGATGAGGTGGATGAAGGGAAAGCAGTGGATGTATTGTTTCTTGACTTTAGTAAAGCTTTTGACACGGTCTCCCACAGTATTCTTGTCAGCAAGTTAAGGAAGTATGGGCTGGATGAATGCACTATAAGGTGTGTAGAAAGTTGGCTAGATTGTCGGGCTCAATGGGTAGTGATCAATGGCTCCATGTCTAGTTGGCAGCTGGTATCAAGTGGAGTGCCCCAAGGGTCGGTCCTGCGGCCGGTTTTGTTCAATATCTTCATAAATGATCTGGAGGATGGTGTGGATTGCACTCTCAGCAAATTTGCGGATGATACTAAACTGGGAGGAGTGGTAGATACGCTGGAGGGGAGGGATAGGATACAGAAGGACCTAGACAAATTGGAGGATTGGGCCAAAAGAAATCTGATGAGGTTCAATAAGGATAAGTGCAGAGTCCTGCACTTAGGACGGAAGAACCCAATGCACAGCTACAGACTAGGGACCGAATGGCTAGGCAGGAGTTCTGCGGAAAAGGACCTAGGGGTGACAGTGGACGAGAAGCTGGATATGAGTCAGCAGTGTGCCCTTGTTGCCAAAAAGGCCAATGGCATTTTGGGATGTATAAGTAGGGGCATAGTGAGCAGATCGAGGGACGTGATCGTTCCCCTCTATTCGACATTGGTGAGGCCTCATCTGGAGTACTGTGTCCAGTTTTGGGCCCCACACTTCAAGAAGGATGTGGATAAATTGGAGAGAGTCCAGCGAAGGGCAACAAAAATGATTAGGGGACTGGAACACATGAGTTATGAGGAGAGGCTGAGGGAGCTGGGATTGTTTAGCCTGCAGAAGAGAAGAATGAGGGGGGATTTGATAGCTGCTTTCAACTACCTGAAAGGGGGTTCCAAAGAGGATGGCTCTAGACTGTTCTCAATGGTAGCAGATGACAGAACGAGGAGTAATGGTCTCAAGTTGCAGTGGGGGAGGTTTAGATTGGATATTAGGAAAAACTTTTTCACTAAGAGGGTGGTGAAACACTGGAATGCGTTACCTAGGGAGGTGGTAGAATCTCCTTCCTTAGAGGTTTTTAAGGTCAGGCTTGACAAAGCCCTGGCTGGGATGATTTAACTGGGAATTGGTCCTGCTTCGAGCAGGGGGTTGGACTAGATGACCTTCTGGGGTCCTTTCCAACCCTGATATTCTATGATTCTATGATTCTATGTTTATCTTTTACTCACCCCAAGCTAACATTTCCCCCTTTCCTCTTACATCCTTCTCTTCTCTTCTCCCTTATGACACCAGTGCTGTCTTCACCCGTCTGTTTTTCATTTTTATCATGTCTGCCAACAAACTCTGCTATCCAGTCCATGACATGTGGATGCTGTTGATCTTGTTTTCATGATAGACTACAAGTTCATAGTCCTCAGATAAACCTGTCAGAGCAGACTCTTCTTATTCAAACATCAGGATTTTCCCACTTTCAGGCCATAAATTAAGAACTGATTGAGAGCTTTTTTTTTTTTTTTTGCAGAAACTTAAAAGTTTCTGTCAAGAATCAGAATACTACAGCCTGCCCCTCCTTTCTGAACAGATATACCAAAAAGTCTATCTGACTATTTTCTATGAAAATTAAAATAGAGCTTGATAATAGTCGAGGAATCATCAGATATTTTGCAGTGGAGCAGCAGTTTGTATGTGTCGATGTTGGCTTATCTGTAAAATAGGAAGACACCTTGAAATGTTTGGGTATGTTTCTCTATCAGTTCAAAACAATGGATAGCACTTTCCAGTGTTTGCCTGGGCCTCATAAAGAAAATAATTTTAAGCAGGAAACTGGATTCTCTTCTTTGTACAAGAACATCAACTGTTGCTGATTCGCATTGAGCTGTTTTTAACATATGTATATTTGTACAATGCAATTGAAGGGTATTTTTTGGTTTTTTTTTTTTTGGATAGTGTGTATGTGTGAAAAGTTGAACTAAGTTAAATATATTGGGATGATGCATTCCAAGATAGTACACTGCTCTTCAAGGTATAAAAGAGTTCACCACATTAAAGACTCATTTATTTAAAATATAAAAGCAGTGACAGTTGCAGGTTAACAAAAGTAGGCTGTAGTCCTATATGGTTCCACGCTTGCATTAGAGAAAATTAAAATAAACATTAAAGGGTTGTTCTTTCAAGGTGTTCCTTATCTGAGTGATTTCTTTCCTGAATTCCTGATTTCTACTTCAAGTGGTTTAACCTCGCAAGCCCCATGACTGCAGAGTACAATCTGTGTGTGTGTGTGTGCGCGTGCATTAGTAACACTCAACTATGGTCTGTTATTTTCTTCCAACATAGGGTTTGACCATTAGAATTTGAACTGTATATGAATCCACTGGTCATGCCAACCCCATACTGCAATGCAGGGAGAAGGCTTCCTGTGTTTTGTGTGTACACATGTGCAGAATCCTTTGCATAGTGTCCTGGTGTTTCTGTTGTGTTTGAGCCTTAGGTTTGCTCACAAACCTGCTCAGAATTCAGCTCCTTTTGAATAAAACAGTAATCAAGATGGCAATCCAAGAGTAGTCTAAGGTTTACTGGTGCCATGTATAATTAGCCACAGAATTATTATGCACCTAAACAGAGAGGCCCTGAATCTGATTTCAATCCAATGTGAGCAGAAGTAACAACGACATCAACGCCAGAATACGTGAATTCAAAATCAGGCCTTGAGCTTGTGGGAAGGCAATAAAAGAAAACTTCAGTGTATGCCTATGTTAACAAAAGAAAGCAAATAGCTACAGGAAAGCGGGTTGGTTCCATGGGGAGTACCTAACTAGAGATATTGGTTTGCTTTTGTTCTTGTAGCACATCAGTTATACAAATTAAATTAGAAAACTGGAGTTCTAAAATACAGTAAGTTTTCAGAAAGAACATAAGGTTTAGAAAGAAAGCAAGGAGGAGAAAAAATATGTGGCAAGGGAGCCATATCAGGTGGTACTGACAGTGGGGTACAGAAGGCCTTTAATAGTTATCAGGAGCCTCAGGGAACAGTGTCTATAATAGCAGAAGTGGATGACTGCAATCACTTATTGCGTTCCAGGGATGGGGTGGTCATGAGTGTTTTTATTACAGGACTTACAATAATAGGAAGTTTAGTTTATATTATGAACTGTCACAGCAATTTCTTAATAATTTTAAATATTTAAGGAAAGAGGTTCATTCAGTGTACTGAGAGGTACAGTTACCACCTGTTCTATTGCAAAGTGCAATAAAGGCATCTGTTCTTAGCTTTAATATTCTCAAATATATTTTGGTAATCTCTGTTGTTTAATTGAACCCTGTGAGCACATGGATGCTTGAAAACCTCCTCATGGGGCAGCATGGATACTTGCATTAGCAGTCAACAACACAGGAGCATTTTGTTAAGCAGCCAGTTATCAAAGAGGATTACACACTACAAAGGATTAAAGACTGCATAAAAAAACCCAAAGGATGGGAATGAATGACATTACCAGAGAATTAAGCAATAGGCCAACGCTCTAGAGGATTTCAGTCAGCACTTTGTGGAACCCCATTCTATTGATCTAAATTGTTTCTGAGATATTTTATAATGATAAATGGTGCACTTACAGAGTCATTACTACGTCTGGTCACCCTTGTTAGGGTTATACTTATAATTAGGTTATATCTAATAAGACTGGAAGGTTAATCAGCAATATATGTATGTTCTAGGGGTACATAAATTAAAATTTGTAGAAGTCCATCTACATATAAAGCTGGGAAATTATTGATCTCTTAAATCTTTGGCAGCCTTTTAAACTTTTTTTTCTTTTGTTGTTTAAGGAACCATTTTATGAGTTAGCCACCAAAATAGACTTTAAACTAACACAGGAGATCAGCTATTGCAAATCATAAAACAGGGCATAAAAACTTGTGTAGTGCCTATTGAAGCTTATAAAATCAATATATATTTTAGTCACACTAAAAATCTCATTAGTTCATTCTCTTGACTTAAAGTAGCCAACACCTTATTAAATACTAACTATGTTTCTGATTCAAGAAAAAAAGTGTATTGTTGACTCCCCAGAGGTTCTTCCATTTACCCCAAGTCCCAATATCTGATAATCTCTGCAACCATCTAGTGAGGATTTTCTTTGCATTGTGAACATAAATAGTAGGAGTCATGGTGTAGGGAAGTTTACAGAGATCCTGTTAGCCTGAAAAAGACTTTTTTCACATAATATTATCTTGTGTTTTCCCCCAATATCAGTTTAGAAACCTACAAAGTCAAATGTGTATTTAAAAGTCATAGTTTTCTGTGATTGTTTTGGAACTAAATCCATTATGTTTCAGTCCTGCCTGGATGTGGGTGGTGAAAGAGCAGTACTGAGCTATTAAATACGCTTGCTGAACATGGTGCTTTTATTACTCATGATCCAATAAAATGAAGCAAGGTGAAGGGAGTGGGCTGTGCAGGCTAATTGTTACCAGGGACATGGCACCTAAGAGGCTCCTAGCTCGCTTGGGAAGATACTATTTTTTCAGAAACTTTGGGCATATTTCTGTCAGTGGGCTGTCCCTGGGCAGTGGTGTTCTAAACCTCAGTTGAGCAGACACTACTCTTGGCAGAAGGGGTCAGCAGCAGAAGAAATATAGCCTAGTCCATATCTAAAGCCCTTCCTTTCCTCAAAGAGACCTGCGCAAGCTGTCCATGGAGTAGTCAGGCGGTTTGTTCGTAGAGGATACAAAAATCCATGCACAGTTTGTATTCAGGTTGTTCCCTGTCTCAGGGAATCCCTGGCAGTTTCTTCCACAGGAAAGCCTCTTGTCTCATCAGCTTACTGTGGTTCCCAGGCCTGTGAGCCTGGGCCAAAATTGGAAAAATGAATTTTGAATTTGCATGCCCAATGTGAGATGACTTAAAGGGGTATGAACTTCAGGGATTGCTAAACACCAGCTCTCTGACAAGCTCTACAGCTGGCAATGATGTTACCCTCAACTGCCCACTTTCTCTCATGCTGCCCCTCATACATGGAACTCTCCATAAGCATCCGTAGAGCCACTTTATTGTTCTCTTTCAAATCCCTCCTGAAAACCCCTTTGCTGCGATTCCTATGGGGGGAAAGGGGACTTGACAAGGATTAGACTGTTGGAGTGCAGAGACTATTGGCTCACCAATATTGCCACATTGTTTCCTTGTACTCCCTATCTGTTTGTATACATCTGTGCTCTCTTGTCTTATGCTTAGATTGAGAGATCTTTGGGGCGGGGACCATATTTTTGTTTTGTCTGTTCAGCCTCTGGCACAATGGGGCATATCCATAAGTAGGGCTCCTATGAACTATGATAATACAAATAAGAAAAGGAGTACTTGTGGCACCTTAGAGACTAGCAAATATGTTTGAGCATAAGCTTTCGTGAGCTACAGCTCACTTCATTGGATGCATTCAGTGGAAAACCAAATAAATACAAATACAAATAAAGTTCTGTCTCAGCATCCATTGGGTTTGTCATAAAACCTAGGGTGGGTCCCCTGGGAGCAATCTCTTATTTAGTTGTTGGTCCTTGTCAGAAATGTGGAGGGGATATTTTCAGGACATGACACAGTCCAATAGCCCAAGAAAAGTTCTTTGGCAAGAAGGGAGCTAGCAAAGTCCAGCCCGAGTTCCTTTTCTCCTGATTTAGAGGAATAATATTTTCTTGTTTCTCCCTTTCAGGCTCTACAGCCAGGGACACATCCCAGGAAACGGGGAAGAGGAACATGCTATATTGGCATAGTGTGTGCATGTGACACTGATGTTCACAATCTGGCATCTGTGATATCTGATGAGGTTTGTGTCATTCTTGCAGCAATGGGAAAGCAGTAGAATCAACGGAAACAAACCCACACAGAAAAAGGGTGAAGCATGCGAAAAATAATCCCTGTAATAAACACTCAGAAGAACATAAACTTTTTGAAACTATCTTATTTAATGGGGTGGGAGGGGGATTTTTCAGTGCCCCATTAAGCCACGGACCCGCAGTTAATCTGGCGTGCTTTCTCTGGCATTCAGCCCTTTCGGAGAGAATGGGAGCCAAGATCAGTGGCTGAGCTGTGTAGCTGTCACAGTCTCGGTGCTGGAAAGGTTCAGTGGAAGCGAATCGAAGCAGCATTTTAGCTTGCTGTTGCACATCGCCAGGAGAGCCGAGGCTGATGAACGGAATGAGTGCTCTGAAGCTAAGTACGATACCGACTCTCTCAGCCTAGAGTAAGAAACGCTCCTGCTGCAGCAGCACAGCCACCAGCAGCAAAGTCTGCTAGAGAAAAGAACTGATTTCCAGCCACCCATGCCAGCGCCTTGTGGGACGGTGCGCTATCCAGGGTGCTGAAACATGAACCAAACAGCAACCGTGTCCCATCATGTCAAGTGTCAGTCATCTAAGCCGATCAAGGTAGGGGCAACATTTCTTTCTTTTATTCCCCTGTTGTGCAGCATGTACATTGTAATTCCATATATTTAACACACCTTAATGTGTATGCTGGGTTTGCTACCAATAGAGCGTCTTTGGATTGGGTTTGGAAGGAAGGTTGAATCAGAGTAAAGAATTTGTGTATAGGAAGCTGCATAAAGATTTTAGTGGGAGAACATAGTAGTGAATATAGTACTACAGGGTCATTTATCATTGGTAGTTTTAATCTTAGTGTCTGAGAATCTTGGTATAATGCAGAAAGTTTCCAAAACTTGGGGTGAGTTTGCAGTGTCATCTGGTTAGTGGTGAAAGAAATTACAGAAGACTATACAAGCTTGAAAAGAGCAAACCAGCACCCTGAAATTACTATGCATCTGGCAACTGTGTCTGATGATTTGCCACCTTTTATATCCTTTAACTAAAACATAAAAACCCCAGAGGCATTAAAGTTGCAGCAGAGATAATGAACATGTGTTGATTAATTGATCTTAAGGTCCAAATCCATTTTTTACAAATGGTTTGCTAAGTGAAACCCAGATGTATATTCATGTGAAAGTTTGTCATGTAGTATCTGGTTAATTGAAAATATGTTGTTCTGGAAGATCTTACTTTATTTTTTGATTCTTTACTGCATCGAAGGGTCAAAGGCTGTGATGCGATGATCTAGAAGTGCAGTATAATCTTGAGGTTTTATTAATCATTGTATCATTCTTCAACCAATTCTGATTGGCATGGGGCTAATAGTTCATTTCACATGGTTAACTTATCTGGTTACTACTTTGGTTTTCTTCATTGTGCGTTGTGACTGCACTTGTGTATGTATTGTAGTTCTGGTAAACGATGGGCATTTCTTATGGCAATAATCCACTAGATTTTTTGCCATCTTCTTCCCCCTCTTCTGTCAAAGCCTTGTTTTTTACACAGAGGTAAAGTTTTCTATTAATGCAAAATGACTTGCCAGCTGAAGTTCTAGTCTCTTTAATAAGGAAAAAGTAACCCCTAAATATACTTGTATGCAGTAAAAATGATCTCTATAAATATAAGTGATTTTTCCTGGAATAATATAATGTCCCTGTGTTTGGCTATTTTTCTCAGTTCTGTTCTAGAGAGAAAGTACCACAAGAGGAAATTTTGCATCTGTTATTTTTTTTCACAGATTAATGTGGAAATCTGCAAAAAGTACAATGCAATACTTCTTTTTTCACATAATGCAAAACTGTGCAGTGCTAACTGGGGTGCAAACTAATTCTAAGTGGCATGACAAAATCTAGTTCTTTACTCTGTATAATGGAAAAAGTTGGGAATTTATTTATTTTTAAAAAGGAATGTCTGAAAGACCTATATTAGAAAATTATCAGCTAGGTTTTCTACGTTAATTGCTGGAAGTAAAAACTGTAACCTTTTGAGTAACTGAGAGAGGAGGGAATAACATACATCTTCTATGTCATTTTATCTATAGGCTACAATTAATAGAGTACAGAGAATAATGCAAACTATGTGTAGACAGGGAGGGGTTGGGGACTGACCTCTGTTCTTAATGACTAGTCATGCAATTCATAATGGTATTTGTCAACCATAAATGACCAGGTTTTTTTCATGCTTAAATGTTCAAGGTCACAAAAATGATGAATTGCAGTTGCCTTGGCCCACTTCAAAGCGTGCAAGTGTATATAATATTAAATCACTTCAAATCATTTCATACTCTGCGGGTCTAGCACTGAGAATAATAAGGGAACAGAGTGTACCGTGCAGTAATGGTACTTGCACTGTAAAGTATTCCTACATTATATTTGACATAACTTATACTTATTTTTCACTGACAGCAACACTTCCTAAATTCATTTGATTGGACTTTTTAAACCAAAACAAAAAATGTTGATACACGACTAAAAAACAACCCAAACAAGTCAGTATTCTTCAGAAAGAGAGAGAACATGATTCAGAGTCTTCTAGACATCTTTCATTATGCAACAAACATAGCATTACTGATACCATAAGTTAAACTATATTTCATTTTTCTGCTCATTATTTAGTGTCAGGTGTAAGATGTGCCTTAGAAAAGCTAAGCCAGTGGTTACTACATGGTAAGGGAAATATGATGTTGAAAGATTAGTAACAGACCTATTGTAGAATGCCCTATCACTGAAGGCTATATGTGAAATAAGCAGTAGAATTCACAGTGAATATTACTAACTATATTTTGACAAGTAGCATGGAAAATATTGGTAGAGAAATTGTAAAATCGAAGGAGAACATGTAAAAGGATAAGTTAACACCTCTTGTTGTTTTGTCTATATAAAATAGTTCTTTGTTTTCTCTATTTGTGGTGTTCTTTATGCTTCTCTCTGACACACAGGCCCTTTACATCTCTGCTCACTCCTTGTTACACTTAGTATGATGATACCATCATATGTTTGTATGGAGTAGATATTTCTTGTGCTGCTAATGGAACCCGAAATTCTGAATTCACACACACAAATACACAGAATGACCCACTTGTCCAGTAAACTGAGTCTTGGACACTTTCTGTTGTCACTGACGTAATTCCTATCCTAATTAGAAGTTCTGAAACTCCCATTGCATTCTATCCAGTGCAGCAGACTGCATGGTAAACAGTGACATGTTGAGTTATTTTGGGTCTTCGCATTTTAACCATTGATATGTTGTGTACAGTAGAAACGAAAGAACAGCAGAAAAATAGTTTGAAAAGGGCAGCAGAATACTCAGGAGTATGATGAATAGTTTTCTCGGTAAAGTTTGACTGAAAATAGCTAGGGTTTAGTGAGTTAAATACTGAGGCTACTGCTGCTGCAGGTGAACGTGATGAATAGTTGACTTGCACGTGTGTGATTTCTTCATGCACCAATAACCTTTTGTTTAATATAGACTCATGCGGGCGGAGTCTCATTTTCAGCAAAGCCCTTTTACATCTTTCTTGGGATGTTAATGTGCCTCTAACTGGGTGCAAATTACAGCTACACCCATTTTCACTGGTCCCTTACACTGCCAGAGCAATGTTACCTGAGTGTATGTGAGAAACAGATCCATGACGTCCAAATGGTTTCAGGGACATATGGCCATGTTAACATATGAAATCCAATTGTAGCGTCAAGTAGAAAAGAACAAAGATACCAAAACCCTTCAGTTTACCTAGGATCAAATGCAAAATGTATTAATAAAATATTTTTAAACTTCTAATCCTTTTTATAGCTTTTCTGAAGCGATTGCAAATCTTACCAGCATGCTAGCAGTATTATGAATAATGATCTTTCACTCTGAGACCTGTAGCAAATATTTTTAGGGTCTAGCAGTGAACAAAGTCCCCCCTTTCTCTCCCCTCCCCCCGAGGGCAATTATCCTGTTTTTTTTCTTTACGCTCTTGGCCCATCTTGTCAACACTGCAAGTAAAATAGATCTCATAGCAGAATCACACTGCTATAGTGTACTAATAGCAAAATAAAAAAAATTTGCCACCAAGAAAATAAAAAGCAAATAATAATTTAATAGGTTTGAAAAAAATATTGAATTATCATGACTGATCAAACTCCCTATCACCATAAAAAACCAAAAATCTATATGAAAATTAGAGGTACTGAAGAGCAGGAATGCTTGCTTCTCACGTCTCTCCACAGGCAGGTCTATATTGTGCGCTTCAGAAGAAAGGAATTAAGCTAACATTTCTGCAATTCTCAACTTTCTTTAATGACATAGACTTTCCAATAGATCATGCCCCTTGACCTTTATAAGCCCGTTTCTGGATCAGATTATGGGTGGGTCATATAGAAAGGGCAACTGACTGGCATTTCAGGAACACATGGTCTCTGTGTAAGGCATGGTGTACTTCAACATATTGTCCATATGTTTTTCTCCTTTACCCCGCCCTTCATCCATTTTTACATTGTAAGATCTATGTGGTAGGGATGGATAAACATGTGTTTAGCCAGTGCTTAGCACTTTGTAGGATCTACCTCATCTTAAACAAATAAAAAGTAATATCAACCATTCTTTAATAATTTGACTGCTCCTTAAGGAAATAATAAAGCTTTTTTTGTGTTCAAGGTCCATTGTTGTAGTTGCAAAACACACAGTAGATGTCTTACCTGAAAGTAGTTTGAGGGATGTATTTTTAAAGGGGCTTCTCTCAGTCCTCCTGAACTGGGTATACAGTTTTCCATCCACAACAAATCGGATTTGTACAGGAAAATTGCATCTTCTGTCAAATCAAGGACATAATCCTGCAGACTCTTACACACACAAATCTTCATTGCTCAAGTGAGTACTGACTTCACTGAGAATGCTCATATGAGTTTGGATTATTTGCTTTGGTAAAGTTTGCAGCTTTGAGGTCCGGGTAGATAAATGCTTAAATACATAATTTGTGTTGACAAATTAGATTTTTTTCCACACATGCAAAAATAATTGCACCTGCGCCTATACAGATTGCTTAGAAAACTAATCTCTTATAGGTTTCAGAGTAGCAGCCGTGTTAGTCTGTATTCGCAAAAAGAAAAGGAGGACTTGTGGCTAACCAATTTATTTGAGCATAAGCTTTCGTGAGCTACAGCTCACTTCTGTGTAAACTGAGAATAGCACTATTGAAGACATGCTTGATTTGAAAGACCAGGTTCCCAACAGATAATCTGAATGATTGTTCCATTCTGAATTGTCCTGGACAGTATGTAACAAAAATGTCACATGTCACTATTATGGGAAATGGCATTCAATGGGAAGGCTATCTATGGCAGTGTAATAATGCAAGAAGAAAAATGTTGTGCATTTAGTACTTTAATAGGCTTGTATAGACTTACTATATATGTTTTATTTTGTCCCAACAGCAGTCTGATGCCATAGCATTGTTTTCAACATAAGATATTTAGAGTATTTCCATACATTGAATTATAATGCTCAGTTCCTGTTGTCCATTGAAGCATTGTACAGAGGTGATAGTGGAATGTGTGAGGTATGTTAATAATGTGAGACATGTCAAACATATGCTTTTGGAACCAGCCACCTAGGAACAGAAACTTAAAGAAAGAAAAAAAAACATTATTTTTTTTTACAGCCACTTGTCATTAATCCATGAGTTGAAGGCTTGTAATATACACACAAATAAATTATACACTTTGTGCATGTTTATCTAATCCACCGGTATTTGACTCTTCTGTAAAAAGACAGTACCTACAAAAATGGTAATCTAGCCATGTCAGATTGAAGAAGGGTAATGAGCAATTAGGAGGATTAGGTGCATGTAGATGAAAGAGGTAAATTGGGATGGGACATAATATGAATGTTTTGGGTTTTACTCCCTAAATGCATATTGGATTCCATTGCCACCACACCATGTACAGTCACATTTCTACCCACCTTCACTTTTGGTTTACGCCTGTGTGCTTATTTATATTTTATAAAACAAAAATACCAAGCAATGCACACACGTGCTTACAGTGAACATGACATAACAGTCAACTTCTGTGAGCTGGAATTTTCTAGATGAAAATGCTAAGACTTTGACAACCGCATGTAATTCTTCCATTTCCACAGCTTGCTCATATTACATTTCTATACCATCTTGTCCTTCCTGCCGACAGCCTGCAGCTCTTCCTTTGAAAGAGCAGCCCCATCTTAGTCAGAAGGTGCACATTTACCTGCATGCTTACAGAGAAAGAGCTTAAGGAAGGAAAACAATTTTAAATATAAAGAATTTTTTCCTTCCAAACTGTTTAAAAGTAGCTATTCTGTTATCTAGCTAACATCAAGATCAGTTTTATTGCGGTGATTCTGACTGATGCCAGGTGGAAGAGAAACAGGTAGTTAAAAAGGAATGAGAGTTGAAAAGAAATAAGAGAAACTAGAAAAGAGTTGGACAAAAAATAGAAAAAAATGCTAAACATATCTTTATTTTATACTGTAAGAAATGGTTTCGTATCAGCACTTTCTCGTTTCAGTTCCGCAGTATACCTGCACAGTGATTGTATAACGCTTTTCAGTAACAAAAGTGGAATTGTGCACAAGTAATTCCTAATGGTGAAATGAAACCTTGAAAAATCAGTTTTGTGACCTGACATTCATAGTCAAGTGGCTATATGTGTTTGCAATGGATCACACTTCATTAGAAATCTTAATATTGATCCATCAACTCAGGACATTCCATTTTTAATTTCACCTTCTTTTTATAAAAAGATATAAATCTCTTTGTGTGTGTGTGTGAGATATGCTTCATATTTGCCGATGCTTAAGCATGTATATTTATGTATATGTATATATATATGTATATTTACCTATATACACTATAATATATTTATATTATATATATAATACATTTGCCATTCATAACTTCTAAATGAATGACCTTTTTGAGAAAGAAATCATTGTAAAGTATGTATAAACAATTCTATAGGAAAGTTTTAATAAACTATATTTACTGTTAGGTTAGTAGTTTCCTGGATTGTAATCGTAAGTATTTGCCTGCTAAAAGAGAGATGGTTTTTGAGGCAGTGTAAAATATGGGTCTATGGATGTTAGATAAAGTTTTCCCTAAAGAATGTTAGAGTGAGCAGTTTAATCTATTCTGGTCTTTAATCTTAAAACCATTGTGTTAAACAAATTTTACAAGAAAGTAACACCCATTTTCTTCAGCATCAGAGCCTGAAATTTAACATGTCGAGATTTATTTCTTGGTATCTTATGGGTAAACTATAAGTTGTTTTGGAAATTAATAAGAACAACTTGCTTTTATAGATACTGCCTTTCATGTGAGCATATCAAATGCTCTTATAAATGTTAAACTTCACAACATCTCCCGGCAGGGAGGTAGAGTTATTCCCATTTGACAGATAGCTCTTCCGCAGAGACTGTGGTTTGGTCTACACTACAGACTTATTTCAGTATAACAATGCCGCTCAGGGGGATGGAAAATCCACACCCTCAGGGTAGCGTTACCAGGCATCTGGTTTTTGACCGGAATGCCCAGTTGAAAAGGAACTTTGGTAGCTTCAGTCAGCGCAGTTGACCGGGCTACTAAAAATCTGGTTGGCCTCAGCGGCCGGCTCCACGCTGCTCCCGGCATGTCCCTCTGGCTCCTAAGTGCATGGGTGGCCAGGGAAGCTCCGTGCGCTGCTCCTGCCCACGGTGCAGGTGCCACCCCGAGTGGCGGCTCCGCAGCTCCCATTGGCCAGGTACCACAGCCAATGGGAGCTGCAGGGGCAGTGCATGTGGACGGGGGAAGTGCGCAAAGCCCCTTGGCTACCCATGTGCCTAGGAGCCAGATGGACATTTCTGCTTCCTGGGAGCTGCCTGAGGTAAGCGCTTCCTCGAGCCCGCACCCCGAACCCCTTTCCATACCTGAGCCCCCTGTCCCAGCCTTGAGACCCCTCCCACACTCAAACTTCCTCCCAGAGCCTGCATTCCTTCCTGAACCGCAATCCTCTGCCCCAGCCCTGAGCCTCTTCCCACACTCTGAACCCCTTGGCCCCACCCCAAAGCCCCCTCCTGCACTCCAAACCCTGCACTCCCAAAGTCCATCCACAGCCCCAACCCAGAGCACGCATCCTCACCCCCTCCTGCATCCCCTGCCCCATCCTGGTGAAAATGAGCGAGTGAGCAAGGATGGGGGAGAGCAAGTGATGAAGGGACCAGGGGATGGAGTGAGTGGGAGTGAGGCCTCAGAATGGGCGGGGCCGCAGGAAGGGGCAGGGGATGTTCAGTTTTCTGCAATCAGAAAGTTGGCAACCCTACCTCAGGGATGCAGTTATACTGACATAACCCATGGTGTAAACTGTGCTATGTCGACAGGAGGGCTTCTCCCATGAACCATAGCTACTGCCCCTCGGAGGTGAAATACCTGGGTTGATGGGAGAAGCTCTCCTGTTGGCATAGGTAGCATCTTCACTGAGCACTACAGCACAGTGCAGCTGTGCTTCTGCAGCATGGTATGTGTAGATACGCTCAAAGTCTTCCTGTGTGGGTGGACAGTGCCTAGCACACTGTAGGCACTAGAAGAATTCAAAGAAATTATAACAATTCATTATAATTATTATTGGCACCCAGTGTAGTCTGGTGAATGGAGCTCTGGATAGACTGTCTGAGTTTTATTATTTATTATTATTTGTATTACTGTGGCTTCTAGGAGCCCCAGTGAAGGAGCTGGAGCCCCCAAGACAGATTAAAAAGATGGTCTGAGCTCCAAAGAGCTTACAGTCTAAGGGCATGTCTACACTTACAGCACGGCAGCTGCACCGCTGCAGTGCATGTGATGAAGATGCTCTACACTGATGGGAGAGAGTTCTCCCATTGGCATAAACACCACCTCATGAGCGGCATAAGCTATGTTGGAGGGAGAAGCTTTCCTGCTGACATGGTGCTGTGCACTCGAGCACTTATGTGGGTGTAACTTGTGTCACTCAGGGGGACAGAATATTCATACGTTTTGCCAACATAGGTGTAGTGTAGACATAGCCTTAGCATAAGCTGAGAGACAATGGATGTTTACAGGCAGACAGATAGGGGAGTAAAAGGAAACTAAGAGACAGTATTAGTCAGCATGATAGGCAGTTTTGAAGATGTTTACAAGGAGCAACTCTCAAATCTGAGGGGAGGCCTGGTAAAAAGCACAAAGGTGGTTGTCTAAAAATTTAACAAGTGGGTGATGGAGCCTGGCATCATGGGCCAATCAAAGACAGGAGCTGACATTTCAACAATGAATGGGAGATGATGGGTAGAATGGGGACAGGAAGAAGGTTCCATTTTATTTTGTCAATTTTCTCCTGGAAGAAATTGTTGAGATCCTGTGCAGGGGAGGGTTTTGAGGAGTGAGTCAAAGGTGGTGAAAATGCATCTGGGATTCAGTGAAGTTGGAGAAATTGTTTAGCTAGGAAGATGGCAGAACTGAAGGATGAAAGAACAAATTTGTAGCATGGGAAGTCAATGTGGTCAGAGGATTTCCACCAGAGATTGTATGCAGTGCAAGCGCAGGAGCAGAGGAAGTGGATGTTGGTGGTAAGACCGTCACGGGGGTTGGCAGGGTGCACTTTGTGATGGGAGTGGGGGACAAAAGAGTTAAGGGTGCAGAAAAGAGAAGAATGGAGAGAATCAACAATTATATCCATGGAAGAAAGAGAAAAGAAGGCAGTGAATGAGGGCAGAAAGCAGACGAGAAGTGATCGATGCTGGTGAACTGGAAGTCATGGAAAAACTGAGTGACAGGGCAAGTGGGGCTAACAGAGAGAACAGTGATGGTCGGAGAGGGGGGACTGAGCAACAAAGAGATCAGAGAGAGAGCGCAGCAATTGGTGAAGGCCAAGTCAAGTGGACAGCCCTTTTGGTGAGCGGGAGAGCTGAACCAGGGCTTCAGAGTGAATGAGGAAGTGAGAGCAAGGAAATGTGCAGCTAATGGGTTGGATGGATCATCAGCATGGAAGCTGAAGTAACCAAGGATGAGCATGGAAGATTGTGAGGAGTTGAAGAGAGAGAACCAGCAGTCAAAGTCAGAGAGGAAGCTGATGGGGAAGAGTTGGGTGGATGGTAGATGATCGCAACATGAAGTGGGAGAGGGAAGGAGAGTCAGATGCAGAGCTGTTCAAAAGGGGAGAAAGATAGGGAATGGGGAGGTGGCAGAGATGGTGGTGTCGGGAAGTGGAGAGGAGAAGGCCACCAACCCCACCCTTTTCTGATCCAGGGTGCGGAGTGTGAGAGGAGAGGCCTCTGTAAGAGAGGGCAGCTGCAGAAGCAGCATCAGACAAAGGGATGCAAGTCTGTGTGAGCGCCAGAAGCTGGAGGGAGAGAGAGATGAACAGGTTGTGAATGACTATGATCTTTTTAGAGATGGAGTGGGCATCCCAGGGACAGCAAGAGAAGGGGAGGGAGAGGAGGTAAGGATGGGGGTGGTCATCAGGTGTGGAATGGTGACCTGAAAGGGGCAGAGGGGTGGTGGGGGTGGATGTTGGGAAATGGATAGGGTGGGAATGAAGGGAGGGCTGAGATTGGGGCAAATGTTATCAGGGGTGATCAGGAGGATGTGGGACATACACTTTTAGGAGAAGGGCGGGATCCATGTGGAGAGGGAAAGAGGAGCAAATAGAGGTGATGGGACCTGTAAAAGGGTGAGGGTAACCAGGAAGGAGAGAGAGAGAGACCCAGAGAAGAGAAGTGGGTGAGTGAGAGCTATGGATGAATGGCAGATGGACAAGATTACAACCCGGTCCCTGCAAACCCACCACTCAAGGAAAGGTCTGCTCATAGCCCTGGCACTGGGTCTGAGCTGGCTGGGAAGTGTCCTCTGATACAGGCAGAGCCTCCAGTCATGCTCCCCATTGGCGGTGAGGGGAAAGGGCCAGACTGTGATGTTCTACTGACCAGTTCTGTGATCTTGGACAAGTTATTTTGCGTTTTTGTGCCTATGTTTCCCAATCTGTAAAACAGAGTTAATGATATTTGCCTTCTTTTTTAAAGCACTGTTTTTGGAGATCTGTGGTTGTACAGCACTATATAACCAGACGACTTTTCTAAATATGAATAAATCTGCCTCTTTGTGTCCAAAATATTTATTAAAAAACCGTGTTTGTATGCATCAGATGATGTGGGTGGGCAGGGATTAAATACCGGTTTCTTCATTTTCATATAATTCACTGTTTGGAATACTGGGGTGCAATCCAGACTTGTGGGTATGTGTGTCATTGCCTGCCCTGTAGCCTGGGTGCCTTAAATGCTCTGCTGCTGTCCTCACAGCCTGGACCCAAACTGCCAGCAGACAAGCTGCTTTCCTAGACCATTCAGGGGTTCGTGTTCTCCTTTAAAGAGACAAACTTTATCACTTTCACAGGAATTAACAAACATTTTAATTCAAACACAGCACTGGATTGGTTTTGATTAAAAGTAAAACAAGTTTATTAACAAACGGAGACAGGATTTTAAGTGAGTTAAAATATAAAGGTTAGAAACAAAAGTAGGAATATGCTTCGAAGTCTAAAGCTTAACTCGAGCCAGTTACAATCTTTGCCTAAGCAGGTTTCTCAACTATAAGCAGTTTTCAGAGGTTTCAACCCCATTGGTTGAAGGACCCATCTTTCTGCAATCTCAAGAACTCTGGCCTCTTTATCCCTAAAGTGATGGATAACGTAGGTGTTCTCTGCGCCTCCCTTTATAGATCAGTAAACCTTGAAAAGTATATCTCTAAAAGTTCATTGACCCTGCTTCAAAAAGCGGGAAGGCTTTTTGAGGGTGCTGTCTCCATCTCCTGTCAAGATTAAGTGATCATCTTTCCCCACCTATTCTTCTAATGGCTTTGTTTACCTTGCATATAAATATGTCTACATTGTCTCTGCCTGATGACCAGGCTGGTTAGACAAGCAAAATACACAGTCCTTTGTGATAGGGACATGCAGATTCCACAACTACCTCGTGAGCTTTGGTGGTTCTGTTTACTACATAAGTAAACTGCAGTCCCATTGTCACTGGTCAACTGTGCTTCATTTGTATTCAAGATTGGGCACACCTGTTTCTACTTCATTCATATACAGACTTTAAAACATAATATCAGAGAAGATCCATGACTCCATATAGGGTATTCATACATATATGTCACAATGATATTAATCCCCATTGTGTTATTAGTTTTCCAGTCATATATTACATGACACATTTTAGTTACAGATCATGACACCAATGAATTGGAGGACAATGGTCTAGCCAGCTGAAACTCACTGCTACATACCAGGGAGCCACTTGCCCTCTGGCCTAAGGATGCTCTTAGGGTCACAAATACCTTATTGCAGTACTGTGGAATATGACAAGGCAAACAACTAAGGTAAATGTTGTATTTTCATACCAATACATTTTGGCTTAGGTCCTCAGGAGGTTTAACAGGATGCAACATCAGCTAGGTCTTTAGAGTTGTGCCCATTTACCTCCATCCTCCCTTATTTACAGTGGCTACAAAAATATGTATACAGTAACCAAATACAGCTAGATCCCTTGATTCATGTGCCACAGTACAATACGTAGGATTGATGATGATGATAATGATTCTGTCTGTCACAATGGGCAATATATTACTCTTTGCCTGTGATAACGCTATTCTGACCAAAGCAATGACACTTGCCTCTGTTGAATGAAAATGATTGGTGAAAACACTGACAAAGTTAATGCATACTCAAGCAATAACTGATGCATACTTTTTTGCAGTCAAACTACAAGACCCACTTAGACAGTGAACATGAGTTTAGTCACACATTGATGCCAGTGACTGTGCAATGTTTTATTATTTTTGAAAAATAAATGCTTTGGAAACATAAAGAGGAGAAATAATTTAGATAGTCTTTGTTGAATTTGAGCTGTATATACAGTAGTGATTAATACTGAAACCCAGTGGCAGTGTGTAGGCGGAAATACTTATTCATTTTCTTTATAATAGTTTTAAAGCTTATTCTAAAATGTTTTAATTGATGGAGTTTGTAAAAAGTGTACTTAAAAAATACTTGCTGGGAAGATGTCTCATCCATCCCTCATACATTTTCTGCAAAACCTGTGAATTATTAATACATAAAAGTAGCCTGACCTGTAGCAATCCATAAAAAATCTCTGTTCAGAATTGCTGAAAATTCTGATATTAGCACAATTTTGGACAAATCCAGAATTAAAGTTATTCTGTGATCAAGAGTCTAAACTCTTGTCATTTACAGTAGCTAATCTTCAGAGATGCTTAATTGTTTGCACAGTGTGGGGAAAGCTGATGGTATTAAATTCTAGGGCTGCATTTAAGTTTTCCAGTTTTCTACTACTTGAGAATTGCAGAATCTCTAAACCATGACATTTGTTTTTACATTTGTATAACTAAGGTAATTTTTGGTAATGAAACATCAGAGTCCCATTGTTTTCTTTAAAAAGTTGGGGTGGGGGTGGGAGTGGGAGGTGGGGAGAGAAACACTTTTCCTTCCCTGGAATCTTACTTAGCCTGCCAATTTTACTTTATTTTTAATGCTCCAACTGTGATCTCTTGCTCAATCACAATGCTTCTTTCCACCAGCAGCCTATTAATTCCTTGATAATTGGACAGCCTTGATTATTGCACCAGAAAAAAAGGCCCCCTACAGTGGTGACAGCATCATAGTACGGTACAGCTGCACCCTGCTACACATACTGTGCTCATGTTCATCTACATACTTGATGTCCTAGTGAGGAACACAGTTTTCTGGGAACACAGACTGCAGCAAACTGTACATTCTCACTCTGGAAGAGGCCAACTTATTCATCATAAAGATTGGGTTGTTGCAGAAGCACAAAAGAACATTCTGTCTCTCATGCTCTCTCTCAAACACACATGCTAGTTCTGTGTCTGAAAGATGTGGATCTGACAGACTGGACGGGGTAAGACACAATTCACAATAATCCTTCCTTCTCATGAGATTTAAAAACTCTCCACATCTAGGGTTGCCATCTTTCTAATTGCACAAAACCCAACACCCTTCCCTGCCCCTTCTCTGAGGCCCCACCCCTGCTCACTCCATCTGCCCTCCCTCTGTTGCTCGCTCTTCCCCCACCCTCACTCACTTTCACCAGGCTGGAGCAGAGGATGTGGGCTCTGGCTGGGGGTGCAGGCTCTGGGGTTGGGCAAGGGATGAAGGGTTGGGATGAGGGAGAGGGCTCTTGCCTGTTGCAGGGGGAGCATGGGCCTGGGCTGGGGGTGCGTGCTCTGGATGGGGCTAGAAGTTAGAGGTTCAGGGTGCGGGAGAGGGTTCTGAGGTGGGGCCAAGGAGTTGAGAGTGCGGGAGGAGATGCGGGCTCCAGCTGGGGGTGTGGGCTCTGGGGTGAGGCTGGGGATGAGGGGTTTGGGATGCAGGAGGGGATTCTGGGTTGGGGATGAGGAGTTCGGAGTGCAGGAGAGGGGGTGGGCTCCAGCTGGGGGTGTGGGCTCTGGGGTGAGGCTGGGGATGAGGGGTTTGGGATGCAGGAGGGGATTCTGGGTTGGGGATGAGGAGTTCGGAGTGCAGGAGAGGGGGTGGGCTCTGGCTGGGGGTGTGGGCTCTGGGGTGAGGCTGGGGATGAGGGGTTTGGGGTGCAGGAGGGGACTCCAGGCTGGGGCAGGGGGGTTGGTATGTGGAGGGGGTGAAGGTGTGGGATCAGGGAGGGAGTTTGGGTGTTGGAGGGGACTCTGGGCTGGGGCAGGGGATTGGGTTGCAGGATGGAGTGCAGGGTCCCGGCTGCGCTTACCATGGCTCCCAGGAATTGGCAGCCAGGTCCCTGCAGCCGCTAGGTCACAGTTCCTGGTCAATGTGAGCTGCGGAGCCGGCAGCAAGAGCGGGGGCAGTGCACGGAGCCTTCCTGGCCACCCATGTGCCTAGGGGCCGCAAGGACTGTGTAGCCACTTCCAGGAGCCCCTGCTGCACTGGCAATTGGACTTTTAATGGTCCCTTTTCGACTGAGCGTTCCGGTTGAAAACTGGATGCCTGGCAACCCTACCACCATCATGTATTTTGCAAGAGCTCCTCTAGAGAGACTGTGATGTCTTAGCTAATTAAAACTGTTGCTGAGCAGGCTATACTGAATCCATTCACTGGAATCCAATCACCTCACTGTTCTAAACAAGCAGACAAGTACTAATAAACAGAGCATTTTGAAAATTTTCTGATGCAAAATGCAGGTTAGTCAATAGTGACGCTTTCCGCAGGAATGTGTTGATATAAGCAAAAAATCATTGAGGAAAAAAATCATAGCAAAGCATTGTGAACTCTTATTTCCTATTATATTTATTCTGTAAAATAAAATTTCAAAATGCTTTTCTCAATGTTTTTATAAATAATATAAAATAAAGTCAAAGTCTGAATGAAATATTTTGATTGTATCAAAATGGAACATTTCAACTCACGAGAATTTTTTTTTTTTTTGAAAATTTTGTTTTGTGGGAAATTTCAAATGTTCTGTTTTTGTTCTGATTTGGAATGAAAATATATTTACATTTTTTGCAGTTTTATGTGGAATGGAAATTGAGTTTCCACTAGCCACACTGATGACCCTGTCCAAAGTGACGTCACATATAGGGCTAAAATAGAAGCCTACAGTTATAGAACAAAATGTTCATTTAGCAGGCAGCAGCACCGCAGGAGAGGCCTACCTTGTATGCAAGATGGCCATCAGGTATTTGATCTATGGATGGACAACACTTAGACCCTTCTTCCATCTCCTCCTACATAGCTGATACGTGAGGACAGCAACAATGAAACAAAAGAACGCCTGTCAAATATTGAAGCCTTTCATTTCTCTCATGCCCAGTGTGAAAAAGTTGTTTGCCAGAGACACGGAAATAGGGCAGGCAAAAGAACCATCAAGCTGGAAATCATTAACAAAGAATTAAAAAGGAAACTTTGTTTCTAAAGGAAAAAGCTAAAGAATCTGGGACACAGAAACAGTGTTGTTAGCATTGTGGTTGGGCCCAGGAGAACAGAGGACATGAAGGTAAAATGTTTTGCAGAAAAGCTGCTAAAAGATGACAGGATCATTTCACAGATTTATTCCCATAGTGGAAAGAGCTGACTGCCTGTCTGCACTGAAACCTCCTCCAGAAGGATTGCAAGAACCCTCCTCTTTTGCTGCCTGAATTTTCAAGATAAGGAAGATATCAACTCCCCACAACTTGCAGTCACATTGAAATCAAAAGGAATTGAGGGTGCTCAGTACCTCATAGGTGCTGGTTAGTAACTTGTAGGATTGGGCCCTCAGTTTGTTGAAGATGCCAGATTAATTTCAGTTCAGCTAGAGAAATATAATAACATCTTGAAAGAGTGCATAATTTTGGCATCACTGAAATCTGTAATAGAGAAGTCTTTGATCTCTCTTATTTACCCTTGCTTCAAAAATAGAACAAATGTCACTTTCCCGGGCAAGGCTGAGTTGTACTCTGAGAAATCCATAGTTTAACATGTATTCTGCTTATCTGTAGAGTGTATGATGATCATATGTATATTGTGTATTATCCCTAAATGAAACACATTCAGTAAGATTAATATTTTAAACCTTTCGCATTGTTAGTGCCTAGCATTGCAGTGTGGCCTCTTGTGCCAAATTAGGAAATAAATAGTGGGGACAGATTCTGGTCTCTCACTGGTGAAACTGTAGTGACTTCAACCACAGCCGGTGTTCCCCTTAAACAGCGCCTGGTGGCAAAAGAAGACGTAATCCACTCTTCTACTCCTGTAAGAAGCATCCTGCTTGGAGCAAGAAAATGAAGCCAGCATAGAAACCTGCAAGATGTAGGGCTAATGTGCACCAAAAGGCAGTACAAGTTTAGAGAGGGCATAGAAACAATGACTAAACTTTATCCAAAGTTTGTCTGTCTGTCAATTTGGGGATGAACCAAGGGTCAGGCTAATAGATTTTTGTAGTGACAGGTTTTCCCATTCCTGATATGAATATGTTTGGACAAGTTCTATGATTGCCATCTCTGCCTCCAAATGCTGAAAGGAACCAAAGCCCCAAAGCTTTTGAGGTTTGCCTATCACTCACACTTTACCCCATAAGGAAATCATGGTCCGTCTCTGTGTGTGTGTGTGTGTGTGAGAGAGAGAGACTCTCCGAATCCTTGTAATGAAATGCAGAATAGTCTATCAAATCTATATCTTAACCTTGTTCCCCTGTGAGGTCAAAAGGAAATTGCTGTGCCTCTGCATTTGTCCCGTGTGGGATCTATTTCTTTCAGATCCTTATAAAGTTCCTATTTTTTTCCTCCGAATCCAGACCCATTAAAGTATTTTAGAAGCTTGGAAATGACTGAGTAAAGGCTTTCTTGCTTTAATTTATACACACATCAATAATTATTTAGTTGACTCTTGGACCAGTGGGAGCAAGGCCAGAAAAGGGAATCAGAACCTTTGGGTAAACTGGTGTGTTACCATGGAGAAAGTCACCACTTTTCATTTTTTCACATAACCAAAATGGTAAAAATGATCATTTAACTATAAAGAAGGAGAGGCCATTTTTTATTCATCTTGAACTTGTTCTGTGGAGTTAGAGAAGCCTTTTCAACAGAATTTATTCCTCTTAGTTTCAGTAATTAATTATCAACACTCTGCATGTTAGCTTTCCTTAAGAGGTTAGATTTTTCTGATAGCTCTGGGGAAAATTCTGGCCCCCGCTGAAGTGCCAGGCTCAAATTACAATAGAAATGCCATTTCTCCATTGAAAGGAGGAAAGAGGTAAAAGGCAGCAAAGGGCTTTCACAGGAGGGATTCAGCACCCCTTTTTGTGCTGCTGTGTAGAGCTAAGTACAAGGTCTGTGTATCTCCTTATGGGCGTGAGTGTAGGCCAAGGAATGGATCCACTGCCATACAGGCATTCATGGTACTCCTTCCCATACACTGTCATATCAGATGTGCCCCAGCTGCATTGGTTCTTTAGCCCTGCATATGAATTGTGAAGGAGGATTCCACCTTGGCCTAGCTTCTGTGTAGTTCTTGTTGGCCAAGGCTCCTTACTCACAGGGCCAGATTTTGTCCCTCTGGGCATTACCTCCCAAAACTTTTTGTTTGCTGCTTCATGCGCTTCCACTGCTGTAGTCAGATAAACACCTGGGCAAGAAAAATAAGACATAGTATTCTTGAAGGCTGGAAACTATTATCATGTTACAACTGTCATTGCAGCTCTGTGGGAGTGTTCTGGCAATCTTATCAAGCTGGGCCCAGATCTGTCATTCAAATTCTATGATAGTTTATATTGTATTTCTTGGGGATTAAAAAGTAAAAATCTCAAATTCTTGTTAAGATGGGTACATTTTCTGTTAATCATATAACAGTTCAATGGACACCATTTATGACTTTGCATGCTACACCAGTGCCAAGAAACCATGGAGCTTGGCTGTCTGGCAGTCTGACCTTTTGGCAATGAGGTGGGGCTGTGTTGTAGGGGGTAGTGTAATATGAGCTGATGCTGTGCTTTAATTTTTGCAATTCAGGGATTTACTGCAGTCTACAACTAGAAAAGAGCACTTAGCACAGTTGGCTGGGGATAAAGTAAGGCACTTTTATTAAGAAAGATAGGGAAAAGTCAGGGGAACAGAGGGAAAAGATTGAACTAGTTACAGCAGGAGGAGGAAAAAATAAGTAAGTGTAACAACCACGCATAATTCCTCAGTTTCCTCTGCAACGTTATAAGAGACGTGTTTGTTGAAAAAAGATCATATTCCCCTCAAAGTGATATAGGACCTGATCCTGCTCACATTGGAGACAGCTGAATTTGTAGCTCTTCACTTTGAGCCGAGTGAATAAATCAAAAATGAATATTTTATCCAATTAATTTCCATGAACACTCTTGCCTTAAGAATCAAGCTGGGGTTGGAAAAATCCCATTTTTAAAATTCAGTGGATGCAAATAGAATGCTTTCTGTGAACATAAGTGCCAGTGAAATTTGACTGTATGAACATTTGTGGAGGAGAAACTCAAAAGCAAAACAAAAGCAACTTTGAGTGAATATTTGATATTCACTCTGTACATTTCCCTAACTCTGAATGTTCATTTCTCTTCAGTTGTTGTGTGGGTCTGTAGAGGAATCAGTTAACTTACTTGCATCCCTAATTTAGTCACATTTCTTGAAGATAACACATCACATTACTAATGATCTTTTAAAATCTAAGAACTTCAGTAGTGTTCTAATTCTGAGTAGCACATACATTATTAAGTATTAGGGATTGTTTTAAGTTAAAAGTGGCCATTGATTTTGGGTCCTTTTGTTACTAGTGCTCAACGTGAGCACCTGATTTGGCTTGATTTTAAAACATGCTAACACCCAAACCTCCATTTTAAAAAAACATTTTTAAAAGGCTAGGCAGCCTTTCACTGATCATATTCATCTCATTATTACCTTGTACTCATCTTCTCTGTACGTTGCATGTTCCATTTGTCTCTTGCCATGTATTTTGATTATCGGCTTTTTGGGACAGGGACCATTCTTTTATTGTAGACCTAATCCTGCACCACTGAAGTCAATGATAATTTTGCCATTGACTTCAATGAACTCAGGATCAAGCCCTGTATATGGATGTACAGTGCCTAGCATAATGGAGGCCCCGATTAGGTCCTTAAGTGCTATTGCAGTACAAATACGAAACAACAATTATGGATTCTCAGCACTTCTGAAAATCAGGCCTCAAGCTAGGCAATCAAAATTGGAGGCCTCCTTTGAAAATTTGGTTGCAAGATGTGATAGCTCCGAAAGATAGATGCTTGTTGTTTTTCTACACCTGGACTTCTCTCTCTATCACTTCTCTTAAAATATGCCAATATTTTTTTTCTTGTTTTGTGGTTGTTTTTTCTATTGGTTGATCCATTATTGTAAACTTGATGTGTATGGATTTGAACTGCACAAAATAAGACTTCAGCTGTATTTACATTTAACATAAAAGTATCAAGGATCAATATTCTGGGTCAAATTTTCAGGTGAACTAATCCACTGATGTGCATAGTGTTATGGCAGCAGAAAATTTGGTTCTCTGTGACTAATAAGTGTCCTGTACTTGAACTTTTTTTTGATAGAATATATTTGCATTTCTAAATTGAAATATTTGAAACTGCTTTTGAGGTTCAACCAACCTCTCCCCATTCCCACCGAAAAAGAGTATTTTTGTATGATTGCAAATTTAAACAGAACAAAAATTTCTCTAAACCTTGAAGTTTTTAAAATCAGATTAGGACTAGATTCTGCAGTCATGATGTAGTCAAAACTCATAATTAATACAGGATTACCATTAACCTATTCCTTAGGTAGCAAAGACTCATGAGAATATCCCGGTTTTATTCAGCATGTGACATCCTATAAGAGAAATCTGTCTTGAGTCCTACAAAAATAAAGCTGACATAGATGAAATGTCAGGGAAATGAAAGGGAATGGATTTGAATGAGAAAACAAAGATTGTAATGCATTTGAGACTCAAGAATTTTATGTTTCATTGTTAAGCTGTAAGATCTAAGAAGTACTTATACTCTTGTTTGATGAATGCTGCACTCACTGCAGAAAATCTGATTTATAAATCATTGGAAACAGTTTCTGAAAATGCTGTGGTGTTTTTTAGATTTTTTTTTATTGTACAGTATCTTTAAAAATAATAAATCTCAAGTTTCCTACCTACCTAGCCCAACTATTCACTGGATGCTAATGCTACATGCTCATTACTTCCTGTTCCTTTTTTCTGTATTAATGCTTTGTAGAAACAGACAATGTGCTTTTAAAACCCTTCAATTAGTCCTTAATGCCAAACATCTCAGATGCAGAAGAATAAAAAACTAGTGTCGCAGCTTGGGTGAGAAATAAAATTAGCACAAATCTGGCTTCCATTTATAATGGAGTTAGATGCTGGCCTGCCTGGAGCTTCAGTGTTGTGTAAACTGGGATGTGTATGTTTTAAAAATAAAAAGCTGAGAATATACAATACAGAGTATTTAAAATAGCATGTGACGTAGAATTGCTCCCTAGAATATTATTACTTAGATTGCATGTTTAACAAAATCTCATAATGTCAAAGCTAAAGTCATTAAACGAATTCTAGTCTAAGCAGCTGATGAAACAAACAGTAGTAAAAAACAAGTTAATTGGATAATGTAGGTAGATTATAGATAGTGTTCTAAAATAAATGATCATTCAGTGGCTGATAAAGGTATCTTAATGCAACCAAATAGGTCTTTAGAAGAAGCATATCAGAAAGATTGTGTCCAATTAAATATTAAATAAAAAAAACTTAAATGTAAAGGGCAAGGAAAAAATGGATGACAAGTCCTTGTGTATAAGTATTCTCTTATCCATCCCTCTCATAAGATGACATTCTTAAACCATTACAGGCACTCCCAGTGGTATGTACTAATTCATAACAGATGATAGTCTAGAGATAGATAATGACTGATTAAGACACTTCATAGCCAGCAATAAAGAGATTTGTGTACACAGTAAACATGAAAAAATGAATAATAGAAGTCAAAAGGTCAAGACTGTATACATCATTAATTAATTATGAGCTACCTGAAGCCATATCCAAATGCATAGGGTAAAGGCAAATTTGAATCCCTAGAGAAATTTCCAATACCAGTGAGCTTAATCTTGCAAAGTATTGCTACACCAACAATGTTCTGAGTGCCATCCAATGACACTTGTTATAAATACGATCACTAATACTGTAAGGACTAGCCTCACAGCTCCAACAAATCATCCATTCTGGGACTAATCACTATCTTGCAGAAGTAATACTCTCTCTCCAGAGTTAAAGATGGAAAAATATATAGCTTCACCTCAGCAGGTACTTGTTTGGGCATCAAAAATCCGTCATGCCTGCCAGCAGGTGAATAAATGCTGTCAGCAGCAGAATCTCTGGAATTTTTCAAGGCTGGCTAATATACCTGCCTATTTTAAAACACACATTGGTTTGCCTCACGGAAGGGAAAAGAAGTAAAGGAATTAAAAGCACTAGCAGCAGCAGCAGTGGTATTCATAGCAATAGCATCTCCTCTTTACTAACCAGAAGCAGTCTGGGGAGAGATTAAAGAACTGATATGTCCCATGGGACCCGATGCTCCTTTGTTCTTACTTTTTCCTTTCTGATGTATTTTTCATCTCCTCTCCAGCGGAGAACTAACATGTAGCTCCAAAGCCAATGGCAATGAGCTGAGGTAATGAAGTTTTCAAAAGAAAAAGGGGTAAAAAACAAACAATCCCCCCCCCCAGGTGTATTAACTATTTCAAATCAGAGGTCTGTTGGCAAATGTGAAATTCTGTTTAAAACAGCAGATGAATGATACTTGGGAAATAATATGTATGATAACAAATACCAAAATCATAGCAATAACTAAATGTTTAAAATTCAACTACTGTTTTATATAACTAATTGATCCATCAAGACTTATGGAAGGCACTGATGTCTATGAGAGCTAGATAACAGACTGACTTTATCTTTAAAAATGTGCCAACCCCACAGTCTGTATTCAGTCAAAACTCCTACTTTTCACTGGCTATTTTGCATGAGTTTCAGAATGGAGAGAGGTAAATAGTGGTGTCTTGCAGGGATGTGTACTGGGACCAGTAATGTTCAACTTATTCATAAATGATCTGGAACAAGGGGTAAAGAGTGAGGTGGCAAAATTTGCATAACATACAAAATTACTCAAGATATGTAAGTCCAAAGCTGACTGCAAAGAGTTACAAAGGGATTACACAAAACTGGGTGACCGGGCAACACTATGGCACATTAGAAAACATAATCCCAACTATACATACAAAATGATTGGGTCAAAATTAGCTGTGACCACTCAAAAAAAAGGTTTTGGAGTCATTAATCACATTAGCCACGCCATCAGGGCCTCATTTACCTGCACATCTACCAATGTGATATATGCCATCATGTGCCAGCAATGCCCCTCTGCCATGTACATTGGCCAAAGCAGACGGTCTCTACGCAAAAGAATAAATGGACACAAATCTAACATCAGGAATCATAACATTCAAAAACCGGTAGGAGAACACTTCGACCTCTCTGGCCACTCAGTAAAAGACGTAAGGGTGGCAATTCTGCAACAGAAAAGCTTCAAAAACAGACTCCAAGGAGAAACTGCTGAGCTTGAATTAATATGCAAACTAGATACCATTAACTTGGGTTTGAATAGAGACTGGGAGTGGCTGGGTCATTACACGTATTGAATCCATTTCCCCATGTTAAGTATCCTCACACCTTCTTGTCAACTGTCTAAATGGGCCATCTTGATTATCACTTTTTTTTCTCCTGCTGATAATAGCTCATCTTAATTAATTAGCCTCTTACAGTTTGTATGGCAACTTCCACCTTCTCTGTATGTGTGTATATCTATCTCTATCTATCTATCTTCTTACTATATGTTCCATTCTATGCATCCGATGAAGTGGGCTGTAGCCAACGAAAGCTTACGCTTTAATAAATTTGTTAGTTTATAAGGTGCCACAAGTACTCCTGTTCTTTTTGCCAATGAAATTAATAGGCAGCAGGTTTAAAACAAACAAACGGAAGTACTTCTTCACATAACACACAGTCAACCTGTGGAACTTGTTGCCAGAGGATGTTGTGAAGGCCAAAACTGTAATGGAATGCAAAAAAGAATGTACCTAGATGACAAAGATGATCACGGATGAATCCCCAATACTCTGGGTGTCCCTAGTGTCATAAATATAAAGGGAAGGGTAAACCCCTTTGAAATCCCTCCTGGCCAGGGGAAAGCTCCTCTCACCTGTAAAGGGTTAAGAAGCTAAAGGTAACCTCGCTGGCACCTGACCAAAATGACCAATGAGGAGACAAGATACTTTCAAAAGCTGGGAGGAGGGAGAGAAACAAAGGGTCTGTGTGTCTGTCTTATGCTGGTTTCTGCCGGGGATAGACCAGGAATGGAGTCTTAGAACTTTTAGTAAGTAATCTAGCTAGGTATGTGTTAGATTATGATTTCTTTAAATGGCTGAGAAAAGAATTTTGCTGAATAGAATAACTATTTCTGTCTGTGTATCTTTTTTGTAACTTAAGGTTTTGCCTAGAGGGGTTCTCTATGTTTTTGAATCTAATTACCCTGTAAGATATCTACCATCCTGATTTTACAGGGGGGATTTCTTTATTTCTATTTACTTCTATTTTTATTAAAAGTCTTCTTGTATGAAACTGAATGCTTTTTCATTGTTCTCAGATCCAAGGGTTTGGGTCTGTGGTCACCTATGCAAATTGGTGAGGCTTTCTATCCAACATTTCCCGGGAAAGGGGGGGTGCAAGTGTTGGGAGGATTGTTCTTAAGATCCAAGGGTCTGGGTCTGTAGTCACCTAGGCAAATTGGTGAGGCTTTTTACCAAACCTTGTCCAGGAAGTGGGGTGCAAGGTTTTGGGAAGTATTTTGGGGGGAAAGACGCGCCCAAACAGCTCTTCCCCAGTAACCAGTATTAGTTTGGTGGTGGTAGCGGCCAATCCAAGGACGACGGGTGGAATATTTTGTACCTTGGGGAAGTTTTGACCTAAGCTGGTAAAGATAAGCTTAGGAGGTTTTTCATGCAGGTCCCCACATCTGTACCCTAGAGTTCAGAGTGGGGGAGGAACTTTGACACCCAGCCTCTGTTTGCCAGAAACTGGGAGTGGATGACAGGGGGTGGATCACTCACTGATTGTGTAACTTTAGCACCCTCGAGGCCAAGATGGAGTCTGCTCTGCAGGTAGCTTTGACCAAGAAAAGGTATGTGCAGGAGTGAATGGAGAAAAACAACAGGGAGAAATATAGGGGGAACAACAAAACAGGGTTACTTTCAACACCAGCCCCCACAGCCCAGTGGTACCACAGTCTAAAAAGGCAGACACCGAGCAATGTGTCTGCACACAGAGTTCAGGAATCCAATGGGGGATGCTCTGGGGGAGGTGCGCATGGGCAGCAGGCGGGACCATGGGAGAGACCCAGCCCCCAACATTGGTGGAGCCTGGCCCGTGGGGCCCTGAATTTGCTGGAGCAAGGGCACCAAGGGCCTATACAACTCACCACTCCTGGTCCTGGGCAAAGTTCCAGTCCAGTGGTGATTCTTGGGTGCTTCTGGTTGTCTTCAGCTCCAGTAAACTTTCCTCAACAAACCCGTCTGGTGCCCTCTTCTGCCGCTCTCTGCAAAGCCACACAGAGCGACAACCTCCCCAATTAACTAGCTGCAGCCACCCTCCTTATTCCCAATGCAAGTCACAAGCCCCAGTACAAGTCACAAGCCCCAGGCAGCTCTGGGCAGCAGTAATACTGGGTCCAGCTGCAGTTTGTCTTTCTAGGGTGATTCCTCTGTGGCACAGTGCTCCTCCTGGCTCCTGTCCTGGAGTGTTCCTGGTCAGCCGCTCTGTCCCTCCCAGGTTTCAGGCAGGTTCTTGGCTCCTTCACTTTGTGAGGGCCTGCTTGCTGCAGCCCTTCTGTCTGGAGCTCCAGACATGCATCTTGTTCTCTCACCTGTCTTTTAAAAGTCAAATTATTTCACAATTATTAAGTACTTTATTTCCCTCATTACTTTCTATGATTCAAGCTTTTCAGGAATTATATTCCATCAGGTAATATTTAACATTTGTGCTTATTTTATTGAGAGATGAATAAAAAAAGACTAGAAGTTCTATATTCAAAGCACTGTAATTTAATATTCTTAAACAATAACTCATTAATCTTTTCTGAAAATAAATACAGAAGTATTCTGTTCCCCTGAAACAGCACCCCAGATAAGTCGGAGGAAATGTTTCCTGTGTCAAAAATCTTATCAATGTGAATATTTTAGTTATCTGTTCATTGTTAAAAGAACATGCTGTGATCTTCATTACTATGTGAAGAAAAAAGCAGGAATAAAAAAAAAATCAAGACATCTAATGAAAATCTTTCCTGTCTAACCATATTTGATTCATTTGTTGTCTTTCAGTTAGAGATATTACAGAAATCTATCTGGGTAGGTCGTTGCTGAAAGAGGCTGTGCTGTGTTTCTTCATAACAAACACAGCTTTATATATAGTGGCGACTTACAAAGATTTTGTCCTCCTTCCCCTAGATATGATCCAAGTTGGTAAATTAAAGGAAGGCAGGTGGAGTTGGAATCAAATGATCTTATTAGGAAATTTGGTAATACACAGAACTTTCTTGAGGCTGACTCTAGGGTTATTGCGAATATGTGTCTCTGTAGAATACTGAGTGAGATGGAGGAATCTCTAGCATGTATATTGCATGAGTAGCCTACTGATGAAATATGGATGGAATCAAATAGTAAAACGAATATAATTGTTGAAATCTGCTGCAGAAGCTGTGCATAATTGATAAATAATTTCTGATAATTAGAGCAATAGGTTTTGCTATGTATATGTTCAAATTAAGCTTATGCTTTAAAGAGAAGTTCAAATATGTCTGTCTGAATTTTACTCATTTCAAACTCTGAAAGCCCATATCCTGAGCTGCTTTGCACTCCACTACTGCAACAGATCGATCTATTGATCTGTCTAATATCAGGTATAGCTGTGGCCTGAGAACGTTATTATTGTAGAGGCATCCTCTGGTGGTGTAGATCAACATAGTGGTTTCTATGCCACCCCTTACTCCAAAGGTGGGCAAACTATGGCCCGCGGGCCACATCGGCCCATGAGACCGTCCGGCCTGGCCTTGAGCTCCTGGCCAGGGAGGATAACCCCCGGTCCCTCCCCCGCAGCCTCAGCTCATTGTGCCGCCAGCAGTCTGGGTGGCAGGGCTGTGAGCTCCGGCCGGGCACAGTGGCGGCATCGCTGGCTCCGGCTGGGCGGTGCGGCTGCCAGTCCTGCTGCTCTGAGTGGCATGGTAAGGGGGTGGGGTTGGATAAGGGGCAGGATGTTCTGGGGTGGTGGTCAGGGGACATGGAACAGGGGGCGGTTGGATAGGCGTGGAAGTCCCAGGGGGCCTTTCAGGGGGTGGGGGTGTGGATAGGGGTTGGGGCAGTCAGGGGACAGGGAGGAGGGGGGTTAGATAGGGTGTAGGGTCCTGGGGGGTGGTTGGGGTGGGGGTCCCAAGAGGGGGCAGTCAGGGGACAAGAAGCAGGGGGGGTTGGAGGGGTAGGAGGTTCTGAGGGCGGCAGTCAGGGGGGCGGGAAGTGGGAGGGGGCAGATAGGGGACAGGGAGCAGGCTGTTTAGGGAGCCACAGCCTTCCCAACCCAGCCTTCCATACTGTTTCAGAACTCTGTTGTGGCCCTCAGGCCAAAAAGTTTGCCCACCCCTGCCTTACTCAATGGTTATTATAGGGGTACGATTTTCCAGGACCATCCTGACTTCCAACTTTTGTTATCAGCCTTTTGGGGCTGTTAGTAGTTGGTGCAAGTTAACACATTTTGTCTCAGCTGGCTCAACTGGAGGAAAAGTGGTCCAGTGTTTGGGAGTTATCCTGGGATTCAGGAAATCTGGGCTCAATTCCCTGCTGTGCTGCAGACTCTTGTGTGACCTTAAGCAAGTTAAGTATGTTTCTCTGTGCCTCAGTTCCCCATGTAAAATGGAGATAACCACATTTCCCTGCCTTCAAGGATAAATATATTAAATATATTAAAGATTGTAACTTAGGTAATGGGGGCTATCCGAGTACATAAGATAGATCAATAGAAAGATGAGTTCAGAATGTACAAAGATGGCTTTGAGTCATAACAGCAAAAGAACAGAAGAATGGCCATAAAGGGTCAGACCAATGGTCCATCTAGCCCAGTATCCTGTCTTCCAACAGTGGCCAATGCCAGGTGCTTCACAGGGAAAGAACAGAACAGAGCAATTACTCAGTGATCCATCCCCAGTCACCCAGTCCTAGCTTCTGGAAGTCAAAATGTAGGGACACCCAGAGCATGGGTTGCATCCCTACCTCTCTTGGCTAACAGCCACTGATGGACTTATCCTCCAGGAATATATCTAATTCTTTTTTGAACCCAGTTATACTTTTGGCCTTCACAATATGCCCTGGCAATGAGTTCCACAAGTTGACTGTGTGTTGTGGGAAGAAGTGCTTCCTTATGTTTGTTTTAAACCTGCTGCCTATTAATTTCATTGGGTGACCCCTTGTTCTTGTGTTATGTAATGAAGTACAGAGCACTTCCTTATTCACTTTCTCCACACCATTCATAATTTTTATAGACCTCAATGATACCCCCCCCTTAGTTTTCTCTTTTTTAAGCTTTTTTGACTGCTGGGCAAGGCTTTCTGAAAGGCCAAGTGCAGTCTATCAACTGTATCACCCTTGATGACATACTTGTTGATACTCTGAATGAGTTTTGATACAGCAGTGAAGCATGATTTCCCTTTAGAAAGTTGACTTTTCCCCAACATATCATGTTCATTTACGTGTCTGATAATTCTGTTCTTTCCTATAGTTTCAACTAATTTGCCTGGTATTGAAGTTAGGCTTCCCAGCGTGTAATTGGCAGGATCACCTCTAGAGGCTTTTAAAAGAATTGGTGTTTCATTAGCTGTCCTCCTGTCGACACTGCACTCCAAATACCTCTATAAGCCCTGTAGCCAAGGACCTGGGCCTAATTTTCTAGTTAAACTGAAAAACAACATGTGTTTTTGACCTTTCTTTAAAGGCTTAATACTTGAGGATGTCAACTTGTTACAATATGTTATAGTGGCAGAAGAACTCCCATCTTCTTGTTCCAATTTTTAGGCACATCTGAGTGTGTGAATTTAGCTGTGGAGAAGTTTTCACTGCCAAAATCAGATAACAACGATTTAATGTTCTGAAATTTGTGACACGTTTTTGTCAACTTACCTATTTTGCTACTTACATGGTTTTGTCTACTTACATATTTTGTTTAGTTACTGTGTTATTTGTTCTAGCTTTCCAATCCAATATGCTTATCTAGACATACAATATTGGAATGCTTGCTGTAATCATATGATGAATGGACTTTTCTTTAGTTAAAGCACCAGGGTCAAAACAATTTAGCCATAATTGTGTGACTGTGAACCTAATACCAATTATTGACGGAACTGAAAATTGCAAATGACCTTGCTAAAACAAAAATTTATTTGAGCATAAGCTTTCGTGGGCTAAAACCCACTTCATTGGATGCATGCAGTGGAAAATACAGTAGGAAGATATATATACACAGAGAACATGAAAAAATGTGTGTTGCCATACACGCTATAATGAGAGTGATCAATTAAGGTGAGCTATTATCAGCAGGAGAAAAAAACATAGCTCACCTTAATTGATCACTCTCATTATAGTGTGTATGGCAACACACATTTTTTCATGTTCTCTGTGTGTGTATATATATATATATTTTTTTTTTTCCTGCATGCATCCGATGAAGAGGGGTTTAGCCCATGAATGCTTATGCTCAAATAAATTTGTTAGTCTCAAGTACTACTCTTTATTTTTGCTGATACAGACTAACATGACTACCACTCTGAAACTTGCTAAAACAGATGTTGTTATTAATGCCCCCTATTGGTGAGAATTATAACGCAAATGCTTCTTGCTAGCTTATATGATAATGCCAAAGGAGTCCCTTAGGGAACAAAAGTATATAGTACGGTATTAATAATTTTAAGTGGAGATAATTATAAGTAGTAGTTCCTGTTTTGGATTTGAAGTCTGATTGTAGCTTGGATTTGTGTTATTGCTCAAATTTGTCACCATAACTTGAAAAATCCCTTATTAGGGATGCTAGTTTATAAGCAAAATTAAGTTCTTATGTTCAGTGTTCCCCTGTACCGTCTTGATGGTTAAGGTTTTGGGGTATTTTAAAAAATCCTATAGCATACATTGTAGAGCAGATCAATATTTCCATGAGGCTAAATTATCTCAAAAGACACAGAGGAGTTATTAGAGTTGATGTGGAGTTGTAGTTCCAAAATATTGCTGGCATGTTGGGCTATTTGTTTTACCTACCTTTAAAATAAATATCTTCAAAAGTGAAAGCTCCTCCCTGAGATCAGAATTTCATATGTTTCAGCATTCTCTGGCTGTTTTGTGGCAATGTAAGAGTTTGGGATAATTATCATCAAAAACATTTCATAGTGTATTCATGCTGAGCAATGCATCATATTTTGAACTTTCTGTCTTCCGGGTTGATGTAAACTGAGAGCAGTTCTTTAAATAGAGAAACTTATATTAGTTGCATAGAAATATACTACTACATTTATAGCTTTAAGAAAAGGAGTACTTGTGGCACCTTAGAGACTAACAAATTTATTTGAGCATAAGCTTTCATGAGCTACAGCTCACTTAGTTCACGAAAGCTTATGTTCAAATAAATTTGTTAGTCTCTAAGATGCCACAAGTACTCCTTTTCTTTTTGCGAATACAGACTAATACGGCTGCTACTCTGAAACCATTTATAGCTTTGTAAACCATTTACTAGAATATTGTCTCAAAGCCATTCAAAATCTTTCACAGATCCACATGTTGATAATGAATGCAAGATTTGTGATGTTTATACTCTGGAATTAGTTGAGAAGATGAGTAACAACTCATGCAGCTTTCTGTTGCTTAACCAGTAAGAGTATGGAATAAACAGCATTGAATGATGTCTGTTCATGTTATGCTCTTTCAGATGTGAAATAACTGGTTCACGGGACAAAAAACCTCCCACTTGAGATCAAATCTCAAAGCACACTCTTCCAGCGCAGGCCTAGGAGTGACTAACTTAACATTCTTTGGAAATGGTGAGGTGTATTTGATTCAGATGACCCATGCTCCCTGGAGGGACTGGTATGGACAGGAGACCAGAAGAAGATGGAACGTGTGGAGTGAGGCTGGAAGTGACTCAGCCATATGAACAGAGCAGTCCACAGGGTTTAATGAAATTCCTCTTGTTCAACTTATCCTGCATTCAGCATTACGTTTTGCTAAGGATACATAGCTATGAGTTCTCTGAAATGCAGCAGCTGTTAATGTGAGCCATAGAACTCGGCATGAAGCCTCCTGGAGCCCTGGAATTTGCAGACACAAACCTAGCCCAGTGATGGACTTACTGGAAGGAGGAGGGTAGTGGTCCTTCGCTCTTAAGATGGGAGGGAGGCCACTCCGCCTCACTGTGTCCGGTCGCAGCACTCGGACTCAAGCAACAAGCAGTCTAGCTCTGTAGCCCCCTAACAGAGGTAAACAACCATTAACAGCCTGGTTCTCTAGCTCCCTCGGGCGGGGCAGAGCAGTAAGCAGTCTCTAGCCCAGAGTTTCCCGGCTCGGGCTGCTGCCAATCAAGAGGTTAGGGCTCTGGCCTCTCAGTGGGGCAGAGCATAAGCAGTCTTTAACCCACAACGTCCTTCTTGGGGAAGACAGCAATTAACAGTCTGAGGCTCAGGCTTTAGTCTGAGCCTTCTGGCTAAGGCAGCCAGCAAACACACAGTCTAGGCTCTGGCCCTTTGGGTGGGGCAGAGCAGGAAGTAGGCTGTAGCTGTCAAGGTTCCTTCCCCACTCTGAACTCTAGGGTACAGATGTGGGGACCTGCATGAAAGACCCCCTAAGCTTTTTCTTACCAGCTTAGGTTAAAAACTTCCCCAAGGTACAAACTTTGCCTTATCCTTGGACCCTATGCTGCCACCACCAAGCGTGTTAAACAAAGAACAGGGAAAGAGCCCACCTGGAGACGTCTTCACCCCCAAATATCCCCCCAAGCACTACACCCCCTTTCCTGGAAAAGGCTTGATAAAAATCCTCACCAATTTGTACAGCTGAACACAGACCCAAACCCTTGGATCTTAAGAACAATGAAAAAACAATCAGGTTCTTAGAAGAAGAATTTTAATTAAAGAAAAGGTAAAAGAATCACCTCTGTAAAATCAGGATGGTAAATACCTTACAGGGTAATCAGATTCAAAACATAGAGAATCCCTCTAGGCAAAACCTTAAGTTACAAAAAGACACAAAAACAGGAATATACATTCCATTCAGCACAGCCTATTTTACTAGCCATTTAACAAAAGAAAATCTAACACATTTCTAGCTAGATTACTTACTAACTTTTTACAGGAGTTCTGAGCTGCATTCCTGATCTGTTCCCGGCAAAAGCATCACACAGACAGACAGACCCTTTGTCCCCCGCCCCCAGCTTTGAAAGTATCTTGTCTCTTCATAGGTCATTTTGGTCAGGTGCCAGCGAGGTTACCTTAGCTTCTTAATCCTTTACAGGGTTTTGCCTCTGGCCAGGAGGGATTTTATAGCCCTGTATACAGAAGGGTGGTTACCCTTCCCTTTATATTTATGACAGTAGCCTAAGCCTTTGGGCTAAGGCAGCCAGGAAATCACACAGTCTCAGGGTCACTGTCTTCTGACAGGGGCAAGCTACCAGCCAAGCACAGGCCTTCTTGCCTAGGGATGAATAGGCCACCCCCTCAAGGGTGGGGTTGGCGGTGTGTGGGTGTAGGACCCAGGCCCACCTGACTCCACCAGGGCCTTAACAGTGGCAGAGTGTTCTGTCTTTGGGTCAGCCGGGAATCCAGCCACAACAGGGTGGCTCCTGCTCTGGCAACAAAACCAGACTAAAATCTGGTTTCCATGGTCTACTTCCTACCACAGTCTGGAGAGGGGGTTTTGTAGTCCAAGGGTCCACTGTCTCCTCGGGGCATACTGCAGACAGCAGACCTAGCAACTCCTCCCCAGGGTCAGTCTCTCCAGAGACAGGGCACTGCACAGTGTGGGCTCAGCTGCTGCAGTTGGCAGCAGCCTGGAGAGGTCTGTCTCCATACGTAGCTTTGCTCAACTGAGCTGCAGGGCCCTCTCTTTATACTTCCTGTCCCACCCTGGTATGTCCATTGAAGGGGGGTGGTGCCCACTGCGGGGGTGGGTTAGTGGTTACTCACTCTTAAGTCTGGAGGGAGACTACTCCGCCTTGCTACAAGGAATTAGAGTTGTTCCTAGACCTTGCTGTGCAGGAGGGTGACAACAGCAGGAAAATAAAACTTATTTTACCTTACTGGGGGACAAGCACCACTTTGAAGCTTACCACTGCCTCAAGCCTCACAGCGCTCCTACCAGCCCTGGGGATGTATTGCTCCCCAAAGCAGAACAAAACTGTGGAACGACACAGGTTTTTCACTACAGACTAATCTGAAGGGGAGCTGACAGACCCATACGTAATTATGCATGCCGGTTGCTACATGAAATTTTGGTTAGTTGAAAGACTCCCAGGATAGTTTGCAGCATGTGGGTTCACCACCTGCAGGAGAGGCTGCTCTGAGAAGGCAATCTCACATTAGACAGATGCTTGGACATGGCATGTTCAGCAGAACCCTCAAGAAGAAAAGATGAAAGCTGTAAGAGGCACAACATGCCCAGAGATATACGCAGTGAGACAACACCGAAAGGAAGCAGATGGCTATGGTCCATTACCCGTAGTAAGATGCATTTACTGTGGGAGACAGCATGAGTGGGTAAAGGAGAAGTGCCCCACACTAGGACAGAATTGTATGTAGGAGCAGAAAAAGAGCTCAGAAAGATTCAGTTAGACTTGCGCAAAAGGGAGATGACACATCAGACAGCGGTGAGGACATCATGACTTTCTCCTTGATTCCAAGAGCATATCAGGTTCCAGCTGTTTGAACTGGTAAGCAACAAGAGACCGTACCAACCATGCATGCAACAATGTTAATAAGGAAATGCACTCTGCGATTACTGCTGGATAGTGGGGCTTCCAGCAATGTGATTCCTGAGGGTGAATTGGACTCAAACACACCCATGACAAAGAGCAGGTGCAATCTAATAATGTACAGTGACAACATAATGCAGCCCATAAGAAAATCGAAACTCATGGAAACTAACCCCCAAAATAACAGTACTAATTGAAGTTTGGGGTGGTGAGTGGCAAGCACCCCTCTTGGGGAACACAGCCATGGATATGGTCAGGGTACAGTATCAGAATATTATCGTTACAGTACAAGAAGCAAAAAGAGAGTCCCATGGACAAAAGGCATAATTTTAAAGTCATATGGGGATGTTTTCAAAGGTGACGGGTATCTTGAAGAAAAGTTGCAATTGGAAGTAGACCCCCACAATAGAACCTGTATGCTTACCACAAAGGAAAATTCCAGTGGGTCTACATAATCAGATATGCAAGGAGCTTGAAAGTCTGCAGTGCTGGGGTATCACGGAACCTGTAGAGGCAAATGTAGCCCTGGTAAGCAGCATAGTGGTGGTTAAGAAGCCAACAGACAAATTATGCATTGGGATAGATTCAATGCCACTGAACTAGGGATAGAAAAGATGCCATTATCCACAGCACACAACTGATGATATCTTGCCAGAACTTCCCAGAACCTCAGTCTTTACAGTCTGTGATATAAGGAATAGGTTTTGACACAGAAGACTGTTCCTTGAGGTTCAGACCCCTTGTTAGCATTTTTGGCTCACAGGAATACCACATCACAGGGGTGCTAAAACAGTCCAGCACAGGAGCTGGTGGGATGAAGGCCCAAAACCCTGCTGCCAGTGAGAGGAGACCTGTGGCTGCTGGAAGGATGGAGATACTACTGAGAGGAGATGGCAGCCATTACAGTAGGACCGGTTAGCCAAGGATCTACCAGCTCTGGAGACAGGCACTCCTGTGAGGATCCAGCCATTAGAGACACATCGGAAGGAGTGGCACCTAGGGTCACACAAGATGACTATGTAAGAGGGGAAAGTGATCTGAGGGAACACAAGGCACTTATGAGTCAGCTGACCCAACACCTTCACAGATTGTCACAGAACAACGAGACAGAACCATCTGGAGGTCAAATCCACAGTGAGGGAGGAGACTCCAAAGAGAGAGTTTGCTAGACTCAAAGACAGGTTACAGAGAGACAGAGAGTGGTCACTCCCAGTATGGTTGCCTGTTGAGGAGATCAGATTATCTCAGACTATGTAACAAGCTGTCTGTGGTAAAGATAAGATTCCAATTTGGCTATGTGCTAGCAACCTCTAGCTGAAGGAACATGGGGTAGGGGTTTGGACATCAATTATTTGTAGTTAATGTTTTACTAAAATATTTGTAAAATAGGGAAGATGTACTGTGATCACCCATGCTTCCTGGAAGGACTGTTATGGACAAGACACTGGGGGAACAGGGAATATATGGAGTTAGGTTGGAAGCAACTCAGCCACATGGACAGAGCACTCCACAAGGCTTAATAAAGTTACAATTGTTCAACTTAACCTGCATTCAGCATCACTTTTTGCTAATAAAAAGGAACAGTTTGACAAGCAGTTGATTATTAAAACAAATTCTTCCAATGCTGATGTTATGCATATGCAGAAAATGGGGTAGAATTGCTCCTTTAATCTGAAATTAGAAGTATGTGATATGGCCAGAAATTTAGGTGGAAATTTATCTTAGTATTTAAGCTGGCATAGGTGTGATCTGAGAAGACAATGTAGAGGGATGCTCTTTGGTACTGATACCATATATATGTCTCTTTTTGTTACACTTTACTGATAAATCAAAAGTAATCTGACTTCAAAATTTCTGCTTAACTGAAGTCAGATTACTTTCAATCTTAACAGTAAGGTGTAACCAAAAGAGAAAAGCATCCCTCTGCGCTGTTGTTGTCTTCTCAGGTCCCACCTATCAGCTCAAATACATATTTAAAGCACAATATGTATTTGTAAAGAAAATCACAAAGGGGAAAACATTTGTTTAGAAGACAGACTGTGTGTGTGGCTTATCCTTCTTTTCAAAATTTAGGATAAAACTAATCTGTGAACCTTAACTTTTTAAAGACTCAGGGAGTTTACAGAACATTGATACTATATATTTTCCAGTATGTGGAGTAAGGAGTGTAGCAAGGTTACAGAACAAAACAAGATAGACTGTTCAGAACTCCCTAAATTAAAATAAGTGGAGGAAATGTTGAGACATTTTTTAGGAAAAGCACATCAATGTTCATTCTCTCCCCCTCCATTGTGTTACAGTTTGTAGAATCAAATAGATACAAGTTGGCAGCTTTCAAGACTAACAGGTGATCAGCAGAAGGTTTACAAGATTTTCTAGATGAGTACAGAGGGATTTTTTTTCTCAAACTCTGCTCTGAAGCCCTGAATATGCCAAATCCCATTAAAGTGAAAGAACAGCCTCCTTACAAAAATAAAGCTTACTGAGAGCAGCTAGTCTCCAGTGCACAAAGCATTTAGTTCCTATCTAAGACAAATATTCAAAATACTGAAAATCTGTAGCACACTTTAAAGGATTAATGAACAAATGGCTGTCTGGAAATCTTGTGGATCTGTCTAGAACCTGAATATGAGGTTGCTGCCTTGTGGCATTGTTGTCCACTCTTCCTTTGACTTCACAAAGGCCCCTTTATGGATTCCTCCGGGGTCTCAAAGATAGCTGCTTTCTTCAGCATCATCCTCACACCAGCCCCAAGGAGGTTGGACTGTATGCATGCCTTTCAACATTACCTTTCTCGGTTTCCTTTACAAGATCTGAATCTTCATTCCACCACCTTCACAATAGTGGATTCCAAGGAAGAAAGCCTTTTTTCTGGGGCGGGTAGAGGAATCCTTAACAGCATGGCTCTTGTAAAACTTGACAAGGAACTGTAGGTGACCAGGGATTCTAGGAGGTAGTATGGAGGCAAAGAGCCTTTGCATTTGTAACGCCAACAGACTCCAGTCGTCAGCGGGCAGGATCAAACCTATGACCTCTGGCACTAAATGCATGAGCTAAAAGCCACATGGCCTTTTGCTAAGGCTGTAGCAGACTCATTAATCTCTAAATGGTCTTGGTGCCGCTAGAGGGGAAAGAGCACCACACTCAGGAGGTGCGTGGATTGCATATCTCTCCTTTGGTGGGTCACCAAAGCTCTATGGATTGTGTGCTCTGAATTTCTTGCAATATCATCAAAGGTTTTGGGGGTTTCCTAATACCTTCTCTGCACCCCTCTCTTCCATGTCCTCCCCCCACTAAAGAATGATAAGGAAAAAGAAATTATGAATGCAAACTTGTGGGGTTTCCAGTTCCCCATGGAGAAGTAACAAAAGTAGCAGACTTTTGGGTCTAACTCTTCATATGCTGTAAATTAATACATTCCCTTGAGAAACGCATGTAGCCTAAGAGTTATAAAAAATAAAATCTGAAAATTGGTTCAAAGTTCGTTTTTCTAGCCATACGATAGCCGTGCATGAATAGATCTAAGTTAGTTTTTGAAAAGAGGTAAGCATCTCATGTGCCCAGTGCTGTATCAATATTTTGTTCAATTGCATATATAAATATTCAATCAGAAATGGCCCCAAACAGGGTTTGTAAAAGAAAAGACACTGCTGCAGTTCAGTGATGGAACCCGCGTGGGCATGTCTGCATTGCACTTGGGAGCGAGCCTCCCACCCTGGGTCCACAGACTGGTAGTTGTGGGGCTTGGGCTAACACTCCAAGAATAGTTGTGTAGGCGCTGTGGCTGGTGCTCGGGCTCTGAAACCGGGTGTGTGGGCTTGAGAGCCTGAGCTCCAGCATGAGCCGCAGTATGAACACACCAGGTACACACCTATTTTTAGAGTGCTACTGTGAGTCTCTGACCTGGGCTGCGAGACTTGCTCCCAGATGCCGTGTAGACATGCCCTGTGGGTTAAGTTTCTCAATTAATGTTGCTGTTTTCCCTCATAAAATTGCCTTCATTCATACCGAATCATGCTCCTAAAAATTTAGATCTGTGTTTCAGGACAACCCAAGAAACTCAGTTCAGTAAAAAGCACCTGTACGGGTTGCATTTATGCGCACAAGTACTCTGACTGGTTCTGTTTTATGCATGACTCCTGCACTTTATCAACACACACTGTAACATGAGCCAGAGGCGATCAAAACCCTCACACGCACAAATTCCTCCCTAATATTAGCCTATTTGCAAATAATACATTACCTTTCTGGGAAGAATTCCGTGGTGGGAACAGAATACAAGTTACCCAGCCAAGTGTTCTGCCACAGAACCAAACGAACAATTCTATTACATAATTCCCATGCTGCTTTATGGGAGGCTGTCATTCGTGACTACACCTTTCATGTCTTTAATTACTCAGCTACTGCACTTCTCTTCAATATAAAATCAGGTTACGTCTCAATGGGTTTTTATCTATTTAATTAATTTATTTATTTGGGAAACTACATCTGAGAGAAAGTTATGTAACACTACCTGAAATGTCATCCAGATTCACTGAAGGGTTTGCAGGAGTTTGTGATCGGTCAGTTTGGGTCAAGTCTTTAAAAGAACAATTTATGGCCAAAAATTTGGAGATTTTAGAGCGTTTCCTGTTACTATTTTATGTTCTCTGGAAGGGAATATTAAATGCCTTAGATTACTTTGATTATTTTGTATTAAAATAGTACAAAGAGGCCCCAGTCAAGAGCAGGGCTCTATTTTGCTAGGGACTGCACTTACATACACAGAGTAGGAGACATCCCCTGACCTGAACAGTTTATAATCTAAGTAGATAAGACAGGCAAACCACTAAGGGGAAAATAGCGGCAGAGAGGTGAAGTGACTTGCCAAAGGTCATAGAGCAGCTCAGTGGCAGGAGCAGAAATAGAACCCTGATTTTCTAACCCAGTCTAATGCTTTGTCCATTTGGCCATACTATCTCTTGGCTCAGGTACCTTAAGGAGGCACGGAGTTCATATTTTGCACCTATTCATACCAGGACTCTATTTTGGTATGTGTTGCACAAAAACAGAACAAAACATGGTCCCTGCTCAAAGATCTTACAATCTAAATATAAGATGAGAGGCAACAGATAGGAGAGTACAAGGAAACAATGAGACAAAGTAGGTCAGTGTGACAGTTAGTGGTCTCAGTTCACCCGTGGCCTAATAGTTGTGAGATTTTTTGTAGGCATCCTGGCAGAAGAGAATTTTAAGGAGGGATTTGATGGAGAACAATAAGATAGCTTTGTGGATGTTTACAAGTAGCTAAAGAGGGATGGAGAGGCTGAGGGAGCTGGGATTGTTTAGTCTGCAGAAGAGAAGAATGAGGGGGGATTTGATAGCTGCTTTCAACTACCTGAAAGGGGGGTTCCAAAGAGGATGGCTCTAGACTGTTCTCAATGGTAGCAGATGACAGAACGAGGAGTAATGGTCTCAAGTTGCAGTGGGGGAGGTTTAGATTGGATATTAGGAAAAACTTTTTCACTACGAGGGTGGTGAAACACTGGAATGCGTTACCTAGGGAGGTGGTAGAATCTCCTTCCTTAGAGGTTTTTAAGGTCAGGCTTGACAAAGCCCTGGCTGGGATGATTTAACTGGGAATTGGTCCTGCTTCGAGCAGAGGGTTGGACTAGATGACCTTCTGGGGTCCCTTCCAACCCTGATATTCTATGAAACCACTCTAATGTGCACAGCCTTAATATACATAAATTAAAAAGGATTTTACTAAACACCATTGAATGGCATTAACATGTAGGCCAGCTAATGGGAAATAAGTCTGATTATCTTCCTTTTGTCTCTAGGAGTCCATAATGGTAGGAGCCAGTGAGTTAAATGACTAGTATAACTCTTCCTCTTATTTAAGATTTCAGAGTAGCAGCCATGTTAGTCTGTATCCACAAAAAGAAAAGGAGGACTTGTGGCACGTTAGAGACTAACCAATTTATTTGAGCATAAGCTTTTGTGTTGCATCCGATGAAGCGAGCTGTAGCTCACGAAAGCTTACGCTCAAATAAATTGGTTAGTCTCTAAGGTGCCACAAGTCCTCCTTTCCTCTTATGTAAGTATTCTAAGGGGAAAAGTTGCTTCAAAGTTCAAAGATGAGGTTGCAATTAAAATAACACACCAGCACTAGAGAGTACAATATGGATTCATACAGTTAGTTACTAAGGAATCTTAATTCTGCCCCTTCATCAATGACATTTCACCCTGCCCCTCCCATCAGACCTAGTACCTAAGACTGAGGCATTTTGATGGAGGTTTGCTGGAGGATTTCAAGAAGCTGGCTACAGTCTACTTTAAATACTCTAAAGACCAAAACCTCAGCTGGCTGAAGACACGGGTACATTGATTTCACTGACACTTGAGTTCTCTGTGCCTGCAAAGTAAGTGTGTTTCGATGTTACTGTCTAAATCTCTTCTCAGCCCCACACCTCTCCTTAGATCTACTTACCTTTCCCTCACCAGACTGGTTCCCCCATCACATGTGAATCCCTAACTTATTGCTCCCCCATCATAACTGTATTTGTATGTGGGAATTAACCATGACTAACAATATAAAATGTAGTCACTCACTGTATATGTACGGTGTATAGATGTAATGATTATTCCATAGGCTGGCAGTGTGCAATAACTGTAACAGAAATAGAAAATTCAAATTGCTTTTATGGTACAATTGTGGACTTTGAAAAGTTTTGTTTGGTTTTGTTTGTTTGTTTTTAACTTGTGTTTACATCTTGCTCGAATCCCCTAGAAAGAGAAATATAAATCTCTCAGTGTTCTGATATAAAATTAAATAAGATCTGTGCTCCATGTGAAATACAAATGTAGGTGGGACTGCAAGAAAATTAGCTTGGTTAGAAATGGTTTTCAAGTCGCATTTAATAGACTCTGGTCCCAAATCATATCACTAGGTTGCACTTGCTATGTGTCTCAATGAACAATAAGAGGCACAAAGAGAAGAATGTGTCTAGAGTTGGCAAGTCTGCACAGTGCAGGAAAAAAAAGACATAATTTACAAAAATAAAAGGCTGCAGCTTAGAACGGACTGAGAAGAAGTGAGACAGGAGATAATACTTGGCATATACAATTAAAATTATGTGAAAGCCTTTGGAGAGAGACATCAAGATCCCACAGCAGGTGATTGATCTTCAGGGACATGAGGCTCTTTCTGGGTGACTAGTCCTTGCTGGGGCAGCTTGGCACCAATGGTAGTGAGAAACCAATTTGTTTCTTTTCTATTTGAAAGGGTAACTAGGAGACAGCTGACTTACCTTCTCTATAGCCTACATTATTTTATACCTCCATCTTTTCCCCACTGATTCATCTCCTCTAAGATAAAAAGTCACATTATTTTCAATCTCTCTTCTTGCAAATGTCCCCTATACCTCTAATCATTTTTGCCAATCTCAGAACCCTTTCTGTTTCTGCTCTAGCTCTTTTGAGATATTAAACATCATGCTTCAGGGTTTAAGCCAGTCTGTATTAGCGATCGGATTTAGATCTAATGTGGTAGCGGGCAGATTATCCCATGTTTGGCTGTGCAGTTCTTACATCTTCCTCTAAGGCGTCTGGGGTTGGCTGCTTTCAGAGACAGGATACTGGATTTCAGTGGACCTCAAGTCAGATCCAACATGGCAATTCCTATCTTATGGAATTATAAGACCTAAGCATAGTATTTTAGATGTGAACATACCATTTGTTCATACAATGGTATTTTCATATTTTCTATATTATCTTCTATTATTTTTGATAGAAAATTGTGTTTGGGATTAAACAATTTTTGGGTGTGAAAAGTCTATTTTGTGTGGAAAATTGAAAAACCAAACACCCGAAACTGAATCATTTTGGAGCAAAAACCTAAAACTTTCAGCCAAAACCCCAAAAATTTCAATTTAGAAATGTTGAAATATTTATTTCAACATTTTAAATCAAAATCAAACATTTCAGCATTCCTGAATTGAAATATTTCAGTCTAGCTTAGTTGGACATTAAACTGTGTCCCTCTGAACTCCTGGAGTTGTAGTTTATATGCCCCATTCTTTTCTATGGGTTGGGCTCCTTGACCAGAATATACATCTCCCACGATGCATCACAACCATGTGACTGTCATGATGCACTATTAAGGGACACCAAGGAGCGAGATTGTGGTACATCACTATAAGGATCTGGGGACTAGAGCCTGGGGTGGCTGATATTCCCACAGTGACACCAGAAGGCCCTGCAGAGGCACAGCTAGGAAGCAATGTGGAAAGTAGGCACTGCAGGAAGTACCGCCCATCAGACCCAGAATGGCGGTACCCTGTAGCCCTTTGATTGGCCCCAGGGGTTGGGCCCAGGAGGTTGTCTGGGCAACCATATAGCACTAGGCCTGTTACTGTATTGGATTCTGCCCTGTCTCCTCATCTCTGGTCTTTGACTCCAGCCTGACTTCGATTCTGACTCCGGCCTCTCAACTCTAACCTGGTACTGCCCCTCATCACCGGTCTCCAATCCCGGCCTGACTCTTATCCTGACTGCTGTTTATGGAACCTGACTCTGTGATTCCTGATGACTCCTGTCCCTGACTTCTGTCCAGATGCGACCACTTGGCAAGACTGCCTACACCCTGGTCCCTTACAATCATGGAAGATGTAACCTGGCCAGGCAGCCTGGCTCATAGAGGAGAATGGGAGCATGAGGCACCTGAACGACAACTTTCATCACAGCGATGTCAACACACTTGGTTTAACTTGGGACGGACACAAAACAAACTGCTTCAAGTCACATTGACATACTGAAATATTTTAATTTGGGTCATCACAACCTGAAAAAAATGTTTCATTTTCATTCTCATGATGATGGAAACTTTTGGTTATCAGCCCAAATTTTTCAGGTTTTGGGTTTTCGATGAAAAGTAACTTTTGTGTGTGGAAACTTTTGATTGAAAACCATTTTTGTTGTTTTTTCTTTTGTCAAAATTTTCAGTGGAAAAACACATTTTTGACCATCTTCTACTTTCTATCCCATCCTGTCATAGCATATTGTTGACATTTTTTGACTACTGCTGCACATTATAGTACAATATGATGGCCAGACTTTTTTTTGGAATTAATTTAGAATCCTACAATTTGTATGAACTCAAATGATTCATTACAATGTGCATTATCCTGCATTTGTCATGGTAGTATTTCAGCTGGACAGCATGCTGCTCCATTGTCTAACTGTTAGATTTCTCTGAAGCGCCTCATAGTCTTCTCTAATATTGACCTAACTTAAATTACTTTTTGTTTTCTGCAATCTTTACCATCTCATTACTCAATCCCTTTGCTAGATTATTTAAAAATATGTTGAATAACATTGGTGTGACATTCCAGTTCTGGAAAGTATCCTTGTGCCAGAGAGCACTTAATAATCTGCTCAAATCCCTTTGAAGTCATCATTAGTTTGTTGTAATTATATATTATTGGAATTGGCTATGATTCCTTGCTAAGGTTTGTAATTTTTGACTGATCAGTGTGTTGTATTAATAAATACTAATATTTTCATGCCAATATTCATGAAGTTCTGTTTTTTACATATTAATATTATATGGGTTTTTTGCAAAGGATGTATATTCTCATAATAAAAACAATGTCACTAAATGTATGTAATATTTTGAGTGAATATCCCATGTATAAAAGGAGTGTGATACTTTTGTATCACAAAACAGGATACTATATTCAAAGGAGACATGTAGCAGAAAATGCATGTCATTACACAGGTGAGCACTCCCTTAAAACGCACTGTACGTCCGATGAGACACTGAAGAAACACTCAAAAAATTCTGAATTATTTATTTCCATAGGTTATCCTTTAAAACCATTTTAAGATCACTCAAAAAAAATGCTCCTGTCAGCATACAATATTCTCAGAAGTTGGATGAAGTAAAAGATGTGTAGGTGTAGGAGACAAAGTGGTGAATGCGAGACAAAGTGGTGAATGCGAGGTTACTTAGCTAAGGTTTTAGATGGATCAAAACCATCTTTCTCTGTTTCCTTAGACACTGTGATAGAATTGAGAGTTGTTATTTTTTTTTAAAAAAAATAGACATTTTATTTTTGCCTTCAAATTGTTTCCTTCTACTTTCTATCTTTTGATCCATGCACAAATCTCACCTCTCCATCAAAGAGGGGCATCAGCTTCCCAGATTCCAAATGCCAGAAGTGATCATCTAGTCTGATCTCCTTTATAACACAGGACATTGAACTTCCCCAAAATAATTCATAGTGCAGCGCTTTTAGAGAAAAACATTTGATCTTGATTTAAAAATTCTCAGTCATGGAGAATCTACCATGACCCTTGGTAAATTATTTCAAAGGTTACTTATTGTCACTGTTATAAATATACCCCTTATTACCAGTCTGCATTTATCTAGCTTCAATTTCCATCCATTGGATTGTGTTATATCTTTCTCTGCTAGATTGAAGAGCCCACTATTAAATATTTGTACCTCATGTAGGTATTTATACTTACCCCTTAACCTTCTCTTTGTTAAGTTAAATAGATTGAGCTCTTTGAATCTATCACTGTAAGGGATGCTTTCTAATTCTTCAATCATTCTCATGGCTCTTTGTTGAACCCTTTCTATTTATCAACATCCATTCTAAATTGTGGACAACAGATCTGGCACAGTATTCTGGCAGTGGTTGCACCAGTGTCAAATAGAGAAGTAAAATAACCTTTCTACTCCTACTCAAGATTCCCCTATTTATGCACCCCAGGATCTTATCAGCTCTTTTGGTCACAGCATCAGAGTGGGAGCTTATGTTCAGCTGCTTATCTATCATAACCCTCAAATCTTTTTCAGAGCCATTGTTTCCCAGAATAGAGTCCCCCATCCTGTATGTATGGCCTACATTATTTGTTCCTAGATGTGTACATTTACATTTAGCCATATATACTCTGGAACCCTCCCACCTTGCAGAGACCTAGAGCCCAGGCTCCAGCCTGAGCCCGAACGTCTACACTGCAATTAAACAGCCCTTTCGCCTGAGGCCCACGAACCTGAGTCAGCTGGCATAGGCCAGTCGCAGGTGTCTAACTGTAGTATAGACATATCCTAAGTTGCAGAGTAGGCAGCAGTATGTCAAAGCATATTACCTAACTTTTAGCGTGTGGTAGCAGAGTCCATGTGCCCTGTTAGTGCGTAGCAAGCTAGGTGCTGTAGATTTACACCGCAGCTTGCCACCACTGATTGACTGTGTAGACAAGCCCTCAGTGTTTGTTTGGGACTAAGGCTGACTGAAAAAAGATATTTTTCAGAGATTTTTTTTTAATTTAGGGGGTTTTTTTCCCAAATTCTCACAAAACGTATAGTTAATGAAAAAACACGCACACACAGTTTGGTTTTTGAAAGTAATTGAAAACAAAAAAATATTGTTTTTTCATTTAAAAAAAAAACCCTGAAAATGTTTGTTCAGAAAGGATTTTTAGCTACTTCTACTGAGGACACAATGCAGCCAAGAGGCATCAGAACACACTGCCTGAGCTCCTATGGGGCTCATTCTGCTGTACTGTGCCTAGATAGAATTATTCACGTAGCCCCCTGTGAAGAGAAACTTGCAGAGATTTTCTCCTCTTGGTCTTTTCCCGCAAATTTCCCCACAGGCAGTGGCAGTCAAGCCCACACAGTGATTAAGTACCATTTCAAAGGGTCATTTTAACAGAGTGGTCCATAGAGTAGCTTGTTGTGTAATATCATTTTCAGGCATAACTATCCATTACAGGCAGGCTTAACATGTACTTAGGTGTTACTTTTCCTGAGTTTGTATTTAAAGTCTCTGTCACTGAGCTGTCTTTATAGACACTTTGTTCCTTTAATCCACTCTGTGTTAAAATTTTTATTCTTCTTTCTCTTATCTTTTAGCAGTGATAAAGGGTATATCAGAAGATTTAGTACTACAACATTTTTAGAGTTCTTTGTCATTTAAAATGGAAAAAGAAAGTGTAGATGAGGAGGCAGAAATTCTGGAAGAAAAAGTTAGATGCAGACGTTTATCGCTAAACAAGTATACAATTCTACAATATTGAGTTAAAATACTAATTAGTATTAGTATAATAAATACTAATTTATTATAATGTTAATGACAGCTTAAAGTCTTAGTGTAGGTTTCTCAGACTAGCTTTTCTGTATTGGAGAGAGAGCACGCTCTCAAAACTGAACTTTGGGCAGGATTTTCAAAAGCATGTACAAGATTAAATCCCATTGATTTATGAGTTTGTCATACTGAAAGTCAGTGGGATTTGTGCTATTAAGTCATTTAGACACTTTTGAAAATCCCATCCTTTTCATTCAGTTAGGCACTTGGGGATGAGCAATGTACTTTTCAAGCACTCATTAAATTTAGGCTTATAATATATCTTTGATGTGGACAAGTATTGTGCTCACTTAAAAGATGAGAAGACTGAAGTATGTTGGCTGAGATTTTCGAAACTGACTAGAGGATTTAGCAACACAACTCTCGTTAATGGGAGATGTCTGACTAAATTCTTTAATAAGCTTTGAAAATCTCAACCATTGATATTAAGGTACAAATTCTGCTTTATTTTATACCTGTGTAAATTGTAACTCAAATGAAGTTAATGAGTTATTCTTCATTTCCACCAGTGTGATTAAGAGCAGAATTTGATCGTAAGTGATTTGGCCAAGGTCACACAAGAAATATGGGGTGGAACAAGATAAAAGAATCCAGGTCTCCTGCCCCTACAGGCTGCACCTTTATTGCAAGACCATCCTTCTTCCTCTTGCATACCAACTGCCTACTTTAACATAGAGCACTCAAAAATAATTCATAAGAAAATGCTCCAATCTCACATGACTGTGGCAATGGACAATAAGCAACACACACAACTGTGGTAGTAGATAGTAAACAACATATTTCATCTTGGAAGAATCTTTTCAGTAACATAGCTTGACACAATTAGTAATATAATTTGTCACAACCGTGCCCTGATTTTCAGAGGCACTGAGAGTCTGAAGTTTGCACTTAAGTCAATAAGATTGCTCAGAACTAGAGGTGTTTGGGAATATTTGATTAAATATTTTTGTCAGAAAAATCTGATTCATCAGAACTTATACTGTTATTGGGAAAGAGTTAGTTTTGATGAATTTCTCAACCTGGGGAAAAAAGTTTAGCAAATGTTGAAACATTTCATTTTGACATTTTCTAAATGAAACCTTCCATTTTTCCTGTTAGAAACAACCTTTCATTTTGAAATTTAAGTTAATTGTAAAAAAATCAAACAAACACAATTTAAAGATTGTCATCATTATAATTATCAAATGAAATATTTTGATTTACTTGAACCATTTTTTCCAGAGATTTTTGACTTCTTGTCCCAATTTGGGGCAGAAAATGTTTTCAAAACCTCAAATTTTTTCAGAGGATGAGAAGAATGTTTCCCACCCAGCTCTACTCAGATTGGTTGGACCATTACTGTACATACATAACGAATATCCAAAAGCATTTCCATCTGTCAGTTTATAACATGCGTAATCATGAAGTCCAACCATGACACCAAAGCAGAATCTTCATTTTCTGAGATGCTAGTGTTAAGCTAAAAAATAAAAATATCCCAAGCTCTCCTACGGTGTTAACTTGCCAGTAGATTGTTGTTCTTTACAATTGATCTTGCAAGGATTCCTTTCCTTCTTTCTGGTGTGTTTTATATATGGTTTAAATATTGTTGGTTCTCTTTAATGGATCCATTCAGCAGATGGGGCTTTAATGCTTACTTTGCTTCACTGAAAAATGCTATATCCAACCTTCTTCTGAAAGGAAGCAATTGAAAGTATTAGATGCAAAGTTATTCAAAGCATATGTAAAGTTAAGACAGAATTGGTTAGATAATATTCTGTTCCATTTTTATCAATGTTGCAAATCAATTTTATTCTAAAAGGAAAATTATACAAATGAATAAAATAAGATAGCTTATTCCCATCAGAACTTAGAAGATAAAGTACTTCACCCATCATGCAATAGTGAACAATAAAACCTGTTATTAGGTTGGGAACTAGCACATATTACTCTTGAAATGTACATAACATTTTTAGGATGATTAGTAACCCAGCAACAGTAAACTTGCTTCATACATTAATGAATCACCATCATCCTGATCTGTTCAGTATAAATGAAGATGGTTTACTGAAAAAAAATGAACTTAATTCCATGATAAAATATGCACCAGTTATAGGCATCTTTTGTATGTCAGAATTTAGTCAAATGTGGTTTAGTACCAAAAAACCCTGAGTAAATCCCAAAGGTCTTCATACATCATTGCCACCACCTTTATGTGCAGTTAGTTCATTTGTCACTCTGCCTGAAACAGAAATGGGATAGAGCAAGCAGAGAAAAATGTGAAATAAACAAAGGAACTAACTCTGCTCTCATATACTCCTGGTATAAATCAGAACTAACTCTTTTGAGATCAGAGGAGAGTTACATTAGTGTGAAGTTGTATTACACTGTGTGAAGCTGTTGTAAATGAGAGCAGAATTAAGCTCATAAGGTGAAATCCCATATTGAAGGCATTGAGTATTTTGCAATTGCCATTAATGCGGCCAGGATTTCCCCATAATATTTAACATAACATTTTGAACTCTCTTTTAAATGGAAATAAACTTTTTCATATTTGAAAACAATTAGTTCCACTCTTTCAGTGGACTGCTTTTGAAAACATGGACACTTCATTTAGGTGCCTAAATAAACACTGAGCTCTGTTGAAAATCTGCCCCAGAATTTACTATTTTAAAGTTGCTGTGTTTGATTGATCAGCTCATGTTTATTTGTAATTGCTGAGGCCACATGCCATGGCAATGGATGCTGTGTAAAATTACGTAAAGTAGCTGTGCTGTGGTTACCATTATTCTTGTATTAGCATTATCTTGTATCCAACTGGATAAACATCTCTTCAATATGAAACATTTTTGTTTAAAAAAAACCCTATGCCTTTTTCTCTGTAAAATGTTAATATAAAACATGGTTGAGTGTATTTCCTTTATCATTGAGCAAAAGAGGTAACTTAGCACTTGTAAAAGCCAGTGAGTCAAAGAAAAAGTTCTGGTCTCACTTGTCTGTGTCAGGTTCCAAATTTCTTTTCTCTCCCCTCATTCTCTGCTCCTTCACTGTGTATTTGGAAGACAAATAAGGGAAACTAGAAAACTAAAAAGAAATGACAGTGGACCAACACTTGTCCTCAGATGTATAGCTTCAACTGAGTTAAATGGGAACTAGCCATGTACATCAAAGGACAGAATTTGGCCCATAATTTTATCTGTATATTTAATTCATGTTAGAAGCCTGCTGGATTTTTTAAAAATGCTCTTATTAAAAAAAAAAAAGCAAACCACCAAACCCAGCTTATTTATAAAACCACCATCTTATTGTACAATATTTTAGCACAGTTATTACTATTAAGTGTTATATAAAATTACTCTCTTTTACTCATGATATTGAAAGTTGCAATGCATTGTGGAATCTTCCATTTTTGTGAAACTGACATTATTTTTAAAAGTGATTCAGCTCTCAGTAAACAGCAGGACTGTAAAGAGGTACACAGTGGAAAAGATAAAATGAGGATACAATATTGGGATCTGTATCTGGATTGGGTTTGTGCTATGGTTCAGATCTTGAATCAAGAGCAAGGATTAGGTTTGGGCTCACGTACAGTTTTGAATGTGGAATTCTCATGAAATCAGCAGTTCTAGCAAAATTTCATATCCTTTGTGGCTTTGGATTTCAGTTAGAACCAACATCATACATAGGGGCAGGTCGAATGAATTTATGTTTTCCCCCCTCAGTGGGGATTTGAAATTCTAGTTTTGGTCCATCTCTGCATTGCAGCTGCTTTCAAGCTGTCAGCAATGATGGTGCCTCCTAGTAAATATTCAATATAAGAAAGCCAGCCCTCAAGTGCATTTTCTTTGTGTTTTCAAGGTCATGGCAGATTCTCTGATCAGGCCCAGATAAATTTCAAAGAAATAAAAGGCTATTTTAGCATAAATGGTCTGACCTATAATTATGGTTAAAGTATCCATAGGTTTAACCTGCTGAAATGCCATTGCTAACCCACATAGTGTGTGTGTGTTGTTCTCCTTGCATTAGGACATGTAAACTCCTCATGTTCAGCTGTGACATGAGCCAAAAACTTTGTCATGGGATAAATAATTAGTTACCCAGAGAACAATTCTGTTTCACAAAAAAATCTGGGTTTTGAAATGTGTTTGTGTTCAGATGCAAAACTTAACTGAAACTGAATTTTCTCTCTCTCACACGCACAGATAGAATGTGATCAGAATAGGCAATAGCCTGGTGTTTGTGACACTTGCTGGGGACGTAGAAGACCCAGGTTCAAGTCTCTGCTCTTAATCAGAGAGTGTCCTTACCATGGAGCTGTAAAGTCAGTCTTTCTCTTACAGCTGCTTCAACTTTGTATAAATTAAATATTCAGTGGGCCTCAAAGTGAGACTGGCAGACTCGCTCTCGCTCTCACACTCACACACACACACACAAAATTCACTCCTGGACTTGAAGAACCTTCTTAAATAAATTTCTTGTCAAAAGTAAAGTTAAGATCAAGAGTGAAATATTGTAGCTTTAAATCAGATAGATCATTGTAAAAATGAAACGTTCTGTGGTTCAGTCTTCATACTTTTTTCTAATACCCTGACCTTTTTCACCATTGTATATTATAAAAAGTTATGATTTTATCTCGTTTTAAAAAAGCAAGAGAATAATATAATAATAATAATGTTTTTCCACATATATACTTATGCTGACAAAGAGCAGTGGAACAAAGAACACACAACTAATGGAGCATGAGATTATAATCTTTCCAAATGTTATGTCAGAACCTAATACATGTAACAATCATTTCACAGATGCAAGATACACACCCACATACATGAAAAATAATTGGGCAGTAAAAACAAAGGAGCATTGCAACTATTAATGGCCCTACTGACTTTCTGACAGACGAAAGTAACAAGTATGTTTGATAGAATATTGAGTGACTTCTGAGTGCAGCAGAGCTCCCTTATGCAAGCCATGTATCCACCATGGAGCTGCAGAGATGAGGAGCCATAAATCTCCTGTATCAGATGGCTGTATGTACTGCACCCTTGCTTGAGCTGAGGAGTGACAGTCACATTGGCAATACCAGGAGGGATGAGCTGGAGTGCCGATGAGAAGCGCAGTAAGGAAAGTAACTGAAATACTTCCCTGATAGATTGTATTTTCTAAATGGACAACCTACCCTAATTCTCAATTACTGAGGGACAATCTCCACTCATTGATATAGTTTGCTTTCCACATTTCTCTGTACAACTTCTCATGAGTGATGTACCCGAATACTTGGATGCTAATATCTAAACTGTACTCTTAAATTTATTCACCTAAATTTGGGTGATTGCTGATTATGTACTACATGTATCAAATTACTTTTTAAAACAAACTTTATATTTGTGGATAATCTAAGCACTGTACCCAGATGTACAGACACTCTTTTCTCAACCTGTGCATTATATAATTTTAAGATTGGCTTTAATAACATTTTAAAATCTGTATTGTCCATGAGTCTTGAATTGAGTCTCTTTGTAGTTTGGCGGTCATGGTTGGTTGTTGAGATGTGTAAGCAGTGCAGTTGCATGTGCCCTGTAATGTCCCCTCTCTGGCCAAGGATTTGGGCTGGAAGTAGTAGCAATACAGATACTAAATATTCTTTTTTTTTTTTTTTTTAACATGGAAGTGGTGAGACCAGCAAGTTCATTTTGGGAAGCAGCAGGATGGGATTTGAGTAAACTAGCTTTCCCCTAAATGATTCCTGCCCTTTCAGTGAAAGTCTATAAAACCATTAATAGTCATGGTGTTTCTTTGTTTGTGCTGCCCAATTATTTTTCATGTATATGGGTGTGCATCTTGCTTCAGTGAAACGATTGTTACATGTATTAGGTTCTGAAATGACACTTGGAAAGATTATAATCTCATGCTCCATTAGTTGTGTGTCAAGATTTTCTTTCTTCCAACACCAGGCTGCATAGTTTGCTCAGTTATGAATGCTTTTGCAGTTCAATCCCTTGGAAGAAAAACTGTGCAGGAAAGGCCATTTAACAGTTTTACCACTTATTCATCAGCCTTTGAACACACATCAAAGCAGCTGTTCAAGGGGGGAGGGAGAAGGGGAATAATGCGTAACACAAAAATAAAGTAGTTTGTAAGACCAGCTCAGTGGTTTGGTTTGCTGGCAACAAGGAAATATATTTGCCATTTGATTTTGTTTAGATTGAAAGCAGAACGTCACTTTTTTTCCTGATAAAAATAAGTTTTGCTATTTAATTACTAAATTATCAAAATTGTACTAACAGATTGAGTAGCTAAAAATATTGTAATGCATTGTACCACAGTTAGCTAGTAATGGCATGCACTTTTTTCCCCCATGGAATACATGACTAAAGTGTTCTGCTCCTGGAATTTGCATAGAACATTTTAAATAAAAAATAAATTAAAAGCATTTTTATTTACATATACCATGTGATGGAAAGAGAAATGAGAACTCTCCACTAAAAGCAGCAGAAACCTCCTAGAGTAATTTATACCTGGAAATTCAGAGGACACCATGATGATTTTCATGAGGATGCTGCAAAGGGTATGAATGAATATGACAGCTAAATGTGAATGCGAGTAGCTTGAGACTGCTAAAAACTGGCATGCTAATTGTGTCAATTTGCTCACACTGACTTTTGAATTCACATCACATGATGAGATATTAAACATTTTAAAAAAATCAAATCTCAATTTTTGGTTAACCCTTTTAGTATGCATGGATCCATCATGACAATAAAAAAATTCAGTGGGGGTTGAAATTTGAAGGAAGATTGCATGCACCATAGGATTTGTCTCATTGTTAATATTTTTGTTGTCTTTCATCCATGGGTACTGAAAGGATTAAATGAAAAGGCCTGAGTCGTGTGTAGAAGATTTGGTGTGGTAACTTATTGTACACAGTTCTGCCCTTGCTGCTCAGGTGCTCAGGAAGACACACAAGCAATTAAAAAACAATCAACACAATAATTAAAAGGTCACACAATACAAATTTATGGTCTCCTGAATACATGTGATGTGCAGTATTTGAGAGGTGAGTAAAATATAGTGCTAGTCAATAGCTTCTCAATGCTTTCTGTGCTAAAGCAGGGAATGTATATCCTAAAAATGACACACATCCCATTATATACTGACAAACTCCCACAGTATCCATGGTAACAAGCAACATTTTCAGGGACTTGTGCTGATTGGCTCGTAGGTCCCAATCCTGCATGAAGACGCCCATGGCGAGGGAAGAAATTGTCCTAGAAGTCTGTTACGTTCATACAATCCATTCTGATGTCAGCTGCATTATACAGTTGTAAGGGTAGAATTTAGCTCAAAGTGCAGTTTAAGTTACTACTCTGTTTGGATCAAAGCCTTCCATGGGAGAAGGTATCCACTTGCTGCTGGCTGAATTTGGCCCATTTGGGGTTGAACATGGCCCTTAGCTATGAACTTCTAAGGTAGAGAACAAAAAAAATACATGGGGCCTAATTTTGATCTCACAACAGGCATAAATGAATTAATTTCAGCCAGTTGTTCCTGATTCATACTGGTGCAAGTGAGACCAGAATCAGACCCACAGACCTTTGTTCACCTTGTAGACTCAGTTTGGAGAAGTAGAGCTCCTATGTATTATTCAGTCAGGTTAGAAGCATTCCACTAGCTCACGGCCCTGGGAATCTAGTGTTTTTTGTACCACTTTCTTTTCTGGTAAGTCATAAAATTCTGTGCATGAGAAGGCTGTGTCTGCTCTTCAGGTGAACTCATCAGTGAGGGTAATTCAGAGTTCCCAAAACTAAGTGCTACTGTAATTAGACAGGCAAGGAAGAGGTTGTGATTGCAATTCTCAAGGCTCATATGGATGTTATTCTGTGTCTTTTTTACTCCTTGTACCAGGGAGATGCAAAAATCAAATAGCTGAATAGCAACTTTGCAAATAATGTTTAAGATATATTTGATTATGCCTCTGTCAGTATGTGTTCTGGGGGAAGGCTGTGATTTAAGAAACATCAGGCTGGGGAGGAGTCAGGGGAACTCTTCTAACCAAACATCTGTATGTATTAATGAGGTAATTAGGAGAAAATGTGTAACTCTAGACTTTTCCTGTGACATCTTATAGTCACACTTACAACACAGCAATACTGATGATAATAACAAAGTTGAGCTCATTGCTTTTTAGTTCAGCAAAGCTGCTACGAAATCCAGGCAAGGTAATCTGGTTAGTTGAGTGATTGGGGCCACCTAGGTTTTATTATGGTCATCTATTTAAAAAACAAAGTGGAATTTAAAGCTTGTAGCAGACCTTAAAACCATGAAAAGAGAAAATGAACACTTCCAGTTTCCCCAAAATGCCACTTTATGTAGTCATAGAATCATAGGACTGGAAGGGACCTTGAGAAGTCATCTAGTCCAGCCCCCTGCACTCATGTCAGGACTAAGTATTATCTAGACCGTCCCTGACAGGTGTTTAACTTGCTCTTAAAAATCTCCAGTGATGGAGATTCCGCAGTACTCCTTTCCAGGCTGTCATTTCCCATTTTGTATGTGTGCAACTGATTGTTCCTTCCTGAGTGGAGTACTTTGCATTTGTCCTTATTGAATTTCATCCTATTTACTTCAGACCATTTCTCCAGTTTGTCCAGATCATTTGACTGGTCCTTCTAGGTGGGCTTTAGGTTTAAACCTGAAATGAATTACCAAATTATGTTTAAGGAATTCTGTTGAATAATTTAGGTTGCAAGTTTGACCCATCTTAGAATTATAAAAATCTTGGATAAAATTTAGGCACCTAGGAGCTTAAATCACTTTTGAAATGGAACTTTAACTGTGACATCACTGAGGCACTTTTGAAATTTTACCCTGGGCCTGGAAAGTTCTCTAGATTCTAAATATCTTCTTTGTTTCTTAGCCTGCTACTGACTGTTTCATTTAAAAAACACACACACAGAAAAGAAATAATACACTGCCTTCTTGTGACATCATTGGTGATGGCCCTTGTTGTAGTGATTAGGTGTTCCCCACCCATTTTTCTCATGTGTAGGTACACAATCTACCCACAGCATATAGTCTTTGCCTCTTTCCTAGAAAAACAAAAGGTACAGAAATACCAGAGTACAGGAAGACAGGATTGCAAGGGGGAAGCTTTTGTTTTATAAAGGAAAGTGTTTGCCTGTTAGGAGTTTTGAGGTAGGTATAGTGTAGGGCCTTTAGCTGTGCAGATCCTGGTACTTCTGGAGGGAACCTGCTGTTCTTCGTGCTTGGCGTGGAGAGACCACGTTCTGTTGGAGGGATGTTATGGATGAGATCCTCAGCTGATGCAAACTGGTGGAGCTCCACTGAAGCTGATGAGGCTGTGGTGATTTACATCAATAGGGAGCTATATCTTATTCACAGTTGTAGCAGTTGTGATGTCATTTGTTTGTGATGGCCATTCCTGTCCTTCATCTGATACTGCTTTTAGGGAAGGAGAGGAGAAATCAGTGTAGATGTTTGATCATTGTCCATCTCTGGAAAAAGATCATAAGCCAATGAGATTATTGTTGTACTCAAGGTAAACCAAAAATGTGTCCAAGAAATCTGAGGACTGAAACGAACTAGGATTGCATCACTAAGGTTCTTGAGTAATGGCTTATTGGTCACTTGTCTGTGGGAAGCTGACACCCTGGTTTCTCATAAGGAGGCATTAAGAATCACAGCCGTCAAAACACTGCAGCTTTCACTGCTTGCTTTTGCAAAATGTAGGTGAGTTATCTTCAAGGTTCTAACACAATCTTTAAAGACACAGGAGAGTAAAAATCAACATTTAAACCTAAAATAAGTATAGTACTGTATATCATTTTAGCATCTGTGGAGCAAAGTCATCAAGTGGGAGCTCTGTGTTTTTCCAAGGGGAAAATTGAACTTTATGGATTCAGTTCAATACCAGCAGTAAATTACTACCTGAGCTGGCAGAGAGATTCTGGCCAGCAAGTAAAGGGGGATTGAATAAAGGCTGTACCCATTCTCTATTCTTCTCCACTCTTCTCTTTTCTGCTTGCTCTGGAAGGAGCAAGCATGCAAGTAGCCCATCTAACTCTTACTTGGTTAGACTCAAAATCTTGGTAGCTTGCATAGGGAGTAAAAGGTATTTCTTCATGCCACTTGCTCCCTTGCACAGGTGTATAGTTAGAATCAAAGTAATGCTAGCCAACATCCAGTTATGGCAGCAAAGCCTCTTTGTTTTTCTATAAGTCACCTCCAGTAAACATGGGAAACACATCTGATGGTTTCCAAGGTCATTTTTATTTACTGTACGTCTATTGCAACTCCAGCAATTATTAAATAATGATGGTGTGCTTTGAAATACGTAGAATTGATTTTTTGTAAATTATTGATTGGATTGATTTTACACTTAAGCCAGTATGGGACAATTAAGTGTATAAATTGCTTTGGTGTCTCAGATATTTTTCTTGATCTACTGTGATGAGCTAAGGCTTTAGGCACATTAATAGTGATAATTATAGACTCTAGAAATGGAAAAGGCCTATTATTTCATCTAGTCCATCTCCTGCCAGGGCAGGACTGTTCCCTAATGTACATGTATTAGTCATTTTTTCCCCAGTCTAATTTTAAATTTGTCAAATGATGGGGCTTCTTCCACTTCACCCAAGAGAATATTCCATGGCTTGATATATCTGACTGGGCCAAATTCAGCTGTGGTGTCAAGACTTCAGTAGAGTCACATGTGCTTCCCTTGGGTTCGAGGTTTTTCCTGACTCAGCCTAAACTTTATTTTTCTTAATTTTATCTCTCTATTCTTAGTTATTGTGAGACGATCCGACAAAAGAAGTACCAAAGCTGGCATGGTTAGTGAAGCAGGGGGGACGGGAGGTGGTTCAGTAAGAGTGTGGCAGAATTATGGAAGGTCTTGAAGTTGAGGGCAAGAAGCTTGATCTAGATACTGTGGAAAAGGGGAAGCCAGAGGAAGGATTCAGAGGCTGCAATGATGTGGTGGGAGATATCTATATTATCACAAATATTATCTATTTTTATTAATATTATGGGGTGCTCTGTCTATTGGATTACTGTTATGTAGTCTGCTACTGGGTACAAAGAGATAACAGAGTCACCTGTGGTTATTGCATGTCTTCAGGAAACAAAGTCATTGGCTTTATACAGCCTCAAGCACCAGTGCTTAACAAACAGTTCAGGTGTCAAGTCCTCTGAAGTTTTGCCTGTGTCCCAGTTGGGCACAATATTGCCTTTGTTTGGGGTAAAGGGGCCTCAGTGTGTGAACACAGAAAACAAAGGGGTTTGCCTGGTTTGAAAAAGACATACTTCCTGAAACTCAGGGGAGAAAGAAAGACTGGGTCTGTAGAGAAACAGACTATAACCCAGTCCTCAGAATACCGGGGGTAGCAGGAAAAAGTCTGGCCTACCTAAATCTTGAGGGTAATGCTAAACTTAGGTAAGACAATATGTGTGAAATCCCTTTTGTTATTTTAATCCTTTTCTCTCTGATTATTATGTTGCTATGGATGGATAAATAATACTTTGTTTTGAAGAAGCTATTTTGTATCACTGCCTTTATCTACTGGGGATTTTCCTTTTTCTCTGTCTCTCTCTCATACTTAAAATTGTCCATTACCATAGTATCCAAATGCCTCAGGTCTTTAACGTATTTATCCTGAGAGGAAGTCTGTAGTAGGGGCCAAACACAGTTGGACATATGGTTGGTAATTGGAGGTGCTGTAACCTGGAAAGCAGTCTAAAAATGGGGTGACTTGCAGGATTCCAGTCAGAGATGGGCGGGTGCTTGGCATGTCACTTGAAAGAGGTGCCCATGAAGAGACTGAGTGTGAGGTCAAAAGCACAACTAACCCTGGAATCATAACACAAGGAAAGTGATCTTAACTATATTTTATATAGACTGGAGGAGGCAATGTTGGTGTCTTGGAGGAGGAAATGCCAGGAGATAATACTAGCAATCCACAATGTCTGTCTGCTCCTCTCTGTACCTCTCTGATAGTTACGTGGCCCCTATTATTGTGATATCCAAATGCCTCACAATCTTTAGTGTATTTATCCTCACAACATTTCTGTGCAGTAGGGAAGTACTATTGTCCCCATTTTACACATGGGTGACTAAGGCACACAGAAATGAAGGGCCAGATTTTCAAAGATATTTATGCACCTAAAGATGAAAATATGTGCCGAGTGAGATTTTGAAAAGCACCTAAGCAGGTTAGACATCTAACTCCCATTGAAATCAATGGGAGTTAGGCTCCTACCTCATTTCAAAAGTGCCTATTTGCATCTTTAGGGGCCTAAATACATTTGAAAATCTGGTCCTAAGTGATGTGCCCAAGGTCTCACAAAAAGATCCAGAGTACTAATTAGTGGACCATCCCTCTGCTAATTCCTGAACCAGGTAAATATGTGCTTTCACAAAATTTTTGGATTACTCTACATCTGAGATTATTTTTAACTTTTTTGCCTTTTGGCACTGAAAAACAGTGTCCCATTGGTATCAAGTTTCTTAGCAAATCAGCATTGATGCAACATTTAGGTGGAATCATGTTGAGATTATATTAATCCTCAGACAGCTTTTTCCTTAATGGCATTTACTGCAGCACTTTCTATTTAGAACTGCTACGTTTAATATGCCATGTCTATTCACTGAGGGGGTGGCTGGAGTAGGAACGAGATTATGCAACATTAATACATAGTGGCTTATTACTTTTCTCATCTGCATCATCCTAGTAGTGACGCTACTTTAGAGAAATTCTATAATTCAGGACTTCTGCACCCAGTAAATCAAAGAATAAAAGTTGTTTTTGTTTTTCCATAATTTTAAAATCCTGATTAATTAAAATAATAATTGTGATGTGGGGTGGGATGGGATAACGAGCCTTTCATCAAAACCAGCTGAGGCCGGGAGTGACTGAAAACTTTGTTTTATTGTCCAGTGTTAATCAGAGGTCTAAGTGAAATACATTTATGCTCTTGTGACCTATTCCTAAAATACCACTAAGTAGAGGGGCCAAAGATTACATCGTCATGGAGGCTAGACCACTTCTTTCTCCCACATTCCAAAGCAATGTTAGAGGCTTAGGACATATTGGTAGGGACTGTGCATTTCCAAGGTTTACATGTTACTTGTTCTGTGGACAGAGGACTTTGGTCTTTAGGACTGTCAATCTGGCACTTTCATTCGGCCGTAGTTCAGCAAGGACTTAAGCATGTGCCTAATTTTAAAGCACACTGAAGTCAGAAAGAGTACTCACATGCTTAAAGTTGGGCACATCCTTAAGAATTTTGCTGAACGGGGGCTGTGAAAACTGAATTTATTAAATTGTTCTTAGCGTGGTTAAATATCAGGCTTCCTGTCATGGGGAGCTTCCTCTAAGGGCACTCAAGGCTTCATGCCTTTAGTCTATTACTTTTCATATTTTGTCCTCTTTGGCTCTTTAAATAGGTTCTTAGCTGAATGCTTTAGAGTAAAATCTGGGGATGCAAGAAACTGATCTCCATGTAACAAGTTTCATTTATACATGTTGTGACACTAGCCTCTGCTGCATTGAATGCTGGACATGTTCAGGTCTAATGATCTCTCAGCTGCTTGGGGGCCTGGAAAGTAGTTACAAGTGGGTATATCTGTGGCCATTAATGGTGATTTGCCTGTAACTCAAGTACTCGTACCTTGTGATTTGGAAGGAGAAAACCAGTTCTGTTCCCCTCACTGCATGCATGAGACTAATGCATGGCACAAGGTGTTTTAATATGTGGCAGTGACTCATGGATCTACTACAAAGAAAATACAATGTGTCTAACTCCATCCTATTCTTACAAGTAGGAGTTCCTAGCACGGAAATAGGGCAGTTACATAGTTCTTGATGTTTAACAAACTCTTCTGTGTGCAGACTTGGTATTCTTCTAGTTATAAATATCTCCTTGCTCTGTGTGTTCACATGGAAGAGAGGCAAAGAGCTAACTAAGTGGAAGTGTTAACCCTGAATGGACTGCAAGCTGCTAAAACAAGCACTGGATGAAAGAAGCAGCATTCTATTTTATCAGGCAATCATTTGATTTCCAAGCGGATAAAAGAAGACTGAAAGCGAAGTAGTTTATTGCAACAAGGAATTGGATTACTGGCATTGAACTCTGAGCACATTTTCTGTCACTTGAGGCATGGGGCATGTCACTTTTGTGTTTGTACAGCATCTAGCTTGATGGGCCCTTACACTGATTGGAGCCTACAGTGATACAAATTATTATTATTAAGACAAGAAAAATAAAAATCCCCACTTCTTACTGAAGAAGCTACTCACATTGCACTCTCCATTTAATAGCTGATCATTTAGATTCTCCCTAATAATAATAATAATAATAAATTAATAATTAATAACATTTCCCTCCATTACCTTACAAATGATTAGCACTATCCATGTTCACATGGGCAGCTTAACAAAATGTTAAAAATTAAACCCATACTTTTTTCTTTCGCTTGCTGCTCCTTCAAGCTGAGCTCACCTCGCTTCAGCCCCAAGTAGCTCAAAAATCCACCCACAGCAACAGAGTGGTTGATAATTCAGAGTTAATAGGAATGAGGAATTTTTAGTAAGCAGTTCATTATATTAATTATTTTTCACACAGTCTCCTGTTAGAACAAGTTTGAATGTGTGTTCTGATGGCACTCTTATTAAGACAGGCTCCCTCTGAAAATAATATGAAGCAATGAAGCAAGCAAATTTAATCTGTAAAACTCACGGTGCCTCCTGGTGGTTATACAATGTAATTTACTTTTACTATCCACTAAAGACCAATATCATAGGCTTAGTCTACAGGTGAAGTGCCCTCATGGACTACTGTGTATATTACAGAGAGAGAGTGTGCAGTTAGTCATATGAAATCCAGATTCTCCTCAACACTGAAAACAATCTACAACTTTCAATAAATACTTTGTGGCAAAGCAACATAAAGACTTTGCCATGGAGGTTTCAGGTCTAATGTTTTATTCATTAATATAAATAACATACTTTACCATATATGAACTTCAGTTTTGTGAGTTTTAAAATTATGGTTTGTGCTACTCTGTGTGAAATAATTTAGCGATATCATATTTTAAAGGGATATACAGAGGTAAACTGCCTTGACCCCCAACATTGCTATAAGTGGGTATCAAGAGGGAAACAAAAACCATCTGCATAGGTCATATTTGCTGAAGTAGTTATGTCAGAAATCTGAAGGAGAGAGATCTTTGTGTGCTGAAGACATTATGTGCAGAAATCTTACTTCAGGACACAACAAATGGCTCCTCTGTTTATCTGAGTGTTAAGTTTTCTGAGTGAATTGCATAACATTATTACTCTGTTTTTTACCTTCGCATAATACTACTATACATAAGGCCCCAACAAAAATATCTCTCTTTGTAGGTCCCATCACTCTAGGACCCACCTCCATGGCAGATATGCCTCACTAAGAAAAAACATCCTCTCTCCTGTATCTTTTGACTGATGAATTAAGTACAGACTCTCCAGTAGGGTTGCCAGGTGTCCGGTTTTTGAATGGAATGTCCAGTCGTAAAGGGACCCTGGTGGCTCCGGTCAGCACTGCCGACTGGGCCATTAAAAGTCCGGTCGGCCTGCTCCAGGGCTAAGGCAGGCTAGTCCCTACCTGTTCTGGCTCTGCACTGTGCCCCAGAAGTGCCAGCAGGTCTGGCTCCTAGGCGAGGGGACAGGGGGCTCCATGAGCTGCCCCCACCCTGAGCACCGGCTCCGCACTCTGATTGGCTGGGAACCATGGCCAATGGGAGCTGCAGGGGTGGTGTCTGCAGGTGAGAGCATGTTAGCCGACGGCCAAGGATGTTTGGTGAGGTGCCAGCTATGCCCGTTTATACCATCCGTGACTTTAACCGCTAGGACGCACTGTCCCTTCGCGGCGGGCAGCCCGGGCTAGGCTGACGGATGCCCCAAGGTCCTAACCACCCGTGACTTTAACTGCTAGAGCTCAGAGCTCCTTCGCAGCGGGCAGCCAGGATTGACTGACAGGTGCCCCAAGAGTTTGCCCCGTGGAGGCGGCACAACTCAACGCTAGGCTCTTAGTACTCTCACCTAATGGCCAGGCTTTAGAGCCAAAACGGCTGAGGTTCTTTAATTGTGTTGGCTGCTTTACAGTAAACCAGAGAAAACAAGTCAGGCTTATGCATAAATGGTTACCAAAATTTATTAAGCTAGATTCTAATCATGTGGTTACAAAATTGCTAGTGCCTACTTATTTAAATGTAGAGATGTTACACACACAAACAAGTTACAAAACTGAAGCCACAATCCCAAAGAAAGAAAACAAAGTATAGAGCTCTATTTCAAAATATGTGTACACTAAAGATAGGAGATCAGGTGTGGGTGCTTCTTACCCTCCTTGCATCTCTCGAGTCCAGCGGTGCCAAGCCAGGATCGGTCACTCAATTCCGCGGAAAGACGAATAAGGGACAAGGCGTAGGGACCCTCTTAGCTGCAGAAGCCTTGGGAGGCTGTCACTTATCTGACCAGCAGATAGATAGTGAAAAGTACTCAAAAATCATGGTGCTGTAGATCCCCTACTTATACCTCTGTACTCCTTTATTCTCTTTCTCCTTTCTTATGCCAAATTGGGGCTGGTCTGTCGGGGTGACGCCAGCTTTCGCAAGAGTAGTTTACACTTGCAAGGGAGAGAAACAATAAGTTTCGACTACTGGACATTTCTTTTATCAGGGTAAATATTTTCCCACCTAGGATGTTGGTGTGTGTGCATCACGCTATTTAGTAGGGGCTAAGAGCCATGTCTGTCACAGGGCCTCTGCCTGCTGTGAGCTTAATCGTTGTATCTGTTCCCAGAGGCACATTGTAGCAGCACACCTGTGCTTTCACAGCTTCAAAGGCTGTGCTGGAATATATGTTAAGTGCCCTGTTCCGGCTTCCTCCTGTGTTTCCAGCAATGCTGGTCTGAGGGGGGGCGGGGGGGCTGGCTGTCTGGCTACAGAGCAGGGCATGGAGCCTCCTGGTCCCCCCCGCCAAGGAACCGGCCCTGGTAGTGCTTCTGGGGTGCAGCGCGGAGCCAGGACAGGCAGGGAGCCTGGCTTAGCCCTGCTGTGCTGCTGACTGGGAGCTGCCTGAGGTAAGCTCGCACTCGAACCCCGAGCCCCAAATTCCTGCTCCAGCCCTGAGCCCCCTCAAGCCTGTAGCTTTTCCTGCACCCCAAACCCCTCATCCCTAGTGCCACCCTAAAGCCCTCACCCCCTCCTGCACCCCAATCCTCTGCTCCAGCTCAGTGAAAATGAGTGAGGGTGGGGGAGAGGGAGCCACCGAGGAAGGGGGGATGTAGTGAATGGGGGGTGGGGCCTCAGGGAAGGGTGAGGCCTTGGGAAAGGGGCGGGGCTACGGTGTTCGGTTTTGTGTGATTAGAAAGTTGGCAACCCTACTCTCCAGACAAAAGGCAATGGGTTCAAACTACAGCATAGCAGATTTAGATTAAATCTCAGGAATAAATTCCTAACTGTAAGAATACTGGGACAATGGAACAGACTGCCTCGGGAGATTGTGGAAGCTCCTTCACTGGAGGTTTTCAAAAGGAGGCTGGATAGCCATCTGTCTTGGATGGTATAGACACAACAAATCCTGCATCTTGGCAGGGGGTTAGACTACATCAGAGGTTCTCAAAGTGCAGGGTGTGCTCCCATGGGGGGCACCAAATGTATTCTGGAGGTGGGGTGTGAGAAACTTTAGGAGTAAAAAAATTTCTGCACACATTCAGAGCTGGGTGTCTGGAGAGTGGTGCCTGCTGGCTGTGCACCCAGCTCTGAAGGCAGTACAGCAGTGGAGAATTAAGGGTGGCAATGCCATACCATGCCATGTGCCCGGGGGTGGGTGCATAAGCTACTACAGACCCAAAGAAGGGTGTGTGTGATCAAATAAGTTTCAGAACTATTGGACTAGATGATCCTTTTGGTCTCTTCTAACTCTGTGGTTCTAGGATTCTGTAATTCTCAAAGCTCAGGGAATGATGGGCATCTTAGCTGAGTAAGGAGGGCTTCCACGGTTCTAGTTCATACTATGCTTGTATTTATCTAGTGCTATAAGTATATAACCCTGAAACAACTTCCATTAAATTCACCTAAAACATTTCTAATACAAGTAAAATCAGGCTAGAATACAATGGCCACCATTTAAAAATACATGTGCCAACAATCACCACCACATTTTAATACTGAGATGCTACAGTTATTTCTTATTTGATATGTAGGGGAATTCTGTATTGTAAGGACTTTAGCTGCATCTCAAATTATGTTAGAAAGCACTCAGTACATGAAGCTGTTTTGTTCTACCAATCCTACTTATTTCTGCACTCTGTTCCTCTGTTTCAGAGTAGCAGCCGTGTTGCATCCGATGAAGTGAGCTGTAGCTCACGAAAGCTTATGCTCAAATAAATTGGTTAGTTTCTAAGGTGCCACTAGTACTCCTTTTCTTTTTGTTTCTCTATTGTTATTGAACAGCCTTGTGGCTTCCCCAGAGACGAGTTTTAGATTTAATTGTGGAATGAAAGGGCTTACATGCTGAAGCTGGACAACAACTGGAAGGCTCACGCTAAGCATTGAGAGGTGTGCAAAATATCCTGCCTTGGAAAGTACTTCAAGCTTGAAATTTCACTTTCTTACTGCAGTCTCTAAACACGTTTACAGTCTTTTCTTTCATTCTGAAAAAAGCAATCCTGTTCCACAAAAGATAATACTTTTCATTGTATTCCCAAAAGACTAAATCTCATTGTTAGAGAGGCCAGAAATTCTTTCAGTTAACTGCTACATATCATGCCAAAAAATGAAATTCTTTTCCACTCTAGTAACTTTACATTTTCCTCAAACCAATGCACATTTCTAGTCTACATCCCACTATAAAAAAGGTCAAGCCACACAATGCAAATTAAAATGAGGTGAACCACAAAAACCTTCCTCATGCTTTCACTTATTAGGGGGAAAAAAGTTTCCTAATTTCACTAGGTTTTTGATCTTAATTAACATTCACAGGAGACTTAAAAGTGAAGAGAGAAAATGGAGGGTAGAATGAAAAAGAAAAAATTCTTATTTATATGATGGTCTCTCTTTCTATTGAGCCTCTTCCACTAGGGTGACCAGATGTCCCGATTTTATAGGGACAGTGCCGATTTTGGGGTTTTTTTCTTATATAAGCTCCTATTACCCCCTACTCCCGTCCCAATTTTTCACATTTGCTGTCTGGTCACCCTGTCATCCACACTGGGATGTAATGTTTTATGCAGATGGATCAACAATCACACCTACACAGAGTGTTGGAATTTGAGCTTCACACCTATCCAGAAATTTTTACATACTTTGGGATAGGAAGGAATCACTTGCTGTAGAGTAACAGAGAGGTGGGGGAGAGAGACAAACCTGTGTGTTTCCACTGTCATTAACTGAAATCCCCAGATGAGAGGCCTTTGTGTATGAAGTTACTATTGTTTATTAGGTATTTTTCTTTCAGCATCTTCCACTTCCACATCAAACCTTGATTGGTACATGTGCAACAATGTGTTTTGTGTCCCCTTTTCTGTTCCCAATCCATAGTATATGTGAGTGGGCGATAACCCCTAGGTGGAAAGCCTGGCTCTTTAGTTTAGAAACTGTGCTTTTAACTACAGTTTCAGTTCCTGATGTCGGCCAAGATGGCGACCAAATAAAACAAAATAAATCTCCAAGGAGAAGCGGAGAAGAAAACCTCACGCTATCTGATCTCAGTCTGATCATAAACTTGCTAAACTACAGAGAAGAAAAAGACCACAAGAATGTTATTTTGTTATCACAGCCTCAAAAACAAAATAAAATAAAAAAGTCTTTCTGAGTTTCTTTGCTTTCTCTAACTGGTTCCTATTAGATCATGTAACAAAACAAACACCCCAAGAAAAAAAAGTAGTTAATTGTGTTCTGTTCAGGGCTCCCTGTCTTTTATCAAAATCAGTAGAATAGGAGAGGAAATATCTTTTAAAGCACCAGGTTCTGTTGGTGAAAGAGGCAAGCTTTCAAGCTACACAGAGCTCTTTCCACACCTATCTTTTGTCTCAATAATAATAATAATAATAATAATTAATAAAACAGTTGCAATCATCTTGAGGTATCACAGCATGCTTTATAAACTGGGCCAGCACAAAGTCTGTAGGAATCACTGTTCTTATGTGGGGTGAAAAACACCACTGTTCCATGTCACTGATACCTGTGATAGACCCAGACCAGTTGGGTATAGCAGAGTAGCCTTATTGGTATCCAGGAAGTGGGCAGGCGAAGCTCGCCCACTGCTAAAGGATCCCCCCCCAGCCTAAGGGGGGGATCCACAGGACCTGGGAAACCAAATAATTACGGGGGACAACTAATGAACAACAGGGACAGGAGAGCGGTCAAAGGGTCAAACGAAGGGAACTGGATGGGGACACCGAGCAGAGAACCCCAGACAGCGCCCACCGCTCCTCAAAGGCATCAAGGGAGTCGGTGGACGCCGCCCAGAGGAACTCTGCCCGGAGGCGTGAATGGACAGAGGATCGGAAATAGGCCCCGCCGTCGCAGGAGACTCCATCGGCCAACCTCCTGACCCTGGTGTGTTAGATGGCCACTTTAGCCAGGGCCAGGAGGAGGTTGACTAGGAGGTCCCGCGACTTAGTGGGGCCACGGACAGGGAGTGCATAGATAAGGAGGTGAGGAGAAAAGTGCAACCAAAACCTTAACAAAATATTCGTGAGGAGCCAGAATAGGGGCTGCAACCTGGCGCACTCCAGATAGACGTGTGCCAGGGTTTCCCTCATGCTGCAAAAGGGGCAGGTGTCTGGGATTGGGGTGAACTGCGCCAAGTACATGCCCGTGCTCACGGCCCCGTGAAGGAGCCGCCAACTGATATCCCCGGCGGGCCTTGGGACTAAGGTGGAATAGAGGCTGGCCCACCGGGGCTCCTCACCCTCTAGAGGTGGCAGGAGGTCCCACCACTTTGTGTCAGGGCGGGATGCGAGGGTGAGGACATGAAGGGTGTGGAGCGCGAGCGTGTAGAGATGTTGTTTTGGCGCGGTCTGGAACCGGACCGGCTGCAGCTCACGTAGCCGGCTCACGGTGAAGGGGCGGGAGGGGGTCGGTCGGGTCCATGGGGCAGGGGCCCATATAGCAGAGTAGCAGAAGGCAGATATACTGGCCACTGGATGAACAGTTTTCTATTCCCTGACTGACCAGAGCAGGGGCTGCTCCAGGCTAATGAGAACACCTGACTCCAATTAATCTGCAAAGAGTCAGGTGAGGCCATTAAGCTAATATGACCACCTGTCTCTAATTAAGGCCCCTCTGATAATATAAAAGGGTTCACTCCAGTCAGGCAGAGAGGAGTCGAGGAGAGGAAGTGTGACTGAAGGGCTGATTAATGAAGACACCCTCAAGTCATTGGTAAGGGAGCCCTAAGCTAAGGGTGAAGAAGGGAGAAGCAGGAGAGATGTGGGGAAGTGGCCCAGGAAAATGCAGCAACTCTGGCAGTAAAAGGTTGGCTCCCAACAGCTGCTACCTTTAGGGTCCCTGGGCCGGAACCCGGAGTAGAGGGTGGCCCGGGTTCCCCTCCAACCCACCACTACAGAAACACCTCCTGGGAGGGGAAAACAGGCCCCTGTCAGGACAGGAGGCTAAACTGTTTTGGCATGAGGCCGTAGGAGCAACAGAGACTGTGGGAATTCTCTCACCAACCTCCATTGCTGGCTTATGATGAAAAAAGCTCAGTAGACTGTATCCCTGGCCCTAGAGACAGAAGGGCTATGTGGAGAGTTGCAGTGAGCCTCTGAAGCTAGCATAAACCGCCTGGAAGCGCAGGACCCATGGAGACAAGGTTGGAGCTCTGCCACACACCATACAATATATTTTTTAGTCTAGGGAGTGAAGAGTAACTTCTCCACTTTACACTAGTGAGCAATTTTAGGAAGGTGTAATCTAAAAACTCAGGTTAGGACAAGACAATGTACTCACTAAAGGTGCTGTGAGATATTTAGGTGAATCTGCCCAACAGTCTGCATTCCTTTTACAGACACAATTGAATTACAAATATAAATCTGAGTACTTGCACCTCTAACTGCCAAATTGTGTTTGTATATCACCCAATTAGACATGCAAATACTCCAATTTGTGTCTGTGATTAGTTTTGAGGTGCATAATGCAGGTGTAGATTCTACCTTATGCATTTGATCCCACAGCCACCACAGTTAGTTTGAGTCTTTCCATTAACTTCAATGGATTTGGATCAAACCCTCAGTCAGGGAGACTGGGCCTTAGCCACTTTGAAAATGTACTTCTTAATAATTCATCATCATCATCACTTCCATAACCTCATTGGTCATTGGGGCACCATCATTGATAAGCAATCAACCTATTGTCTCCACCCCTAACAACTGTGTGTCAGTGCTTGAGTCTCCGCGAAGTCCATTCTTATCCACTCTTTTATGATGTTAATACATCTCTTCTTCTGTCCACCTCTTCTTCTCTTCCCCTGTACTGTCCCTTGGAGGATGATCTTGGATAGGCCAGATCTTGTTACATGGCTGTAGCACTTCAGTTTGCGCTTCTTCACGGTCGTCAGGAGGTCTTCATATGACGCAGTTCATTGGGTGATGATTTTGCGGACCTCTTAATTAGTGATGTGATTGAAGTAGGAGATGCCTAGGATTTTACAGAAGTATCTCATCTCAACTACCTGTCTTTTTCGTTCAAGTTCTGCCGTAAGGGTCCATGTCTCGCACACATACAGAAAAATGGAGGTGACCAGTGCATGCAGCAGTTTCAGTTTGGATTCCAGAGAGATGTCTTATTCCTTCAAATTGGCTTTAGCTTTGCCACTGTTGCTGTTTGCGCAGTCCTTGCCAGAATTTCTGCCTTTGGTCCTTCTTCAGTGATGACTGCCCCTAAATACTAGAACTGTTTCACTGTCTCCAGCTCTTGTCCACTGACAGTGATATATGAGCTGATCCTGTCACATTTGTTTGTCATCAGCTTGGTTTTCTCTGTACTGATTTCCATACTGTATTTTGCGGAGGTTTCATCCATTCATTCAATTGTTTCACAAGGTCGGCAAGTTCATCTTCACCGCCTGCCAGGCCGTCAATGTCATCAGCAAACTGAAGATTTGAGATTGTTCGCCCCCCAGTGCTGACTGTGTATATGTGATCTTCCAGGGCATCAGTCATTATGCGCTCCAAGTAGATGTTGAACAGCGTGGGTGAAAGAAGGCAGCCTTGCCAGACTCCAGCAGTGATACGAAACCACTCTCCTATTGTGCCATTGACAAGAGCTGCACTGCTGGCCTTGGCATATGTTTGTTTAATGGTAAGAATAAGCTTATGACCAACATTGTACATCTTCATGGCTGCCCAGAGAGCTTCGTGCCATACTCTGTCAAACGCCTTGATGAAGTCAACAAAGATGTGGTAGATGTCCTGCTGGTGTTGTAAGTACTTCTCAAATAGAACACGAAGATTAAAAATTTTGTTCTGTAGTTCTTCTTGTTCAGCGGTGATATTCTCCGCCTGTGGCTTCAATCTGTTCAGTATGACTTTCAACATCACTTTGCTAGGATGGCTAATTAAGCTTATAGTCCGGTCATTTTGACACAGTTGCAGGTTGCCTTTCTTTGGCAGAGTGATGATTAGTGACTGTGTCTCATGGAGCGCCATTGACCAGTCTTCCAGATCTTGTTGCAGATCTTGGTGTGTACATCTATTACTATTTCTCCTTCGAATTTCATCAGTTCAGGTGGGATGTTGTCAATACCTGTAACCTGTCCGTTCTTGAGTGATTTCACAGCTCTCTCCACTTCTTCATGGAAAATTGGAAAGTCATCCTCCTCTGTTGAATCTGGGCTGTCTGACACTAGGATATCCATTTGTCTGGTGATTGTATAGCTCAAAGTAGTAATTTGTCCACCTATTCATGTCCTTTTCTTCTGTAAGACTGTTTCCTTCTTTGTCTTGAATTGCCTTAGCTTTGTCTGGAAGGCTTGTTTGCTATTTTTATTATTGATTTACTTTTCAATTTCAGAGCATTGTTTTTTGATCCATATGTCCTTGGCCACCTTCATTTCTTTCTTGATCTTTCTGCCAATTGTTCTGTATTTATCAGCTCCCTCAGTGCTGTTCTTGTCTCTCGAGTTCTCTTCTAACGTCACACATTTGTAGTATTTCATTTGTGACCCAAGGTTTTATCTTCTTATGGTGTTTCCCAAGAATGTCCATTGCTGCCTCATTCATTACAGCATTGAAATTGTTGGTCATTGTTTCTACATCTTCCTCTAGAACAAGCAATGGAGCAAATTTTCCACCGATCATTGCTTGGAATGGTTCTGCAGTGCTTCGGTCTCTAAGTTTTTCTAAGTTAAACTTGATTCTGGTGAACTTTGGCCTAACGATTTTCCTTAGCCACAAGGTCTAAGTATCACAAGGTCATGATCACTTCCAACATCAGCACTGGGGAAGCTTCTTGTTTTAGCTCTATTGATCCCAGAACAAAATCAGTTTTTCACCATGATGTAGTCGATCTGACTAATGTAAACCATCAGGTGCATGCTACGTTGATCGTCTGGATGCTTTATGTATTCCTAATGTGTTTGCAAGAACCAGATTATTATAGCTGGCAAACTCCAAAAGTCTCAGTCCTCTCTCATTGGTTACCGCATTACAGAAAGGGCCACAATAATCTCACCAATCTGCCTGTGTGTCAGTACCCACTTTAGCATTCTAATCTCCCTGTACAATCAGGATATCTTTCTTGTGTACTTTATACATGACGTCTTGGAGCTGATTATAAAAATCTTCAATTTGCTCATCGTCATAGTCTGTTGTAGGGGTGTAGACTTGTACCACTGTGATACTGAATGGTACTGCCTTTAGACAGATGGAAATAAGCCTGCTGGATATTGGGTGGCATCCTAATACTGAATTCCTGATATCCTTTTGCAGAAGAAATCCTACGCTGTTGACATGTTTGTCCTCTCCACTGTAATAGAATACACGGCCTTCTTCCATTAGTGCCTCTCCAAAGTTCTTTCATCTGACCTTAGAGATTCCTAGGAGGTGCCAGGTGTATTGTTCCATTTTGTACGTGAGTTTTTTCTACATCCCTATTTATCTCAATGTCCTTACATTCCATGTGGCTATGGTGGTGGTCTCTCTTCCACAGATTTTCTTTATTGGGGTTACACCAGTAGTATACTTGTCGCATCTGTTCTGGTGGGAGACGGTTGGCGCGGTCATATTAACCCGGGCTGCCACCAATCCGGTACGGACATGGTTGACATGCTCATCATATGGTATGTCTTGGACAAATTTCTAACCTGGCAGAGCCCATCCCTCTCCAGGCAGCCCCCTTTTAGTCGCCTCTTATGACATGTAGGAGGAGCAATGGGCCTATTCTGTCCCCAAATCCACAGGGGATAACCTTGGCTCAAAACCTTGGTTTTACATTTAATGTGAAAGGTGACACCTACAGGAGTATTTTTAAGTAATATATTGGATCTTCTCCCATTGACTTCCATGGCAAAACTTTTGTTCTTGACTTCAGTGACAGCAAACTCAGGACCAGTATGTCATCTGAGCCTTTGGAAGGAGCCTAAAAGTTTAGTTTCTTAGCTGAACTGAAAATACTTTTTTGCTTTGTCTTGTCTTGCTCACTGTACTTTTCTAATTCCAGACAATGTCTATTAATCATCTACCCCTGTTGGTTATATCTTGCCAGCTCATGCACACCCCTCACTGCGTCTCATCATCACATCCTTTTAATTTAACTTGCCTTTGTAAATTTAACTTGCCTTCTCTCCATCACATGGAGTATCTTATGTGTTATATTAATCTGCTGCTTAAATTGTTCTCAGGTTTGAATTATTTTACAGTCCTCATTTCATTTTCAAGATGACAAATTTTGTCGTAGTCCACATTTCAGATAATTCTTTTTTTCTCTCCTCACCATTGTCATACTATACTCGGGGGGGGGGGGGGGAGGGTTCTGCCTAAATCTGTTATTTTCTTCCTCCCTGTAGTTGACACTGATGAATTCCAAATTAAATCTTATATATGAAAATTGTATCCTCAACTGGAGTTGAAATCCAGCCCCTTGACATTATTATCGCACTATGTTCATGGGCAGGTAGTTGAAAATGATAGATTTCCACTGACTGGAAGTCATAAAGTTGTGCATCTGATTGCAAATATATTTATGCACACATACTACTTTTGACTGTGGTGTTTTACAGAGTCATAGAATCATAGACTATCAGGGTTGGAAGGGACCTCAGGAGGTCATCTAGTCCAACCCCCTGCTCAAAGCAGGACCAATCCCCAATTAAATCATCCCAGCCAGGGCTTTGTCAGGCCTGACCTTAAAAACTTCTAAGGAAGGAGATTCTACCACCTCCCTAGGTAAGTCTTTCTATCTTCAGTTTGTCTGTTTATATGAGAAGAGTTAACTTGTTTTTCTGTACACTTCCATCATTCTGAGGTAGACAAGGTAAATGACATCACAGCTTTAATTAGACCAACAAAAAGCCAAAGGTTTATATTTGTTTTGATGTGTCTTCTAGGCCAGAGAAAAGGATGTTTTGATGGGTTCTTCCTTGTGTTCTTCAGTGGTATCCCTGGCTCCACAATGGCGTCTCCTGAATGTTGCACTGGATGTTTCACTTCTACATAGCAGTATGGATGTGGCCAGACTAGAACTGGGCAAAACCTACATGATGTAAATCAAAGTCCAAATAGATTGGCAGACTTGATTTGCATCAGGCATTAAAAAAGTACTGTTCAGGTGTAAAAAACACCTTGGAACCGTGGTCAGTCCCTGCTGATACTAAGTCATTCCACAATTCTAGCATAGCCTCCTTCTCCCTGTCAGTGTGACTCTTTTGGGAGCTGGGCTGTCATTGGTTCTCTTCCCCTCTAGCTTGTGGCCTCTGAAATGGGAGAAGTTGCAGAGGTCAGTTACCCATGATTTTGACAATGGAAATCTGTGTGGTACAGAGGGCAAAGTGCTGTGGAGATTATCTTTCCCCTCCCCTGCCCAACGCTGTGGAGCTGCCAACTCTTGTGATTTTTATTGCAAGTTATGTAACATATGGTGTTTCTCAAAGCCCCAGCTCCTAGAGGCACATGATTACACAACTATTTCAGCTTTTCTTTACAAAAAATCTAGCCCTCCTGGTTGCCTAGAAAACATGACCTGAGTGTATCCTACAGGCTTACTAACCATAATGCAAAGGAAAAGAATCCAAAATGTATTATGTATTTTTTTTTTAAATCTCACTACTAAGACAATTTTTTTTTTAGGCCAGACTCATTACTTTTGTGTGCTTGGAGTTAATGATTTGCAGCAAGAACATTATCCCTGGGGCTGAGGGTAGCATAGGCTATCAGCACTGCTCCCCAGTCTTGCATATTTTAGGGGGCTTTCTGCCACACCTTAGCGGGGAGTCAGTGTCCTTGTGATTTAAGTCTGTCTTGCTGTTTTCCTCAGTGTTGCAAGTTGGATTTCTTCAGTGAATCTAGTGAGCAACGTTCAGGTTTGCTGCGAAGAGCCAGGATGTAGGGGGATGGGTAGTGAGCTTGAGGACTGCAAGGAACTTGTTCACTTCAGTTGGCTGCAAGAGTGAGGCTGTTCCTGGCACACTAAAATATCACAGTGTAAGCATGTTGTATTCCTCGGGTGAAATCCTTGCTTATAGACAGCCACCATATGGCCTCCTACAGTTTTTTTTCCCTTTGTTGCTCCCCTGTGGCCCTATCAGGAAGAAGCATGTGGCAGACAGGAAGCCTGAATCAAACATCCTAATAATCTTTCCTAAAAGCTGCATGTAAACAAGAAAGCACAAGAAAATGAGGCCATGGCTGTAATCCAGGGGGGATCGCTAAAAACATGAAATGATGAACAAGCTGCAATGCTGAGTGTCTGTCCTTAACATACACTCCCCAAATTAGTTCTGAAGCCCATTTATTACAGAAAGGATCTTTGATCCACCTTTCTAGAAGCAAAATGACTGCAGGTAGAGCTTAATTCCACATGTAATTTTAAAATTATGTGTTTTTAATTTTGTTGAAAGTGAATTATGACTATAGCCAGGAACTATGTATGCTTTCCATCACATTTCTTCCTGAGCTCATCTAAACCTCTTGGTCTAAATATCATGCTGGAAAAATCTGACAATAACATGCTGTCTTGAGAGAATTCTAATATTAGCCTGCTGCAACCAGCTGGGAAATACTGCCCCAAAATGAATCTTATCTCATAGCATATCTCTCTATTTATCTCAGCAATCCTGCTCCTTTCTGAATTTGGTAATTCCATTTCCAGTCATGCTTCAAATCACAGAATACAGTGGCATGCAAAAATACTTAAATGAGTTTTTTGTGCCTTAAAAGAGGTTTAATTTCGAGTTTTAGGTAAGGATTACTTTTTGAGAGAGAATTAACAGTGCCCTTGGTGCTGTGCAAAACAAAGAGGAAAAAGGCTCTGTTTTCCAGAAAAATACACTCTAAAGACATGCCCCTGCAAAGGCGTATATATGCAAATAGTCTTATTGACTTCACTGGGACTACTCCAATGCATAAAATTTTGCATGTCCCAATCCTGAGAGATGCTGAGTGCCTCCTGAAAATTGAGGCCTGATTCTAATCTCATTGAAGTAACTGGTGTTTTGCCACTAAGAAAACAAGATTGAGCATCCTCACTTCCCACGGAAGCTAATGTATGTGCAATAAGGGGACAGATTGGGTTTCATTTTGTTGCTTTTGGAAAAAGTCCTGCATCATTGAATAGATTATGATCCCTCTGTGGAATTTTAATGTAACTGTACACAGATATACAGGGTTACAATTCTCTATTGATCTATTAAGAAATATTCTTTTTGTAGAAATATTCTTCTGTTGGTTTTTAGGATCATTTGTATAGAACTCTATTGGCTCGATCTCTCTTAAGGGTAAACCTGACCATTAACTGTGACATAACCAGGACTCATAAATTTGAAAGAACCAAATTCATCTAATTTGTGAATCAAAAGTACATTTAAAGCTATGAAGAGATTAAAAGGATTAATCCAATCACACTACCCAACACTTCTGTCGTCTAAATAGTATTTAATAGTAAAAGATAATTCTTTATTAGGTGTTTGTTGAACCATCCTGTAGAAATTAATATTTTCCATGCTATGGGACTCTATAGGATGGTTTGAAAACCTATAGAAAAGATATCAGTCTCAATTAAAATTGCAAAAGTATTTAGCGTGTTGCGGTAGCAGTGTTGGTCCCAGAATATCAGAGAAACAAGGTCTGTGAGGTATTATCTTTTATTGAACCAATTTCTGTTGGTGAAAGAGACAAGTTTATGACCTATAAAGAATTCTATGTAACTTGAAAGCTTGCCTTTTTCACCAACAGAAGTTGGCCCAATAAAAGTTATTACCTCACTACCTTGTCTCTAAAAGTATTTAGAGTAATTTATTTAGAATATTATATTCCTTTAGAATCCTGTTACCATTGTCTTTATTAAATTCTATAGGATTTTCCCTTATGTTTTCATTTTTGAATGAAATTTGTCTGCATGTGAAAAATAACTGTCAGTCATCTGGCAGTGTCCTTTCAGTTTATGCTTTGCTGGTATATTATGCTCTTTTGACTATCCTCTGTAATTTTACTTATAGGCAACAATGATATGTACTGAATTTATTTTGATCAAGTATTTGTTTAAAGTTCAGTATGTAAAGTCATGAGAGAATCTTAGAGCAACTAATGAAGCCTCAGTTGATATGCACATTCGAAGGATGTTGTTTATTCACTTCATAAATCAGCCCTGGTTTGTACAGCTGAATATAATCCAAACAGTGGAAATGAGAAATAACCATGGCATACATCTTTGCTGAATAATTTTATGACACTTTATAGCCTGGAAAATGTAGTGAATTTCATAAAAATGACAAATGACACAACCATGTAATAAATAGCTATAGTTTATGAAATGTGAATTGGAGTTTAGATTCAGATGGAAATACTTTTTCAGGAAATTGAGTGATGACTTAAATCTCCCAAACTCTTTTTATACAGAAAAGAATCTGATTTCTATATGCTTGTTCTCTATTATGATCAATTACATGGCATGCACAATATGCTAAATATGAAACATACACAAAATTGGTTTGAGTTCATATAAAAAAGTATATGGTATAAAATTAATTATTGTATATTTAATACATAAAATTTATATGATTTTTATCACATAGCAGGTCAGATTTTGGCCTGATTCACACCTCAAGAAAGTCTGCTGAATGTAGTCCACTGTAGGCTTCAGTGTAATAATCTTCTACCAGGTATAGGAAATTTCTATACTATATGTCTCATATTCTGCATCTACTGGAGGTGCATGTTAATAATTCAAGTATACCCCTGTGTTTTAACAGGATAATCTGAGGCCATCATTCTCCTACTGAAACAAATCCCTTCTTTTTTTAATTAGTGTATAATAATATAATATTAATTTAAATTATAATTAGTATATAAAAACCAAAAGGGATACATACAGGAAATGGAAGGAGGGGCATGTCATCAAGAAAGTATCCATGGGACTAGCACAAGCATGTAAGGACAAAATCAGGAAAGCCAAGGCAAAGAATGAGTTACAGCTGGCAAGAAATGTTAGAGACAACAAGAAGGGGTTCTTCAAATATGTTAGACAAAAAAGAAAGATTAAGCACTGTGTGGGTCTGATGCTCAATGGAGAAGGTGAGCTGGTAACAGAAGATGATAGGAAGGCAGTGCCGCTCAATACCTACTTTGCTTCAGTCTTCTCACAAAAAAATAACATGACCAGATGACTAGTGGATAAATAAAGAACATATCAGAGATCTTCTGACCAATGTGAATGAATTCAGACTAGTGGAGCTGGGTGCTATTCACCTGAGGGTACTGAAGGAATTAGCTGAAGAAATCTTGGAGTCACTGGAAATAATATTTACAAACATATGGATGACAGGAGACGTCCTGGAAGACAGGAGAATGGCTAATGTAGTACCCATCTTTAGAAACGGGGGAAAGGAGGAGTCAGGAAACTAGAGACCAGTCAGCCTGACTTCAATACCTGGGAAGCTACTAGAGCAATGTATAAAACATTCAATTTGCAAATACTTGGAGGATGAAGGGGTGATCACTAGCAGCCAGCATGGATTTACCAAGAACAAATCATGCCAAACCAACTTGATTTCCTTCTTTGACAGGGTGACTGATTTGGTTGATGAGGGAACGTGGTGGACATAACGTACCTGGACTTCAGCAAGGCTTTTGACACAGTCCCACATGACATTCTGATAAGTAAGCTGGAGAAATGTGGGCTCAAGAGAACTATAATTAAATGGATACATAATTGGTTAAACAACTGCAAACAAAGAGTAACTATTAGTGGAATTATGTCAAATTGAGGGAAGGTCTCAAGTGAGGTTCCAGATGAAGTTTGTAGATGACCCAAAGCTAGGGGTGGGTTGCCAGGACTCTGAAGGGTAGAGCTAAAATTCAGAGGTATCTTGATAGATTGGAGAACTGGGCTATAGACAACAAAATGAAATTTGACAAAGACAAATGTAAGATGCTACACTTAGGGAAGAAAAACCAAATGCACAAATACAGAATGGTGGGAAACAGGTTTGGCAGCAGCATTGCTGAGAAGAATCTGGGAGTTGTAGATGTCCAGATCCCCTGATTTAGCAGATAAGGAGCTTATCTGTGTTACTGTACCTCCTGAATTTTGGCAAGGACTCTACTAGCCGAGAAGCTTCAACACAGATATCAAAAGCAAAGGAAATTAAAGAACAGCATTAAATGTGCCAATCAAGGTCGGGAGCCATTGTCTTCAAATAAAACAGAAAGGAAATTAATCTATACGGTCTAAAGGGAAAGTTTCCAATGATCATATTAGCTATGATCACATCATAACAATGTGGAAGAACTTGCAAAGTATCACAAAATGATCACATAATTTAGAAAAAACTTTAGAAATCAGACCTGTGATCAGTGTAGTCTAGCACCCTATCTCTGACAGTGGCCATTATCAGACAGGTCAAGAGGAGGATACAAAAAGTCTGTGGAAGCTATGGAACAACCTGCTTATACAGAATGTTTCTTCCTAATGCCCATCATTTAGAGGTTAGTTCATACCTGAGGTATTACGGTTTATATCCCTTCCAATTTTTTTTTTTAATCTATGCTATTGTAATTTTGGATGTTCCCATAAACCTGTTGCAGGAAAACCCACATAAATTGCTGATATTTAGATTTTGAGGCCACATCCCAAGCACACTTAAACCTGCCTCAGCCTAGGGGGTGGACTAGATAACCTCTTGAGGTCCCTCACAACCCTTTCATTCTGTCTCCAGTATATTAATTAATTGGACCAATAAAAGCAACCTTTTGGGTGAGACAGTAAAATAGTCTGACAGATTGCCCTGCCACAGCTTGAAGCCTGCTCTTTAAGAATTTGTCAATTAAATACTTATATATAACATACCAGTACACTGAAGTAATGGATTTCTATGGAAATTTGTGCTTGTAGTCTTTATAAATAGGGGGACATAGCAAAATGCAGGAAATACTTGTGAAGAATAAAGGAATTATGCCATCAAAACAACCCCCCCCAATTTTGCTGAAGATTGACAGAATCAAGAACCTTGTAATTAGTGCTGCATACTACATATTCCTCAGAAAAATATTATAGCGTACATCTGTTCATATGAAATTCTGGAATGTGGGTGCTTTGTATCTCAGTGAGATTGTGATATACACTAATGCTCTCTGCTGATGTTGGTTTTTACTAAACAAAAAAGGCATTGTAAATGGCATAAAAGAGGTAATGCCTCCTGTGATTTGAGTGCCAGAGGCCTTCCTTAAGTCAGCAAAACATTTAAGCGTGCGGTTCACTCTAAGCAAGTACTTAAATGCTTTGCTGAGTCAAAGCCTAAGTGAGTAAATTTCCTATTGAAATCAATGGGAGTTTTGCTTGATTTAAGATCACAGAATCTGGCCCTTTTTATTTAAAGAATTTAGCCCTTTGCACTTAAAAAATGTGATCTGTCTTTGGGTTCTGATGTATTTTCAGTAGGATTGACTTCCAGAGGCAAAAAGCCACTGCCACAATACCCTGCTCTCAATTCTCTTTAGCTTTATGTTAGGGATATCTAGCCATTGTGTTAATCAGTCCGGGTTTGGATTTTGTTGATTATGCTAAGAAATTAGTTCCTTCAGCACCTTCCACGGGACTTGGCCCACATCTTTAAGTGCTGCCTTCCATGCTTTTAATTCTTGGTTTTTCTGCTGAGACTGCTAACCATGGCACTATTTGGGGTGGGAGTTCAGTGATGGAGACACCTACGTCAGTATTCTCTGTGAACTAGACTGAGATCAGCAACACATGACATGGAGCAATGACATGCAAAATCTGGTCTGCCAGTTTGGAGCAACTCTTCAAGGCCACTCTTAAAAATTTCAAAATATTGTTTTTGATTGGAAATATAAATCAGAGCCACAACTTGGGCTCCTCTTGGCAATATTCACAGAAAGGCCAAAGACTGATTCATTCTAGAGCTCAATTGTACTCTCTACTGTGAGCAGCTATAACCCTGATTCTTTTCTGTATTTTCTATTTTTATATTTTTAAGCCTTTCCCTTTGCGTACAGTTTATTCTCTCAGTTGCTAATAGCCTGTAAAACACAAGTGGCTCATACACACGGAGTTCTCTCAAAGAGACTTTCTTGTCAGTTTCCTTAGTCTAAAATCATTTTAGACTGAAAATGGATGATTGCACATTATGTATGGAGAACATTCTCAAACAACTTCACTCCTACTCTATATTAAAGTAAAGGGAAATTGCTGCTACCCTTTTTATACATTGGCTGTAAACTTGTAGGTCTTGGATAAATAAGGAGCAATGAAACATACATGTGAGACCTATTTATTTGCAATCATCATAGAAATGCCATCAGCTAATACAGTTTATTTTTATTTTTTGTTATACTGCTTAATTCCAGAATTGGCAAAAGAAAGAATGTCTTTGGGGTATACATCATACAGCTGAATCTCCTTGATGACAAAATCTTATATAATTTTTTCAAAGCAATCTTGATAAGTGAAAAATTATGTAAGTGCTTTACTTTTCATTGTAGGCTGTTACTTAAAATGTTACCATTAGAGGAAAGCTTTTCACTTGTTGAAGAAGTCTCTTAGATCTGCACCACAGAAGGGGCTGAAGAAGAACATTAAAAGTCAACTAGCTATGCTGCATCATCACAAAAAGCACTTGCTAACCCATAGCAGCGATTGGAGAGAGAGAGCGAGCACACTGTGGAGGGGGCAGAGAGGGGAAAAAAATCTCCTGTATGATGTTTGCAGTTGCACATTTTATTAAAAGTTTCTCAGGATTGTTTCTCTGATGCCAAGGAACTTCTAGAACAACATAAACACACACACACAGTGTGTCTATGTCTCCGTGTGTCAGTCTCTGTCTGTGTTTGTGTCTCTCTCTCTAGACTAGCCTCTTACTGTCCTAGGAAGTTCATTAGAGCAGTGAATAGGCAAATGAGATTTTAACTTGGATTTAAAGTTTGTGAAAGTGGGAGTATTATACTAAAACAGAAATTGCGTTACCTCTCTTACCTCATGTATGCCGGAGCTGTTAAGATATTATTGCCACAATGAAGTAGCACTTTGTATTGTAATGTACACTACTGAGCCCAATCAAAACACCAAAAATACCTTTAATATATTTGCAGTGTGCTTCGGGGAGAGTATGTGGGTGGAGGACAGTGGGAGTGAAAAATATTTCAAATGTAGCAAAGGAAGGAAAAAGCAGCAGAGAATGAAAGAAGGATAAAGGAGTAGTAATGCTAAAAAGAAATGGGGGTGGGGGGGCGAAGCAACGTACAAAGGGAGGTATTAGAACCCCCTAAAACATATCCCCCTGCCTCCTTTGGGAAAGGATATGTGAATGCAGCTGGGGCATTCATAGCAGTAATGATTTTCCTCCCTCCCTAGCTAACCATCTCATTCTTTGGAGGATAGGTACACATGAGATGGATCCTATGTAATGTTTTCTACGTGGTTGTTATAGGGCTGTTGACAGTGAGTTGAATTACAGCATTAACGCTGGGTCTGAGCTGCAAAGTCTGGATTAAAAACATCTTCAAATGGAAGAGTGTCCAAGCACAGCACTTTGGTGCAGGCCCCTCTCCAGGCAACTCTATTACTTTCCCTTCACATTGTATCTTGAAGCTTATCTTTGACTCCTCTGTTTCCTTCTGTCATATCCATGATCTCACAACTCTTGCTATCTCTCGCACTATAACATTTTAAAAATCTGCCTTTTTTCTCCAAAGCCTGGTTCATGCCATTGTTCCTTCTCTCCTGGATTACTGCCACCACCTCCTCTTTGGTCCCTCTGACTCTCTGTTAGCTGCTCTTCAATCTGTCCAACATTCAGCAGATAATAAAAGGCAAAATTGTGCCCTACATGTGGTTGCATTGTCCTAGAGCAGAGGCAGGGAACCAGATTGTTCACTCAGAGTGCTGCAAACTGCTTCCCAATCTGCAGCCCCCCCTTCACTTTGGGCAGCAGAGAGGGGAATAACCTGTGCCAAATTACTTCATCTGCCTCGCCCTCCCCAACCTGCGCCCTCCCCGCTGCCTGGCATGGAAGGGGGAGTATTGCCCCACTGGAAGCTGCTCTCTGCCCCCTGTGGCTACCTGCGATAGATAAGCCCATAATTGTTCCTTCCTGCAGCTCTAACCATGTCATGTCTCTGCTCAAATTCCATTGTTCTTGTCTTGTCCTCACTTCTAAAGGTATGTCTACACTTACCAGAGATTGATGCTGCAGCGACTGATCCATTGGGGGGGGTCAATTTAGCGGGTCTAATGAAGACCTGCTAAATCGACTGCAGATCGCTCTCCCGTTGATTCCAGTACACCACAGGAATCAGAAGAGTAAAGTAGGTTGACGGGAGAGTTTCTCCCATCGACCCAGCACGGTGTGAACACTGCAGTAAGTCGACCTAAGCTTACGTCGACTCCAACTATGTTGTTCACGTAGCTGGTGTTGTATAACTTAGATCAACTTAACCGCGTAGTGTAGACCTGCCCTAAGGCTCTGCACAACTCAGTCCCTGATCCCTCCTTCTTTTAGTTCTCACCTTGTTGTGTTCTTGTTATCCAGCACCTTGTGGGTCAGAGACCTTTGTCTTCTCCCTGTTATGCCTTTGTGAACATGGCTCCCTCCTCCTGGACCTCCCTTTGTTCTCTGCACCAAGAATCCTCATCCCCCCCACCCTCCCGCAACCCTAGCCAATCTCTTGTCATAAACCATGTGTTCCACCAGTCTTTCCTCCAATGACTTCCACTCCTACTCCTGAATCATCCAGAATATTTGATCACAGTCTCTATTACAGATTGCAGAAGGTTGTATGCTGTATTCTGCGTAGGCAGGGGTTGAGTTTAGCTGTTCTGTCTGGTTCCCTTTTTCCTGGATCACTTTTAATTAGGGATGTTGCCTCTTTCCTTTTTGGTATTCATCCAGACATTGAATAGATCCTGTAAGTGCCAAATAATTGCATGTGAACAGCAGCCTTGTCATTTTAGGTACAAAGGGCTTTTAGTCAGTTTTCATGATGTGAATATTATGGGCTGGATTATCACTCAGAATAAGGCCTTTTTTGCTTCCCTGCTCAGACCGGGGACCCAAGGTTTAGTGGGGAAAAGAAAGGTACTAGAGTTGGGTAGGTACTGGATTTTTCATTTCACAGGGAATGTCACAAGGTTTCCATTCTGAAATGAGAAAAAAAAAAGGAAATTTCCCACCCAAAAAGATTCAAAAAATGTTTCATTCCAATTCTGACTTTTATATTAGATGGTAATAGAAAATTTTAAAAAGTAACAAAGTCCTTTTGAAATGGAAAAGTGAAACCTCCAGGTCGTAAAAGGTTGAAACATTTTTTTTCCAAAAAGAAAAGGAGTACTTGTGGCACCTTAGAGACTAACAAATTTATTTGAGCATAAGCTTTCATGAGCTACAGCTCACTTCATCGGATGCATTCAGTGGAAAATACAGTGGGGAGATTTATATACATAGAGAACATGAGACAATGGGTGTTACCATACACACTGTAAGGAGAGTGATCACTTAAGGTGAGCTATTACCAGCAGGAGAGCGGGGAAACCTTTTGTAGTGATAATCAAGGTGAGCCATTTCCAGCACTTGACAAGAGCGTCTGAGGAACGGTGGGGGAGGGGGGGAAATAAACATGGGGAAATAGTTTTACTTTGTGTAATGACACATCCACTCCCAGTCTCTAGTCAAGCCTAAGTTAATTGTATCCAGTTTGCAAATTCATTCCAATTCAGCAGTCTCTCATTGGAGTCTGGTTTTGAAGTTTTTTTGTTGAAGAATTGCAACTTTTAGGTCTGTAATCGAGTGACCAAAGAGATTGAAGTGTTCTCCGACTGGTTTTTGAATGTTATAATTCTTGACGTCTGTTTTGTGTCCATTTATTCTTTTACTTAGAGACTGTCCAGTTTGACCAATGTACATGGCAGAGGGGCATTGCTGGCACATGATGGCATATATCACATTGGTAGATGTGCAGGTGAACGAGCCTCTGATAGTGTGGCTGATGTGATTAAGCCCTATGATGGTGTCCCCTGAATAGATATGTGGACACAGTTGGCAACGGGCTTTGTTGCAAGGATAGGTTCCTGGGTTAGTGGTTCTGTTGTGTGGTGTGTGGTTGCTGGTGAGTATTTGCTTCAAGGTTGGGGGGCTGTCTGTAGGCAAGGACTGGCCTGTGTCCCAAGATCTGTGAGAGTGATGGGTCGTCCTTCAGGATAGGTTGTAGATCCTTGATGATGCGTTGGAGAGGTTTTAGTTGGGGGCTGAAGGTGATGGCTAGTGGCGTTCTGTTATTTTCTTTGTTGGGCCTGTCCTGTAGTAGGTGACTTCTGGGTACTCTTCTGGCTTTGTCCATCTGTTTCTTCACTTCAGCAGGTGGGTATTGTAGTTGTAAGAATGCTTGATAGAGATCTTGTAGGTGTTTGTCTCTGTCTGAGGGGTTGGAGCAAATGCGGTTGTATCATAGAGCTTGGCTGTAGACAATGGACTGTGTGGTGTGGTCTGGGTGAAAGATGGAGGCATGTAGGTAGGAATAGTGGTCAGTAGGTTTCCAGTATAGGGTGGTGTTTATGTGACCATCGCTTATTAGCACCATAGTGTCCAGGAAGTGGATCTCTTGTGTGGACTGGAGCAGGCTGATGTTGATGGTGGGATGGAAATTGTTGAAATCATGGTGGAATTCCTCAAGGGCTTCTTTTCCATGAGTCCAGATGATGAAGATGTCATCAATGTAGCGCAAGTAGAGTAGGGGCATTAGGGGACGAGAGCTGAGGAAAGCTTATGCTCAAATACCTCTGTTAGTCTCTAAGGTACCACAAGTACTCCTTTTCTTTTTGCGAATACTGACTAACACGGCTGCTACTCTGAAACCTTTTTTTTTTCAGTTTTTCCTTTGAAACAAACTTGTGTCAAAATAAGCATATTTATGTGAAATGTTTTGCTTTTGACAAATCAGTTCTCCAATAGTTTTTCCAATAGAAAAGTATTCCCCTGGAAAATTTCTGCCCAGCTCTGCGAGGGATACCTGCTATGAGCAAGTGCGTAGTGAGGGTATGGAGTGGGAGGAGCCTTGGTTTTACATCCCGCCTTATTTGCTGGCCAGTAGCTGTTCAGGAGGGGATGAAGTAATTGACTCCCTCCCCAATGCAAGGAGGAAGCAAGGGAGCTACTGCAACTCTCTGAATCAGTTTTTCTAGTTTGCTCCTGAGGCAGTGCAGCTACATGCTTCTTCTTTCTTATAGTATATTGTAGAGTTACAACAATCTAACCTAAAATAATAGTCTGAGTCTATGTCCCATACTCTTGGTGAGAAGCATCTTACTCCACTAATAGACCCATTCCATTTAATGGGACTAATCACGGAGTAAGAATGACAAAATCTAGCCCTCAATATATATCCTAAAATATAGTAAGGGCCAGTTTGTGCATTCCTTTCTCACATCTGTGAGCTGTTAGTGGGAGAGCTCAGGTTAATAACTGTTCAACAAAGTGAGTAATGATTGGCAGTTTGACTCTAAAGGGATGGCTAACAATAGTCACTGTACATGTTGTAGATCATTTCTGATTGCAATCAAATATAGATGTAACTGTGCGAAAACTGAAGACTGAATACAGTCACTAATAAAATGAAAAGATCTGGAAAATTCATTTAAGATTTTACTGTAGAGATAGTGCTATAATACCTATTTTTAATTCCCAAAAGGGTTCATTTAATGTGTGTTGTAATTAGTTACCCATAGAATAATAGTTTTTACATTATGCATTAACTTTAAAATATATTTTCTAATAATTTATTGAATGCTTAGTGTGCAAATTGACTAAAAGGGCCTTAAGTCAAAAAACTATAAGTGCTGAGCAGCTAAGCACATGCAGTTAATTTTAAATTTAAAAAAATCACTAGTTTAATGTGTTTGCATTAGTTATACTTAGGTTTGGATTGGGCATTTGATCCTTATCAAAGTGAATGGAGAGATTCCTACTGAGTTCAGTATGTTTTGGATCAGGTTCTAATACAGTTACCATTAATACAGTTTTGATGATTCACTTACTTTTGTAACTGTCTCCCATACACGAGAAATAAAAGTTTGTTTGGAGAGAACTTCCACAGCTGGCAGCTCATACTTCATATCCCCTATCTCACCTGTCGAATTTCAGTGAACCAGAGTGCCCCCTTCTGCAGATAAAGTCATGGGAGGAAACTATTTTTACTGCATTTTAATTAAGGACTCTGGATTGCCCTGATAAGAGAGTGAAGTTTGTACATACCTCCTCCTAGCTCTGCTGAAAAGCTGCCTCCCAATAGCATCCTCTGGAAGCTGCAGTTCTCTGGCCCCCAGCAGCTCCCTGCTCCCTACAGATACATTCCTTTGGAGCTACAGAGTCAGTGACATCCTGACCAGGGCTTCCCCAGGTTCCCCACTGGAGGAGATCCCTGAAAAAGTCAATATAGCTTGTGGGGATATTTAATTTTTTTGAAGAAGTTCTACAGGATCTAAAAGGAAATGATGGACAATTCCTCCAGTCCTGCCCCACAGTCTGCCCTGGCTCCATCCCTGCCCCATGCAGAGAGAGCTTCCCAGGGTTTAGGGAGACAGAGATGGTGCTTCAGAGGCACCTGATTTCCATTCTGTTCTGTGAAGGACTCCTGCATGAGTGGATCTTTGGGGGATATGAATGTGGGCCACTACTTTTAGAGTGACTCCTTTCTTTTGCTTAGGGTCAAAAACCAGGGACATTAGTAATAATAATCCCAGCAATCACACCTTAAAACCTTTGCCAATCAATAACTGCTCAAGTAGCCCAAGAAAACCTCCAGATGAAATACTGTCAGTAAAACGGACCGACGTAAAGAGCACACACAAACAAAGCAAACCAGGAGTTCGACTTATTCAGGTCCAAACCTTGAGAGAGTGAGTAAAGCTACAATAAAAGAGCTGAAAAAGTGAAAAAAACACAGTAGGGCAGAGGAAAGGACTCTCAGCCTCCACTTGATCTTTAATACCATCCTGCAGCAACTTCTGTGTGGAAATCATGGCCGCCTACTTATGTGGGTTTGGGCATGAAATAACCCCACTGGCCATTCCTCCCTTTGTGGATGACACACCCATGTCTCCTCTGCATATTCTCCTATGGAGCCCTACACTGGAAGCCATTTCTGTGAAATATTGGGGATCCAGCATCTTCTTGTATAGGTTTTATATTAGCCGAAGTGCTTAATTTCTGCTATGTTAATTCATGTGTTTGTATTATTGGTCTTGGGATTGGTCCCTTTTCATGTGGCAGTGGTAAAGGATCACAGGAAGAATTACTCTGCTGAATAAGGACAGCACTATCAATTCTCTCTTAAAACTACGTTGTGTCTCTGCTTCACTGTAAAGATTCTGCCTAGCCCCCTCCGACCTGGCTTTGTGCTAGAGATTTAAAGAAATTGTACGTCTCCTCAGAGGCCTATATTAGTCAATAGATATCTAAAAACAGCGTGAAAATAAGTTGGCAAGTCTAGTGCTCAGCAGTTGTAAATGCATTCAACTAAATGATTAAACAAACTCTTTGTGTGTGTGTGTGTGTGTGTGTAAGAGATAGATACACCTAGTAGATTCATCAACAAATCTTCCTGCGGTTGTTTCATTTTGCTGTGGATCCCCAGCAGAACACTATTTTGCACAATATATCACTATCTGTATGTTGCCCCCTTTTTATTCAAATGGCTAGTCAAAGTCTGGGGCTCTGGGAATGTTCCAATTGGGAGCAGAAGTTGGTGATAGGTATTTCTCTGATGCAGTCCTGTTTATTTACAAGGGATGTACAAAGTCCTGTGCCTCTGAACACAGAAGGAATCAAATAGCAGGAAACTGTTTCTTTTGCTCACAGTACCATGAACACACTTTTCAGCCTGTGTCGCTGACCCAAAAACCTCTCCCCAGATTTCTTCCAGGGTCAGACACTCTGCTTTCAGCTGCTCCTTCAGACTGTCTGTCTGTCCCTCCTTGATCTTCTGTGTTCTTCCTCCTCTCTTTCACAAACACCCTTGCCCAAAACAATACTCAGCAAAGACTCCAGGGCAGGTTCACATACTCCTTTTGTCCTGTATGGGGGCTTATCCTTACAGTTATGTTAACTGAAGAGTTTCAGAGTAGCAGCCCTATTAGTCTGTATCCGCAAAAAGAAAAGGAGTACTTGTGGTACCTTAGAGACTAACAGAGGTATTTGAGCATAAGCTTTCGTGAGCTACATCTCACTTCATCAGAGCTGTAGCTCACGAAAGCTTATGCTCAAATAAATTTGTTAGTCTCTAAGGTGCCACAAGTACTCCTTTTCTTTTTGTTAACTGAAGAATGAGTTTGCACCAATCTCAACGAGGTTTTAAGTTAACCCTTAACAAGGTTTCACCCAGCTCATAGCATGTCCTATACAGTCACACAGTCCTATATCTTCTCATAAGAGAAAATTCTCACTTTTAGAGGTAGATTGTGGTTAGCCTTGTGCCATGGGACAAACAGGGTGTTCAGGGAAAGGGGAAGGTAGAGGGTATAGGAAGCTTTCCCAATACATAAGTGGCTAGTCACAATTCCAGTCCCTCTGCACCCTGAGCACAAAGACTGGGCAAAGCTAGGCAAGGGAAGGGCTGTGACCATGTGCCCCTCCACAGCAAAAAGCTGAGCAGGGCTGGTGCAAGGGGGGGGCATGCTACACCCTCTCAAATGACATAGTAGAATTACTTTGGTCTGTGTTCCATAAACCACCTGGTTTGAGTGAGGCTCAGTGCTGCTGAGATAGCATGCCTCCATTACTCTCTTATTGCAAACTGTCATCTTGCCCTACTTGATGCTGCCTAAGTTGCTTGTAAGGAACAAAGGAAATGGTCAGGAAATCTGCATCCTATTTAGAAATGACATCTTTGTTATGCATGCTCTGTGCATATGCCCATTGCTTGTGATGGTAAACACTATGCAGAGAATAACTACACACTTCCGGGGGGAAACAATATAAAAATCAAGACAATAGAAATGTGTTTTAATTTTCTTGGCCGGTTAAGATACAGTTGTATGAATCAAATTATGTCAGACCAACCAGAAGTGACAACTCCAAGTAATTCATTTTTATGATCATGTTAAGTTGAGAAGATGCTGAAGGTGACAGATATTACTAGAGCAAGCCTGCTTATGGAAATTTTCTGTAAACAAGGTCCATTTAAACACCTTTGCCTTTGGAATGCAAGCTTTCTGATTTCTAGCATAACTGTTTACGATAGTGGGAAAATGAAAAATCTTACCTGTTACCTCCACTTAAGGGTCAGATAACATTTAATATTTTTAAATTGCCAGTAAATTTACAGTTGCTTCAGCTGACAGGATATGAGATTAAAATAATCTCCTGTAATGACAGAAGGTAGTTTAACATTTATAGGGCCTCAATCATCCTGCCATATGAGCAAAATGCATTTTAACATTTTTTTTTAAACCTTCTGATGTGATGGAGTTTGGTTTGACTGATTAATTTTAGTTCTTCTGCTTCACAGAAGAGATGGGAAGAGAGAGAATGACCATGATAAATTGATGTATTAAAGTTTTGATTAATGGTTACTTTCTATTCAGTATAATTATCAGGTGATAGTTTCAATGAAAGATGCTGGGAAATGAAACTTTTCACTCTAGATAACCATCCACCCTGTCTGGCAAGAAAAATGAGTCTCTATTTTCAACATATTACAGTGAAGCAAGGCCAATGGAGGGAGAACATACTGTTTGTGAATTTTGAGGGATAAGATTGATTTGAAAAAGTGCCTGTCCAAATGAAGTTGTGAAAGAAATTCTGATGACCCACAAATAAATAAATAAAATAAAACTGTACATAAAAGATAAAGAAACAATGATTCTTGAAAGCAAAGCTTTTTGGTTATCTGTGCTTGGCAAAGGATTATTCATTAACAAAAACACATACACATTTATTTTTAACTGCAAAAAATAAAGAGGGATAAAATGTGCTTAATCCATTAACGTGTGGATAGGTTCTTACCGATTGCATTCCATTTCTCACCCCATGAAATAGTCCTGCAAGCAACTGCCCATGAAGTTGTTGGTGAGCTTCATTTACCACTGCAGACGCATTAAAAAGAGGCACAATTGGGAAAAAAAAAAAGAGAGAAAACAGCAGAAAACACAAAACCTTCCTCATAGACTCAGAGTTTGTCAGAAGGGACCATCATGATCATTTAGTCCGATCTCTTGTACATTGCAGGCCACAGAACCTCACCCACCCATTCCTGTAGTAGACCCTCTAACCTCTGGCTGAGTTACTGAAGTCCTCAAATCAAGCTTTAAAGACTTAAAGTTACAGAGAATCCATCATTTACACTAATTCAAAGCTGCAAGTGAACCATGCCACATGCTGCAGAAGACGAACCCCCCCAGGGTTTCTGCCAGTCTAACCCGGGGGGAAATTCCTTCCCAACCCCAGATATGGTGATCAGTTAGACCCTAAGCATATGGACAAGACCCACCAGCCAGACACCTGGGAAAGAATTCTCTGTAGTAATTCAGAGCCCTCCCCATCTAGTATTTCATCACCAGCCATTGGAGATATTTGCTGCTACATATATCAGATACATTCCATTGTAGGCAGTCTCATCATACCATCCACTCCATAAACTTATGAAGCTCAGTCTTGAAAAGCCAGTTAGGATTTTTGCCCCCACTTCTCCCCTTGGAAGGCTGTTCCCAAACTTCACTTTTATGATGGTTAGAAGCCTTCACCTTATTTCAAGCCTAAACTTGTTGATGGACAGTTTATATCCATTTGTTCTTGTGTTGACTTTGGTGCTTCATAGAATCATAGAATATCAGGGTTGGAAGGGACCCCAGAAGGTCATCTAGTCCAACCCCCTGCTCGAAGCAGGACCAATTCCCAGTTAAATCATCCCAGCCAGGGCTTTGTCAAGCCTGACCTTAAAAACCTCTAAGGAAGGAGATTCTACCACCTCCCTAGGTAACGCATTCCAGTGTTTCACCACCCTCTTAGTGAAAAAAATTTTCCTAATATCCAATCTAAACCTCCCCCACTGCAACTTGAGACCATTATTCCTCATTCTGTCATCTACTACCATTGAGAACAGTCTAGAGCCATCCTCTTTGGAACCCCCTTCCAGGTAGTTGAAAGCAGCTATCAAATCCCCCCTCATTCTTCTCTTCTGCAGGCTAAACAATCCCAGCTCCCTCAGCCTCTCCTCATAAGTCATGTGTTCCAGACCCCTAATCATTTTTGTTGCCCTTCGCTGGACTCTCTCCAATTTATCCACATCCTTCTTGTAGTGTGGGGCCCAAAACTGGACACAGTACTCCAGATGAGGCCTCACCAATGTCGAATAGAGGGGAACGATCATGTCCCTCGATCTGCTTGCTATGCCCCTACTTATACATCCCAAAATGCCATTGGCCTTCTTGGCAACAAGGGCACACTGCTGACTCATATCCAGCTTCTTGTCCACTGTCACCCCTAGGTCCTTTTCCACAGAACTGCTGCCTAGCCATTCGGTCCCTAGTCTGTAGCTGTGCATTGGGTTCTTCCGTCCTAAGTGCAGGACCCTGCACTTATCCTTATTGAAGCTCATCAGATTTCTTTTGGCCCAACCTCCAATTTGTCTAGGTCCTTCTGTATCCTATCCCTCCCCTCCAGCGTATCTACCACTCCTCCCAGTTTAGTATCATCCGCAAATTTTCTGAGAGTGCAATCCACACCATCCTCCAGATCATTTATGAAGATATTGAACAAAACCGGCCCCAGGACTGACCCTTGGGGCACTCCACTTGATACCGGCTGCCAACTAGACATGGAGCCATTGATCACTACCCGTTGAGCCCGACAATCTAGCCAGCTTTCTACCCACCTTATAGTGCATTCATCCAGCCCATACTTCCTTAACTTGCTGACAAGAATACTGTGGGAGACCGTGTCAAAAGCTTTGCTAAAGTCAAGAAACAATACATCCACTGCTTTCCCTTCATCCACAGAACCAGTAATCTCATCATAAAAGGCGATTAGATTAGTCAGGCATGACCTTCCCTTGGTGAATCCATGCTGGCTGTTCCTGATCACTTTCCTCTCATGCAAGTGCTTCAGAATTGATTCTTTGAGGACCTGCTCCATGATTTTTCCAGGGACTGAGGTGAGGCTGACTGGCCTGTAGTTCCCAGGATCCTCCTCCTTCCCTTTTTTAAAGATTGGCACTACATTAGCCTTTTTCCAGTCATCCGGGACTTCCCCAGTTCGCCACGAGTTTTCAAAGATAATGGCCAATGGCTCTGCAATCACAGCCGCCAATTCCTTCAGCACTCTCGGATGCAACTCGTCCGGCCCCATGGACTTGTGCACATCCAGCTTTTCTAAATAGTCCCTAACCACCTCTTTCTCCACAGAGGGCTGGCCATCTCTTCCCCATTTTGTGATGCCCAGCGCAGCAGTCTGGGAGCTGACCTTGTTCGTGAAAACAGAGGCAAAAAAAGCATTGAGTACATTAGCTTTTTCCACATCCTCTGTCACTAGGTTGCCTCCCTCATTCAGTAAGGGGCCCACACTTTCCTTGGCTTTCTTCTTGTTGCCAACATACCTGAAGAAACCCTTCTTGTTACTCTTAACATCTCTGTCTAGCTGCAGCTCCAGGTGCGATTTGGCCCTCCTGATATCATTCCTACATGCCCGAGCAATATTTTTATATTCTTCCCTGGTCATATGTCCAACCTTCCACTTCTTATAAGCTTCTTTTTTATGTTTAAGATCCGCTAGGATTTCACCATTAAGCCAAGCTGGTCGCCTGCCATATTTACTATTCTTTCAACTCATCGGGATGGTTTGTCCCTGTAACCTCAACAGGGATTCCTTGAAATACAGCCAGCTCTCCTGGACTCCTTTCCCCTTCAAGTTAGTCCCCCAGGGGATCCTGACGCAGGGAAGAAAGGTAAGCAGCAGGATACGGACCCTGGACTTCAGGAAAGCAGACTTCGACTCCCTCAAGGAACAGATGGCCACGGGTAACTGCTCTCTGGGAATGGTTTTCCAATCAGTTATGCACCCACCTTATAGTAGCTCCATCTAGGTTGTAGTTCCCTAGTTTATTTATGAGATGGTCATGCAAAACAGTATCAAAGTATACTAAACCTACTGCTTTCCCCCCATCCACAAGGCTTGTTGCCCTGTCAAAGAAAGCTATGAGGTTGCTTTGACACAATTTGTTCTTGATAAATCCATGCTGACTGTTACTTATGTTATTCTAGGTGTCTGGAAACTGATTGCTTAATTATTTGCTCTGTTATCTTTCCGGGTACTGAAGTTAAGCTGATTGGTCTGTAATTCCTCAGGTTGTCCTTATTTCCCTTTTTATAGATTGGTACTGTATTTGCCCTTTTCCAGTCTTCTGGAATCTCTCCCATCTTCCATGACTTTTCAAAGATAATTGCTAATGGCTCAGATATCTCCTCAGTCAGCTCCTTAAGTATTCTAGGATATATTTCATCAGGCCCTGGTGACTTGAAGGCATGTAACTTGCCTAAGTAATTTTTAACATTGTTCTTTCCTTGTTTTAGACTCTGATCCAACCTCATCATCACTGGCATTCATTACGTTAGATGTCCAATTGCTACTAAAATCTTTAATGATAATTGAAACAAAAATGTCATTTAACACTTCTGCCATTTTCACATTTTCTGTTATTGTCTTCCCTTCCACCCCCCGCATCATTGACTAACAGGCCTACTCGGTCTTTGGTCTTCCTCTTGCTTCTAATGTATTTATAGAATGTTTTCTTGTGACCCTGTAGCTCTCTAACTATTTTAATTAAACTAATTAAATCTTTAATTTGTGCCTTGGCCTTTCTAATTTTGTTCATACAGACTTGTGTTATTTGTTTATATTAATCCTTTGTAATTTGACCTAGTTTCCACTTTTTGTAGGACTCTTTTTGAGTTTTAGACCATTGAAGATCTCCTAATTAAGCCAGCATGGTCTCTTGCCATACTTATCTTTTCTACACAGTGGGATACTTTGCTCTTGTGTCCTTAGTAATGTTTCTTTGAAAACTGCCAACTCTCTTGAACTGTTTTTCCACTTAGACTTGCTTCTCAGGAGTTCTTACCTACCAACCCCCGAGTTTGCTAAAGTCTACCTTCTTGAAATCCATTTTCTCTATTGTGCTGTTTTGCTTCCTACCATTCCTTAGAATCATGAGTGTTATCATTTCACAATTGCTTTCATCAAAGCTGCCTTCCACTTTCAAATTCTCAACCAGTTCTTCTTTATTTGTCAAAATCAAATCTACCTCTCCCCGGTAGCTGTCTCCACCTTCTGAAATAATAAAAAAAAAAAACGGTCTCCAATACATTCCAAGAACTTGTTGGAAAATCTGTGCCTTGCTGTATTATTTTCCCAACAGATATCTGAGTAGTTGAAGTCTCCCATCATGATCAAGTCCTGTGCTTTGCATGATTTTGTTAGTTATGCTAATGGACACAATGAAAAAATGCCAGATGTTGCTGGCATTCACAGAGCAGCTCCATATGGTGGATCACTGCTTCTGGACCCAAGAAATGAGTACTGCCTGGTGGGATTGTATAGTAATGCAGATTTGGGATGATAAGCAGTGGCTATGTTACTTTTGGATGTGAAACGCCATATTCCTGGATCTGCATGCCAAGCTCACTCCAGATCTCCAGCACACTGACACCAAATTGAGAGCGGCATTGACAGTAGAGAAGTAAGTAGTGATTGTGCTCTGGAAGTTCGTAATACCAGATTGATATCAGTCACTGGGCAATCAGTTTGGAGTGGGAAGATCCACAGTGGGAACCATTCTCATCCAAGTGTGTAAGGTCATTCAGTGTACCCTCCTGTGCAGGACAGTGTCTTTGTAATGTACAGGAAATAGTACTGGATTTGTAGTAATAGGATTCCCAAACTGAGATGGAATGGAATTCAAACATCTCCCTATTCTGGCACTATCCCCTCTGAGTACATCAGCAAAAAAAAAAAAAAAAAAAAAGCTTTTCCATGGTTACGTAGCTACCAGGGACTCTGCAATGATATCAGTGTAGGATAATCAGGGAAGATACATGACACTCACATCTTTAAGAACACAGAACTTTTTAAAAAGCTGCAAGCAGGGACATTTTCTCTTGACTGATGCATTAATACTGGCAATATTGAAATGCCAATAGCAATTCTGAGCCTACACAGTTTTCCTTTGGCTCATGAAGCCAGACACTGGTCATCTCAACGGTACCAAAGAAACAACTACCAGCTCAGCAGGTACAGAACCATTTGTGATTGTGCTTTTGGTAGACTGAAGGGTCACTGGCTCTATTTACTCACTAGATTGGATTTCACAGAGGCAAACATCACCATTGTCATAGCTGCATGTTGTGTCCTGAGTAACATCTCTGAGCCAAACAAGGAAAGTCTACCATCTGGCTGGAGGGGTTGAGGTGGACCGGCTATCTGAGAACTTGACCAGATGACAAAAGCTATTCAAAAAGCCACCCTGGAGCTACATGACTGACGGAGGTCTTAAGACCATTTTAACAGTTAATCTTAGTAATGTTGTCTGATGCTTGTCTGAAATAGCATGTCTCATGTGATTGGAACTTAAATGTAGGCGGGTAAGTGCTTCCCGTTATGAATTCTATATTGCACGGTGTAGACTAATGAAAATAGTCTCAGGTGTCTGGGTTGTAGGTGGTCAGAACAGGAGTCACATCTAGTGGTCAGAGTCAGAGTGCCAGAGCCCAAGGTCAAAGCAGAGTCAGAGCCACAGGTCAGAACTGAAGGCAGAATCAAAATGCCAGAGCCAAGTGTCAAAGCCAGAGCTGAGGGTCAGAACTGTAATCGGCGTCTGAATACCAGACTTAAGGGTCGAGTCAGAGTGGGAGCCAGAAATCAGAGTTGAGGATTAGAATCAAGTTACTTGGAATCAGGAAAAGCTGGAGCAGCGCTGGTTCCAAGACAGGAACAAGACTGCTGCAGAACTGGAGAAGGTGGGGTGCAGGGCCAGGTCTAGCCTGGAGCAATACAGTAACAACCAGGACCAGGGCCTGAAGTGTGGTGAGCACAAGGAGCTTGAGAATCCAGAGACATGTGCATTGAGCAGCCACTTTTCATTCACAACTGCTGGGCTTAAGAGCAAGTCTCCTGACTGACTTAACCAATCAGGGAGTTCTGCTGTGTCCCAGCTGTGCTTATTGGCTGGGTGATGACTAGGTGGATGTAGCTATAAAAACTCTCATTCCTGACAGAGCCTGAGTTCCCAAAAATAAACTTTGTGTGCAGAACAGGCAACAACATTAACATGCAAACACACAAGGTAAAAACCTTCTAGCAACTCTAACAGGATGAGCCGTACTTTAAAACCCCATGTAAAAATGGAAGCAAACAGTGAATGTTTATGTCCATGTAACACTTACTTCTACCACTCCATGCCTGGAGAAAACAAGGAGAAACATAGCTACCAATATATCGGTCTATGGAAAAAAAAATCACAGAATCAGCCACAGTTTACTAAACTGTAGTAAATACTGCCACCTGATATGTGCGTGGAGAGGAGTACAGGAAGCACCAATCATGGAGTTTTTCAAGGATTGGATAGGCTGCCGAGTCTGGGCTATTTGGGCACGTAGGTCAGTAATGCTCTGCAACATCTGAGCAAACCCATGATGTTCTGGTGCATCTTTCCTTTGGCAACCACTCTTCATTTTTCTACGATCAGGGTCTTCTCTATGGTCAGGGTCACAAAGCCCCTCCAACCCCTCTGTTCATGGTTCAAGACCATAAAGGATCAGAGAATCTCTGAGAGCATATCCTTCCTAGTATGCTTCTTTCTCCTCCTGATCAAGGTCAGACATTTAGCAGATATGGAGGGGCGACCATCCAGGCCACATTGCCAGAGGCTGCTGATTAAAACAGACAGATTACACCATTAGATTTACAGTCACAGTGGGAAGGGAAAGATGTCTGAAAACATCCAACATTATTCCCTTTTGTACCTTTAATAAGGAATGATAATTTTCACTTGAATTTTGGAGTGGCTTGCTACAGCCCTGGTCTGTAGCTCAAACCATGGTGAGTGCTGCCTAGCCTAGAAGCGATGAAGAGGCGTGTTTTGTGGCATGGAGGGTTTAAATGCTGTAGTCTCCTTGGAATGGGTATTGGGAAAGTGTAGGCAGTGTTCACAGACAGTTCTTTTCAAGAACCAGGTAGTGGTTATTTTAGATGTTCTCACTCCTGAGGGTAACAAAGGCAGAGAACCCAGATGCTACTGGCACTGGGCGAGCCAGGATGTTGCTAGCCTGTTTACTGCAATAGAGCCAGCCAAACTCATCACAGAGTGGTGTGAAGTTTCCTGTTGCAGGGGAAAACAAGGCTGCCATCCCTAGAAATGGTCCAGGAAACTTTCATTGAGATGCTTAAGAGGATAAAAAAAGGACATACCTATTCAGATAAACAAAGAACTCTGTATGTCCCTGCCTCCTCTAGCCCAACAAACCAAAGAGCTGAAAAGCAGATGCTGGAACTACCCCTGGTTGTTGTGTGTCTACCCAAGTACAGGAAACAATCTGATGTGGAGTGTGTAATTGAACGGCCATACTACTTTAAATTAATTCTCTAATATTTTACTTTCTGACATATACCAGGTTCAGCAGAGTAAGCAATGAAAACTCTCAGTGCCTTTGTACTCTAAACTTATAGATGGGATGGACACCATTTTTAAAGGTGGAAGAAGGGCAGGAAAGGGAGGGAAGGAGGTGAGGTTTCAGGCAACAAAAAGAAAAGATAAATAATGCATATACACACTCACTCAAGATCTCTTCCCCTTCATCAGTGGGCTCACTCGTGCTTGCTTGGTGTGGCTGGCTTGACTCTGGAGTTTCAAACAGTTCCTGGTTTATGGAATGTTTTGAGTCTCCACCCATGTTGCCTCTCTCCTTGCCACTCTACCTCAGGCTCCTGCGAAGTGCCCACAGAAGAATGTGGGGTGCTGGTAGGGGGTCACTGCCAAGTACAGTAGAATCTCAGAGTTACAGACACCAGTGTTACAAACTGACCAGTCAGGCACACACCTCATTTGGAACCAGAAGTACACAATCAAGCAGCAGCAGCGACAAACAAATTTAGTACAGCACTGTGTTAAACATAAACTACGAAAAGGGAAAGTTTAAAAAAAGATTTGACAAGGTAAAGAAACTGTTTGTGCATGTTCATTTAAATTAAGATGGTTAAAAGCAGCATTATTTTATTCTGCATTGTAAAATTTCAAAGCTGCATTAAGTTAATGTTCAGTTGTAAACTTTTGAAAGAACCAGCGTAACATTTTGTTCAGAGTTATGAACAATTCAGAATTGCAAACAGGGTGTTCATAACCCTGAGGTTCTACTGTATGGCACAGTTGTAAAAGCAGCAGATTTTTTTGTTGCCTTTCATCATTTCCCCTATACTGGAAACCTACTGACCGCTGTACTTCCCTACATGCCTCCAGCTTCCATCCAGACCACACCACACGATCCATTGTCTACAGCCAAGCTCAACGATACAGCCGCATTTGCTCCAACCCCTCAGACAGAGACAAACACCTACAAGATCTCTATCAAGCATTCTTAGAACTACAATACCCACCTGCTGAAGTGAAGAAACAGATTGTCAGAGCCAGAAGTCACCTACTACAGGACAGGCCCAACAAAGAAAGTAACAGAACGCCACTAGCCGTCACCTACAGTCCCCAACTAAAACCTCTCCAGCACATCAGCAAGGATCTACAACCTATCCTGAAGGACAATCCCTCACTCACAGACCTTGGGAAACAGGCCAGTCCTCGCTTACAGACAGCCTCCCCCCCCCAACCTGAAGCAAATACTCACCAGCAACTATACACCACACAACAAAAACATGAACCCAGGAACCAATCCCTACAATAAACCCTGTTGGCAACACTGTCTGCATATCTATTCAAGGGACACCATCATAGGACCTAACCACATCTGCCACACCATCAGGGGCTCGTTCACCTGCACATCTACCAATGTGATATATGCCATCATGTGCCAGCAATGCCCCTCTGCCATATACATTGGCCAAAACCAAACAGTCTCTATGCAAAAGACTAAATGGACACAAATCAGACATCAAGAATTGTAACATTCAGAAACCAGTAGGAGAGCACTTCAATCTCCCTGGACACTCAATAAGACTTAAAAGTGGCAATTCAACAACAACAAAAAAACTTGGAAAACAGACTTCAACGAGAAACTGCAGAACTGGAATTAATTTGCAAACTAGACACCATCAAATTAGGCCTGAATAAAGACTGGGAGTAGATGGGTCACTACAAAAAGTAATTTTCCCTCTGCTGATACTCACCCCTTCTTGCCAGCTGTTGAGGATAGGCCACTTCCACCTTAATTGAATTGGCCTCATTAACACCTACCCACCCCCACTTCCATCTTTTCATGTGCTGTAATATTTATACTACTGACTGTGTTTTTCACTTCATACTTCTGATTGTCAGTTTTAGCCCACAAAAGCTTATGCTCAAATAAATTTGTTAGTCTCTAAGGTGCCACAAGGACTCCTTGTTGTTTTTGCGGATACAGACTAACACGGCTACCACTCTGAAACCTAAATTATAGTGTAGGCCAGGCTTAAGAAAGCAATATACGTGTCTGATATAAATAAACTGGTATCAGTGGGTCTTTCAGGTATAGTCTTTGTATAGTATATGGTCTTTCAAGCCAGAGACGCAGGCCCATTTCATACCCCCATGATGGCACTGGTCACTTCTTCCTAGAGCCCCATGTTTTTACCTCTCTGCTGGTTCAGGATTTGTGCTGAGCATAGGGATGGGCACAGGGACCAGGCTGTCCACATTCAGTGGAAGTTGGGCTGAGTGAATATATATATAGCTTTTCCTAGAGCTCTGTGGAGACCCCCCACTCTGTAAACTAATACAGCCTGGAACTGTATTACCTCTTCCCAGGAGCCCCCTTTTCTACAGGCTCCATGTTTCTGCAAGCACCGAGGACAGCATTCATTCAATAGCACAGTCTCAGTGGGGTACACTCAGGAGAAGAGGTGATGTTGCTCTTGTGAAAACTCATTCCTGAAGGTACAGTATGGCCCCATAGAAGCATATAGACTGTCTTTCCAGGTTTGAGAGATTATGGTGGGAAAAACTTACTGGAAATAGAAATGTGGATAAATACAGGAACTCAATCTGAGCTGTAAATTTAACCACTACATTCAATTTCTAAAAAAAGGTTTTTAAAATATATTTATCATATTGACAAATATTCAGATATGACAAAGAAAAAGCTCTTTAGAGACATGGACATTTTTAGTGCAAGACTGAATCTTTCCTCAGTTAGAGATTATATGAGACACATTCAGTTTATTATCAGTAGAAATGGGGAAAAGTAGTCGTGTTTAGATTCAGTTTAGGTTTAAGAACAAATCAAGGCTAGATTTTTTTGATATTAAAAACTCCGAATCTTAAGACTTGTTTTCTCTAGTTTTTGACCCGAAAGATTTCTGCCATCTTGAATAGAAGACATTCAAAATGTTCCCTGAAATTTTCACCATCTTCTACTATAAGCTCACAAAGAAACAGATACATTGGCTGCAACTAACGTCAAACCAGAAAAGAGAGAGACAAGGTGTGTCAAGGTTCCTTCCCCACTCTGAACTCTAGGGTACAGATGTGGGGACCTGCATGAAAAACCCCCTAAGCTTATTTTTTACCAGCTTAGGTTAGCTAAACTACTCCATTTGTACAAAAATGATTCTTTTTCAAATGTTATCTTACATGACTTAAGATATGGCAACCTGCAGTAGAATAAAAATCATTCTGGCAAAGAGTATCAATGTATCAATTTGTATTGACTGAGAAAAAGTTTTGCACTCAGTCCCATCACTTGAATTATGGGGAATGGATATCTATTTCAAGAGTATCTTCTATAATATTATCTTATCATTACTCCATAGGTCTTCATTTTCAGCTTCCTCTGGGTATTATTTCAGTTTAAAAAAACCATCATTTTTGTCTTTTCAATTTATCTTCTTGTTCTTTTAAAGCTTAGAGTAAAATCCAGTAGAATAAAAATCATTTTTCTTTTTGAGTTAGTTGTAGTAACAGTCACATGAAAAAAAATCATTTGTCATCTTGTTCTTTTAAGGCCTGGATATAGCAAAATCTAGAAGGAAAAAAACTTTAGCTATCCGTGATGTTATACTATCTTTTAAAGTAACAAAGTGTTTAGAGAATGTGTACAGGTAAGTGGAGAAAGATAGAAGTCAGTGGGTGACAAATGTTTATTTTCAATCTCAGTGGAATCGGTGACTTTAAAAACCATATCTCACAGTTTATACCTAGGAATATGGGCCCAATTCTGCATTATTAATGCACTCAGTTCCACTGATTTAAGTCAGAGCTTTGGGTATACAAAGGATGTATGATCTAGTGCGAGTGTTGAGTGGGCAAGTAATGTCTTACAGCTCCACACTCTAGTGAAACCAATGTTTTCTATGATTAGAGATGAGAGAACTGCTTTAAGAACTGACATACTGGTCAGTTACTCAGGACATGCAAATAACCTTTTGTGAGATTTAAAAAGGTTTGACAAAACTACTTTTGGTGTGATCCAGACTGGAAGAACCTGAACTGTACTACTGTAGGAATTCTACTAATTCAGCTGCAACTGGGCAGTGAATAGAGATAGAAATTTCATGAGATGCAAATGTCAGAATCATTGTATTAGGGTTGCACACTTTTACTTGCACAAAAGCAAACACCCTTGCCCCACCCTGGCCCTGCCCCTCCTCAAAGGCCCCAATCCATGCCCTGCCCCTCCTCAAAGGTCATCCCCCCTTCCTCTGTTGCTTGCTCTCCTCCCCCCCATCCCTTCATTTTCACCAGGCTGGCTCAGGGCTCCACCTAGGAGCATAGGCTCTGGGGTGGGGCCAGGGATGAGGGGTTGGGAGTATGGAGGGGGCTTCAGGCTGAGGGAGGAGGTACAGGCAGTGGGTTGGGAGTGTAGGTTCTGGGATAAGGAGTTTGGAGTGTAGGAGGGTGCTCTGGGTGGTGATTACCTCAAGCAGGTCCTGGAAGCAGTGGCATGTCCCCCCAGCCCTGGAGCTCCTATTGGCCATGGTTCCTGGCCAATGGGAGCTGTGGGGAGTGGTGTTAGGGGTGAGGGAAGCGTGTGGAGCCCCCAGCTTCCCCTATGCCTAGGAGCCGGGAGGGGCATGCTGGCTGCTTCTCAGGAGCTGTGTGGCAAGGAGGCTAGTAGGGAGCATGCTAGCTCTGCTGCATGGCACCACCAACCAGACAGTCAGTGGCCTGGTCAGCGGTGCTGACTGGAACTGCCAGGATCCCTTTTTGACCAGGTGTTCTGGTTGAAAACTGGACACCTGGTCACTGTACTATGCAGCCAGATACCAGAGGCTCAGCTATACTCCAAAATAGCATACCACATTTTTCAATTGTTTGGACTGAACAAAAGCCTGCTTGAATCTTTGTTCCCCCCCCCTGAGATTTGAAAACAGTTTTACAAGGAAGGAAGTTGTCCAAATCCTTTGTACTGCAGTATGAGAATTGATACACTGAGTTGTCCAAGGACTATGTGATATTCCAAAATGAGGAACTTGCTGTATAGGAATCCAGCTGGTAAAGAAAGATGGATCTGGAGAGAGAAAAATTAAGTAGTAACAGGATTCAGCACATTAAAAAAAAAAACTATGGTTCTACAACTTATGAGTTTAAATAGTCTTTGACACCAATGGGTTAATACAGGTTAATTGTGAACTACTTTTCTGCATGTTTGCATGATCAGGGCCTGTATCTCATTGATTTTAATGGGAAGCTGTATCAGGCCTTGTAAAGGAACCATAGTTTCCTTACATACTAAATACAGTGGAATGCATTATTTCAAGATAAATATACATATCACTGATAGCTGAATAATGATCAGCTTTTTAACAGCTCCATATTTATTGCTTTGTAAATATTGTGAAGACTTGTCAAAGCTTAGGGGTGTATTACAGCTGCAAAATATCGGTCTAATTTCAGTTGTTTCAAGATACTGGTGTACTTTCATTTTGAAAATTGATGAAAGCATTAAGTTCTGAACTGGAATGTTGATTCTAATGGAAACAAATGGCACCATTATTTCATAGCTTGAAGTTCCAGTAAACTGAAACCTAACAAAGAGGGTTATCTTGTTAAAGGAGAAAAATTAAAGCAATCAGCTTGCAAGGCTTATGCACAGATTCAGCATGTTAGATAGTGTTTAAAAATGTGCCTTTAAAGCTAGACGATTAGAAAGTCAGTAATAACAGGGATAACTCAGTTGCACATAAACAACCAATATTGGTGCATAAAAATATTTGGTTTCACTTCTACAATGTGCCACTGATGTAAACTAAGAACACTCATATGACATTAATACAAGAAAGAAGGTTGTATTGTGAAGAAATGTAAAGATTTTATGAAACAAAGGACTTCATACATTTTGAAAACTGAAGTAATTATGTGAAAGAGAATTACTGTATTTACCTCCTAATGAAAATTCTTATATAGGAGCTAGTTCTTGTTATTACTACAAGATGAATTTTATTAAGACTTAATCTCAACCCAACATAATTTGTAGAAAAGCTTGGTAGAAAGGAACATTTTCCTAACCTGAAAGAAACTTTCTAGTATCTTGTATAATTAACATTAATGATTCTGGGACTTAATTTAATTGGAAATCCTAGGTGTCTGCTGTGAAATTCTTTTCCATTAATATTAATTTACATTTTACACCAATTGAGTTAAGCAGTGGTTGTGACTTGTTTGTTTTTAATGAATATACTAGCAAACGAGTTTACTTGCAGCAATGTTCATCTTTTTCATGTTCTGCAGATTTTAAGGAAATGGGACAACAGGTGAAGATGATCAAACTGGGAGAGGGCAAAGTATCAGAATTAATCCTATCACAGCATACTTGCTGCCTAGACATGCTTAAGGGCCTTATAGAAGAGGTGAGTTTAAAGGAGGGATTTGAAGTAGGACAAAGGAAGATTCAGTGCATTTTCAGACTTAAAGCAGTGTCTTTATACATCTTTTAGGATGCTTACCTAGGCCAGGTATTTAGATCTACAGTGCCTTTCAGCCCCATTTCACATAAATGACATTTCAATGTGACAAAGGTCCTGCCTTCAATAGAATTTGCGCTTCATAAAGGAGTGCAAGGCATGGATTCACTATGATTTGGTGTTAGTATTTTATTTTAATCAGTAGTTCTATATCATGTTTCCATGAGTCTGCTTATTAATGAACTGTACATTTTATTGGTTTTTTTAATAAGACATGCATTGACCAGTTTTTCCCACTAGGGTGTACAAACAGTCTATGCAATTTCTACATGATGGTGTAAGAATTATATTAATTCTGCATAAATCACAATGGCAACATGCCAGCCCAAATTAATCAGTATTCTCTAAAACAAGCAAGCAGATGGAGAGAGATGGATTTCTGAAACAAGAATCTCATGAACAAAATCTAGAGAATGCTGCATTTTAGGGCAAATTGGAGTCTATACATCAGTCTGTACAAACTATGGAAAATTTACATAATTGTAAAAGTTACCATGAATTTCAAATCTTTAGAAGACTGCCCATCTAATAGAACATTATGAAAGGATCGAAAAATCAGTGTAAGTCTCACACAAGTCTCCTTGGAGAAAGCCACTCAATTTTTAAAATATATCTATATACCTGAATACACTGAATCCTTTTTTGTAATTTAATGTTAAATTCAGGTGCAAATGGATATATAAACTCTGCTGGTACATGTGGGCATAGGTCAAAGCTTTCAAGGGGACTAGTAATTTTGAGTACCTCTGTTTACATCTTAAAGGGTCTTGTCTTTCCGAGGATGGATGCTCAGCATTTAAAAAAAAATAGGGCCCTTTCACAGTATCTCAAGCTGGGTGCATGAAAATTGAAGCCACCAAAAAATCACTAGTCAGTTTTAAAAGTCTTGGCCATAAATTGCATCCCACTGTGTCACGGTGCTCAAATACTATTTTAATAGGGGAAAGGTGACTAGTGTGGCATCTTGTGCTCCAGGGATTATTCATCACTAGGGGAGGGCAAACTGCATATCCACTGCATCTCCTAGAGATGGGCAGCTTTAGATTTTCATGAGGCTCCATCGGATGTCTGCAGACCAAAGCATCTGCTGGAAAGCATGGCATCATTGCTCTCAGTACCCTGGCCAATGCCACCCATATTTGGAGGGTGCCAACTTCCTGACACATGGAAGGTTGTACATACTTTGGGTACAGACTTGCTACAGAGGGAGCTGAAGGGAGGGGCTTCACTCTTGATTTCTCATGCTAGATTAAACTAACTTTTTAAAAACAATGCACATAGAAACTTTTATGTCCTGCAAAGAAATATACAGTATTTAGTTTATGCAAATTCCATACCCGGTCATGTAGAAAACTATTTTACACCTAGCATGAAACTTGAGCAATAATACCAAAACAAAATTTTGTTTGAGTGTAATCCAGCTTCTTTACAAGAGAAGTGAAACCTATTTCATTAAAAATAAGAAAGAAATTGGGACTGGTTAGTACTAAGCAAAAAACCGCTGTAAGGTCAATCTTTGGGGTCTGGGAGGAGTGAAAGTTCAAAGTGAACATTTGTAAATGAGGTTGGTTGAGGCACTTTTGCGCCAATGACTCTAACCTTATCAGCAAGGTCTCAGCTGAGAGATGAGGCAGTTCATGGGATCCCAAAGCTTTAAATAAAACTTTGGGAAATGTTGCCTAAAGTGGACCAATTGAGAAGAAAGGTGTTGTGTATTTGGTTGTGGTAATAGAACCTTGTTGTTGCTATGGCAACTGAGTTAGATTAGGGGTTAGCCCAGCCAGTTTTGGCTGGTTTGGTCAGTTCAGTGTGGCAATAAATGGCTGCTTTTAAGGTTTACAGCTCTGTGTCTCAAATCAAAAGGCACATACTGTTTTTACCCAGAACTCTTTGGGGCAGAGTGGGGGTAATAATATTTATAAACAACATTTTCATTATATTGTTTCGTGAGAGAGGGAAGGAGAGGCTGGATAAGGACATGATTCTACTTTTCATAGCTGCAGAGTACAGAATAAGTCAACGAACATGGTGGGAGAGGATTCAGAAAAGTAGTAAAATAGCCTGTTACAGTCAAATCCTCAATCTTCTTGTCATCTTGTTTGGGAGACATTAGAGGGGGGTGCCTTGGGGAGACCAGAGGTATTGATCAGAGCTTAATATTTTATCTGAGTCCAGGCACCACTTTTCAGTGATTTTTTTCCTATTAAACACACAGAACTGGAGATCAGCTTACCTGCTATATCAGGTTTGTAAACAGTCCACTGTTAATTTGAAATGGGAAGGCATGTGGGTGAAGGCAAACCATTATGATTCTCATTACAAGCCCTGGCTAAATCATTGAGAAACCAGGATTTCTGGATTATAAAAAAACATTTCTTGTCTTAAAATTTATTAGTTTCACCCTCATCTCAAATGCAGGAGAAAAAAAACAGCTGCCTTTCAGTCTGGATATAGTGTTTGGTTGTGTCTCTAATATCCTGGAGCTGACACACAAGGTGGGTCCTTAGAATATATGCTCATTACTTATGGTAAACCACCTGTTTGATCTTGTATTTTGCTCTTAATACCTTTCCCAGACCTGAAGAGCACTGTATAGCTTGAAAGCTTGTGTGACCAATAGAAGTTTATCAAATAGAAGATATTGCCTCACCCACCTTGTCTTTCAGTCTGGGGAAAGAGGCAGCCTCATGGTACAGAAACAGCTCTGAGCAACGTGGTAGAAAATGTTGTCCTGGCAATAGACTAAGGGATCTGTCCTTGACTGACAACTGATCATGTGTTATCAGTTGACTATGCTGTACTTCCTGGTTGAGATTGATAGAAGCCATCATGAATCTTTGAACTCCTTGCTTGAAGAGAAGGCTCAGAAAATACAGATATGAGTTTGCCAAGATTACAAGTTGACACAGGTCAACTTGATACATACTCCTCCCCATTCATCATGTGCAGTTGTCATGGGGCAAGTATACCCCAGCACCAGGGTGATGGGGTAAGGGTGTGGTAGACCCATAATTAAGTCAATATGGCTGCACTCAGCCTCAGAGCTGTATGGCCAGCACCAATAGGGCTTCCCATGGCAGCAGGGAAGCATAGTCTACTGGCCAGAGTCAGTAAGAGGGAGTTTGGTGGGCTACCCCCCAAAGGAGGGGTGGCCAGGAAGGGGGACCTAGGCCCTCCCTGTTCCACCAGGTCCCAGCCCAGATAGTGGCAAAAGGGTTCACCACAAAGTCAGCAGGGAATCTACCCACAACACACTAACTGCTGCAGGGACACTGGCTAGTCCCTCCCTGGGCTACTTCCTACCTTGACTCCTGCAGTTGAAGTGGGGGGTGTCCTCAGAATCTCCAGGCCCCTTGGGCAGTGCAGCCCTTGGAGGCTGCAATCTCCCTGGGTGCCTATCCAGGTCTCAGCAGCATACATATGTCCCTCCCTGGGCTTGCTGCTGCTGCTCAGCTGGAAACAGAAAAGTGCATCCTTCCTCCTTAGTAGTTCACTCAGACTGAGCTGAGTTGCTCCCTTTTATACTGCAACAGTTGGAGCAGGCCCAGCAGGGGCAAGGGGGTGTGGATTCTCCTGCCAAGAGTACTGGTGTAACCCCTTTGTCTCCCACATGGGGCAAGTACACCCCATCACAGCAGTATACAGTGCTTCTAGATTATGGCATCAATTTGCTGATTATACTAACCCATGTGCTTCCATTTTTGTTGACTCCTTGTGGACTGTCTCTTGACTTAACTATCTGGCAGATATTTTGGTTTGGCTCAAGCTAAACCCAGTTAAAATAGAAGGCAATTGTAGTGGGTTGAAGGGAGAGAAGTACTGCAAGGGACTCACATCACAATCAGATTCTTCAACCCTCACTCATTTGAACTGCTGACACTTTAGCTTTGAATCCCAAACTTTAAAATTATATTACTTTGCCTCAAAAATTCTCAAACTCCTCCAGGATGGGCAAATAATTAAGACAGGTAATTGGACCTGATTCAATAGCCTCAGAAGTAAATTGGAATCTTTACTTGATTTCAGTGGGCTTTGGATCAGAGACTTAGTGAAGAAACTGGCCTAATTGTTGAATCTAAATCTGTCTCAGACACCATTATACCTTAATGGCCAAATTTGAAAATGAAAGCAAAGAGTAGGCAAAAATAAAAACAAGTTCTAGTTAATTGAGCTACCTTCTTGCCACTTGTGTTCTCATGAAGCCTGGAAACAGTAGGGAATAGTAGCAATGATTCCATTTAAAGTGTCAATCCATATAAATGAATAATAGCAAGATGAGTTCATACTGTCTTTTTGGATTAAATAAAAAAAAATCTGAAATGACAATGTCAACCAGCAAAAGTCCACATTATTCATGGCACAGAAAAATCGGTCTCATTAGGACTCCATTATAGATGGCTAACTCTTCAGCCCATTTCTAGTTCAGCTATAAAAATAAATTAATGTCCCTTTATTTTTAACTGCTTCACTCTCCCTCTACTTGTGGATACAGTGTGGTCTGGGGGCTAGGGTATACAACTGGGTGTCAAGAGACCTCTGTTCTCTTTGTAGCTCAACAACTGAACTGCACTGTGATCTCAGGCAAAATATTTCTTATCTGGATGCTTCTGTTTCCCCTCTCGCCCTTTCTTTATTTTGAATTTAAACCTTTAAGGCCAGGACTGTTATATGGTGTTTGTACAGTGCCTCACACAATGGGGTCCCATTCTTAGTGGCTTCAAGGTGCTGCTGTAATACAAATAATTTATAATTATTATGGAGACAAGAATGGGAACTGAATGCAAAATAATCAAAGTTTAAAGCCCTTTAGTCACCAATGTTTCACTGCATATGCAAGCTTTTAAAAATTTTATTTTGGGGAGGGGTTCTAACAACTCTCGAAAATATTCTGAAAATTGTGACTCTGCATCAGGGCCACACTAAAGCAATGTGACCCCCTTCACCCTTCCCTCCACCACCTGTATCCCTGAGAGGTACTGGCAGCTGCCTGGGGCTCCCCTTTCCCCCATGTAGCATGGCAACCTTTCCCACCCACTTGGAGGCCCCCTTCATGAAGGCAGGAGTAGTAGCAAGAGGGCCTCTTACCACTTACCCCTGGGGTAAGTCTACTTATGCAGGTGAGCTGGGCCTACTGCACTCTTCTTCTACCACATATACAGTCCGCTACTAGTGTGATATTGATGGGAACCTCTTATAAAGTGGGTCTTGGAGTTGATGCCTCAATGAGTTGCCTGGGGCAGTTCACACCTCTTAGATCTATTGTTTCAGGCTGTCTGCAAACTCAGAAGGATCTTGTTGCTTTAGTTACACTGTTTGTGTTTTCAGACTTTTCTTTGTAACCAACTTTTATTTGAATGAAAGCAAAGATTATGATGTAATGACAATACTTTAAGAGTTGGGTCCCTAGACACAAGCCTGTAGTTCCTGTGTTTTAATTCAGCCTCGACCAGCTTAGCCTCATTCTAGTCTATGGAGTAATGTAAATTTACAGCTAACCTGATGTTTTGTAACATAGAAATTGATTACAAACCGTTCGCTTGTCGAGTCTCTGTGCACAGCCAACAATTTTTTTTTTATTATGATGAACAATTTGCTGCTGTGATGTGAGGGGCTGTCAGGAGCCAGCCTGCAGCAGAGCCAGTCCCCTGGCAGTCCGCTGAGCTCAGCTGGCCCTGACAAAAGCTGTCTGATTGACTGCGCCATCTGATTGGCTGCTGGAGTTTGCAGGCTCAGATTTAAGCTCAGAGGCAGCAACTCAGTGTGTTCCTAGCCTACAGCTAGAGCCCTGCACCAGGCCTGGGATTTGCGGGGGGTCTCCCCTGATTCCCCCTGCCGCTGGAGCAAAAATATAGTCCTCCTGCACCACAGACAACATGAATGCCCCAACCAGCAGCCACTGCTCTCTGACCATCCAGCTCTGAAGGCAGCACCACTGCCAGCTGCAGTGCAGAAGAAAGGGTGGCAATGGGGGCTGCCTGCCTGCCTGTACCTGGGGATGGTAGTGTAGGGGGGCTTACTGTCCCCTTTACATGAAGATGCAGGGGCTCTCCAGCCATTTGCTGGAGGGTTAGAGGCTTCCTTTATGTGGGGAAAGGGAGATGCAAGTGCTGCTCATCTCCTTCTAGGAGAGTACAAGGACTCCAATCCCTTTGCATACGTGAGTTGGGAGGGCGGGGGCAAGGAGTGGGTGAGTGCTGCTGAGAGCAGCACGTCCAGCCATTGCTGGGACAATTTTAGAACCTTGCAGCGGGACTGGGATCCTGCGGCTTCAGCAGGACTTGCTGCCATAATAGTGGGAGCAGGATAAAAAAAAGAAATGATGTGGGAGCAGGTGAGAGTGGGTATTGCGGGGTGGGACAGGAGTTGGGAGTAAATAAGAGTCCCGTGCAATTCTGTCTGCAGCTGCACTTGGTCCTGTCTATACCTCCACTGTCTCTAGACTTGCCTCAGCTCCTTCCTGACTCCCAGCTCAGACCCACCTTCTGACTGCAACTCCAGCCAAGCCTTCGGTGTAGGTTTTGGTTTCTGACTCATGGCCCAGACCCTTGGCTGTGCCTTCTGACTGAGCTAAAGGGTTATCAGGAGTCTCGGACTTCAGTCTTTATCTCCTAGCTATGACCCTTGGCTTCGCACCTGGACCTGCCCCATCTGGATTCAGCTCTCACTGGTAGACTGGCTTCTTGCTCCAACCACTAGGCCAGGCCACCCATTATTTGGCTGCTGATAGGGCTAATAGTTCTTCCAGGGAAAGTTGCAGGACAATTATTTATTAGCACTCGGAAAAAGGACCAAAGATAATGCTTTCATGATCAATTTCATTATTTGAAATTAAAAATTCATCATTTTCATAATATTCAGGGTGGAAGGTAGCAGCTGTGTAACAGCACACAGCAATCCCACACAACAGTAGGAAGTGAAGAATGATATAACACTGTAATGAAAGTGCATAGGAAAATGTTGATAGGAAAAATGACAGGAAGCAAAGTTAATCCCAGATAGAACACAGAGCTAGTACCTTTACTGTGCCATGTTGGTCAGTCACAGGTGGTCATTTTACACAACACCTAAAAGATGGCATCAGTTCATAAATTAATTTGGGCCCAATCTTGTGAGACACTGGGTAGTTCCTGAGAGAGAGGATGTTTGCCCTCAGTTGAGGGTGCATAGTGTGGAGAACTGGGGAAATTCTGTATTATTTTTAGGACTATAGTGCATTCCTCTGTGGGTTTATTTATGATGAGCTATCTGTTATGGAGTTATATGGAATAGGACTGTCAGGAAAACCAAACAGGAAAGGCAACAAATTGGCCTAGATAAGGAGCATCTGAGCAAATGTCCAAACACAATAGTACGTTAATAGCCATGAAGAGGCAACTCCTTGGACCCAACCCTGGTTACATAGCTATTTTGCCAAGGCCGGGAACCTCGAGATTGAAAGACACTAATCAGACAAAAGATCTGCTGGCTGAAGGGTAGGGAGGATGTTATCAGCTTCAGCAGGCTGACAGAATCAGGGTCTGCAGCAGGTAAGCAATTTGGTCCCAAAGAGAATGGGGGCTGGGTTGGGAGGGACACCAAGGTTAAGTAATTTCTGCCTAGAGCCTTAAGGGAATGCCAGACATAGGTAAGACAGTTTGCATATGGGTCTCTTTGTTGTTTTTAAATGCATGTCTCTGAGTGCTCTCAATCGTTGGGCAAATAAATGCTACTTTGTATTGAGGAAGAAGCTTTTGTGTCATGCATTCTGTTACTAGCCACAAGCTCCTGAAGAGAAACTCTTGAAGTTGCCAGGCCCAATGGGCCCGCTAGGTATCCTGGGTGGTCACCAAGGGATAAGGTTATCAACTTTCTAATCACATAAACCGAACACCCCTGCCCTGCTCCTTCCCCCCCCCCCAGGCCCTGCCCTTGCCCTGTCCCTTCTCCGAGGCCCCATGCCCACTCGCTCCATCCCTCCTTCCTCTGTTGCTCACTCTCCCCCACCCTCACTCACTTTCAGGGGCCTGGGAGGGGGATGGGGGCTGTGGTGTGAGGTCCAGGCTCTGGGGTGCAGAGATGAGGGGTTTGGGGTGCAGGAGCGGGCTCTGGGCTGGGGCAGTGGGTTGGGGGTTAGGGTGTGATGGGGAGTGAGCACTCTGTCTGGGGGTGTGGTCTCTGGGGTCGGGCCGGGGATGCAGGAGGGGGCTGGAGCAGGAGGTTGGAACGGGTTCTGGGAGGGAGTTTGGGTGCAGGAAGGGACTCCAGGCTGAGGCAAGGGGTTGCATATGGGAGGGAGTGCGGGGTCCCGGCGGCACTTACCGCGGCTCCCACGAAGCGGCCGCCAAGTCCCTGCAGCCCCTAGGTGCATAGGCGGCCAGGGAGGCTCCATGGTCTGCCCTCATGTCCGCAGGTGCCATGCCTCCCCCCCCACCCGCCCCGCAGCTCCCATTGGTTGCCGTTCCAGGCCAATGGGAGCTGCAGAGCGGGCACCCATGGCCTCCCTGGCTGCCCATGTGCCTAGAGGCTTCAGGGACCTGGCGGCTGCTTCCGGGAGCCATACAGAGCTCCCAGGCCCCCACTGCATCACAGACCAGACTTTTAATGTCCCAGTCAGCGGTGCCAACTGGAGCCACCAGGGTCCCTTTTTGACTGGATATTACAGTCGAAAACCAGATGCCTGGCAACCTTACCGAGGGGGGTAACCTGGAGACCCATTGGAGAGTAGTTGGCTCATGGGATTTCACCCAGAAGAGAAGTGGAGGCACCGGCCTGTCAGTTAAAACAGGTGCACTTGGGATACTGGAAGAGGGTCTCAAAAGGGACAGCCTATCCAGGGACTGTGATACTTGGCACCAGGCAGGATTGGACTTTTAGGAAACAAAGTGCCCAACTGGCAAACACTTATTTTTTAGGAAGCACAAGCCTCATGCCCAGCATTATCTATTTGCAAGCAAAATTCTAGGAACAGGGTTTCTTAGTTGTATTTCAAACTCGGTTGTTTGAATGGCTGCTTCTACAACAGTGTTATGAAGTGTTCCATTTTCTTGCAACCTTATTAAGTCAGTCTCAGATTTCATCAAAGAGTTGCAAGTTGGAGCTGCAAGTATTTTTTCTTGATGATGCCACTGGCTACCCAAAGCCTTGAAATAGGCTAATGTAGATCATACCTTATTTTGTCGTGATGGAGCCACTGATGTGACCATAGGACGTGATGCCACATTGGAAAACTGCAGTCTGCTCACATGAAATTCACAAAGAAAAAGAGAAACCGCATCAAGTCAATTATTCATGAATGCTCTAAATGTTAACATTCTTAGAGGTAATTTAACTTTTAGGGCTAAACAACTTGACAGTAGTAGTTTTCATTGGAAGTTAGTTCCAAATGCAAATCTTGAAATTTCTGAAGTTTTTGACTACACATGATTCTTTACACTGGCATAAGAAATAGGTGAGAGATTTACTTACATCTTTCTCCATAATGTGCTTGTGTGTCTGTGCCTGTGTTTTCACAGAAAGGTGAAATACAGGACTCGTGATATCAGAATGATTTCTTTATCCCTTTGTAATTCATTCTTATGACTTCAGGTGGTTCTAGGGTTTCATAACACATCATAAGAAATGAAACTTAGCAGAGACAATCTCAGCTAAGTTTGAGGGAAGATCAAAGCTCCAATTTTTCCCATAATGCTTTTTCTAAAACCTAATTTAAATAAAAGTAGAAGGAGCATCCCCTTGAGTGAAAAAGGAAAATGAGAAGTAGAATCATAAGAAGTGGATGTAACAGGAAAACAAACACCTCCCCCTATATTGTACATTTTTAAAGTGAATAATGCTTCCAGTAATATAAGTAACAAGGAAATCATGCAAATTACTAAGTTATAGTGAAAATGTAAACATAAGGCAAAACTCTTTAGTGCTCTGTGTCTCTGTAGGCATGCATATACTGCAGTCTGGTGTGCAAGTAAGAATTGTAAGAGGTTTGCAACGTTTTTTAGTTTTTATCTTATTGTATTTAATTGTGCTGGGTCAGTGTATTGCATTTTTTTTAAGGTCACTACACATCTGAGACTTAAATCACTGTTCATCTCAGTAAGAGGACCCTCATATGTCTTTAAAAGTAACATGCATTTGGAAATTTCTGAAGTGGGAATATTTAGTGTGTTCTTGCACATGGTAATTATTTGAGTTAAGGTGCTTTTCTTACTGGCATGTTTTTCTTCATCATTGCTCTATGAAAAGACCAAAACTTTTGAGTTTGAATAACTATAAATAAAAAGCTATTCCCACACAAATATTCTAAAATATTCACACACAAGTCCTATTGGTTTTAAGGGTTCTCTGCTGAATACACAATGTAATTCTTTCTAGTTTCATTTTGGTTTTATACATATAGGTCAGATTCTCAACTAGTGTAAATCAGCATAACACAATTGAAGTCTATATAGAGCTATGTGGATTTATAACACCTGAGGATCTGAAACATTATCTTTAAGACTGAGTCTTTCTGTGCTCCCACAAGATTTTGCCTTAGAAAAATAACATCACCTCTTAGTTTAAACTCTCTTTTATTTTTCACTTATTAAAAATGATTTGCTTAATGTACGTCAGTCAGCTTTTCATGTGCTCATTCTGTATTGAAATATTGGCATAGGTGTTTCTCATGCGACTAATGAAACATAATTGGTTTTGCTCATATACATGGGGATTACTTTCCAGAGACAGGCAGAGGATTCATTCTTAAAGACTGCTGATTATCTGATGGATAACATGCACACTCATACTGCTTGCAAGATTTTTTTTTCCTGTGTCATAATATAATAGAAGTTAGAGTTGGAAGAGACTCATCCAATCTGATAATCTAAACCATCTCCTTGTCAAGACAGGATTGTTCTCTATTGTGCATTTGTCTAATCTGGATTATTAAAAGCCAGTGTGATTATACTACGGAGATATTTGTGTGATAAAACAAATACAACTTCATCTACATCTAGACACACTTATGTCAGTATGCATGGGAGGATACAGGGAGCCTTTCTTTCTCCTAAGATAGTATACAATATTGTACTCTTTGTGTAAGTAATTTTTTTTTAGACCTCATTGAAAAAGATTTGGGAAGTGTAAGATTGGAATCAGGTTGTGTACTTAAGTGTTTATCCTAGTGTTTTTCTTTTTCATTTTTCTTTCTAAATTTATATTTTGTTGTCATAATTTGTATTAAATATTAACATGCCTATCGGGGGAGACTATTTTGCACCATATTGACTTATCTTCTACAATAAAATGTGTGGTATATGGAAATACTAAATATTTCCATTCAAAAATTTACCTTCTTACAAGTAAAAGGTATTAAATTAGAACAAGAATCTCTCCCAGAAGATTTAACTTAGCCAACTGACCTCAGCAAAAAACGTGAGTAATTTTTTGTCATGAAGTGGCCTCCTAATATAGTACTTCTGCTATTGTAAATCTTTTTTTCCAAAAAGATTAAGAATTGCTGTCACTTATTGGTTAAATAGGGTCAGTGAGGATGACCTTATAGTTAATATTTCCCCAAAAGGCCTTTGAAAATCAGTTAAAGGGATAGATTCTGCTCTCATTTAAACTGGTGTAAATCTAAAATACAGTTGCTTCAGTGGAGTTGTACTGAAGTACTAGAGCAGAATTCAACCCTTTCATGAAATATAGCTCTAACCAAGTTTGTTTGCTTTCTTCTTTGTTGGCATGAGGTAGTAAGAGTACTGTACCATAAGTGTCAAAGGGTTAATTTACTATGAATATTGATACCAAGGCACATCAATTTATCTTTAAATAGAAGTTAAGGAAAGTGCCTTAAAAACATTGTGAAGATGTCTTAAAATGCACATACTAAGTGTTAAGTAAAAGATGCTTTTTAACTATTTTTAAAGTTAATTTAGCTGTTTAAAGAGGGTGTCTTAAAATTAAGTAAATGTGTATGTAAAAGAAGTAAAGTGTAACTCTTACAAAGGTTGTTCTCAGAAAAAGAAACTGCTAAAACCTATAAGCTAATGCCAGAGCGGAAGTATAAAGATGCATTCTTCTGCAGTTGTAACCTAGGTAAGTAAATATTTAGCTGCTATTGTAAAATTTTCTGCCATTAATTTTTCCAGTTATTTATAAACTTGGACCATGATTCTGCAAATGCATATGTTCACACTTACCTTTTAAGCACGTGAGCATAGCCCCATTCACTTGTAGACATAACCCAAAATGGCAACTGGGAGGGAGCTTCCCACTTAGTAGATGGATACGCTAGTTCTGCTGGAGCCGGTGTGCTAAAAATAGCAGTGTGGTTGCAGTGACACAGACACGGGCTTGGGTTTAGTCACTTGCATACAATTGTGCCCAAGCTCCTGGGCATATACGTGGATAGGAAGCCCAAGCCAATGCCAGTGCTGACATGGCTACACTGCTATTTTTAGCATGATAGCTGAAGCAGAGCTAGCGTGAATACATCTACCCAAGCTGGGATTTACACCTATCAGCTACTGTGTAGACATACCCTTGGTAGAATAAGTTATTGAAAGTGTGGGCTTGTTTGTACAAGCAGTCTGCCTTAAGATGAGGTGTGACTCTATCCTGCACTAGCCTTCTGCGCACTAACAGTTCCTTAGTGTGCTCTGATCTAGTTTAATTTCAGAGAGGGTAGATCAAAGCACCTAAGGAAACCATTAGTGCACAGCAGCAGGGTCCATATGAATATTTAGTTTGGGGTAGATGCACACATAGGTTGACATGGATTAACTGTGTAGACAAGTCCTGTATTCTTGTTAGTGAAAACATTTCTTTTGCTATGTCTCATGCTTATTATATAGCACTAGCTTTTACCCTCAGAGAAGTATCATGGTGAAAATGAAGGTTTTCTTCCTCCTATACAAAGTGTGTGTGGGTTATGACTTCAGAAGTAAGTCCTCTTATGAACAACTCACTCTTGACTGGTGGGACTATGATATCAGTGAAAAATAGATCAGACAGCAAGAGGTGAAGAGAAAGCATTATATTGTGACATCAGATGTAGCATCTCTGCCTCTCATCCTGTCTGTACCTTTGTCTCTTGAATTATACATAGATGGTAAGCTATTTAGGCAGGAACCATTTGTGTTCATGCAGTGCCTAGCACTATGGGCTCTGATTCATGACTGGGCCCTCTAAGGGATGATTAATAATAAATACCTGTACCCTTCTCAGTGTTTTAGTCCTTAACTCATTTACATGCTGCAGTCCAGTTGGCTACAAGGAAACAAACAAGCAAATTAGTCAGGAGAAGAGCATGAGGACAAATACTTAGACATATGTCCTTGGTCACAGCATTAAAGGTACCACTGGCTATGGAGGAAGCATGGCCAAAGTGTCAGGTGTGCTGATTCGGTGTATTTTTCTCAGTCCCTTACCAAGCCATAACTGCATGGTGCAAATAGCCTGTGGAATTAAGTTCAACGTAATACACTGTGGGATATATTTTTAGACAATTATGCAGTGATCCTTTCTGTGTGGCTGCTGTTGACATTTCTAGCTAAATCCCTGCACGCTGCTTTAAATATTAATCCCTGTTTGTTCCACACATAGAGCTGGAAATAATTTAAATATGACAAAGGATTATCAAAATTAATTAATTTGATATTACAAGGTCATGTTCAGAGGTGAAACATGAAAGCAACTTTTGAATTAGTGGGCTTTTAAAAAATATAGTGACTGTTTGTTGAGCTCTGACAAGTGCACAGCACTATACAAAAAGCAAAAATAAAGACAGTGTCTCTCTTGCATAGAGAAGATTAGACATATAGAGGAGGCAGTTATCAGGGAAGACAGGGAACATTTTTATTCTCAATCACTATTCTTCATTGTAATGGAAACAAGATGAAGGATGGTCCACTGGTTGGGGTGCTAGTTTGAGAACCCAGGAGATCTGAGTTCAGTTCTCTGCTCCCTGAATTCACTTTCAGTGCAACCTTTGGCAAGTCAGTTTCCCTGTGCCTCAATTTCCCATCTCTAAAATGGAGGTAATGTGGGTGTTACGATAGACTTTGTTGTTCAGCAACATGAACATTATTCATCAAATGCAATAGCAGCCTATGTAGTAAGATAATGTGAGTTGGGTCTCCTGTTTTTTCAATGCAGTGAGTTTCTCCCTAACAAGGGTATTCTAATCATTGGTGAACTACATCCCTTGTCATAAATATAAAGGGAAGGGTAAACCCCTTTGAAATCCCTCCTGGCCAGGGGAAAGCTCCTCTCACCTGTAAAGGGTTAAGAAGCTAAAGGTAACCTCGCTGGCACCTGACCAAAATGACCAATGAGGAGACAAGATACTTTCAAAAGCTGGGAGGAGGGAGAGAAACAAAGGGTCTGTGTGTCTGTCTATATGCTGGGTTTTCTGCCAGGGATAGACCAGGAATGGAGTCTTAGAACTTTTAGTAAGTAATCTAGCTAGGTATGTGTCAGATTATGATTTCTTTAAATGGCTGAGAAGAGAATTGTGCTGAATAGAATAACTATTTCTGTCTGTGTATCTTTTTTGTAACTTAAGGTTTTGCCTAGAGGGGTTCTCTATGTTTTTGAATCTAATTACCCTGTAAGATATCTACCATCCTGATTTTACAGGGGGGATTTCTTTATTTTTATTTACTTCTATTTTTATTAAAAGTCTTCTTGTAAGAAACTGAATGCTTTTTCATTGTTCTCAGATCCAAGGGTTTTGGTCTGTGGTCACCTATGCAAATTGGTGAGGCTTTTTATCCAACATTTCCCAGGAAAGGGTGGGTACAAGTGTTGGGAGGATTGTTCATTGTTCTTAAGATCCAAGGGTCTGGGTCTGTAGTCACCTAGGCAAATTGGTGAGGCTTTTTACCAAACCTTGTCCAGGAAGTGGGGTGCAAGGTTTTGGGAAGTATTTTGGGGGGAAAGATGCATCCAAACAGCTCTTCCCCAGTAACCAGTATTAGTTTGGTGGTGGTAGCGGCCAATCCAAGGACGACGGGTGGAATATTTTGTACCTTGGGGAAGTTTTGACCTAAGCTGGTAAAGAAAAGCTTAGGAGGTTTTTCATGCAGGTCCCCACATCTGTACCCTAGAGTTCAGAGTGGGGGAGGAACCTTGACATCCCTATAGAAAGAATATAGGGATTGTGCCCCTGAGCAGCAGCGGGGAGCTTTACTACAGTGTAGTTTTATATGTATCAGTCATTTTAATGATTGCAAAGACTGGTATGTAAAACCAGGCACTTGCAGAAGTTTGTACATCCTATGAGTCTTCTGAAATCCAGAATTATGAAAACACTCCTCAAGGAAGTGTTGTTTGTTTATTCATGATATTTATAATCATAATGCCACAGGGTACTCTGAGCTTAGAGCATGCAGACTCTCTTATGGGAAGAAGTACACTTAAAAATGAGGTGCAGAGCAAAAGATGGGACAGAGCCAATAACAGCAGGTGCAGGGAAGGTATGCAGCTCTAACACTTTTGAAACCCACCTCCAAGCAGTATTTCTCTGCCTCATTTAGTCTCTAGGATATCTGAGGAGTCCGCTACAGATAATGCCAAGTTGCTCCCTCTCACATCAATACCTTATAGACAGGGCTTAAATTCTCACCAAGTATTTCCTGGAGCCTCAGTGCTCAAGCCTTCAGCTCCACGGGGTGTGCTGGGCTCAGGCCTTCAGTCCCGCGGGGCACACAGGGGCTCTTGTGGGTTTGAAAATATTTACCAGAGCTCTGCTCCATACGAATTTAAGCCCTGCTTATAGAACTAAAGCCCTGCAGAACTCTGCAGTAAAGACCTGCACCCCAGGAGTGCTGAAAAGAGACCAGTCTATTTTCCGTCCCCAGGTGCATCACATGAGAGATGTCAAGGTGAATACTCTTGTCATGTGGCCAGGGTCAGTGGATTCTGTTCCAGGTTCCAGTGGATGAGCTTATGCAGGGTGCTTGAAGAGAAGGTTAAGAAGGAGGGGATAGAAGGGCGTTACAGGAACATTCTATAAATGAGGGATGTCTGATTATATATAAGCAGTTAGCTAATGGATAATGTGCCATTAGATGACACTCAGTTGGTTTAGACATAGGGTTGAGAGAGCATATGGAGGCAGAATCTGGCTGTGACCTACTTTTGCTTGTCGGGATTTCCTCTCCGACAGAAGGAATATTTGGCTGCACATTTGTGGCCAGATTAGTTTTTTGGCACAAAGGGGCATAATGCAGTAGAGAATCTGGCCTCACCTCTGTGAGATGAATCCGTTCAGTTTTACCACACGCACACACACAAAAAAACAGAGGCAGCATAGACCAGTTGCATACATATTATTTTTAAAAAATTTCCAGTATAAATAAGGTACATTTACCCTTTTGTCTTATTTGAGATTGTAGCTACTTTTAAGTTAATACAATCCTTCACACACAGCAAACTAACCACTGGCTGTAGTGCTTTAATGAGAATGGAACTTGCTGGAAAAAAAACACGTACACGCTTTTATGCTTTACTACATTGTCACCATTAGTGCCAACTGGACGGCATAGTGGGTTTATTTACGCATTATGAATTGGCTCAGAGGAACACTTTGTCCTGATCTTATTAGTTTTCGGTCTTACTTGAATGAACAGCTGTTGAAGTGTAGGTCTACTTTTGTATCAGCATCTCAGAGGAATATGTTTGTTAATTCAGCAGTGAAAAGGCTTAATAAACTGGCAGTGATCAAAATCTAATTGAATTAGCTCAATTAAAAAAAATGCACTGAATGAGTTAAAAAATCTCTCGACTATAGCATGGGAAAATTAAACTTTCAGAATTCCGTCTTAAATTAGACATCAAGGAAATTTTTGCTATGATGCCTTTGTTACCTAAGACAATAGAATTTAATGGAATTACATGAATTAGCCACGTAACAAAAGTTTGGTTTGTTACCTGTGTGGCTACATGAATATAAAGGGAGTCAACCGATAAAGATCTCCTGCTTCTAGAATTACTTCTAGTAGTGTGTTTGGTCTTTTTATTTCTGGATGAAATTTGGTCTTACCTATGTTGGCTCTGTGTTCCAGTTGTGCTTATATTTAATCATTAGGTCTTAGTACAAATAGAAACTTAATGTTTCCATTTTTTTCCCCATTAATGGTAGGATTGGGTTGGTTTCTCATGTTTGAAAGAGTTTCCCCTTTAATATGTTTACAAAAAAGTTAAAATATACAGGACTTGATTTTAATTTGTGTAAAATCCTCTTAATAGCATTGCCTAATTAAGACACCCATTAAATTCATGTAATGCTAGTTTAATTGGAGGAAAAATCTATTAAAGCACTACTGGATTTCCCTCCAGCCCCAGCCCATAAAATGAACACTGAACATAAAATAAATCCTCTAATTAGATATAGTTATCAGAAATATTACATGAATGAAAATTAGGTCTGATTTCTTGATGGTAATATTGATTTAGAGGCATGGTGAGCAAGACATACTGGATATATATATTAAAAGGAGTACTTGTGGCACCTTAGAGACTAACCAATTTATTTGAGCATAAGCTTTCGTGAGCTACAGCTCACTTCATCAGATGCATACTGTGGAAAATACAGAAGATGTTTTTATACACAGAGACCATGAAAAAATGGGTGTTTATCACTACAAAAGGTTTTCTCTCCCCCCACCCCACTCTCCTGCTGGTGGTAATATATAATACTATATATTAGTACAACTTAGTATTTAAAACAGCCTAAGAGCAAATGTAAGGACAAAATTTCTCAAGGTAAAACTCCATTATTTATCTCTTCTTAGATCCGGAATATACTGGACAACTGTGGTAATTCCAGTCATGTCATGAGACAGTGCATAAGAACATAAAACATAAGAACAGCCATACTGGGTGAAACCAAAGGTCCATCCATCCCAGTATCCTGTCTACCGACAGTGGCCAATGCCAGGTGCCCCAGAGGGAGTGAACCTAACAGGTAATGATCAAGTGATCTCTCTCCTGCCATCCATCTCCACCCTCTGACAAACATAGACTAGGGACACCAGTCCTTACCAGTCTTGGCTAATAGCCATTAATGGACTTAACCTCCATGAATTTATCCAGTTCTCTTTTAAACCTTGTTAGTGCAATTGCGTATGATCGTTATTTGCACCTGCATGCCTTACAGCAGAGGTGGGCAAACTATGACTCGCGGGCCACATCCGGCCCCTGAGCTCCTGGCACGGGAGGCTAGCCCCCGGCTCATCCCCTGCTGTCCCCCCTCCCCCACAGCCTCAGTGCGCTGTGCCACCGGTGCTCTGGCCCGCCACTCCTGCTGGGCAGTGAGGCTGCGAGCTCCTGCCTGTCTGAGCGGCGTGGTAAGGGGGGGAGGGGTTGGATAAGGGGCAAGGGGTCCTGGAAGGCAGTCAGGGGACAGGGAGCGGGGGGCGATTGGATGGGGCAGAGGTTCGGGGGGGTGCGGTCAGGGGACAGGGAGCAGGGGGGTTGGATAGGGGGTAGAGTCCCAGGGAGCAGTTAGGGGCAGGGGTCCTGGGAGGGGGCGGGCAGGGGACAAGGAGGGGGGGGGGGTTGGTTGGATGGGTTGAGGTTCTGAAGGGGGGCAGTCAGGTGGCGGGAAGTGAGAGGGGGCAGATGGGGGTGGGGTCCATGCTGTTGGGGAGGCACAGCCTTCCCTAACTGGCCCTCCATAAAGTTTCACAACCCCAATGTGGCCCTTGGGCCAAAAGGTTTGCCTACCCCTGCCTTATCACTATTGAGAAGTACTATATGGATTTTATAGTGACATTAAAAAAAATCACATGATCTAATAACATATGCACAGAGCGGGTCTGCGGTTTCATTTGCTTCTAAAAATTAACCTTTTTGTTTGAATCCTAATAAAATTTCGGGGGAATGGAGACTTTCACTGATACACAGAAAGATTGCATGGGCAGCAACAATTAAAACTTCTCTATGCTGCTCTCTCTGGCACCAATCCAGCAAAGCACTTATGTACATTCTTAACTTTAAGCATGAGAAGTGTCCCTCTGAAGTTCCATTAAGCATGTGTTAAGTGCTTTGCTGGAGCAGGTCCTCAAAATATTTTTCTCCAGTCTTGGTAACATTCCTTGCAAATCTCATGTTTCACCAGAACTTCTGAAGGATACCTGTGACTCGTTGGCAAGTTTCCAAGACTGCAGCCAGGAGCATCAAGTTAACACTATTGAACCCTCAGATCTGAACATTTGCTTCCAGCCTTGAGTACTCTTATCTGGTGTTATCGGTGGCATCTTTAAATCCTACTCTGATACTAATTTAATGACACTAAAAGTGGGTTGCCAAATTCTAATCTAGAATTTTATATAAAGATGCCTGATACAGGCCACAGTATAAGAACCAGAATTGAATAGAATAGGTGCAACAAGTATATATACTCCAGTGGCTGATCCTGTATGACCCTCCCTCAGACACCTATTATTAATCATGTTTAATATGGTAGTGCCTGGGGGCCAGACTGAGAATGAAGCCCCATTCTGCTAGGCACTGCACAAACAGAGAATGAGAGACAGTCCCTGCCCTGCAGGGCATCTAATCTAAATAAATCTAGTGTTTGAGTCCTCAAGAATGTGTTGTTGGAATCAGTGAATAACCTGTAGAAGGACTTACTACTTCAATGTCCACCTTATCATATCTAGGACAAGGCTGCACATTCATATCAATGCATGAATGCTTTAAAGTTGATGTTCAGAATTTTTTTTCTTTTTAAAATGCCTGGGAAATTAAACAAAGTCAATTTAATTAATGTTACTGAAGAAATTTTAAATGTATTTAAGTCAGGTTATAAAAAATTATGACTCCCACATGTAACTGACATCACGTTACTTGAGGAGGATCTAATAACCCCCCTAATTGACAAGTTTTACTGATGAAAAGCACCAGATAGCGCTTTCTCAGCAGGAGACACTCTCCCACCGATGAAGCTACCGCTCCTCATTGGGGGTGGTTATATGTTGTCGGAAGAACTGTCTTCTGCCGACAGAGCAGCTACACTGCATACCTTGTAATGGCATGGTTGTAGTGGCATAGCTGTGCCGCTGTAGGATGCACAGTGTAGACATTGCTTCAGGGGGGTTTTTAGCAAGGGCAAGTGGGGGAGAGAAGTTTTATCCATATGTAAATGATGAGAGATTATTGCCTAGGTACTTTAACAATGGTCTGATTTTTGCCAACTCAGTACCTATTCTTGGGAAGCAGAACCTCTAACCTAAACTGATCTGTGGTTCCTTAAACAGTGTCTCACGTTTTATTATTGTCTTTATTCTCTAGGTGGTCCACTTTAGCAGTGTGCTGTATTTTGGGGTAATCAGAAGGTGGATAGCTTGTCTGATATTTGAGGTCCAGGAGGAATTAATAGTTAAGCTTTTCAGAGAGAAAAGGTAGGTGAGGTAATATCTTTTGTCAGTGGAAGGGACAAGCATCTGAGCTACACAGGTCTGGGAAAGGAAATCAATGTCTGAGCTAAACACAAGTTGGGATAGATGGTTAAGCATAAGGGGTAATGCATGTTGTAGGCAATCATTTGAAACGCACTGGGTTCAGTTGAAGGTTAGATTGTTACAAATTGTTGTAATGAGCCATAAAACCACTGTTCCTGTTGATTCCATGCAGTCTAACAGAGTTATGAATTTAAGTTCCCAGGCTCACCTTTTGAAGGTGTTACACAAGTTTCTTTTAAGGACAAGTATTGAAAGATCAGAGAGAGAGTGATTGCTTTGTGTAAAGTTTTTGTCCATGGGTGACATGGTGTTTTTGACTCTTATTTTTCTGTGTAAGTTCATTCAAGAGCATTATCTGGTTTCACCCACATAGTTGTTATTGGAGCATTTGATGCACTGGATCAGGTACACCATCCTTTATAATAAGCATGTGTAGGACCCATGAATCTTGAAAGGAGTGTCTTGGGGAGTAGCAGTGGAGATATGTCTGCAGGTCTTGCATCTATTTTGGCAGGGTCTGGTGCTGCACTGGTTTTGTGGCTCATTACAACAATCTGTAACACACCACACTGTCTGCTACTCTTAATACCCTACTTCAAACCCCTTATGCATCACAGTCTAACCCTCAATTGCCCGCTTCATTTTCAACTGACTGCTTGCAACATTTCAACTGACTGCATGCATTACCCCTCAGGCTTAAGTTTCTGTCCTAACTTCTATTGAGCTTAGACACACTGATTTTCTTTCCCAGACCTGAAGAAAAAGCAGCTCTGTGGCTTATCTACACTTACAGTACTGCAGTGGCGCAGCTGCGCTGATGTAGTGCTTAGTGAAGACGCTACCTATATCAACGGAAGAGCTTCTCCTGTTGGTGCAGATACTCCTCCTCCCCGAGAGATGGTAGCTAAATTAATGGGATTTTACACACTCCTGAGAGACACAGTTATACCCACAGGTTTCAGAGTAGCAGCTGTGTTAGTCTGTATCCGCAAAAAGAAAAGGACTTGTGGCACCTTAGAGACTAACAAATTTATTTGAGCATGAGCTTTCATGAGCTACAGCTCGCTTCATCAGATGCATTCAGTGGAAAATACAGTGGGAAGATTTATATACACAGAGAACATGAAACAATGGGTGTTGCTATACACACTGTAAGGAGAGTGATCAGGTAAGGTGAGCTATTACCAGCAGGACAGTGGGGAGAAGGGACCTTTTGCAGTGATCATAAAGGTGGGCCATTTCCAGCAGTTGACAAGAACATCTGAGGAACAGCAGGGGTGGGGGATAGACATGGGGAAATATTTTTACTTTCTGTTGACACATCCACTTCCAGTCTTTATTCAAGCCTAAGTTAATTGTATCCAGTTTGCAAATTCATTCCAATTCAGCAGTTTCTCATTGGAGTCTGTTTTTGAAGGTTTTTTGTTGAAGAATTGCCACTTTTAGGTCTGTAATCGAGTGACAAAAGAGATTGAAGTGTTCTCAGACTGGTTTTTTGAATGTTATAATTCTTGACGTCTGATTGTGTCCATTTATTCTTTTACGTAGAGACTGTCCAGTTTGGCCAATGTACATGGCAGAGGAGCATTGCTGACACATGATGGCATATATCACATCGGTAGATGTGCACGTGAACGAGCCTCTGATAGTGTGGCTGATGTGACTAGGCCCTATGATGGGGTCCCCTGAATAGATATGCGGACACAGTTGGCAACAGGCTTTGTTGCAAGGATAGGTTCCTGGGTTAGTGGTTCTGTTGTGTATGGTTGCTTCAGGTTGGGGGGCTGTCTGTAAGCAAGGAATGGCCTGTCTCCCAAGATCTGTGAGAGTGATGGGTCGTCCTTCAGGATAGGTTGTAGATCCTTGATGACGCGCTGGAGAGGTTTTAGTTGGGGGCTGAAGGTGATGGCTAGTGGCGTTCTGTTATTTTCTTTGTTGGGCCTGTCCTGTAGTAGGTGACTTCTGGCTTTGTCCATCTGTTTCTTCACTTCAGCAGGTGGGTATTGTAGTTGTAAGAACGCTTGATAGAGATCTTGTAGGTGTTCGTCTCTGTCTGAGGGGTTGGAGCAAATGCGGTTGTATTGTAGAGCTTGGCTATAGACGATGGATCGTGTGGTGTGGTCTGGGTGAAAGCTGGAGGCATGTAGGTAGGCATAGCAGTCAGTAGGTTTCCCGTATAGGGAGGTGTTTATGTGACCATCGCTTATTAGCACCGTAGTGTCCAGGAAGTGGATCTCTTGTGTGGACTGGTCCAGGCTGACGTTGATGCTGGGATAGAAATTGTTGAAATCATGGTGGAATTCCTCAAGGGCTTCTTTTCCATGGGTCCAGATGATGAAGATGTCATCAAAGTAGCACAAGTAGAGTAGGGGCAGAAGTTTGTAGTGTAGACTAGGACTTAGTAGCTCTAAAGGTTGTTCCTTCCACCAACAGAAGTTGGTCCAATAAAAGATATTGCCTTGTCTACCTTGTCTCTCTCATATCTTGGGACCGACATGGCTATAACTAGCTGGAAACAAGTAAGCATTCCAGGCATTTGTCACTTATACTTGTCACAGGAAGATCATATAACTCAACAGTTAACTCACAGGACTTGCTCATGAGGGGTAACTTCAACTACCTAGACATCTATTGGGAAAATAATACAGCAGGGCACACATTATCCAACAAGTTCTTGGAATGTACTGGAGGCAATTATTTCAAAAGGTGGAGGAAGCTACTAGGGGAGAGGCTGTTTTAGATTTGATTTTGAGAAATAGGGAGGATGTGGTTGAAAATTTGAAAGTGGAAGGCAGCTTAGGTGAAAGAGATCATGAAATGGTAGAGTTCATGATTTAAAGAAATGGTAGGAGGGAAAACAACACAATAAAGATAATGGATTTCAAGAAGGTAGATGCAGGAAGTTGGTAGGTAAGATCCCATGGGATGCAAATCTAAGGGGGAAAACAATTCAAGAGAGTTGGCAGTTTTTCAAAGAGACGTTAAGGGCACAAGAGCAAACTATACCACTGTGGAGGAAAGGTCGGAAGTAGGTCAAGAGACCACCCTGACTTAACCATGAAATTGTCAATGATCCGAAACTCAAATAGTCTTACAAAAAATCAAAATTACAAAGGATGAATATAAACAAATAGTACATGCATGTAGGGACAAAATTAGAAAGGCAAAGGCACAAAATGAGATTAAACTAGCTAGAGACATTCTGGGTAACAAGAAAAGATTCTATAAAATATGTTAAAAGCAAGAGGAAGACCAAGAACAGGGTAGGCTAGTTACTCAATGGGGGAGGGGGAACAATAACAGAAAATGTGGAAATGGCGGAGGTGCTTAATGACTTCTTTGTTTCAGTTTTTACAAGAAAGGTCAGTAGTGATTGGACATCTAACATACTGAATGTCAGTGAACATGAGGTAAAATCAGAGGCTAAAATAGGGAAAGAACAAGTTAAAAATTACTTATACAAGTTAGATGTCTTCAAGTCACCAGGGCCTGATTAAATACACCCTCGAATACTCAAGGAGCGGACTGAGGAGATATCTGAGCCATTAGCGATTATTTTCTAAAAGTCATGGAAGATGGGAGAGATTCCAGAGGACTGGAAAAGGGCAAATTTAGTGTCCATCTGTAAAAAGGGGATAAAGGACAACTTGGGGAATTACAAACTAGTAAGCTTAACTTCAGTACCCAGAAAGATAATGGAGCAAATAATTAAGCAATCAATTTGCAGACACCTAGAAGATAATAAGGTGATAAATAATAGTCAGAATGGATTTTGTCAAGGACAAATCATGTCAAAGCAATCTAATAGCTTTCTTTGACAGGTTAACGAGTCTTGTGGATCGGGGAAAGTGGTAGATGTGGTACATCTTGACTTTAGTATAGCTTTCGATACTGTCTCACATGACCTTCTCATAAACAAATTAGGGAAATACAACCTAGTTGGAACTACTATAAGGTGGGTGTATAACTGGTTGGAAAACAGTTCCCAGAGCATAGTTATCAGTGGTTCACAGTCAAGCTGGCAGGGCATATCCAGTGGGGTCCCACAGGGATCAGCTCTGGGTCATCTGATTTAGATAATGGCGTAGAGAGTATGCTTACAAAGTTTGCGGACGATACCAAGCTGGGAGATGTTGCAAGTGCTTTGGAGGATAGGATTAAAATTCAAAATGATCTGGACAAACTGGAGAAATGGTATGAAGAAATGAGGATGAAATTCAATAAGGATAAATGCAAAGTAGTTCACTTAGGAAGGAACAAACTGTTGCACATATAAAATGGGAAATGACTGCCTAAGGAGGAGTACTGCAGAAAGGGATCTGGGGACCATAGTAGATCACAAGCTAAATTTGAGTGAACAGTGTAACACTGTTGCAAAAAAAGCAAACATCATTCTGGGATGTATTAACAGGAGTCAGAGGTGAAAGTAAGCTGGTACGGTCCAGTATGGCATACCGGCAAGAGCCGTGCTGGACCGGACCAGCTTCCCCAGGCTGGCACTTTAAAGGGCCCTGAGCACCCCGCAGCAGCCGGAGCCCCGGGCCCTTTAAAGCACCGTCCGAGCCCCACTGTCAGAACCCCTGGGGTAGCGGTGGCAGGGCTTCAGCGGTGATTTAAAGGGCTTAGAGCTCCTCTGTGGTAGTGGCAGCTGGAGCCCGGGGCCCTTTAAATCATCCCAGGGCTCCCAGCTGCCTCTGCAGCTGGTAGCTCCGGGGGTGATTTAAAGGCCTGGGGGCTCTCAGCTGCAGCTGGAGCCCTGGGGCCTTTAAATCTTGATTTAAAGGGCCTGGGTATTTAAAGGCCCCTCCTTTTCCAGTCAAAGCCCCGCCTCATCCAGTCAAGGCCACGCCCCCCTGCTCAGGACTCCAGAGTACAGGTAAGTCCTTTTAAGTTACTTTTACCCCTGATAGGAGTGTTGTAAGCAAGGCATGAGAAGTAATTCTTCCACTTTAATACACACTCTTTAGGCCTCAGCTGGAGTGTTGTGTCCAGTTCTGGGCATCACATTTCAGGGAAGATGTGGCCATATTGGAGAGAGTCCAGAGAAGACCAACAAAACATGACCTAGGAGGGAAGATTGAAAAAAACTGAGTTTGTTTAGCCTGGGGAAGAGAAGGCTGAGAAGGGATATGATAACAGTTTTCAGTACATAAAAAATTGTTATAAGAAGCAAAGGGCTTAAATTGCAGCAAGACAGGTTTAGGTTGGACATTAGGAAAAACTTCCTAACTGGCAGAGTGGTTAAGCACTGGAATAAATTGCCCAGGGAGGTTGTGGAATCTCAATAATTGGAGATTTTAAAGAGCAGGTTGGACAAACACCTGTCAAGAATGATCTAGATAATACTTAGTTCTGCAATGAGTGCAGGGGACTGGACTAGAAGACCTTTCCGGTCCTATGATTCTGTGATTCCAACAGTGGTGAAGTCATGGATGAGCTGTGCTATAATAGGTCACTTATCATGGGTTGTTTCAGCCATCAAACAATCAAACTAATTTAAGGTGGGATCCTGTGTTCTTGGATATCTGTGTTTTGGAGAAATTGAAAGTTTTTTAAAATACTTCTTAAATTCGCCTATCTTCAGCAAGTTGTAGTATTTCACTGCATGTGTAGTGGGTACATATGCAGAACGTTTTAACCTATTGCAGTTGTGCCTCCAGCAGCAGAAAACTGCATTGGAAATTTGAGCCTTGGCATTAAGTCTGTGTGGCAGTGTGTGTGAAGGAGAGTTTAACAGCACCCTCCATTTTGTAAAAATAAAGTTTTCATTAACCAGTGACATTGTGCCCTCAATGCACTCTACTTGCATGAGTATCTACAATAAGTAGACATGTTGGATTGGTGTCCATTTGTTTTTGTTTTTTTTCTTAGCCAAACCACCTCAGTAAGAAATAAAACGTTTACAAGTTTTTATGATCTCAAGGTAGAGAGCTCCATTACTGAGCAGGAAATGTTATTTAGAGTGCCTCTATTACCCTTGCTTTATTCCTTGTTGTCTTCTGTAAAACGGTATCTTTCTAGACCGCTTCCACTGTCATCTGTTGCTTTCTGCTTCCAGGGTCCTAATCCATCTCTGTTTATTTCCTGAGTCGTATCCACAATTCTTTCCAACACACTGTCTTTCTGTCTCCTCTCAGGGTTTCTGTCTATCTTTTTCTTTTTCAGATAACCTTTGTCTCTGTTTCTCACACAATCCCCCCCACTGCTGAAAAGTTCCCACATGTCTTAACTCCTTACTTGCTGCATGTAGTTTCTGAGAACCTCTCTATCTATGCTCACTATCGTTTTTCCTCAAGTCCCTGTTTTCACTTTCGGGTCTTTTCTTCTCTCCTCCGGGCTGAAATTCCCTTTATCCAGAGCCAATACTCGCCTTGTGGCCTTTCCACATTAATAATGATGGGTTACTTTTACCATGATGTGGGTGAATGGATGTAGCTAAGCCACACAGACTAGATACAAAAGGTAAGAGACAACTGAAAATGTTCACTTCCTTGAATATTTCAAAGTTCTAGATTAAATATATTCACAATTTGAGTGTATTCTCCCTCTGTTCTAATGAATGTTTAGTGGAAACTATGTATATTGTGACAAAGTTCCTTCTCTACCTTGGTGGGTCTTGTACTTATTGTCGGATTTGCTTGCCTTGGAGCTTCACGGCAGCCCTCACTTTGGCTGTTTTCGTGAACCCACAGTCCAGATCAACTCCTCCTGTGTCTGACCAGGAGTTGGGAGGTTTGGGGGGAACCCAGGCCCGCCCTCTACTCCGGGTTCCAGCAAAGGGCTCTGTGGAATGCAGCTGTCTAGAGTGCCTCCTGGAACAGCTGTGCGACAACTACAACTCCCTGGGCTACTTCCCCATGGCCTCCTCCCAACACCTTCTTTATTCTCACCATAGGACCTTTTTCCTGGTGTCTGATAATGCTTGTACTCCTCAGTCCTCCAACAGTACTCATTCTCACTCTCAGCTCCTAGTGCCTCTTGCACCCAGCTCCTCAAACATGCACCACAAACTGAAGTGAGCTCCTTTTTAAACCCAGGTGCCCTGATTAGCCTGCCTTAATTGATTCTAGCAGCTTCTTGATTGGCTGCAGGTGTTCTAATCAACCTGTCTTAATTGTCTCCAGAAGATTCCTGATTATTCTGGAACCTTCCCTGTTAGGAAACGGAACGTCTTTTGCTTGCTCCTCAGCTATCTGCTTTCTGTTCTTTCCTAAAGCCCCCTGGCCCGGATTTTTCTTACTTTTTGCACCTGCCTTAGTCCCCCCCCCGACCGGGCCAGACGCTTTTTTGTTTTTTCTTTTCATTTTTTGTGTTTTTTTTCCGTTTACGTCCTTCGCCAGCCACCCCCCCCACGCCTGCTTTCGGGCGCAGCTATTTGCCTCAGCTGAGCCCCCGGAGGGGGGGGAAGATTGCCGATTTTGCTGTCCGGAGGGGGGAGTGGAAACCCCCAGACCCAGCCGTTTCGCCAGTAGCTCGGACCTTATAGCATTCTTAACATACCGGAGGACTTAGAACACAGCCAACACAGCCGGAGACGGAGATTCCATCGGACAGAAGAAATAATATAAATCATCGTGACGGAGGCCGTAAGACTGAGTAACTTTCTGAATTATACTCTCGTGGGGGGGAGTTTGACTGTGATTACTTGCGTTTGTGGCGGCACAGGGGGTGTGGCGTGGAGACCCCCACCCCCGATCCATCGGTGCCCCTAACCCCCCCATCGTTATTACAACTGTCACGGCCCCCCCGCAGTCTGTCCCTGCTGGCAATCTGCCATCTCCCTTCGGATCCAGCTGTTTGCTTTGAACTTTGCCTTCCGGACCGGACCTAACAACCGACCAACCGAGACTCTTTGGACAAACGTGTGTGGGTCTGCACCCCCCCCCCGGATTGCTTATCCCACAACTTGCCCCTTTTACTGGACCCCGATTTTGTTCCCCCCCTCCTCCCAGCCCCCCTCCCTCGGCATTTTTTCCCTTCCCGTCCGCAGCCAGCGGAGGGAGGGGCTATTCTGCCTCCCCCCCCCTCCTTCCGGTGTCTCCCTGTCTCTCCCTGCTCACAATGGCGGGGAACGAGAGGGGTGAGACTGCTTTAATAAAATTAGTTGTCCCTTCCCCACCACCACCCCAGCCCAACCCCCAAGGTCCCCCCCCTACTACTATTGTTAAGGTACTTGCCACCCCCCCTGCTGGGGCACCGGTAGCAGGAGGCACCAGGGTGATTGCTGCTGCTGCTGCTGCACCCACCACCCCCCCAGATTCTAGGAAACCCCCCCCGGTTCGCAAGAAGGGCCAGGGCGGGTGGAAGGGAAAGGGCCCCGCTAAAACCACTGAGCCCTCCATGGCGGGAGCTGCCCCCACCGCCGCGGCCTCGTCATCAACCGTGGCGCCCCTCCCAGCGTTTCCCTCCACCAGCTCTGCGATTGTCCCTCCCCCGGCCCCCAGGACGTATGCCCGGGCGGCAGCGGGCTCCCCGCTGCCTGCCGCCTCGTCATCTCGCCCCCCCCGCCTCTGCCACCATCACCAGCGGCCGAGGCCCTTTCCCCGCCTTGACCAGGAAGCACGGCGTCCGTTGCCTCCTGGTGCCCGCCTCGCCCCACGTGGAGACATACGTGCAGGCGTTGGCGAAGGTGGTGGGACCCACGGCTATTGTGGCGGCCTCCAAGATGTATGGGAAGGTCGTTTTCTTCTTAGCCTCGGAGGATGCCGCCCAGGAGGCAGTGGAGAGGGGCCTAACGGTAGGGGGGGTGTTTGTCCCCCTAGAACCGTTAGAAGACCTGGGCGTTCGCCTTGTCCTTACCTCCGTTCCTCCCTTCTTACCCAATGCTGCCCTGTTACCCGCTCTTTCCACCCTGGGGAAACTTGTTTCTGTCATCAGCCCTCTCCCGTTGGGCTGCAAGGACCCCACCCTCCATCACATTTTTTCGTTCCGCCGGCAAGTGCAGCTTCTACCACCGGCAGGGGCGCGTGACGGAGAGGCGCTTGAGGGGTCCTTTCTAGTCCCCTACGAGGGAGCCCGCTATCGGGTCTTTTATTCTACCGGAGAGGCCCGGTGCTACCTCTGCCGCTCAGCGGGGCATGTCCGCAGAGACTGCCCTTTGGCTCGGGGGGGAGGGGCACCCGAAACCCCCGAGACCCGGCAGGACGTTGGCCCCGTCGCTGCCAATGCCCCTGGCTGCCCAGTACCTGAAACCAACCCTCCTCCTACTCGACCCATCGCTGCTCCCGTCCGGGCCCAAGAGATACCTTCCCTACAATGCCCGGGCGAGCAAGGGGTTTCCACCCTTGCTAGTACCACCCCAATAGAGCCCATGGAGGAGGGTGTGGCAAGGATGTTATCGGGTATAAGAGAGGGCCCTCCCCAAGGAGAAGCCCCCGCCCCTCATGTTGCCCCACCGCTACCTCCCCGAACCCCTAAACCATCACCTCCGCCCCCCGACACGACCCCTGCTAACCAACCCCCAGATGATGCTATGGAGGGCTGGACCCTAGTCCAGGGGAAGCGAGGCAAGCGGAAGGCTCGAGCTCCGCTGCATCCACCCGACGCGGAAGCCCCCCGGAAGACCAGGAAAGGAGGCACTGCTATCGAGCCTCCCGCCACGGCCGCGAGCGAGATCCATCCGCCGGTGTCGGGAGGGGAAGACGGACTGGCATTGGTGGGCAGAATCCCCCCTCCACGGGAAACCCTCCCCTCCGAGACTTCTGAGGACACCCCTTCTGCCTGGATGCTACCCGAACCCCCCGCAGACCCCGAGGCCGCCGTTGAGGCGGGCCCTAGAGGAGAGGCCCCCGGGGTGGCAGGAGTTGGCCTCTCCTCCGTGTATGCGGAGATTGAGGCCCTAGATTTGACCCCGGTCACCCAGGGAGGGGATGATTTGCTGCCGGCTGGCCTCGAGCTGGGCAGCCTTACCCCAGCCTCCCTTTCCCCATGCTCCCTCCCCCTTTTTGCCTTTCCGGGTGAGCACCCTGCAGAAGGCGGTCCACCACCTGATGCCGTGACCGCTAAAACCACCATGGAGTCAGCACCTAGCATTCTTGGGAGCCCCTCCCCTTCCCCCTTAACCCTTGATTCTGCTCAGGAGGCACTTTTCTTTAGCTGCTCGCCTCCTGCACCCCAGAGCCTTACCCCTGCCCCCACCCCTGCCCCTGCCCAAGGTCCCTCCTCCTGCAATGTTAATGCCGCCCCTGGGGTTATTTCCTTTCCGCCTTTTGCAGACTCCCCCCAGGGAGCAGTCTTTGCACTTTCTAGTCGCGACCCGTTAGGAGTGGCAATTTTTCCCCTGCCATCCCCCTCCACCCCAAGGTGTGAAATGAATTTAATAACCCCAGCCTGTCAGACGCCTCGTCGGTGGTCCGCACCCTGTCTACCTGCCTTAGCGGACCACGAGGCTGTATTAAGAGGCCCATTAGGGAATACCTTGGGAATTGTAACCCCACCCCCCCATGAGCTGCGGCATGCGCTACGGAAGTTCCTAGAGCACTCCCGTGGCGCCCGCGATAGGGCACAGCTGGCTCTTCGGCTATGTGGGGACTTTGATCAACTCCTCCAGGCCGCAAAGGCCCTTATAAAGGAGGGCAGGGGGCAAGGACAGCGCGGTGCTGCGGCCTACGAGCGAGCCCGCAGCTTCCGCAGCGATCTACTCATCTATGGGATGGGTCATGGGTTGCTGTGCAACCCGCCGGGGGCCCTGAACCCCCCCGCCAATACGAGACCCCCACCCCCCCAGCCCTCCGTATGACGCCTCTTATTATTGCGACCCTGAATACCAGGGGCTGTAGGATGGCTCTCCGCAGGTCCCAGGTGCTCTCTTACCTTCGGGAGGGGAGGTACTCTGTAGTTTTCCTGCAGGAGACCCATACAGACCCGGCCGCCGAGGACAGGTGGCGGCTGGAGTGGGGGGACAGGGTATACTTTAGCCACTTTGCGACCTGGCAGGCTGGAGTGGCAACCCTATTCTCCCCCAACCTATGGCCTGAGGTGCTAGGGGTCAATGAGGCCGTGCCGGGCCACGTGCTGCACCTTCGAGTCCGTATGGAGGGACTCGTGGTTAATTTTGTTAACATCTATGCCCCGCAAATGAGCTCCAGGCGGCCACAATTTTATCAGCAGGTGTCCGACTTTCTCGGCACCCTGGATTCGCACGAGTGCCTGGTCCTGGGAGGGGACTTTAACACCACCCTCGAGGAACGGGACCGCTCAGGGGCCGAACCGAGTCCGGCCGCTGCGAATGTTCTCCAAGGGATAGTTGACCATCATTCCCTAGTGGACGTCTGGCGCGACCATCACCCAGATGACACCTCCACGTTTACCTTTGTCCGGGTGGAGGCCCATCGGTCACACCACTCTCGGTTGGACCGTATTTACTTATCCCGTTTCCATCTTTCACAGGCCCACTCCTCCGCCATTCGGCCGGCCCCATTCTCCGATCATCATTTAGTCGCTGTAACGGTTTCCCTCCGTGCAGAGAGACCGGGGCCGGCCTATTGGCACTTTAATAACAGCCTGTTGGAGGACGAGAGCTTTGTGATGTCCTTCCGGGAGTTTTGGTTGGCCTGGCGAGAGCAGTGGCGTGCCTTTCCCTCGGTGCGGCGATGGTGGGATCTCGGGAAGGTGCGCGCCAAGCTCTTCTGCCGTGACTACACTCGGGGCACCAGCCGACGGCGAAATGCGGCGATAGAGCAGCTGGAACGGGAGGTCTTAGAGATGGAGAGGCGCCTGGCCGCCGATCCCGAGGACCCGTCCCTCTGCGGAGCGTGCCGGGAGAAGCGGGAGGAGCTCCGGGCCCTTGAGGACCACCGGGCCCGAGGTGCCTTCGTTCGATCCCGCATCCGCCTCCTTCGGGAGATGGACCGCGGCTCCCGCTTCTTCTATGCCCTGGAGAAAACGAGGGGGGCCAAGAAACACGTCACCTGCCTTCTTGCGGAAGACGGCACCCCCCTCACGGGTCCGGAGGAGATGTGTGGGAGGGCCCGTGACTTCTACTCAAGCCTTTTCTCCCCGGACCCGACCGATCCTGACGCTTGCGAGGTGCTCTGGGAGGAACTCCCCACGGTCAGCGTGGGCGACCGAGACCGACTAGAGCTGCCTCTCACCCTGGCCGAGTTCTCGGAAGCCCTCCGTCGCATGCCCACCAATAAATCTCCGGGCATGGACGGGCTGACCGTGGAGTTTTACCGCGCGTTCTGGGACATTCTCGGCCCAGACCTAGTCACCGTCTGGGCTGAGTCCTTGCAGAGCGGGGTCCTCCGTCTGTCATGCAGGCGAGCGGTGCTCGCTTTGCTGCCGAAGAAGGGGGACCTCCGCGATTTACGAAACTGGCGTCCCGTCTCACTCCTTAGCACGGATTACAAAATCGTAGCGAAAGCAATCTCGCTGCGGCTAGGGTCCGTGATGGCGGACGTGGTCCACCCAGACCAGACCTATACTGTCCCGGGTCGCAGCATTTTTGACAACCTCTTTCTCGTCCGAGACCTTTTGGAACTCGGGCGGAGAGATGGTCTATCGTTCACCCTCCTGTCTCTTGATCAGGAGAAGGCGTTTGATAGAGTAGACCATGGGTACCTCCTGAGCACTCTGCAGGCGTTTGGATTTGGACCTCAGTTTGTGAGTTTTCTCCGGGTGCTGTATGCCTCCGCGGAGTGTTTGGTTAGGCTCAACTGGACCCTGACTGAACCGGTCAGCTTCGGGCGAGGAGTGCGGCAGGGGTGCCCCCTCTCGGGCCAGTTGTATGCTCTGGCGATCGAGCCTTTCCTCTGTCTCCTCCGCAGGAGGATGACAGGGTTGGTGCTGCGGGAGCCGGAGCTGCGGCTGGTCCTGTCGGCGTACGCCGATGACGTACTCCTCGTGGTCCAGGACCCGGGTGACTTGGCGCGAGTGGAGGCATGCCAAGCCATCTATTCGGCAGCCTCCTCCGCCCGAGTCAACTGGGTCAAGAGCTCTGGCTTGGCGGTGGGGGACTGGCGGCAGGTGAGCTCCCTCCCACCCGCACTTCAGACCATTCGGTGGAGTGCGGGTCCACTGCTCTATCTCGGCGTTTACCTTTCCGCCACGCATCCTTCCCCGCCGGAGAACTGGCAAAATTTAGAGGGCGGGGTGATAGAGCGGATCCGGAGATGGACGAGGCTTCTTCGATGTCTCTCCCTCCGAGGGAGAGCACTGGTGCTTAACCAACTAGTCCTGTCCACGCTCTGGTACCGGCTCAACACCCTGGCCCCGGCCCCGGGTTTCCTGACCCATCTCCGGAGATTGATTCTAGAGTTCTTTTGGTCAGGAATGCACTGGGCCCCTGTTGGAGTTCTTCATCTACCCCTGAAGGAAGGAGGGCAGGGCCTGAAGTGTCTGTACACTCAGGTCCGCGTCTTCCGCCTCCAGGCCCTGCAGAGGCTCTTTTATAGTGCAAGTAGTTGGGCGTGGAGCATACTGGCGCACGCCTTCCTGCGCCGTTTCCAAGGGTTTCGATATGACCGGCAGCTCTTTTATCTTTCTCCGAGGGGTTTTCCGCGAGACCTCTCTGGGCTGCCGGTCTTCTACCAGGACCTCCTCCGGACCTGGAAATTGTTTCTAACAACCAGGTCCGTGGCGGCCACCGTGGGGGCAGATCTCCTCACGGAGCCCCTGCTACACAACCCCCAGCTCCGTGTGCAGGTGGCGGAGTCCCGCTCGGTGCGCCAGAGGTTGGTCCTGGCGGAAGTCACGAGGGTCGGAGACCTCCTGGACTACGACCGGAGAGACTGGCTGGATCCCCTGATGCTCGCTCGGCGCATGGGGCTCTCCAGCCTTCGTACCCCCCGGCGCGTACTTCAGGAGGTGAAGGCCGCCTTGATCCCTGCTGCTCGGGCTTATGTTAGCCGAGCCTTGTGCGAGGGCGCACCCCACCCATCCCTTACCCCGGGCCCGCCGGACCTTTCCATCGGGCCCCCACCCCGTAGATCCCAACAAACCCCTCACCCTTTCACTGCAAGCCGGCTGCACGAACTGCAGCCGGTTAGCTTTCAAATTGCTCCACGGAAATACTTATATACACTTACGCTTCACACCCTTCACGCCCACACCCTGGTGTCTCGCCCCGATACAAAGTGGCGGGATCTCCTGCCACCTTTGGAGGGTGAGCAACCTCGGTGGGCCAGCCTGTATTCCACCCTGGTCCCAAGGCCCGTCGGGGACATCAGTTGGCGGCTCCTTCACGGAGCTGTGAGCACGGGCGTGTTTTTGACACGGTTTACCCCCATTCCGGACACTTGTCCTTTTTGTAATGTGAGGGAAACCCTGGCGCACGTGTATTTAGAGTGTGCCAGATTGCAGCCCCTTTTCCGGCTCCTCACAAATATTTTATTACGCTTCTGGCTTCATTTTTCCCCCCACCTTTTTATCTATACACTTCCCATTCGTGGCCCCACAAAGTCGCGGGATCTTCTGGTCAACCTCCTCCTAGCTTTGGCTAAAACAGCCATCCATAAAACCAGAGAGAGGAGGTTGGCCCATGAAGCGTCCTGCGATTGTGGGGCCGTTTTTCGATCCTCAGTACACTCACGTATCCGGGCGGAGTTCCTCTGGGCGGCGTCCACCGACTCCCTTGAAGCCTTCGAGGAGCGGTGGGCGCTGTCTGGGGTTCTCTGCTCGGTGACCCCGTCCGGTTCCCTCCGTCTGACCCTTTGATTGAGGGGAAGAGCGAGAGACGCCAGCCCCAGCCGTTGCCGCTGTGGATACCATCATTCCTGTCATCTAGGAGGGGTCCTATAATACATGGGTGTCTACCCCCCCCCCCTCCCTAACCTGCCCACCCCGCAGCCATGCCCATCTTACCGGGCACTCTCAGGAGGGGGAGGATCGGTGACACTGGGCGCGGCACTGGGTAACTCGAGGGGGTGGAAGACCACGAGTGTCGAGGAAGCCCCCCCGCTCTAGGCCACCAGGTAACTCAGGAGGGTGGAAGACCACGAGTGTCGAGGAAGCCCCCCCGCTCTGGGCCCAGGCTAGCCTGAACACTTCTCCCTCCTGAAAGCTGCTGTGTTATACCTTCTGATTGCGTTGTTTTGTTGCATAGTTGTTTTGTTTCCTTTGGTAATTCTGTAAGCGTTACCAATAAATTTTCTTTCTGTTTCAAAAAAAAACCTTCCCTGTTACCTTACCCAGGGAAAAGGGACCTACTTAACCTGGGGCTAATATATCTGCCTTCTATTAGTCTCCAGTAGCTATCTGGCCCGACCCTGTCACAATATTTACTTTAAAAAAATGTAGTGGTGCTCTACATTTCAGTCCCTGGCAAATGTAGAACATTTACAAAAGGTTCCCTGACCACAGCCAAAGTCTATTTAAAAGTTTATTAAAGTTCTCTAATAAACTACCTTTTCCAGCTCACAGATAAAAATATATTTTATGGTTCAGTATAATAATTCAGTGAAATTAACCCAGTAAGTGATCAATGAAGCAAATGATTAAGAAGCAGGAGAATGCAAAAATGAATATTAAAAAAGATAAAATTGCATTTGCTATTACTGTGTGTTTTGCAGGTCATAAATGAAAGCCCAATGCACAAAAACTAAAAGTGACCTTTTAAAATGTTGAAAAGGAATGTTAGAGTGCTTACACTTTTGCCAACTGAATTCAATTATTTAGGTCTGTTTCCATCTTTCTGCAGTATATTTGATAACTGCTAATAATTGTACATTTAGTTCTGGCTTCCATTGTTGCACAGAGGATGTTTGGCTATATTAGCCAGTGATTTTGCTCTAATCTCTGATTGTATATCTCTGATCAGCTTTTATTTTTAAATTAAGTATATAAATAGCTAACAGTGAAAATAAATTAGTTAGATCATCTGCTTATTTCTCAGAAGTTATGGGGAGTTTATAAGAAAAATCTTCAAAGTGGGAAAAAATGAGTATCTTATGGAAATGATTAAATGCTGTTTGAGCTTTCCTGCCTTTGCTACTGTTTGTAGTTTTGCTATTGTTTGTTTGTACTTTTAAATCCCAGGATGTTGTTAACAAATACCCTGCCAAATTAAGGGACATAAGGTAGCATCAGAGTGGCTCTACATCTAGTTTGGACACACACAACAATATTTTCAATTTCCTGTCTAAATGCCAGAATGGGAATACTGAGGCACCATGTTTTACTGCCACCCAGATTCTAACCTCTCCTTTCTGTAGCATTCTTTATCAATCCTCATTTTGTATCTACCCACCAAGCTTAGATGCCTAAATAGTTCCCATTACCACAGCATCTGAGCGTCTTGCAGACTTTTAATATATTTATCCTCAAACACCGGTGTGAAGAAAGAGAGTGGGGTTTTACAGATGAGGATTTGCACTACAATGAATAAATGACTTGCCCAAGATCACACAGGACGTGTGTGGCAGAGCAGGGAATTCAGCCCAGGTCACTTGAATCCTATGCTTGTGTCTTAACCACTGGACTATCCTTCCTCTGATGGGGCAGAAAAAGGTTTTGACCCTGCAAGGTGATTGAGGACCTTGTGACAGGTGCTGAGCTCATGCTTAGCACCTTGCCAGTGAGACAGGGCAGATACTAAAACAAATTCTGTAAAAGAATTGTGGAGAAAAATCTTGTAGATGATGATTCAGTACTGTATATCTTGTCTGATGGGCAGCCGATGATGTATTAATGGGTTTCTTGTGAACATTTTTGAGCATTGTAAGAACCGTCTAGTTCTTCCATTGTGGACAGGTATCTCCATCATAAACCCACCAATGCAACAAAAACTAAAATTAGCATCTTTGCCTCACAGAGAAATTTGGATCCTGGAGGTTATCCATCCTGGTCATTTCTTCTGCACTTGTTTTTAGACAGGAGACTTTGTCTCTAGGCTATTAATTTGGTATCTTCCATCGGCACTAAAGACAAACATTTGCAGATAGTCTCATAGGCAGTCTGTGAATTGAATCTGAGAAGTTTTATCATGAATTGAAGATGATTGATAACCTCAGAACGTGCTTTCCGTTACCACTTCTGTTTTTACATGCTCTAGGCAGAATACTTGTAATGGTGAGTTCAGAGACTTTGCATAAAGACAGTGCACCTGAAGAGAGAGAGAGAGAGAAATACATTGTTGTAATATTTGACATCATGCAATGTTTTGTATTCTTGTGTGGGTGTAACCTAAAGGAAGCAGTTGAACATAAGCAGTGGGGGCAAAAGATCTATCTGGCTTTAAGATTAAACTCTATAACTTTATGGAGGAGATGGTATGATGGGATAACATGGGTTTGGTAATTAAATATTCATGGTAAATAGGCCCAATGGCCTGTGATGCGATATTAGATGGGAGGGGATCTGAGTTACGCAGGAAAGAATTTTCTGTAGTATCTGGCTGGTGAATCTTGCCCATATGCTCAGGGTTTAGCTGATCGCCATATTTGGGGTCGGGAAGGAATTTTCCTCCAGGACAGATTGGAAGAGGCCATGGAGGTTTTTCACCTTCCCCTGTAGCATGGGGCATGGGTCACTTGCTGGAGGATTCTCTGCTCCTTGAAGTCTTTAAACCATGATTTAAGGACTTCAATAGCTCAGACATAGGTGAGAAGTTTTTCGCAGGAGTTGTGGGTGAGATTCTGTGGTTTGCTTTGTGTAGGAGATCAGACTAGATGATCATAATGGTCCCTTCTGACCTAAATATCTATGAATAAGGAAAAGGTTCTTGTGAGAGATTCTGGCAGATTGGTTTTAGAATTTAAAAAGGACTGCATCACAGCTGAAAACAATTTATTTCAAGAACTATCTGCTTAGTCATTCATTTAGACCATCTTGATTTTACAAGTAAGGTACTCAGAAACTATGGTGATGGGCAGCAGTATAAAATCCTAAGATCTGCAGCAGTGCAATTTGATGACTTCCAGATTGCATAATGCAAATAAAAGACCTTTATTTCTCCCAACCAAGAAATGGCCAGTTGGAAACTGACACATGAAGGCTAATTAAATAATAAGTATGGTAGAATCAGTGGAGTCACGCTGAGACTAGAGCAGCAGGGGGATTGTGACTTTTCAAAAAGCAACCTACATATTGTGTCAATAAATATGTTCTTGTTGTTTTTAAATCTGATGACTGAAATGGTTACCTCTCAATTATGTATAGATTATTTTAATAATTTATTTTTATAATTTAGTCTATTTGGTGCGGAGGTGAAAAAAGGTGATAGGAATATTGTGGGACTGGCAGTTAAGTAATAAACTGATAGGACAAGTGTATGCTGTGTGTTTGTTCCTACCTGCTCCATGGTGTGGAAATGGTGGGTGTTATGGAGCTGGAAGAAAAGATACGTGTAGTAGAAAATAAAAAAAACTGAGCAGAATGGCAGAGAAGTGGGGGGTAGATGGAGTGTGAGTGGAAGAAATTAGGGGGGAAGATGAACTAGGGACTCACAATGATAAATAGTTGGAGAGGTGGGCTGGAAATGTGGTTAAAATGGGAGAAGAATGACTAGCAAAGACAGCAGTGGAGTAAGATGACAGTAAGAGAGGATGTGGAAGACAGAGAATATGGTGGGACGACTCTGTCAAGAAAAGTGTGAAAGGAAAAAGAAGTGGAATTCTAAAACTTATGAACCTGTGCCATGGATTGGAAGGAGTGGCGAAGAATCATGGACACCTTCAACCCTGTATAAATGGGAAAAAGTCAAGAAGTGAATTTAATGCAGCCACTGCACTTATTTCTTATTTACATATGTTTATGCACTACATTAACTAGTTTTACATCAGATAAAACTACCTTATTTTTTTAATTACTTGGGTAAGTTAACTATTTAAACGCATGGCATGTGATTCTTCTTTGGCCTGAAGGCATGTATGCGGGATGCTATAATCCTGCACCCTAACATCCCTTAGGTACTTCCTAGTGGACTGTAGAACACTCTACTAACTTTGTATGCTACTTGCTCTAATAAATGTAAACTATCTGAACCATGGTTCCATAAACGTCTACATTTGTTTAGCTCTATGCCATCCTGTACATTATCTTGAATTCTGTAAATGTACTGTAAATTATTCCTTTCATAGTTCTGTCTGTCTCACTTTTAATAAAATGCTCTTTTAAATGGAAAATATATTTGACACATCCAAATGGGGCAAACACATCTGGCCATAGTGAAGAAGAACATTTCCCAGGACAAACCTAATAGAGAATATTTAGGAAATACCTTTTTGTATCCTGTGGACAACATCACAGGCAGATCCCTGTGCAGGGAGCCTTAAGCTATAGTTTGTTGCAAAGTAGGAAATTATATTTTTTTTACGTGGGGAGGACTTAGAAATGAAGTATATTAACTGTTTTTAATACAGATAATATCTTTCCTCTCTGTTTTCCCTAGCAATATGCTAAGTCTCACAATATTATCCACTCTGAGGCTCAAGCCTGAGTAATTCCTCTACTGGAAAAGAGAGGCAAGGAGTGATATTATCATTTAAGTAAATGACTGCATTTTTAATCAGTCAGAAAATTAATAGTAAAATCTCAAATGTTACTATTAAGCAATAGAAACGTGTTTGAGAGCCTTTACAATTGGGTAATAATTGGCTAGTGGATCTGAGATAAAGCAGAAATTACTTAAACCAGTCTTTACTAGATTTTTCAATACCCACAAATGGTTTGCTGAAATTGGAATTCAATGAGATTTAAAGTGCAATGTAGATGTTTCTTTTTATTTCTCTGATAAATTTGTTTAAGAAATTGCAGCCTAACACTCATATGGTCTCTGTAAAAGAATTTCCATGATTGGGGAAAGATGACTAAGGGAAGGTAAATATTTAAAATGTTCAGAACTGGAAATATCTGATTTGGTGAAAATAACTTTGGATCCAATCCAAAAATAACTGAAGTAAATAGAAGGACCACCATTGCTTTGAGTTGGCTTGATAAATATGAAGATCTAAGCCTTTCAAATAAGAATTATAGCTAAAATGTTCAAACTTTGGGTGCCTTAAGTAGGTACCTATATCCACATTTAACCATCTGTGTATGATAAATAGTCTGATTTTTTTGTTTGAAGGGGTCAGACTACCTCAACTCCTGAAGTCACTTGAAATCATTGGGGTTCCACACTACTGAAAATCAAGCCACTCCATTTAAATATGCATGCAGGTGCCTTTAGGCAGCCAAATTTGAATGTGTCAGCCTGTGTTTTAGAACACCAGTTTTCTGTTCACTGATGGAGAATATTACATAATGACTTTGGCATTAGTTATTTGTTTTCAACTACCATGTACCAACAACTATATTTAAAGACTAAATATAGCTGATCTTCTATCTTTGTAACTTCATTCTTAAAGTATTCAGTTTGCATAATTAAGTATGATTTTTGTGGCTACCTTTCATATCCCAACTTGGGAACCTCAACTGAATCTAATTATCTTTCAATTGAAAAGAAATTTCACAAACAGAAGCTATAGATCAGAGCTCATTACTAAGGCAGCTCATTATTTTTAATGAACAACTTCATTATCTGATTCTGCAGAGAACAAGACATAATTCTATTGATGCAGGGAAGCTTGTTAAACTTCAGCGGCCAGAGACATATGGCTAACAGTCAGAATTTGGCGACAAAGATTATTAGGGTTAAAGAAAGTATCTTGTAGGATTCTAAGGTCTTCATATAGGTGATTTATAAAGGTCAAAAATTACAGAATACTTTTCTATTTGTTTTTTCCCAAGTGAAGTTAGACCATAATATGTATACATTACCAGTCTAAGTGGTCGTCTTTAGAAAACAAATTGCATGGAAAATTCACATTCAATAAAACACAATCAATTCACTGGAAAGCTTTACACCAAAGGACGTGGTAACAAAATCACTTTTCTGCAATTCCAAGGGCCTCTTGGGAGTATTACAAATATTCAGTGTTTCCAAATGCTGCATTTTGCATTTGGATCTCTGAATTAGCTGACAGATATGAAAAATCTCATGTAACCAAACAACTTTCCAGGGAAGGTGCAAATTGCAAGGTATCCCGACTACATTTACTATTAAAATAACATCAAACTCTGATCCAGCAAGTACATATGTGCTGTACAGCAGGGAACATAAGGTGGCTGTGCTGTACTGAAAAAGTCCAGCTTGTACTATGTTAAAAGTTACTATAGTACAAGCTGGACTTTTCTTTTCCTCTGAACAAACATAGTGTGGGAAGTCGTCATGATGCTCACAGGATGAGAAGCAAACTGCGAGCCTGATACATTTATTAATTTATAAGTATCTAACAGAAGTATTTGTAAGAGTGTTAACCCTAGTGTTCTGGCCAAAATTCATTCCCCATGATTTCATTCTGCTTCTCCAAATTCTCCCTGCAGATTCTTCTTCACTTCTTGTCTGGAGTGTTTTTATTTTCTGTATAAACACAAAGCAAAACCACCTGCCAGATTTCAGCTAGGGCTGTAGGAAACCCTCAAGCTTACGGGAATTGATTTCAACAGCCGCGAGATCAATGGTCAAACTTCCACAGAAATGAGTGGGAATAGAATGAGGCTCTTGGGTTGTGTGAGATTCAGCTAGCCATTTGAGAGGGTTTTGGTCATGCATAAAAGGATCCCCAGAGTTCAGCTTGTGTTTTTAGGCTCAGTAAGTCAAGCTACCCCTCAGAACAAAACAATGGGAACTAGCTGAAGGTTAAATACTTTAGTTATGAAACCAAGGAAACTTCCCTTGCCAATTTCTGCTGAACCATATCCCAAAAGCCAGATGCCTCTGCTTACCTCCTGGGGTGGAGAGCGAGAGAAAGGAAGCAGACATTGTGGCATTTTGCCTCCTCCTTTAAATTTGCAAAATACTTTGGAACCCATTGATTTTATTGGCAATTGAATCAGGTTCTAATTAAATGTAATTTATTACCTGTCTCAGTTTTCTAATTTAATCTATCTGACTGGCACTAATATGGCAGATAACCTATACCATGTGTTTGGGGCTTGCAGACATGCCATTTCTTTGAAGATCCCCTACAGTAAATAATGACTCACCTTAGTAGAATTAGAGAATAATGTTTTAACTAGGATTAACCAGACGGCTGTCTTAATGCATTAGGCACAGTGATGCTTTCTCTTTCCTTCAACTTCAAATATCCACCGCACTGTTCTTCAATAAACCTTTGCTCCGCCCGCAGCAGGTGGTCCATTTATATCAACAGCTGATTTTTCCAAACCTCCAAAATCTGCAACAGCCTCTTGAGCTACAACAAAAAATATCTGGGTCTTTTTTAGTTCCATGTAATGAGGTTAACTACATAAATTCTTTCTGCATGTTAAGATTACTGCCAATTGTTTGTATGTATATCAGTAGCTGATCTTACATATGACACACCTGTACTAATGTAAAAGAAAAATAAGAACAACCGTGGATAGTTTTCTTTGGCTTTTCTTCCATATGTTCATGCATATCTGAAACGCTTCGTAAACTTGTACATCAAGAAAGAGATACTGTTTCAAATAATTTTTTTTTGCCATTTTATTGTTACTAAGTGCCTTTGCTATTTATATTGCACATCATTTTACCGTTTTGTCATCACTCGGTGGCTTTTTTAGCCCATACCAGCTTGAGATCAATAAGTTATGATGGAGAAAGTCTTGAAGTTTGTACTGTGGCAGCTCCGGCAAAACAACTCTGCTGCCTTAAAACTTTGCCATTTAGATCAGCAACAATGGCATCCCTGGCATCACCAGTATATTTGTTGTACTTTGCTTTGTGATTGGTACATAGTGACCGTTCAAGTTGTATTCCTTTTTCACTACAATGACTTGGAAACATGTGAGGCAATGGGGCTTGCCTCCATTTTTCAGTAAAAAAAAAAAAAAGTTAATGTTTCCACTATACATGGATGTCTTAGATTTCTCTACCTCTTTCTTTTACTCATGATAAAACTGTAAAGGAGGAATCAGCCACTGGCTTCTCCATATGCCACTTCCCACTTTACTCATGGTGCAGAGGATATAGAGCTGACATTTCAGGATATTGAATTTTGTTGCAGTCATCATACATGCAATCCAGAGAAGTGCACGACTCCCCCTAGTGATGGGTCTTCCACATTGAAACAAGCGCTTAATATTCACAGTTGACCACAGAAAATAAGTGATAAAGAAATGTCACAGCAGACTAAATCATCTGTTACAATTGGCTGGCTGAATAAAATGATCTGGCGGGCCAGATGCAGCCCCAGGCTGCTGTTGCCAATCCCTGATCTATAGGCTCCCTTAGAAGGGTTCTTGAAAAGGAATGAGTGAAGGCACAGAGGTTTGTGGAATGTAACTGCTGGCAGGCTTCTCTTTAAAACACCAAATGCCAAATCTTCTTTGACATAGAGGAAGCAGGATAGAGAATAGAAGCCAGCTTGTACTCCCTGCCCACAAATACCGGCTCTTAATTCCATATGCAAATAAACATCCTGTGTGAACCACTAGAGAATGCGATAAGATGCAGTGCAACACAACAAAAATAGTATTTAATTCAGATTTCACTGAAACATTTAGAACAAGACTGGTTCCTTGATACTTTTTTAGAACAGTGGAATACAAGTAATTGCTAGCTACTTCCTGGTCTTGGCCTTTTCTTCTTCTTTTCTATCTCTCTTCCCCCCTGCCCCCAGTCTATTTTGCATCATCTCCTTTGTTCAGTTTACAGATGGGCATTGTTGGTGCCTTTACATTTATTTATTTTTTTAGCAATAAGAAATCAGCAATTCATTACTCCAGGCTTTTTGGACATACATGCAAATCCCATAAAAATTTGTTTTAGCAGAAACATACCTTTCAATGTCATCCTAACTCATAATAGTTCAGCCCTGTAATATGAATAATTAAGATATTATACATAGACATAAATATTAATATTGGCTTTGTCTCAATTAAGCATGCCATTGTTTATAAATCCTATCAGTGCACCTGCTTTATCACTGACATACTAATTATTTTTACCTTCCTTCCACTTTAATTGTTTGGGGACTAGATTCACTAGAATATTTTATGTTACTGACAAACATGTTATTTATAAAGATATCTTATTTTTGATGGTGTCTTGTATAAAGAAAGAATTTTCTCTCTTCTCTTTACTTTTTTCCTGTTTGGGTTTTTTTTTGCACATAAAACTCTCACACCAACATTTTTTGCTTCTTTTATCTAGATTATAGATAAAGGGTGTATGAATTTGGGATCAGTCTATTCTCACTCTTCTTGTAATATTTAGGAAAACTTTTGCCCATACAGTTGATCGAAGACTTGTGTTCTGGTTTCTTATAAAGACAGTGTCAGGGAGAAGGTGGAGGTACGCTAATTAAGTTCTCCTTCTCTGGTTTAAAGGAACATTATATGCCTTTGAGATAATTATAGTTTAATATTAGGCTTTAGATGGGAGGAAATTTGTTTGAGAATGGTTGTCCAAATTAAACATGAACCAGATTACACCCCTGTATAACAAATTATGGGTCTTATTCAGCCCTTCTTTCCCCCTTGTTAGGCATTGATATATCCCATGGAGATTAATGGGAATTTTGGCTAAGTAAGGTGGGCATAGAGAGTACTAAATAAGGGCATACAAAAGGACGAGGACTAGCAGGGACTAGTACAAATCAACAGCAAAAGCAAATCTTTGTGTGTGGTTACCTTATGTCACAATTTTTTCTTGGAAATCCTAAAATAACCAGTGGATCACAGGGCTGTTCCAACTGTCCCACCAGTCCTATGGTTCATGTTCCAGATAACCAATCAGAGCAGTTATACAGAGAAAGAGGGCCTTGTGTCATCCTTCGTGGTCCTAACCTGTCCATATGGAGCACCCTGAATATCCCTGGTCTCCAGTGTCATATAGACGTCTCCTGTGACATGAGTTAATGTTCACGAGCACAGCTAGAGAAGGGAAGAACACATTTCCCAAACTATCATGGCAGTGAAATATTAAAGAAGGTGCGTATACAAACTGAAGTTTGTGGAAAGGATAACTTCTGAGCAACCCTTTCTTCTTGGTCTTTATACCTGAATGAGCTCTATTAGATTTAGCTCCAGGAAAATGAATTTTCCTAATAATATACATGCATTGAAGCAAAACAAAAAATTGTAAAGTAAGAGTTACTGCATTTTAACTCATTTGAAGACATGTCAGTCAAGTTATAATTAACACTCCCACAAGCTGTAACGTTCTGTACCTTCACTAGAGTTGAAATCACATGGGTGAGGCATTTTTTCTTTCCTTCAAAATCATTTACTACAAATGAGAAATTTTCCAACCTGATGCTGACAACCAAGAGGCCTATGAATCATGGGCAAACACTTCCACTCCAGTGTACACTGTCTTTTGGAAAGTAAGGTGTGATCTAGGTATTCAAATCATCATTTGAGATACTGAGTAATACTGAATCCCCTTGTAACCGGGCCTGTGTTATGCAGTGTTTGTATCTCACTTCATTAAGTGTATTCAGCAGCTGAGTATTCTAATCAGGGAAAATATGGAATGCCACTTTTAGATTGTCCAGATATAAACGAGAGACAATATATGGAAGTGGGTAATTCATCTTTTTAAAATAAGCAGAAAATCTTCAGTGTGGTACAGTCGGATTGGGTGCTGGGTTAACTTTAAAGATCAACCTATCTGAAAAAAATATAAAACCATAAATGATATTGTGGACCTGTTTCTGCTCTGATACACCTACATAAATACTGGGTAGCTCCACTGGCAGAAAACATGCTTTGAGCCATAATATTGGCCTGGATTGTCCCCTCTCACAGTCAAACCCACAGAAACGTGATATCAAAGGAAGAAAATCTACACAGGGATCCCCTTGCAGAGTTCTTCCATTGTCATTCTCTTGCGGTGACGGGGCGGGGTGGGGGGCCCTTAACTTTGCTCTCATGTGAATAAGCAATGCGCCTAACTCCCAAACTAACAGATCCTAAAGGGAGATCTGTTGTCGGCAAGTATCATCTGTGGTATGCAGGCTTCATGTCTGCACACTGGCTCTCTGACCCGAGTCCTTCCTGCCCCGGCAGCACAGCTCCTTTGGAGCTGCACCGCCACCATGCTTGGCCATGGCTCCGTGGAGAAAACAAAACAGCCACTGGCGATATTAACTCTTTCATTCAACCTCCATGGGGCTGGAGGAGTGATAATGTCCCCTGCCCTCACCTCCTCATTGACCATGCAATCTCCATGCCTGGCCTAAACCGCAGTTCTGTGGCAGCAACTGACGGCAACCTTCAGTATGGGAAGCGGGAGATTTACAACTGAAGGGGAATGATCTGGGCCATTGAATGTAGTTCCTAAAACTTCGGGGGAGTTACTCTGATGAAAGCAGAATTTGGCCTAATATCTTTAGAGATACCATGGTTATTTAAAGGTTTTAAATTATTTTAAATATATTTGAGTCTAAAATGGAAGATGCTAAATTTCCTGGTTCCTTTACTATAATGTTGGGATACAGAATAAACTCAGCAAGAGGGAAGAACTGATAGTGCAGGAACTCTGGATATAAACTTCCCATCTTAAAAACCTTCCCACTTACCAAAATATCAGAAGGAAATGTCAGTAATCAATTTCCCCAAAAAAACAAAAAACCAAGATGAAGGTCTCCTCCAACGTCCATCAATCCTCACCTGATTTCTTTTTTTAAAAAAAAAAGCTAATTCAACAGAAAATGATATTTTCCTTTGTGGACACCAACATGAACAGCAAAAGCAGGTAGAAGTATTAAAACAAACATTTAAGGGATCAATCCTTGTGCATGCAAAACTGCTGTTGGTTTCAGTGAGAGTTACTTGTGTGTAAAGGCTACAGGATTTGGCTGTTGGTGCTAGACTGTAAGTGAGGGAAAAAAATTAACATTAAAATCATCCATGTCCTTACAAGCATTTTTTAATCAGGGCCTGATCCAATTTCTGTTGAAATCATTGGAATGTCTCTCATTGATTTCAAAGTGCATTGGATCAAACCTTCAGCTAAGAGCAATTAGATATTTTCTAATGTATTTTACTAATTTGTTGCCACTCTAACATTTCTTTACTTTGTGGTGGAATCATAGAATATCAGGGTTGGAAGGGACCTCAGGAGGTCATCTAGTCCAACCACCTGCTCAAAGCAGGACCAATCACCAATTAAATCATCCCAGCCAGGGCTTTGTCAAGCCTGACCTTAAAAACTTCTAAGGAAGGAGATTCTACCACCTCCTTAGGTAACACATTCCAGTATTTCACCACCCTCCTAGTGAAAAAGTTTTTCCTAATATCCAACCTAAACCTCCCCCATTGCAACTTAAGACCATTACTCCTTGTCCTGTCCTCTTCTGCCACTGAGAATAGTCTAGAACCATCCTCTCTGGAACCACCTCTCAGGTAATTGAAAGCAGCTATCAAATCCCCCCTCATTCTTCTCTTCTGCAGACTAAACAATCCCAGTTCCCTCAGCCTCTCCTCATAAGTCATGTGTTCCAGACCCCTAATCATTTTTGTTGCCCTTCGCTGGACTCTCTCCAATTTATCCACATCCTTCTTGTAGTGTGGGGCCCAAAACTGGACACAGTACTCCAGATGAGGCCTCACCAATGTCGAATAGAGGGGAATGATCATGTCCCTCGATCTGCTCGCTATGCCCCTACTTATACATCCCAAAATGCCATTGGCCTTCTTGGCAACAAGGGCACACTGCTGACTCATATCCAGCTTCTCGTCCACTGTCACCCCTAGGTCCTTTTCCGCAGAACTGCTGCCTAGCCATTCGGTCCCTAGTCTGTAGCTGTGCATTGGGTTCTTCCGTCCTAAGTGGAGGACCCTGCACTTATCCTTATTGAACCTCATCAGATTTCTTTTGGCCCAATCCTCCAATTTGTCTAGGTCCCTCTGTATCCTATCCCTGCCCTCCAGCGTATCTACCACTCCTCCCAGTTTAGTATCATCCGCAAATTTGCTGAGAGTGCAATCCACACCATCCTCCAGATCATTTATGAAGATATTGAACAAAACCGGCCCCAGGACCAACCCCTGGGGCACTCCACTTGACACCGGCTGCCAACTAGACATGGAGCCATTGATCACTACCCGTTGAGCCCGACAATCTAGCCAACTTTCTACACACCTTATAGTGCATTCATCCAGCCCATACTTCTTTAAGTTCATCTAGAATTAGAATGGGCCATGTATATTGCTAGACATTTTTGATTTGTATTATTAGCTGGTGACTTCATTCATTTATGCATGATACTACTCTGAAAGGGTGATTTTGCACAATTAGATTTTTAACCTCTCTAAATATTTGCTGCATGCATAAATATTTGTGCTGGAACATGAAAAATCAACGTTTGTAACTAAATGCTTATTTACAGATTCATGGCACTTTGAATATCTAACCCATAATATGGATTTAATGTTGGTCTTTGTGGAGGAATATGCAACTAATTTGCACTGTGTTTTTCAAACTTAAGTGGACATTTTATCTTAATCACTATATAAATAAACAGTTTAAAATTCAGGAGTTTAAAGCAATCATGAGTCGAAATAAGAGTAAACTATTGCATAAGAGCATCTTACGTGTCATATAGTACTCTGTGGTTTATACACAATATTAATTTGCTGTTTGGCAGTTATCAGAATAATTCTTCTTTACATGTTATATCAAAGTATTTCAATAAAATAGAGTAAGATCTGCTTACCTGGTTCTCCAGAGTTACATAAGTGGAATCAGAGTTTGTTCAGGTTAATCAAATAAATTGGTTCTTGTTGAATAACAGCAGAATATTTTTTTAATTTGTTTCAAATGATCTGCAATGCTTTTTATTCATGGAGTAGCTTGTAAAGAAAAAAGAAAGAAACTATCATTTGGATTTCAGATGTCTGGTCCACCAAACAGTCAAATGAATATTTAAACATGCACAGTAAAGTTAGACTTTATATTTTGAAAATATTGCTATTTGCAAAAGTCAGAATTATACATCCATGACCTTTAAAATGAAATGAACAATTTCAGTTAAATGCACAACATGTGAGTGGATGCGGTTTAGTGTCTCTTGCAAATGACTGTGACAAAATTATCCTACATAATGCATCTGGTCTGCTTTTAAAAATATACTTAAATTTGAGAAATGAAACTGTTTAGAAAGTCTGCAAATAATATGCCTTTTACACATTTATATTAATTCCTAAAATGTAATAGCAGGTATTACTCATGTATAACTTGAAGTATATCAATCCATGTTATAGAGACTATTTTAATTATTAATTTATTAAAAAAACGATTGCATTGCAATTTTAAACTGCAGGTCCTGATTTCATATAGGCAGCACATATCAGTGTGTGACAGATTTATCTTACCAATCTGCCTGGGGCGTCAGGTGATGAGGCTGAGGCTGCAGAATATTTAGGGGAGGAGTTGAAGGAGCACACCAAGTGACTAAGTTTTAAAGCTTTATTAATAAAATAACAGCGGTGAGTGCTGGGAACACTCCCACGTCATTCGGAGGAAGAAAGAAAGCGTTAGTGCTCCAGCCCTAACCCACTTTCATACGCACACATGCACGACCTGAGGCTGGCCAAGCCTGTGTGTAACGTAAGAAGAAGGGGGGAAGGGTGGACGAGAATTCTGTCCTGTGCACAGGCCCTCCAGGGTCCACTGTTGAGCTCCAACTTGCTTCAGCTCTCGGGAGGGTTTTAAGTCCTGGGTTCTTCTGGGGGCATTTCATCCAGGGACCTTTGTCCCCCGTACTCTCTGTACCGGTCCAAACCGACCTTTCAAGACTTCCTTGGCTTCCCCAAAACACATCGGCTTCAGGGTTGTTTGTTCCCATTTGCTGACCTTCGCATTCTCACTAGTTATTGCAATCCCCTGCAGTCTTGCTCAGTTTACTGCTCTGTTCTCACGGCTGGTCGGGGCTGGAATCCAGGCCCCCGTCTTTCTTGGCATCAGAGAGTCTGCTCGGGTGCGTTGGCCTTGCATGGCTGGAGTCAGCTTCTTATCTTCAGACCTAGCTGGATTGTCGAGTTAACCCGTTCCTTTCTCCCTTCCTCCTCTTTTGGCCTCTTGCAACCTGCAAAGGAATCTTTTGCTCCACACTCACACCTTCAACCCTTCCCAAGAGCCTTTCCAATGTGTATGAATGCATTAGCAGTATACAATGCTGGGGCTTACCCAGGGGACCCCCGGGGGCAGGGGGACAATTTTACTGTGACTGTGACATTCCCATGGGGCAATTTTACTGTGACTGTGACAAGTGGATATCTCATATACCCTCATGTACCATCATTCATATTATGTATGTCAGTATTCTACTCCCTGAAAACTGCCATTGCACATCTTCAAAAAGGAGCAGAAATAGATAGTCCTATTTTTCCCCTCCCAGGGTGAAATTCCATTCTCTTCTAACTTCTACCTGTGGATTTGATCATCTTGTTTACTGCAAACAAGTCCATAATCTGTGCATTTCATATCAGAAAGATCTGCAGGGACTTTGTGTATGTGTATGTGCGTGTGTGTATATCTATATCTATATATCTTGAGCAAATATTATGACTCAGAAAATAAAAGTTCATCCCTCCCCCTAAAAATGACCTGGAACCTGACACAAACGTAAGGGTAAAGTTGGCTCCTTTAGCCATATGTTGATTGATTATAACATCAAGCTATTTTTCTAGTAGTGATAATTGGATGGTAATGCATTTTGCCAAATGGTTGATTACAGGCAAACATAGTGGTGGTCTTTGAAATCTTTACAGATACCTTAGAAAACTAAACGCTGATATGAAATTTGATAAATTTCCCTATTAAAAGCATGTATAGAAGTACAATGCAATATTGAAGATACTGAAGTTATTGTTATTTAATTTTATTAGTGTAACACCTAGGAGCATTAGACATGGACCAGGACCCCGCTGTGCAAGGTGCTGTACAATCCAGAGGGAAAATGTTGTCCCGGTCCCAAAGAGCTTACAACCTAAGGGCCAGATTTTTAAAGGTGTTACTGTGTTCTACATTGCAATGCCTAACTGATTTCGGAACCTAAATCTCATTTTCAAAAGGGATGTAGGCACTTAGGAGCCAAAATCCCAGCCAAAGTTTTGAAGTTCCACAAGAGCTTCTAAATTCTGCTTTGAGGCAGTGATTCAAAGCTCTGTATTTCTAACAACCACATGACTGAAGCTCTGACAGAGTTCAGAAGCTGTGCAGGGTTGTTTGATAATCTGAAAAAATGCTTAACAGGAGCAATAGGCTACCACCTGGGTTGTCCCAGTTACGCAGTTTCTACTGTATATATTGCAACCTCAAGAATGTGAAACCAATTATTTGAATACAAACAATATGGCATATGGGCTGTCACGGTTCCTCCCCCACTCTGAACTCTAGGGTACAGATGTGGGGACCTGCATGAAAAAACCTCCTAAGCTTATCTTTACCAGCTTAGGTCAAAACTTCCCCAAGGTACAAAATATTACACCCGTTATCCTTGGACTGGCCGCTACCACCACCAAACTAACACTGGTTACTGGGGAAGAGCTGTTTGGACGCGTCCTTCCCCCCAAAATACTTCCCAAAACCTTGCACCCCACTTCCTGGACAAGGTTTGGTAAAAAGCCTCACCAATTTGCCTAGGTGACTACAGACCCAGACCCTTGGATCTTAAGAACAATGAACAATCCTCCCAACACTTGCACCCCCCTTTCCTGGGAAATGTTGGATAAAAAGCCTCACCAATTTGCATAGGTGACCACAGACCCAAACCCTTGGATCTGAGAACAATGAAAAAGCATTCAGTGTTTTACAAGAAGACTTTTAATAAAAAATAGAAGTAAATAGAAATAAAGAAATCCCCCCTGTAAAATCAGGATGGTAGATATCTTACAGGGTAATTAGATTCAAAAACATAGAGAACCCCTCTAGGCAAAACCTTAAGTTACAAAAAAGATACACAGACAGAAATAGTTATTCTATTCAGCACAATTCTTTTCTCAGCCATTTAAAGAAATCATAATCTAACACATACCTAGCTAGATTACTTACTAAAAGTTCTAAGACTCCATTCCTGTTCTGTCCCTGGCCAAGACGACTACAGACAGACACAGACCCTTTGTTTCTCTCCCTCCTCCCAGCTTTTGAAAGTATCTTGTCTCCTCATTGGTCATTTTGGTCAGGTGCCAGCGAGGTTACCTTTAGCTTCTTAACCCTTTACAGGTGAGAGGAGCTTTCCCCTGGCCAGGAGGGATTTCAAAGGGGTTTACCCTTCCCTTTATATTTATGACACGCCCCCCAAATCTCAGCTAGGGTGAAACACTGGCTGGGATTTCTTCCTGGAGCTCTAGGAAAACAGAGTTAATAAGACACATGCATCTCTAAATATACTACCAAGTACATAAAGACTAACAATATTTTCCACATCTCAAGGACGATTTTAACCAGTTGATTCTGGGAAACTTTCACGGGAGAGTGCATCAGCCACTTTGTTAGAAGCTCCTGAGATGTGTTGGATGTCGAAATCAAAATCTTGGAGAGCTAAACTCCACCGAAGAAGTTTTTTGTTAGTTTCTTTGACGGTGTGAAGCCACTTTAGTGCAGCATGGTCGGTTTGCAGGTGGAAACGCCATCCCCAAACATATGGGCGTAGCTTTTCCAGAGCGTAGACAATGGCATAACATTCTTTTTCAGTGACTGACCAGTTGCTTTCCCTCTCAGACAGTTTTTTGCTGAGAAACACTACAGGGTGGAATTCTTGATCAGGTCCTTTCTGCATTAAAACTGCTCCCACACCACGCTCGGATGCATCTGTGGTTACTAGGAACGGTTTGTCAAAGTCTGGGGCCCTTAGTACAGGGTCAGACATGAGTGTCGCTTTAAGCTTGTTAAAGGCCTTCTGACACTTTCCGGTCCACTAAACAGCATTTGGCTGTTTCTTTTTGGTTAGGTCTGTCAGTGGGGCAGCGATTTGGCTGTAGTGCGGTACAAATCGTCTGTAATAACCGGCCAAGCCTAAGAAGGATTGAACCTGTTTCTTTGACTTTGGGACAGGCCACTTTTGGATAGCATCCACTTTGGCCTGTAGGGGCTGATAGTTCCTTGACCCACCTGGTGTCCAAGGTAAGTCACTCTGTTTAGGCCTATTTGACACTTCTTAGCCTTAACAGTTAGTCCTGCCTCCCTTATGCGCTCAAGGACTTTTTGTAGATGTTCCAGGTGGTCTGCCCAGGAATCCGAAAATATGGCCAGATCGTCAAGGTAGGCGACTGCATATTCTCCTAATCCCGCTAGGAGACCATCTACAAGTCTTTGGAAAGTGGCGGGTGCATTTCGCAGCCCGAAAGGGAGTACATTAAATTCATACAGCCCGAGATGTGTGATGAAGGCTGACCTTTCCTTGGCAGATTCATCTAGCGGTACCTGCCAGTACCCCTTGGTTAAGTCCAAGGTAGAGATGAACTGGGCCCGTCCCAGTTTCTCTAATAGTTCATCTGTGCGTGGCATTGGATAGTTGTCTGGGCGAGTTACAGCATTTAGCTTACGGTAGTCCACGCAAAAACGTATTTCCCCATCTGGTTTGGGAACTAGAACCACTGGAGATGCCCATGCACTTTCAGAGGGGCGGATTACACCCATCTGTAACATATCCTGGATCTCCCGTTCTATAGCAGTTTTAGCTTGAGGAGACACCCGGTAAGGGTGGACCCTAATTGGGTGAGCATTACCTGTGTCAATGGAGTGGTATGCCCGTTCAGTCAGTCCTGGGGTGGCTGAGAACGTTGGCGCGTAGCTAGTGCACAGCTCCTGGATCTGCTGTCGCTGCATACGCCCAAGGGTCATGGAGAGGTTCACCTCTTCCACACCACCAGCACATTTCCCTTCGTAATAGACACCTTCAGGCCACTCAGCGTCGTTTCCTCCCTGGGCTGTAAACTGACAAACCTTTAATTCTCTGGAATAAAAGGGCTTTAGAGAATTAATATGATACACCTTAGGCTTTCGGTTGGAGGTGGGGAATGCTATGAGATAATTAACAGCTCCCAGGCGCTCCTGGACCACGAATGGCCCTTCCCACGATGCTTCCATTTTATGGGCCTGGAGCGCCTTTAAGACCATGACCTGGTCTCCTACTTTGAAGGAACGCTCTCTGGCATGTTTATCATACCAGGCTTTTTGCTCTTTTTGAGCATCCTGTAAGTTTTCTCTAGCAAGGGCTAAAGAGGTTCGGAGGGTGTTTTGTAGGTTGGTTACAAAGTCCAGAATGTTAGTTCCTGGAGAAGGTGTAAATCCCTCCCATTGCTGCTTCACCAACTGCAATGGCCCCTTAACCTCACGGCCATATACAAGTTCAAATGGGGAAAACCCTAAACTGGGATGTGGTACAGCTCTGTAGGCAAAGAGCAACTGCTGCAATACTAGGTCCCAATCATTGGAGTGCTCATTTACGAATTTACGTATCATGGCCCCCAAAGTTCCATTACACTTCTCCACCATGCCATTTGTTTGATGATGGTAAGGAGTGGCAACCAAGTGATTTACCCCATGAGCTTCCCAAAGGTTTTTCATAGTTCCTGCCAGGAAATTAGTCCCTGCATCTGTGAGGATGTCGGAGGGCCAACCTACCCTGGCAAAAATGTCTGCTAGTGCCTGGCACACACTTTTAGCCCTGGTGTTGCTTAGAGCTACTGCTTCCGGCCATCGGGTGGCAAAATCCATGAAAGTCAGTATGTACTGCTTTCCTCTGGGTGTCTTTTTCGGAAAAGGACCCAGAATATCCACAGCTACTCGCTGAAATGGAACTTCAATGATGGGGAGTGGCTGGAGAGGAGCTTTGACCTGGTCTTGGGGTTTTCCCACTCTTTGGCACACCTCACAAGACTGGACATAGGTAGAAACATCCTTGCCCATTCCCTCCCAGTGGAATGACCCCCCCAAACGGTCTTTGGTCCTGTTCACCCCAGCATGGCCACTAGGGTGATCATGGGCTAAGCTCAAGAGCTTGGCCCGGTATTTAGTTGGAACTACCAACTGTCTCTGAGGATGCCAGTCTTCCTGGTGTCCCCCAGAAAGGGTTTCCTTGTATAAAAGTCCTCTTTCTACAACAAACCTGGATCGATTAGAAGAGCTGAGAGGCGGTGGGTTGCTCCGTGCCGCCGTCCACGCTCTCTGGAGGCTTTCATCTGCTTCCTGTTCGGTCTGGAACTGTTCCCTTGATGCTGGAGACATCAGTTCCTCATTGGATTGGGGACATAGGCTTGGTCCCTCTGGAAGCGATATAGGGGATGGAGCTGTTTCTGTTGACTGTGAACCACTCTCCGCTGGTGCACTATGTTGGGATTCAGGCTCCGGCTGAGCCTCTTGTGTAGGGTTATCGGCTGCTGCCAGTTCAGGTTCGGTGGGGCCCTCTGGTGTTGAGGTTGCAAGTACTGGATTCAGTGCTGGCACGGGGTCTGGTGTTGGTTGCTTGGCTGGTTCCGGTTCTGGGACTGGTTCCGTCTGGGTCTCTGGGACTGGATCCACTACTGCTGTTGCAGACATTGGCCTGGGGTCCGGGTCCGTCACCTCTGACCGGGCCCTGATAGAAGTTTCCGGAACAGAGCTAGGCCCCACGGCTTGTTTAGCCTGGCTGCGGGTGACCGTTCCCACCCTCTTGGCCTGCTTCACGTGATTGGCCAAGTCTTCCCCCAACAGCATGGGGATGGGATAATCATCATAGACTGCAAAAGTCCACATTCCTGACCAGCCCTTGTACTAGACAGGCAACTTGGCTGTAGGTAAATTGAAAGAGTTGGACTTGAAGGGTTGAATCGTCACTTGGAACTCTGGGTTGATTAAATTGGGGTCCACTAAGGAAGCATGGATAGCTGACACTTGTGCTCCGGTGTCCCTCCACGCGGTGACCTTCTTCCCACCCACACTCACAGTTTCCCTCCGCTCCAAGGGTATCTGGGAGGTATCCGGGCCTGTGGACCTCTGGTGTGATTCCGGTGCAATGAACTGTAATCTGTTGGGGTTCTTGGGGCAGTTGGCCTTTACATGCCCCAGCTCGTTACATTTAAAACATCGTCCAGCTGACGGGTCACCGGGGCGAGGTGGGTTGCTGGAGAACGGGGTGGTGGGACGATAAGGGGTCTGGAGGGTTCTTTGGGAGGTAGGTGGGGCTTTGGGCGGCCCCCGGTAATAGGGTGTGGTCTGGGGTGGTCCCTTCTGGTCTCCGCTCCAACTGCGACCAGTTTTCTTCTTCTCTGCCACCTCCACCTATCTGGCTCCAATCTCTCCTGCCTCGATTACAGTTTTGGGTTTCCCATCTAGGATGTATCTTTCTATTTCCTCAGGAACACCCTCTAAGAATTGTTCCATTTGCATTAGGAAGGGCAAATTTACTGGAGATTCAACACTTGCTCCTGATATCCAGGCATCCCAATGTTTCACAATGTGGTAGGCATGTCGGGTAAATGACATGTCTGGTTTCCACCTTAGGGCTCGGAACCTCCGACGAGACTGCTCGGGTGTTATCCCCATTCTGACTCTCGCCTTGGATTTAAACAGTTCATACTTGTTCATATGTTCTTTAGGCATTTCAGCTGCCACCTCAGCTAAGGGTCCACTGAGCTGCGGCCTCAGCTCTACCATGTATTGGTCAGTAGAGATGTTGTACCCAAGGCAGGCCCTTTTGAAGTTTTCTAAGAAGGCCTCAGTATCATCACCTGCCTTGTAGGTGGGGAACTTTCTGGGATGGGAAGTGGTACCTGGAGAAGGATTGCTAGGGTTTGTTGGTATATTCTGCTGGGCCTTTATCCTCTCCATCTCCTCCACATGCTTCCTTGCCTCCATTTCCCTCTTGTGGGCAGCCTCCTGTACCTCCTTCTCCAGCCGCATGAGTTCTATCTGTCTTTCATGTTCCCTTTGTTTTTCCTCAGCCTGAAATTTGGCTAATTCCAGCTGTAGTCGAGCCGAGGATTTGGCCATTCTAACCTCTCTGTTTTTAACTAACTTTACACCCGAGGTTTAGAAATAAACAAACAAAACTTGGCTGTAAAATTTTGCTGTGCTGGAATAGAATACCTATTCTCTGATAGTGATTGTCAGCCTACAGAAAAAGACAATTCCCTTGTCTCTGCTCTGGGCCCAAATTAAAGCAAAAAACCTCCAACTACTTGGAAACCTGCTTACCCAGCCCAAAGAAAAAAAAATTTCTTTTCAAACCTGTGCTCCTTGTAAAACAAAAAAAAAAATCAAAATCCTAAAAAAAACCCTGCCACTTTTGTCTCCAGGCAAATGGGTAGAGCACACACCCCCTATTTACTTTTAGGAAGAAAAGAAAAAAAAAAACCTCTGGGTTGGAAGACTGTGAATTTCCCTGCAGGAGTTAAGTACCCTGCCTCCAGGCAAAGAAAACCTGCAATTCACAAGATAATCCCCTTTTGTCTCTGCTTGGCCACAAAGCAGAGAGAAACCAAGCTGCTTTCAGTTTCAAAGCTGCTTCCTGGACTTCCTAAAAATTCCTTTTTAAAATCTGTATTTCTAGTTCAAAAAATCTCAACTGGATCTCAAAATGATTTCAGGTTAATCCCACCACTGTGCCACCATGTCACGGTTCCTCCCCCACTCTGAACTCTAGGGTACAGATGTGGGGACCTGCATGAAAAAACCTCCTAAGCTTATCTTTACCAGCTTAGGTCAAAACTTCCCCAAGGTACAAAATATTACACCCGTTATCCTTGGACTGGCCGCTACCACCACCAAACTAATACTGGTTACTGGGGAAGAGCTGTTTGGACGCATCCTTCCCCCCAAAATACTTCCCAAAACCTTGCACCCCACTTCCTGGACAAGGTTTGGTAAAAAGCCTCACCAATTTGCCTAGGTGACTACAGACCCAGACCCTTGGATCTTAAGAACAATGAACAATCCTCCCAACACTTGCACCCCCCTTTCCTGGGAAATGTTGGATAAAAAGCCTCACCAATTTGCATAGGTGACCACAGACCCAAACCCTTGGATCTGAGAACAATGAAAAAGCATTCAGTGTTTTACAAGAAGACTTTTAATAAAAAATAGAAGTAAATAGAAATAAAGAAATCCCCCCTGTAAAATCAGGATGGTAGATATCTTACAGGGTAATTAGATTCAAAAACATAGAGAACCCCTCTAGGCAAAACCTTAAGTTACAAAAAAGATACACAGACAGAAATAGTTATTCTATTCAGCACAATTCTTTTCTCAGCCAATTAAAGAAATCATAATCTAACACATACCTAGCTAGATTACTTACTAAAAGTTCTAAGACTCCATTCCTGTTCTGTCCCTGGCCAAGACGACTACAGACAGACACAGACCCTTTGTTTCTCTCCCTCCTCCCAGCTTTTGAAAGTATCTTGTCTCCTCATTGGTCATTTTGGTCAGGTGCCAGCGAGGTTACCTTTAGCTTCTTAACCCTTTACAGGTGAGAGGAGCTTTCCCCTGGCCAGGAGGGATTTCAAAGGGGTTTACCCTTCCCTTTATATTTATGACATGGGCAAATACAGTTTTTGGAGTTATTTCCACCAACACCAAAGAGCACCAAACTCTGCTCATGTTTCTTCTGAGCAGTTGGTTCCCAATGAAGATAAATTATTCTAAGAATATGTTGATGTTGTTATATTTTAGCTGTAGAGTAAAAGGGAGAGCCAAATATTTATATACATATATTAAAAATAAATCAAAAACAAACCCTGCCTCCACTAACAATGGAGTCAGTGAACACAGAATCCCCAAGTCCTCTATAGAATATTCATGATCAGTAAATCCCAGTTTGTGTACCATCATTCTTCAAATAGAACTCAAGGGATATCGAGTAAATGCTGTGGCTGAGATGATAAGATTCAAGAAAAGAAATATGCAAACAATGATGTACCTTTTCCCTGAGAAGTAAGTTATATCAGTGCTAATAAGAATGCCGTCTATATTTAATCAGAAGTATCTTGTAGAACTAGGATAACTACAAGTTGACTACATTTAAGATTGTGTTTCCAGGTGTTTTTCTACATAAAGAATAAAGAGGACTCATTTGAGAAATGTGTAGTGTCAAGCAGTTTATTTGCATGATAATTGTTCTGAATTTTTGTATTCTTACAGGCAGGGAACAGGGGGCTGGACTCTGGGTCTCCCACCTCAGTGGCGAGTGCCATAACCACCAGCCTTACAGAATCATTCCCTCCCACCAATCTCTCTCTTGGCCAAAGACTATTTAAGTATTTATCCAGTCCTTAATCCAGTGTCCCAAATAGGAGTAGATAGGTGGACATATATATTCATAATTCTTTTAAATGTTTCACCTTGTTGTAAATGAATGCCTGTATGATTTAGCCTTGTATTTCAGCCAGCATGATCTTTTGGCATGTTTTGGATGCCTGCCCTCTATAATTTCCAGTTAAGAACTATATTGCAGTAGTTGTCAGGGTTCAATCTGGAGGGTTTGGCAACTGGATAGAGGATATTAGGGTGTTTGACATCTGGTTGGCAGTTAAGGATTTAGGAGTAAGCAAATTGTTTGGATGGCACCTGCCTCCATCAACACTAGTTCAGTTTCAGTGGCTTTCCTGATATGGGCATATTATTAGAGTGGGTGACCAACAAATTCTGAAGCATGTGTACCAGGAGTGCCACTGTATGGCCAGCAATCACATGGGATTTGTCAAGGTTCCTCCCCCACTCTGAACGCTAGGGTACAGATGTGGGGACCTGCATGAAAACCTCCTAAGCTTATCTTTACCAGCTTAGGTCAAAACTTCCCCAAGGTACAAAATATTCCACCCGTCGTCCTTGGATTGGCCGCTACCACCACCAAACAAATACTGGTTACTGGGGAAGAGCTGTTTGGAAACGTCTTTCCCCCCAATTACTTCCCAGAACCTTGCACCCCACTTCCTGGACAAGGTTTGGTAAAAAGCCTCACCAATTTGCCTAGGTGACTACAGACCCAGACCCTTGGATCTTGAGAACAATGAACAATCCTCCCAACACTTGCACCCCCCTTTCCTGGGAAATGTTGGATAAAAACCTTAACCAATTTGCATAGGTGACCACAGACCCAAACCCTTGGATCTGAGAACAATGAAAAAGCATTCAGTTTTCTTACAAGAAGACTTTTAATAGAAATAGGAGTAAATAGAAGTAAAAAAATCCCCTCTGTAAAATCAGGATGGTAGATACCTTACAGGGTACTTAGATTCAAAATGTAGAGAATCCCTCCAGGCAAAACCTTAAGTTACAAAAAAGATACACCGACAGAAATAGTTATTCTATTCAGCACAATTCTTTTCTCAGCCATTTAAAGAAATCATAATCTAACACATACCTAGCTAGATTACTTACTAAAAGTTCTAAGACTCCATTCCTGGTCTGTCCCCGACAAAAGCAGCATATAGACTGACAGAGACCCTTTGTTTCTCTCCCTCCTCCCAGCTTTTGAAAGTATCTTGTCTCCTCATTGGTCATTTTGGTCAGGTGCCAGCGAGGTTACCTTTAGCTTCTTAACCCGTTACAGGTGAGAGGAGTTTTCCTCTGGCCAGGAGGGATTTTAACGGGGTTTACCCTTCCCTTTATATTTGTGACAGGAGTCAAAAGCTTCAGTGGTACAACAAGATTACCAGTGATGGTCATAAACTGAATATGAAACCTGACCACCTTAAGCGCCTTGCCAGAGATTGAGCTGGGTGGTGCATGATTAGCAAGGAAACCATATCCCTGTGGGATTTATCAGGATAATGTTGATGTTATCTGGATGTTTTTGCTGAAATGATCAGCAGTGAAGTAGTTAACAACAATAGTAAAAACAATCTCGATATTCAGACTGTCATCTTTAGATTTCAGATGAGATGACTGACTCCAGTTTTAAACTGATATAATTGAGTGCAAAATTTGGCCATTTGTCTTTATATGTGTCTCCAGGTTTTGCTATGTTCTTACCAAAGAATAACTCTTTCTAATAGCTGAATGCCACCAGATGATTCATGTGGCAACCACTTACACATTTCTTTGGAGCATTTAGGTCTTGATCCAGAAAATCAAGTAAGGACGTGCAATTTTAAGTATGTGAGTAGTTCCACTGACTTCAGCTGTACCACTTATTGGCTTTATTAGATTGGGACTAGTTCAGTAAGTCTAGTGAAACAACAGAGTCCATGAATGCCTGTGGATTTACTGAATGCAAAAGAGAGACTTGTAAACTGGCACTTCTGTAAATGATGGCAAGAAACATAAAATTTCCCCACATGGATTTTCATTCAGGAACACCCAGGGTATCTCCAGTGACATTTCTCCTATTGATGTCCTCCTGAACACTTTGCTATCTGGTGCCTGGATAATGCTGTAATGGGAATACATGCTGAGCTGAAAAGTTGTTTTCTATTACCCACTTCACTGTGCCACTGTAATTTGGGTGATATATTACAACTCGCACCTGCCCCTTGTAATTCTCAGTCAGTTCCCAGCCCCCACCCCGACTTAACTTGTACAGTAGGTTTATGATATGTAGTTGATTTAAATGCTTGTCCTCTTTCCACAGTCTCTAATACCTCATCTGCCTTCAAGTTGTTTGTTGTTGTTGGTGGTGGGTTTTTTGTGTAGTTTTGTTATTTTATCCTAATCATATATTATAGCTGTGTTTTCCAACATGGCTATGAATGAGGATCTGTCAACATTTTCCATTGTAGACTTCTGTTTTTAGAGTTTTATAACTTCAATGTGCAAATTCTGTGCAGGCTAAAATTTGATATAGATGATCTCAGCCTATGAGAATAGAAAAAGTTGACTAAGTAGAGAAACAAAAGAAAACTCTAGCTATAGTCTAAATTTTCAAAATAAATAATGATCTTGGATCAATCGACTTCTGACTGTTCAAATTGAGACAATGGGCGAATTCTGGATCATGAAGTTGCAGAAGTTTGCAGGAGAGCAAGGAGTACACTATGACCTAGGGATTGCTGACTGCAGGCTGATTTGGGTGGAGAGAGGTGGCCTGCATTAGCATCATGTTTTCTTCATTTGAGGTTGTAATCTACAGGACACTGGTGAGTCACTCGAGTGGAAATGATCTGGTGCACTCTCATACAATGTATGAGAGCTAATTTGGATCCCATCAGAGATTTGTGTCCAAGATTTGTGATAGTTTTCTCTGATTTTGTGAGCGTCTGAATAATTGCTACAGTGACAATATGAAAGAAATTAAGAAGTGTTGGAAGAACATTAATTAGGAAATTGGAGGGGTGACCAGAAAATGTGCATTGTATGGGCATAGAAACATTATAAGCTCTGACGTTTCTCTGTTTCTTGAGATGGGATACACCTATTCGACAGGGGTCAGACAATCTTTCTCTCAAACATAAAATTGTCAGTATTTTGCTGTGAATTGTCTTGCTGGCCCTGCACAAATTCTACCCTCCAACCATTCTGAAACATGACCAGGAACACCATTCCACTGTAACATAGCTGTCAAGGTTCCTCCCCAACTCTGAACTCTAGGGTACAGATGTGGGGACCTGCATGAAAAACCTCCTAAGCTTTTCTTTACCAGCTTAGGTCAAAACTTCCCCAAGGTACAAAATATTCCACCCGTCGTCCTTGGATTGGCCGCTACCACCACCAAACTAATACTGGTTACTGGGGAAGAGCTGTTTGGACGCGTCTTTCCCCCCAAAATACTTCCCAAAACCTTGCACCCCACTTCCTGGACAAGGTTTGGTAAAAAGCCTCACCAATTTGCCTAGGTGACTACAGACCCAGACCCTTGGATCTTAAGAACAATGAACAATCCTCCCAACACTTGCACCCCCCTTTCCTGGGAAATGTTGGATAAAAAGCCTCACCAATTTGCATAGGTGACCACAGACCCAAACCCTTGGATCTGAGAACAATGAAAAAGCATTCAGTTTTCTTACAAGAAGACTTTTAATAAAAATAGAAGTAAATAGAAATAAAGAAATCCCCCCTGTAAAATCAGGATGGTAGATATCTTACAGGGTAATTAGATTCAAAAACATAGAGAACCCCTCTAGGCAAAACCTTAAGTTACAAAAAAGATACACAGACAGAAATAGTTATTCTATTCAGCACAATTCTTTTCTCAGCCATTTAAAGAAATCATAATCTAACACATACCTAGCTAGATTACTTACTAAAAGTTCTAAGACTCTATTCCTGGTCTATCCCCGACAAAGACAGACTATAGACAGACACACAGACCCTTTGTTTCTCCCCCTCCTCCCAGCTTTTGAAAGTATCTTGTCTCCTCATTGGTCATTTTGGTCAGGTGCCGGCGAGGTTACCTTTAGCTTCTTAACCCTTTACAGGTGAGAGGAGCTTTCCCCTGGCCAGGAGGGATTTCAAAGGGGTTTACCCTTCCCTTTATATTTATGACAATAGCAGTTCTTCACTCCAGGCACTGTGTGTGTTGGGTTATAGGAAGGCAAAAGTAATGGCAATAGACACCTTTGTATTCCAGGGAGTGAGAATTTCAGGGATATGCATTCTCTGCTTGGGATGGGGGGAGGCAGGGACTGGGTACTGTAGCACAGAGGAGGCCAAATTGGAGGGAGAAACACAGTGAATGGGTCTGGGACATGGTCCTGAAGCAGGGCTGGTGGAGCCCAGCTGGTGTGTGTGTGTGTGTGTACTGGCCAGGCAGGCATGCAAACTGCAGGACATATGTACAGTTTCCTAAATGACTACTAACTCTTACCAAAAACATATCTTTTCCTGTTTAATAAAAATTAGGAAATTCAATGGTGAAAACTCTGAGTTAAGGTTGCTTGATGGCATGTCATCTCCTCACAGAACGGTGAGCTGATCAAAACTCAAATTTCCAAAAACCAGGCAATGCACACTTAAGGTTGTTCAGGCAACCTTAACTCTTCTGTCTTTCAGCAATGCCCCAATATACCCTGTTGACTCTCATACCTGTTATTTATGTATGTCCCAAAGCACCCAGTATTCACTCCCTACATACCATTGGAATAATCTTTGTACAACATATGCCTTGTGAGGTATCATTTGAAGATGAATAACTCACTGGTCAATAATATCATGGCAAAACGTATGTAGCAACAGTATATGTAAAGTTATGATTTCCCCTGGTATGATGATGTTAGCACATGTTCAAAACCAGACAGCCCTGCCTACACAAAACTTGTTAAGCAGGCCTAACCTAAACAAAGAAATGTGTGTTTACCTTAATTTACATATAAGTAGTAAACATAGTCCTCAGGACAGCACAGGGAGGAGATGACAGAAAACAAAACAACTTGCATTCTAGCAAACACATGTGCGGGAATAAAGAGCATGGAGCCTCATCACCACCAAACTCCATGTCTCCTTCCTTATGGTTTGGATAAGCTTTTAGTTGGAGGGGAAACCACTTCAGGAGAACCCACTTCCAAGGTTCACTGGACTAAAAAAGAAAAGGGCAGAATACCACATTTTCTCTTTCACCTAAGAAGAGAAGGTGCACCAGCACCTTTGAGCCTCTGGGAGAGATTCTGACCAAAGAAAGGGTCAGTCACCATCTTGCTGGAAGACTGTGAGTGAGAAAGACCATCTTCAACAAAGCCTTGAACCAAATCTTGCTAGATATTTTTAGATGTGTATATTCACTTTTATTTGCTCATGACCATTTCTAACTTTATCCCATATACTTGAATTCACTTAAAATCCTCTCTTATTTTGTTAATAAACTTGTTTTATTTTTAAAACAATCCAGTGCTGTGTGTAAATGAACTGTTTGGTAACTCCAGTTAAAGTAACTGTCGAATATTGACTCTTTTCAGGGGCAACAAACCTTAATATCAGAACTGTCTAGGAGAGGGCAGAACAGTGCCAAACTTTTTGGAAAACCGAGGACTGGGAGTGTGTTGGGGTCACCCTGTAAGTCTGTACAAAGATGGTGGAAGCCAGAGTGTGACTGGAGTGTTGCTGACAGGCTGCTGGGGTCAGATCTGCTGGACCAGGGCTGCAGCTGCACACAAACACTCAGGGTGTGACCTGCCTGCTGGTAGGCTGGTTGTGAGTGTCGCAGGTTGGGAGCTACAGCAGCAAAGTAATGTGAGACACCCAGGGTTACAGGCCAGGCAGTGGCACAAGCCCTCCATGGTCTGGATTGCATCCCAAAAGGTGACACTCTGTTAGCATCACAATTGCTGACATGTACAAGCTCTTCACCTCCTTTTACGGGCCATTCGCTGCCACCCCCAGGATTCTACTTAACACAATTGAAGGGGGGGGGGAAAAGTGCGCCTTCGCTCTGTTTCCCTGGAGCTGGCAGTAGCCAATGGGAATTATTGGGATCCACTCCCAGTGCAGTCTGTGTGTTTGTCGTACCTACACTAAATGGTGAAGGCAGTAGCTAGCCCTGCTTGGGAAACGTGTGTTTGTGGTATGAGAACTGTGGGTTACTTTCAGGTGTGCAACAATGTGATAAAATCGATGTTTTGCACCCTCCAATGTGTGTGAGCAAAGGGAAGAGCTGCAGGGATACCTAAAGGATCCATATGCATCATAGAAATGCAGAATTGTGTACATTATATGATTAGGAGGGAACTGCAATTGTATTTCAAAGGGCAATAGCAAACTGGGATAGGAGAGCTGCCTAAGCATTTATTATCTGCATGCACTCCAGGATAAAGTGAGTGTGATTTGTGTCAGGCGTAGCTGTACTGCTTGGTGTGTTTGTGAGATCTATGGATTACTCTGAGGTATGTGACAGAGCTGTGATCGTGATATGAAGAGATCTATGTTTTTCACCCTCTTGTGTCAGGAAAGAGAGGAGGTGCATGGGAACCTGCAGGATGCAACATTTCCATACAGAATTGTGTGGGCTATGTCCATAGCAGGGCACAGGGCTTTTATTAGAAAGGATATTGTTAGCAGTGAGGTGGAATAATAGAGAATTCTAGTGCATTAAATGAGGGTTAAGTCAAAGTGCAGGCTGAGATGGCATCCTGTAAACATAAGGGTGTTGTAAAATGCTGGGAAAGGTTTCTTGAACTGTAAACATGTGGTATTCTTTCTGAGGAGCTGGCAAAGTGTGTGAATGTACCTGGAACCTCTGCAATATTATAGTGCCACCGGCCAGTGCAAGGATGGGCATACTGAGTCATTGCTTGAAGAAGGTAGAGGGAAGGTGGCATGGACAACTGCCCCCGCCCCTTTTGTTTTTTAATAGTGTTAGATGGAATCCTGTGGGTGAGAGTGAATGAGTTGTAAAAGGAGGGGAAGAGAATGTACATTTCAGCAACTGTGGTGGAGTAAAGGTTGGTGGAGTAAAGGTACTTGTGTTAACAGGGTGCTGAAAGAGAGCAAATGGAAGGAAGCATGGGCAAACTGAATTGCAGTTCCTGGTTTTCAGAAATTTGAGTTTTGCTTAACTCAGTGTTCTGCAAGGGGGATGACGTACCAGCAAGCCACCTTAACGTGCAGTAAATATAGTTTTTTGCCATTGAATTGTTATATCTCTGTACAACACTGAACCCAATGAGGCACCAACTGTGATTAGGGTTTTGAGGCACAGCTGAATTACAAATAATAAATAAAATAATATTTATAGTTATAATTAGTCACACTGTAACCCCAAATTATGACTTTTTTGCAGCCCAATCTTATTTCCTTTTCACATCTAATTGCTCTCTTTTTCTTTTAGTATTAAGAATAACATCCGTAGGGGGTAAAAAGTACAATGACAATCCCCAGGCCATGGGGCATCAATGAATAACAGATGCAGGTAGCACGATATCATCCCATGTTACAATGCATTATGGGTTTGGCTTTTCTCTGAAGCATCTGACATAGGCCACTGTTTGATACACCATATGGGTCCAGAAGTACTATTGGTATTATCTAGTAGAACACTAATAATGGATTGGGTTATCCCCTCTCATGGAAATGCTCACAGGAAGGGAAATCTCTTTCCCTGCAGAATGGGCTTCAGGGCTGATCCACAAACCTAGAGGACCACCCTGAACACCATACCCTTGGTCCCTGGTAGTCCATTGTACTGGCAACTTTTGGCTTCAGTTGTCCCCAGGATGCCTGGGAAGAAGGGGATCCACGGAAATGATAACACAGCCTGTGGACCACTGGGCGTGGAGGGAGCTGGAGGCTATGTTATTTTATACGGTAGGTAGCTGTAGTGTCTTTGCTGCTTAACCTACCCAGGACCAGAAGGGAACAAAAATATGTGTTTTCACCCCTCTTCCTTCATGGAGTCAGACCTCTGGAGAGGCTTCTACAGGATAGGGGGCGGGGGGAGGATCTGCACCAAACAGAATAATTCTTTCCGCTTTTATAGTGCCTTACATCTGAGGATCTCAAAGCATTGTACTCAGCTGAATTAACTTAAGCCTTGAAATAAATTTTTTCAGGCAATAGCTGTGCACCCATCATAGAAAACCATTCAAGGAACCTTAACTTTCATACTGCAAATCTTTTAGTAACTCAGAGTAAATTAAAAAGTGCTGCCAAAACAATCTATGGTGGAAAAACTGTAGTTCATATTTCTATTTAATAAACCTCATATATTCTAAAAACAAGTACCAAAAACCCTTTCCAAAACAGAGCAGCAATGATTAGCTTTGCTGCATTTGTACCTTGACAGTAACATACTAGATGTTTTATTTGCTCTGTTATATATAACGAGCATTCCATTTGGATTATAAAACAGCATGACGAATGAATCAGAGTGTATTGATTAGGCTTCTACACTGGTCAGCAATCATTTTGTTTTCTTAGTTTTTATGCCCAAAGAGTGGGAATGAAAATATGGTTTAATTAGAATGTGACGAAGTGTCCCCTTCAATCAACATCTAGTAACAATGAAGATAAAGAGCTTAAAGCAGTAAGGTCTAATGGCTTGTCATAAGAAATGTGAAGTGATGAATGATGTTAGCAGTTGTTTCATAATCAGACCCTGAAGATTAATATTAAGCTGTTTTACTTAGTTTTTTATTTTGTTCATATTGAATTTGGATAAAATCTATTTAAACAATCTAGTATAGTTTTCAGGGACTAGCCTTGAAAAAAAAAACCCTTCTAATTAAACCATCTATGTTTCATTTAAGCTAAATGATTAGAAACATCTCCTAGTAATGGTGAATTAAGACAGTTTTTCCTAAATGAAATAAAGGCTTTCTTCAGATCAGTAACCTTCATGAACAGTCACTATCTAATTTACCCTTTTCTTTTACAAGTCCCTGAGTAAATAGGACACCTAGAGTAATGTTTCACTATCTTTCCTAGCATCCTTATTTGGATAGGAGTTATTCCAGTCAAGTCATCCAGTAGCAAAGTCATTTTTTCCCCATAGAGCTTCACTCATTACAGCACTAGAACAATTTGGTGGTTTCATTTTGCTTCGCTCCAGAGTCTCCCTATAGCCTAGGTCACTAGAAGTGTTTTCCACTGCATATGATAATTCAGTGCACGACTGGTAAAACCCGAATTTGCACTATACGAGATTGTATGCCTCTGCATATGCCTGAATTCAAATTCAAGGCTTTTGCTTTAAAAAATACAGCATGTTTTAAAATATGTTAGCTTGGAGGAGATCAAAAGATCAAGGGTGACATTCACTCTTCTGCACGGAGCCTGATGTTAAGGGTCCATATGGCCTTCTGCAGCCCCTGTGTAATGAAGTGAATGTCAGTTCAAGGGAGAGGAGATAGGAAATGTATTGTCTGGATTTTTGACATAGAAAACTCTCCCAGTTGCAGAAATGGAGAATGGGGCTCCTATTCTACACAATAGGAGATAGAAACAACCATATTATAACCTCATTCAGCTTTTGTTGGAAAAAACACTGGCTTTTTGAGCTTTGCGTTAATCATGTACGGTAACTCTGATGTTTTTAATGAAAAATTCTCTCTCCTTAAATTGGATTGTGAATGATTTCATGAAAAACAATACAATCTGAAATATATGTTTGAAATATGTTTTTCCTCTAGGATATAAGCTAGCTGGCAACAACAGGAAGGAATAAGGTATCTGATAGTGTACAGAGGTTCAGTAGGTGGCAGCCAAGGATTAGTTTGTGCTGTAGTCTTAAAGCCCAGTCCTGCAGCTCTTATTCCCATGAGTAGTCAGTCCATTGACACTCCAATGGGGCTACTCACATAAGTAAGGGCTGTTGTATAGGGCCCTTACTATGCAAGTTCTGGAGGCAAGATAGGGAAATAGCAGCTGGTTTGTAATTAAGATTAAATTCAACTGCAAACAGTTCCGGTTCTTCTAGAAAGCCACCCATTCAGCGTTAACTCTGGATATTGAGGGCAACACATTCTAATAATGAGACATAAGATGGAGCATTATTGATCCAATCAATGGACTTGCACTGATTGACTACAACCTGGGATTTAAATACACTGAAGATACAGTATGTTACCTAGCAACTGCTAAAGGACGATTAACTCTTTTGTGGCCATCACTTCCACTACCCTAACATGCTAAATATGTTAAAGCTGAATTTCTTAAATAAAACATTGAAAAAAAGTTTATTCTATAGTCTTTGTAGGGTCACACTTTGTCTGAAGGTTCCATTTATAACCAGTTTATAAATAATTAATAAATGATTAATAGATGTTCTAATAAATGATTAATCGATTGTTGTGGAGTCCAAAGAATTAATAGATTGTTCATAACCATGGCTTATAACATATTTTACTGAAGTGCTTATAAAATCTATAATACTCCCTACTCATGCCTATAATATCTATTAATCATGTATTAATTCTTTTTAAACTATTTAGACATGGGACATTAATATGAAGTGTGACCATTTGCAGATTCATTTTTATTTTTTTCTTCATTGCAACAGGGAATCGATGCTATAAATCTATGCCAGTTTACACCAGCTGAGGATCTGGCCTATAATGTGGGATTACTTGACTACTGTACCATGTTCTGAAATCAAAGTTGCATCCAGCTGCTGCAATTTAACAAAGTATTAGTTGAGAGCAGGGTGACCAGATAGCAAGTGTGAAAAACCGGGACAGGGGATGGGGGGTAATAGGCGTCTATATAAGAAAAAGCCCCAAATATCGGGACTGTCCCTATAAAATCGGGACATCTGGTCACCCTAGCTAAGAGGCAGTCAAACATATAGGAAGCACAAAGGATGTGTAAAGGGGTAACAGCAGGTGAAGGATCAACTTGAATTCTGAGCACTGTAATGTGAAATAAAGACGAGATGACCTAGTCTTTGTTATCTACTCTGCTTAGAGATCAATATATTGGTCAGGGTGTGTCAAGGTTCCTCCCCCACTCTGAACTCTAGGGTACAGATGTGGGGACCTGCATGAAAACCTCCTAAGCTTACTTTTACCAGCTTAGGTTAAAACTTCCCCAAGGTACAAATTAATGTTATCCTTTGTCCTTGGAATATCCACTGCCACCACCAAACTCTAACTGGGTTTACTGGGAAACGTAGTATGGACACGTCTTTCTCCCCAAAATCCTCCCAAACCTTGCACCCCTCCTTGCACCCCTCTTCCTGGGAAAGGTTTGGTAAAAATCCTCACCAATTTGCATAGGTGCCCACAGACCCAAACCCTTGGATCTGAGAACAATGAAAAAGCATTCAGTTTTCTTACAAGAAGACTTTTAATAGAAATAGAAGTAGATAGAAGTAAAGGAATCACCCCTGTAAAATCAGGATGGTAGATACCTTACAGGGTAATTAGATTCAAAACATAGAGAATCCCTCTAGGCAAAAGCTTAAGTTACAAAAAAGACACACAGACAGAAATAGTCATTCTATTCAGCACAATTCTTTTCTCAGCCATTTAAAGAAATCATAATCTAATGCATACCTAGCTAGATTACTTACTAAAAGTTCTAAGACTCCATTCCTGGTCTATCCCCGGCAAAAGCAGCATACCGACAGACACAGACCCTTTGTTTCTCTCCCTCCTCCCAGCTTTTGAAAGTATCTTGTCTCCTCATTGGTCATTTTGGTCAGGTGCCAGCGAGGTTACCTTTAGCTTCTTAACCCTTTACAGGTGAGAGGATTTTTCCTCTGGCCAAGAGGGATTTTAAAGGGGTTTACCCTTCCCTTTACATTTATGACAGGGTGTTTGTCAATATGTGATAATTTTTTTAGGTGTTCTGAAGACAGCTGAGTTGTTTGGCCTTTTGCAGCCATGAAGTAAAAAATTTATTTTCCACAATGTTATTCTGCGTTTTCTGTTCTTGTTTCCCAGACCTGATGTTCTTTCTGCTAATTGCTGTTACTTACCTATCTAATTATGGTAGAGCGGTTGGCAACTTTGGTGTTGTGTTAATGCCAAGGGTTATTACTGCTGTTATTAATTTCCTAATATTTGTAGGAAATTACTTTAATTTCTAGAAATTGCCGTCAGAGAGGCGTGAGGTAGAATAACTCGTCGATTTCTCTTTAAATGACGATGGAACAAATTCCACTTCTCTTTACCAGTGAATGCCAGCTATGTTAGCACTACCATGCTACATTTATGTGTAAGTGCTTTTAGGGCTAAACTCATTGTTGGCTTTAATGGACTCAGCTCTATTGAATTCAATGGAATTTCACCCATTTTTACCAGTAGCGATTCTAGCCACTTAGTTTGTATTTTACATTTACTTTTTGGACTTTTTTGTTAGTAATAATAATTATTATCATCTGATAATTATGTTGTATGTCTGAATCCCAACCTCTTTATTTGCAGTGAGTCAGATTCTGACACCCTTACTCACATTGAGGAGCAGCTTACTTCAAGAGTAGCCCACTGATTTCATTGGATATGTTAATGAAGTAAGGTGCTATTTGACATGAGTAAGGCTATCAGAATTTGGCCATCTTCTGAACCTTCCCACTCAGGGAGTGCACTGAGTACTTCAGAACTGGTAAGGAGTTTCCCTCCAGAACTTGTTTCTGATCTTCAGCACCAGTCCGCTTCCCCAGTGCTGAGAAGAAAGCGCTAGAAGGCAGATTCCTCAGAAGAGCAGAGAGTTAGTTCCACGAGGCAACTGAGCTCCCTTATACTGCCCACCAGCTTGGGGAACAGGGAAGGGCGTAGTCTGGAAAAAGCTTCCCGGTACCAACCTCATCTCATCAGGAGTTGTTGATTCTGGCACTGGCCATTGAGACTGACCCTCTGCAATGATACTGTCTTCTTCTGTGCCACAGCGTCAGGAAAATGTTTTTGTACCATTGACAGCAGAGAACAGTGCTACAGCATGAGACCTACACTTCTCAATGCTGGACTCCTTGAGGATACAGGAGACAAGCCGGTCAGTACCGGTGGATCCTCAGGCCCGAGCTACAGATTTACCACACAGTCTTGAAAAGCCCTTGGTTCTATGGGGTAGCTAGATCATCAGAGCCTCCAGTGCTTTCCTGTGCAATCGTTATGGCAAATGTCATCCTCTCTGCCTCCGCCAGCTAGGAGAACCAAGAAACGGTACCATATTCCTTCTCAAGGATGTGGACATATTTATACCCATTCTTTGTCTCAGCAGTGAATGAAGATGCTTATCAGGTTTGACCTTCTTCTGCCACAAAGAACAAGGATCCAGAGAAAATAGACCTTTGTGATAGAAAAATGTATTCCATATCTGGTTTACAATTTTATATCGCTAATCAACAACCCTCACTGGCCAGATGTAGCTTCTTTCTCTTGGACAATATGCTGATGTTCTCAGACAACTTGCTAGAGGATGCCAGAGAGGAATTCCAGACACTATTAGAGCTGGACAAGTTGTTCGCTTGCACCGCTCTGCAAATATCATTGGATGGGGCATGCAGAAGACTGATGAGATGTTCCATAGTCTTAAAGATTTAAGAGCCACATTGAAATGGTCACTTACACCAAAAATCACACAATCTTCAGGTTGCTTCTGGTCCCAAGAGACCAGTCACTTACCCCAGATAAATTGATACCCTAGATCTTACACCAAAGACACCCACAAGTACTCCTTTTCTTTTTGCTTACACCCATAGCCAGTCTTGTAATAAACTATCTAAAGATTTATTAACTAGGAAAAAAAATAAGAGTTATTTACAGGTTAGAGCAAGCAAATATATATATATATTTGCTCATATGAGTTATCATCTAAATCCTAAGAGTGACAGAGTAGTAGTGATCTGTCAGTTCAAAGTGTCTTTCAGGGCACAACCCAGGATGTAATTCCTGGTGATGTCTGGCTTCAGTTTGTTGTATCTAGTTCAGTAAGCATTCAAACAGCAAAGAGAGATGGAAAATTTTCCTGTAACTTTATTTCATTTCCTTCATTCAGCTTCCAATTCCAGAGGAGGAGCTTCCTTGCAAATAGCATTTCCAAGGTATAGCATAGCTATTAACCAATCCTTTGTATTGTGATGTTCCTCAAGGGCCCATCTGATTTTGGTAGGTTGGATGGGTGCGAGGAGGATCGGAGATGATTCTTGTGCCTGGGTTCACATGTTCAGAGCAAATATTTTCAAAGTTAAAAAGCAAAACCTACATATTTTCTTATAGCGTGGAATATCAGCATTACAAGTGAGATTAATGCATGCAGAAATTTACAAGCATTTCATAGTGTCTAAACACTAAAATATGTTCTTATAAGACTAATACCTATTTTGATCAAAACTAACATGCATCTGAACTGGTCTGGTCTCCATGAGTACCACTAAGGGAAATAGCTCTGATTCTGATGCACAAGGCGTGCACACACCTGGACCAGAATGGATATGTGCAACACATGTCAAAAAACAACAGTTATAGAACAGGTTAGTAATATTTTTTCCGTATAATATGAAAACAAAGATTGATTGGAAACAGAAATGAAATCTCCAAGAACAATATCAAAATAATTTGCATATCACTGCACAGACTACTTTGAATTAAAGTAATAGATTGTACTAGGACAAATATTTCTCTACAGCTGAATATTGATTTTGGCTGGGTGAGCTAACACTTTTCCATATTTTCTCAGATAAAATTACACTAGTGAAGTTCTAATTTCCGAAGTGTCAACAAACACTAACTGCACTTAGTGATGTGATTTTAGGGGTTTCATTACTTGCCTTTCCATGTAAAATGAACAGATGTTTCTTTTCCTGGCAGAGAGAGATTATTTCATACCAGATCTGATTAACCAGTAATACCCCAAGCATAGCATTGTTTTGGACTATATTTATATAGTTCAGAGTTAATGAGAACATCCTCAAGGATTTGGGCCCAGAATGTTTTTTTCCCCAAACCCAAAGGTGCATCATAGTACATATAAGAGACAGTGGGTAAAATTTTCAAACATGCCTAAGTAATTTAGGAGTGTAAATTAACTTAGGCCAGATTTACCAAGGTGTTTAGGCAGCTACAGGTGTAGACAGACACCTAGTGGGATTTACAAAAGTGGCTGAGTGAGGCGCCTAACTCCCATTGAAAGTCAATGGCAATGAGGTGCCTAACATCTTTAGGATTTGTAAATCCTATTAGGTGTCTGTCTATACCGCTAGGTGCCTAAATATCTGGAAAATCTGGCCCTTAGACTTCTGCGTGATTTAGGCTCCTAAATCATTTAAGTGCTTTTGAAAATTTTACTTACTATACCTGCCCTTGAGTCTTTAGAGATTGGTTTGCCCTAAGGTTAATCTGGAGTAATTCCATTGTAAATGAGATTGGACAGCTGAGATGCAGATGAGGAGTTTGTAGTAAATATATGAGAGCATTGCTCCTGTTGTCGTTTGCATTTTGTCGATAAACATAAGGCTTTGTAAGATAACTTCACAGAATAATATTCACAAGGAGCCATTTGTCAAGTAAAGTAAGACTTTGAGGGGAAGGTTATAATTGTTCCAAAAACACTGCAGGCACTAAGGGTGAGAACTCCACTGACATATGGTCTGAACTAGAGAAAATGGGCAAAATTTCATCTCCAATTATACCAATGCATTTGCATGTGCCTAACTGACAGCAGAATTTCGCTTTGTTTTATCTGGAGGATGGTGTTAGAACCAGAGCTTGGCCAGATTTACAGTCATCAGTATTCCCAGTGTAAAGCTCTACGTCGGTAGCTGGGGCTGTGGGGGTGCACAAAGGGAAAAGGGTGACCAAGAGCCCTCCCTCTTGGTCCAGCATCAGGCAGATGTGAGCCCACAAGAAAGAGTGTGAAGACAGTGCCATGTTAAAGAAAGTCATAGCTTTGTTCTTGTGTGCACTCTGTACAAATCCATGGAGGCATTGTGGCTGAGTCAGAAATAATGCCTCTGGGTATTTCTGCTGATGCAGAGTCCTGATGCATTCCACTTACCCTACAACTTGGGCTGTGGTTTAACACTAACAAGGCAATCTTTCATGTGGGCTATCCTGAATAGCTAAAATCTACGTTAAACAATGCATGCAGTGATAAATTGCCTTGGGACTCAGGTTTAGAGGATGTTTAAGGAAGATTTCTATTTATCAACAGCAGGGAAAATTGTATGGCCACCTTTGATTTTATTAAAATTTTTTATATAGTCAATATATCTTGCCTGGGTAGTAGGCCTGTGCCTCATTGCACTCCACACACGAATTCCTACTAAGTCAATACTGGTTTGTCCCTCTCTCTTTGGTATTTCTAAGGTGTCTGTGATCTAGATATCTAGCTCACAAACACTAGTACAAGTTTCACGTGGGCAGTGCTTGCAGGACTGAGGCCCAGAGTGATTTTAGCGGTTACAAAAAGGAGGAATTAAGTTATTTCTATAAAATCATAGAAATTACATTTCTTGAAACAAAAAGCAATGGGTCAAAATCTGCACTGGAATGCATGAAGATTAGAACCAAGACCTTAAGCAGGTATTTGAAACTGAGTGAGTTTTAGGGAGTATGGGTCTTGACCCCAGCTCTACAGCACCCTGCGGTGCTACTAAGCACCAACCTGCCACCCAGTATCCTGCTAATGGTTACTAGGACAGAAGGACTACTGGAACCTTATTTGCAGACAGCTGGGAGTCCTGATTGATCCACAGCTTCTGTATAAACCCAGAACAGGAACATATCCATGCAAATTGGAGGATTGGGCCAAAAGAAATCTGATGACGTTCAATAAGGATAAGTGCAGGGTCCTGCACTTAGGATGGAAGAATCCAATGCACAGCTACAGACTAGGGACCGAATGGCTAGGCAGCAGTTCTGCGGAAAAGGACCTAGGGGTGACAGTGGACGAGAAGCTGGATATGAGTCAGCAGTGTGCCCTTGTTGCCAAGAAGGCCAATGGCATTTTGGGATGTATAAGTAGGGGCATAGCGAGCAGATCGAGGGACGTGATCGTTCCCCTCTATTCGACATTGGTGAGGCCTCATCTGGAGTACTGTGTCCAGTTTTGGGCCCCACACTACAAGAAGGATGTGGATAAATTGGAGAGAGTCCAGCGAAGGGCAACAAAAATGATTAGGGGTCTAGAACACATGACTTATGAGGAGAGGCTGAGGGAGCTGGGATTGTTTAGCCTGCAGAAGAGAAGAATGAGGGGGGATTTGATAGCTGCTTTCAACTACCTGAAAGGGGGTTCCAAAGAGGATGGCTCTAGACTGTTCTCAATGGTAGCAGATGACAGAACAAGGAGTAATGGTCTCAAGTTGCAGTGGGGGTGGTTTAGATTGGATATTAGGAAAAACTTTTTCACTAAGAGGGTGGCGAAACACTGGAATGCGTTACCTAGGGAGGTGGTAGAATCTCCTTCCTTAGAGGTTTTTAAGGTCAGGCTTGACAAAGCCCTGGCTGGGATGATTTAACTGGGAATTGGTCCTGCTTCGAGCAGGGGGTTGGACTAGATGACCTTCAGGGGTCCCTTCCAACCCTGAGATTCTATGATTCTATGATTCTATGAAATGGGATCCACCTTGCCCTGGACTATGTGACTCCTGCGGCTTAACTTCCTGGTATCCTGACCTGGTCTGACTCTGGTTATCAAGCTGTGGTTCTGCTTTCAAGTTTGTCTCCTGCCCCTGATAACTTGTCCCAACCTGCCTACCATCAACACTCAGATCTTGGTTTGCTCGCTGGCCTGTCTCGGACTCTGACATCCCAGTATCAGACCTGGCCTGACTCCTGCTTTGACCATTAGGTAATACTGCCCATGTCCTGGTCCTGACACTGGGAGCCGGGGGCAGTGCCTGTGGGTGGAGGCAGTGAACAGAGCTGCCTGCCGCGCCTCCGCCTAGGAGCAGCCGGGACCAGCTGCCACTTGCAGGGAGCCACCCAAGGTGAGCGTCCCCTGGATCCAGCACCCCGCACCTCCTCCCACACCCCAACCCACTGCCATGAGACCCCTCCAGCACTGCTTCCAAACTCCCTCCCAGAGCCCGTGCTCCACACCCCACCCTGCACCCAAACCCCCTGCCGGCCCCACACCGACCAGACTATAAACCGGAATTTCAATGACGATCAGAAATGCTGGTTTATAGAGCTTTCTGGTTGGTGAAGTGCCAGATAAAACAGCTTTTACCATATTATCATTATGAATTACTGTTATACCTGTTCTGGGCTTGATACTGCATCCCCTGAATTCAATGACAAATGTTGCATTTCAATGGAATGATTTCAGTGGGAGCAGATTTAGGCTCAATATCTGTGGTCTCATTTGGCTCTGACACATTTGCTTTCTGGCTTGTATATTTCCTATTTTTACCTGATTTTAAATATACTAAAACACTTCTCATTTCCCCCCAAGTCTCAAGACACTGAGAGCTTAGAAAAGCTATTTTTCTCATTTTAGTTAACAGTATTGAGTGGAAGATGGCTGTAGTTTTGTAGCCTGATTAAGAAGAGAAATCCAGATTTTAGAGTACAAAATCAGAGCCAATTAAAAATAGCTTCAAGGTTATCTCAAGGTAGAGACATTTCAGAACTTGCACAGCTGCACTCAGGCTAAAGTTAATTACTACAAATACTTCAAGGAATTATGTTGTTTATAAAACTGGAGAGAATGCAGTCATGAAAAGCGAGCTTCAGGAGTAACAATGCAAAACCAGGCAAGAAAATTATTAGGAAGATTTGCTTGCTTTTGTAATGCATCTTTAACTATTAGTAAAATTGTTCTCAATAATCTACAATGTAAGGCACCTTCCCCATCAACCCAGCCACTGCTTTAGAGATACATGCTCCAGTTCTGTTATTACCTATCAATAGATACATATTTTTTTTGTCTCACGAATTTGTATTTAAACAGTATATTTAGTAAATATAGGTTTCAGAGTAGCAGCCGTTTTAGTCTGTATTCTCAAAAAGAACAGGAGTACTTGTGGCACCTTAGAGACTAACCAATTTATTTGCGCATAAGCTTTCGTGAGCTACAGCTCACTTCATCGGATAGTGAATATAGTAAATATAGGGTTCTTTTAAATGTATACAATCCTGGTCCTATAAAGTTTCTCCAGTCTTATTTGGGATGTGCTGCCCTGCATCAATGCTCTTCAAACATGACAGAAGAAATTGTAAAGGGCCAGAACAGTACTCAGTAAATTCCTATGCTGTTGGTAACATGAACACCGAGATTAGGAAATGAAGGCAAAGGAAAAAATGCCACATAAGCAGTGAAATGAATTGGATGCTTTATTAAGTCTATTCTGTCTTTTCCTGCTAATGACAAAAGCAAATCACAAACACCCATTATAAGGTGGTGTCATGGGGTGTTCACACCATGCTAGGTAGCTGGAAAGGGTCTACTTAGCCTGTTAGGCTGCACCTGGAGGAGAGTCAGTGCTCTGAAGGCCTGATGGCTGATGAAGCCCAGCTGAGGGAGGAGCTAAGCTAGGTATAAAGAAAGGAAGTTGGGGGTAAGAGGAGCTGCAGTAAGCAAGGCCTGATGTTCTACTCTGGGCCTAGAAAGAGAAAGGAGGAACTAGGGAGGTGAATAGGAGCCCTAGGATCCTGGACCTGAGAGAAGGGTGTACCTAGAGGAGGTTGGGGAAGGAGCATGTGCAACAGCAATGGGATCTGGCAGTGAGTAAACTGAGGAGGCTGCTGGATAGAGGGTCCCTGTGCTGGAACCTGGAGTAGTAGGGTGGGCCTGTGTTCCCCTACTCGCCAATGGGAGAAGTGGCACAGTGTGAGTAGTGGAATGAGATAGTCTGTCCAGTAGGACTTTGATACTCTCAAAGGGAAGGACTACAATGACCTGGTTGGAGGGCCATGCTATGAAGAAGCAGCCATCAACACTCAGATCTTCTGAATTCTGAATGATGAAGAAGCAGTAACCTGACTGAGGGAGGGGGTGTCTGACTGGTGGTGAGCTAATCCACCAATGAGCCACAAGGGGGCTACAGGGGTAAGTAGTGAACCCCATTACAGGTGGAAACTATTGTTTCCTCCTGCACTCTCAATGAAAAAAGAAAAGCTGTTTGTAATTTAAAGCATTTACTTAGTAATATTGAGAATCTCACTTAAAAATCACTGAGAAAGCTGGATGGATCGATCTTAAAGCTTGAAGAAATAAGAGGGCACCATTCAGAATTTAATCTAAGTCAGCTGCCCATGCTTCAGTATTTGAGCAGAATATATTTCATAAGCAGGGTTAGAGTATTAGATGGAAGCAGCCTGCTATCATCTTTACTTTCTGTAACTACTTTACATATCATTTATATAGGCTATAAGAACTGTATTTGGGCCCTGCTGAAGAGATAAACAGGGCTTAACCTAAGATACTGTATCCCTTTTAATAAACTTGACTAAACTTTAATGAGGGCTAAGAGATGCATTGTTTTAGCACTGGGTTGTGTGGGGTATTTACAATTACAAATGATGCATTGTATAGGGCCTGTGTGTGTATTTATAGCAAGTTAGAATTTTTTGTCCCCTCTAAAACAGGAATTATAAGATCATATTCGTGTATCTCCAGGGAATAGGATTCCACAAAGTAATGTTCAATTGGCTTAGAATTTTCTGCAGGAGAAAAACTTAAATATCCAAGACATGCAATAGTCAGTATGAAGATTCAAAGTAATGGGGCAGTTAAGTGTCATATAAAAAATTGCATTCTAGTGAATTCATTCAACTAGATAAATCAACACTAACCTGATAGGGGGAAAAAAATAAAGTTTAAAATAGATGGAAAAACCAGTGCTTTTTATTTTAAACTCCATTTGCTGTGCATTGGATTGCTTTCTTGAGCTTATAAATGTTTTTTTTATTCAATCTGATTAACAGAGATCATCACCAATAAAAACTCCTCATTACTAATAGTCACAATACTGTCATGTCTGGGGTACCACAGTATTTTGCTCTGCTTATTAGGTAACGAGTCCTTTATTCCATGTTATGGTAGCTGTGGGCAGATTGTGACTCCATAAGATGTTTGTTGTAGCAGTCATACCCCTTGTTGCTTGAGTACCATGATTTTGTTGGCAGGTCATCATTTTGACTTTAATGCTAAGAACAACAGATTCTCTGGCAACAGATTCTCTCTTTTCTCTTTTAGCCAAACCACTGTCTTGAAAATAAGTTTGTAACAAAACACAACTATTATTCTTCATTGGACCCAACACAGAACCTTAGATCTAAACAACTCTTTCCATCCAGCACTGTTTCTGGATAACAGGGTTCAGATTCAAATAGTCTCATCTGAGACAGTTCTTACTGTTTTCAAATGAAAAACAGGCAGGGACCTGTGAGACAACCGCTGTATCCCAGCCAATCAATCACACAAGACAATTTGGCAGATACTCTTTCTTTGTCATTCTCACTATATTTCTCCTGCACTTACAGAGCAACAGGCATCTGTTGGGTGGCTAATTTAATATACTTCTAAATTATCAGGGATGTTGACAATTTTCTTTTAAGACCTAGAAAATAAAATGTTTGCCTTGCATTTCAGTTATCCGGTTCAAATCTGATTGGAGACATATTTCTACACCTGACCTAGTAAATGGGAGGGCAAAAGCAGTTTAAATTTATCTTTGCACATGCTTCTACTGAAATGTGTGTGCTGCTTCTCCTCAGCCCTGGATCTGTTCAGTCCATAGATCTAGTTATTAAAATACAGTTAGTAGGTGTACATGTCTGAACTATTCTTTACCATAGCTTTTCTGTACAATTCTTAACTTAGCTTTTTTGTACATGTGAATCTTGAGGATCAGATGTAATTTTCATGACAGTCCTATTGTAAGTGGCCTCAGTCAGTTACCCAGTGTGTGATGTTGGACTAAAGGCTTTAGATTTCCTTACCCTATATCTGCTTGCAGCACTTAGTGAAATGATTAATTTCTCATGATTGACTATGTCAGCATCCTAGGATGTAAATATTCCATTTCAAAGAATCCTACCCACACAGCATTCTGCGTTGTAAAAACAACAAATGTTTTCCTGTGTCTGAGAATATTGGAAATGCTAAGCCACATAAAGACGTCTTTCCTTTCTCATCATTCAAGTTGTCCTTTTTACAGACAGTAACACAACTGGGCTTGGAATATAACATGACGACAGACAACAATAAAAGGGCTCTCCAGAACTGTTCCTTTTATCATACTCTAACCTTCAGAGTGGTTCTCTACTCTAAATTTTTTACAAGGCTCAACTTCCTCTGTGCAGTTATAGAACTTGAAATGCAATTCTCTTTGGAACACTAAAAGATTTAGAGTGTTTTGTCCAAAACCAATTTTTATCTGCCAAAACTGCAAACTGATGTGTCACAGAAAAACATTTAGAGGATCATTAAAATAGCTGTTGAATATGAATGTCCTTAAATGGAGACTGTAAGAAGCTCTCATTTAAAAGCATAAGTATTATAGAACATATGAATTTTTGGATTCCTTCTTAGACAGTATTTGGGATGATTTTTAATGAGCACTGTCATAAATATAAAGGGAAGGGTAAACCCCTTTAAAATCCTTCCTGGCCAGAGGAAAACTCCTCTCACCTGTAAAGGGTTAAGAAGCTAAAGGTGACCTCGCTGGCACCTGACCAAAATGACCAATGAGGAGACAAGATGCTTTCAAAAGCTGGGAGAAGGGAGAGAAACAAAGGGTCTCTGTCGGTCTATATGCTGCTTTTGTCGGGGATAGACCAGGAATGGAGTCTTAGAACTTTTAGTAAGTAATCTAGCTAGGTATGAGTTAGATTATGATTTCTTTAAATGGCTGAGAAGAATTTGTGCTGAATAGAATAACTATTTCTGTCTGTGTATCTTTTCTGTAACTTAAGGTTTTGCCTAGAGGGTTTCTCTGTTTTGAATCTAATTACCCTGTAAGGTATCTACCATCCTGATTTTACAGAGGGGATTTTTTTACTACTATTAAAAGTCTTCTTGTAAGAAAACTGAATGCTTTTTCATTGTTCTCAGATCCAAGGGTTTGGGTCTGTGGGCACCTATGCAAATTGGTGAGGCTTTTTACCAAACCTTTCCCAGGAAGTGGGGTGCAAGGTTTTGGGAAGTATTTGGGGGAAAAGACGTTTCCAAACAGCTCTTCCCCAGTAACCAGTATTTGTTTGGTGGTAGCAGCCAATCCAAGGACAAAGGGTGGAATATTTTGTACCTTGGGGAAGTTTTGACCTAAGGTGGTAAAGATAAGCTTAGGAGGTTTTCATGCAGGTCCCAACATCTGTACCCTAGCGTTCAGAGTGGGGGAGGAACCTTGACAAGCACTACAAAGGAATTTTATCAATCTTCATTTGCTTTACAGAAATCAGGAACAATACTAAAGATCATATTTGTTATGTGCATCAAAATAGTATCTTACAACATCAATGGTAACATGCTTTAATCTGTCATATTTATACAGTAAAAATAAATACAAATATACAGTTGCCATTTTACAAAGACTACACCATACCCACATATGTGTTCGTAGGGCGTATACTACGTTCCAAGTAAGTTTGTGCTAATTCAGTATCAAATGTGGCTCTGTATTCCAATGCCATGGCATTTTTTGCCCTAGGTAGTGTTGGTCTTTCTAAATAATTGGCCATAACAACTTGATAGCTTACTATAGTCTGAAAAGACACCCACTACTGGAAATTCCAATAAGACAAACCCCACGCAAGTATGTGGCATACAATCACTGGAAGCCAGAGCTGGTGCAGTTTGTTTCCTTTGGCATTTGCCTGTGCTGGTCTTGGTGATTCTCCTCCACCTTCAGGTTCTTTGCACCCTGTTCCCATTCTATGGGAGAAATATGATGCTGCTTTACAGAGGAGCAAGAGTTTCTTTGCTCTCCTCCATCCTCTACTGATGCTGCTGCCCTCACATGGGAACAGTTCAGGGGATTCCGTTATGAGGAAAGAGAAGCTAGCAAGGTAGTTCTCAGTTAGAATGATGGGGCAGAAAGCAAGCACCATTCACAAAATGGAGCAAAGGAGATGGTCCTGCCACCACCATTTTCCTTATACCCAATAGTCCAGTGATGAGGACACTCATCTGCAAGAGAACTTGCTCTGGAACAGGGACTCGAACCAGATTATTGGCTATTCTGGTGTAGGTCTTTCTTTGAAGCATTTCACTTTGTATGTGATCCTTGCATAAACATTGGGCCAGATAGAGCAAGAGTGCAAGAATGATTCTATAGCCCGGTGGTTAGGGCATTCCCCTGGGAGAGGGAATGCCTCGGTTCCACTCCTGGCTGCACTGAGTAGTTAATTGCTGATACAAAATGGAACAGCTTCAATAGGAGAGAAATTGAGAGAGACCACCTGAGAGAGACCACCTCAAAATACCCCATAGTCTGGCACTCACATGGGATACAGAAGACCTGGATTCAAGTCCTGTATCCCAGGTGAATGACATAACCACTGGGCTACCTTTTATGAGGGAGTCCCCACCACCTCAATCTAGATCTTCTCCTCCTCCTCAGTTCTATGGCTCTAGCCCTTCATTTCCCCTTCCTCTTAAAGGATAAGTGTGTGTGTGTGTGTGTGTGTTTAAAAAAAAAAAAAAACACCCCAAATGAAACTTTTTTTGATTTGAGTCAAAATAAATGTTTTGACCCAAAATTATTTTTGCTCAGACTTTTTCAATTTTCCCCAAATTTTCCCCCACCCTACCCTAAAAGTTTGATCCAAACCAATTTTTTTTTTGACTTTTTGGAACTGCCAGTGAAATGAGAGGGTGTTTTTGGTTTCCTCCCACATACCCACAGCAGTGGGCCAACTATGTTTTGTGTAAACAGCCATTGATTGTGATTAAAGCATGCTTGAAAACCATCTAATCATTCCTGTAGCTAAAACATCATATACGGCGCTTGTTTGAAGAATTCATGCATGAGTTGGTTGTTAGTTTGGCTTGACATAAATTATCAGGAAATAATATGTAGCCCTGAAGCCTAAAATTTCTATCTGTCATGAAGACCATGTCTTCTGATTACAGGAACTCAGTGCTATTCAATGGAATTTATCCTGCAGGGCAAGAAAGTACCTTCGGGGCAGGTGACATTTTTAAAATCCAGGGTAGTATTTGAGTTCTGGTAATTTGATACACAACACCTAGTTCGCATTAGAGTATATGAATATGTATGTCTTCATTTACCACTTGTGCTTTGCTCCATTTTATTTGCTGTCTTTATTTCCATGTTAGAGTGCATTGCAGTAAGCCACAAAATATCTTTAATTATAAGGTAAAAAGTTGCTGTTTGTGAGCAAAACTTAGGCCATATGAAAACTTTCCCAAAGCTTCTGCAATACAAGCTGTTGTTCATGTCTACTAAAGACTGATTATGCCTTTCAATCCAGCTTTATAGTACGTTTTGCTAAAATGGCAAATCCTATATCTGTTGGGGGTGTGTGTGTGTGTTGTTTTTTTTTTTTCCTGGGTGATGTCATGCCATGCCACAGTGAGTGCTCCAGGAATAATCTAACCTGCGGCATTGTACAGTTAGAGTGAAATTCACCTCTTTGAAGAAGGTCTAAACAAGCACCTCTGCACTCTGGAAACCCTGAATGGGGAGGGAGATGGAGAGGTGGACTCTTACCCCCTGTTTAAGGAGAAAATATCTTTGGATTTGTGGAAGGGTCACAGAGGGAGAGCAGAGGGTTCACAGAATTGTGTGAATGCAGTTTCTTGTGGTTTGAAGGAGCAGATTCCATGCTCCAACTTTCTGCCCTGAATATATCCAGTTTACTTTGTGCAGGAAGATTTGAATTTCAGTCATAGCACACATGGGGGAACAGAGGACTGTATGCACCTAGATCCCTTATGAAAAAGGCCTATAGAATGTATAAATGATGGAAACAATAGAGTATTATGGAAGTGTAATAGGTTACTATGGAAATTTTATAAACCCATCAAATTTAATAGTGTGCCAAACTTTCTATTAGTTTTAGAATAATCCTGTAGAATTCTATAGGAGGGACATAATTCTCAATTACATCCCATAGGATGGTTCAAAAGCTTTCCATAAGGAGTAGACCACAATTTAAAGTAAAAAAATATAACTTTGCCTGAATTTACCCATAATCTTGTATCCTGGCCAAAGAAAAATGTCCAACAAAACCCAACTATAGCACTTCAGTCATACTGCTTTCTCAGGGGAAATCATTCAGACCTACCAAAAGCTAATCTGACTTATGCTCTCATTTCAAAATACATGTTAAGTAAAACAGCAAATTATCTTAATTATGTTTCATATTTAACTATGTGTTTTCCTGGGCAAATGAAGCTTTACAATTGTTTGAAAGTCAGAGTAATTTGCATCTGCATTAAGAAAAGTCAAGGATATCAAATTATTAGTAGTTTCCACTAGAACAGCTGTGTGACTTTAAAAAATAAATAAAATGAAATTCAATAATCTAATCCAACAAGTGCTCTAACCACTGAGCTAAAGGCTATAAGAAGGGAACCATCCCCATTTACTCTTCCTTCTCTGGCAATTTTGTGCATTTAGACATCCATTGCTTTTCTTGAAATGCAAATGAGAAATTGCAGGTTAGGTCAAATGGAACAATTCCTTCAGTCTGACTTGAAATTTCTTCTGACATCTTGATTCACTGAAAATGTTGGGGGGGGGGGGAACTGGTGTTTAGTTCAACCCAAAACTTTTTTTTTAATTGCCAGTGAATCAAAATATCCATTTTCCAGCTCTATCCATTAGTACTTCAGTAAAGGGTTAAGATTTTAATTAGTCATCTGTTTAAAATACACTTTCAAAAAAACCCTACAAAACAGAAAGCAGACGTTCAAACATTTGTGTGTGTGTAAGGAATCCAACTACTTACCATTTTAAATCTTAAATAAAGCATGCTTATATGGATACATGAAATATGAAAGGTTAAGCCTGTGAGGACCCAATACAAGAGAAATGTTATGTGTACTCCATAGAAATATTCTGCAGAAAATCTTGCATATTTTACTTTTGCATTCAGGAAGACAACTCCTAGTGAACCATATTCTAGGGCAACAGGTGAGTCAGAAATAAGTGCATGATTTTATGCTGAATATAGAAAATACATAAACTATAATGGACACATTTTTCCTTGCCTTCAAAGGACCCTTCACTTTTCAGGAAGAACATATACTGCAGGGGGTCCATATTTAAAAAAATATAGGGACCTACTATACTTTCCAGCTTTATGGGTGTCTCTGCAAATGTCAATGTACACAAATAACAAACTGTTAGCATGTTGTTCGTTTAATTTCAGTGCCTCATGAAAGTATAATATAGTTCTCTCTTACTCTACAAAAATCAATCCATGCAAATATTCTAATAGCTCTTCTAAGAGTATCAGTAACGGAAGAAATTTATAATTTAAAAAAAATCACATTAATTGCGCTCTGATGCCCTGATTCAGGAAGTTATTTAAGTATGCATGTAATGTAAACTAAGTAAGTAACTTTCTTGAAGGCAGTGACGCTACTCACAGGGTTAAAGTTACACATGAGCTTAATTACTGTGGTGAATTGGGTCCATACTGACCAAACTTACCCAGACTGTACAACAGACACTTGTTCCATGGTCTGTTATAGGTGGACCTCCTGGAATAATTATACTAAAATAGATTTTGTATTTTCATTACGACTTTGCCTGTCTGCTTATCTGTATCCATCTGCATCCACTTTTCTTACCTTGAAATGGTAAGCTCCCTGGGCAGTTACTGTCTTTTTTTGTTGTATCTTGGTGCAGCACTTAGCATAATGATGTCCTGATCTGGAGCTGGTAGGGGCTACCCCAAAACAAGTGATAAATAGTAATAGGTTTGCACAGTTCTTAAGAAGCAAAACCAGCTGGTTGAATTTATTTATGCCCTTGTGACCTGAGGTTTGCTTCAAATTGTGAGATTTTAAAAAACTGAATGTGCCAGTTCTCTACTGAAATTGGTGTGTTTCATCCTCCCATCCTGCCTCTCATATGAGTCTGCCCAGTATCTTCTCTTTAACTTGGGTTATCTTTTGGGAAGACCCTTTTAGCCCAGCCTCACCTCCAGATGTTGCTAGGTTGTCAATCTTCTTTGGGAAGAGAAAATACATTAATAATAAGAACACCACTACTTGATATAGCACCTTTTCTATTCAGATCCCAAAACTTCAGACCCAGCCCTTCTGATTCTGGGAAGCAGATCAATGGTCCATCTAGCCCAGTATCCCATCTTCTGACAGTGGCCAGTGCCAGATGCTTCAGAGGGAATAAATAAGTCTGGAAAACTTTGAGCGATCCATCCCCTGTTGTCTAGACCCATCTTCTGGCAGTCAGAGGTTTTGGGCTACCTGGAACTTGGGATTATTTCCATGAGCATCCTGACTAATAGCCATTGATGGACCTCTCCTCCATGAACTTATCTAATTTTTTTTTAAGCTTAGTTATACTTTTGGCCTTCACAACCTCCCCCTAGCAATGAGTTTCACAGTTTGACTGTGCAAAGAAGTACTTCCTTTTGTTTGTTTTTAAACCTACTGCCTAATCATTTCATTGGATGGCCCCTCGTTCTTGTGTCATGTGAATGGGTAAATAACACTTTCTCTATACCTCCATGGTTTTCTAGATCCCTCTTAGTCCTCTTTACTGAACTGAACAGTCCCAGTCTTTGTAATCTCTCCTCCTATAGAAGATGTTCCACACCCCTAATCATTTTTGTTGCCCTTCTGTGTCCTTTTCAAAATTCTGTATCTTTTTTGAGATGGGGCAACCAGTATTAAAGGTATGGGTGTGCCATGGATTTATACAGTGGCGTTATCCTTTTTTTATCTGTCTATCCCTTTCCTAACAGTTCCTAACATTATTAGAATTTTTGACTGCTGTTGCCACTGAGTGGATGTTTTGGGAGAACTATCCACAGTGACACCAAGATCTTTGAGTGTTAATAGCTAATTTAGACCCTATAATTTTGTATGTATAGTTGGGATTATGTTTTCCAGTGTGCATTACTTTGGATTTAGCAACATTGAATTTCATCTCCAGTTTGTTGCCCAGTCATTCAGGTTTGTGAGATCCCTTCGTAACTCTTTGCAGTCAGCTTTGGACTTAACTATGTTGAGTAATTATGTATTGTCTCTAAATTTTGCCCCTCACACCTATTTCCAGATCAAAATGTTGAATAGCACAGGTTTCAGTACAGATCCTTGGGGGACCCTGCTATTTACCTCTCTCCAGTGTGAAAACTGGCCATTTATTTCTCTTTTCTTTTCTATTTTTTAAACAGTTACTGATCCATGAGAGGACCTTCCCACTTATCCCATGACTGCTTAGTTTGCTTAAGAGCCTTTGGTGAGGGACCGTGTCAAAGGCTTTCTGAAAGTCCAAGTACCTATATCAAGTGTATCATTCTTGTCCACACGCTTGTCTACACACTCTGAATTTTAATACATTTGATAGGCCTGATTTCTCTTTACAGAAGCTATGTTGGTTCTTTCCCAACATATCATATTTATCTCTGTGTCTGATTACTCTGTTCTTTACTATAATTTTTAACCAATTTGCCTGGTACTGAAGTTAGGCTTGCTGGCCTGTAATCACCAGGCTTGCCTCTGGAGCCTTTTTTTTAAAAAAAAAGTTGTTACATTAACGGTGGTAACTTATCACTTAAATCAGCCTCCGTACCAGATCACTGGAGGATAGTTAGTCATTTTACAATTTCATATTTGAGTTCTGATGACTTATTAAATGGATCCCGTTTGTTCTAAAACCTCCCCTATTGGCACCTTGATCTGGGACAGTCCCTCAATTTGTCACCAAAAAAGAATGATTCAGGCCTGGGGCTCTCCCCCACATCCTCTGCAGTGAATACTAATAAATAATTCATTTAGATTCCCTGGTTTGTGTTTTTCTACAACTGTGAACTTGCTTGAGCAGTGTGTTAGAAGCCACCTCGAAAGCCACTCTACTGTGGTTTTTCCTTTCAAAAGTTAATTTTGTGTGTACTATGAATCCCATAAATATACAAATATTAAGAGGGTTTATATTTAACATCCTGTTTTATTTGACTATCTTGTGAAAGAGCTGTTGGGTAAAATTATTCAGAGAAACAGTGGATGGCACTGTTGGTTTGCAGCTATAAAGTGGTAAAGAAATGCAAGTCTGATAGGACAACATTTAAAATTATACATAAAATATACTGATGTCTCCTTAAAACAGAGGAACTGAGTCTAAGACTATCAAATCTGGGCAAGAGCTGTGGACACCAGAGAGGGATTTAACTTTGAAGACTTTACATTATCAACAGTATTCAGGCAAAAATGAGACTGAATTATGTTCTAAACCCCACATTTTTGATCACACTGAATTTATGCCTTTTAACTGTTAGTCTGATACTGTGGATTTTTCATGAAAAGAGAGACAGACTAATGATGGGGTTAATAGCAGCAAAACAAGTTGTCCAGAGGCACTGGAATAGCAATGACATGCTAATCAAGGCAGGGCAGTGAGCATTTCTCTCACATGGCTTCCTACAACAAGATCAGTTACATTGTGAAACAGAAGGGATGTGTTTTTGAGAACACTTGGAGGCCACTTATGGATGAGGTTTAGAAAGTAGATGCTGCTGCTTGGAAGTGTTTGTATTTCCGTGTGTGTGCGCGCACACACGATTCAGCTGAGGTTGCATGGTGTTGCAAAATGATTGTGACTCCCTTGTCATTATATTTGATAACTCTGTTATTCCTTTCTTACCTTTTTTGGCAAGGTGAGTTAAGTTGCTTAAATACATGGAAGTTTGGGGTTGGGTTTATCAAGGAGTAGGAAGCTGGGATGTGTGGTGAGTATCTGCTTTAAGGCCTGATCTGAAGTTTGAGTCCTTCTGCTGACTCCAATGGGTTTTGGACCAAACAGCCAAATATATTGTATTGTTAGCCTGTTGCTTTTGGAAAAAAGTGTGTGTGTAACTTCTTCCTACATATGGGGTGTGTGTGTGTGTGTGTGTATATATATACTCCTGGGGATGGCTTTCTCCTCTTGAATGTATCAAAGCAAAATAATAAATACAAGCCATAAGGAAAAAAATCTAATGGGCTCAGGTCCTGTGTTAAGTTGCCATACATTAAAATTGGTATCTTCAATTCCTATTTTGTCCCTTTCATTTTAAAGGGAGAATAAAGCAGTTAAAGGGAAATATCACTCAAAAATGAACATGGTTATCATTGTCACTAATTCGTATATCTTTGGAGACTGTTGTTCTCAGAAAAAAGTTATTTGCAAAAGTCTTATTCAATTTTAAAATTTATGGTCTTAATGCTACAACATTTCTACAGTCCACTACATATCTGAACCCTTGAGAATCATATAGGTGTTTGATAGCTGGGAAAGCTGCAAGGTTATAAATCTCTATAGTCTTTGAGAACAGAATGTCCTTTGTGGTTTATAACATGATTATAAGAGTCCATTTGAAATTATAAGAATCTATTGGTTGACTAATTAACCACAAAAATAAACCTAATGGCTGGAAAGAGAGGGGAAAATACTCTGGTGAATAATATCAAATTGAATGTATGTAGGTATAAATAACACTTTTTTTCATTCTGAATGAAAACAGGATATTAACTATGAAGTTATCACTCAGTTAATGCTTTAATAATGTAGGTTTGAATGAAGGAGGATTAGCATCAAGTCAGGTAAAGAAGAAATCCAATATTAACAAGGTCAAGTGCAACCTTTTACTAATTTGATTGAAATCATTCTTACTATATTATCCTCAAGTCTCTTCCTTTGCTGTCACAATCTAAGCTGGATACTACTTGTCCACTATACCACAAATGCAAATCATGTAAAATCATCATATAAATACTAGCAGCTGAAATGTGTAACTTTGGGAGCACACCTTCTGTGTAAGGTGAATTGCTGCACAAGACAGCTGCATGAGACCGCTTCCTGTAGACCGGTGTATATACACCCTTTTTCGTGTACTATATCTTTCATTTAGAGCAATAACCCTGATTAACATTGGTCATTTGCCCTTTTCAATATATTTCATAAGGAACCAAAGTGTGGTCAAACAATTGACTATACAATATAGCAAACCAACTGGCTTTCAGTGCCTTTCATTTAAGGTGAGCAGGACTTGGTGATATGGACTCAGTAATTTTAAAGCCTTTGAGACATTCAGATATTTCCTTAAAATCTGGAAAGAAATCAAAGTTCCTGAGAATCAGATATAGGGCTTGATCTTCAGCTGGTGTAAATCAAGTAACTCCATTTACTTCAATGTAGTTACACCAATTTACACAGGTTGAAGAGCTGGCCCAGGATTTCTGTGCATTTTGCTTTGTGGGACTACCATGCTCATAAGTAATTTCATTCCTTGGGCACTACTTAGTATTCAACACTTACAAGAGCTTTTGGATAGAGTTTTACTGAAAATATTTGACCACTTGTATGCAATGTTTCTGAAACATTAGCAATACCTAAAAATCTGACACAAGTACAATAACCTTTGCAAAAGTCTTCCACTCTACTTCTTGTAATCTTCAAGATCATAATTTAGTAAAAAATAATTACCTGAAGATACAAATCTCTGCAAAACATTTTAGCTAGGATATGCAAAAAACATCACTTCATAAATGGGAACCTAATTGAGTGTTTAACTCCCCCCCAAAAAAGTAGGTCAAAGTTTTGGGACCCAATTTGAGACACTTGGGGCCAAACTTTCAGAGGTGGTGCCCACTCACAGCTTCTTCTCACTTCAGCTGGAATTGCGATTATACCACACCTCCAGAACTCAGGTCATAGATCTCTCAAGCTGGGCACTCAAATTGATAAGCTCCATATCTGTGGCTATTTTTGAAAATTGACCATTCACTATCTCAATCTCTGCAAAATATTAACTTTTGTGGTGGGCCCTCAGGCTGGCTCCACAACAGCTTACTCACTTATTTCTACACTTTCAAATAATTTACTAAATGCAAGTTAAATTAAAACAATCTGAAACCCTATCTGTCAGCAGCCTAGAGCTGTACAAGGGCAGAAATCTTTACTTGCTGTAATTAATTGACTAGGTGAAATGGTAAATGAAAATATAGAACCATAGAGATGTAGGGCTCAAAGGGACCTTGAAGTCCTCAAGTCCAGCCCCCTGCATTGAGGCAGGACAAATAAACCTTGATCATCTCTGACAGGGGCTTGTCCAACCTGTTCTTTTAGAAAAACAAAAAAACAACAACTCCGGCTGGGATTCCATGGTTTCCCTTGGAAGTCTATTCCAGAGTTTAGCTACCCTCCTAGTTAGAATATTTTTAAATATCTAACCTAAATCTCCTTGCTGCAGATTAAGCCCATTACTACTTGTCCTACCTTCAGAGGACATGGAGATCAATTGATCATTGTCCTCTCTTTATAACAGCCCTTAATATATTTGAAGACTGTTATCCGGTCCCCTTCAGTCTCTACTCAAGACTCAACATGCCCAGTTTTTAACCCTTTCCTCATGAGTCAGATTTTCAAGTGTGGTGTGTTCGTTTGTTTGGCTGGGTTTTTTTTTTTTTTGTTTGGTTTTTGCTTTCCTCTGGACTCTCTCCAAATTTGTCTACATCTTTCCTGAAGTATGGTGCCCAGAACTGGACACAGAATTCCAGCTAAGGCCTCACCAGTGCTGATCACCTTCTATTCAAGGAGCTTAGTGGGACAACTACCTCCCCCCCACCCCATGCCTTGCAAACACTTACTATACCCAGTACTACCACTTAGTTATACCTAATTTTGTAGTTGTGCATTTGATTTTTTTTCCTTCCTAAATTAAGTACTTTTTTTACTTCATCTTGTTAACTCAGACAAGTTCTCCAATTTATCAAGGTTATTTTGAATTCTAATCCTGTCCCCCAAGGTGCTAGCAGCCCCTCCCAGCTTGGTGTCTACTGCAAATTTTATAAGCATGCTCTCTCCACTCCTTTATCTGAGTCATTAATGACCCAGAACTGTGCGACCCACTAGATAGCCATCCAAGACTGACAGTGAACCATTGATAACTACTCTTCAAGTACAAACAACAAGGAGTCCTTGTGGCACCTTAGATACTAACAAATTTATTTGGGCATAAGCTTTCATGGGCTAGAACCCACTTCATCAGCTGCATGGAGTGGAAAATACAGTAGCAGGTATAAATACCCATCTGTTCATGTGCTGTTTTTATACCTGCTACTGTATTTTTCACTCCATGCATCTGATGAAGTGGGTTCTAGCCCATTGAAGCTTATGCCATAATAAATTTGTTAGTATCTAAAGTGCCACAAGGACTCATCATTGTTTTTACTGATACAGACTAACACAGCTACCACTCTGAAACCTGTCTTCAAGTACAGTCTGTCAACTAGCTGTGCACCGACCTTAGAGTAATTTCATCTAGTCTCCATTTCCCTAGTTTGCTTATGAGATTGTCATGTGGGACTGCGTTAAAGCTTTACTAAAATCAAGATATCCCATCTACTGCTTCTCTCCAATCCACTACACCAGTTACCCTGTCAAAGAATTAAATTAGGTTGGTTTGGCATGATTTGTTCTTGACAAATCCATGGTGGCTATTCATTATTATTCTCTAGGTGCTTTCAAATTGATTGTTTAATAATTTGTTCTAGTATCAAAATTAGGCTGACTGGTCTATAATTCATCAGGTCCTCTTTGTTACCCTTTTTAAAGGTAGGTACTGCATTTGCCCTTCTCCAGCCCTCTGGGACCTCACCTGTCCTCCAAGACTTCTCAAAGATAACTATGAACAGTTCCAAAATTGCTTTGGTTAGTTCCTTAAGCACCCGAGGATGAATTTCATCAGGCCCTGCTGACTTGAATATATCTAATTTATCTAAATATTCTTTAACCTGTTCTTTCCCTATTTTGGCTTGCATATTCAACATTCTTTCTGTAGAGTATTGGTCACCCTTCACCATTTTAGTGAACACTGAAGCAAAATAGGCTATTAAATACTTCCACTTCCTTGATATCCTCAGTTATTAGCTTTCCTTCCCTGCTAAGTAGAGGACCTACATTTTCATTCTTCTTTCTCTTGCTTCTAATGTATTTAAATAACTTCTTACTGCCTTTTATGTCTCTTGCTAGGTGTAACTCATTTTGTGCCTTGGCCTTTCTGATTTTGTCCCTACAGGCTTGTGCTATTCTTTTGTACTCATCCTTAGCAATTTATCTGTTTCCACTTTTTGTAAGATTCCTTTTTAATTTTCAGTTATTAAAGAACTCCTAATGGAGCCATGTTGGCCTCTTCCTATCTTTCCTTTGCAGCAAGATTCTTTGCTGTTGTGCCTTTAAGTTTGTCTCTTTGAGAAACTGCCGGCTCTCCTGAACTCCTGTTTTACTTAGATTTTTCTTCCCATAGAATCTTACCTACCAGTTCTGAATTTATCTGTAATGCTTTACTTAGGCTGTGGAGAGTATATCATAGCAAATTCTAATTTAAGGAGATATTCTGTACTAACATAACTTATTTTGGCACATGCCAGAAATTGTGTAGCAGGCATCACTTGAGGGCCAGCAGTAGGGTTGCCAGATGTCTGGTTTTCAGCCAGAATACTCTGTTGAGAAGGGACTCTGGCAGCTCCAGTCAGCATCACTGACTGGACTGTTAAAGTCTGGTTGGTGCTTTACCAGGATTAAGGCAGGCTCCCTACCTGCCCTGCCTCCACACAGCTCCTGGAAGCAGCAGCATGTCCCCCCTCCAGTTCCTAGGCATTAGGGTAGCCAGGGGGCTCTGCGTGCTTCCCCCACCCCAAGTGTCACCCCTGCAGTTCTGTCATAAGAATAAAGGGAAGAGTAATCACCTTTCTGTATACAGTGCTATAAAATCCCTGCTGGCCAGAGGCAAAACCCTTTCACCTGTAAAGGGTTCAGAGCTAAAATAAACTCACTGACACCTGACCAAAATGATCAATGAGGGGACAAGATACTTTCAAAGCTGGAGGGGGGGAAACAAAGGGTCAGTCTGTCTGTGTGATGCTTTTGCCAGGAACAGATCAGGAATGCAGTTTCAGAAACTGTTAATTTAGTAAGTAATCTAGCTAGAAATACGTTAGATTTCCTTTTGTTAAATGGCTGGTAAAATAAGCTGTGCTGAATGGAATGTATATTTTTGTAACTTTAAGGTTTTGCCTAGAGGGATTCTCTGTTTTGAATCTGATTACCCTGTAAGGTAGTTACCATCCTGATTTTACAGAGGTGATTCTCTTACCTTTTCTTTAATTAAAATTCTTCTTTTAAAAACCTGATTGTTTTTTCATTGTTCTTAAGATCCAAGAGTTTGGGTCTGTGTTCACCTTTACAAATTGGTGAGGATTTTTATCAAGCCTTCCCCAGGAAAGGGGGTGTAGATCTTGGGGATATTTTGGGGGAAGACGTCTCCAAGTGGGCTCTTTCCCTGTTCTTTGTTTAACATGCTTGGTGGTGGCAATATAGAGTTCAAGGACAAGGCAAAATTTGTACCGTGAGGAAGTTTTTAACTGAAGCTGGTAAGAATAAGCTTGGGGGGGGTCTTTCATTCAGGTCCCCACATCTGTACCCTAGAGTTCAGAGTGGCGAAGGAACCTTGACAAGCTCCCTTTGAGTTCCTCTGCATAGGAGCCAGTGGGGGGACATGCCACTGCTTGAGGTAAGTGCCGCTTGGAGATTGCACCCTGACCCCCTCCTGCACCCCAACCTCCTGCCACAGCCCTGATTCTCTACCCTGCACTCCAAACCCTTCATCCCCACCCCTGAGTGCACACCCCCACACCTGAGTGTGCACCCCCAGCTAGACCCCGACCCCCTCCACACCCCAACGCACTGCCTCAGCCCGGAGCCCCCTCCTGCACCCTGAACTCCTCATTTCTGGCCCCATCCTGGAGTCCGCACCCCCAGCCAGAGCCCTCACTCCCTCCCACACCCCAACCCCCTCTGCCAGCCCAGTGAGGGTGGAATGGGAGAGCAAGTGATTGAGGGAGGGGCCTTGGAGGAGGGGTGGGGCGGGGCAAGGGCATTTGGGTTTTGTGCAAGTAGAAAGTTGGCAACATTAGCCACCAGGCCATGGCTCAACAGGGTCACAGACTTTGTGGGATGGCTTTGTTGGGCAATCTGGGGGCCTGGCAATTGTCCCCTGATGTTCTCCTGGTCAGGAAAAGGGGAAGGGTTCCTGGGCCCTTCCGCTCCACCAGGTCCCAGCCTAGTGCCCAAGGGGGAAGGAGTGTTTCAGTTTTGTTTAGCTGATATATTTGACACCCCCGCCCCCCCCCCGGCAGGGGCGCTCTACCACTTTTACCGCCTCAAGCACTCACCACTGAATTGCCACCGCGCCCAGACAGAAGAGCGGCAGAGCTGCCTCCAAATTGCTGCCGCGAGACACGGACTGCCGTCCCATTCTCGATGTCGCCCCAAGCACCTGCTTGGAAAGCTGGTGCCTGGAACCCAGCCCTGCCTCTGGGCCACTTCCTACCTTTCTTCAATTTGGGGATTGATCATAGCACTCTGATTCTCTTCTCCCCTCCACCCCCACCACCAGCTTGCTCAGACATTCTCTGTAATTCAGATACTCAATTCTCACTTGTCAGTGTCCAGTTGTTCCCCCTTGTCAAGGAGAAGTAGGGAGGAAAAAGTGGCATGTCCCCGGTCTCCCAGTCAGGTCGTACCCACAGTCCAGGCTCTTCCTCTGTAGATCTCTGTCCAAGAAGCTAAAACTGGCTTCCTTTCTGCAGGGAGCCTCTCCATTCTTCCCTCCCCACGCTGACTATGAGTGCCCCATTTTAAGTAGTGCCTCCATTTGGAGCATGCTGTAAAGCTGCTGAGGGCTGGGGACTTCTTGGCACTACTGCTCCACCACCCCCTTAAACTTGGGGTGAGGGTCTGTAAACCCCATCGTGCCTTGGAAAAACTAACCCCAAACTTAAACTGTCTTAAGAATCCAGCCACAATTTGAAACAAAAAACCCATAACAGCAGTAAAGACCATATGACCCATTTAATTTAGGTGACTTTGCCACCATTATGGAACAGAAGAACTCTTGGTCCATATATTTGGATTCTGTAGCACTGGCAGCTACAGAGCAATGCTATTACCCTTTTTTATCCTATTGTAGTGTTCTGATACCAGTATATAATACTCTGTGCCATATATACTCAGACATGCTTGTTGTTTATTCATGGACTTTGTTTTATTGCTGCCTGCTTTCAAAGAGAACAGTAATTTGAGAAACTTGGCAATAACTTTTTTTTTTGAGCTATGGAGTAGATAAAACACTAAAAAAAATTGTAACAAGTAATGCTATACTGACAGTGGGATGGACTAAATAACGTATTCGGTCTTTTGCAACTCTAATTTCTGTGGACCTGATTCCATTTGCACTAGTGTAACTCAAGAGTAATGTTACTAAAATCCAATTATGCTGGTGTAAAATCAGAATGAGCAAAATTGAACCCTATGATTTTGAGATTAAATGTATGTACTTTGCCAATATATGGGTGTGTTCTAAGGGCACGATCCTGCAAAGGGCTCAGCACTATAATCTGATCAAGCAAGAACAGAAGCATGTACTTAATTTTAAGAACTTCTATTTAAGTCAATGGGACTAGTCACATTTACAGTGAACCACGTGCTTAAGTGCTTTGCTCTATTAGGTCAGTGTACTTAACACTTTCCAGGATTGAGTCCTAATATGTAAGAAATCTTCCTCTACTTGTGTGACCTACATAAGAGCCAGGCCAAATCCCTGTCCCTTACTTCAAGAGGAGCTGTTCCCTCCCAGGTGCCTAAAAATGGGGAGGCAGGTCCTATCTCTTCCTCTCAACTATAGGTTGGTCACACGATGGGCAGAAAACTGCATCCTAGGAAGGTAGGTAATTAGTGTTCATAGGCGCTCCAGGAGACCTGTTTCTGAATGTAGAGTGCCTCCAGGTGCTGCTCCTGGGGTGGTGTGCTCTGCCCTGTCCCTCACTCTGGCAGGTGCCTAAATATCTCAGTCTTGCCCCACGTTCTCTTTTACCTGTCTTCCATTCACACTTATGGCTGCATGATGCATAATATATCAAAGACTATATTAAAAGAGGAAATCAATACTTTTCTCCAGTAACAAATCAATTGTTCGTTTTTCTATAAGTGAATTCTTGTCAATAAGTTCCATGAACCTATTACAAGGGTGTTATTGAGTGTGTGTGTGTGGAGGGGAGGGAATCCTGTATAGCCAGAGATAAAACTAGGTGTTCTAAAAATATATTCACATTTGGTCTTTGGGCTGATTTTCTCACTCACTTCCACCAGTTTTCCTATGGTGAACTCCATTGACTTTGCAGGATTTATTCCCAGTTTACACAGGTGTAAAGGAGTGGAAAATTAGGCCCATCACCTTTTTGGTGGGTGTTTGTGTTTTTTTTGTTTTGGGTTGCATTATTCAAGCACACTTTTCCCTCCCCCCTTTTTTTTTTTTAAGCCTGATTCTTCTTTCCTTAACGCTAGAATAAAACAGCAGTGACTTCCACTGGTGATAAATTGGCATTATGTGAACGGAGAGTCTGACCTATAGAATTTAAAGCATGCTTCATGGCAATGATAAAAGTAGCATATAGTTTAAAAATACTCTAAACAAAGGAAATATTATATCATCACAAAAATGAAATCAATATATTTCAAAAAGGGATTTCAAAAAAGCTAATCACATACGATATGTATCCAACTATGTTAAGTTTTCTAGCAACTTAATAGCAAACCTTTTCTACCAAATCAGTATATATATATATATATTTTTATATACAGCTGAACATCAGGAGATGGCAGTAGTGTTTGCTGAATTGGATGATGTGAATGTTGGGGGGGAACCTTAGAAATAAAAACAAGCCATTTTGCATGTTTGCCAAACCAGATAACATTCTAATTTATAAAGACTAAACAATTATCTCACTTTAATTGTGAGCTTTATTGATTATTTGGTATGATAGTAAATAATTTACAATTTTAAGACCATTGAAAGCTGCATTGTATATCTATTGGTAATGTATTAACAGCAGTGCTCTGAAAGATTTTTTTTTTCATCACAACTGTCTAATTTCATCTGTGACCAAATTTCTCATCCATTCCTCTGAGCAGTTGAAATCTAGGTCCAGTTTAGACTTTATGCTTTTACTAGGTGCCATGTGAATGAATCCAAACTGCTAAATGTGCAAATCTAGAGAAATTATTGTGTGATTATGTGCTGTCATTTTAACTTTACCAATATTGAGTGTGTATAGGAAGAATGTGACTACATTTTATTACTATTTTTGCTAAATCAAAAATATATTTTATTTTACAGAATGAGATTAAGAGTGAAAAGGGAAGCTTTGAAATGTCTGTGTTCAAAGTATTCAAGTCTGATCTATGCACTGAAGTATCTCAAGCTTAATTCAGACTGTATCAAGTTTCTAAAACATGAAATTTCTTATGGAAGCTTGGCACCAATTATACTTTAAATGCTTTGAAATAACTCAGAATATATATATACACACACACATATATAATCCTGTTAAAGGAAATTAAATCCAGAAAAGTTGAGCTGTGTTTTTATTAATGAACTGTGTAAAAATTGCACAATAGATGTCACTGTACTCTAGCATATAATGTGGTGTTAATGAATAAATGAAGATATCCTGGTCTCTTATAACTATTAAAAGAAAGTATTCAAATGCATTGGCACAAAATGCTGTAACTGTGGGCAGGAATGAAGTATGTAGTTTTCCTTAATTACTATTAGTGTCCTAGACATGTGGGAAGAAAGACAAGATGCAAAGGATGTGGTTTAATTAGCTTGTCACTTGAACTTAATTAATCTAGGAACTCTCTCAATAACTCATAGCACAGGTCATGAGTCCTTCCTTAATCTTTTCTACCACCAACCCATTGCTGGGAGCTCACCACCCTTACCTCGTATGGAACTGGCTTCTTTTATCACTGTACACTCATCCACATCTACTTCAGGGGATGTCTTCACTTAAGTCCACTTCTAATTCCAGTTTACCAGGAAACTGGACACTTTACAGAACAAGTACCTGCACTGGGCACCTGCTAAAAGGAAGCAGTGGCAAACAATTTGGCTGCCTCCTCTGATCCTCAGCCAGATTTCCAGATAGCTAACAATTCCCTCCCTCCCTCACAAATGGCCAAAAATACATCCGCCCTCTTGTTGGAGAGGTGTACCCCATGCTCCCTGAATAAGTGAGGTACTGACTACTGTGTTTGGTGGGTGATTACTAATCCTTCCTGTTTACAATGATTCATACATCTTCTGGTTTTGTCAACCCATGGCAGCCTGGTGATTCCTTGCCAAACATTCCTCTTCAACATAACAGTTCACTGTCACCTCCAGGAAAAGGTCCTGCTCTTCCCTAAATTTCTCTGTTCTAATGATTAAACCTCCCTTATAAATCCAAGTTTTCACTCAGCTGTACAATAATCTTTAGGTAGCTGCTTCCTGATTGCCCCTCTTGCTATGAAGAAACCACTGCTCAGTTTCCCACCAGTCCCAAATAAAAATCCCGGCCTGTAAGGTTGCGGTTGTTACATTTTAAGAGCATTCTTTAACAGCACAAATTACAAGCTATCCATTGTGGTGGTTTTTTTACATGTATTCACCTCACTGCCAGTTAACTAATACTACTACCAAATAGTCAATACAAACATGCCTTGCTGTCCCTGTGCAGGAATCATAACTCTTAAATTACTCCGTTCCTTCTCTTGAATAGTTTGTTTTTAAGGTAAAGGCCAACAACATATACAAGACCAACTTGTACTTCTGTTTCAGTGAAAATACCTCTGCAGTAATTTGGTTACTTCATGGACAGCTGCTACTAACCTAACCATTAAAGTGCGAAACCATTAAACTGGAATTGCTAATCACTATGATGGAGGAAGAAAGCATTTCTGGTTGTGGCACCAAGTTGGGACTCATGACCAAGGGCTGGTCTTCGCTACCGGGAGATCAACACGGCTTCAGTCAATGCAACAGGGATCAATTTAATGGGGCTAGTGAAGACCCACTAAATTGATGGTTGAGTGCTCTCCAGTCAACGCTGGTACTCCAGCTGTCTGAGAAAATTAAGATAAGTCGATAGAGCATTGAAGGCACCGGGGCAAGTTATCTAAGCTATGTTGACTCCAGCTACATTATTCATGTAGCTGGCATAGCGTAACTTAGGTTGATTTACCCCTGTAGTGAAGACAAGCCCTAGGCCTAGTCACAATTGGCTGTCCGTTCAGCCAATGGACTCTGGTGCTTGAGGAGGTCATGGTGACAGATTTATATCCCTCAGTTTGAGGTCCCATCATTGCAGAGGACGTGCTTCGTTGGGCCCATTACTCCTCTTGAGTGAATCACGTACTCTGCCCTGATGGAGTAATTGCTTTTTAACCTTAATAGCCAAGGACAAAATTATCATGTCTTACCACACTATCAACAGTGGGGCTATAGGATATTTTGTCCATGGCTATCAAGATCAAACATCCTCTCCCTCTTTTCATCCTTTAATATACAGAATATCTGCAACAGATGTAATATATGTGGAGGAGACTGGAAAATGGATGGTAGCAGCTGTGCTTTGTCAATTTGTGCTAGACAGTGGTGTGTGTGATGTGTTTTTGTTGTTTTTTTTTTTATTAAATGTGCTGCACTAGAGGTCAATTAAAGTGTACTACCCCTCCCTATATGGCATCCACCAAGTCATGTGTGGCTAAATATCTGTCAGCCTCACAAATCCTGACTGCTTCCACTTGGAAACAGTGTCAGATCTTAGTCTGTGAGGAATTTTTCTACTTCACTGGAAGGATTGATTAGTTTTGGAATGTGTTGGCTGCCACAGTGGCAGCAGACCTTGTCTGAATACAACAGGCCAATGCGTGTTTTTCTCACTGTGTTTCAGCCAGTTTCACCCATGAGGTTTCAGAGGTATTAAGGGAACTCTGGCCTGCAATTAGGACCCTTGCCCCAATGGCTTGTTAAAGCAAGTGGGGAATATAATGGATCTATTGACAGTGGAAATTATTAATGCCTGTGGGAAAGTTAAGTTACAGCTTCCATCAAATGAGCAGTTGTTAGACTCTTAAAGAAATTATCACTTGATGTTGGCAATCCCCTGACTCAGTGCCCTGTCTCTAAGGCTATGTCTATACTGGCAACTGAATGACACAACTTTTGTCTTTCAGAGGCGTCTTAAAAAAAACACTGCCCCTCCCCCCAAAGACACAAACATTTTTCCGAGGACAAGTGCTGGTGTGAACAGCTTTGTCAGCAGGAGCACTCTCCTGCTGAGAATGCTAACGCAGCTCCTTGCGGGTGGAAGTTTTTAGTTGGCGGGAGAGCTAACAAACAGCAGCTATGCTGCACGCCTTTTACTGATATGGCTGTAGCAACACAGCCTCTGTTGCTAAAAGCTGCGTAGTGTAGACATAGCCTAATCTTCCTTTTTAGGGAAGATTATTGAGAAAGTTGTGACAAGATGTTACCCAAAGGCCGCCTATTTTCTTGATCCCTTTCAGTCTGATTTGAGATTCATTTGTATATGCTTTGAGCTGGTTGAACTGAGAATTAATCTCCTAAAAATGGTGGGCAATACCAGTTGTTGGGTTTTTTTTTGTTTGTTAATTAACAGCTGTTGATTCTATTGAGTGGGATGTTCTGTTAACTGACCCGTGGCTAGCTAAGTAAATAGCCTCCTTTCCCTCTTCTCTGAGAGGTCAGTTTAGGGTCATCTACCTTAAGGAAAATCTTTTGCAAGGTTCCACAGGGTCTACTTTATCAACCCAAAGTTGTTCATTTGTATATTAAGTGATTTGGGCTCAAGTTTTTATCTGATTTTTATCAGATCCGGCTGCTATAGTCTCTGCTTTCCCAGTGTCTGACAGCCACTGAACCTTGCATGAGAGCAAGCTGTTAGAGGAAAAAAGAAGCACTATGTAATGGAAGCTGACGGAGAGGGTATGGGAGGGTTATGAGCGAAATCACAGAATCGAGGGTTAGTTAGGGAGAAAGTGGAACAAGAATTGAGATTAGAGAGAAAAGGAGACAGAAGTACTTGGAGAAAGGCAGAGAATCAAAAAAGGAGAAAAACAAAATGGGGACGTGAGAAAACAGAGAAGAATATAAATGCAGAGAGAAATCTGAAACAGGCACCACAAAAAAGGGCACTCACTGATTCTGCACTCCGATTAAACATACAGCTTTTCCCTAAGTAAATATCTCTCAAGTTTCCTTTATTGCTGCTCATAACCCTTCTGATTCAGAACTGCCACCTCTAAAAAAAAAAATCAGTACTCTGATTCCTTGGTTCCCTGGCTGTTCTCCTCCCCCTTCTTCAATCTCTCAGTAGTCACTGACCCAAACAGTAGGCATGGCTGATGATGGATTTGTCTACAGAAGATGCAATACTTAGCAGTGTAGTGCTAGTATGTTCTCACTTCAGACCTTGACCGGATCAGCACCGATTCCTTTAAAAAGCAACACAAATAGCAAGGGCAGAGGACTTGGTAGAAGACTCTTTTTATTAGTTAGACAAATCAGGACCTGTTCCATTTTGTACCAATGCCAAGTACCTTTTAGAGTGGTCATTTTGCTGATCTGACCAGATTAGGAGGCTTTTTTTCCCCTTTCCCTTGTGAAGAGGGAATCCATTCACTCTACAATTTTAAAAAGTAGCTTATAAAGATATATAAAAGGACATTCTCTGGGCAACAAAGAAAATGTTAAATTAGGCTTTGATAGAGCATTTCACTGCAGGTAGATTAGGAAATTGAATTGCAAATAGCTCATAGAGGAAATTTTTATTTCACATCTTAGTGTGGTACATGCAAAATGCTAGTGCATTGAATTCACATCCACCATAGACTGACTGCAGTCTGTGGAGATCTGACACTTTTTTCCTCATTATTTGTCATACATGTGATGAGAAGAGGATTAATTTCGAACAGGAGTAGGATGCAATGTGAATGCTGGAACTTTTGTCAAACTGACTGACTAAAACCTGTGTTTGAATATATTGACTTGATTGGCAAATAACCATGATTCCCCTCTCCCTCTTTCTCTCTCCTCCCTCCCCTCCCAAAGCCCCTTATTTTTGGTGGACAAACACTCTGGACTACAGGAGATAATTTATTTTTACACCTCAATGAAAGGGAACCAAGGCACAGTGTTCGCAAGGGCTAAATGGATACATGAATAACGAATGAGTCACAAACAATACTGTATAATATGCATAAGGATTTTTTATCACATCTAAGATTAGCATGACATTATGAAGTCTAAATGGCAACACCGAACTGCACATTGACATTTGGCACTGAAGTGGAATGCTTAAAGCTAAAATTTGAACTTTAGCCAAACCATCAAATGCACACATGAATGGACCAATTGCAAGCTTCATTATGGGCTAAATTAACTGCTTCACATTCTCTCCCTGAACTGCAGTTAATAGAAAAGGAAAAGTCTCTCTTTCTTTTTAGTTCTGACTAAAATAGAAAAAAATAGCTGGAATATTAGTGACAAGAAGAAATGATCTGAATGGCAAGTCTCCAAGCTGTTTAGATACATTTTATCTGACTTTACCTTTAAAAATAATAACACGTCTTTCTTATATTTTTGCTTCATTCTGCAGAAGATTTTGGCCAAATTAGTTGTGCTCTCACAATGAGGTTTTGCTGTCATATAAAGCTTAGATGGATTTCTTAGTTTTAGCTATGAATAAATGCAAATTATTTTTTTTTAAAAAATCACCATGAAGTGTTTAGGACTTGATCCTGTGTGTATTGAAGTCAATGGGGGCTTATCAGACACCTAAAGAATCATAGAATATCAGGGTTGGAAGGGACCCCAGAAGGTCATCTAGTCCAACCCCCTGCTCGAAGCAGGACCAATTCCCAGATAAATCATCCCAGCCAGGGCTTTGTCAAGCCTGACCTTAAAAACCTCTAAGGAAGGAGATTCTACCACCTCCCTAGGTAACGCATTCCAGTGTTTCACCACCCTCTTAGTGAAAAAGTTTTTCCTAATATCCAATCTAAACCTCCCCCACTGCAACTTGAGACCATTACTCCTCGTTCTGTCATCTGCTACCATTGAGAACAGTCTAGAGCCATCCTCTTTGGAACCCCCTTTCAGGTAGTTGAAAGCAGCTATCAAATCCCCCCTCATTCTTCTCTTCTGCAGGCTAAACAATCCCAGCTCCCTCAGCCTCTCCTCATAACTCGTGTTCCAGTCCCCTAATCATTTTTGTTGCCCTTCGCTGGACTCTCTCCAATTTATCCACAGAGAGAAACATTATATTTTTTCATTAATAGCCTGGTATAATGATTATCACACTTGGTCATTTTTCCCCATGTATTTTGCATGTGTGTGTGAATTCCTCGATTTTGAACTTGGTTAGCTCAGCCAGAATATTTCAATTTCATTGTCTCTTCCCATCTTATTAACTGTTGTTTCTATGAAGATGACTTAGACATTAATAATGCAATAGCAGTTTCTGAATCAGTAATAGAAACAGACCTGATTAACATGAGTCTTGAATTCAGATCCTCACAATAGCAATAATATGCTATATTTAATATTCTTTTTTGGATACTAGCCTTTGAGATGTCAGTTAAAGCAATCTAAACATTCAGAGCATTAAAAGTTAATTCTTTTAATGAGATAAAGCAAAGATTTGGCCGCTAGAAAGAACTATTTCTTTGGGGTATACTGAGCTTAGTCTGTCTCAAACCTCTTGAAAATGTTAATTGGCATCAAATAAAGAACAATGTCTGCATGTCTGAGTTCTTCCTTAGAGACTTCGATTTGGGACAAGTAATTTTGCACGTGAATAGAATATGTAAGTGTAAAGAGATTTAAATATCTGATTTTAATAGGTTTCATCCCACTGGGAGAGACACTTTTTGATTATCTATGACCTATACCAATTATCGTGATACTCCCTGTAGGCCAACCATAATTTTAATAACTAATCAAACTAAGCCTGAAGGTTCTGTAAAATGCCAAATATGTACTTGCACTTTTGCTAGTTGCAGAACTAGTACTTGCTACCTGACCTTCTTTCAATTTTTCTTCTTCTCAACCCATTAAAATGTTTAACTTTTTTAGCAAAGGATTTTTCAAACGTAAAATAAAATGAATTGATAACTACTATCCCCATTTTGATGTTGGCTTCTGAACAAGCAATGGCATGTGTTTTGGAAGCAGCCTTATGTTGTGTTTAAAATAATGCTAACTTTGGACTCTGTTTAAATGAAATTAGATCCCTGGTGTTGAGCTGCAAAGCATATAAGCATCAGTATTGTGGGAATTTAATGGTGTAAATTAAGCTCCTTCTATGGCAGTAGCCCCAATAAAATCAGCATGTGGTTGATTGTACCAGCTTCACCTTACATGTTAGGTCAGTACCATGTCCTCTCTCTTATGTATACTGAAGACTTTCATTAACTGTAGGAGCCCAGGAAGTTCCCTGAAATCAGAGAATAGAGGAGTGCTCTTCCAAGGTAACATCTTGTCTAGAGTATTCTAAAAGAACTGAACTGGGAACTCTTCTTTTAGTCTTCAGAATGGTTTTTTCACACCCCTGAGCAACATAAGTTATGCCAACATAAACTGTAGTGTAGACGGAGCCTATTATAAATCTGGAGTAACTGAAATCAGAATCTGGCTTGATGTTCCCCTTAAAGGTGTAATTGGGGGTTTTCTATAAGTGCCATTTTGTTACATCTTGACTGACCTCTGAGGTAGAGTTGAAATGTAAAACTCAGCTAGGGGAGGGAAGGTCTGCGGGAATAAATAGAAGTATTTATAGGTTAGACCACAAATTGAACAACTCGTGCACCTTAACCATATCTGTAGACTACCTCTCATTTGTGTCTGTGGAACTAGGAACGATAGCAGTGAGGACGACTGTTACCTAACTAAACATACTAGGCTTCTCTTCTTCCATTGTGCTGTTGCCTCATTCTCTCTAATTTTCTACATTTTCCCCAAGGAAATTGGTCCCATTCTACTGAGGTGGAGACCATCCAGATGCCATTGTCCCCTCTCACTATGGAAGGTGGACCAATATTCCCCAAAACCAAATTTGGCTATCTAGGAACTTCCAGCCTCTCTTATTCTCAGTAGTGTCTGTACTTGCCCCTCCAATCCAAGAAACTTTTCCTCCAGCACAGCCACCAACTTTCACTTCATACACAGGAAGTCCCCTTTGGTTTCAGGGAAGAAAGGAAAATGTGGCACTTCCATTTTGGGTCACCCACACTGTTCTATTGCTCACCATCATGACATTGCACAGAGAGCTGAACCTAGAAGGAAAGCCTTTCATGCTCCCTCTCCAAACTCCCTCTAAAACTCTCCTGTTAGCTGCCTCTGTTCATGCATCTCAAGTTTGTATTAGGTATCCCCCTCCATACCTGATCTCTGCCTATGTCTGGACCCCTCTGGGCTGCCTGAGTGACACACAGTGGTGGGAATCTGGCCGTAGCTGCTAATTTGAGAATTAATGTAGATGAATGAATTCTTAAACACTTGTGTTTGTTCCTTAGGGATCAGAGCCATCTCTTTATAAATTTAAGACAGTCACTAGGTTGTGCCAGCTTAAGTTGAAGTTGAGCTTTGGGGTTGATCAAGAGTCAGGGAGCTGTAACTAGCTTCCTGACAACTCCCCTCTACCAAGTGGCTCTTGGCATAAGAGACCATATGGTCTGCAGTAACCCACATTGCTGTAGGAACTCTTCCAACTTTGTAAGCTGTTTATGCTTTCAGGATCCCATTCTAGCCTTTACTTTTGACTCTTGGACTTCTGCCAAGTTCCAGGCCTTTTTATCTGCTTAAAAATTGGGGTCCCCTTTTCTTCTCACACTTCCCTAGGTTCTGTCTCTTTTTATATGCTTTTCCTCCTGCTGATAGTGCCCTCTTTCATTCTAGCTATCCCTGTACTCAATGTTGTTCTTTCTTCTGCTCATTAGCTTTCTTCCCCTGCTCCCGTCTCTCATCAACTTTCTTCTTTGTGGCAATACAAAACGCAGCACATTTTAATGGCTGGCTTTATCAGAATGACTTCTTGGCCATCTTTTAAACTTCTGTATGTTCCCATTTTTCTGCGTTTCATCACGCTGAATTATGTCACAGTCCATTCTGCATGCTGCTATGGAAAATTACAACAAAGCTGGGCAGTCCTTTTGCAACACCAGTACTTCCAGAAGTACATGGTGACTGCACTCGGAGAACACACAGTCCTGAAAGATTCGATTCAATAAAAATTCAAGCCCATAAAGTTTTACAGGTTTCAAATTTACGCACACAAGTTAAAATCCATAAAAAGTAACACTTCCATCTCAACCCGATTAGAGCCATCTAGGAGCCTAACATTTTTAAATATTAGTATTTGAGGCAGTAATTTTATGGATACAATAGCTATTTTGTTAGTTACTGTGTGGTATATCTTGATATGCTGTACCCTGGGTCAGCCTTGGGATGTGGGGAAGAGCCATCCAGAGGGCTTATTTTTCTTCTCCACCATTCCTAACTGACATACAAGAAAAAAGGGCTTACACAGAGATTTCAGGTGACTGTCCTGTCAGTTCCTCTACTGCCAAAGTGGTGTCTTCAGTTTGTGCTGGGGTACATGAATAGCTGCTCATATTTGAGATTCATTAGTGAAGGACAGTAGGAACCCTGTCCCTAAGTAAACTGGGTATCTGAGGGATTCTCATTCTCCTCTCCCCCGCCCCCATATTATGAACACTCCCATCCACTGGAAGTTCTTATGGTCTTTCTGGTGACTTTTAGGCTCTCTCTCCATTTCTCCAGTAATTCACCTATAGGGCCTGTGTCTCCCATCACCCCAGCGTAACTCCATTAACTTCCAGGCAGTTACTTCTGATTTATCCCAGTGTGAGGAGGAGAAGTAGGCCCACAGAATCCTCGGAACAGGGAGCCCTCCCCTTCTTTTCCACAGATGCAGCGTGTGTCTGCTAGGGTGATGCAATAAAATAACAGAACATAATTAAGGTATATCATTAACCTATTTATACTTTGGTATTACCTAGAAATTGTTTGTCTGCCTTTTTCCTTCTTTCTTTGCATTTCTTTATTTTGTTTTCTCTCCTTTCGTCCATGTCATTCTGTTGCATTTGGAGCTTAAACATTTTTAAAAACATATTTAAAAACACACCCACGGATGAGATCAGCAGCAAATACTCCTTTAATGACTTGTAAATATACAAAGAGATCAACCTAAGATAAATACTGCCATCCATAATTGAGATAGATTGACATAGATCACTGTAGTCAGGTCTTACAAAATACGAGTTCCTCATTCCACGGCCTATTTCCAGACCCCCCCCCATTTGTCTATAGTTTGCATTCTCTTTAAAATTCACTCTTTTGATTCCCTTTTCTTTCATTGCCTCATCCTTTTCTTTTTTTTCCATATTCCCTATTCCCCCCTTGTTCACCCTCCGTGCTCTCCAATTGTATACAACCTTTGCTCACCTTTTCTGCTTTCACTGTTCCCTAAATTCTCTCTCCACATTTCTTCATCTCTTCCTCCTCCCACCCCTTAACCCAAGATCCTCCTCATCACCGCTCCCTCTTCTTTGCTACCTCTTGTTTTCAATTTCTTCCTTCGAGGTCCCTCCAGAAACATCGTCTCATCCTGTCTCTTCACATCATCCCTGCCCCTCGAGAGGCAGCTCAAATGAAACCGTTCTCCCTTTCTTCTGCTTTTAGCATATACCAGTACCCTGCAGCTCAGTGGGCTCTTCCTTTGAACTGGATCTCCATTCTGTGGCAGGAGGCCACATTGGCAGCTCTGCAGGCATCTGGTCAGTGGTAGGAACAGAGCTCTGGGCCATCCTTGTATCAGTGTTGGCTCCCTCACAAACTTACAAATGTCAGTTACTACACAGTTTGCATTGACATCCTGTAACTGCTTGAGGCGGGGGAGATACGGTTGTGGTCATAGCTATTTCCTACCCCAAACCATCAATTGAGTCTGTCCCCACCTCATCTTTTGCTCAGAAGCACAGGCAATCGCATTATAATTGATGGCTGTGTGGGAGCATTAGGGAAGAAAATGGCTCACAGCTTCTTCCCCTTCACCCAGTACACCTGTGCTTGGGTAAATCATAGTTTGTTCACCGGTAATTTACCTAGAAGCTGATGAGGGGTTCTCAATATGCACATGTAACCCACTGGTTAGTCTGTGTTATGTATCCCAGAGGAGGTGTGTAACCCACTGGTCAGTACGTTCCAGATCCCTCTATGTGCTGCTCTACAAAGGATATGTGTTACAACTACAGCTAGGGAGCTCTAGCTCGAGCTGCAGCAGCTCATGCTTTTAGCTCTAGATGTCTCTGGTTCACATCCCAGTTGTGTCAGCCAAGGTGGCGACTGTTAAACAGATACTCATCTCTCTGCCACTGATCTAAAAGTCCAAATGCATGCCCAGAATTAATAACAAGCTTGTTATATCGTTAAATCACTGGGCCGAATCCTGAAGTCTTTCCTCATTATTGCCTGAACGATGACCTCAGAATTTACCCATTGATTTGAATGTCCAGTCAGCTATCAAAGGAAAGGGAAAAAAGCAGCTTAAAACAATGGTGCACAGTAGAGCATTAAATTACTATGTTTGTTTATATTTACTTTTCTTTAATGTACAACAGGGAGTTTTTTCACTTAGGTAATGGTGATTTAAAATGTTTTTTAGCTCAATTAGCCCTAGTAATTTTCCATACATGTTGGATAGCATTTTACATTAACTAATTTCTTTGGTACTAAAGACTTTCAGCAAAGTGCATGTCCAGTAAAGTGACACTTGGCTAGCTTTACAGCACATGCAGAGATTCAAGCTGCTGCTTAAAAAATTTTTTTTTTAATTGCTATTAAAGTGCTTAATTTCCTTACCAACATAATTATTACCAAGAAGCTTATCTGATTTCTATTGGATCCAGTACAATAGACGTTTTGGTAACTGTGTCAAAGAGTGTGGCATTGTAGAAGGTTGGTGGAAGGTGATATCACATGTATTATCTGCAGGCTCCAACTGAGATTGAGGCCCCATAATTGTGCCCATATTGAGAAACAGTTCTTGCTCTGATGACCTAGTTCTACTGAAGTTGCTTTGTAGCTATACCTGCTGGTAAACCCATAGCTTTAGTGGTGGTTTTGAGTTGTGCATTGTAAAATTGTCTTCCCAGACTCAGACTGAGAAAGCTAAGTCCTAAAAATTTAAAAGTATAAGCAACACATTGAATGCACATACACACCAATTTTGCTCATACCTTTGCACACACAGATCCAAAACTTGTCCTCTGCAAACACACACATAATGCAAGCCCAGATGGGTTAAAAAGTTGCAAAGGCTCCAATTTTGCTCTTATTAGCTGTACACTGATAACTCCATTTATTTCAGTAGAGTGATGCCTGATTTACCCCTGAGTAAACAAGAGGAGAATATGGCTAATGAGTCTTGTATTTTTGGTGGAAACTGCTAAAGCTATATGAAAAGGATGAAGGAAAAGAACCAGAATATACTGACAAGAATAAACGTCCAAATGTATCATGGATTCCGACATGAAAGTAAATTATATCAGCATATGTACCCTTTCATGATACTATAGTAACAGCTGTATTCCCCTGTGTTCTAGAAGGCTGTGATAGAGCATGCTGACTCCTATAATAGAAGGTGTTGCCAAATGGCATATTACTGGAGCTCAGCCTTTTAAGACAAGGTATAATAGTCCTTGGCGGGTTACTTAGCCTAGGAGTAAGCACACCCATTTATAAGACATTATCAATAGGGGACTCCTTGTGCAAGCAACCAAAACCCAATATGCAAAGAGTTGCCCACACAATTAGAGGTGGTCTTAGAGATGTGCCATGGAGCTTTGGACTGATAAGTATGTCTGGCTAACACAATTCGATTGATTGTACTTATTAGGACTTCTGTATAGCCACACTACCAGATGGTCCAAGAACCAGATTCTGATGCCCCCCCTCCCTTTTTTTTTTTTATGTTGAGTAGTATCTTAACCTACACATAGTCTGTTGGTGGGACTCAGGCCCTTATGACCAGATTCTGATACCATCTTTGGTACAGGGGTTAAGGTTCAGAGAAAAAGGAGTGGGAGTTGAGCCTAAATCTGATATTATCCACAGTATATGCTGGAAATGATTCGCATCAGTTCAACTGTGTCCAGTTGTGCCTGGTGATGATTATACCCTCTTTGTCAGAGACTAGAGGACCCTGAAAAAACCCTATTAATTCTATATTGGAGATGCTTGCTACAGAATTTGTACTATTCCATTGTACTTCCGTATATTACTGGAGGGAACGTCTTAAATAATGAAGTTTCTAATTGCAAATCATTATTTTAAATCTAAGATAACTGACCTTTTAGTAACTGCCTATCATGTATTCCTTTTAAACAGAGACACAATTAATTTCTCTTAGTGGCATATCAGAAGCTTTGCAAACTTTGTAACACTTTGTCAGTGTTTGGGTACAGTGTTGTTTTTACATGCTTTCTAGTATAAAGGTTTTTCAGCGTAGTTTCCAATAGTGATCGCAGTGTTCAAGCCCTAACCATGCAGGCATATGTGCTACTTCCCCCTGAAACTGGCCCTGCATAATGTTGCCTGCAGCATAACTGAAGGCAAGAAATATTTTGATTATCTATGGAGATTAGCCTTAATGTTTTATATTAGAGGTAAAGGTTTGCTGCTTATGCAAGTTGTTTTGGTGACTGCTATTTCTAAAAGTGCTTTTGATGAGTTAAACTGCCTCATTAATTGTTTTCAGAGTGAACATCCTAACTTGTGAATGATCCTTCATCTAACTTAAAAAGATGCATATTTCCATTATGGGGCTTGAAACATTGGTGGTTTTTTTCATTTCTGTGCAAGTGGTAGAGTCTCTTGGATTACTTTTTTCAAATTTTCAGCTGCCTATGAAGACTCCCTTGGCCTGGTCATCCTGCACTTATGAATATTCTTGGCTCTGAGAAACAAAGCTTTTAGCTTCACTATTGTAACATTCTCTCTCTCTCTCTCTCTCTCTCTCTCTCTCTCTCTCTCTCAACCTTGACACCTGCAACAAGTCGGAATCTCTGCAGTTTTATTGCATTATATGCTTTTATGGCACCTGCCATCCAACAAAAGCAGCATTATTTGATTAAAGTGAAATGTTTAATAACAAAATTTCACTTTAATATGCAGTTCTCTTAGTTAAAGTTGTTCTCTCTCTCTCGTTCTCTCTCTTTAAAAAAAAAAAAAAAAAAAAGAGGAGGAGGAAGTTCCCTTATACCCAATAACCCAGTGGTTCAAGCACTCAAGCAGGATGGGGGAGACCCAGATTCAAGTCCCCACTCTGCTTGATTCAGAGCAAGAACTTGAACCCAGGGCCCCCACCTCGTAGCTGACTGTGATTAGGGTAGTCTATGTGACCCCTTCCTGTGTTGTAAAACGTGTGTGGAATGGGGAATCCCAAAAGAGTGGACACTCAAGCAGTCACATACTGTACTTGCACTTAAGGTTGGTACTATGCCTTGAATCCATAATTCATTGTGTATAATCTTGATGGCTGCAATATACTGGCCCTTCATTACCAATTCAGTGTCTAATTGAAATCTAACATTATCAGTCATATCTTTTTTGTAAATTATAATCAAGTCATTACTTATATAGCACACAGCAAGTTGGACGGTGATTTAGATGGCACGGTAGGGGAGGAAGATGTGTCCAACACAATGTAATCTGAGAAGGCATCAGTAAAATTACTAGTATCTAATATAATAATCAGAACTGCGTAGGATAAAAGGAGAGCTGACAACGGTCCAAAGTGGCTGAAGGAACTGAGAAAGTAGATTAGAATGTCAAGGAAAGGAGAATAGAATGGATCATGCTTCTGGTGGTTAGCTTTCATTAACTCCATTGTCGTAGCTGTGAAGAGGATTTTGTAGACCCAAGAGTCCTTGATAACAAAATGTGGTTCCAAACTATGGGAGCTGAGAGGCAGAGGAGCATATATTTATAGCATACCCATTTTGTAGGAATAGTACATTCCCTTCCACCATGGGCTCGTGTTGGTTTCCTTACATATGCTAATTTCCCAGCACCATGTTTTTTGGTGCCTTACAACTGGTCACTCCTACTTACAGATGTTTTTGGATATCAAAATATAAAAATACGTTTTCTAGCCTATAGTAAACAGTAGAAAGCGTTTCAGTAGACAGAGAAAAGCTGTGATTAATGGAGAGAGAGTTTCACCATGGCTCCAGAGAGCCTGTCTGTCATTCTGTATTGTAAAATTTAAGCTGTTAACAACTCCTTGTGCACCTAAAGTTGATGGTTGTTACTTTGCTGTCCAATGTGATTACATAGAACTTCATGGCAAGGGCAGGAATAAAAGCCAGAGTTTGCAGTTCAAAAGGATAATCCTTCACCAATTGAGTTGTTACTACTACAGAGTATATTGAACACATTTGAGCAGGTCTGAGTATATCCACAAGAGGGTAATTTAATTGAGGGCAGTAGAGGGCATGTGTTCCCACAATGCCCCTTACCCATATTCCTTCTTGGTAGCCAGCATATTATCAAAATAAATGTTCAATAAATAAAAGGATGAAATAAAAGGAGGCAATGCTTAAATAACTGTGGTTGGACACATGAGCCTGTGTCATTCCCAACCTTTGCACGATATGCAGAATCTAAACTCACCCCTTTACTGGGATTTTTTTTTTTAAATACAGAAATTAACAGTAAGATAAATTTCAGCTCAAGTTTTCTGTTGAGGATGGGCTCAACAGTTTTGTTTCTTTGTTCCCCACCCCAGACTGCTCAGCTCACACCTTAGAACGGGGCAGGCACATCCGGTTTCCAAAATTGTATGGAGGGCCGGTTAGGGGAGCCTGTGTCTCCCCAAACAGCCAGGTGTGGCCTGACTCCTCCCCCCCACTTCTCACCCCCTGATGGCTTCCCCGGGACTCCTGCCCCATCCAACCCCCCTGTCTCCTGACAGCCCCCGTGGGACTCCTGCCCCATCCACCACCCCCTGCTCCCTGACCACCCCTGGACTCCCCACCCCGACTGCCCCCTGCCGCCCCATCCAACCCCTCCTCTCATTCCTGACTTGCCCCCTAGGATCCCTGCCCCATTCAACACCCCTGTTCCCCGCCCTCTGACCGCCTCAACCCCTATCCACACCCCTGAACTCCCCGCCCTCTATCCAACCCCCCTTTCTCCCTTACCGCGCTGCCTTGAGCACCGGGTCAGGCTGCGGCTCTGCAGCTGCGCTGCCCGGCCACCCAGAGCATTGCGCTGGCAGTGCAGTGAGCGGAGGCTGCAGGGAAGGGGGACCCTTGGGGGAGGGGCTGGGGGCGAGCCTCCCAGGCCAGGAGCTCTGGGGCTGGGCAGGAGGGTCCCGTGGGCCGCATGTGGCCTGCGGGCTGTAGTTTGCCCACCTCTGCCTTAGCCTCTGTTTCTACAGGACAGTTCCCACATCCCTTATATGTGAGTGGAATAATAACCTCAGTGAGTCAGCAAACTCCATACAACATTTCCCAGCAGTCTCAATAGCTGCTGAGAGGGTGGGGTGCTTTAGGCAAGAAATAAAGAGATTAACATCAAATTTCTTTATTTTCCTCTATAATCAGTAGCAGCTTTCATGGGTCTTCATGGGTTCAATTGCACCCACAGAAATCATGACACCATGGATGCAAAGAAACAGACAAACATCCTGTGACACAATGCACCCCTGTATTCATACCCTATACACTATTGTAGTACTCTTTTGTACAAAATATGTCCTGTAAAGTATCATTTGATAACTAATAACTTGCTAATATCATGGTGAAATGTGTGTAGCAACATTATATGTAAAGTTATGAACATAAGCTGAGATCGTGACTGAAGTCTGTTTACCAGACAAGTCTGGGGAGTGGGTGAACCTGTTTCTCAAATATAAAGAACAAATTGATGTCTCTGGCCAGGTGTCATCAAAGCTGATGGGCATCAACTGTCAAGTGGCCATTCTTTGGTAAGGAATGGGGGTAGGATCAAACACCTCTATATCTCAGTGAACAACAGCATGAAACCTCTTCCTTTCTCTCCTCTGGACAGAACTTTATCTAGGGGTCACTCTTAGAAAAAATCATTACAAAGTGTGACTGAACTATAACAGTGAGGGGCAAAAACACACCACGTTCTCTCTCCCTATCTGTCTCTCTTGTCGCCTAACAAGACAAAAGAAACAATAGTTGGACTTTGGGAGCACATCCTGGCCTGAGAGTTTGGTCAGCAATATTACTGGAAACATGTGGTAACGAACTTCACCTTAAACCAAGTCTAGTTTTAAGTTTAGAAAGCATTTTATCTTTATTTTTCTTGTAACTATTTTTTATTTCAGTGCCTCATTACTTGTACACACTTAACCAACTATCTCTATAAGTAAATAAACTTCTTTATTTTTTAATCCAGTGTTGCAAATTGTTTGGGTAATTCTATTTAATGTGGCAGACTATTGTGTATTGATCCCCTTAGAGGGACAAGGGATCTAATATATCTGGACTGTCCAGGAGAGGGCTGGACCGTGCAAGACACAGGTGGTGGTTTTTTGTTTTTTTTTTTTGTTAAGGGGGTGGATCTGACCTGGGAGTGTGTTGGAGTCACCCTGCAAGTAGTAACCAAGGCTGCTGGAAGCCAGCGTGTGGTTGGTGTTTGTTGACAGGCTGCTGAGGTTAGAGTTTCTGGACCAGAGCTGTGGCTGTACGCAGACATTCAGGCTCCTCACAAACAGCATGTAGGTCACACCCTAGTAGGGAGTTACAGCAGCATAGGGTTGCCAGGCATCTAGTTTTCAACCAGAATGCCCAGTCAAAAAAGGAACCTTGGCGGCTCCAGTCGATACCGCCGATCAGGCCATTAAAAGTCCAGTCAGCAGTGCAGCAAGGGCTCAGGGCTAAAGTAGGCTCCCTGCCTGCCCTAGCTTTGCACGGCTCCTGGAAGTGGCCGCCAGGTCCTTGCAGTCCCTAGGCGCATGGGTGACCAGGGAGGCTCCATGTGCTGTCCCGCCCTGATTACCAGCTCCACAGCTCCCATTGGCTGGGAATTGCAACCAATGGGGGCTGCGGGGGCGGCACCTGTGGGTGCGAGGAGCCTCCCTGGCTGCCGATGGGGCTGCAGGGACCTGGTGTCTGCTTCCTGGGAGCTGTGGTTGCACCCCTGTGACCCCGCACCCCAACCCCCTGCCCCAGCCTGCAGTCCCTGCCTGCAACTGAACTCCCTCCCAGAGCCTGCACCCACACCCCCTGCCCCATCCCGGTGAAAGTGAGTAAGGGTGTGGGAGAGTGAGTGACGGAGGGAGGGGCAATGGAGTGAGTGGGGGCAGGGCCATGGAGAAGGGGCAGGGTCTCGGGGAAGGTGTTTGGTTTAGTGCGATTAGAAAGTTGGCAACCCTAGAACAGCAAAGCATTGTGAGGCACCCCAGGCTGCAAGGCAGATGTAATACAGCCCTTCACTGGTCTGGATTGCACCCCATAATGTCATACATACACTTGTCCTGGTCTGGTGGGAAGGGTGGTTAGAGAGCAAACCTTCCCTGCTCTCACGCGGCAGCAGTGGTTCCTGTCCTGCAGGGCTGGCCCAGCTCCCCACTCCAGGCATTGTAAGCTGATGGACTGGGTCACAAGGCCACTCAAATTTGGCCCAGTTGCCCTTCTGTGATGGGGCAAAGTCCGGAGCAATGCCTAGGTCCAGTTCTGCAGCACAGGAGCCGCCACTGTTGTGTAAGTCCAGAGTGGACTTTATTCTCCAGTTTCCCCTCCTCACTGATTCAGAAATAGGGTTCTGGTTCTAGGGTGGAAGGTGATGCTGCAGGTGATCGGTGAGTGCACCTACTGAATCAGGAGGCTACAGCCAGCGCAACATGTTAGTGCTGCCCCTTCTTCCATAATTTAGGGTTTTGTCTTTTTGGTTTTATTTCTCCATAATGGCATCAGCTGAGGTGTCTGAGGTCAAAACGTTTCTTTCTGTTAACATGTAGGCAACCAAGAGACTACAACCAAGATCATATCTAGGAAATACAACCCAGAGAATACTGCGTTGGAGTTTGACTTTATATTTTCTGTTTTATTAAGTTTGTGTCTCATATTAATATGATTTCTGCATAGCTTTCCAGTTTAGTTTATACATAAAAATAAGGGAGAATTACATTTTTTTTTTTTAGTACAGTCTTGGCGACTGTGATAAAGTGGAATCTTCTGACACTCTTGCTGCTTTCAAATATGCAGAGACACAAAACACAGTGCAGTGCAAATGCATTATTAACACTCCATACAGTACCTCTTTTACTATGATATATTTCCTGCTATACTGGCCTCTAAATCCATTGGAGACCTACGTGTTTTTCTTTTTCTCAAGCTCTCTGGAGAAGTTGTATAAAGGATAAGTGCTGATTTATATGCTACTTTAGTCATACTGTGAGAGTTTGTTTGTTATACAATAGCTAATGTTTGCCCAGTTTGGGTATTATATTGAAAGTACAATTCCTTCAACATGGAAAGTACTAATTATTACTATTCCCCACCCCTGTGTGTTGACTGACTTGCACACCCCGTTGTGCAACCTCCTTTTTTTGGTAATGAATCAAGACCCAAGGTGCTTCATTTTATAGGACCTCATTAATCAAGATAGAATTTGTACATTCATGTCTACTTGTTTGTGAATATGTAAGCAATGAAGTAATGCAATATATCAAGTGTATACGTACTTTAAACTCAAATAGCATAAAATGTAATACAAAAGTGGAACTTTATCAATGTTGTCTTGCATTCTCTGCTGAAGGGTAATGGGCAGATCTTCGGCGGGTGCGTACTGTCCTAGTTCTACAGGAGATATAAGAATGTACGCTATTTGAGGATCTGCACCATCGTGTTTGGTGACTATGATCTACTGCATGTAACTGGATGGAAATGCAGTGGAAGACATCAATGCAAAAAGTCCCAAGAAGAACTGGGAACTTTAGAAGGAGCAGCCTGGTTATGTTTGTAATAGCATAAGGAAGTATGACATGGCACATTATACATAGGTTTCAGTAATAAGTGATTTATTATAGTTGAATTGCTATTGAAAACAACTCAGATTTCATTCTGCAGTAGGTCTTTATCCTACAATGGCCTGAATGAGACTGTGATAGTGTTAATGGTGCAACAGGAGTCCAATAGATGGACAGCAATGCATATAGACCAAAGTTTTGGATAACAGCAACATAAACTCTCATAATATAAACATGTATGTAAGCCAGTTGAAAAATATGAATTTTTCACTTCTTTCTGCATATCTTATAGGTCCCTCAGTGCAGAAAATGTAGAAAACAATACATTGTCAGGAGTACTTCCCTTGATTCTCTGCAGGATTTTACAGACTCTGTTGAAGCCCCCGAGGGGGAATGTACTTTCCAATATCTCTATTGTATATACAGAAAATCCCAAGCAGCATTTCATTACACTACTGCATATTATAAAAAAACCTTCTCTATTCCTCAGCTACATGTCATTATTGCCTTTAGCAATATGCCAATAGTTGTAATATAAAATGAAAATGTATGATTGCAGGGAGAAAGTTTTTATATCTATTCAGATATACTAAATTGCCAAGATATGAAAGGGATAATGTGCACTTCTGCCCAAATGCTTACAAAGTATACTATGATTATGGTCAGTAAATGCCATTCTGCAGAGCTAATTCATTTAGAATATTTTGGAAGAAAAGCAATAACAGAGGATTATTGAACTTCTATAAAAAGATGGACTCTCTATGAAATTTATGTTAACTGAGTGAATGCTGGCAATTTTGAATACCTCTGAAGATTGTCTTGTCACTTTGGATGATAATAATGTGAAATAAATAAGAATACTTGTAATATGATGGGTGTTTGATTTATGCTACATTCAGATGTGTACATCAGTCACTTTCAGTAAGTGGATGCTGGTCTCTCTTGGGATTTTCATGGCAGTGAAGGATATCTGACTATAGCTCATTGTTTTGCTCATCGGGTTCTCTCATGCTGCTTTCAGATTCACTGGCAAGAATCCTCTTAGGATAGTCCATCATAATAACAAATGACTAGATAAGGAAGACAAAGACAATTTGTAGCTTCATCCTACCTCACAAGACAATGGCCTAAAATTAAAATGCTGATTCAATAAGTTAAATAGAATTATTTTGCAGGATCTGTGTGTCAATGTGAATATAAAACAAAATGAGAATATGTACAGTCAGTTTAACTTGACCCCTGAAAAGTGATGTAAATCCATGTGCCCTGGCTAAACAGCATTAGAATATGAACACCAGCCTTTTGTTTGGGGTTCATATCTTTTCAGTATTGCAGGTGGGATCAATACTGTATGGGAATTCTCCTTAAATCTTTCACTGGCCTGGTGAACTATTTATGCCTCCTAGAAAACTATGCAGCAAATTAAACCATTTTTTATTTTCAAGGGGAATTAGATACCTAGGCACTTTTGAATGTCCAACTAGGGATATTTAGGCACCTAAATGCCTTTTAAAAATCTCACCCAAACTGTCCTTAGCATATTCTCCCTTAAGGAGTTGATGGCCATTTGTTTCAATACCACTAAAACAGTATACTGGTGGCTGGTTTGTAAAGTCTCCCACAATGTGACTAGATACTAGAAAACTCATCACCATTCCTGTAGGTTAGATTATCACTGTGCACATATACCTCTTACACCAGAATAATACTGCTCATCTGTAATTGTGATCAATAAAATTACTGGTTAATAATAAAAAGAAAATGCACTGAGGAAAAAGGGAGTTGACTTATTTGCAATTTAAGAAATATTTGTTTTCTGGATGAAATCACTTTATGATGGTGCTTCAGAAGTGAATAGAATGCCACAAGTAAAATGTGGCTTCATTGTATTAGGTTTTGGTAATAAAGGAGTTTAGTACAATAAATATTTATGACTTCTCTATATCTAATATATGTAATGTGGAGACTTGCTGTACAGAGTGATATCCATTCAAAGAAACACTCAAGGATTTTTACAAAGACTTCATGATTAGAGAAATTTCAATACAGAATTTGTATCTACCAACTTAGCAAGTTACGTATTCAAACTATCACTTTTCAAATATATATAGAGAGTAAATCAAGCCAGGCTACTTACCAGAAAGACACACTAGGCTTGATTCATCAAAGCAGTAGGGAGGAAATATTTTTAGTAATTATGATGTTTCTAGTCTGTAAAACTTTGAGTGAGATACCTACTTACCACTAGGGGCCAATCCTTCAGGTCAAACTCTTCAGACACTATTGGTGAAGTATGACCGGGGATCTTGCATCTCTTTGAACTGTACATGTTCTCTGGATATCGAGAGAACTTCAGTCTCCACTGTCATCTTTCACAAGTAGTAAATTCCCTTTTTCACTTGCACAAATATTAAAAGTATATGAAATGAGATACTTTATTAGTAAGGATACAATTCTGCCTCAGAGGTCTTAGATTCCATGACTTTCCGGGACCTCTGTGACTTCTTCTGCAGCAGGGCTGGAGCAGTTGTCAGTCAGGGCCACCAGACTAGTGGCCCTGAGGCTGGAGCAGTGGCTGGGGTTGGTCAGGTCAGGTCAGGTCAGCACCTCTGGGGCTGGAGCAGCAGTGGTCAGCCCCTGCTGCAGGAGCAGTTACAAGCCCCTATCTGCGCTTGATTTCTTTTCCCTTCCTGGGGTATTTTTAGAAAAAGTCAGAGACAGGTTGCAGGCTTCCATGAATTTTTGTTTATTGCCCATGACCTGTTTCAAGTTTCAAAATTCCAAAATGAATATTTTCCAAAAGGAAAGAAAAATCAAAATATTTTTTTCTGTGGGAATTTTTGTTTTAAAAAAAACCCCAAAATATTTCCAGCCAGCTTGACCACTAAGTGCTTAACAGGAAAATAAAATGGACACACTGTCTATTAGAGTTGCAGTGAAAGATAACAGGAAATAGGAGGAAAGAAGGACGAGAATTACAAAAATGAGGTCCTTTGGCTACTTTGGGTTAAATGCACAGCTTGATGGTTTAGTTTGGCTTATGTAATTTCAGTTTTTCAGTATTTGCATAGTTTGTATACAAACTGTGACAAATCAGGACAAAGGCAAAATGATCAGTTAGATGTCCAATTTCAATACAGGTTATGTCTACAGTTGGAGCTAGGGATGTGATTCCCAGCTTGCGCACACGTACTCATGCTAGCTCTTAATCAAATTAGTGTGCTAAAATTAATAGTGTAGCCAGGGTAACCACCCGTGTTACACTACAGTACTGGGTTTTTTTTCATAGATTCCAAAGTGAGAGGGAAACACTGTGATCATCTAGTCTGACCTCCTGCATAAAGGAAGTTGGTCTCCTAACACCCCTTTGTGCCTTTGTAAATCTTCCCCTAAACGAACACATAACTAATTCCAACATTGTTAGGAATTACTGTTTATCAGTGTTCCCACAACAGTTCATCTACATGAAAGAGGCATATATGTAAATAACAGGATAACTTGATATTTATTCAGTACTCCAAATCAAATGACGTTCTGTTATTTTAAAAAAATAAATAAAAGCCAGAGAGACTACTTAGTTGTCTGTCAGGTTTTGAATAGCTAAGAACCCTAGCATCATAATTACTTATTCTAGCAGAACTGAGTCATTCTTCTGATGCTGATGAATCAAGAGTATGATGCGGTTTACTGTGTGTGGTTCTTTCAGATGACACTTTAAAACCCATGGTCCTCCTTTTCTGCATTTTGTAAGAGTCACAGTTAAACTAGTCTCCTTGGTCAGAATTTCTCCTTTCTCCACTTTTTGTTCAGTGTGCTGAGCTCCATTTGGATGCAACTCTAACATCAAACAGGTGGTGGTAATTTCATGGTGTGCTTTGTATAGTCGATGGTCCCGACCCTTCTCTGTGACTTCATTTACTCAGACTGGAAAGTGCTATGTAGATATCCAGTAACCTATTACATTCTGCATATTTTTAAAAATGACATACTACGGGTAAGTCATTGTTACACTGTCTGAATGTAATTCATCCATTTCTGTTTCACAAATGTGTAGGAATTTCATTTATTTGTTGAAATGTGACACAGCTGCTTATTATCCTTCATAATTTTGGTATATGACACTAAAACTTAGAAAATTCTGTTGCCTGGAAAAAAAAGGGCACTGGGTCTTCCATCTGGGGATGGGTAGTGATGATTCTGGCTGCTCAAGAGTAGAATTGGTTGATACTCATTTCCAGGGACAGCCAGGAATATGTAGATAACCCCAAAATATTTCTCTCTATTTTTCAGGCTATTGGTGGGGAGGTAGTGTGGGTCATTGCCCAGATTTGTGATGGAAGGTGAAAAAGCATCATCAGTCTGGAGATAGTATGTCCACAATTCTCTTAGTGTTATTGTATTTGGCCGTGTGTGTGGTATGGATTGGGATTCTAATTATATTCCACCCTCAGTTCTCATCTGTGGTATCCCAATAGGTCTAGGAACGTAAATGAGTTTGGTGAACTCCGTGCTATTGGCCATTTTAGAATATCATTACAACATGGCCCTTTAAAGTGGTTAAATGACTGTTTTGTGATTTAGTGTCCCTCGTAGACAAGAGCCAGGACTCAGGTTTAATAAGCACAGAGGAAATCATTCACTTGGGATGATGGATGCCCACAGATTTGTGTAACTCACTGGCTCTGTAACGTGTAGACTGAGATACAGGGTTTAGGCTGTACAGTGTGACACACGGGACATGTGTAAATCTTGATCTAGATTAAGCAATCATGGAATGGATTGCTGGCATTGCTACAATAATCCTGAAGGCCAAAACAAGTAAGTAAGGACTTGTTCTATAGAGGTGCAAAAAGGTTTTGGCAGAGGGCAGACATAGCTTCTTACACGGACGGCTTGCTTATTTATTTATTTACTTATTTAGCAGAAGACTTATGAAAGGAGCATGTGATCTAAAAAAATGGACAAAACGGCAGCTCATTAAGGAGCTGGATTAAAAACTCTACACATTTACTGTGACAGGCAGGAAGCTTTTCTTAACTCTCTGCTCTGGGAAGGAAAAATTCCCCTGACATAAAACTTCATTTTGAGGTCAGAAGGTGAAAAAAATAATACTTACTGGCCAAGGCGAAACAGAAAATCAGATCAGTTTCAGGCTGTGGATTTTTTTTCCCTTTGAAAAGTCATTGAAAATGAGGCTCTAATTTGGACTTGCCTTGTGCATATTTCAAAGACTCACTTTTAAAGCAATAGGGACTTGATAAATGACAAAGTTTAGTCTGTGGAGTCACTTCATTTATTATCTAGTTTTGCCACTGAGAAACTAGAAGGTTGGTTTAATTACTTGAATTATGCTAAACTCAAATCTTCACCCAAAAAATCAAAATCAATTTCTCCAACATCCCCTGGGGAACTAGAAAGAAGACAATTTTATGCCAGTCTGACTAAAAGAAATGATATTTAAATACTGAGCATCGTTTTAATCAGCTGATTATCATAAAATGTCACTCTGTTAGTAGACCAATGTATGAAATATTCAGTTACATAACACATTTGAGGAGATAATGATTCTTGACTGCATTACCTCATTTATTTTTATGCCATATTCCATTGTCTGTGAGAGTTGCACAGTGAGTGACATTTTTTAAAAATAGGAATGTGCAATCTGTGAACACAGACACGGGTAAGGATTATGCACACAGAGTTTGCAGCTGTTTGCACCCAGGAGTGCATATTTTGCATGCCTATTTTTGAAAATGTGGCCCTACCAGCTGTGTCAATGATTAATAACCAAGTACAATTAAAAATATGTGCTCTGAATCAGAAAAGCCTGCCTCTTGATGGATGAAATTTATGAAGATCAGAGTTTACCTCATAAAAAGCATCCATCTGTTTGGATGATAAGGATCCGTATCCACTTTGGTGTGAGAATGAGATGGAAAATGTAGGAAGATCTAGCTCCCTTCTTACATTTCTAGAAAGTTCTAGGTGTTGGCTAAGATGGCAGTACCTTGAGAGCAGCTTTACTTGGGCTATTTCAGAGGTTTTACTTTTGGCTTATGTTGTTAACTGCAGAAGGGCATGATATTGATTTAAAAAACAGAACCCCTTAATTTATACAACTTGAAATGTTGGCTGGCTTGAGATCTGTCACGGGCGGGAGGGACAGGTATAGATTGAACTAGGAAATCTCAAATTAATGAAACTTAATTTTTTTTTTAATTTTTAAAAACAATACATGTAAATTCTGCTCTTGGTTTAATTACTGTAATCTCATGTTTTTGAGGCTGCAAGGGTGAATTTGAGGTTGGTTGATATTTTTCTCTCTCAACAGTACTCCACAGAGCTATGTAGCATGAGATGGAAATAGGGCTGGTTCAAACAGAAGAAGTCATAAAGTCCAAAGACAAACCACTGAAAAGATTCCCAAACCGAGCAGTTACTGTTCCAAACTGAGTCAGGAGGAGTTTTACATAAGCTTTGGCTTTTATACTCCAATTGAATAAATCAATCTGCAGATTAGAAAAGATTATGCTGGAAAAGTATCATACTGTATGTATAAAATGACCCAAACTTGATCATGTAAAAAGTAGTTAAACTTTATAGTGAAAAGCATACACAAGTTCACCAAAACTTTGAGGAGCATTTTAGTGGCGCTTTTTCAGTCATATCATCCGCTTTTATAATATGGTATTAGCAGATTTCAGTCGCATCAGATTATTGTTTATCCTAATGCAATAAGATAGAAGGATCATAATTCAGGATATATTAACACAAATTAATGAAAGTACTTACATGATATGACATTAGTGTTGTCGAAAGATAATGCAATAGGATGGTCAATTGGTATAGAAACGTAATTTCTGGCTTTCCCATCTTTCTTGTATTCTGTTTACCCCTTGCTATAGCAATGATTAGTTTGGAAAGTGGTATGCCCTTGATCACTTGTGTAACTTCCATTGACCTCTTTGGAAATTGCTTGTGGGGATCAAGGGTAATTGTATATAAAGAAGGCCCTATGCTATTTTTCTATTTCTTTTTATGAGCATAAGAGCATTTTATATGGAATAAGCAATGGAGTACAAGAAAGACTGAGTCCACCAATGACTGTTCTCCTACAGTCACAAGAAATCAGTTATGGGATACATTTCAGAGCTCCAGCAGAAGGTAAAAAACCCAAGTAATTCACCTCGGTGCATGTGAACAAAGATTTCTTTATAAGTATTTAATCACAGTTATACTCTGCAATACTGTTAATAGGCAAACAGTTGTGTGAGTTCTCCCCCGTCCCCCCCACACCCTCCGGAATCCCAGTAATATGAATTCTTTCAGTGCTTCCTGGAACTAACAATGGACCAGATCCTCAGCTGCTATAAACTTAGCTTCAGTAGACCTCTGTTGATTTACACTGTCTACAGTCTGAACCAATAGATCTAGTAGGGGTAGCACTGGGCGGGACTTATGGGGGCTATAGCCATCCTTAGCAGGCCATAGCTGGCTGCTGCTCTGCGGCTGCCCAGCTCTGAAGGCAGAGCGAAGATATTGGCAGTTGCTGGCTGGGCACCCAGCTCCAGCAATGCAGAAGTAAGCCTGGGTGGGGGTTAGGGATGCCTGAGAGCAGCCTCGGCCCATGTTCACACCCACCGGTGCACACCGCCCAGGGCACATCTAGGGTCCGGGGCTCCCCACAGAGGTCCAGACTGACCTTCTCTAGCCAGGGCTCTTGGACCCCCCCCTCCCCACAGTTGCTGCTCCCCAAGCCCTGCCAAGGACTCTGCCAGCCCTGAAGCTGAGTCCCCGCCTGGGCAGCTCGTACTGCCTGGAAGCAGCCAGTGCTGTGCACTGGCCGGCTCTGGCTTCCAGAATCCAGTGGGGCCTTGAAGGGGAAGGAGGACCGCATGGGACCTTGTGGTGGTGGGGAGTCTGACGACACCCCTGATGTCTAGTCAGCATAAATCTGTACTTCAGTCTTTTATTTACCATCAGTGAACAGATCTTTGCATCAACACATATTTTTACTTATCTATGAGGCCATGTCTATTCTACAAAATTATGTTGACCTATGTTATGTCAGCATACAGTTGCCACAATTATTACATTGCTTGAGCATGTGCACACTTCGGTCCTTGTATCGGTGGTTCATGTCCTCATAAAAGCACTTGTATCGATGCAGAGTGCAGTGCACCATGGGTAGGTATCCCACTGGGCAACTTGCCACCATCCAGCGTAGGGTGTTCTGGGAAGTTTTTGCAGTGTCTCGTTGTTACCAGATTTGCCCGTTACTTTGGGGTACGCTCATTTATTAGGGTTACTTTTTCGGGGAGGGGGATGTTCTGTAATTCTATGAACGTACTGCTTGTGTCACTTGTGTTTTCATATGGAGCTCTACTCCTCCCTTCGGCAAGTCCCCTCCCAATGGAGCTATTCTGCAGGACCTAGGTTCCCCAGGGCTGGGTTCCTCCAGCCCCAGAACCAGATGAGCATGCGTGCGCACACACACACATTAACAGATTAAGTCTGAACAGACCGGGTCAATCAGCACTTTCAAGCTGACCCCTTATATGTTCCTGGACTCAGTGGGCTGGGTCAAATTGCCCCCCTCCCCCACACACCCTTATGTGCCCTGGGCTCAATAGGTTGAGCCAAGCATCACTTCCAAGCTGCCACCCTTGTATGTCGCAGGTTCAGAACATCCCTATTCCCACTTTCACGTCACAATTGCACTGGTAGTAACCCACTTGATGAGTAAACCCCACAGTATTTTTGGGCATTGCAGGGATCTTTAGCTTAGGTAAAAGAATAAATGGGGAAGCTAAAAACACAAAAGGGTAAAGTTCAGAGAGAGAGAGAGAAGCGACCAGCTTAACCATAAAAGTTATTTATTGAATAATAGTGATAACTACACAAGGAGAGCCTAAACCAACAACAGTTACATTATTAAAGGTTAACACCTAAGGTAGAAAAGAAAACCGAGAGAGGGAAGGAGCTCACCACTCCCATGAAGCTTGAACTGGTCAGGGTTCCCAGGTGATGGTGGTAGCTCAGAGTCCTGGAGACAGGCAGAGCCCCCAGCACGATCAGTCAGGAGAAGATGGACTCCCAGTGGAACTGATGCATAGTTTGGATCCAAGCATCAGAACACTTACAGGAGTGCGGGTGGGGTTTTTTGTAGGGAAACAACAATGGTTCAGGGGAGAACACTGGATTTGTTTATGGGTAAACTGATGACTCAAGGGTTTTCTTTAGGCTAGACAATTGGAGCTAATCACTCTTGGCTATGGGTGGTGTTTCTTCCAGGGAGTTCACAATGCAATTAGGCTGCTTCAGTATTTTGGATATCAATCAAGGGTTTATTACTAGAATTGGTCTGATAACTGCTGAGCTGGGTGTAGGCAGAGCAGAGATCCCCCATGATGCAATGCTTCCCTCCTTTTCTGGTCCCAGAGTTCAGTGTGGTTCTTACTTTGGAATCTCTGTTCTCCATTCTGAATGCTAATGGAGATGCCTTCCTGTCCTATCTTCGATGCAGTGGAGGCTAGTGGAGTTGCCTTAATCTTGTCACCCTTGTCATGAGGGGGTCTAGGTGTGTCTCCCACTGCCCTTCACTGCTTTCTGCTAGTCTTTTCTCTGATTGGTTTTGGTTCAAGCTGAGGCTGCGGTGGGGTGTCTTTCATGAGTCAGACAGTCTGGATACTGCGCCCTGGTTCCCCAAGAACACAGAGCTGACTGGTATCATCATGGGGCTGAAACGAATCATGCAGGGGTAACTGGGAGCATGGGGTCAACTTCTCTTAATGCATTGTTCTCCATTCCATAATTTCATCTGCATCCCATAATATTTTGCACCGTCTTAAAATCCCCACATCCCTCCTCGCTGTCTATCATCTCTGACTGAAGCATGGAACCTCTGCACTATTGTCATGACCTTTGCAAGCACTATTTGCAGAGCCACAAGGGGAGCCCTGGAGAACATGACCATTCTTTGGAATCTAGCTTGCTGTGAAACATAGAAACAATTCAAGGTTGTTGGTGGCGTTCACGGAGCAACTGGGATTGGTGGAGTGCTAGCTCTGGGCCAGAGAAACTAGCAGTGGCTGCAGAACATTTGGATGCACAAGGCCACATTACCAGATCTGCATGCCGAACTCACCCCTGTCCTCCAGCTCATTTGATTGTCTTACTGACAGTTGAGAAGAGAGTGGTGGTTGCACTGTGGAAACTTGCAACCCAAGACTGCTACTGATCCGTCGGGAATCAACTTGGAGTCGGGAAGTCCACCGCATGGGCTGTTGTCATGCGAGTGTGCAAAGCCATTCATCGCCTCCTACTACTCAGGACTGTGACTCTGGGCAATGTGCCTAACTAAAAGAAGGCTAAGGGGAGATATGATTGCTCTCTATAAATATATCAGAGGGATAAATACCAGGGAGGGAGAGGAATTATTTAAGCTCAGTGCCAATGTGGACACAAGAAATGGGGAAGTTTAGACTTGAAATTAGATGAAGGTTTTTAACCATCAGAGGAGTGAAGTTTTGGAATAGCCTTCCAAGGGAAGCAGTGGGGGCAAAAGACCTATCTGGCTTTAAGATTAAACTTGATAAGTTTATGGAGGAGATGGTATGATGGGATAACATGATTTTGGCACCTTTAAACCAAGTCTTTAAACCATGATTTGAGGACTTCAATAGCTCAGACATAGGTGAGAGGTTTATTGCAGGAGTGGGTGCGTGAGATTCTGTGGCCTGCATTGTGCAGGAGGGCAGACTACATGATCATAATGGTCCCTTCTGACCTTAATATCTGAGTCTATGAGAGCACAAAGGTACCACTGTCAGCATATTCATGACAGGAAATTGAAACTTAGAATACTGAACTCTTGATCCCCAAAAGTTGTAAGCACTTCTCCTTGGGATTGGTGCAGCACCTTGCCAGCACCACCCATAGTGCATATGGGCCTCGGGGGTGGAGGGTAGGTGAGCAGGGGTTGGGGAAATGAGGGGAAATAGGTGATAGGCATGAGTCTATTTGCTTAGGGAAATGGAACTGAATACTAGCACCGTTTTCCACGGGGAGTGGTGGTTTTAGCTGATACCCTCAGGAGTGAAGTAACAGTGGTGGAGAAAGCACAGCTGCTGCTGGTGTTCCACTCCCACCGGGGCCTGTATGCGGCTAGTCTCTGTACTGCGCTGGTGCCTGCTGAAGGACTTGCTGAGTGGCGTGGGAAAGTGTCACGGCGGAAGCAATAAGGCAGCCCTCCTCAGAAACCTTTGGCAGAGGATTGCAGAGAACCTCCAGGAAAGTTTCATCAAGCTCTCTATGGAAGATTCAGGAGACATGCCAGTGCGCATAAATAAACTGCTCTGCGTGGCCCTCTCTGCCTAACTCTAGAGAGGAATGAAAAGCAGATAGCAACTCGACCTCTCTTGGTTGGTTCACTACCTCTTCTAGCACAAGTAAAAAAATGTAAATCAACAGATGTGTCCTGTTACTCTGAGAATTTCAAAGCAAACGCTATACTTACCAGAGGTTCTTTTTCCTGCTCAGGCTCACCCAGGTTTGACTGTTGGGACTGGCTGGACAGCAACTGGAGTCAAAAACGTGTCCTGGTTCGCTGCACAGCTGGATCCGCTGGTCAACTGTCCCCCATATTTCTCCTCCTCCTTCCACTTCTTCCTCCTCGCTGTTCACAGCAGGAGTCTGTGACTTGGACTCCTCTGAAGTATCCATGACCTTCTTGGGAGTGTGTGTGTGTCAGGCGGTTGTGGGGGGGGGGGTTCCACTGAGGATGGCATGCAGCTCTTAGCAAAAGTGGCAGAGCAGCTCTGTGACTTTCACATGCCAGTGCTGCTGGTCCCTGTTTTAGCCTTTCTCCTTGATCCACCTCCCCCCATCTCACCCCCCGAGCCCTCTGCTCGTAAATGCCCATGTTTTTATGGCTGGATTGGAGCCGTGCCTGTACAGCCTCTTCTCTTCACAGGCCCAGGAAATCCAGTATCTCCTGTGTACTCCAGGAAGGAGTCCATCTACATAGTGTAGCTGGCATGGTCAGCTGGGCAGCTATACCCACAATGGAGAGCTGCTAGGTGTGCTGGGCAGGCTTTAAAGAGGAGGGGCAGCTTCCTGTCCACCTGATCCCTGGGCAATGGAGTTCGCAACTCTGATCAGAGCAGCCAGCGTGGGGCACTGTGGGACAGCTTCTGGAGTCCAGTAAGAGTCAACTTAAGTAACCCAGTGTCTACACTGCATCAACCTAACTACATCAACCCTGACCCTACATCATCAGAAGTGAAATTTAAGTGTAGACACATCCACAGTTAGGTTGGTGTAAGCTGCCTTGAGTTGACCTAACTATGGAGTGTAGACCAGGCCTAAGTCTATTTCTTACATAAGGTCTTATGTGCTGTTAGTACTGGTAATTCTGTTGTTGTGTTTTGATTTTAATGGATTGTAGAATAGTTCAGAGGCTCTAGTATGTAAAATCTCATTCCTTCCCCCAAATTATCCTAATTCATTACCTTCTTGCTATGGGAGTTTGAGGTAGGGTTTAAAGCTAATGTTTCTTTTTTTTTCTTAATGGTTTTTACTTTCTTTACTGAAAAAGTAACTACCAAATTCCAATACAATAACTGGGAAATTACATTTTCTAATAACTCAAATTATCACATCACCATCATCATAGTAAAAATCATTGGTGCACCAAAAAGAGGATTCTGGACTTCAGATTAGTTTAAAATTGCTTGTATGGTTATAAAAATGTTCGGATTTCTGTTCTGTCACCATTTAACCTTCTGCACTAGGGACTTCACTGTTGTGGATAGACGGTCATAACCCTGGGAAATGTTGTGGAGTTCACTTCTCTGTTGCAAAATTCTACATGGGTAAAAAAGACAAATGATCCTTCTGTGCTTAGGGAATGTATCTAACAGCTTCTGCCTATATTTGCTGTCTCTCCCGCCATCTACCCCTTCTTTAGATTGTTCCATTCAGAGATACTAAAAGGGAAAAAAAATATTTAGCTTCATAACATAATGCAGGATTCTTTTGAAATTACATCAGTATATGCCATAAAAGAAGGCTTAAGGGTAGAAAAGAACAATGCTGAGTTGATAACTTAATGAGATTATGCAAGATGTATGTTGCGATGGAGATGTAATTTCCCACAATATCCTTGAAAGACATTATGGTATTGAGTTTATGCAGAATTCTGAGCCTAGATTGTATGCAACTTCCTTATGTGGGGGATATGACTAATATTGAAACCCTGTGCAGAATCTTTGGGGTCCATTGCTTTAAATAAATGGTTTATGTATGCTTATGTTCTAATCCATGGGGGAGGGCTACCACAGCTCCTTTAGGAACTAAAACATATGTGGTGATTAAGGGAAATCAACCTGGTTATAATCCCCAAGAGAGGTCCACCTCCCAGAATGGCTCACATATTAGTGCAAACTACATTCTCCAGAGAACGACAGACAAATAAACCTACTTTTGAATAAATAGCTGGAGTTTAAACTGATCCAGGGTCTTATTTCTGATCCAGCCAAGAGACCCTTTTGTCAAAAGGGGTCCCCCAATCCTTAGGGTAGGGTTGGAAGGACTGACACCTGCCAGAACCAAGGATGGAGTTGGGGTGACCTCTGGAAAGCTTTTTAGGATGCCTGTAGGTTCTTTTATTGTTTTAAATATGTTTTCTTTGTAATGCTTTCACCTTAAGGATATATGTGCTTTCTTATAAGGAGTTGTGTTGTAACTTGTGACTCATAGAATTTAAGGCCAGAAGGGACCATTGTGATCATCTAATCTGATCTTTTGCACATAGCAGACCACAGAACCTCATCCACCCAGTCTTGTAATAGGTCCTTAACCTCTGACTGACTTACTGAAGTCCTCAAATCTTGATTTAAAGATGCACTATTTATTTTACTTCAAACAAGTGACTCATGCACCAGCCTGCTGGCAATTACAGTTGTTCAAAAGCCTTCAAAGTGAAAGCAAAGTTCAGACGCTGGCCTGTTTACACAGTTTGGCTTGCTGATTATATCACAGTGTAAGGAGGGAACTCTACAGCCTGGAAAAAACCCAGTCAGGAAGGGGAGAGAGACAGGTCTCGACCCAAGAGCAGTAATGGCTGAGGAGTCTAGTGTGGAGTGAGTTTCACTGAGGGACCATGGAGGGGGAATACAGGTTCAGTTGCCCAGGAACATGACACATATTAGTTACTTACTTTAAACAATGAGAAAGTTGACGGCTAAAATGGGTAGCAAAACCAAACACATCAGCACTTAGATATTGGATGTGTGAGCAACTGAAGCTGATACAAGCATTTGCAAATTGAATGAATAATAAATAACATCTAATATGTATAGCATTAAAAACAAATCTTCATGTTATACTTGCATAATTAGGTAATTTATTGTCATGCATGTTGTATTAAGGCAAATATATGATTGCTTTATTCCCTTCTCCTTCATTTTCAGTGGTCATTATTTTGCATTGCAATTAAGTCACTTTCAACAGAATTTCTGTATGTTTTTGGGTGAACTGGAGACAGCCATTACATTGCTAAAAGACAGAGAACAGCACTGGGTTGGTGGAGGGTGAATGGAGCTGCATAAGTGTCAGCCCTGTGAAACACTAATTGTTCTCCTATACTGCACAGTAGAGATAAGAAACTAGACAGCAATAAAAATGTGTAAGCCTTAACAAGAACATCTAGTTCTATCACTTAACTTCTTTTAGATTCAGGGCCAGAGCCAATGCACGTTGAAGTCAATGAGAGTTTTTCCACTGATTCCACTGGGGACTGGATTGAATCCTTACGAATATGGTGCAGTAGAACAGGAGCAAATCCATCATCATGTGACTAATGAAATATCTCTTAAATATGGAGGGGGAGTGAACACAGCTATGATTCTTCACAGGATATGTGTGGGTCAGTGCCGTTTTAGGTAATGATAGACTATTTGTTGTTAACAAGTGTCTTTTTTTTCTATCATGTAGTATATTGAGGATCCTGTTTGACTGGGGGACTCTAGGTGCTACTATAACACACACAATTAATAATAAGTTCTGTAGCTCAAGAAGCCAGTTTAGGATGACTCGCTGTCCAAAATAAATGGCTTCTTTTTGAAGCCAGTTGTAATTTTAAAATAACGAAAACCCTAGAACTTAGAGATGATCAAAAATGGTAAACATTTTCCACAAAAGATATTTATAATTCTTCATGGAAAAAGATGATCACATTTTCTGAAGCCTTTGAACAGCTGTATAAACTGGTTGACAAACAGTAAAAAAACAAAACAAAAACCAATGAAATTTCAAAAATTCAAAACATTTCAGCTAGCTATAATAATAATTAACTGTGTCTCTTTTTTTACATCAAGCTTATATGGACCAAATCGTAGAAGGTACAGGTGGAAAAGACCTACTAAATCTACTCCATCCCACTGCCCATACAAAATAATATTTAGAATATATTTGCTAGTGCACTACCCACTCTGGTTCTAAACATGCCAAGCAATGAGGCTTTCACCATGCCCACAGAGTGAATAGTCACATTTTACTATGAATGTATCTATTGTAGAAGATAGAATTAACCTGTGTTGGTTTTAGCATTACATCCATTTTCACTCGGTACAAGTCAGTTCCTTCATTCTTGAAATGTATTCCTTTTGAAACCAGAACCTAATCTTGGGTATCTCAGTATAATTCTGTAGCTATGTCTATAACCCCTTTTGCTGCTGTCTTGTCAGCTTTTCCAAGCCAGATATAGTCCAGCTGGCTCAGAACAGGTCTTGGATGGGAGGCTTCCAACTAACATCCATTAAAGGTCTTGCAGGAGGAAGAGTTAACACTTCAAAGTAGATGGCATTCTTTTCTCTGTCTGTACTGAACCAATGCCTCCATGCAGTATTCGGCCGGTCTATTTCATGTGGCAGAGATGTGAAACTTAGGTCCTGACTACATATGGCTATCAAAGATCCTACAGTGCTTTCCACTCAAGTATTAAGATTCTAACCTTGGTGTCCTGGACTACAGGTCAAATTCCAACCTCAGTAATTGTATTTTACCCTAACAAAATTATGCTAGCAGCTTCGGTTGGAGGCAGTATTCTTTACTGCTGCTGTTCAGCATTAAGCAGTTGCTGTGTTTCACCTCAAAATTGGATGGGTTTCAGTGATGGATGAACTGATCCCTGTAAAGCACTTTGAGACGAAAGGCAATGTAAAGGTAGGATCATTCTACATCTGATATTTAAGTGTAGTAAAAATAAAATTCCCCACATTTTATCTTGCTTTGTATTGTATATCCTAAATTAGATTTTCATGTTGTGGATTAACATAACTAGGCAAAATATATAACTTGTATGAGTTTGTATCCATATAAATGATGATAGAGCAGTTTGATTCATTGTTCCATGTCTGCTCATAGATCACTTTTCTATACATTACAACATTTATATGTGACCTCCCAGCAAAATGTTAACCAGTAGTTTTTAATTTACCTTCATATTGCCAACAGGAGCTGCTGTTTGGCTTCTTACTGCAATCATGAACCCTTACTTGGGTTTGCAGGGCTTGTTCTAGTGCTCTGTAAGTAGCGGAGTAGGCAGAGCTTTGAAAGTGAAGGTCAGGCTGGAAGCTTCAGCTCTGCAGCCTAGGGAGGGGGATGGGCTTCAGAGCTCCAGCTGGAGCCAGAACTTCAAAGCTCTGTCTACACAGCCTTTTTAGAGCACTAGCATGATCCCCAATGGCCCAAGTCTGTTGACCCAGGCTGGGAGACTCTTAGCTGCAGGCTGTGCCGGCGCCTCCTCAGAGACAAAACTGTTTAGTGATATGACTTACAATTATATTGTGACTTGTAAGTACACTGCCCAAGGCTTAAATAGTTGTTAATAATCTGGAGTTTTGCACTGGCCTTTAATTATTCCTCACTTTACTTGTGATGTAACTTTGAACAATGCAATATACTTGTAATTATTGTTTCTTCCCTTCTTCTATATTTTTCACTTAAAGCCCTGTCGTTTTCTATTCTTTCTGTCCCTCTTCCTTTTGTTGCCTTCACAGTAGCAGGGCCCACATCAGTGCCAGTGGTAGAATAAAATTACAATGCTACCACATGCTTCCCTGGAGTTTTTTCTTAATGCCAGAAGTGTATTTCTATTCAGCTGTGCAAGGTCATTCAGAGCTGCTGCTGCTTTTAGTGGTAAAATACACCAAAGTACAGTGTGTCACTCTTTGTCATTTTTCTGAACAGATGTACTAGGCAATTAGTGTGTGCATCACAGTTCCCAACTGGCTAGCAATAATATCTGAAATAAGCAGCAAACTATATGTTGTCAGTGTTAAAAAAGTGAAGAAAATGGCAACACCTTTCAATTAAAGATATTGCAAACATATGGGCCTTTCCCTAGAGAAATGTCTATCCACGTGTTTTAAAATGGATTGGAAAAGGACTGCAAAGAGAGAGTGTACAGAAAGTTCCAAATGGAAATGAACATAATTTGCCCCTCTGTATTGTGCTACATGTCTAAGAGGCAAACCAAACTCTTCTATTGTAATTAAATTATAAAATATTATAGGTCAAATTAACACCTGGTATAACTCTCTTCACTGTAATGGCCTCATGTATTTCACACCAAATCTCAAACAGATATGCTTTTCTTAAACTTTGCCAGAAAATATTGTGGTGATTGTTATTTCAGTACAATACTAGTTTGCTAAGTTCAAGGAATATTGGTTAGAATCAGAGAAACTTCATTTGATGTGGTTCATTACACATAGAAGACTAAGGAAAAACAATTGACCGTACAACTTACATGAATCTAGATTGATATGAACAATATCATTCCAATTAGGATAAGATTTTGCCATCAAGAACATTTTATAACTTTATTAGGAGCCTCAAACAATAGGTATCTGTCAAGGTTCCTTCCCCACTCTGAACTCTAGGATACAGATGTGGGGACCTGCCTGAAAGACCCCCTAAGCTTATTCTTACCAGCTTAGGTTAAAAGCTGCCACCACCAAAGTGTTACACAAAGAACAGGGGAAGTGCCACTTGGAAACATCTGCCCCCCAAAATATCCCCCAAAGCACTACACCCCCTTTCCTGGGGAAGCCTTGATAAAAATCCTCACCTAAAGTATTTGATTTCTGTCCCTTCATTTCAATGTCTGCTCTGAGGACAGTTAAATTGTCAACATTGTTAGCAATCTATTTTGTAGGCAAAGGCTTTGCAAAGACAAAAGCCTATTCTTCAAATCCCAAGAGGCATTGTCAAGGTTCCTTCCCCACTCTGAACTCTAGGGTACAGATATAGGGACCTGCATGAAAGACCCCCTAAGCTTATTCTTACTAGCTTAGGTTAAAAACTTCCCCAAGGTATAAACTTTGCCCTGTCCTTGAACAGTATGCTGCCACCACCAAGCGATTTAAACAAAGAACAGAGAAAGAGACCACTTGGAGACATCTTCCCCCCCAAGCCCTACACCCCCTTTCCTGGGGAAGGCTTGATAATAATATTCTCACCAATTGGTACAGGTGAACACAGACCCAAACCCTTGGATCTTAAGAACAATAAAAAATCAATCAGGTTCTTAAAAGAAGAATTTTATTTAAAGAAAAGGTAAAAGAATCACCTCTGTAAAAGCAGGATGGTAAATACTGTACAGGGTAATCAGATTCAAAACATAGAGAATCCCTCTAGGCAAAACCTTAAGTTACAAAAAGACACAAAACCAGGCATACACATTCCCTCCAGCACAGCGAATTTTACAAGCCAAAAAACAAAAGGAAATCAAATGCATTTTCTAGCTAGATTACTTACTAACTTTAGAGGAACTGGAAGGCTTGCATCCTTGATCTATTCCTGGCAAAGGTATCACACAGACAGACAAAACCCTTTGCCCCCCTCCAGATTTGAAAGTATCTTATCCCCTCATTGGTCATTTTGTGTCAGGTGCCAGCGAGGTTACTTTAGCTTCTTAACCCTTTAGAGGTGAGAGGATTTTGCCTCTGGCCAGGAGGGATTTTTATAGCACTGTATACGGAAAGGTGATTACCCTTCCCTTTATATTTATGACAGGCATGAAAAATGAGAAACCCCTGGGATTTACGGAGCTGCCCGGTCTCACTGCTTAAGTGCCTGATGATGTACATTGGCTTCCATTCACATCAGTGGGTGTCAGAATAGGCCCTAATTGTAAAATTTGGCCCATGATGATGATTATTTCAACCTAACTGTATGTAAAACTCTTTGATCCTTACATATTGGATGTTCTTGTTCCATCATGGGTAGATTAGACCCATTGCTTTACTATGAAACCCTTTTTTGTTTCTCATAACATCAGATTTAGTCCTTTGTTTATTGTTGAATATTTTACCACTTAACACATGGGTTTTTTATTGAATTAACAGTCCTGATCTCTTGATCAAGTTTTTGTTTTAAAGATTTTCCTTGTAACAGATTTATATAAATGAGCCCAAAGTGAGTAGCCATGGTTTATACTTTAAAATACAAACATATTTTATTTTCTTTTTGTAGAGGGGAGGACTGTTAAAAATAAGCTGGACAAATAGGGAAATCTGAGGACAAATTAATCCAATATTAGTGGGTAAGACAGAAAGCTGGGATTTTCAAAGGCGCTCACTATTGGCCTCACTGTGCTCACATTGAAGTCAATAGGAATTTTACCATTGACTGCAATGGGAGCTGAGTTATGCCAATGCACTTTTGTCCAGTGTTGCCAACTTTTGCAAATTTATCACAAGTTTCACCATATTTGGTGGGTTTTTTAACCTTGAGCTCTGGTTCCTGGAGTCATGTTATTTAATGAGAATATCAGCTTTTAGAGAGAATCCAATCTCATAATTTTAAGCCAATTTTGTGATGTTTTGAAGCCTGATCCTTTATTTATTTTATTTTTGAATGTTTGGAGTTAACAGTACTGAAAATCCTACCTCCAGATTTCATCATCAATTAGTTCCCTGTGTCGGGCTTCTCAAAGAGGGATGTTTTGACTAACCAGGAGGTGGAAGAAGAGTTCCACACATCTCTGCCTATAGTACTGACATATTCACCATGGAAGGAAGGAATTTAGAGGGTGCTTTTGGACTGAAGATGGGCCTGAACCAAAGACAGGGATCTGAGCAGGGATTTTGAGTAATGCACTCTACACAGAAGGAGCAGTTGAAACATTTAGGAAGGATGTTCGCTGCTCCGAGGAGCTCATGGTCTAGAAGGACAGACACGTAGACAGAGTTTAGGGGCAAGAGAGGAGTTACAACAGTAGACGATTTATATAAAAGTTAACTGGATTCATTGTGGGCAGCCTGGCCCATAAGAAGAACACACATGTCGACAGTGTAGGAGCCCTTTGAGAGGTCATGCTATGTGTGTGAGGCTACATGAAAGAAGTCCTAGAAGTGGCTGTGTGAGAAGCTGAGAGGGCAGGGCACACAGAAGGAGCAGAGGGGAAATTTTTAGGAAAGACTGGACCTGATGTCCATGCTGCTTGTTTTGTTCTAACATTAGAACTGATTTTAACAGGTTTCTCTCTATATATTTTATGAAGTTTTATTTGGAAGGAATTTTTTCCATATATCGCTAAAATGTTGGACGTTAAAGTGATTCAGAAGAAAGAGAGATCTGACAATACAGTAATTGTACTATATATTGAATTGGTGTATATTCAGTTTATCTCACTGGTAATGTCATGCACGATAAATGTATTTGGCAAACTGGGATTAAAAGAATGTGGACCAAAGAATTGATATTAACATTTTATAGCTTACTCAGTGACCTGCTAATAACAGTCTGCAGTAATGTGGGAGACCTAGATAATATTATTCTCATGACTATTTTCCCTGGAGCTACAATGAATGCAGCTATAAAAATATGAAGTCACTAGCCATATTACAATGGACTGTGGTCTTATTCAGCTGATGAAAACCAACAAAACTGGCCCAGCTCAGAATTTGGACAGGAGACCTCCAAGAAAAATGAATCCATGGAACATATACTACTATGGCTTCCTGGCTAGACTACATCTCCAATGATGCAACGTGGTCCCTCTGGTTGAACTGATGCAGTCCATCATTGGAGTCATATGGGTGTGGTCAATTATGGAAGATGTAGCCCCCCAGAGCCTGGCCCATGCCTTTTTAGGAGGTAATATTTTCTAGGCAGTGTTTTTTAAAGCACAGGGCTTGGAGTTGGGAATCCTAGATTCTAGTTGTGCTCTACCATTCTGTGAGACCTTAGACCAGTCTTTCTCTACTTCAGTTTCCCTATCTGTAAATTGAATCTAACGATACTCATCTTAGAGGGCTTTCATGAGGCAAGTCCCAGAATCTGTGCATAAAGAGATGGGAGAGGACTTGTTAGGAGCAAGGTTTGTAGGGATGTGCATTATTCTTGCTAGGGGCTGAATGCCCATAGCTTCCATTGATGTCTTGTAATAATATATCTTGAAATCCTCGGGAAATTCCAGAAGACCAAAAAAGTGCTACTATTTTGGCAGTATTCAAAAGGGAAAAAGATAGGACCCATGTAACCTGATACCAAACTTAGGCAAAATAATGGAAAAGCAAACACAGGATTCAACTGATTAAACATTAAATGATAGGAATATAACTAACACCACTCACCATGATTTTAAGGAAAATAGGTCTTTTGAAACAAACCTGATTTCATTCTTTGAAATTACACATCTGGGTGATAAAGGTACATCTATAAAGTTAGTATGGCACATCTAATCATGGCTGATTAGAAATTTAGCATGATGTAACATCGATAGAGGACACGTTAAAAGGATTACAACCTGGCTAACTGACAGATCTCAAAAGTAATTGTCAATAGTGAATCAAGGCTGGAAACTGAAGCCCAACAAATTCCAACTAGAAATTAGGTACAATTTTTAACAGCAAGGACGACCAGCCATTGGGGGTGGGGGGGGCTAACAAGGGATTTGGTGAATTCTCCACCTCTTGATGTCTTCAAAACGAGGCTGGATGAATATGCTTTAGGCAAACAAGTTATTAGCGCAATACTGTTGTATGTGGGAGAAATTTAATGGCCTGTGATATACAGGAGGTCAGACTCTATGATCTAATGGTTCCTTCTTGCCTTAAACTATGTGAATTGATTAAGCTACTGTAGTATTCTATAATGGCACACTTTGAAAATGTAGCCTATTAAGTCATAATTGATGATTAGTAGTGTTACTTATTTGTTCTTATACCACCCCGAATATACTAGGCACTTTATAATCCTTCCCCAAAGGGCTGGGTTTTTTGTTTTGTTACTTTAAATAAGACTTCTTTCTTGTCAAGAGTAAATACATTTTTTGTAAGTCCTTATGCCACCAGTCTAAAGGCTAAGTCCATGGTACAATGTTCAGTAGAGAATGTCCTCAAAACTGGCAGCCAGCAAGTTAGATCCGTGGTGGAGAATGGTTTAGCTTTGAAGTACATCTAAATGAGTAGAAGAATTAAGACTAATAAATCTCTGTAGTGGGTTATATGTATTTCTAGAAATCTTGCTTGTGAGGGATTAGATTGTAAAATACACAGTTAACCATTTCGCCTGCTATCTCTCTGAAGACAAGAAACCTGGCATGTTTCATCATTACCTCATAACACAGTGTTTTTTCATGATTGTGTGCTTGACTTTTTTCCCCTCAGAGAAACTTTCAGGAAATATAAGGGCAGGGACTCATACATGGTTGAAAGATGCACATTTCGGCACAAAATAACCTTTGGCTATAATAGAAAACATAATGTAAAATCTACATTTTTGTTACGAATGACATACCAGTCGGAAAAAAGCCATTTTGTAGTTGTCCTTTATGATACTAAATTTTATAATCTGTCTTTGTGGAAGTAGAAAGCACAATGTTTAATGTTAAGGAACAGTTGAACTTTGGGGATTTTCAGATAACTATACATGCAATAGACAGGATATAATTAAAACTGTCTTGGATAATGAACATTGTACATGTGTTTTTTTTTTTAAAAAACCTGAAGTAATAAATAGTTACATTTGCCATTTCCATTGAGACACTTTTTTCAGAAGGTAACTTGTTCAGAAAGTTATGCTGTAGGAAAACAGATTTCAATGCTTGGCCTCTGTCTTGAGGTACTTTAACCAATGCCCTGCTGCCCCTGGAGTGCTCATGGAAGCTGTGTTCCACATTATGGATTAGAGCTACTATATTGTGTCTGTTGTGATACCTCCAAGAAATGACCTGAATAGTGATAGATAGCCTGAGCCACAGTCAGAGGTAGCTGATCTTCTTCATGTGGGTTTATAAAAGCAAAATATACATAATAATTTGAAAAATTTGGAAGGATAAGTTGTGCACCTAAGGGCTTTGTTAATTAAAAGGCAAGTTAATATAGCATAATAGCCTTGATGCCATAATTGTGATCATTTTGTTTTAAATTAGGAAAAAGACTTGTATACAGGGGCCCCACAAAATCTAATGCCCCCGGATCCACAGAAGACTTAATCCAGCCCTGGCCATAGCCATGGGGTGGGGGTGCATCAGCTGGTGAGTCACTCTCTTTCATAAGCACCTAATGCAAAGAGGGCCTGAGCCTGAATAGGGAATTTTGCTACTGCAAAATAAATAGTAATTTAATTAACATTATGTGTGTGTAACCCATATATACTAGACATATATATTACTATATATGCGCATATAGATATCCTTCACACAGGTATACCCTGTTGCTTGACTTTATAACAGGCTACAATTTGTCTAGGGAAAAAACTTGTACCCATTGTGTTTTAGTTTACTTGTAAGGATTCAGATTTCCACTTCCTTAATTATGTCACCTGTGTAGGTAGCAACTGCTGACAGGGATGCAGTATGTGGAGTCCAAATTGAGGCTTTGTGACTAGTCTTACAATGCGTGAACAAATGTTACAATTGTACATTTCCCCTTTTTGGTACAAATGTTGTCACAAGACTGGATTAATGTTCTGCCATTTTCTGTTCTTGTTCTAGTCATTTTCAAAGACTGTTGTATCAGAATTTTAATGCCTTGTATAATCTGTGAATTATATTGGTGTGCTCTACCACTCTGACCTTTTCAGCATGTTGTAATTTGATTGAGTAGCCATGCCAGTGCTCTCTTTTAACTGCTTTATTGTCTCATAGGGAATAGATAGACTAGGCAGACATTCAAAATGTATTCCACCCTCATTTTGACATCAACTCTTGGCCTTTTGAATGTTATACAGAGGTGTTACTGACGGTTGATACTCATTAATTGGTATCTAACAGTGAAGTCGCCTTATCCAGGAACTTGTTTTAAAGAGGGAGCTTTGAGGGAACAATGTGTACCAGAATATTGAAAATCCATAGTGTAGCATAGGTAACATATTTCACAAAGTAGTTTAGTAATAACGTGCTCATATGCATTAATCTGTGCTATGATAGAGATGATAACAAAGTGGGAAATGAAACAAATACTGCCCATTCTTATTATGGTGTCATGATCATAATCTTGTGGTCTTTCTCAGATGCCATAATATTAAACTGCATGATGAATGGGGGGTTAATATTGGACATTACCTTTCAGAGAGATACAGAAATAGTGTTATGAAATTGATACTGCATCAAAGGTTGAAATGAGGTTTCAGAATTAAAACTATAATAAGAACGATTTAACTTTATATTTTCCCCACACTCATCCCAAGCTTTGAAATAAGTGTATTGATTTTTGTGTCACTTTTTGTTACTATTGCAGGCTGTCTCTTAAGTATACTTAGCATATGCCAGAGAATAAACATCTGCTATGAGTTGCAGCAGTTGTAGAGAGCTGTGATAGTTTGAGCATTTTTTGGTTGTTTCCTATATTTCAATCAGCTCTCAGGTTCTTCAGTTCATAGCAAAATATAAAGTTCATGAGCACTTGCATTTATCATACAGCTGCAAGGAAGGGATGTCACTTGCCATGTCTACACAGCATTTACAGCAAGTCTGCTAGCCTGCGAGGCTCTAAAAATAGCTGCATAGACATGGCTTTGAACTTGTTGCTTAACATAGACCTTGGGCTCTGAAGTCTAAGGAGGTGGGTGGGCTTCAGAGCCCAAACTCCAGCCTGAGCAGCAACTTCCAAGCCCTGTTGATACAGCTATTTTTAGAGCACTAGCATGAGCCCCCCACTAGCCGAAGTCTGTCAGCCTGGGCTGGGAGGCATGCCCCAAAATGCTGTGTAGATGTACCCTCTGTGGCTCAGTTTTCACTCTTGCAGAATGGGAATAAGACTTGCTAGCAGAGTGCACTAGATGTCACCTAAAATTATTTTTGGCAATTGAATAAAAATATTTATTATCTGAATTAAAAACAGAAAATTGTTGGTTAGAACTGATGATGTGAAATTAAGACCCCATTGAATGAGAGGGTCATAAAGGTTAAGACCATGGTGTTAGCTGTAATTCTGAATTTCCTGGGGGTTGGTTAGGCGGGTTTTGGACAAAACTTTAAACACAACATAGTCTAGCTTTACAAATACGTCTTTTATGTTTTCCTGGTATCTCTCATAAATATCTATTAAGCTCATGTGAATATCAATGTAGGGGCTGACTTTTTTCAAAGTCAGAAAGGGCAGTTAGGTTCCCGACTCCCATTAATTTTGAATTATAATCCTAACTCCCAGTTATCTCTTTGCAAATCTCCCTCTCAGATCGTATAAAAAGTCTGTTATTTAACTGCTAGATGCTTAAAATACATTTGTTATATGAATGTACACCCCTTCTCATATCCATAGTTTGTTTCAAATTACTCTGGTAATATATTACTACCAGCTATGCAAGAGACCATTTGAAAATATCACAGGAACTCCTTCTTCTGATTCATCTTTGAAACACTTTTTTAAAAAGTAATTTCAGATTCTTGTAACAACTATGGTGGCTAGTCAGCGATCTGTAATGCCTTATAGCAAACTACAAAGTACAATAAAACTTCAGGCCCCAATCCTGCAATTGATAGCATGGAGGTGGATTCACATAGAAGGCAATATCAATTGCAGGATTGAAGCCTTATTTTGTTCTGATCCTTTTGTATTTCTATAAACCCTGCTTGAGGACAACACTTAAGCACGTGCTTAACTTTAAAAATATGCTTGTATACCCTTCCTGAGGAGGAATGCTGTTCTGAATGAGAACCACAAGTTGCTTCTCAGAATTTTTTAGAGTTAAATAATACAGTGCATATATGGTATAAATTACAGCAAACAGTAACATAAAGACCTTGTGATGAATAAAACAATCAAACATAAGTCAAAGGTAACTAAATGAAAAAGTTAAAAAGGAATGGGAAGACATTGAGGTAGATTTTGAAAAAAAGATAGTCATTGAGATGGCAAATACAAGAAGGATGTTATAGGTGACGAGTCATGACATCAACAATAGCAAGATTAGGTGAAATGATAGAAGGGAAGGTGTGCTTGTACAACAAAGTTTTTCAGTCCAACTTAAATCTCAGGCTTGAAGTCTCTCTCGACTGTATTTTCCCCAAAGTCTTGTGTAACAAGTCAGTGCACCAGACTTCAGTGCAGATCATTTAACAGAATCCATAACATATTTCACAATATCATGGCTCCAATCCTGACCCTTTGGATCAAATGTTTTGCTACTCCAGTCAATTAAATATCAGCTAATTTTAAAATTTGACTGTTTTTGAACCAAATTGAAGCGTAAATGCAGCTCTCAAGAGGAAATCCATGTATTTTAAACAACATGTACGTCAGTGGTTAGAAGCTGGACTGGACCAGAGGAGATCAGAGTTCTATTCCCAGCTCTGCTAATGAGTAGAGCTGGTTGGGAAATTTCAGACACAACACTTTGTCAGAAAGTGCCAAATGTGAAAAACAAATAATTTTGCATGAAATGCTCAGTTTCCATGAATTTCCTGTCTCCAACTTCTTTTGGAAAAAATTCCCCATCTCAAAATAAAAGTTCTGTTTTTCAGTTCAAAATGAGTTTTCATTTTGAAAGTTATATTTATTCATATTAAAAAAGGTTAAAAAAATTAAGTGGTCAGAATTGAAAAAGTATTGATTAAAATATTTCAATTAACCTAATTTATGGTTTGTGGGGGAGGAGGAAGAAGGAACGTTAAGATTTCAAAAAAACATCCTCCCCAATTGGGAGGAAAAGTTGAAATCTAGAAAATTCTCATGGGATAGGGAAACTTTCATTCCTAGTTTTACTGATGAGTGATTTTTTTGGGCAAGTCATTTCACCTCCCTGTGCCTCTGTTTCCCCCCAATGTCATTTCTCATCTATTTAGGTTGCAAGCTTCTCAATGCAAGGTGTGTGTGTGTGTCATAAATATAAAGGGAAGGGTAAACCCCTTTGAAATCCCTCCTGGCCAGGGGAAAGCTCCTCTCACCTGTAAAGGGTTAAGAAGCTAAAGGTAACCTCGCTGGCACCTGACCAAAATGACCAATGAGGAGACAAGATACTTTCAAAAGCTGGGAGGAGGGAGAGAAACAAAGGGTCTGTGTGTCTGTCTATATGCTGGTTTCTGCTGGGGATAGACCAGGAATGGAGTCTTAGAACTTTTAGTAAGTAATCTAGCTAGGTATGTGTTAGATTATGATTTCTTTAAATGGCTGAGAAAAGAATTGTGCTGAATAGAATAACTATTTCTGTCTATGTATCTTTTTGTAACTTAAGGTTTTGCCTAGAGGGATTCTCTATGTTTTGAATCTAATTACCCTGTAAGGTATCTACCATCCTGATTTTACAGGGGGGATTTCTTTATTTCTATTTACTTCTATTTTTATTAAAAGTCTTCTTGTAAGAAAACTGAATGCTTTTTCATTGTTCTCAGATCCAAGGGTTTGGGTCTGTGGTCACCTATGCAAATTGGTGAGGCTCTTTTTCCAACATTTCCCAGGAAAGTGGGGGGTACAAGTGTTGGGAGGATTGTTCATTGTTCTTAAGATCCAAGGGTCTGGGTCTGTAGTCACCTAGGCAAATTGGTGAGGCTTTTTACCAAACCTTGTCCAGGAAGTGGGGTGCAAGGTTTTGGGAAGTATTTTGGGGGGAAAGACGCGTCCAAACAGCTCTTCCCCAGTAACCAGTATTAGTTTGGTGGTGGTAGCGGCCAGTCCAAGGACAACGGGTGGAATATTTTGTACCTTGGGGAAGTTTTGACCTAAGCTGGTAAAGATAAGCTAAGGAGGTTTTTCATGCAGGTCCCCACATCTGTACCCTAGAGTTCAGAGTGGGGGAGGAACCTTGACAGTGTGTGTGTGTGCGTGCGTGCGTGCGCACACACATCTGTGCCCTGTGTGTGTGTGTGTGTGTATGTATATAAATCCGGTCATCTGTGCTGTGTGTGTGTATGTATCCAAACTGAAATCTACTTCTGTTACCTGGGCCAAATTCTGCTCTTTACAAACCCACTGATATCAGTGGGTTTTTAGGGAAATGGCTGAAGGCTATTCAAAAGCTCACTGAGGTCAGTGAAAAGATTCTCATTGGAGCAGGCCCTGCGAGCAGAACTTATCCCACCATAGTCACTCAAAGGATCTAGCAAAGCAGTTGTACACTGTGTGTGTGTATGTATATATATATAAAGCCTTTCAATGGCACTTGCTTGACAGTAAATGTCAAGTGTAACCCCTTGACATACAGCCTCTAGGTGACTCACTCCTGGACTGCAACAGCTAGAGAAGCTCAGGTCTCTGTTTCCCAGACTACCTTGATACTACCCTATCGTAAACTGGAACTTGGAGACTAAGGGTTTTGTCTTACTTTTAGTTTGGGCTGGGTAGTAGAGACACATCAAGTCCAGGGAGGACCCTCCTACCATCCATATTGCTACCCAAGGGAAGACAGAGTCCGTTGGGGATTTCTGGGACATTGAAAAGACACCCGGGAGGTCGAGGAGAGACTAAAGGTCAGGCTACTAAGAGCTAGCCTAGTCAGACATTTGAATCCAGATCAGAGAGCCATAAGGATTATCTTACCAAGGGGCAGGGGAATCTGCGGGGGCTCCCTGGCACCTGTGGCAGCTGGGAGCTGCAGGGGTGCCCAATGTGGCCCCACGGCTGAAGTGGAAAATGTTGCAGAGGTGTCCAGAAGTCACAGAATCCATGACCTCCACGACATAAACTAGCCTTCCCATAACTACTTGACTTTTTCAAGGTCTCTCCATTGTGACACTGGCTGAGGAAGATGAATCACACCTTAGACCTTCAACTCTCTCTCACTGGTGATTACACAGCTTTCCATTTTGTAAAATGGAAAGCTGTTTTCACTTGCAAAATCATTTTATTTTGCCAGTCAGGTTGCTTGTCAAAACAGACTGAGTTTCTCTCTTTTACTCTGAAAGCAAAAGGAACACTAAGCAAACTTCATCTTTTGGGTCTTTTTCTCCTTTACTAAACAACATTTGTTCTTTGAGTTTGATTCTGGTATAAAACTTTCCTGCAAAACAAATTAGGTAAAGTTGGTGCAGTGAGCTCTGAGCAGCAATGTGCTTAAAATCCTGGGACTGCATAAAGGTTTCTCTTTGATAAAGATCAAGAGTTCTTGCAAAACTATTCATGTACAACACATTTGATTTAAGGTTGAAGGAAATTATGATTAATGAAAAATTTAATGTTTGAAGGAGCTCCTCTTAACACAACTGATAGTCTACTAAAATTGTGCAGTTATTTCATCAGTAGGATGCAAGCTACCAACATAATTGTACATCTCATTACAATGAGCTTATAGGAGTGAAAGGCAGTAGCATGTGTATTTTAATTAACTTTAGAATTTTAAATTCATTTATGGAATGTCAATGCATCTGTCCTTTCACCTCAGATGATAAAATTTCCGGAGCATCTCTCTGTAAAATATTCTACTTCTGCATCATAATCTCTCCCTCTTCCATCTGAAAGTCTTTTGAAAATTGTATTAGAAGCCTACAGTGCCTTTAAAGCATCACAGAAATAGAATCTGGGTTCTTTTACTCTGATTCTCTTCATCTCCCTCCTTAATTATCATTGGCCCTCAAAATATTTTTTTAAAACCCAACCTTTTAATTATCACTCTTCGTTTGCAGTAATGGTACATTTACACTGCTGGTATATTTGCTGTTGTCTTACAGTTTCTAGTTGTTACAGTGCAGCTGAATTTAAAGTACTATTTTACCACTTTGACAGGCAGCGTCTTCTGGCTGCTGGAAGCCACAGGTATAATAGCACACTTGCACTGTTTGCAATTACAAGAGAGAAGCCAAGAATTTCAGAGTGGGAGCTTTTAGAGGTAGACAGACCAGCTTTAAAGGTGCAAGGTAGTATTAATACAGTATAGTACAGTAGTACTAGAATGGTCTTAACACACAGTGGCGTGGTGTGAAGGATCCTGAACTTCTAGTATCCATAAAGGTGTGAGGGAATCTGTACTCCTCATATACATATTATACTTGCTGTTCTTGTAGAAGACTTCACCATTCATTGGCACCAGCAGAAAATTTGGCCTCTGGTCTCAAAATACACTTATACAGCACTCGGGTTGTGCAAAACCAGCCGTGGAACCAAAGTACAGTGTTCAGCGTATACACGTATATCATGGAGTTGATGCAATGGCGGCAAGGACGCTGGAGACTGGCCTGTGAGCACTTGAACAGAGAGAGAGAGAGAGAGAGAACACTGGGGCCAAGAAATTGGCAGGCTGACAAATCTGTCCTCTTTGTGGGAGTCTCCTCTGAAGGAACAAGGATTCTAAGGTGTCTGCTGTTTGTCAACCTCCTGTGCCCCTCCCAATCAGTACAACTCCACGAAGGGGGAATATCTGTAGCTCCTCTTCTGTGGATCCCAAGCTCTTTAGCAAACATGTAATAGAGAATAAAATAAAATGTATGGAGACTATAGTGCTCTCTGAAAGTGTGACTTCTGTATGTTAACTAGTGACCAAGGCAACACTTCTGCCATGACAAACTACTCTCCTCCAAAGCAAAAATCTCCAATAATTTTGAGACTAGTTTGCTTTGTAAATGTCGTAATTTTCCACAATCACTGAGCAGAAAACAGATAAAAGAGGGTGGAGGAGAGTATGATTTTTTTAAAAAAGAACATAATCTCCCACATTTATTTCATTTTCTGCTCATAGAGTCTTTCATGAAATCTTGTCTCCACTGAAGTCGGGCAAAATCGTCACTCACTTAAATAGTGCCAGGATTGCACTCCTTAGTCATGCTGGGAAGAGAGATGTTCCATTTCAGAGTTTTTCTCTACTTTCTTCCAAACTGGAAGAAACCCAAACATTTCCACATTCTCCCTGAAAGAGAGTGGAGTCCTGACTCTGGGGCAGCGCGTCAGGTGGACTGTTCTAGAGTTGCAGACCCTGGAAGCCCTAGTGTCCCTGATTCTGCCACAGTCCACCTCATAGGCTATCTCAGAGCTATGGATCTGAGAAGCCCTGGAGTCCCTGGCCTCAGGACAGTATGGATGATTGGCTGTCCTGGAACAATGGACCTTTGTAAGCCTAGGCTCTCCAAGAGGGCTACTGAGGAGCCAGGCAGGCTTCCAGAGGAATTTCATAGAAATCAACCATCTCCACAGACTTTTTTTTATTTTAACGAATCTGTAAATTCCAATGGAGGAACAGTTGCACCAAAAATTTTCCAACCAGCCGTATTTTTTAGTTTTAATTAGGGCTGTTAAGTGATTTAAAAATAAGTAATTGTGTGAATAATTGCACTGTTAATAATCATAAATACCATTTATTTAAATATTTGTCGATGTTTTCTACATTTTCAAATATATTGATTTCAATTACAACACAGAATACAAAGTGTACAGTGCTCACTTTATATTTATTTTTGATTACAAATATTTGAACTGTAAAAATACAAAATAAATAGTATTTTTCAATTCACCTAATACAAATACAGTAGTGCAAGCTCTTTATCATGAAAGTTGAACTTACAAATGTAGAATTCTGTGCAAAAAACCTCTGCATTTAAAAATAGAACAGTGTAAAACTTTAGAGCCTACAATCCAATCAGTCCTACTTCTTGTTCAGCCAATTGCTCAGACAAACCAGTTTGTTTACATTTGCAGAAGATAATGCTGCCTGCTTCTTGTTTACTTTGTCACCTTAAAATGAGAACAGGCATTTGCATGACACTGTTCTAGCCGGCATTGCAAGATATTTACATGTCAGATGCGCTAAAGATTCATATGTCCCTTGATGCTTCAACCACCATTCCAGAGGACGTGTCCATGCTGATGACAGGTTCTGCTCAATAACCATCCAAAGCAGTGCAAACTGATGCATGATCATTTTCATCATCCGAGTCAGATGCCACCAGCAGAAGGTTGATTTGCGCCCCCCCCCCTTTTTTTTGATGGTTTGGGTTCTGTAGTTTCCGCATCAGACTGTTGCTCTTTTAAGACTTCTGAAAGCATGTTCCACACCTCGTCCCTTTCAGATTCCTAAATCTCGGGTTGAGTGCTGTAGCTCTCTTTAGAAATTTTACATTGGTATCTTCTTTAATTTTTAAGTTAATCACATGAGTTAACTGCAATTAATCGACAGCCCTAGTTTTAATGCTTACATTTTAGGATGGTTGCTGAAAAGCAGAATACTTCAGAGTTCCATCTAGCTAAGTCATATTTTCCCTCTTCTTGCCCTCCTTTTCAGCCTTTTTATCCTATAATATTTTCTTCGCTTTCCTCAGGGGGAGCTATTTATAATGTATTTTATTGGCTATACTACAGGCGGCTAACATGGACATAGATTCTATTCTCTCTCATATACCCAGCAATCCAGTATTTCACATTTATGAACCCAGTTTTAAATCTGCTTTTTGCATTTCCAAACCGAGAGCCTACTCTGATTTATAGCTCAGCTGAGACCCACATAGTATGCACCTAATGTGCAGAAACTGTTTTCTTTCCACACTGGTACTGCATTGTTCATCTTTTGAGAAGTCTTCTCATACAATCAGTTTTAATTGTAGGTGCTGTGTTCCTGGCAAAAAGAGCAACTCTGTTATTTGAATGTGTATCATAATTCTGAAAGTCAAGGAGGGGGAAAATGCTAAAGAATATTAGAAGTAGAAAAAGAATTAGATATTCTGCACATAAGCTTGCTCCATTAATGTGAAAGCACAAGCGCTCATCAAAAGGGAAAATCACAATACTGTTTAGTAGCAGAGGAAATTAAGTTTTAGAAGAATATACCATAACTAAGATATTAAATAATACTTCACATAGTTTATCAGAGAACACTAAAAATGTACTGAAGATATATCTAGATAAGGTTTTTAAAATCTTATGTAATTTACATCAGATTAAAAAGCCTCCATGAAATAAGAAAAGGTCACTTGGCCCATGAAGCCGGTCCCTTGTTGATAGCTTTACTTCGAATTGTCTATTTACTCTTCATATTCCCTTATCTTCTCAAGAATTTAGCTATTTGAGAAACTCATTTTCGATGCCTTTTTACTTTGAAATCTTTGTTGCCTTTTGCTTTAATAACTTTTGTGGTAATCTATTTCCTATTTGTACTCATACCCTCTGGATTTGGTGGTTTAAGCAAGTGTGAATAGTTTAAATTGATCCATTTAATCTTCCCTTTTCATAATTTTAATTAGATCATATGAACTCTCCTCCTTCCACTGAGCATAACTTTAACACAATACCAGCTTTCTAAGGCCTTCTCCTTAATTCAAAGGAGTCATAAAAATGAAGGGAAGGGTAACCACCTTTCTGAATACAGTGCTATAAAATCCCTCCTGGCCAGAGGCAACATCCTTTTACCTGTAACGGGTTAAGAAGCTCAGCTAACTTGGCTGACACCTGACCCAAAGGACCAATAAGGGGACAAGATACTTTCAAATCTTGGGGGAGGAGAGAGGCTTTTATTTGTGCTCTTTGTTTACGTGGTTGTTCTCTCTTGGGACTGAGAGAGGCCAGACAGAAATCCAAGTCTCCAATATTGCAACCAGTATAGGTAAGCCAGGCAAGGCGAATTAGTTTATCTTTTGTTTTATGTGAATTTTTCCTGTAACACAGGAAAGGTTTAAGAGAGAGGTTTATTCCTGTTTTCTGTAACTTTAAGGTTTTGCCCAGAGGGGTATCCTCTATGTTTTGAATCTGAATACCCTGGAAAGTATTTTCCATCCTGATTTTACAGAGATGATTTTTACCTTTCTTTTTTTTTTAATAAAATCCTTCTTTTAAGAACCTGACTGATTTTTCCATTGTTCCAAGATCCAGGGGTTTGGGTCTTTGATGATTTTGTAACAAATTGGTTAGGATATTATTCTCAAGCCTCTCCAGGAAAGGGGGTGTGTAGGGCTTGGGGGGATATTTTGGGGGAAGACGTCTCCAAGTGGTCTCTTTCCCTGTTCTTTGTTTAAAACGCTTGGTGGTGGCAGCATACTGTTCAAGGACAAGGCAAATTTTGTACCTTGGACGAGTTTTTAACCTAAGTTGGTAAGAATAAGCTTAGGGGACTTCATGCAGGTCCCCACATCTGTACCCTAGAGTTCAGAGTGGGGAAGGAACCCTAACAAAAGGATTAAATCCTGGTGTTATTTCAGCCCCCATCCATTGTAAACAGCCTCTGTCACTGTTCCCTTTCAGAGAGACAGCCAGTCTTTCTGCCTATGTAGCCACAGATTATTCCTAATTATGTAGCCACAGATTATTCTAATGGGTGTACTTTCCCTTCTAAACCCTTCCAATAGTGGCCACTCTGATGTTATAGGATTAAAATATGACCATGTAGAGCAGTGGTAGGCAACCTGTGGCCCGTCAGGGTAATCTGCTGGCGGGCCACCAGATAGTTTGTTTACATTTGCATGGCCGTCTGCAGCATCCAGTGGCTCCGGCTTGCCGTTCCCAGCCAATGGGAGCTGTGAGAAGCTATGGCCAGCATGTCCCTGTGACCTGCACCGCTTCCTGCAACTCCCATTGGCCGGGAATGGCGAACGCAGTCACTGATGTAGATCATTGTTGCTATCACTGTTATATAATCGCAACAAATCTTGTACAAAGTGTGTCAAGTAAGGTGTCAATGGAAAAGTTTTATGGTTTGCTGAATATGATTATCCTACTTGTATGCATGTATCATTTTTAATCTAAAGTTATGAATATTGGCTATATACCTGTATTTCAAATGTGTTTGCTTCTGGGTAACATCCACAAGGTATTTAGCCAGGACATTGTGAAGGGACTATTCAAGTTGAATGGTCCATCTAAGAACACTTAACTCACAATGGATCATGGAAGAGGCCTATCCACAACTGATGGACTTTCATGTAAACATTCTAACTAGAGTAAGGGTAATGGCCCCTGCTTTGACTCAGCGAAGCATGCAAGGACATGTGACTAAACCATGTGATCCTAAACTCCATCTTGTTATCTGTATTTTTGCACAAGCTGTGCTGAAGGCTTTGTTTGAACAATGGGTTTCCCTCTACATGGCAGAAGCTATAAAGGCCCTGAAAACATCTCCATTTGGCCTCTTTCCTGCCTCTTTCTAACCTCTGAACTATGGACTTATACTAATGGGAGCATTCTAACCAAGGGACTGAGGACCTTCCAATCATTTGGAAGCAACCAGAGACTTAACAAGTCAGCACTTTATTCCATCACTGCATCAAGAACTTTGCAGTGTTTGTATGTATTTGATTCCTTTAACCAATTTTAACTCTCATCTCTCTTTCTCTCTATAAATAAACATTTAGATATTAGATACTAAAGAATTGGCAACAGCATGATTATTGGATAAGATCTGAGTTATATATTCACCTGAGTAATGTGGCTGGTCCTTTGGGATTAGAACAATCCTTTGGGATTAGAACAATCCTTTGGTTGATGAAACTGGTTTTAAATAACCTCTCATTAAGTCTAATGTCTGGGTGTTGAATCCAGGACTAGAATACCTAAGGAGTCTGCATTTCTGACTTCTTGTTAGACCGTGTAGTGAAACAGAAGTTTACTTTTGTTGTTGGTAAGTGGTTTAATGAACTATTAGTATATAAAAATTTATCTGTGTGAGAGGGTTACTTGGCTGGTGTCTGTGTAACACCAACAGACCCGGGTCGTCGGTGGGCGGGATTGAACCTGGGGCCTCTGGAGCTTAGTGCATGAGCCTCTGTCACATGAGCTAAAAGCCAACTGGCTGTTAGCAGACTCATTTGATCTCTAAGTGGTCTCAGTGCCACTAGATGGGACAGAACCTCACACCCAAGAGGTGTGTGGGTTACATACTTCCCCTACCTGAGGAAGCGCATCCCAAGCTTCAGAGACTTCCCAGTTGAAATCCTGGACGAGCCCCCACTTGTAACACCGACAGACCCCCTTCGTCAGTGGGTGGGATGAAACCGGTGATCTCTGGAGGTTAGTACATGAGCCTCTACCGCGTGAACTAAAAACCAACAGGCTGTTAGCTAAGGTTGTAGAGCAGACTCATATTATCTTTCTCTCGGTGCCACTAGATAGAACAGAACACCACACCCAAGAGGTGTGTTGGGTACATCTGTATTTGCTCAAGAGCATAATGGTTCCATCTGCATCAACAATGCACATCTTAATGGTTTCAAAGTGCAGTTTTTGAAGAGTTCTATTGAAGGTCCAAGTATCAATGACTTGATTCTTCATAAAACAACGAGGAGTCCTTGTGGCACCTTAGAGACTAACACATTTATTTGGGCATAAGCTTTCATGGGCTACAGCCCACTTCATCAGTTGCATCTGATGAAAGCTTATGCCCAAATAAATGTCTTAGTCTCTAAGGTGCCACAAGGACTCCTCATTGTTTTTGCTGATACAGACTAACACGGCTACCACTCTGAAACCTGTTCATTTTTCATGTGTTCAGTCAGCTCATGCTATGGTCCTTTGAAGAGTTACTGAGGTGTATAAAAGAGCATCAAGCCTTAACTACACTTTCATACATCCTTGAAGTTCTGTGACAGAGTGAAACACAAGAACATGGAAGAAGGAACATCAGAAAAGAAATCAGCTCATTTTGTATATTTTTTTATCTTTTCTAAAGAAAGCTTCTTTGATTCACTTTTGCTTTTTCTCCATCTATTTTTTTCCAATAATAATAGTAATAATTAATAATAAAAAAAGCAGTAAGATTCAAGGTTCAAAGATCAGGTCATCATTTTCTCAGTTCTGTGTACAGGCAGACATAGGATTTTTCAGACCATTTATCACCATATTTCACCTGCAAATATTTATTCAAAATTAAGATTAAATGGGAGTCTGTGGCTGCTATGATGGTGGTCCTGTTGCTAAGTGATGACGTTTGGGAACAGTCTGGGAGCCCAGTGTCAGAGAACCAATTTCAGGACCTGATTCTCCTGTTGTTAATGTAATGGGAATCATGAGAACCTCCATTAGAGCCAGTGAAGTCACACCGGTATCAGTGGGAATAGAAGCTCTTATTCTTAATGTAACACTTGAAAAAGAAATTTACACTTGTACTCTGAACAAGCACAGTAAAGTTAAAAAGTTCTGATAATAAATTCACCTGAGTAATGTGGCTGGTCCTTTGGGATTAGAACAATCCTTTGGTTGATGAAACTGGTTTTAAATAACCTCTCATTAAGTCTAATGTCTGGGTGTTGAATCCAGGACTGGAATACCTAAGGAGGCTGCATTTCTGACTTCTTGTTAGCCTCTGTGGTGAAACAGAAGTTTACTTTTGTTGTTGGTTGGGTATATCTTATCGAAGAATAACCACCAGTTTGGGGGTGTCTCTGCCCTGTTTCTCAGCAGTTTGTCCTGAATTTGGTATTCTCAGTTGTGACCCATTCAGGCACGGTGGCAGCCACTCAGTGTGTAAACTTGTTATGCAGGGCTATCCAAGAATGTCTTCTTTCCAGAAGCAGTGATAAAGCCTGATTCTCCTCTCCTTCCACCAGTGAAAATCTGGTGACCACAACTGAGTTAATCCTGATTTTTACATCCGTGCAAAGGAGAGACAAACCAGACTGTGTCCACCCTGATTGCCACATGCACTGACTGAGATTAGTACTAGATTGTTTGGAGAGACACTGAGCATGCTCAGTACAACTCCTCTTGGCCTTCTACTGGGGCCTCTACAGCTCTTGAGTTTAGCCCAAACTAAGCTTACTCCCTATCAACATTTTATTGATTCTTCAACAATATATCAATTTAACTAGAAACACTACAGTTCTCTACCAGGCTGACAATGCTAGGGATTTTGCTGTAATAGTATCCCCTTTTATATACACGCGTTTCCTGTAAATTGCAGCATCTTTTTCATGTCACACTTTTTTTTCAGTGGCTATTAGAATCCTGCCTTGTCTTAGGCTGGCATGTGCAATCCACTTTCTACTTGTTGTTAGAGGTTAGGGGCAAAAGGGAAAAATATAGTGTAAGTAATGCAAAATCTGTTAACGCTACAGTCTTCCACCTCGAATGTCCTCAGTCTTTCATTTTTCATAACTGCCCTCCTTATTATCCTCCCATTCCTTTCTGCTGTTCCACACCCTATTTCTCATCTCACCATGTTGAACATCATTTCATGTAAACAAAATGAGTTCATGGCTTGATCTTCTCCTCCCATTCCCAAACCTGCCTAATCATAGGAATTATCAGTCACTCACAGTCCATTGATTTCCTCTCTGTTGATCTTAGGACTGTTTTTACTGTGCTCTTTTCAAACTGAATTCTATCTCCACCAGTAGCGAACTTCTCATCACTAAATTTCACTTCCCAGAGCCTGGAAATCTCCACTATCACCTTTCTCAAACCAATTTCTATACCATCCAAGTGGGGGGAGGGGGGGGGGGAAGGATGGCCGGAATGCTGCCCCTGGAATTGTGCCACCCCAAGCACATGCTTGCTTTGCTGGTGCCTAGAGCTGGTCCTGCCCACAAACACACTGCCATGATGTCCCACAGCCTTCTGTCCTCATATCCATACACCTCCTGTCCTCGTATTCAATGACACCTCCTTTTCTAACTTCAGCATGGAATATGAATATTATACAGATCAGAGCAAAATTCTGTTGCCCACTAAGGTCCTGATTTAGCATCTGCCTAACTTCAACTACATGAATGGCCCCACTGAGTTACTCAGATCACATCAGAAGTTTGTTTTAGACAATAAAACTAATTACTTAACAACTTTGATATAAAAGACAAGCACTTGTATCGGATTATCTTAAATTCAAGGTTTATTTCCCTACAATTCTGTCGAACCACTTACCTTTATTAGCCTGTTTTCTGTTTCTATCTTACAATTTTTGTTCCAGTTGAAACTTTATCAGACTTCGTACTTACTGAGTTTACCTGCCTTTCCTTGTCTATTCCAGAGTTTTGACCTGTGTTGGATTTTGATCTCTATTTGGCTGTATTGGTGATCTATCTACTCTGTTTTTCTATCTTTGTTTCTTATTTATTTTCTTCTCACTTCACCTCTTTTTCTTTAAATGGTGGACTGAGTATTCAGTATTCAAATCACAAATATATTTTAATTAAATATGGTTCTGGTTAAATAAAACAGGGTGTAGATTGAATTAATTTCACATTAATTACCTGGAAAAATATACAACAAACTCAGAAAAAAGTCTTTTTTTTTAAAAAAATATTGTTGTTGTTAGATGTAAGCAGAGCTATTATGCATCAGATAAGAGGGCAGGCATTTAAAAAAACAGGTTGAAATAAGTGGCCAGTTGTAAGTTGGCACAGTTATATTGACTTCAATGGAACTACACAAATTTACAGCAGCTGATTATCGAGCCTGAAAGATATAATGTAATTTTGAAAAATTATTGGGGATACATGGGGTTTGAAGAGTCGGGATGATTTCATATGACACTTCTTTCTGGCCTGTTTGTCACATAGATGGACTTTGGCAAGAGCTTCCAAATATATGAAAGAGGACAAGAACAGAACCCTTTTTAATTGAATGAACAAAAAGATTTCTGCTGGTTTGTGTGTGGTGTCACATATGTCAGTGGGATTGAAAGGGCTTTCAAGTAAACCATGAAGTGGTAATGCAAAGAAAATACTAAAATAATATCTTTAGTTCTCTTGTCTCTGGTGGATTGATGTTCAGTAGCTCGTGCCTTGGGCATTAAGCTGAAATAAACCTTAAAATGAGAAGCCATTAGAGGCCATTGTGATGGGGTTACGGAACCATATCCATGGATTTGGAAGAGAGAAATAAAAACAACATGGCTGAATTGGGAAGGAAGATCTTGAGGCTTTTCTCTCTTCCTGCATATATGAAAGTGTTGGCCAGATACCTTTTTCTGTCTCCATTTCCCCATCCAGTGGTGGATAGAAAACTTGCTAAATGAAGAATTAGAATGAATAATTCTACTGTTAAACCTAGGATATGCCATAGGATCTGTCACATTAATGGTCCATCTAAGTCCATCATTTTGTCTCTGACACTGGTGAGTACTAGACACTTTAAAGCAGTTGTTCTCAACGAGGGGTACATGAACCCCTGCGGATACACAGTGGTCTTCCAGGGGGTATGCCAACTCATCTAGATATTTGCCTAGTTTTACAACAGGCTACATAAAACACACTAGTAAAGTCAGTACAAGCTAATACTTCATACAGACAATGACTTGTTTATATTGCTTTATATACTATGCTCTGAAATAAGTGTATTTATATTCCAATTTATTTTATAATATGGTAAAAATGAGACAGTAAGCAATTTCTCAGTAATAGTGTGCGAGACTTTTTTTATATTTTAATGTCTGATTTTGTAAACAAGTCATTTTTAAGTGAGGTGAAACTTGAGGGTACGCAAGGCAATCCAGACTACTCTACCCCTTTCAGGAGTCTGATAAGGTTGAGAGCCATTGCTTTAAAGTAAAATGGAGGAAACCTCTCTGAGACCATAATTTGTACACAGGAAGTTTCTTCCTAACTCCTTTCAAGTAGGGGGTGTACGGTCTGTGGCATGAGGGTTTAAATCCTTCTAAACTTTTATTTATGTAATTACGGACATTCTCATTTTCTATATAAATGCCTTATCTTTCTTGGAATCCTGCTACCTGTGTGACATCTTATGACAGTGAGTGCCATTGGTTAATTACACATGGTATTAAATTATATCCTTTTATGACTCTTTCATCTGTCGCCTTTCAGGTTCATTGAATGTCACCTTGTTCTTGTATAATTGGAGGATAAACAGGAGTGCCAGATTTACCTTCTCTTTAGTATGCATTATTTTCGATACCACTTGTTAATCTGGTCTGTAAACTATACAGTCCCAATTTTTTCAATCTCTTGAATTAATTTTCTCACGTCTCTAATAATTTTTGCTGTGCATTTCTAAGCCTTTTGTTTCTGCTGTATTGTTTCAGTGAGTGAACAGAATTGATCACAGTATTCCAGGCGAGGGTGTTATGTCAGTGTATATAACGACATAATGGTGTTTTTAGTATTACATACACTCTCGATGAACTATAAAGCACAAGCTGACCAGAGGTTTTTGCTCTTATCTGTGCTATTCCATGGCAGAGATGTGTTGTCAGTTTCCTGACTGGACAGGTATTGCAACTCTTATCTGTTTTAAGTGGCCATTTCTGGGGTAATAAGAAACCATTAATTGATACCCTCTTACTGTGTTTGTCTGTTTAAATGAAAGGACAGTTATGGTTATTCTGGTTCCTATTAGTGATACAATGAAAATGCTTAAGGCTGAAATGTTCTCCCCTGGAAATACTTAAAGATGTCTTGGAGGGAGAAACTCTGCAGGAATGCCATTGTAGGGTTTTCCCCAGCCATTCTGGGATGGGGCTTTCCAGTAGAATGAGCTATGCTTTTGCCAACAAATCTGCCACAATCTCCTAAAGCACCTTGGAGACCCAGAGATGTCTTTGTGGCAGAACCATTATTGGAGCCATGCAGTTGAGGCCTCCAGTCCCCATCTTGATTGTTGTTGCCCTTGGAATGCTCCTGAAAGGGATAGACACTGCAAGATGCTCAGGACCCCTTTGAGATGGTGAACATACTAAACTCCCATTAATTTCAATAGGATTGAGAGCCTTCATCCCCTACAAGGAATGTTCAGCACCACGCAATATTCAGTAGAGCTGGGTGGGCACAGGGAAAATTCTCATCTAACCCCAAGAAACTTCAATTACTTTGATCCAAAATTGATTTTTTTTCTTTCCGTTTTTGACCAAAAGGTTTCTGGTTTTGGCCAAATCACTTCCAAGTGAAAACTCCAAATTTTCAGTGTTAAATGGACACTTTGCAAGAAATATTTCTTAACTGAAATCCCACTTGCCATCAAAAATATTCACCAAAAAAATTTCAGCCAGCCCTACTGTTCCCTATAAATAGTTTCCAACATGGAATCGTTCACTTTCTCAATGAAATTGCTGCACAGCTGGTGGAAAAATGAGGTGGCCTCCTCAGTCCCACTCTTCTCTGGGTCCATCCCCTCTTGATCCCTTCCCCTGCATGGATCCTGCCTCTGAAAAGCATTTGTGGGGTTCCAAGAAGTGTGTGTGTAGGGAGGGCAGTGTTGAAAAGGCAATTAACCCTACCTCTGCTTCTCATCTGTGTGGGATCCGTGTGCAGAGGGACCACGATGAATGGATCTAGGGGACACAATTTGCCCCTGAGATATCACTTGACCACAGCCCTGAGATATACAGTATAAAACAAACATTTAATGTTTCAGTTGGTGCATGTCCAAATGAAGAAAGGTGATGTAGGTTGAGAGGAGGCTACAGAAAAGGCAACAGTTAAAGCAAGTAATTACCGAAAAACCTCTCTCTTCCTGTAAGGGTGTTGGAAGTAAGTTATCCTGAGCATGCACAAAAAAAAAATTAAAATGCAGTGTGTTTGCCAAGTTGTGTAATGCATTGTGATATCCCTGCTCTGGTTACTGACCTGTAGCAAATCTGTCAGTTTCCTTGCATGGAAATTTATAGGGCTAATATCGATGCCTGACCTGTGATGGATTTGGGAGATCTTTGTGTGAAAATTTCCATCTAGTAACTTTTTGTGGCGATATCACCAAAGACTTTTTTTTTAATTTGAAGCTATTGCTGAAGACTCATCTTTCTTTTTATTGTCCCAGTCTGTGCAGAACTGGGTGGCTACACCCACGCTCATTTTGTAACAGAACTTTGATTTAAAAATCCCAAACTCTACAATACAACATTTTCCCCAGCCAAGGGTTTTAAAGCCACTTTTGTTTATACAGTGGCAGAGAGATTCAGAATGACAAAGGAGAACATTTTCAAAGGCACAAAAGCGACACTGGCAAGGAACTGCCATTGACTTTCAATTATAATTGGTCACCAATCTGTCTTTAAAAGAACGAGTCATTTCTCTGAGGAATTTACAGAGAGAGAGGTTGATCTTCTTAAGGCACTGCCCTGTGACTTGGAAGATCTGGCTTCAGTGCCTGGCTCTGGCAAACACTTGTAGTCAATTGGTTCATTTTATCATTCATTCAACTAACATGTTAGTCATATAGAAAGTTAAATTGTAGGATTATAGAAGTATAAAATTGATCAGTAGTTAGAAGGGATAATTAGGTGTTAGGTATCTAAGGAAGTGGGGCTGGAACATGACGCCTGTAAGATTTGAGCATAGCCATACTAGGCCATGTCAAGCTTTTCTTAAGCCTATAAGTAAATGACCCTATGCCACAAGATTGAGAAAAGATGTCCCACTGGGTGCTATTGCATTAAAATTTACAAAAACAATATTTGTTTTGCTTACAAGATACCCAGTAGTCACACTTTTCTAACACATGCCCTAACTGCAAGGTGCACTATGTGAATAAATGCTAATGAGATATAGTCAGAATCGCATTATGAAAAGAGGGTGCCTAGATTAGGAAAATTGAGCTCCCTATGGGAAACTCCAGCAGGAACCATCCCTCTATTGATCAATCCATGAGAGACCCATCAGACCCTAACACTATCTAGGAGGATGTGAGTATGACCCTATTTGTAACTTGTGCATAGGTCTGTATGGAATTTCTATATTCTTGGGTAATCATAAGTTTAATTGTAACTTTAATAAAACTTGTAAAACAGACTAGACCTTATACTTGTAAATGTATGTGTGGTCACTATCCTGGTCTTTGTGTTCCTAGAGACTCTAAATCTGAATCAAGTAGCAGAGGTGACTTTCACTCTGAGCTTGAAACTGCAGCCACCAGAGCTGAACACACAGTGGTGTAATACTGCATTGCAAAATTCAGTTTAAATAAAATAAAAGGCTATACACTTCATGGCGTAACCTTTTGAAAGTCCCTTCCTCCCCCCTGCCCTTAGTTCCCCATTTGTAAAATGGGGATAATCAGTCTGGTCTTCCACCCTTTATTTTGTCTTTTTTTTTTCTTATTTAGGTCTGGTCTACACTACATCGATTATAACTACATCTCAGGGGCATGAAAAATCCACACCCCTGAGGGATGTAACTATACTGACCGGTGTAGACAGTGCTAGATTGATGAAAGAATTCTTCTGTTGACCTCGCTACTATCCCTTGGGGAAGTGGGTTAACTGTTGTGGTCCGTAGGCACTACCTTACCACAAATAATAACAAACATGACAATATCACGAATGAGGAGGGAAGTCCGATTCGCCCCTAGATTATAAGGGTGAAATTCTGGCTCCACTGAAGTCAATAGCAAAAAACCTATTGAATACAATTGAGCCAAGATTTAATCCTAAGTGGAGACCTTTCAAATGGGCTAACAGATTCATCCTGCTGCCTTTTTTACATTATTTGTTTGCTTTATTTATAATTTAGGTCTCAACTGACCTCACAGAATATGGGACTTTGTCCTTAGAGCATGTGCAGAATACGTTGACTTTTTTGGGTCAAAAATGCCGGTTCATGAAAACAAAGGGTCAGTTTTAACAAATTTCTTGACTCGTGTCCCTTTTCAACATTTTTAAACAGAAATTTTTGGTTTTCCAGTTCAAACTGACTTTTTGTTTGGAAATGTAAGGTGGTAACGTGTACAAAAATAAAAATAAAAAATTAAGTGGTCAAAATAAAAAAAATTTCAAGTCAATCAAAATGTTTGAGTTTTGGTGTGGAAAAATATTTGCAACTTTGATTTCCTCCTGATTTGCTTTGGAGAAAGTGGCTGAAATCTCAAATTTTCATGGGATGGGAAAAATATTTCCCATTGAGCCCTACTTGTCTTTGCACAATGGGATGATTTGTGCGTCAGAGCAAATGACAAATTAAATTGGTTCTGAAGATTAAATATTCAAATCCCAAAAGTTGTCATGACTTTAAATAAAGACGTCATTTTAAAGTTGCTATTTTTCTTTATTTTAGCTGTCAAATTAAGAGGGTAGCATGCCTGCCTTTTAAATAATCTGAAGCAGGTAAAAGCCAATGGAATTTAGGAAAATAATCTCTATCTGGAGTAGTTCAGTAACACTGTGTGAAGTTACATAGCAGAATTTCTGCATTACACTCAGTACAGTATAGATCTTATAAAGAAACAGGTAGAATATCAGCATTTATAAGCTATCAGGTGTTCAGATTCTGTGGCAAAGGGACCATATAAATATTTTGAGGATTAAGTCCAATGATTTTTTTTATTTAGTGAATAACAAATGAAAAATGCTTTTCTTTACCTGGTTTTAAATGTAGTCTTTCTTAGCAGCTCGTGCTGAAAAGTGTGTGTGGTTTCATGCATAATTTGACCATGTACTTACCATGATTGTGCATGCAATTCAGGTATCTGTATGTGCCTTAATCACTACTGAGATAATGGTATATACATTAATTTGGAGCACAACTGAGCATGGATTTTTGAAAACTTTCACTCCTGCCATGTTGAATCATAATTTAAGTGTCACTGTTGAACCATATTTGGAGGGACTAGGCTAGTAGCTACAGCAAAGAATGAGAAATCAGTATTTCTGGGTGTTCTTCCTAATTTTGAATGCGGCTCATTCTGTGAATTTCAGCAAGTCACATCACCTCTTAGTGATTCAGTTTCACCCATTTGTAAAATGGTGATTGTAGTAATTGCAGGAGTATTTATTAATAGATATTTTCAAATTATTTTTGGATCCTCTTATAAAAGATGCATTGAATGCAAGCTATTGCTGAAAATTATTTAATGTATAATATGTTTATAATATATTTTTGGTGCTTATGTATCTAAGTCTGGACTGATCGTGCACTCTTTCCTTATGTGACTTATCCTTATTCATGCAAATACTCCAGGTAAATAGTTTAATGAACTATTAGTATATAAAAATTTATCTGTGTGAGAGGGTTACTGGACTGGTGTCTGTGTAACACTGACAACCCAGGTCATCGGCCGGGATTGAACCTGGGGCCTCTGGAGCTTAGTGCATGAGCCTCTGTCACATGAGCTAAAAGCCAACTGGCTGTTAGCAGACTCATTTGATCTCTAAGTGGTCTCAGTGCCACTAGATGGGACAGAACCTCACACCCAAGAGGTGTGTGGGTTACATACTTCCCCTACCTGAGGAAGCGCATCCCAAGCTTCAGAGACTTCCCAGTTGAAATCCTGGACGAGCCCCCACTTGTAACACCGACAGACCCCCTTCGTCAGTGGGTGGGATGAAACCGGTGATCTCTGGAGGTTAGTACATGAGCCTCTACCGCGTGAACTAAAAACCAACAGGCTGTTAGCTAAGGTTGTAGAGCAGACTCATATTATCTTTCTCTCGGTGCCACTAGATAGAACAGAACACCACACCCAAGAGGTGTGTTGGGTACATCTGTATTTGCTCAAGAGCATAATGGTTCCATCTGCATCAACAATGCACATCTTAATGGTTTCAAAGTGCAGTTTTTGAAGAGTTCTATTGAAGGTCCAAGTATCAATGACTTGATTCTTCATAAAACAACGAGGAGTCCTGTGGCACCTTAGAGATACTAACACATTTATTTGGGCATAAGCTTTCATGGGCTACATCCCACTTCATCAGTTGCATCTGATGAAAGCTTATGCCCAAATAAATGTCTTAGTCTCTAAGGTGCCACAGGACTGCTCGTTGTTTTTGCTGATAGTGACTAACACGGCTACCACTCTGAAACCTGTTCATTCTTCATGTGTTCAGTCAGCTCATGCTATGGTCCTTTGAAGAGTTATTGAAGTGTATAAAAGGGCACCAAGCCTTAACTACACTTTCATACATCCTTGAAGTTCTATGACAGAGTGAAACACAAGAACACAGAAGCAGGAACATCAGAAAAGAAATCAGCTCATTTTGTATATTTTTTTTTATCTTTTCTAAAGGAAGCTTCTTTGATTCACTTTTGCTTTTTCTCCATCAATTTTTTTCCAATAATAATAATAATAATTAATAATAAAAAAGCAGTGAGATTCAAGGTTCAAAGATCAGGTCATCATTTTCTCAGTTCTGTGTACAGGCAGACATAGGATTTTTCAGACCATTTATCACCATATATCACCTGCAAATATTTATTCAAAATTAAGATTAAATGGGAGTCTGTGGCTGCTATGATGGTGGTCCTGTTGCTAAGTGATGACGTTTGGGAACAGTCTGGGAGCCCTGTGTCAGAGAACCAATTTCAGGACCTAATTCTCCTGTTGTTAATGTAATGGGAATCATGAGAACCTCCATTAGAGCTAGTGAAGTCACACCAGTATCAGTGGGAATAGAAGCTCTTATTCTTAATGTAACACTTTGAAAAAGAAATTTACACTTGTACTCTGCACAAGCACAGTAAAGTTAAAAAGTTCCGATAATAAATCCAGTACTGAAGAAAGAGAAATTATTGGCCAGTATCTGACACTGGACCCCAATAGTTCCTCTTTAAGAATGGATACCATTTTCGGCTACAGGATTTGAGTGGTAGATACAGAGAGCAAGTCTTATAATTAGGAAGAATTTCTCATAACGAATCCTCTGGAAAAAAATAGTTAGGTGCATCCTACTAAAACTTTAGCCGTTTCATTGTTAGTTTAATCTTTGCTGGTGGCCAGACTTTCCCCTCTCTCGTATGTAACCCACTGACTTCAAGAGGGTTACGTGTGTAACTGAGGATTGAATTTGGCCTGCAGGTGTTGTACATTCTAAAGGCCTGATTCTCAGGAAAACTAAAGCATAGGATTGGCTAAGAAAATTAAGCATCATATTAATAAAGTGTCCCTTCCTCATTCAAAGTGTCCTATCTTGGTAACCCAGCAGAACCTCTTTAACTGTGCAGAGCAAGTTCTCAATGGGTGACGTGTCTGTGAGGTGATCCGAAGGTCAGGAGTTTAAATGCAGATGCAATGGTTATTCCAACAATATTTCACAGGTTCCCTCTACAGCATAAACAGTCAAACAGTTGCAGAGTTAGCTGATGGAAATTTTCTTTTTATCTCAAGTGGTTAGAAGCTGGTGCTATTAGAGCACAAGGCTCCACGTTCAACCTTGCTGTCTCTGTGAAATTTCAAGGGGCCATGATGTGACAGCCATGAGAATCCTAGATGATCCTGGGTTTTGAACAATATAATGCTGAATCGATCTCTCAAAAACTAAGAACATGCTGAAGAATTATGGAGTAAGCAAAGCTAGCATGGCTGCATCTAATCAATCTAATTAAAGCTGATTAACTTTAAATGATTATTGAGGTCCAATAATACTCAATAGATTGTGTGTATATTCTCATGGAAATGAAGATGAGAAAAGCTAGCCCTCAGTATGCATCTGAGGGACATTTGAATGCAAGAAAATAAATTCGTGTGTGTGTAAATTAACACTGAAATGGTATATGATTTTTTTCTTTTAACCAACAGCTCAGTAGAAAACCTGTCAGTGAGCAGGAGTCTGAGCCAAGGACCAAACTGGGTTACCAAGAGTGAGGTCGGGCTAGGTCCTCACCTGGGAACAAGCAGGCACCAGTACTATGACAGCCGAACTGCTGCTGGAGTTTAAGAGCCGGCTGCTGAGTCTTCTAGCCAATCAGGAGATGTAGCCACTTTAGGAAGCCTACAACAGGCCAGCTGTGCTTGCAAGGTTGCCCCCAGACGGACTCTGCTGCAGACTCTGATTCCTGGCAAAACAAAAGGATCCAGGAAAAGAGATGAATGTAGGAAAATAATCTTATTAGAGATCATCAGTACAGCAGTGTGTTTCTCCTGGTGGTTATTAATTTTTGTTTGTTTCTGTAGCTCTGTAGATGGAGAATGGGATTTAGAATGAATTTTTTAAGAAGACAATGCCCTGAATTAAACGGCATATAGTCTAAAGCTCTGGTCCTGAAGTTCACTGAGCATGGGAATTTCACTTCATTTGGGGAAGAACTACTGCAATCAATCGGACTTCACACAGATGCAGGAGTTCATCCACACAGCTCCATTTGGAGGTACTAGCCTTGAATAAATTCTGGAATCCAAGGGCCTGATCTATTGAAGTCAATGGGCTGGTTTCCTTTGGAACAGGTGATGGTGATTCATTCTGGTGACCCAGCCTCGTTAAATTTTACACCTGCATTGAGAGTGAGAGAAAAAACACACATCTATATTTAAAAGTTACCCTCAATACTAAGGACCCTTCTGCAGTAGCTGCTGCTTTAAGTAGAAGCTGCCCTTGCTAGTAGCCACATTTTTATCATTCAAGCCATGTAATGATTATATTCACATCATACACACAAGTTAGATTTAACAACAAAATAATCTTGCGGGAAGTTTGCAATGTAACACTACTTTATTTCTTAGAATTCAAAACACTGAAACACAAGAACCCCGAACCACAAATAGAAAGCAGGCGGAGAGAAAACAGAGGCAAAACTCAACCTTGCTCTTAACTTGCTTTCTGCAGAGTTACTGAAAAAGACCAAAATTGCAGGAGTCCCTATAGAGTCTCCTAGTCCGCAAGCAGGACAAGGACACCTCTTACAAACTTAAAGTGAGAGCATGTAATTTTAACATGGTTTTTAATACACCACAAGAACAAAAGTAAAAATGAACAAAAAAGATGCTTTCCCTGTTAAGCAACCTTTAATGGAATTCTCCAGTCCCGCTGCTTAACTTTATGCACTCTTAATACCTCTGTAGACTTCAGTTGGTTTGCTCAGAGTTAGAGGTGGCAGGGAAACCAGATCTTAGTTCTGTGAAAGTTTGAGGTTTTGGAAATATATTTCTTCCCACCTTGGAGTGAAAGGTGAAACTTCATTTTTTTGTGTGTGTGTGTGGAACTGAACTGCTGCAATATATTATGTCAGAAACACCAAAATGTGATGGTCCCAAAATGAAATATATGCCCTAAGATCCCTGACTGCCTACTTGGGAGTCTACAGCAAACCAGGGACTTTGGAAACCCTGGAAGCTGCATTCTGAAATTGGCTCTTCCAAGAATCACCACTGCTGTTCAGTGGGGGGCAGCAATAAAACTGACAAGAATCATGTCCGTTTCAGTTCACAGCTATCAGGGCTTCCAGAATCTCTCTGGCTCCATGGCAGCCTGCCTGCCAGGATCTGGAAGCCCTGGGTCCTCAGACCATCTGGTAGGCTGCAGAAGAGCAAAGTATCATGAGCTCTAATGCTCCCAGCTGCCCTTCAGCTTGGCTGGGCTGACTGGGAACCTGGAATCCCTGGCTCCCAAGATCTGAGGCTTCTGACTCTGCCAAAGAGCTGGGCAGGTGATCTGACAGGAAAACAGACAGAAGTTTGTCAAAATCAAACCATTTCTACAAAATGTTTCTATTTAGACACATCAGGAAATCGAATAACTTGTTTCATTAAAATTTTTCCATTTTCTCCACTCAGAGCATGTAAAATTAAGTACATACATAATTATTTGTAGGATTGGATCCTAAACTTGTATGGGGAAGAAATTAAACACAAGAGATATCATATGAAGTAGTAGTAAAAATGCAATTGAGTTCCATAATACATTATGTAAAGGACTTACTGTGTTCTCCATATTACAAATACTATAAATCATATAAAACAGCTATAATTCTGTTAACTAGGGTCATTCCTCAAAAAACAAGAAAACCCCCCAAAAAACCCTCCCCAATGATGTTACAAAAATATATCTACTTTACAAGTGAAACACCAGGAAGAATTTTTTTAAAAGCCTCAAGAAAGGAGATCTACTTAAAGAGAACAAACAGGATTCTAGAATACAGAATTGAAAAAAAAAAAAGTAGAACATAAGTTTAATTATGATTAACTTTTTCAAGTAGTATCTCACTTAAAGTATATCCCCACATTATAAAAATATCTCATGGCTCTTGAAAAATACTGGGAATAGCAATTATGTTAATCCTAGTTGTAGAAAGGTGTATGTTAGGAAGATAAGCTTGCAAAAAAAAAAATCAAATCAGTTTAGTCAGCTAAGGAGGATTCCATTGAATTATAGAAAATCTTACATGGCATATATAATGTCAGCTTAAGTTAGTATTTTTATCCTAACACAGATAATAAGATAACAAGCCATTTCTGGAGATTATACACAAAGAGGAACAAATATGCTACACTCTAGCCAGCTGGAGAATACAATGGGGGTCATTTTAAGAAATTAGAAATGATCATAGCACAAAGTAATATTAAAAAGGAAATGAACTTTCTTGGGTTTAATGGCTTTTTACACATTCTCCAAAGGCTTCTCATGTCCTCTCCAAAAGTATTTAGTTGTTATAATGCACGTGCATTTGAAGTTTAATATTGGATCCTCAGCTGTGCTGTCACCTAGACCACAACTGCACCGGTTTTGAAATGTGCCTTAATGTCTGCTCTCCTCCAAAGGCAGGGTTATTTGGTGTGCCCAATCAACTGTGAAAAGGCAGGGCATTTGCAAAATATAAGGTGTTCACTATTGGGCAGTGTTTTTAGCTGGTATCAATCATAACTGGTTTTAGTTGGGCAGTGTTTTTAGCTGGTATCAGTCATAACTCTGGGTTCAATGGAGCTACTGAAACATGCTCACAGAGCATCTGCCCATATGAATAACTTGCTTTGTGCTTATAAGTGGGCAGAATGGTAGCAGGAATTTGATGTAATGTAGCTCTAATATCCTGTCAGCACCATTTCAGGCCTTTGAGGATGGTACCTTTTGATAAGATGCACACAAAGGTCAGTGTTTCAAGTAGTTTGAATTTTGTATAAATAATTTCTCCCACCAGTTTGGGAAGAGGGGGCAGGGAGAGAGAGAATGTGAATGAAACAGAAGTGGAAATGGATGGGTGGGGGAGAAGCTATTATGGGACCGACCCAACCCCCTTATTTGAAGTCAATGGGAATCTTCTATTGGCTTCTGTAGTAGCCCTGGGTAGAAGGTTTCAGGAGAAACTTTTGCCACCTAATTGTTTTTGTCCTAGCCTAAAATAAAAAGCTCTCAGTAAGTCATTAGGAGACTTTCCATTGACTCCATTGGGAGCTGAAGTGCAGTATTTCCTCTAAAGACTTTATTTCCACGGTAAGGGGAAAGTTTCTGCTTCAGTCACCCACTGTATTATTATTTTGGAAGTGGTGGGTTAAAGGTGTAATTAAATATTCCAGATTCCTGAATGCTTATTTGATTAAGAATATTGATCCAGGGTAAAATTTTCAGAAGTGCTGCAGTGTTACCCTTTACTATTTGCTTAGCATCAACATTGTGTTTAGTGCCACTGTCCATCTGTTGAGAAACTTACATCCTTAGCAATATGACATTCCTAAAAGAAAAAGACTCTTTAAAATCTTAATATAAAGTTGCAATAGTGCACACGTATGTATTTGCTGGTTCACAATAGGACTAGTTATAGCTGACTACCTAACTCAAATGGAAAAGACACATGGGTTTTGCTAGATCATGAATGGAGCAAACATGCAGTGTCCTTTTCCACTGCTTTCCCTTAATGTTAGCATACATCCTTTTAGCTGTGTCATTTGTCATTAGTTCAAAGAGCTTGTCCGTGATGACCCTTGCTATCCTTTAAGTAACTTGAAGGCTTCAGTCAGACCCTGTTCTCTTAACCTCCTTTTTTCTAAAAAGTGTATTTTCAATTTTTCCAGCTTTCCTACATCATGTAACCTTCCTATCCTATATATCATTTTTGTTCTGCTCTGGTTCCTTCCTTTGTCCTCAGTGCCTTTTCTATAGTAATAGTCTTAAGAACACTATGAAGGGCTATTGTTAAGGTTCAAGACTAGAAGCCACATTTTGCCTTTCAGATGTACACATCATAATCCTATTCTCTTCAATGGGAAGTGAGCACCCACAGAGATTAAGGCCAGGAGGAACCATTAGTTTATCTTGTCTGACCTACTGTGTATCATAGGCAATTAAATTTCATTCAGTTACCCTGGCTCTGAGCACAGTAACTGGTGTTTGACTAAAGCATATATGCTCCAGAAGACCTCTAGTCTTGATCCGAAGACATCAGCTGATGAAGAATCCACCACTTCCCAGGGTAGTTTGTTCTAATGGTTAATCATCCTCACCAATAAAAATTTGTGCTTAATTTCTAACTTGAATTTGGCTGGGCTCAGCATCTAGCCATTAGTTCTTGTTATCTGTTTCTACACTAAATTAAAGAGCTCTTTAAAACATGGCATTTTCTCCCCTTGAAGGTACGTATCTACTCTAACCAAGTCACCTCTTTGTCTCCCTTTTTGATTGGCTAAACAGCTGGAACTCTTTAAATCTCTCACTGAAAGGCATTTTGTGGATCTTTGTGCATTCTCTCCAATTTTTGAACAGACTTTTTAAAATGTGGGCACCAGAACTATATGCAGTATTCCAGTGTTCGTTTCACCAATGCCATACACAGAGGTATAATCACCTGCCTACTCTTACTCACTTACATGGGGTGGATACCCCATCACCCAGGGTAAGACTTGGAGGGGTTAAGGTGGCCCAATTAACTGCCCAGGCTGCACCTGGAGGAGGAACGAGGGAGCCAAAGGTTGATTTAATGAGGCTCAGCTGAACAGGAACAGGAGGGGCCTGTATAAAACCCAGGAGGTGACCGTACAAGGGGGCTGCTGAGAAATGGAATTCAGTTACTTTTGGGGAGAAGGAAGGAGTGTTTGGGACTACAAAGATAAATATTCTGCAGTTGCTTCCTGGGAGAAGAGAGTTGGGACCGTGGCAGGTAAACCCAGAGAAGGAGTGCTAGCTGGTAGGGAAAAGGCTCAGGGAAAGGCAGAACTTGGCTGATGACTGGAGGGTCCTTGAGATGAACCTGGAGTAGACAATGGGCCTGGATTCCCCTCCCAGCTACTGGAAGTGGCCCAGAGCAAGCAGTGTGGAGCAGACTGCTTAGGACAGTTTTTGTCCTGAAAAGCTTTGATATCCTGGAAGGAGAGGATCATAGTGACCTGACCAGAGGGCTAAGTCACAAACAGGAAGCTGCAGCTCGTGGTGAGGGGCTGTAGAATGAGAGAAAATGGGTGGAGAGACCACTGGAAGAGGGTGCAGCACCTAGAAAGAGGTAATCCCCAGAGTGGCCAGGAGGAGGCATTTAGTAGTGAGTAGATCCTGTGACACCCTGTCTTACACAATCCTTGGCTGTATAAAACTGTTTACCCTCTCACTTGGAACTTATTTTGAGCTGCTTGTCTGCTATGAACCCTATGTCATTTTTGGAGTCACTACTCTCCAGGATACAGACTCACCTTCTGTAGGTAAGGCCTTGTGATGGGGTGTTCACCCCATATGAGCCCTGATGGGGTTAATTGGCCCCTTCAAGGCCCCCTTAACTTTCACAGTTGCACTTGACTGGAGGCCCAGGGAATAATAACACTAATAGCATATGAAGCCTAGCTGGGGGACAAATGGAGAGGATTATGTAGATAAGGAGCCTGAGGAAGCAGGAGGCTGCAGGGAAAGAGTCTAGTCACTCTCTGGGAGAGGAAATCGGGGTGGTGGAGAGAATAGGCCTTTAGATCCTGGCCCTGGAAGGGTCAACCCCAGAGGAGTTGTGAAGAGAGCCTGTGAAAGCAGTGTAGGAAGAAACCTAGGGAAACCTCTGCATTGTAGACCTTTGCTGCTGGAACCCAGGTTAGAGGGTGGGCCTGGGTTCCCTTACCAGCAGCTGGCAAGTGGGGCAAGGTTGTGGGGACAAGCCAACTGAATGGCTGGGCCAACAAGACTGATACCCTGGAAGGGGAGAACTAAATAGTCACCTGGCCAGAGGGCTAAGAGGGAGTGCCCTGAGTCCGAGAGAGACCACAGGGTGAGCAACTGATGGAAGGGTAGGGCAATTATGGCCACAAGGAGGTGCCCCTAACAGTGAGGGTACCCTATTACAGGGCTACAATCCTTGTTCATGTTAAAATACGTGTGGTTTTGAATGCACTCAATTACCACATTGCTCTGTGTGACTGTCCTGTTTTCCTGATTATCCACCTTGCAAATCTTTGTCATCTAAACTTTATCACTAGTGATTTTATATTTACTTCCTGATGTGATGATTTTTAAATCAGCATGTCATGCAATACCAAGATGACATGCCTTACAAAATCTAAGTATGTTATATCTATACTGCTACCTTTATCAACCTTACCTGTAATTTCAAAGGATTAAATTGTTTGAGACGACCTGTTTTCCCCAAAACCATATTGACTGATGATTATATTCCTATTTGTTAATTCTCTATCAAATGAATCCTGTATTAGCTTTTCCATTATTTTGCTCACGCTTGATTTCAAACTATAGTTGACCTATAGTTTCCTGAGTCATCCTGCTTGCCCTTTTTGAACATTGGCACAACATTAACCCTATCCCGCTCTTTCAGAATACAGGGGTGCAAATTATCCAGGCCTTCAGATTTTAAAATATTTATCCTTAGCAAATGATGTTTAACATCCTCCTTAGTCACTAATGAACAGAAAAACACTGCATGATCCACATGTGATGCAGAATGAAGAATGTATTTGTTTCTTTCCAAAGACAGAACAGAAATACTTATTGAGCATATCTTCTCTTTTCTGCATAGTAACAACAATTGTAACTGTTTCCATCTAATAATGGTAGGATTTATTCTGTTCCCAAGTGCTTGTCTACATCCAGGTAGGGGGGAAGCTCCAGAGGAGTTAGTGCAAAGTAGCTAGTACACACTAGCTACTCCACACCAACGCCCTGTGTGGACACTTACTCCTCACTGAGACTACCTTTATGTGGTTTAAGGAATAAGAATGTCCACAGGGGGAACTGGTGCACTTCAAACTGGTGCACACCGCACTTCAAATTCACACCAGCTTACTCCACACTCCATTCCCCATGTAGACAAGCCCTACTGTACTCCAACGCCTTCTTGTCCTTCGGCTTGCTAGTCATGTCTTGAGCTTCCTGTATCAATTTTGGGACTTAGCAATTGATATACACTTTTTTCTTATGTTTTTTATTGCTGCCTTCACTTCATCTCTGAACCAGGATAGGCTTTTAGCCAGAGTTGTCCTTTTTCTTGATTGTGGAATTGTGGCTTTTTGGCCATCTAAAATCTCCTTTAAGAGTGTCTAACTTTCATTCATATTTTTTGTCTAAAATTTCTCAATGAATTTTGCTCATAATTGTCTTCAGCTGTGGGAAATTAGCCCTTTTGATGCGCCAAGTATATATATTAGTGGTTGGAACGATCTTCAGTTTGCCCAAATTGAATGTAATCAGGTCATGATCACTGGTCCCTATGCAACCACCATCTTCCATACCAGTGATTAATTTATCTTCATCCATCAGAAGGAGATCCAAACTAGTTAATGTATGTTAAAATATAATCTATAATGTTTAGTAATCTGGGTCAAAGAGGTTATAGACATAATTGCCTGTTCTAGAGTTACAGATCATCTAGACCCACAAGATCTTAATGCATTTGGATAATTGTACTAACAAAAAACATTTTTAAACATACTAACCATGTTTTACTATTGGCTGCATGAGACCTTCAGCATATTTCCCAAATTGAAATAGCTTGTAATACAAGTTTTCTTTCCACATGTTAAATAGGGGCTTAAGCATCTTGTTCTTTGGTTTTCTTTGATCTGAACAGACTCCTCCTCCCCCTCCCCCGCCACACACACGCTTTTATTCCCAGCTGGGCTTTTTATTTGTGCAATGAATCAAATACATTTAAGATATTGTGGGTCTGAATTAGCAATAACTCTAAAACAGGCAATTATGTCTGTAACCTCTTCTATGCACTCTGCTTCCTGAACAGGTTATAATCAGTGATTTTTAACAGTCATGTAATCATCTCACCAAGTTTCCATAATGCCAATTTATATCAATTTTTAATCACCACTGAGAATTTCTAGTTCCTCTGCCTTGTTCCCTCTAGCATTAGTAAATAAACTGGAGAAAATTCTCTTCACATTTTAATAATTTGAGGGTAGAATTCAGGCTTGGACACCTTTTCTTGGATTATCTTCTTTACGAGTATGTTCTTTGCTTTTCCTAAGACCTCAAATTTCCTCCTCCTCCTCCCATGGTGACTGCTTCCCCTCTCCCTAGCAAGAGTTGGATGTGGCTTCCTTGGAGATGCACACATACAACTCTGTAGGTAGCTGGCCAGAGTGTGCTGTGTGTGTTTATATATTTCAAGGCCTTCTGCTTCTTCAGGGACTTGGTGAGCTGCCTGCATAACTCTCCCAAACTTGCTATCCTGGGATTGAAAAACTGAGGTCAGAATTTGACTATGAATCCCTTTCATAGCCATACTGTCACTAAACTGCCAAGCCATTTTTCTCCTCTGGGAATCTTGCATTCAGTCTAATAGCAGAGAATTTTTCTAAAAATCCTAAATAACATTTCAATTTGTATCAGTAGCTGCCTCCCATATCTATTCCTGGGCTGTTCAATATAGCTGTCTCACATTCTTAGAGCATGCAGTGTTTGTTGTAGATGTGTTGGTCCCAGAATATTAGAGACACAAGGTGGGTCAGATAATCTCTTTTTTTGGATTAACTTCTGATGGAGAGAGACAAGCTCTTGAGTTTACACAGAGCTCTTCTTCAGGTCACATTCTTATAGTGAGAGAACTACAAAGTGAAGCCCAACAGTTCTGCCAATTGACAACCTGAAGAGGTGCGATAGAAAAGCAATTGGCATATTATCAATTTTTAAATGTGCACTTAAAAAAACCCCTTTTCTTTTTAGCTTCCCTCATGCAGTGGAAAGACAGCTCTGATTATTTGAGTGTGCTGAAAGGCAATTGTTCGTTCATTAGAGTAGAAACCATTCAAGTAATGTGAAACTTCTCTGGCACATTTTTCTTCTGTCTCTGAAAATAAACACAGAGGCTTAGGGAGATTCCGCATCTTTAACATCCTAATCTACAATGACGTAGTTTTGTGTGCTTTTATATATACTCTTATATATCAAAGCTCCTACTGATCTAATAGATACACTAATGCCAGAAGGAAGGTATAGGGTATCTTAGGGCATATCATTACATTAATAAGGGTGATACATCACCAAAATGTTGTTCATTGATACATCTTCGAACAATATCATTACTCTGCCTTGGCTGATGAATCAATGAAATGCATCATTGCCTTGAACCATCTGATGTTGTTGCAGTATAATACATCAGTGGCATGGCATCACCTAATGATAACTCAGTCATGCTAGCAGACCCCATTACATTAAGCTATCCAATACAAGCTTATCTCTTATATACACTAATATATTATTTAAACCATCTGATCAAGTAGGGGAATGAGACAGAAGGGAACAATGGATGGATGCACAAACAAAAAGCATACCCAAAGACCAAATTACTGCAGTTTGATTTCTTCTGAAAATAAAACCCTTGAGTAGCTGTTGTTAAAACTGGACAGATCAGCACTTGAAATTGCTCTTTCAATCACAGCATAATAAACATGTCTCCTGTTTTCTTCTGGGCTTGGCATTGTTATGTTAGTCTGTCAGATTAAAAACTTGGAATGGGAACTAATTGAACATGCGGGGAGTGGGGAGACTATGGCTCTACACAGAGACCTCATGAATCATAGAATATCAGGGTTGGAAGGGACCTCAGTAGGTCATCTAGTCCAACCCCCTGCTCAAAAGCAGGACCCATCCCCAATTAAATCATCCCAGCCAGGGCTTTGTCAAGCCTGACCTTAAAAGCTTCTAAGGAAGGAGATTCCACCACCTCCCTAGGCAACGCATTCCAGTGTTTCACCATCCTCCTAGTGAAAAAGTTTTTCCTAATATCCAACCTAAACCTTCCCCACTGCAACTTGAGACCATTACTCCTTGTCCTGTCCTCTTCCACCACTGAGAATAGTCTAGAACCATCCTCTCTGGAACCACCTCTCAGGTAGTTGAAAGCAGCTATCAAATCCCCCCTCATTCTTCTCTTCTGCAGACTAAACAATCCCAGTTCCCTCAGCCTCTCCTCATAAGTCATGTGTTCAGACCCCTAATCATTTTTGTTGCCCTTCGCTGGACTCTTTCCAATTTATCCACATCCCCCTTGTAGTGTGGGGCCCAAAACTGGACACAGTACTCCAGATGAGGCCTCACCAATGTTGAATAGAGGGGGATGATCACGTCCCTCGATCTGTTCGCTATGCCCCTACTTATACATCCCAAAATGCCATTGGCCTTCTTGGCAACAAGGGCACACTGCTGACTCATATCCAGCTTCTTGTCCACTGTCACCCCTAGGTCCTTTTCCGCAGAACTGCTGCCTAGACATTCGGTCCCTAGTCTGTAGCTGTGCATTGGGTTCTTCTGTCCTAAGTGCAGGACCCTGCACTTATCCTTATTGAACCTCATCAGATTTCTTTTGGCCCAATCCTCCAATTTGTCTAGGTCCCTCTGTATCCTATCCCTGCCCTCCAGCATATCTACCACTCCTCCCAGTTTAGTATCATCCGCAAATTTGCTGAGAGTGCAATCCACACCATCCTCCAGATCATTTATGAAGATATTGAACAAAACCGGCCCCAGGACTGACCCCCGGGGCACTCCACTTGACACCGGCTGCCAACTAGACATGGAGCCATTGATCACTACCCGTTGAGCCTGACAATCTAGCCAACTTTCTACCCACCTTATAGTGCATTCATCCAGCCCATACTTCTTTAACTTGCTGACAAGAATACTGTGGGAGACCGTGTCAAAAGCTTTGCTAAAGTCAATAAACAATACATCCACTGCGTTCCCTTCATCCACAGAACCATTAATCTCATCATAGAAGGCGATTAGATTAGTCAGGCATGACCTTTCCTTGGTGAATCCATGCTGACTGTTCCTGATCACTTTCCTTTCATGTAAGTGCTTCAGGATTGATTCTTTGAGGACCTGCTCCATGATTTTTCCAGGGACTGAAGTGAGGCTGACTGGCCTGTAGTTCATGGTCAGCAGGGATCAAACTTGGGACCTTCAGTCCAAAGACTGACTTTTATTTGGGAGAAAGCAGTCAGCTGTTACAGTCATAGGGACGGGGAGATACTTAATATTCATACGGACTAAGCCAGTGTGTTTATATACTTCTCTCTTCGGTAACTGAGTGAGATCCCCACAAGTTCCATCTGAAGTGTTATTTTGAAAGGAACTGTGCCGGTGCACATAAATACTACATGACTTCAATGGTAGGGAGGGGCCTGAGACCTTGAGCACAAAATTGTAGATCTCTTCTCATTTGAGCTAAAGGATAGCTGTGAGATAGTACACTGTTGTAGTTTGAAGCCAGTCACTAGAGGTGGCCCAATCACCAATACAAGGCCTTTGTGTTACCCACAGATAATGATATACTGGGGGAAATAATGTCCCCTGTTCAGACAGACGTGTTATAAGTCCAAACAGGGAAACATATCGTGCTTGAGTTAAATAACTATAAAATCTGTTTAGCAGTAATAATTTGTACTAGAGCTGGTTACATTTTCTGATATTCCCAGTGAAATGTTTTAATCAAAAATGAAATTGTTCAGAGGAAATGTAATTGTGGGTGAGATTTTTTTCCTATGGGAAATCATGAAACTTTCTTTTACTTGTTTAGTTTTTGAAAACATTTTAATGAAGTCTCACTTTTTCACTTCATAATGTCTTGTGGTAAATCAATCTTTTGAATTAAATTTCCAATGCAAGCTTTTCATTTTTGTTTTTGTTTTTTTTGAGGGGTGGAGTTCTTGACCAGCTCTAATTTGAATACAAAGTGCTGGTTACATTCACAAGAACTTAAAATAGAAGGTCAGGACTGTGTTTAAATAAATTCACTGAAGATCTACACCCTCAAAATTCAGAAATTCTAATTGCTGTGTGGGTGTACATCTTTGAGTGTTTCAGCTATGAGCCCGACAGTGAACTTGAAGTAAATGTGGCTTGGGGACCTTAAGCATCTGTTTTTATCAATGGGCCTAATCACAAAATAAAGTTGTTTCTGAAAACTCTTAAGTACGTGCTTAAACTGAGACAAATGCGTTGCTCCATTAATGTCAATAGAGCTATTCAAGTGAAGAAAGTTAAGCATGTGCATAAGTGTTGGCAAGATCAGGGCCCAAGGTACTATTCAGTGTGCATAAGGATGGAAGAATTGGCCCTTAATTATTAGTATTCCCAGCATTTTGTGTTACAACTTGGTACAGTAAATCTTAATTGTTTTGGTATACTGTACATAACAGAACATGGATTCTTTTCCTGTATGTTTCCTAGTAGGTTTGGAAAACCTTCAGAAATATCTTTTATACAATTTAAAGATGCTGAAGTTTGCATGTATTATGTGAACCCTCCAGATATTATCAAGTAACATCAAAATAAATTAATCATTTTGAGTTAGTATTTTTGGATTTGTGGAAAGGGTCTGAAGAAAAACCGAATAAAAAAAAATTTCACTGCATAACTAAAAGGATTTGTTGAAAGTAGCTGAAGATTCAAATCTAATTAAAAATGCACATGCTACATAAGAAAAAGGGGTTTCATGCTAACTATATTTCCATAAAGAAATTAGCTTTCCATTATTATTTGTTAATGCTCTCCATTAAGTTAATGAAGCGTGGAAATTTAGGGTATATAGCCTGGTAAATTTTCCCTTTAGCTACATCCTATGTGTGCTTTAAAATCCCACACTGATTGCTTCTCAGTACACTGTGCAGCTTGTGTATGGAAAAAACTGGAGAGATGATCTGAACAAGTTATTTGAATACATTTAAAATCTAGTTCATAGTCAGAGTAGGGTAAGGGCCAGTGGGGATTGCAGATTTATTTATACTTCTATAAATTCAAACAAAAAAAAAAACAAACTTAGTCAGAACTCTGTGCCATGTATAATGATAGCCTCAGCAAAAGCATATTCTCACTATTACTCCATTCTCTTCTTTAGTTTATAACATTCATTATAATAGAATTTAGGAACTTCAATCCGTGATCAGGGGCCCATTGTGATAGACACCGTACTAGTAACAAATAAAAGACAGTCCCTGCCCCAGAGAGCTCTCAATCTGCATGCAGACAGGACACAGCAAGAGGCAGGTAACAATTAAACTAACAAAGGTTTGCGGAAAAGCAGGTTTTGGCTTTTTTTTTTTTAATACTAGGCTGTAAAGTCCTGCCCACACAAAGGGGCTCTTGTTTCTAGACTAGACTCAGTTGCCTCTCCAAAAGCCAAACTTAGGGCTTGCCTACAGAGTAAAATGTACACTCCTCTAATGCGGACTAAAGCATCGCTTAGACCAGCCCTTGAGCAGTACAGAAGAACAGTCAGTGTACAATGTGTTAAGCAACTGCTGCTACTCCAACTATTCCTCCTCCCATGCAGCAGGTGGAGGGAGACAGGACAGATATTCTTTTCAGAGTAACAGCCGTGTTAGTCTGTATTCGCAAAAAGAAAAGGAGTACTTGTGGCACCTTAGAGACTAACCAATTTATTAGAGCATAAGCTTTCGTGAGCTACAGCTCACTTCCTCAGATGCATATCGTGGAAACTGCAGCAGGCTTTATATATACACAGAGAATATGAAACAATACCTCCTCCCACCCCACTGAGTGAGCTGTAGCTCACGAAAGCTTATGCTCTAATAAATTGGTTAGTCTCTAAGGTGCCACAAGTACTCCTTTTCTTTTTAGGACAGATATTCACGTTTCTACTTTCGCTGCTACCTCTAACTTCTGAGGAAGCACCAATTCCGGTGTTTAAGGCCATAGAGCAAGAGCTGGATGGGAGTGTGAGCACATAGACTAGTTATGTGAAGTGTGCCTGCTGTTCCCCTGAGGTGCAGACTCCAGTGAGGGCATAAAGGCTAGCTATGCTGTAACCATACCACGTTAAATCGGTGTCGTTAGCTCGTGTGTGATGGTGCTGGGTCATGGTCTCTAAGAGATGGAAACTCTCCTCTGCTTCCCTCCAAACTGCTCTTTGGTCCAACGCCAAACCACTCTGCTTCAACTCCTCCTCCTGTCTGATTGAAGCAGGTGTTTTTTATCAGCTGACTGGCTTCAGGTGCTCTAATTGGCTTCAGGTGCTGTAATTAATCTATAGCAAACTCTCTTCCCTCTACAGGGAATAAGGCTCCCTTCTAACAATCCTGTTGCCCTCTGGCCATACTGTATCACAAGACACATTTCTTTATTGTAACCATTCAATGCTGAATAAAACTGAGAAGAAACACACTAACAGAGTCTCTGTGATTAGATTGTCCAGTCCTTGGTCATTCAGTGTTATCCCAATGGTATTGCCTGTCCAGTTTAGATAGCAAAGGTCTGATTTTTCTTAATTTTTTTTCAGAAAGTCTGAGTACCCACTGCTGCTACTGGCTTAATTTGGAGTTACAGAGGGTCAGTTGCACCTCTAAAATTCAGGCCCCAAACACTTTTGAGTAGCACTGTGTCAAGCACACTGATAGTGTTTGACTAATAAACTTTGATCCAAGAAACCATTAACATGCATACTTAATTGTTACACATGACTTCATACTGAAGTCACTAGAACTATACTCATGAGTAAAATTACTTATGTGACTGTGTGTTTTCTGGACTGGGATTTGAGAAGTTTTCTAGACATACTTTTCCTAATATAGCTACCACATAACACCTTTTTGGTTCCTAATGACATTTAGCAGACTAGAAGATTAGACTGAATATTCATCAGTTCAACAGTTTTCAAAACCCTTTATTTGTGAATCACGAAACACCTACAGCAAATAATATTGCATTACTTTCGTTCTTTGGTAGCTAAGAATCTATTATCGTAAGCTTTTTTTCATTACTACAGTGCTTAGGAACCACTCAGAAACCGGATACCATTGTGCTAGGCATGATACAAAGAGAGTAGTAGACAATCCCTGCCATAAGGAGCTTGCATGGTGTCTTGTCCTATCTTTAGAATGCTTTTAAATTGGAAACGGCAGCATCTATTTGGCCATTGGGGGCCAGATGTTTCTTTCAGTTACAAACTCCACTGACAAACTGCATTTCATTACTGAGTATTATCTATTGTTTCTAGTTATTGAAAAGCACCTAAAACATTTTAACTTGCAGTACACTAACTACTGCAAATTACTTTGTGTCTGATCCAAATACCATGTAATGTTCCTCTTTGTATTCAGAAAACTAAAAATGAATCTAACAGGTTTGGAATCTAATTACACTATCCTCTTATCTGTGCAAAATTGCTAATGACTGGATGGCACATAAATATGTGAGTTGTTATGACAGGTATTGAGATGGCAGCCATTGTGCTTTGAATTGGGTTTCATTTCAGCAATGAAAGACTATTGTCTACTCTGCAAGAGGTACAGGAAAGAACTTCATTTAATAATCATTTGTTACATTACATTGGTTTTGGTTCAAATTCAGCCCTGATGTAAGTGAACCCAACTTCACTGAAGTCAACTGAGCAGTACCGTGTCTGGAGTTGGCCTTTAGTTTCTGACAAATATTTAGAGAGTGGAGTAAATCTGTGTTGTGTTAGAATTAAAGGAGCAATTATGACACAATCATTACACACTGATCTAATGCCAACCACTGAACACGAGTGGAATCTTGTGAAAGCTACAGGAAGATTGTATCTTGTCACAAAGCATGTATTAGTGAAATGAAGGAGAAAGTCTTTTTTGTCTGTGTGAAACTGCTATTTCTCAGCAATCATCTTTATAGAACTCAAGGGGAAATGAGACTGATGTAATCCCATTTTTAGATCCAATTCACTGATGATCTGCACTTTGTGCAGTCATTTATACTAGCACAAAGTGAGTGGAAAATATTACCACATGAGTAAAATACCATCCAAGTAGTTGTGAACTCTTAGATCCAGAGGAATATAACATAAAACTAGCCCTGTGTGGGAACCAGAATTTTCATCTTTTGGAAAACTGCATTTCCAAAAATTGGAATGAAAAGTTCAAAATGAAGAAAATTCTGATCAAAGGAAATTTTTCCAAAAAATCAATTTTGGAAGAACCAAAATGGATTCATTTTCTTATATTCAGAAAATTTCTGGGTCAGCAAGCTGGCTCCCTAGCTGACTGGCCTACCCAGCAGGCAAGCAGTCTGGGGTGCCTGCCACCCAGGCAAACCTATTTAAACCCAGGGGATCCTGGGAAAATGGATACCTTGCCATGGAAGCATCTCCAGAGCCTGAGGCCCTGGAGAACTGGAAGTATTTAATTACCCATGTAGCCACAGGAAGCTTGAAAATTCTGTACCATTATAGGACCCAGGAAGGAGAAGGCACTTAAAGTACCACACTACAAGAAGGATGTGGATAAATTGGAGAGAGTCCAGCAAAGGGCAATAAAAATGATTAGGGGTCTGGAACACATGACTTATGAGGAGAGGCTGAGGGAACTGGGATTGTTTAGTCTGCAGAAGAGAAGAATGAGGGGGGATTTGATAGCTGCTTTCAAGTACCTGAGAGGTGGTTCCAGAGAGGATGGTTCTAGACTATTCTCAGTGGTAGAAGAGGGCAGGACAAGGAGTAATGGTCTCAAGTTGCAGTGGGGGAGGTTTAGGTTGGATATTAGGAAAAACTTTTTCACTAGGAGGATGGTGAAACACTGGAATGCGTTACCTCGGGAGGTGGTGGAATCTCCTTCCTTAGAAGTTTTTAAGGTCAGGCTTGACAAAGCCCTGGCTGGGATGATTTAATTGGGGATTGGTCCTGCTTTGAGCAGGGGGTTGGACTAGATGACCTCCTGAGGTCCCTTCCAACCCTGATATTCTATGATTCTATGATACTACAATCCTAATGCAGAAATATATAGAGTAGGAGACCAATTATAATGTAAGTGCATCGTATATCAGTTAGGAATTGCACAAGAATAAGACTTCACTTGAAAATAATGTAATAAGTTAATCTTCTGATTGTAGGATTTTGTAGTATATATGAGTATTAAACGTAAAGTATGATATTAAGGAACTATAAGTAATTCAGGCATTGTTAAGCTTCTCAATATATGAAATAGTAGTAATGATAGGCAATAAATATTAAACCGAAGTGGTAATCAGAGTGTAGTATGAACTGTGTACTTAATCATGAAGAGTATCTAAATATTTCATCTACCAAAAAAAAATGCTAATATATGTCTCTAGGTATTTATTCTAAAGTAATTAGCACATTTTCAGTTTGAGCTGTAGAGTCAAGGTCTAGCAAATCTATTGATATCAAAATGTAAACAAAGATAGCCACATGAAGAACGACTTCCTTGTTGCTCTCAAGTATGAGGGCAGCTAGATAGCAGACAAGGACCAGAAGCCAAACCCTGCACCTCAACATATTGCACTTTCAGAAGGTTTAGAACTGAAGCTGAACTTTGGGATTCTAGCCCATCTCGCTTTTATATGGATATATATTAACAGGATGCATGAGTCCTGCAGATTATCTGGCAAACCAGGGATTAAACCTGTCTCAGAATGCCAGAGCACCTAAAATTGCTGGCTGCAATTAGGCTCATCAGCATCCCTCTCAGAGAAGTACTACTGGCTTATTAAGGATAATTGCTAGCAGGCACCCGATTCCCCTAGATGAGAAGAATATAAGCTAGGTATGGGGAGGGTTGTGAGCTACTGTGCTAGAGGGGACTGCCAAACAGCTGTGTGCACCTTTAATAATTCCTGCAATTAACTCACATCTCTAGGAAGTTTGACCTTTACTTTCATTAGAATCCTAGCTGATGAAATTCCTCTTCTTCCCCACAATCAGCTGCCACACCAACAGGGCCATCAAATATGCATATCTATGTATCTGAATTAGGCACATTACTTTAATGACTGCAACATTAAAATCTATTACAATTGCTGATTACAGCTCTGAAAAGGTATCCGTTACGATGAAGTAATACTATTTTTAAAACTAATTTTGAGAGGAACAGCCAACCAAACTGTAGATAAAATGTTAGTGTTTTATTTTCAGTTATTTTACGTGGAGAGCCTCAGTAGAACTGTGCAAACACTGGATATTTTAGTTTTCTGGAAATGCTGGAAAAAATTGTTTTGGGTTGACCCGAAAACAAATTTTTTTAGATATTTTTGGCATATCAAAAAGGAATAAATTAAATTTTGTTTTGGGTTGAACAAAACATTTTATTCCACCTGAAGCCAAATGTTTCATTTTTTATTGAGCTTTTTTTTTAAAAAATTGTTTTAAAACAAAATTTAAAGAAATATTGAATTGACAAGTCCCAACATTTTGTTTAAAAAAAAGTCAAAATATTTCCACAGTTTTCAGATTTTTATATTGGTTTTTAATTGAAACAATTCACTGATATTGGACACAAATACACAAAATGTTTTGACTGGAATCTTCATTTTTCACCAAACAAGTGTTTTGATTGAAAAATTTCACCCAGCTGTAATCCTAACATTCTTGTCCTTTGCCTGAGCAATTGTGTCCATGTAAGCATGCTCCTGCTCTCCAAAAATAAGGTCAGTTTGAGTGGGGGGTGGATTAACTGGCTTGTACACAATCAGAACTTGGGCTGCACCTTTTCCCCAAACTCAGATTAAATTTATTTTTGAGGTTCAGAAACATTTCGACAAACTTTTTCTCCCTTCCAATTAATTTTGTTCACACTTGTCTCAAAATGTTCAGGTTCCATTTTACAAAGGAGCATTGAAAACATACAGATATTTCCAGCCCCAGCAGAAGCAGGACATCCTGAACATCTAATGAAAGGTCAGCCCCAGGCCCTCATCTTGCAGCTGATCTCTTTAAAGTAAATGGTGCTTTGCATGGGTTGAGGAGGATGCTTGCATGAGTTCAAAGAGAGGACTGGGACTTAAGTTTGCAGCTCCATATGTGCTAACTATTTTAGATGTCTTGGAGAAGCATCAACATTTTTGTTGTCTAAACAGACTACAGTTTCCAGTTCATTTTTGTTGTCTAAACAGACTACAGTTTCCAGTTCTGAGATTCTTTGCTCATAATATACCTTCATGCCAGGATTCCACTCTGCATACAGGTCAATGATCTGGAGCCCCGTGGCAGTAGCTTTCTGATGCTCTTTTCCAGAGTTTTACTTTACAGAGCATTACTGACTATAGCTGAAAAGATCTGTATTGCTTTGTGTAATTACCTAACAGAACTACTGGAATTGCCTGAAGGATAAACTATATATCACATTCACAGCATTTATTACTTTTCCATTCTTGTGGAGGAAAAAGGCTTGCTGTGTCAGACTTACCAAAAGAGTCATGAACGCTGTGTTTATCAACAGCATGACTTAACAACAATTACAAACCGGCGGTGTATAATAAAACTCTGAATCCCAGCAACTTTTAATTATATTAAAACTTGTTTGATTACTACGTCATGGAGTTTCAGACTAAAGGTTTTATTCCTCCCATCCACTTGTGAATTATAGCAGCAGTATGATGAGTAGAATATTTCAAGGACTAAGGGAGCGTGGAGGGAGAAATATATACCTGAGATTAATTCAGAAGAGTGTGGACCTTTTAATACTTATCCAAAGCAACTGAAGTCTGAGACCTTCCTCTGTAATGGTTTTTGGTGGACTAGACACCAATGTACTAACAATTGGAATGAAACCCCCCAACTCACTTCAGTTGGTGTGCAGAACCACTGCAGTCCTGACCTGCAATATCCCTCCTTGTTCAATTCTTAGATATTGTTTAAAAGATGCCTGTTGTGCACATTGCGATTACTTAGGTGGTCATTTTGTGGTGCACACAAATCAGAAATTAGGCTAATGCCTCCAAGGTCCTTTTCATCTGTCATCTGTTTAGAATTTGAACCCAGCTCTCCACACATTTCAGTTTATTGTGCTGTGTGCCTAGCTTTCTCTTCATGGTGGAACTCATGTAACTTCACTATCAAAAAAAGTTTATTTCCCCCAGAAAGTCCAGACTTCCTGGATTTGTATTTTCTTCTGAAAACATACACACATTCTATTTATGGTGATGCTGCCTGAATATATTCCACTTCTTTTCTGGGAAAACATTTGTCGTTCAGGGGCAAGATATGGTTTAATATTTGGAAAGACACATTATAGATCTTCTCATCTATTTTCTTCTTCTAGTTAAAAATATAAGTAACTAACTTTTTTATACCTGTGAGACTGTGACAACAGCTATTTAAGTTTCAGGATGATTATAAATGACATTGTCAGAGCTAGTGACACTAAAGTTATAACCCTCCCCAAGACGCACATGATTTCATTACAACATCCCAGAACTATAGGTAATATGTGTTATACTAAGTCCTAAATATACTTACTTATACATACTAATTGGTCTGAGGCAGACTTCAGAACAAGCAAGTGATGGCAGTACTAAAAAAGTTATTTTCATTATTATTTGCATTATTTACTATGGAAACTAGTTTGCCACGTATTAAAGAATATGACTTAAATGTGTATTTACTGCACGACTTGTGGAAAAAGTGAATTAAATTAAACCTATACCAAAACTTGACTGAAAAATGTAGTTATAGTTTATACTTTCAGGGACCTCCCCTCAACTTGGCCTCTAATTTTGTGCCCAAATTGATGTACATGTACAGATGCCTGATCTGCAGGCACAAAGACCTGGATCCTCTAACTTCCATAGTAATCAGTGAAAATTAGGAGTTTAAATTCCTTTGAGGATCTGGGCCAAAGAGCCTGCAGTGTATCCACAGCTGAATGCACCTGTAATATTACAAGCCCTAAACTGGAAGGTTGAGGTGCCTTTGGAAATGTGGCTCTGAACAGGTCTCCTAATGGGAAAGGAATTTTCAATCATGTAGGGCCATGGTGTCCCTTCCATGGATTAACCCTGAATAGGAGATTGGAAACTCCTTTCCTTACCTCATTTGGTGCACGTCTCTGTGGAAGTAGAAGAGGTTGGGAATGATATGCCTTCTCTAAAACATCCATATGCTTTCAGGAAGGTTTTTCACAGAATCAGCAGTGAGAGTAATTCAGTATAGCTCCATTGACTTCAGTGGAGCTATGCCACTTAATATTGGATGAGGATTTGGCCTAGATTCCCGACCGAGAAATTTATGCAATAGGATACAAGGAGGTTAACAGGAGACAGAGAAAAATATAAGACAGTGCTGAGTCCCTTTAATTTGCACTGGAATAAGTAGGAGCTCAAGGCACTTTCCACTTCATGGGGACAAGCCCCACACGGTGTATGATGTTAAAAATGTCTACATATTTTTGCTGGGTTTTGTAATATATCTACTATCTTGTGTGCAAAAATAAATGAATAGACAAACTGTTATAGCACACTGTGCTGTATCCTCACTTAGCTATTCCTGCTGACTCCTCACCTCTCTCCTCAAAGGATCCTGCAAGCTCAGTTGAGAGCTGATCTGTGTATGTGAAAAGTTTTTTGTTTTTGTTCTGATGTATTTCATTCTTGGTAATTCAGAAAACAGACCTGAACAATCTTAGCCATAGTCATTTAATGGATGACCCGTAACTCAGCATTTTGAATGACTGACTTTAGTCCGTCAATGCTTGTGAAATTACGGGGGGGGGGGGTTACCCTATATAATCAGTACTGGTTGGAAATGTATTGAAGTCCTAATATCTAAAGACTGTATGCAGTATAAGGATTATGTACTGCCAATTTTAATCCCTCCCTCCCAATATTGTATTAAAAGATACAAAAAGTACGGTATGATTAACAATTTTTACCCAAATGAAAGTAAACCTATAAAGTATCTGTTTTTCTGACTGAACCACAAGCATTTTTCATAGAAAAGTGAATATTATCAGAAAGAATAAAATCTATACATGTAATCCCATGCAGAGAGAGATTGAATTTTTAACCTTTTGAAATGTATTTAAAAGGATATAGTCACTTAATCTTCCTTAATAGGACTACATATGTATAAATTAGCCTTTTGGTCAAGTTGATTATTTTATTTTGCTATCTATAGTAAAGAACTCTCAATCAACAAAATAATAATAATTGAATTAATACTCATGCAACTGAAGCTAGACAAATTCAAACTGGAAATAAGGTGCACATTTCTAACAGAAAATAATTAACGATTAGATCACCTGATATGGGTGTATCCTCTATTCCTTGAACTAATTAAATCAGCATTGGATATCTTTTTAAATAAAAGGTCGCGTTAGTCTACGTGTTAGTGCACTTGGTGCAGGAATTGCTGGCTGATATTGTAGAGTCTATTATGCAGGAGGACAGACTAGATGATTACAATAGTTCTTTGGCCTTAATATCTAGGAATAGTAATGTTTTGCACTTGTAGATCTCCAAGCTTATAACTAAGGTGGGTGATCAACATTGTGTCCAGATGTAATCACTTGGGCAGAGAGAAATTTTCACGTCTGGGTCTCTTGAATTTCCTGCTGGCTTTTCTCAGTAACCATAAGAGCTAGAAATTTACTTTTTTTTTTTTAAATAAAAACTGAAATTCTCAAATCCCATGATGCCAGATGCTGGGGCTTTGAGAAGTAAACTAAATACTGTGAGACTCGTGATGAAATCTCAAGAACTGGTAACACTGCATGCATCTCCCGCTCCATACCTGGCCAGCTCTGCTATCTAGTACAGGACTGGAGCCATGCCCTCAACTCACTGTGCTTCTTTCAGGCACCTAGCACTTGCTGGAGTGCAGTACTTGAAGACAGCAAGGAACATTCTCCCTATAGGCTGCCTGGCCATCCCTTTCACAGGCACACAAGTGGATGGATCTCCTTGTTCCCACATGGAGCCTAGCCAGAATCATCTATTCCTAAATATTATCACATTTACGTATGTCCAAACCAGCCTCATTGATATCAGTGGGACACTTGCTCACTGGTCAGCCTCCTAGTTGTTGGTTAGGTATCATACATGTGATTCACGTTCTACCTATTCCTAGGTAAATGCTTTCCTCACAGCACTACATTACAGTCAGGCTTCCTTTCTACTTCCCTGTCCCCGGCTGCATAGAATCATAGAATATCAGGGTTGGAAGGGACCTCAGGAGGTCATCTAGTCCAACCCCCTGCTCAAAGCAGGACCAATCCCCAAATTAAATCATCCCAGCCAGGGCTTTGTCAAGCCTGACCTTAAAAACTTCTAAGGAAGGAGATTCTACCACCTCCCTAGGTAACACATTCCAGTGTTTCACCACCCTCCTAGTGAAAAAGTTTTTCCTAATATCCAACCTAAACCTCCCCCACTGCAACTTGAGACCATTACTCCTTGTTCTGTCATCTGCTACCACTGTGAAGTCTAGATCCATCCTCTTTGGAACCCCCTTTCAGGTGGTTGAAAGTAGCTATCAAATCCCCCCTCATTCTTCTCTTCCGCAGACTAAACAATCCCAGTTCCCTCAGCCTCTCCTCATAAGTCATGTGTTCCAGTCCCGTAATCAGTTTTGTTGCCCTCCGCTGGACATTTTCCAATTTTTCCACATCCTTCTTGTAGTGTGGGGCCTAAAACTAGACACAGTACTCCAGATGAGGCCTCACCAATGTTGAATAGAGGGGAACGATCACGTCCCTCGATCTGCTGGCAATGCCCCTACATATACATCCCAAAATGCCATTGGCCTTCTTGGCAACAAGGGCACACTGCTGACTCATATCCAGCTTCTCGTCCACTGTCACCCCTAGGTCCTTTTCTGCAGAACTGCTGCCGAGCCATTCGGTCCCTAGTCTGTAGCTGTGCATGGGGTTCTTCCGTCCTAAGTGCATGGCCTGCTCTAGCACAGTATGACCTAATTGCCAGGATAGCTCATTCAGAACAGAACGTCAAGGCACTCCACTCCAATTTGAAGTGAATTAACTCCTGCTGCTTGGGCCCTCTAGGCCTTGAATTCTGACGTGAATGGTTTACTATGACACTTTCATCTCTTCAGAGTGAAAAGAAGGATCCAAAAGCCCAATGAATAGAAAGTATATTCAGGAAACATTGCAGCATATCACAATGATAATGGGCGGGCAGTGAGGGGAGGTCAAAAAAGTAATCTTAGAGCTTTTACCAGCCAGGCATGAGCGACGTTTCTGAAACGGTGCGCAAGAGCATTGGAGTGCCCTACCTCCTGCTTCTCAGGCCTTTGTTCTCTGAACAAGCCCAGCTTCTGTGCTCTGTTCTATGCACAGAGCTGAGTAACTGAGCAACATAAATGACTTGCTATGAGGATAACTTTTGTTCTTCTCCATTCCCCTTCATTCTTGCTCCTCCAAAGAGTCATGACTTAGGAGTGTGGAACTATAGGTGCTTTTTAAATCTGAGAGAATGGAAACCCAAAAGAATATATTCCTACAGAGGTAGCACATCGTGCAGAAGGGCTGTCGGTTCACTTGTATTTGGAAGCTGATTCTCTCACACTTACTTTCTCGTTGGCCTACCCCTTGAAACACTGTAATTGCCTGCATTAAGGTGAACAAGGCTCATGTTTTGGCCCCCTAGAAAGAATACTGAGGGGTAGATAGAAATGAAGGTAGAGAGAGGAACCAATTGAGAGCTAGAAAGATTAGAGGTGATTAGGGGTATTTTGAAATGGAGATGAGAGAATGGCAGAGAGAGTTTGGGGAAAGAAAACACTGAAGATGAGAGAAAATACTTAAGGTAATGAGTAAACAACGGTGTGGGGGCAAGGGCGCCAATTATGTAGGGTAGAGCGGGGCTGCCTCCCCCCTCCTGAGTTTCGTACAGAAGGTGGGCTGCCAGACTGAGCTCTTAACAGCTCAGGATTAGTGTGGAATATGAGTTCTGCAGAGAGGTGCTTCTCCTAGCTTGTGTCTCTGGGGCAGGTAGTCAGTGTTTTGTTTACAAACCAGGGAAGGGTGATTAAGATAAGAAAAGTCCTTCGATCATAGAATCCTAGACTTTAAGGTCAGAAGGGACCATTATGATCATCTAGTCTGACTACCTGCACAACGCAGGCCACAGAATCTCACCCACCCACTCCTGTAACAAACCCCTAACCTATGTCTGAGCTATTGATGTCCTCAGTTCATGGTTTAAAGACTTCAAGGTGCAGAGAATCCTCCAGCAAGTGACCTGTGCCCCATGCTGCAGAGGAAGGTGAAAACCCCCCAGGGCCTCTTCCAATCTGCCCTGGAGGAAAATTCCTTCCCGATCCCAAATATGGCGATCAGCTAAACCCTGAGCATGTGGACAAGACTCACCAGCCAGACACCCAGGAAAGAATTCTCTGTAGTAACTCAGATCCCACCCCATCTAACATCCCATCACAGGCCATTGGACATATTTACCGTTAATAGCCTAATTTTGGCAATTAATTGATCTTTGAGTATCCCATCATACCATCTCCTCCATAAACTTATCAAGCTTAGTCTTGAAGCCAGATATGTCTTTTGCCCCCACTGCTCCCCTTGGAAGGCTGTTCTAGAACTTCACTCCTCTGATGGTTAGAAACCTTCATCTAATTTCAAGTCTAAACTTCCTGATGGCCAGTTTATATCCATTTGTTCTTCTGTCCACATTGGTACTGAGCTTAAATAATTCCTCTCCCTCCCTGGTATTTATCCCTATGATATATTTATAGAGAGCAATCATATCTCCCCTTAGCCTTCTTTTGGTTAGGGTAAATGAGCCAAGCTCGTTGAGTCTCCTTTCAAAAGACAAGGTTTTCCATTCCTCAGATCATCCTAGTACTTATGTTGTCTATGTACTTAGTATCTATGTACCTGTTCCAGTTTGAATTCATCCTTCTTAAACATGGGAGACCAGAACTGCACATAATATTCCAGGTGAGGTCTCACCAGTGCCTTATATAATGGTACTAACACCTCCTTATCTCTACTGGAAATACCTCGCCTGATGTATCCCAAGACCGCATTAGCTTTTTTCATGGCCATATCACATTGGCAGCTCATAGTCATCCTGTGATCAATCAATACTCCGAGGTCCTTCTCCTCCTCTGTTACTTCCAAGTGATGCGTCCCAAGCTTATAACAAATTTTTTTGTTCTTAATCCCTAAATGCATGACCTTGCACTTTTCACAATTAAATTTCATCCTATTACTATTACTCCAGTTTACAAGGTCATCCGGATCTTCCTGTATGATATCCCGGTCCTTCTCTGTATTGGCAATACGTCCCAGCTTTGTGTCATCCACAAATTTTATTAGCACATTCCTTCTTTTTGTGCCAAGGTCAGTAATAAAAAGATTGGTCCCAAAACTGATCACTGAGGAACTCCACTAGTAACCTCCTTCCAGCCTGACAGTTCACCTTTCAGTGTGATCCATTGTAGTCTCCCCTTTAATCAGTTCCTTATCCACTTTTCAATGGTGGTTGAGGAGGGTGGGGGTTGAAGAGAGAATGCAGGGGACTCAGAAGAAATAGAATCAAGCCTTCTGAGCCAAGGTTACATTCAGAAAAGTGGAAGATGTGAGGGGCATAAGTGAAAAGAAGGGACCAAAATCAGGGAAGGAATAGCAGTGGTATAGAGAAGTTACCACTCTACCTCTGGTACTTATGTGGCCCCATCTCCATAGTAGCTGAGTGCCTCACATCACAGCCCCTCGCTGAGGTAGAGCAGTGCTGTTATCCCCATTGTACAGATGGGGCACTGAGGCACACACAGACTAAAGGCTGGATTTTCAAAGGTATTTAGGCACCTTGTGGGATTTTCTAAAGTGCCTAGAAGGTTAGGTGCTTTGTAAACCCCACTAGATGCCTAGCTACATCTTTGGGTACCTAAAAACCTTTGAAACTCTGTCCCTAAGGCACTGACCTAGGTCATACAGGAAGTCCAGGGGGGGGCGGGGGAGTACACCAAATCTATTATTTTTACATAATCTCGTTATTTTAAAGCCAATTTCATGATTTTTGGTGAGCCTGATTCCTGATTTTTGAACATTTGGGGTTGGCAAGACTATGAAAGTGACTTGAAAGTGTCAGTTTCACTCCTGTTTAAAGTCATTTTCTAGTCTATTATTTATAGTGAGGTAACACCCCTAGAGCCCCAGGCAGGTGCAGTATAAACTCATGGGGCCTTGCCCTAGTAGGATGTTTCCAAAAGTTAAATGATCTGTTCCAAGCTTGATGAACTGCAAAAAAGTGATAGAAAGTAATCTAGGTTTTTCTACAATTGTTTCAATTGTTGTATTCAAGAATTAGTAACAAAGTAAGAATATACTTTAAAAAAAACAAAAACCTAAAGTGAATTGACACAAGATGTCAGAACAAATATTAGAGCTGAGTGGGTCTAATATTTATTTAATTTTCTTTGGTACCAAGTATCAGAGGGGTTGCTGTGTTAGTCTGTATCCACAAAAACAACAAGGAGTCTGGTGGCACCTTAAAGACTAACAGATTTATTTAGGCATAAGCTTTCGTGGGTAAAAAACCCCACTTCTTCAGATGCATGGACTGAAAACTACAGATACAGGCATAAATATATATTGGCACATGAAGAGAAGGGAGTTACCTTACAAGTGGAGAACCAATGTTGAAGGCCAATTCAGTCTGGGTGGATGTGGTCCACTCCCAATAACTGATGAGGAGGTGTCAATAACAAGAAAGGAAAAATTGCTTTTGTAGTGAGCCAGCTACTCCCAGTCCCTATTCAAGCCCAAATTGATGGCGTTAAATGTGCAAACAAATTGTAACCATCAATTTGGGATGCTATGGAATCCTGTGAGAGTCAGGGGCAACAAAATTGTCAAGTGATAGTCTAACTTTCAGTTTCTATATATTGCCATTATAATGTTAAAATACAGGATGTGATGGAAGGAGATATGGCTTCCAGTCTTGTCTCTATCAGCCTTCCTGTGTGATCTTGGGCAAGACACTTGGGGTGTGTCTACACAGCAACTAGACACTCATGCTGGCCCATGCCAGCAGACTCAGGCTCATGGGGCTTGAGCTGCAGGGCTGTCTCATTGCTTTATGGACTTCTGGGCTCTGGGAGCCTGGGAGGTGCTTTTTGATGTATAGGGAAAATACACTTTGTGTGAGAGAACCTGCTAAATGGCCTGTCTTTTTTAATTTTACTTTTTAAAATCAATGTTCTCAGACTGCCATTTAGAGAGGCTCAGAGAAATATTATTCAGCTGCAAATGGATATTTTTTTCATCTATCTGTAGTTCATCTTTGACAAAGATTGATAGCATTGAGTAGGGATAGAATTCATCCCTGAAGTGTATGTCCCTGTTCTTATAGGGGACATAATGCCACCATGTCATCTGATCAGCATCTTTGAATACCAAAAAGTCCTTTGAAAAATGACCTCTTTGAGTAATGTGTTTTTTATTTCTGGGAATAAAGGAAAAAACAACATTGCAAGATTTCCAGATTCAATATTTTGCCAAATATTTTATCTCCACATATCAACTAGCTTCTGAATATACACAGCTCATTTTGTACCGGTCAGTGCTCAGTATAACCCTCCAGGGGTCATGTGCATAAGATTCGTTCAACTACGTGGAAGTTCTGGGTTCTATTCCTAATTCTGCCAGAAGTGGCTTTGCAGCATTTCTGCTGGCCTCTGAGCTCCCAGTATCACTTTATAATTCCCTCTGTGGCAGGAGTTACTTGCCTGTATTATATGGGAGATCGGAATAATTGTTTACCATGCCCCCTTCAGGCCTTAAATTCTATGAAACCCGTTAAATCAATTTCTTCTTAATTTCTGACCTACATCAGTCACTTTGTTTCTGTAAAGTAGAAAAATCTTATTTAATCTGCTACTGCTGTAGGCAACTCCCTCTGTCTAACACCTGCTTAAGAAAGTGTTCTGATAATATACTAATTACTATATCTTTATGGGGATAGAAAGCTACTAAAGTCCTGGGTTCTGAGGAGTCGTAAGAAGAATCAATAGATGAGTGTTATCTAAACAGGAAGGTGAAGTCTTGCGTTCACAGATGAAAAATGTAGTATTGTTATACCAATAAAATAAAAACCAGCAGGATCTTATTAAAGGGAATAAGGCAAAATGCCACATTTACAGTGAATACACAAAGAATCGTAGTAAGCAGTTAGTTATAGGTATAACATTCCATTCAATTTCATATTTATTCACAAATTCATTCATACACACACACAGGTTCTGCAAGGTTGTTATCATAATTACCAGCCTTAGAGTTGCTCATGCCAAGCCACTGGCCAGGTGGCCTGGACACAAGGAGGGAGCAGAGCCTTGTCAGATGCACATCTGAAGCTCCTGGAAGTTGGTTTGCAGAATCAGACCCCAAAGTTCTCAGTTTCTAGAGTCCATTTTTATAGGAATTTATTCCTATGCCAGTCTATGGGAATTGCTTCATCATGCTGTTGCTGAATCAATCAGCAGATGGCACATTCCTGACGGCTCCGTGTTGTTCTTCAACTTCCCATCCTTGAGGCTGTTGGGTGGATTCCAGTCTGCCCTCTGGGGGTCCTCTGGTTGTTTCCACTGGACGCCTTCTTCGGTCAATGGACACTGGATTCTTAGGCTGGCACCTCCCTGATCATTCCATTATTATCCACACCAAGCATCCATCCACATACATCCTCTATCTCTATTTTAATCACAATTGTTAACAAAGCGAGATAAATACAACAAAAGGGCGGGGAGACTCTGTGTGCTGTTTCTGTTGTTACAAAATATCACTTTGAGTCTCTCTCTGTCTGAGTTGTTGTTGGTGCAAAGTATTGCTTTGAGAACAGACTCTGTCTCAGGATGTACTAACACAATTAGCAGCTTGCAAGTTTCACACAGAGAGGGAGAGAAACAGTAAAAGCAAGAGACCAAAAACCAAGAGACCTTTTAATTAGTAATGCCCTGGAATTTAAACTATGGGGAATCAAACTCATTTGTGATTTTAATACAGAACTTCTTTAATATGATCCAACATTATTAAGTAATGTTCACTATTTTAGAAATGAATTGAAAAAATGTTTGGCATAAATAAGCCTGTCTACCAAGCCCTGCTTTAGTACTGGCAGAGAAAGGAAGCTGCTTAGAATCCGAACACTGACATTTTAATTACTGAAAGATCAATTTATATAAGCTACAAAGATGCTGGGGAAATAACCAATAAATATAAAATGCACAACTAATAAAGTAAGTGTGTTTGTTTTCAACATCTTTCTAACTTCCATACAGAATGAGAGATCAGAAATTTGTAAAACTGCAGGACATGTATTTACTGACAATTTGTATAGTGTAATTTGTTAATATACTAGGATATTTAATTATAGTTCACAAAATATGTTCAGAAAATACCTGTGGCAAAATAAAAAATCAATATACATTGCATGCATATAAGGAAATATCTCTGAAATAAGGGTATTTATCTCGTCACTTAAAAAGACCTAAATAATCCTTTTGCAGTAATTGTAAAATGTTCATGATTTATGGTTTCATGTCTTTTCAAGTAAGGGCATCATTTAAAAACACTTTTTCCATAACTGCTGATAGTCTTTTAGAGGCCAAAGATAATTAGATCTCATGTAAATTGTGTGACTGGAATATACCTTTTATAAATGTTAAACACATAACACCAGTGCAACAGATTTTATATTAGAAATCTGATCTATTTGTTGTACTCACAACAATAAAAGTATCTGGATCATATCTAGAGCTGGTTGGGATTCCCCTCCACCTTCTATTTAAAACACACACACACTCACAAACCAAAAACTTTTTTGTTTTGGTCAAATATTTAAATCAGAAATATTTCTGCAGCAAACCAAAATATGTTGATTCTGAAATGCTGCCATGATTCCTCCTGAGGGGAGCTGTAGTTTAGATGCCTCAGATTCCCTAGTCAAACAAAATCTCCCATGTTCCCCCACATCCTCCCATCTTGGTGAGAGGTAGCAGTGCATCCTGTGAGTCACATGGCCATAATGCATAATGGGTAGATGTGATAGAAACTTGGAATTCAAGTTCACAGGGCACATCCACGTTTCAAAATTTGTTTTCAGTCTGGATTAGCAGGAAAGCCAATACTTCCAAAACTTCCTGCAAGTCAGAATTGCCAAAATAAAAAATGGTTTTGGAATTCTGAAATTTCAGGTGGTTCTTTATTTCTATTTCATAATATGCTCTAATACTACTAACATGCCATAATATGACACAACATAGTTGAAATATTCTGATTTTATTTTTTAAAATAATTAAGGGCAAGTGCTCCCTAAAACTGATTGAAACATTTTATCTTCGTTCCTAGATCAGTGTATCCTGTCTGAGCTGTAATGAAATGATTTAAAGCAAGCTATTTTATTACAACTCAAATAGGAGACACTTTAATCTGGAAATGAAGATAAAATGTTTCAATCAGTACAGGTACCGGTTGCCTTTAATTTCAAAATAAAACTAGATTTAAATGATTATATGTCATATTATTTTGTTTATTGCTGACACATCATAACATGTAAAAATAATAAAAAAAATAAGTTTAAGAAGCATAAAATAAATTCCAAAATAAAATTTCAGAATTCTGAAATAAAAACACTTTTGCTTTGAATTTCCACCCCCACCGCCACCCCCAGAGGAATGTTCATCAAAATAGACACTTTTTTCCAAACTGTTTTGATTTTAATAATGTTTCATCAAAATTTTCTTTTCAAACATTTCTGACCAATTCTAATCATCCAAGATAAAGTCGGGCTCCAGAGCCCAGCATATAGAGGAGAATGGGAGCATGAGGCACCATGAGGTGCCCCATTGTGGCATTTCACAACTGAAAGCAGAAGTGTGTGTGTGTGCGTAGGAGAGAGAGAAATATCACTTAATTGAAACCCCAGTTTTCCATCAAAACTGTTTTGATGGGAAAAAAATGGATCATCCCTTCTTTCCACACTGAATATTGTGAAAATCACTTAGGCTCAAATCCTTCAAGTAGCCATGTTGAATTCAGTAGCTTGGTACCCTATGGCAATGTCTGATCCTGCAACGTGCCAACTTCAATGAAAGGGCGTTCGTCCCCTCATAGGAGGTGAACAACTCCTTGCGAAATTGGGTCATAGATTTTTTTTTTATACATATAAGTGCTCAGTCATGTTCCCAGTGAAACTGACAGCAAGACTCCCATTTATATCAGTGCTGTAGGATCACTTGCTACAACATCCCTATAACCAGATTTTTATGATCCAGCAATGTGCTAACCAGCATTGGATTCCATTGACTTCAACTAGAGTTTTGGGATACAGAATTGAGGAGACCGAAACAATACTACTTAACACTTCTATAGCACTTCTTGTATTCAAATCACTTTTCATGTATATATGTATAGATATATTTAAACTGCATTTTCTTTAGATCTGTTTACAAATTCAGTGTAATATCTTGTGCCAAATGCATGTCTTTCTCAGAACAAATGCTTCAGTGGTCTTTAATTGATGCTTAACTATTAGAAAGCCAGGAAATTGAGTTAAGATTTCACATCAGCCCCGAGCCATTGTCACACTCAGCTGACCACTTGCTTTAACTCTGCTCCAATTAGAGGTGTGAATACCTAGTAGTCTGACTTGGAAAGCATTGCATCATGTTGTTTTTGTATTTCAGTTTAAGGGGTTGATTTGGACATTTTACAAGATGACCGTTTAGAAAGTGATAGTGAAACTGTTGATGTGATTTGTGGGCCAGGTGCACAATTCTTGTTTACCTACATTTGTCCTGGAAGGTGTTATGAAATTCTTATGTTGGTAAATACCGATATAATACAGTTCACAGTCTGACTGTGGATTCTGCAGACAGGCTTTCCAAAATATGCTATTTTCAAATGACATTTCATTTGACTATCTAGACATCGGATTCTTATGTAGACATAGTGATAATGAAAGGGGCTTGGAGAAAACACTGCTATTTTGGATATGCTTCCTTCTCCTTTCCTCAGTTTACTTCTCTGCCATGGCACAAAGCAGAGATTAGCGTTTTCAGGATGATGAATTATACAATCTCTGATATGTGAGTAACTCCCCTGACTATGTACTTTCCCCTTGCAGACCAAATAGAGAGGCAGGACTAGAGGCACAAGATGGCATTATGGCAGGATGGCGAATGTGGAAAAGACAGTGTAGATTTGGAATGGGCTATGCAGTTATGTCAGAGAGATCACATGGCCTTGGCAGGATTTGGGAAAGCACCGACAGTCACCTAAACAGAATATCACTTTATATCCTAACTGCATGTTTGGAAACATTGGTTTCCATAATCACCCCCAAAATGTGTATGTATGCTGAACTAAGTTGTGCTCTGTTATATTGTTATAAATCTGGCATAAACCAAGTGCTGTGGTTGAAAGCAGAATCCATCCCAGGCCTTCAGTGTTCAGAGTATTGGCAATATTTCTAAATCCTGCGCTGCTTGGTGCAATGACACCTATGATCAAGGAGCCAATTTCTTCTCCCAGCTACATTTGTGATACCCCCTTGGCTCCTAGTGTCTTTAATGAGGTTAGTGAGTAGAATTTGGCTGAGTCTCTCAACTGTCAGGAGAGTGTAGTTAGTGTAAAATCAGAGTCCCATTTAAATGGCATCCTGATCCACCAATATAGCAAATGGTTCCAGAAGAATCACAATCATAGACTCTTCCCACTCATGCTCCCTCTCCCGATTCCACTTAGTGTATGTAGCTTCTATGGCAGAGCACCAGGCCTGGATTCCAAGGATCAGTCTTTGCACACCTCAATATAAAGTCAATTGAGAGAGAGAGAAAGAGAGAACTTCACAGTTAACAATTATCTATTTGGCTAGTAACATCATTCAGTGACCCCTGGCCTTATGGCAATAATACAAATTGATCAAGTTTCATTTCTAGTCTCTGCATAGCAAAGAGAGAGCCTTATTTACACCATTCTAAAACTGCATTTGCTTGGCAGTCTGGAAAGTAGATTTCTCAGAAAGCTCTTCCTCTTTCAGAAATTTCCGTCACAATTTCTTTTCTGTTTTTCTCTTGCATCAGATGCTGTGTCAAGGAAAAAAACAAGTAGTAAATATATTATGTGGCATCTGTATATTTGATTATTTTTTCCAAAGGAGCCTAAGGGAGTTAGGTGCTCAACTTCCATTAAAATTAGGCTCATTTGAAAACCCCAGCCATAGTGCTTTCTTATCCATAACCCTCACAATACTCTGTGATAGAAGGTAAATACCGTTATCCTTAGCCTCTGTATAACTCCTATACATTGTGACTTGTCAACATCTCACAATGAGTCCGTGCTAGAGACCGGCCTTGATACAATGTCCCTTGATGATCTTCAGTCTGGATGTTTCTCCTAAAATGATCAGTGAAATAATTAATGATGACACTTAAATGATAGTCATTAATCTGCAGAACCAACACCACACTGAGATGAGTGGTAGCGGCTCGCATTTTCCTTAGAACAACTTTGTCTACAGGCTCAGTGAAATCATACCACATTGGACTGAATCTGATTGGGAGTTTATCTTTGCAACCAGACACTTAGAAATGTGTTTCTGTTCAAATGAAATCTTATCTTTGCCGAATAGTGGTGGGAACACTGATCAAGGTATTATTTCAGTCCAATCTCTGTGCACCAAGTCATAGTTGCACTACTGTAAGACTGGGCAAAAGGAAAGAAAATAAACCAAATGAGCAATGGAAGAACAGCTGTTGCAGAAGATGGATGTACAGCTGTAATGATGTTTCTGAGATTATTAATTTATATGAATAGAATTCAGAAAGGATTCATCTGTTAATTATCATGATTTTATCATTGAGAGACTGTAGGCTGCTGCAGGCTATGGCCATGATGTTTGCCTGTTAACAACATCCAAGGGGGCCAACTGACAAATAGCTTTGTTTTCTAGTATTTGGTTAATAGTGCATACAGTATTTTGGTTGGAGAGACCCACCAAACATTTTGTCCATGATATATTTCTGAACATTGCTGATAAAGGGTGCAACAGCAGCCCATGCTTATGTGAAGGTTGCACTTTTCCCAATGATTACGTTTCCATTGTTGGTCAGTCTCCTTTTCCCCAGGGATTTTATTCTGAATTGGTAGACATGTTAAGCAGTGTCTAACCCTCCCCCCTCACCCACACATACCAATATGATCTGTTGTAATCATTGGACCTATAAATTTCCCCTAATTGTGAGGTCAGTTGTGAGAAGTGACTGAAAGTTCATGGAATGTCTCAATAACCTGTAGCAACAAATGTTGATGGGAAAAGGTGCACAAGCAGACAGACTGAATTAGTCCAAACGAAAAGGCCTTCTGATATAAATCAAGGTCTGCATTAATCATGCCCAGTAAATAAGAAAAGTGTAGAACTGGAAATCAATGAACCAAAACTGGTGCATCAGAAACTAGGCCTAATTGGTGGACAACATAATAACATAAGAATGGCCATAGTGGGTCAGACCAAAGGTCCATCTAGCCCAGTATCCTGTCTTCCAACAGAGGCCAATGCCAGCTGCCCCAGAGGGAATGAACAGAACTCCCATTCCCAGCTTCTGGCAAACAGAGGCTAGGGACACCATCCCTGCCCATCCTGGCTCATAGCCATTGATGGACCTATACTCCATTAACTTATCTAGTTCTTTTTTGAATCCTGTTATAGTCTTAACCTTCACAACATCCTCTGGCAAGGCATTCCATAGGTTGACTCTGTGTGGGGAAAAAAAATACTTCCTTTTGATTGTTTTAAACCCGCTGCCTATTAATTTCATTTGGTGGCCCCTAGTTCTTGTGTGAGGAGAAGGAGTAAAAAACACTTCCTTATTTACTTTGTCCACACCAGTCATGATTTTATAGACCTCTATCATATCCCCCCTTAGTCGTCTTTTTTTTTTTAATAAAGGGATGAGCTATTCTTGTGGTGTCCTCCAAAAAGAGACTTTATGGGGAAAAGGAGGCTACAGTGATGCTGGCTGACTGAAAGAAGGAGAAGGAGTGAGCTTCTCTATCATGGCTGCCACCCCTACTGTTTCCTGGGCCGCTGGACTTTCTTTGCTCTAATCCTGAGAGATGTTGATTAGGCTATGGACATCCAAGAGTACCAGCTGACAAATAGCTTTGTTTGTTAGCGTTTGGCCAGAGAGAGACACCCAGATGACACTGCCACCTCCACCAGCTCCTGCTGAATCCCAAATTCCAGCTGGGCTGAATCCTGGATACTGATTTGTCTCCTCCCCTCAATGTATCTTTTTCCTTCACCCCTTATTTCTTCTTTCTTGTCTCCTTTTTCCTTTTGTGTAATAAGAATCTGGCTAAGCCAGCCAAGACTTTCTGCTTTGCAATACTGATGTAAACCTATGACCAGAAAGATGTGGCTAAATGCAATGCCCTAAACAGCTCTAGGCAGTACAAGTTTGCCAAGTCTTGGTGTGGCTGATAAGATCGTGTGCTGAGCCTCTGTCATACCAGCAGTGCAGTTGAAAGTGAAGGTCAATGCCAGAGATAGAAGCTGCAGCTTCTTTCTTTGCTGTTCTTTTTTCTCCCCTTTTGTGTGTGTTTGTCTTGTTTTGCCATCTTAGGAGACAGGATCAGACTTTAATAACAATAGCAATAACAGCTCTAGCCCATCTCAACTGATGTACCTCTCTCCCCCTCCCTCATACATTAGGTATTACCATCTAAAAGACTGTCAAACAAGGGGGAGGAGCAATCCTTCTAAAAACCCTCTCCAGCTATAGGGAAATGGAACAAAAGATGATAAAATGAAAGTCTTAATTAATAGGTCACATTTCAAATGCTTTAATTTTTCTTCTTTTCTGTATCTTTAATAAAAAGGTAAAAGATTTTTTTGTGCTGTTTGCCATGGTGCTAATCAGGCTGAGATCCCTATATACCAAACCCTGAATTTCGGTTAACCCTGTCACTGTCCAACATTAAACAGTGTCATGGTAACACCTTTAACTCTTTGGGCCAGTTTATGCATCTAGATTAATACAAGAAATCCCTGGGGTTTACAATCAAATCAAAGGGTTTACAATCAAAAGTATAAGACGAAGGACAACAGGTGGGTACAACAAACAGATGTGGGGAGCACAAGGTAATAGTGAGATGATTGCAATTACTGTAATAAAGCCACAGTCACAGTACACCATCTGTCGAGCCATTGTCCAATAGTTTAAAAATTAGAATACATAGTGTGAAATCTTTTAAAGATCAGTATTCTTCTTTCTTCGTGAATTCAAAATAAGATTACAGGAAACCTTGATTTTTAGATCCTAAATTGTTACTTCTGCTTCTGGCCTTTCCCCTGTATCCCTAATTCCTTCCACATAGTATAAATAAGTTTAAACCTTTCAACCAGTGAGGTGTGTCAGCTGTGTGGTCCTGAGTCAGTGAGATGACTACCGAAGGTGAAGCTGAGTGATTCTGGTGTGTGTACTGATGAGACAACGCATCACTTAAGATGCCAACAGTTATTAACTATAACCTATACTCGTAATTTAGGCAGTCTGATTTAACACAAGTTGATAACTCTCCTGCTCAATATTATTTTAATGTAATAATTCACTAGGGGAAAAATACAATATAGCCTCTCCAGCGAATGACCATGCAGTCAGGATTCCCTAGTCACCTGGGAACTGCATGAGCGGACACAGACTTGATTTCTAGGAATACCATAGGTGCTGGCCCTGGGGGTGCTAGCACCCCCTGGCTTGAGGTGGATTCCATTATATACAGGGTTTATGGTTTGGTTCACTGGCTCTCAGCACCCCCACTATGCAAATTGTTCCAGCACCCCGACGGAATGCAGATTGGGGTAGTAGTACAAACAGAAATGCGTGGGCCATGAATGTCCTCCTTTACCAATCCAGTGTTTGTCTTTCATAAATTTAAACAAAACAAAAATTCTTCTCTTTATAACTTCTCTTTGTTTGTAAATTCTTTACTGCTCACAAATACTCATGTTTAGGCTACTGGGGTGACACCACACACTATTGTGCTGACCAGTATTGTCTCATTATTTCCTCGTGCTCCCCCATCTGCTGTTCCTCATTTTACACTTAGCTTGTCAGCTCTTTTGGGGTTGGGGCGATCTTTTTGTTCTCTTTGTACAGCATGAAGCACAATGGGGTCCTAGGTGCTATGGCAATACTGCTAATAAAAACTTTGCAAAATGTAGGGAAATGCAGTAGAAACTGGAGCACTGTCACCAGGGTCAAATGTTCATTGGAATTCAGCAAGTCTATTGGGTTGAACTGCAAAAACTTCCAGAAGCAAAAGCAAGAACTTTGTTCGGTATCCAGTTAAGATTGGGAGATTCAGAGATCAGTAACACTGATAAAGAATAGCAAGGAGTAAATGGTTTTACACTTGTGTAAAAATCTGTGGAAGAGAAGAGGCAAATGAAGCCCATATAGATTAGTGGGAAGGAGCGAGGAAGAGATGGGAAGCAAAAGTGGGACAAGTACCTAGGGGCATGGTATTCACTCCTCATAAATGGACTAGAGGTAAAAAGGCCAATTTCATGTCTATCAGAGGAAATGCATTAGGCAGTGTTCCTGTCTGATATCTCTGCCCTGACAAGATTCAAAGCTACAACCATCAAGAAACATACTTTGAGCCACGATTCAAAGGCAGAATTGAGTGTGAAACCATACCTCCCTATGAAGAGTGATATTTTGCTGGAAAGGTGCTTCCATTATAAACTGCTCAAGCAATGTCATCCTTGTCTTTCACCTCCTCTTGCACCTTCCAAATTCCCGTGTGCAGGCCAAATGAATAACGTGAAATTCCAACAATGAAATCTATTCTTTAATGTCTTTGAGTTAAATATATTGAAGTTTTGCTGTCAGTAGAGCTCAAAGGAGAACATGCACAAGTTCACTGAATGTCCTAGATTGCAAAAGGAACAGAGGCAAGAATAACAAGCAAGTGATGTGTCAGCCAGTAAAATAGCTGCACAATAATTGATCATAATAAAGCAATGCCGTCAGCATCGAAAAGGATTAATGTTCCTGTACTACTACTGCTCAGTGAGGCTGAGAATATAGTAGCCTGGGCACTTTCTTCTAGCAGAGCTGCTTTTTTAAAAAAAATAAAAAATAAAATTTAATTTTATTTATTCTAAAGTCAAGTATTTTTGTGGGAAATTTTGGAGAAAATAAATATCCACCCCACCTCAAAAAGACCTTCCAGTTGAAATTTTTCAGAAGAACAAAAAACTGAAAAATGTTCATTTTGATTTTAAGTCTCCCCCACCGCCATCCTTTATTTTTCCTCTTTCTCCCTCTTTTTCAAATGCGGGGGGGAGGGGAAGCAAAAAAGAAAGAGGAGGAGTGAGGATCCCCCAAATTTGATTTTAAAAATAAAAATTTCAGGTGGGGTTTTTTTATTTAAAAAAATGAAAAATTTCCAAGAAAACAACTGAAAATTTTCACTTAAAAAAAGCCAATAAAATATCAAAATATATTAAATAGAAAATATTAGTCAACATGAGTTATGCACATATAACTGGGGACCAGATATGGCCCCCAGTTATATCTGAATTGCTCACCATTTAGTGTTCACTTGTGAAAAGCATTCCAACAGCACAGAGGGTCCTTTTTGTTGCAGACAGTAGATTCCTGTTTTCTGCAACCAGTATTAAATGGTGTAGGTCTCCTCTATATACACGAATTATGCAGTTTTAACTATACCAGTATAGTTAGAACAGCCCCTTTGTGTGGGTACAGTTATGCTGGTGTGAGTGCTTACATAGGTATAACTTATTCCTGTGCAGGATGCCATACTGATATAAAGGCACCTTAAACTTCATCTGTCCTAAGAATTTACTGGTATAACTCTTTTGATAAAAAATCACCAGCTAATCAACCTAAAGTTATGCAAATACAAAAACATGTGTGTAGCTCTGGCATACGTTTCTTTAAAATAACTGAACATTTTTCCATCTACTTCTTCAATGTGCACGTCAAGATCTGTTCAGGAAAGAAATGAGGATAAAGGTCCCATCTTTAGTCAGTTACTTTCCTTACCTCCTCTTCCTGACATATTGGTTTTATGTTACGTTATTCAGTTAAGTACTCTGGCATGAAGTTCATCTTACCTCCCTCCTCACAAAAATAAAATAAAACTTGTTCAAGAAACAATGCTTGGTTCAATCACATATGAAGAGACTTGATATGTAGTGTTAAAACTGTTTAGACGAGTTTTTGGGGAGCTTATATGCACTGCTTTTTGATCTCTTGAGAGGGATTGGTTTAGGGAGCAGTTCTTTGAATCTCTGGAATATCTTGAACCATTGTTGAGACAAGATGTCTGAGGTAATATCTTTCATTGGACCAACTTCTGTTAGTGAGAGAGACAAGCTTTGAAGCTTACATTGGACTCTTCTTCAGGTCTGTGTAAGCTTGAAAGCCAGTCTCTCTCACCAAAAGAAGTTGGTCCAATGAAAAATATCACCTCATCCACTGCATCTCTCTAGTATCCTGGGACGAGCATTGCACTGAGCCTTTAGTATTACTTACAAACTTTATATTGACAGGTTTCAGAGTAGCAGCCATGTTAGTCCTGTATCCACAAAAAGAAAAGCAGTACTTGTGGCACCTTAGAGACTAACCGATTTATTTGAGCATAAGCTTTCATGAGCTACAGCTCACTTCTTTGGATGCGATGTGAAGGAATGTAGCTCTCATAAAAGTGAGGGACATAGGATCATTTCTTAAGCCAAGCATAGCATAGCATTATTAAAAAAAGAAAAGGAGTACTTGTGGCACCTTGGAGACTAACCAATTTATTTGAGCATAAGCTTTCGTGAGCTACAGCTCACTTCATCGGATGCATTCAGTGGAAAATTCAGACTAACCAATTTATTTGAGCATAAGCTTTCGTGAGCTACAGCTCACTTCATCGGATGCATTCAGTGGAAAATTCAGTGGTATTTTCCACTGAATGCATCCGATGAAGTGAGCTGTAGCTCACGAAAGCTTATGCTCAAATAAATTGGTTAGTCTCTAAGGTGCCACAAGTACTCCTTTTCTTTTTGCGAATACAGACTAACACGGCTGCTACTCTGAAACATAGCACTATTAGGCTCTCCTCTTACATAGCTGTGGTAGTACACCTCAATGCTGACCTGTAATATGCTTGCTATTGCAGTTTTGGTTTTCAGAGAGAAATTTAGTCACATTTTGTAGTGTTTTTGATGTCATAAATTACTGCTAAGGTGATGAGCCTACACTACTCATCACTTTATGACCAGAGATGACCTGAATCATAAAGTTACTATCCAGAATCAAATCCTAACCTGAGCCCTTCCAAATGTCATGGAGGTCCAGATCAGACGTTCCAGTTTGAGCTCATCTCTCCTAATAATCTAAACAAGGATTTGGCCACAGTTTTTGGATGGCGGGATGATATTATATGAAACCACTGCATTATCTAGCAGCTGTGTCATTGTTGACTTGATTTGTCGTCTTGATCAGCATCCAGATCAGTAGAATTACATTGTTGGAATATTTTTGGTGAAGGATGGGGAGGGGAATGTTAGGTACATCTGTATAAACATGATCCATAGCATAATACACTGGAGTTTTATTTAAATGTTAATCATTTCTTTGTATTATTTGTAATACAACCACCAGATTTGGTCTGAGACAAAATAAAGAATATTGACTCATTAACAAATTTGGCAGCATTATTGTGACAGTAATCACATTTTCATTCTATTTTCATACCCAGCGCTTCAAAGCAGCTTGAGAAATGTTCATTAATGATGCAGGCTTTAACATGCAAGTTGAATAGCTGTATCAGCAGTGTCATATATAATTTCAGTAATGCTATCAAGCATGGAGGAAGTTTAGCTTAACTGCAAAATAAAAACAATGGAATTCCAGCTAAGATTAATGTAAATGTTCCTGTGAAAGAAAATGAGCTGCTTGAAATCCCATGGTAATTTATTAGTAAAGCAATTATTGTTCATTATTGATTAATTTCCTGAAGGAGAATTGTTTCATGTTCTTTTAATTTTTTTCCCCCCAAAGCGGATCTCCAGGCTTGTGCATTGCAGAGAAAATACCAATACAGGACCCCATTTTCAATATATTTTTCTGTAGCTCATACATTTTAAAAACAATTTGCTCCCACTGCCCTTAAAACATTTAATCATTGTCTGTTAGTCATTATGGTTAGAGCTGGTCAAACTCTTCATTAGAAAAATAGATTCCAAGGCCAGAAGGAGCCGTCTTAGCCATCTATTCTGAACTCCTATAGAATGCAGGCTGTAGGACTTGCCGAAAATAATGGCTAGAACGTATCTTGTAGAAAAACCTCTAACCTTGATTGAAAAAATCGTCTTGACCCTTGATATGCTGTTCCAATGGTAAGTTACTCTGTCTGTTTAAAAAAAAATATGCCTTATTCCCAGATCCTTGGGCCGAGACTTTTTGTTGCGTGGACAGTGCCTAGCACAATGCAATCCCAGTCCCCGGTTGGGGTCCTCAGGTGCTCACATGGTATAAATATTAAATCAATAGACACAAACACTGTGGGGGGTCTATGTCATTTAAGGTTAGTCTACATTTCACAAATCTAACACACAACCCAAGAATCAAGGGAATGGAAAATAAAGCAACCCACAGTACATACCATCTCATGTTTCAGCTATTGACACACACCACACCATTAGCACAAACACGCTACAGAGAAATTGTGAAATTACTAGCACTCAGGTTTGGGAAATAATAGTAAAATTATTTATTTATTATTATTTTACCCCTTTCTAGGTTTGCACACTGATCGTTATTTTCTTTTACTCTTTAAAAGACTGACTAATAATTAATACATTTTTTTTAAATGGGTTGATTGCAAACTCTTTGCTATGACTATCCTCTGCCGGCCTCATGTAAAGCCCATTGAAGTCAACGGAAAGTGTCCCCCTGACTGCATGGGCCATGGATCCTGCCCTAGGTGTAGTATATGGCTGATAACCTGTGCCAGATGGTGGTATTTCTGCTTCCTGATTATGGTGAGTAACACTTTAAAATGAAAAATGAGTAGTGAATAATGCTCTTCAGGTATGAAGAGCTGGAAATGTGGTGGTTCATGCAAAGATCTGTGTAGCTCCAAGAGTTTTAATGAATACCTAGTGGTTGGGTGAACACTCAGAAATAACAATTATTGGGCCTGACTGTCTTTTCTCTTAGTTTAGCCGGTCATAGGCTTTCATTGAAGTTACTGATTTCTTAAGACACAAATGATCCTATTCCACCTGTGCTCTCTAGACCTCACTGGTTTCCATTTGTTTGTTTATTTAATGCAAGTGATGGTGTTAGCTTTGATACATATAACCCAGCATGAATTGCATCAAGCTACATTTAGGGCCTGATCCAACTCCTGTTGAAATCAATGAAGGTTTTTTTTCCATTGACTTCAGTAGGTGCAGACTGAGCCCTTTAAAACCACTTCTCTTATGACCTGTTCTTACAGCTGAGATCTATGTAGTCTCCAGGTTCCAAATCTAGGAGCTGGGAATGAAGGCACAGCTCTGGAATGGTCTGATGAGACTGCATTTGTTGATCAGCCAGGCACGTGGCAAAGCCTATCTCTTCACTAATTCATTTAAAGACGACTATCCAGGAAGGAACTCAGTCACAGCCCTAGCGGCAAACATTCATTTTTTATTCCATTAGCGAATGGCAGCCCTCAAAGGGATCAGTGGTTTGGTTCAATTCAGGAAGGAAAAGCAGATGGTCCAACATGCGACACTTTTGCGTTGTGCTTTCTGGCGAAGGACCAGAATGACACAACACTTTAAATCAAAAAGCAAAGTGGATGCAGCAAAACACTTGCTGGAGTCTGCTGCAGTAGATCAGGGGAATAGGATGGCACCTGATCAGACACAAATGTACAGCCACATTCCAGAGCCTTCCTACTGTAGGCAAGAAGCGGTTGTGGTTAGCAGGTGGCTTTAGCCCAAAAAACAGGAGAAAGCTTTGGGGAGTCTTATTTTATTTCAGCCAGGTGCCTGTTTTCTTTTTCTTTTTTCATTATCCCAGATAACCAAACACTCATAAGTAGTAATTTATTCTCCTGAAAATAGAAATAAAGCTGAACTGTTCAGAGAGATGGAGGAGTCTGTAGAGGGAGGTGGAGTAATGGAGGAGAATGCATAACTTGCTTATTGTCCTGAACCTTCTTCACTCCACGTCAGACTGCAGCTAAGCATGACCACCATGCTCCTGCCTGGGAGCAGGGTTGGGGCACGGAGGCTTGCCCCACTCCACCTGCCCTCACCTGGTGCTCCTGCCAGGGAGCGGGGTCAGGGCGTAGGGGCTTCCTCCGCACTCCAGCAAGAGCGCTGGGCTAGCAGAGCGGGGCAGCCCCACACCCCTACCCTGCTCCCCAGCAGGAGCACTGGGTGGGCAGAGTGGGGCAAGCCCTTGTGCCTCGACCCTGCTCCCTGGCAGGAGCGCCGGGTGGTGCAGGTCGAGGCATGGAAGGTTAGGGTTAGGGTTAGGGTTAGGGTTGATGACCGTGTCACAGCAGGAGCTCATGTTTATTTGATTACCTCTTTATCACAGTCACTGCTTCCCAGGATAAAGTCCCACATACTATAAGTTTGGGCTACATTGTTTGTTCCTAAATGTATACATTTAGCCATATTAAAACATATATTGTCTGCTTGCACCCAGTTTACCAAATGATCCAGATTGCTCTGAATCAGTGACCTGACCTCTTCATTATTTACTATTCCCTCAATTTTTGTGTCATCTGCAACCTTTAGCAGTGATGGTTTTGTGTTTTCTCCCAAGTCATTAATAAAAATGTTAAATAGTGCAGGGCCAAGAATCAGTCTGTGCAGGACCCTGCTGGAAACACACTTGCTCGATAATTCTGTTTGTAGTTACAGATTTGAATTTGTCCCGCTTTGCTTTGGAGTTCAATCACTTTTGGAAATTGGCTTTAAGATACAATTCTGTGACACATTTTTAACCTTGTCTAGCAAAAAGCATTTGCAACACGAGAGTTTTCTAGCTTGGCAGTTGTCAGCACAATCTCGTGTAATGTTATGTCATTAACAGCTGATCTTCTAGCTTGATGACATGATGGTCTTACAATCAGAAAATGCACAAAATGTTTAAGACATTCCACATCTCTGCTCTTTCTCCTATGGGATTGTAGTTGTTTGTGGGATTTTTGGTTTTAAGGTTTTCTTTTTCTGCCTATTTATTTTCTGCCTATTTAAATTTTTTAATTTATAAAAAATAAAAAAAACCCACCTTGTGAAGTCCATACCATTTATTAGAGAAAATGGATGCAGTTTTATGACTATCTATATTTAAGGATATTTAATTATACTATTTAAGTTGTTATAGCAATCTATCTGTTTTGTCTTCATAATTGAACTTCCATGAATACCGCAATTTTCAAGTTTACATTAAAAAATATTTACAGAAACCAAGCTGGAAGGGAGGAGGAGAGTGTTAGCAGCTAAAACCAACCTCGAAGTACCAAAGAGTTTATAAATCAAACCTTGTGTCATACCAGAAATGAAGATGGTGCTCTCTTCTCAGTTATTCACAATAGTAAAGTATATTCTTGAATAGTACATGCAAACAAATATCTGTAGGATACTAAGAAGCATCTCATGTAATCTTCTAAAGAGACCATCAGCCAAAAGACCTTCTAAAGTAGGTGGTGCTTGTATTGGAAATTTTAATTTTCTATGTGTGCATTACAGAAATGGACCTCAAATTTTGACTGACTGATTTTTTAGGGCCACCTAAGTCTATGGTTTCTACACAATATGGACTCATCACCTGACTCTCTGTACCAGCAGTTCTCAAACTGTGGTCTGTGCAGTACTCGTAGCCCACAGAACAACTGCTGTTGGTCTGTAGACAGCTGGTTGGTCTCATGGTATTAACTCTATCTTATCTTCTCCTGCTAAAATAAACACTTTCCTCCATATTGCTCTTCCAGGGAAGTAATTGCTGCCGGTGCCACAGGGATGTCATATGACAGCAAATTGGGGGGAGAGGAGGGGAAGGAGGGAGGGGGAGTTTGACTGAGTAATCACAACTGGGAGGGAAAGAAGGAAGTCCATGAGATATGATGTATTAAGATGCTGTCCACACTGTGAAACAATTTTGAAAATCCCTGGAATATGTGGTATAATGGGGAATACTTCTCCATTGGACCTGAATTTTTCCTTTTGGCCTGTGACTCCAAAGCATACAATTTATATCTGTGTACCTTGAAAAAATACCCTAAAGAAAACCCAGATTCCACCCTTTAGTTCGTGCGAGAGCAGCTGCACTGGGACTAACTAAATGTTTCTCTGAAGATATACTTGCAATTCCTTCTAAGGGACACCTTCAAAGATACCCCAATGGGCAACATAAGAGGAATTTTAGGCATCGCAGTCTATAGTTCCTGGGACCATGATCCAATAACTAGGGCATACGGTTCCTAACTGTAGTTCTAGTATTTCTCAGTTCAGGGGAGAGAAAGTTATCTTTGAGCTGGCAGAGTCTTTTATCAATATATTGTTCACTATGGTTTCTCTGGGAGTCTGTCTATTGCACCATTCCTGTTCTCTGTGTGTTGCAAATTTCTCCATATCAGCAAATCTGCTTCTTCTATTTGAAGCTGACATTTAGAAAGGAATGGATTCTTTTTCACTCCATCTTACGAATTTTAGAGAAGATTGCACATTTTCACTCCCTACTCTGCTGATTGGTCTTGCTCCTCTCCGTTGCTTCCAAATCTTTTGGCTCCAGATGTCTTCCCTCTCCCCAAAGCAGCCCCTCTGAGATTGTGTAGTATCCAAATACATTCATGCTATGTGACATTCCCAGAATTACCCACGTCAGGATACAGTTCTAAGAAAGTCGAAACTTAACTGCAACTGCCTCAAATTTCCTGGAGGTATTTGAGAAGTTCCACGTAGGTAAAAAATATTTTTGCTACTGCCGGTGTCCAAAGAACACCAGTCCCTGATTTGCTTATATTTAACCTATTTTATCTTTAGGGCTCTATTTGCACAGCATTTTCCAGTGGAAAAGGAACTGGAAATGAAAAAGAAGAGAAGGAACCTAACAAAAGTATATGAGAAGTCAGTTAAGGTTTGCAAGGGAATAAGAGTTGCAAAAAATGAGAACAAGTGAATGCTAGTCAAAGAGTTAATGGGCCATAAGAAACATTTTTACAAATATATTGTACAGAAAGATATACTATATAGCTGTGGTCTTTCTAACACATCCATCACTGTAAGACTGAGGTACAAAGCCAACTAAAAAACCGATCCATTAATAAATGAAGAAAGATTAAATCAACAGAGGCTTGCAATTAGCTAACTAACAAATTGAACTTTAATCTTGAAAAACAGGAAAAAGAAAAGGTTTTCATTTCTTCATAATTGCCCCCTATCAATATAGGTGTGGTTAAAAACTGGGAAGAGTAATATTTGAACAATTGAAATTTATTTATATAAATAACACACATGTAACATTATTGTTACATAACAATCAGCATATATCAAATATAGGACTCTATAAAATTGGCAACTGAAGCTATTGAACTATTGGCAATGATTTCTGTAAAATCATGAATAACTTTGAACAGATAAGATATCTGTTTGTTTAAATGCGAATATGGTACTGGTCTCCAAAAAGGCAAAAGTGAACCATCATGTCACTTACCAACTGACATGTATAACAGCTAAATAAAGGAACACACTTGAAAAAAATGGAATAATCTAGGTGAGAAACTAACCCAGCGAAACAAGCAGCATGAGTAAAATTCAGTGCTGATTTACAATTCAAGGTTCCATGGGCTATAAATGAATGCTTGCCTTTTTGTTTCCCACCAGAGGTTTCTACCATCTTGGCTGTTACCTTCCCCAATAGATTACAGGTCTAACTGGAAAGCCTCCCACCACATTGTGGAATCATCTCCAAGGAGACCTTATTGGTTCAGTCAGTTAGATCTAGGCTGGACAAAATGCTTGGGGAATTTGTTGTATGGCAGGGTCCAGATCCTCAAAGTTATTTAGGTATCTAATTCCCATTGAGTTAGGTGCCTCAGTACATTTGAGGATCTGGGCCTAGGTGACCTAAATATGCCTATTTTATCTCTAACTTTTATAATTCTACTAAAAGTAACTCTGTATGTAATTCAAGCAATATAGGAATGTGTCTAATCTGTATTCTTTCATCTTGTCCTGAATGAAGTACAGTTATAATCTCGGAAGTAACTATACTCATGGTCCAGCTCCCCAGACATAGTTCTATTTCTAGGACCTCCAGTTAGCTTTTCCCAACACCATTTGTTCAAACATGACATTTGTCTGCTATCTCCAGAGTCCAGCTTTTCACATTTATAGAGAGTTTAGCATTCAGGACTAAGCCAATGCACATATCATTCTGATTTTGTGCTTATCAAGACAGTCCATCCGTTTTCCATGAATGTAGAACAAACCATTGCTGATGTCTGTCAGAGTTTGGAACAATCCTCTCCTGAAATCTAGTTAAAAGTACTTTTTTCTGCTTTTCTAATGTAGAGAACTTAAATTTGCTATTTAGGTTTTATCATTTTGAATATTAATGCTACATTTAATATTCAATGTACAGTGGTGTTCATACTGCAGTACTGCAGGCCAGTAATTTTATTGTGATTCTTCAGCATGGCAACACATTCCTCAAATTCAGCAGTGAGTTTATACACTTTGTGATTCTATCTCATTGTTCTATTCAAGCTAATGCTTTTATCAAAACTTTACTATTATTCATCTTTTTCACATCTTATTCTATTATGACGCATACAGTTTGCTCTGAGGTCTCTTGAAAAACCTAGGCAGTTGTGCTCTAGAAAATGTCCTCCAAGGAAATTCTGCAATTACAGTAACAAATTTTGTACAAAGTTACCCCTCTTAAGGGTATAAAACAAGGAAGAATTTTGGCCATAGGATTCATTCTTGCTTGAAAGTTGCATGTGGCCTCCAGCTCTGCTATAATCAAATTACAAAAGTGTTTTGATTGTTGTTGCCATAAAGACTTTATCATTTATGTCATCATCATTCATTCCCTGAGGTGCAGGTTAAACTTTGTGAACAGTAGCTATAAGCCAATATTAGCATTAACATGAATGTAAAAGATTGATTTTATTTTTTTTCAGGTCAGTTTGCAATATGTTTGTTTCCAGGATACTTAACCTGACAAGGTGTAAGTATTTCTTTTTGCCATGCTGTTGAGATAGTGATTGTGGGAAGCTCACTGGGGAGCTGTTCGTTTTGACCTCCCTAAATCGTTCACCCCAATTCCTTTCTGATCTACAATCTGCTACTTTTTACTACCTAGTTCTCCTTTGATGATTCTGAGTACAGTCATAGTAGATCAGACTAATGGTCCAGCAAGTCCATTATCAGTCCCCTGACAATGATCTATATCCAGGACCTTGTGAACTGTGTGATTTGTGTGTGTGTGTGACCACAGCACTTGCCAGAGAATCTACTTTTGTTGTAGAAGTGCACCTAAAAAAAAATTTCTGGCCATTATGGTTGCACAGAAAATGTTTCAAATATAAACTTACAGTAAAACATTTGTGGTCCTATTGTCCTGAGTCTGCAAGCAGCCTGCGACAATTATTTTTAAAGAATTTTTCCTTTCATATTTGTGGGATTTACCTCTGAAATCTAATGATGACTATTTTAAGTGTCATTATAATATCTAATTCCATAATCATGTTAACAGCAACATTCAGCTAATATGATTATCCAATGTATCCAATCTGCCTGTAATACCTTCCAATAAGTCATACCTTCAGTGTCCCTCCCTGTGACCATGACTTCGTCCATCCATTGGTGCTGTCACAGTAACTTACTCCAGGAATTCTCAAACTGGGGGTTGGGACACCTCAGGGGATCACGAGGTTATTACGTGGGGCGGGGGGTGCCATGAGCTGCCAGCCCCTACCCCAAACCCCACTTTTCATCCAGCATTTATAATGGTGTTTAAATAGATAAAAACATTTTTTTAATTTATAAGGGGTCGCACTCAGAGGCTCGGTGTGTCAAAGGAGACACGAACACAAAAGTTTGAGAACCACTGTCTTATTACCAGCTAAGTGAGTCAATCAATAAACCAGTGTCGTGGTCATTCAGGAGATTGGACAAGAAGAGGAAGTTGTGATACACCCTATACTCCTAGTGAGTAAGAAAGTTTGTTGATACAGACTCTGAGAAGCAGGATGTGCTTCAGCTGGTGCTGATTGCAGGTCCGCTAAAGGATATTCTAGCAGAATGAAGAAGGTTGTCTGGGAACCTGGGGGAAAAGGCTCATCATGGATCCAGTAGTGCTGGATAGAACTATTTTCCACCAGCCAGGGGAAATGAGCTCCTGGTCAATAAGTGGATGTTACAGGTGTACTTATCTCTGTAAACAGTTGATATATAGGAAAATGCAATAGATGGCACTCAAAAATATGTCGCATGGTTGCTGGTGTTTTCAGGACCAATAAAACTTCTGTGCACTGCAGATGTTTTCCTCTAGCAGCTCTGTATATCAGTTCTTAAGAATGGATGCTTGCCAAGGTCTTGGTTGAATTGAGTCAGCCCAGGAACTTTCTTACTATTTTAAATAGGGCTGAGGCAAGTTGGCTCTACTAATGAGTATCCATTTGCTTGGGCTTAATAAAAAATGGGGGCGGGGGATGTCTAAATGTTGCCTTTTAAGGGGGATAGGACCATCCAAGCAACCAGCCATCCTAGTCAGAAATTCTACATTAATCAAAGATTCTTTCACTCCCCTCCACATTTTGTCTTCATTATATCACATCTACAGTAGTACCTGTGGGTCAAGGGAGCATAATTCTCAGAGCTCTTCACTTTTAAGTCATTTTATTTGAGTGTGTGTGTGTAAGTAAAAAACACACACACAGAATAAATGCTGGCATGGCTAACCACAAGCGAGTTCTGCAGTTCATTGCAAGCTCATACCAGTAAAACCTTTTTATACCTCATGATAATCTGTATGATGCATCTTATACATTAAAGAAAAATATATATTGCAGAGTTTTAAAAAGTTTTACATTGATTATTTTTGTATGGCCCTCTATCTGTAAAACCAGATGTCTTCGCTATCATAAGGCCAACCATACATGACTCAGGGAAGGAGACATAAATCAAATGCAAGACAGCTATAAAATGAGCTAAAATGACTTTTGTACACTTCAAAAATCAGGATTTTAAAGAACATTTGTAATCCTGGGAGGGATTACTAAATAGAAAGTGCTGTGTACACCTTTAGAGATCTGGCACTCTTAAGAAGATCCCATATGTAGTCATGCAAGTCTGTGGGAAACTGAGTTTTGAAGTGGTTCATGTTCTTCCAGTGTAGGGCCTGATTGTGCAAAGGGCTTATGGCCCTGAGAAGCAGAACCACTGCCCCGGGGGAACATGGCTAGGGATAGTTCAAAATTCTTCCCACAGCTCCAGATAGTGCAACCCACTCTGCCGTCAGCACACTTGGCTTGCTCCCTAGGCCAGTGCGGATAGTGGGCCCTTGACAGTCAGCAAGGTCAAGCAGTCCCTACAATTTCCCAAATATAGGGAGTGCCTATTATATGGAGGTGGGAAAGGTTTGGGTGGCAGAGCAGAGTTCTTTGCACCCTCCCTCCACTGCATGCCCATGATAGGGCAATGCACAATATGGCCCGCCATGTTTTATAGCTGAAGCAGCTCTTCGTACTCCCACCTATGGCATGGCATTTCTTTTCTCTATGGTTGGTAGGTTTGTTTTGTGTCCTGAATCGCTTTGTAGTGTCCTCTTTCTTACAGAAACAAATGGAAACTGTCAATAAGTGGAGTGGAGATAAGATAGATAGTTACTAGTTAGTAATTTGGGAGCTAGGCAGTGTGGCCAAGTGGATTAATGCGTTGCCTTCACTTGCTGACATTTAATCTCTAGAGCTTGGTTTTGTATTTCAGCCCAAACGTGAAGTGACTGAATCTCTCTGATTTGATAGCTGTGAAGTTGATATCGTGATAAAGTTCAGGAACCTGGTTCCAAGCACTAGTCGGGGCTTAATGTTTTATTTTATTTTTTTTAAGGAGGACTTTTCTCTACAGTCTTGCAGATTGAGATAATCTCAATAGTTTTCAGGGAATACAATAATTATCTCACCAGCTTGCCATATTCTATCCCTTTATTTTTTCTTTTCCCCGTTTCTCTGGAGAGGGCATCTATTGACTCGGCTGTGTGTGTGTGTGGTCCACTACTCTACTGTTGGCATTCCCTACCCAAATAGTACTCAGTCTTTCCTTTTGGCAATGCTGCCTGTCATCAGACCAGTAGTGGAGTCTAGAAGAAGCTGCTATGTGCCAGCTGGAAACAAAATGAAGAGAAGAGAGTTTTCTCTTTGCAAGGTGCTTCCCCTAACCAGAGAGCGAAAAGACTGGAGACGTATAAGAAGATTGTCTCACCTGTCGCCTAGGAAGGCTGAGTGAGAAGCCTGAAGGTTCAGCAGCACCATTTTTACCCATCAGCCAGTGAACTTCTAGGAAGGGCAAGGAGGTATAGTTCAAATCTTTCCAACGGTCAGATGTTCAGCTGAAAAGCTGATCACAGGAGGGGCAAAACGGAGAGAACTAGACAGTCCTTGTAATGCAAAAATTTATCTCCTGCAATTCTGAACCTATGCAGGGGCATGAATAAGAGAACTCATTCCCTGTGAGTGTGAGCTCAATGTAAAACCATGCTGGTGCACAGGACTAGGTCCTTCTGAAATGCTAGTTATAACATGATGGGATTCTGGGTGGCCATGAACACAAGTTACTGACAGCATGTGTTCTACTTAGAACTTCTGACAAAGTGCCTTTTGCCTTTTCTTTGCTAAAATCTACTAGAAGAAACCATTCTGAAAGCAGTTAGTACTTGCGAGAGTTGCCAGTTTAACATACCTCGTGACCAAAGTCTTCTCTTCAGTCAAAGATGTACAGCATGGCCTGTAGGCGTAGTATCAATGGTTCATCCTCACTTCTTCACTAAGGATATTGGCTCAAGGAGAATTCACAGTGATGGGCATGAGCCCAGGGCATGAGCCCAGGTTTTGGGAGATGGGGTGCAATTCTCTTCCTTGCCACAAATTTCCTATGTGACTTGGGCAAGTCACTTAGTCTCTCTGTGCCTCAGTTTCCTGTCTGTAAAGTAAGGATAACAACACTTCCATACATCAGTGTGTTGTGAGGATGAATACATTAAATATTGTGAGACACTCTGATGCTATGTTGATGAGGGCCATATAGGTAATTTAGATGGATAGAGTGGAGAAGAGAGTTCATTCTGTTGATGCTAAGACTCCCACAAAGGATAAAACAAGAGACCGTAAATGTGGGACCACAAGGAAATGATAAAGTTGGTAGGCCAGGTCTCAGAACTTCAGTGGTCTGTCAAGTTTTATGTAAGCACAGTAGAGCAATAAGAAAAGAAATGGGGAAGGGGGAGAATAATAGAGCTCATTTTCTCTATTGGGACAGGGGAATGTTCAAGGTAGTATTATACACCATGCTTCAATGGTACATGTTGTTTTAAACCAACCTTCTGAATATCATCCTGAAAACATCAGCCCAAGCATAGAATCCTCTCATCCACCTTTAGCCCGCTGATGGTAGAATGAAATGAGTAAATAAATAATATTCTCCTGTTAAAATAAATATGAATTACATGCATTGGGTGAATGCACAAGTAGTATTTTGCAAAGCTGGTTTAACCAGTAACCCCCTTCCTTTGCAAATAACAATGCCTGGGTCAATTCTTGTTTTATCCAGACTAGTTCAGCTGTATCTAGATGTAACATAGTAACACTTTCTGTAGTTAATATGCACCACTATGTTTGGTGATTAATTCTTCAAGTCTCCCCTAAATCACCCTTTTGTGTGCAGAAGAATACTAATACAATTTAGTTAGTTCCTTGTGATTCTCTTCTATTGTACGGTGAAAAATCTTGCTACATGACTGACTTCTGCATCTTAAATATTTAAATTATTTTTTTCTTCTTTGCAGTGCTGAGCTCGGTGTATGCTTGAAAGCTGGTGTCTCTCACCAACAGAAGTTGGTCCAATAAAAGATATTACCTCACCCACCTTGTCTCTCTTTCTATCTACACAATTTGCCTGAGCCTGCAGTATGGATATGTATCTGTGTGACTGCTGTTGCTACAATAAAATTGCCCAAATAATCACCTACGACAAGCAACTCCGTGCCTTAAGAGACCACTTAAAACAAAACATCTATGAAGTTTCCAATTCAGTTTTGTTTGACCTGTACCTAAAGCACACAGGTCACTTAGGACAGATTTTTCCTGTATAACTTCCACCAGGAGATGTTCAATGGGTTTTAACTATAGCGGCTTCCTTCTGTTTCTTAACCAATTGTAATGTTGACCTCTACCACCTCTGTTATTCCGCAGATGACGTAGAGTATCTGCCTTAAAATTCGGTGGATCTGATTACTTGCTTATTTTCAGTATGACAGTGTGGTGCTGTTTTTGCCCTGTCTCTACAAGTAATCTGTCTGCTAATTGCTGCAGGTCTTCTTCTCATCCTATAACTAATTTATTTTCCTTATCTAGAACATCTGTCACCTCAGCATTATTTGCTTCTTTACTAATTCACTATCATTTGCACTTAAGAAATTTTAAAGGGGGAGGGTAAATAGAGAGCGTGGGGAATTTGTAATGGGCTCTTCATCCCTACATACCTGATTCTGATTTCACATCATTGTAAATAGAAAGTAACTCAATGTGGTCTATAGAGTTAAACCAAGGTTATAGAGAACACAATCTAGTCCTAGATCACCTGGCCCCAAAGGCTGTTGCTCTCTGATGGACATTGTGGTTTATCTGGTGGGAGTCTGGCGCTCTTGCTCCAATTCCCTCTGGATAGGCGTCCCCACCAAAACCACTGTGGCAGTTGGCATCCATGTTAACAATGTCAGTGAGAAGACAAAGACTGCACGGGCATGGAGAGGGAAAACTGGAAAACTGGCTTCTCTCCCCGCTGTGTGAGGCTTGAACCTGACCTTCAGTGCAGATGAAGACTTTGCTGGATCCACAGCCTTCTTGTTTCAGAGTAGCAGCCGTGTTAGTCTATATCCGCAAAAAGAACAGGAGTACTTGTGGCACCGTAGAGACTAACAAATTTATTAGAACATAAGCTTTCTTGGGCTACAGCCTTCTTGCTGTATTCTGTGGGGGTGCCCCAGGGCTCTGGGAATCCATGAGGAATTGGAATTTGGAAGGCCAATGAAGGAGTGAGTAGCCTAGGGATAGCGAGGAACGTCCATCTGTTATCTTTCTGCTGGGCCATCTTCTTGGTGGGCTCTCCCTTTTCAGGGATGTCTGTGATGTGTGGGGTACCATCAGCTGCAGCTCCATTGGAACCATATTAATGCCAGTGAGCAGTAAAAACAGGAGCTGGCTGCTGAGAGCTTGGCTTCTGCCTGTGCAGATCCCACATTCAGTCCCCATGTGAATTCAGAGTCAGTCTGTAGTCTCCAAAATACCTTTCCATGCCTTTTACTCCTATGTAGTTATAGATGCTGGTGGAGGCTTTTAAAAACGGATTAGACAATCACCTAGTATATTTGGTCCTGTATCAGTGCAGGGGACCGGACTAGAAAACCTACAAGGTTCCTTCCAACATGACATTATAATATTCTAGAATATAGATTCATAGTAGGTAGCTAAATTAGGTGGGTAGATTCTCTACAACTAATCATGGGAGAGGGAGCTGGATTATAATTTGACTTCCCATCAAAGTGATTGGCTAAATTCCAATTTCAGAGAACTAGGGCTGGTTGTGAACTGGGAACATGCTATGGAAAAGTTACAAACAATGAATATGGAACCCATTGGAAGACACTTTTTTTTAAGCTATTCTTTGATGCGCAATCCACGCTCTAATCAGGGGGATGGGGACTCCTGTCAAATCTCACTTTCCCCAGTAGTAAGGACACAAATTGGTGTCAGGCTGACTAGCGCATTGGGCATTTTGCACATTTGGGACCATCATTTCCATCTTTATGTTCCTGTTTCCTTCTCTGTTGTGGTACTGGAATCCTGTATGATGGGGCCACCATTACTTGGGAAAAGTTTGTAGTTGTGCATGACTTACTATGTACAACATCTTGAACTGACTTTTTTCCCTTTTGTAACAGCTTTGGATTTTTGCCCATCTTTTTTTCTTACTATTCTCTAAAGCTCCATTATTCCCATATAATCCCTTTCTACGTTCTGATTATAGACTCTAGTCTCCAATAACACCATTATATTTCCTGTATAAGAACCAAAACAGTGGAAAAAATTGTACACTCCACTATAGACACTACTATAGAGTGCAGATTCAATGAACTCTGCCAAAAGGTTTATGATGTTGATTACAGGAAGTCTTGCAAAAAGTTAACAAAAGGGTCACAAAGTTCCTTCTTGTGCTGTTCATGACTTGTTAATCAGAATGCATATTATGCATGTATAATTTCTCTCGTCTCTGAAAGCATAGGGACAAGCTAGCATACACAACAGATTAAATAGTAAAATTGTTAAGCACCTGTCAGTTCAGTATGAATCACAGATTTGTAGAGGTCACACTTTCTTCCAAAAGGGGTAGGGAGGGTGAACAATACAGCTCTCTTATGCACTCCTTAGCAGTTGATTTTAAAATTGAATTACAGCTTTGGTGAAAATTGTTAGCCCTTTGATCTGTGAGGTCACTGCTGTGATGCAGCAGAATATAAATGGGTAAGAGGGGAGAAAGGGAAGGGAATGTGGTCAGTCTATTTAGGTCTCCGAATACACTTTCTGCAAAGGAATGCTAATCCTATACAGATGATTTTTTCATATTAAAGACTTTGTTAGCTTTAATTGGGACTTCAGCAACTCAAAGGATAGCTTTCGTATGTATTGTGCAATGAGGCAGCTGGTTTATAGCATGCTTTTGAGACAGTTATAAAAACCTAATTCATTTCATATCCATTTTACCATTGTGAGACTATTTTACTCTGGGCTTCTGCATGTAGCTTGCCTACGTTAACCCTATGGTTTGCATGGGTTTGTTTCATTTTAGAATCAGGGCAACAATTACAAGGGGCAAAGGTGACTATTATTTCAGTTTGAGACAATTGGAGAGCATTAGCACCGGTACCTTTTAAAAATAAGCTCTGTGTCCCGCAGGATCAATTCAGAGCATATGCTCATTGTAGCACAGGAATGAGTGTACAGATTATATTAAATAACCTTCTGCTACACATTCATAACCGTAGGAGGGGAACTTGTTTGAAGATTAGGCTGGGCCTGCCGGTCTGTTACCGTCTGAGTGGGTGTATGGGTGGTGGTGCCTTTTTTGACCTGAGTGGCTCATCAAATTTCAGGGCCTTGGAGATGTTCCAGTAGGATGTAGAAATTGATGGACTCTGTTTCCTTCTTTGGTGCAATCTTGTTTATTTACAAGGAAAGCACAAAGTCCATCTTCTCTGAATGCAGGAAGACCCAAGAAAAAAAAAGATCACTTTCCTATCTGACAGTCCCAAGCCTCTTTAGACAATAGATCCAAAAGTTCACAAGCTCCTGCCTGGCTTTGTTGCTTTTTGCCTCTATGTCCCTTTCTCTGTTCTTGCTTTTTTGCCCCAGTCTTTTGTCTCTCCAGCCTTCCCACACACATATTCAAACAATACTCAATCAAAAGCTTCTGTGCAGGTTCATACACTCCTTTTGTCTTAGGTGTGATCTTGTGCCTATAGTTATATTAATTGAAGGGTGAATTCACCTCGCAGTCTCAATGAGGCTTTAATTCAGCCCATAACATTGTTTCACCCAGTTTATAACATATTATTATATATTTTACTTTTTTATGAAACATCCTAATCACTCCAGTGACCTTGTGCAGTGAAGAGGCCAAAAGAATCAGTCATGCTTTGGAAGTGGGAAGTAGGAGGGAACCACGTAACTCATCCACAGCTCTTGCTACTGATGATGCTTTCTTCCACGTACAATTGTTCACACGCTCTCTTGTCTGGGCTTTACCTGTTCTTTTCATCCTGCTGCTCCCAGTGCTTGCTTACTTGTCACTAACATTTTCAGTGTCTTAACTGTCTTGCGTAAATCATAAGAATGTCCATACTGGGTCAGACCAACGGTACATCTAGCCCAGTATCCTGTCGTCTGACAGTGGTAAGGGCCAGATGCTTTGAAGGGAATGAACAGAACAGGGCAATTATCAAGTAATCCATCTCCTGTTGTCCAGTGGGGCAGTGGGCAGTGGGAGGTTTAGAGACACCCAGGGCATGGGTTTGTGTCCCTGACCATTTTGGATAATAGCCATTGATGGACCTATTCTCCATGAACTTATCTAGTTCTTTTTTGAACCGAATTATACTTTTGACCTGGTTTTTGTGTTATGTGAAGGGTAAATAGTACTTTTTCTCCACATCATTCATGATTTTGTAGACCTTTGTCATATCCCTACCTAGTCATCTCTTTTCTAAGATGCACAGTCCCAGTCCTTTTAATCTCTCCTCAAGGAGACATTGGTCAGTGCCCCTAATAATCTTTCTTTCCTTTCTCTGTGCCTTTTCCAATTCTAATATATCTTTTTTTGAGATGGGCCAATCAGAACTGCACACAGTATTCAAAGTGTGGGCATACCATGGATTTATATAGTGGCATTCTGATACTTTCTGTCTTGTTATCTATTCCTTTCCTAATGCTTCCTAACATTGTTACCTTTTTTTTGACTGCCGCTGCACATTGAGCAGATGTTTTCAGCAAGTCATTCATGATGACTTGAAGATCTTTCTTGAGTAGTTACAGCTAATGTAGACCCCATCAATTTGAATATATAGTTGAGATTGTTTTCTAATGTGCATTACTTTGCATTTATCTACATTGAATTTCATCTGCCATTTTGTTGCCCAGTCCGCCAGTTTTGTAAGGTCCCTTTGTAACTCTGGACAGTCAGCTTTGGACTTAACTGTCGTGAGTAATTTTATGTCAATTGAAATCTTTACCACCTTAGTGTTTAACCCCTTTTCCAAATCATTTATGAATCTATTGAACAGCAGGAATTCCAGTACAGAATCTTGACGGACCCCACTACTTACCTCTCTTTCCACTGTGAAAACTGACCATGTATTCCTAATAATTGTTTCCTATCCTTTAACCAATTACTGATCATTGAGAGGACCTTCCCTCTTATCCCATTATTGCTTACTTTGCTTAAGAGCCTTTGTTGAGGGACCTTGTCAAAGGCTTTCTGAAAGTCAAAGGACACTATATTGACTGGATCACCCTTGTCCAAATGCTTGTTGACCCTCAGAGAATTCTAATAGATTAGTGAGGCATAATGTTCCTTTTCAAAACTTATGGTGACTCTTCTACAACATATTGTGTTAATCTATATGTCGGATAATTTTGTTCTTTACTATAGTTTGAACCACTTTGTCTGGTACTGAAGTTAGGCTTACTGGCCTGTAATTGCCAGGATCGCCTCTTGAGCCTTGTTTAAATATCAGCATTACATTAACTTTGCTCCAGTCTTCTGGTGGAGAGGCTGATTTAAGTGATCGGATACATACCATAGTAGTTTTACCATTTCATCTGAGTTACTTCAGAACACTTGAGTGAATATCATCTGGTCCTGATTTACTTCTGATACTAAACTGGGAGGAGTGGTAGATACGCTGGAGGGGAGGGATAGGATACAGAAAGACCTAGACAAATTGGAGGATTGGGCCAAAAGAAATCTGATGAGGTTCAATAAGGATAAGTGCAGGGTCCTGCACTTAGGACGGAAGAACCCAATGCACAGCTACAGACTAGGGACCGAATGGCTAGGCAGCAGTTCTGCGGAAAAGGACCTAGGGGTGACAGTGGACGAGAAGCTGGATATGAGTCAGCAGTGTGCCCTTGTTGCCAAGAAGGCCAATGGCATTTTGGGATGTATAAGTAGGGGCATAGCGAGCAGATCGAGGGACGTGATCGTTCCCCTCTATTCGACATTGGTGAGGCCTCATCTGGAGTACTGTGTCCAGTTTTGGGCCCCACACTTCAAGAAGGATGTGGATAAATTGGAGAGAGTCCAGCGAAGGGCAACAAAAATGATTAGGGGACTGGAACACATGAGTTATGAGGAGAGGCTGAGGGAGCTGGGATTGTTTAGCCTGCAGAAGAGAAGAATGAGGGGGGATTTGATAGCTGCTTTCAACTACCTGAAAGGGGGTTCCAAAGAGGATGGCTCTAGACTGTTCTCAGTGGTAGCAGATGACAGAATGAGGAGTAATGGTCTCAAGTTGCAGTGGGGAAGGTTTAGATTGGATATTAGGAAAAACTTTTTCACTAAGAGGGTGGTGAAACACTGGAATGCGTTACCTAGGGAGGTGGTAGAATCTCCTTCCTTAGAGGTTTTTAAGGTCAGGCTTGACAAAGCCCTGGCTGGGATGATTTAACTGGGAATTGGTCCTGCTTTGAGCAGGGGGTTGGACTAGATGACCTTCTGGGGTCCCTTCCAACCCTGATATTCTATGATTCTGTTTAATTTATCAATTTGTTCAAAAACCTCCTCTATTGCCACCTCAATCTGGGATGGTTCTTCAGGTGGGTCACCTAAAAAGAAAGGCTCAGGTTTGGGAACCTCCCTCAAAACCTCTGCAGTGCAGATTAATGCAAAGAATTCATTTAACTTTACCACAACAACCTTGTCTTCCTTGAGCGTTCCTTTAGCACCTTGATCATCCATTGACCCCACTGATTGTTTGGTAGGCTTCCTGCTTCTGATGTGACATTTGTATGACAGGATTACATCCTTCTATCTTACATCAAAGCTAGCAAAAATGATGGCACTGAGTTTGCTACAGTTCTGGCTTGTTAGCTTGAGGTCTGTGTGGGTGAAACATACTACCTAGGAGACATGTGGCCCAGGTGTTGGACAACTCTTTACATGTACGTGAGCATGCACAGTGTCCATTTGGGGAAGGAAATTGAGAGAGAAAGGGATCAACAACAGCATAATACACTTCTCTCTTTCTGTCTTGCCCACCATTTTGCATTCACTACAAGTGCATAAAAGAAATGTAACTGATGGGTATTGTGCCTCAGTCACCTGAAATTTTGCTTGCACAGAATTTTGAGCAAAAAATTTTGCACATTTTTCCATCTTCTCTTCTAGCCTTTCTCTTTTAATTCCTACATTCGCAATCTGAACTGCAGATAACTGGCAGATATGCACATCCACTGACATTTCTTTCCCAGTAAGATATGAATCAAAGTTAGGGTAAAATTTTCATAAGAATCTTAGTGACTTCAAGTCTAAGTCCTATTGACTTACATTGATACTTAAGCTCCCAATTGACTTAGCTGGTTTTGAAAATTTCACCTGTAGTCTGTAAAGAGTGCTGGTTCTGAAGATACTCTCCATTCTTTCCCTTTGTCCCTTACAGAGGGGTGCATGATATGATTGTCAGTGTTTAAACCTTAAGATGTATCCTAGATTATCCTGATATGCCTAAATATTATCCAAAAAGTGTGTGATTGTATAGGTGCTGAAAAGTCTATTTGAAAGATTTGATTTAGCGATCAAAGTTTAGCTTTAACTTGGACATTTTATAAGTATTTCTTCATTTACTATTTGTTTTAAAATGGGGGGAAAGACCCTTGCTTTGGAGGTTTTTGGCAGTTATCAAGCTGGAATGGAGTTGAGGAGCTATTGTAACTGTTATGTGCAATATTTCAACCATAAATAAATCAAATACAGCTTATACCTAATGGAGTGCAATTTGGCATTATGCACCAATGTTTCATTACAATACGTATTTAGAATACTACAGTAAGCATCTTATTTAAAAAAAATAAAAAACCTCAACAGCTTTCTTTTAGTGCTGCAGGTGACTGGATAATGTTTTAAATGTGCTAATTACTCAAGTCAATCTTCCAAACCAAGGTAGGAGTTTATATAAGTGAAGATACATGTTGTAAGCGATTTAAATGTCATTTTAATTTAAAAATAATCTTTCGTTATTTCTGTGGACCTAGTTCTGGTTTCACAGCAGCGTCGCTCTTTTGACTTCAGTGAAATTATTCCAGACTGTAACCAGTATAATTGAGATCAGAATCAGGCCTCTTATTCACATAAGCTAAAACAAAGAGCCAATCTGACTCTCTAACGCCAGAGTAACTCCATTGAGTATAAATTAGCTACTCTGGAATCTAAGCAGTCTGAGCAATGTTATTTAATTCTTAAATGTACTATAGCAAGATCCAGACCAGAGTATTGTTTTAGTGAGTAGTTTATAAAATCTGAGTTTCACAGTGGAATCTTTGATATGATCATAGCAGCGCTAGGTTTTCCCCCCGTACCACACAACTGTAGAGATCTGGGAAATATCTGTATTATTTTTATGAGTGTGAGTGTGTGTGTGTTTGAGAGGTTACTTGCTATGGAGTTGTATCAAATGGGACCATGATGGGGAACCAAACAGTAAAGCCAACAGGATTGCCTAGCATCCCAACAAATGCTGAAACATAACAGACGGGCTACTAGCTGTGAAGAGGTGACTTCTCAGCTCCAGCCCTGGTACATAGTTGTTTTGCTAAGACTGAGATTCTGGAGATCAAAAGACACTGATCAGATAAAAGATCTGCCCTGCAGAGAGTGAGGGAGAAAGTTGTCAGCTGCTGCGGGATGACACAGATTGAGAGCATCAGCGTCTGCTGTAAGCAGGCTGTAACTTGCTGCCCCATATTCTCTTGAGGACTAAGGCTGACATGTCTACTTAGGGCCTTGAGGGGAATGCCAAGCATAGGTAAGACACTATGCGTACAGGTCACTTGGCTTTAAATCCATTTCTCTGAGTGCTATGAACCTTTTGGCAAATAAATCCTGCTTTTGTTTTGAAGGAGTTGCTTCTGTGTCACTGCATTCAATTACTGTTTCCGCGCTCCCGAAGGGAAACTCTCTTGCAGGTGACAAGTCCGTTGGGCCTGCTAGGTATCCTAGTTGGCAACCAAGGGAGGTGTAACCTGGAGACCCAGTTGGAGAGTGGTTGGGTCACACACAGTCTCACCTCAAAGAGAAGTGATGAGACAGGTCTGTGACTTTAAAGGGTTACACTCAGGGAAAAGGATATCAGAAGGTGCCAATTTATGCAGGGATTGTGACAACCACCATGATGACAGGTTTAAGAGTAGCAGCCGTGTTAAGAAAAAGCTGATCTATGCAGGAAAGGGTCATTCTTATTCAATTGCATTGCACTTCCTTAAGCTATTGCACAGGTTCAGAATTTTCAAGGGTTATGTCAGATATTAGCTATTAGTTTTGTTTTCATATAAATATGTTTTTGGAATTTTGTCTACATTAAACAATCAGTTTTGAATTAGACTCCATGTAACTGATTGGTGAAGGCACAGCTAGTGAAGATTCACATGCCTGCACTACAAAGAGCTTCATTAAATGAAATATAGATCAAAAATACTTGGCATACATTAATCCTGCAAGATCCATGGCATTGACAGCCTTTCTCCTGCGCCCCCTTTCCCCATAGTTTTGAAGTTTTTAACAAATAAGCAGCTTTGTAAAATGGATTTTAAAGTTCTCTTTGATGTGTAAACCTTTGGAAACACTGAATATCTTATGTTCTTTTTTGATACACTAATCAGCTAAAGGACAGACACATGTTATATTATAAGAGCAAACAGAGTGCATCTGCTCAAGGGATCAGAGAGAAAGATACAAGGTTTGACAGCTGTAGACTTCTAAAAGAGGCTGGACGGAAATGAAATTTTGCAGAACAAGAGCTGTTAGTATTGTGACAATCAGTTTTCATCTAAATAACAGCATTTGCACCACAGACATCTCTGAAACAGTGACATTTTAATGAGATTTCTGCATGTTTACATTTGCGCAGCAAAGTAGTAGAGCAACAAATCCTATACCAAGATCTAAAACTTGGTTCTACCTTATGTCTAAGGAATATCAATTAGATAGAAAAGAAATTAAAATGTCAAGGCTTGATGATAGAACATTAAATGATAAAGTGAAGAACAGTGACAGGAAAGCCATTATGATAACATGTTGTACTTCATGTTGACTTGTATTTAACACTTTATCCATGTTGATTTCATCTTGTCCAGATATTCTAGTCATCTGATCTCTTAAAATGATTAAAAGCTGTAATTTCCCCATAAAAAACACTTCACAGTCACTAATTACATTTCTTGCATCACAAAATTCTTATTCCCAAAGCTGTTGCCTCCATTTTAAAATCCTATAAAAATAATCGAGTGATATTCATCTAAGCCCATAGCCATTCAGTTCAAATGATATGCCAACATGTGGCTTCATTCTGATCTAAAAGCACTTTCACATCTGTCAGGTTTCAGAGTGGCAGCCGTGTTAGTCTGTATTCACAAAAAGAAAAGGAGTACTTGTGGCACCTTAGAAATTTGTTACTCTCTAAGGTGCCACAAGTACTCCTTTTCTTTTCACATCTGTGTAACCCCATTAAATTCAGTGGAGTTACTTCTGATTTACACTGTATAAACAAAATCAGAATCAAGCCCTTATGTACCGTGTGTGTGTATAATATATATAGCTGCATATGAATGTATCGTTCGTTGTGCATGTGGTGTTAAGCTTTTATTACATGGCTTACCATGTTTCTTCTAGTTTTCTCTCTTTCATACCTGTTCTTCAGATTGTGTTCATTGTGTTATTGAATAGTCTGCACCGAGAACCAGATTGATCATATGTCCCAAGGGCTGCAAATAATTTGCATATACATTTCCATAAATATACGTGTACTGGGCTTTCCCTCACACTAGCTTTACACTGCATTAATTCCATTTACTCCAGAGAATTCCCTCCTGGTTTGCACTGGTGTAAATGAGATCAAGCTCATGCTATGTGTGTATCACTTTGTATTCTCTACATAATGCAGTTAGAATAAATTAACTATATATGAATGCATAAAATGTTTTATTAATGTTTTAACTAAAATGAATACTGCATTTTTCATTCTCCTTCCCCCTTTTTAAGCTTTATTTCTCTCCTTTCTGATCCTCCTCTCTCTCATTTCTCTGTGACAATTTCCTTCCTCACTATTTTTTCTCTGCCTTGTTTCCCTATCTTTCTGTGTCCATTCTTAAATGGCCTGTCTCACCATTCTTTCCCTTCCCTCTATCCTATTCCACTTTTTCCTTTATACTCATTTCTTTTCTCTCTTTTCTCTTTCCCTAATTTTTGCTCAGCAACCATGAGACACAGAATATTTCCATGGGCTTGTGATTGGGCATTAGTGATTTACATAAGAATGACCATACTAGGTTAGATGAATGGTCCATGTAGCCCGGTATCCTGTCCTCCAACAGCAGCCAGTGCCAGATGCTTCAGAAGGAATGAACAGAACAGGGCAATTATCAAGTGATCCGTCCCCTGTCATCCAGTTCCAGTTTCACACCCAAACTGACAGAGGCCAGCAACAACCTTATTACGTATTCTGCTTTATAATTAGTTAGCAGTAGGCTTGGGATTTTTGATGTGACTTAGTAGACCAAAAGTCAGGGAAAAAAATTCATTTTCATCAATGCAATTCACTTGTGCAATGTAAATAAAATTTAGTGTTTCTTCCAAAAGTGTGATATAAAAAAATAATTTCATAATGTGAAATTTAAAAAACAAAAACAAACAGTCCTACATATTTCTGAAGTGTGCTGTCAATCACTTCACACACACACACACACACACACACACACACACACACACAGCCCTCTCTTTCCACCCACTCCCCAAAAAGAGACCTAATACAAAGTGGCAGCTAAAAGCTACCAATCCCTACTGTCACCAACTAATTAACTTTCTCATTCGCATTCTGATTAGACTTGAAACTTATGTGGGATGCTGCCAAGAAACCTAACAATAAAATGCTAGTTTAAAATATTGAACAAGTTAGAAAAGATCTCAAGGCCTGGAATACATAGCATTACTTTGAAGGAAACCGATATCTTCAGTCTGTATACATCGTATACTTTCTAAATACACAGCCATCACTTTGAAATCCAGGTAGATCCATAGCTGCGAATGGATCTACACACCTGTCAGGAACAATGGAACCCAACTCCATACTATTTTGGGCCACTGTCTTGGAATTCCTCAAGATCCCCAAAGTTTTTGTGTATCATTTGCTATAAAAGCATATACATAGAAAATCACATGTCCAGTAGTGTTGAGCACCCATACTTGTTAATTTAACTGAAAGCTGTAGGTAGTCAGCTGCTTTAAAAATCAGTTGCCTTTTTATCCCGCCACCTAAAACTTCTCTCTGACTTTACTATGAATTCTGAAGTCTATGGGCCAGATTTAAGGTATTTTGGTGAATAAAGATACAGATAGGTGCCTAGAGGAATTTTTAAAAGCACACAGGTGTCCCATTTCAGCACAACCACAACTATAGTATCCCTCAGTAGTCCAAGAAAGGCACCCATTCTCAGGCTTCCAGCTCCCCACCTTTGCCTTTCTAGGTGGAGATCCATGCCTCCTTTCTGACTGGGGTATTTCCAGGCTGCACAGTTGCCTGCCTTTACTGTTATTCCCAGCATAGACAGGTTGCCCAAAGACGTCTGCTTGCTTTCTCTTCAGCCACAGTTAACAGATGCAATTGATACACTTATAAGTTATTACACAGGACTTCCTATACCTACTTTATTCTTAAGGTAAAAAGCATTACAGAGAAAATATATTAATCAACAAAAGAGCATGTACACATGCTAATAAACTTACAGAGTTCTCCCTAATGTGGATTCTGGCAGGAAAGGTCCTTTAGCCCCAAACCAAGGGGATTCCTTGTGGTTACAGGTTCACCACAGCTTCAGCTCAGAACAAGCATCTAATCTTATGAGGCCTCAGTAGGCCCAGTCCTTCCAACCCTTCACAAAGGATTGGGGCCCTCTGTGGACGAGGGATCCTGTCCATTTGTTAGATCAGGAAGAAGACTCTGAGCCGGTTTAAAACCAGACTATCCAAAAGCTTTCTTTGTCTGTTGGTTCCTGGAGAAACCAGTTTGAACTAGTATATTCACACCTCTCCCAGAGTGTGTCTTTAACGGCTAATAAGGGAGGAAGTACACTAGCATCACCCTGCCGTACTACAGAAGGTACATATGATGTCACAATAATATACACACAATTGCATTTTTAATACAATATATCCCAAAGGTATTAACCCTAATTCAGTAAGGTTTAACTTAATTTAATAAAGATTATCTTAATTCCATTAGGCTTGTTCAGGATATTGTTAGTCTGTCACAATAGGTTCATAATTCCCATAGTGCCTAGGCCCTTTTGAAAATACTACTAGGTACCTGTCTGCATTTTTAGATACCCAAATACCTTTTTTAAAATGTGATCCATAGCCTCTTGTAAGATCAGACCCTTAGAGCCTGTGAAATCCCATTCATTCAGTTATGAGTTGTGTAAAACCATGTTAACCTAGTTATTCATACACATGATGCCGAGAGTTAAGCACTGGCATCCATTAGAAAGCCTGCCTATGAGATTTCTGCATCAGTAACCTTTGTATTGTGACTCCTTGTGCTGTTTTGCTATTTGGTTAAACAATGTATTTGTGAGGGCTGAATTCTGCTGGAATTGAATGTGATGCCATAACAAAAAAATACTAATGAACGGTCTATTTTTCCTAGACAGCAAGGGGAAAAAAATCACCCAACTTTTTTCAAAGATGCTACTTGGTTTGTAAATTGAAAAATTGCTTGACACTATGCTAAGAATTGAATTGACATGAAATGGAAATACAATATTTTATAATGCGACAGATTCCCTAACTCGGGTTCATGGACTGTGCATTCACTTGGTCTGCCTGACATTTAAATTTGTGTAAATTCAGTGGTTTATAAGAAAAGCATCTGTTGTTGGAATGACAATAGCAAGATACAATACTGAGGAAAAAAATCTAATTGTTATTAGCTATTAAGCTAGAATGTCAATGAAGGGGCCCTCATTGTGTTCAGACTCTGGCATCAGCACGGATAGGAAATTGGCCAGCTCATCAGGGAATATAGTACATTAGCGAGTGATTCAGCTGTGACGGAGTGTGTGCATTAAAAAGCGTGACTTAGAAAGTTTCTAATATCATAAATCAAGAAGAGATTTCATGCACAACACATTCATGAAGGAATATAATATATTTTGTGTGCCTCAGCTTAACTAAGTTAAAACTTTAATCACATTAGAGTCAATATTTCATTTTTCCAACTTTTTTCATGCTATTGGCATGCTTCTTGTAGTAGTACGCACTGAACTGTTTTTTTGCAGCTGGTAGCTTGAATTTTGCTATGTATGTCAAGCTGAGTCAAGAGTAAGGCAGGTATCTGGTAACTTCTTGTTCAAGATTTCTAGTTGGGAATTTTCAGTAACTAAATGGTGGGGATTCTTTTGAATGACTTTATAATTATATCAAAAAGCTCTGAGATCATGAATCCACTGACATTATTTCCATTTTCCAGTGTGAAATGAAAGTAATTACTGTACTGCATATATGGGCATCTTATTAGATTTGCCTTAAAGCTGCCTTTTGAAATTGAGACTTCTGTTAATGAATGAAGCAAGTAATGCCTTTCAGTAATTTAATGTTGCAAACATTAACATATTTTTCAAAAACACATTTGAGAACACTTGTTTTTTTACCTTAGTTTTATTTTTAGAGTCTGAATTAGCCTATTCCATTGCAGAAATTTTGGTAGCCAGCTGGTTTCTAATTATTGCAACAAATGTGATTCTGGTATGCAATGGCCAGTTTCATAATCTCAGTATACTGAAGAATACTATAGTACAGCTTTTTTTCATTAAAACCCCACTATAAACTCTTTACACAGGACATAGTATACAATATAGAAAACAAACAACTTTTGTCGTAGGAGTAGCATGAAAAAAAAAGAACAGAGGTGAAAAGCATCTTTAATTTTCTCCTCAGTGCATAGCTTCTGTAGTTTATCATAACTTTTTCTTAATCTAGCAAAATGTGCTGTGCAGTGAAGGGAAATTTAAAATTCTTATTCCTAAATTTTAGTCCAGGTTGAAGATCACAGTGATACCCATTCTGGAGCTCTCTGTCTACTGAGAGTTGTCTCCCTCTCTTCCCACTTGATGCTAAGATGGTTGAACATCATAATTATGTAATCACTGCACTTTGTTTTAAGATCTCAAGATATGCCCAATAAAATTTTGTTTGCTAGATAATTTCTAAGTAAAATCAAAACCCTCTGATATGGGTTCTGAGGGAATCTTTTGCATTCACATTAACTTGTGTTGGACATGACTGGACAAACATGCTGATGATTGCCATATATCAGAACTTTTGTACTTGAGATGAGTTATTTTTTTAATAGTTCTCTCCCACATGTTTGCCTGGGCACATTTTTGTGGCAATATTTCTCTGCATGCGCCAATTCTCAGGCCCTCCTTGTATTTTTGCATGCTAACTTCATCACCATGTTCATATAGAGTTGCATTTGCTGCAAATGCCTGCTCCTGCTTCTCTCCTATCATTTCATTGTCTCGTCTGTGCTGTCAGCATGGGATTCTTGCCTTGCTCTAATGCTAACATCAGTTTAGGCTGCTTTTTTCCAAGTTTATCCACAGTAGGATGGTTCTGCTTTACCTTTTCTTTCTTTTACTCCTCCCACTTTAGCAATGACCAAGCCCCCTATTTTGTATTTTTACCTCTTTTTCACCATCCTCTGCATACTGATACACAAGGTGATGCTTTCTAAACCCCCTTTCTTCACTTGTGCTTTGCATCACTGCTGAAAACTTGACTCAGCTTGACATACTTAATGAGATTCAACAGTAAGGCAGGTACCTGACTTTCCCTCTTAGCTTGTTTCTCTTTGTACCACTGGCCATTGAACATCTCACAGATTGAACTGGCCTTAGTTACTGAACAAATGGCTGCTGCTTCTTTTTTGTTTGTTTTTAATTTCTTGGAAGATTGAATCTGAGCACATTGTTTTCTGAATACAAGTATAAAGCTCGCTGAACTACATGCTTTAGGTTTTAATGGGTAGGATAGTTGACTTATATATGATCATAGTTATACTGTACTCTCAACTTGAATAACACCTCACTTCTGGAGTTAAGTGTTTTTTAACATTAATTAGTTAAAACAAACAAACAAAACACTTATACAGAAGTATGCAGGCATGAACTTCATTCTGTGGGCAAGGAAAGAGATGAAGCCCCTCATCCTGCAAGTTGTCCTACACAATTGTAGACATCTGTTCATGTAGAACTGCTAGCAGGATCGGGGCCCATATGACTTGTCCAGCAAGTCCGTACAGAACCAGGAAGAGAACCCAGGTGTTTCAGGCTTTATTTGTATTTGGACAATATGCATAAGCATTGTCTGTATATCAAAGAGCTTTTAATATTAGAAGACAGTCAATGGGCAGAAATGGAGAGAGAAAGATACCATCCAAATACATACAATTGATAGACAAAATTTTCAATAGTGCTCAGCTGCCATTTAGGCACTTAAGTGAATTGGCAAGATTTCCAAAAGTACTCAGTACTCAGCAGTTGCTATTGTTCTCTATGGAAGCTGCTCACTCTTGAAAAGCTGGTTACCTCCTTTAATTATCTAAATGGGAGCTGAGCTCTTCTTTGAAAATCTGTTGTCATGCTTCTTTGTCTTTTTAAAATACTCACATCAACTATACCCCTATTTTCAATCCTATCCAATGTGGTAGCCATTGTAGATATCACAGAAGTGGGTTTCCTTTTCCAGGAGATTGTTTCACATTTACGAAACAACATTGGAGAAGGTTCAAAGTCAGTTGGGGGAGATGCTGACAAGGTCTCTAAAATCTCTAGACCATGATACCTCATTATTCCATAAGACGCAGTTTCTTTGTGTTACAGGGTATCTGTCCCCTGGTAGGGTCAGACACCCAGCCTATCTGTGATAGAGTCCACTAAAAAGAATGAGCCAACTCAGATCCACTAGTTACTAGATAATTACCTAAGTGGCAGGGTGGTAGTTAATTATTAAGGAACACCTGGTCCTCATAAAGGGTTATGAGGGCTCAGTCAGAAAGCCTTAGAAGGCAGAAGACAAGCGCCTGAGGAAAGGGACTTCTCAGGGATGAGGGTTAAAGAGCTCACTAGAAAAGAGGACCAAGGAAAGATGCCCCTGGAGGGAGGAGTATCCAAAAGTGCTATGAGAGGCAAAGACCTGGGGAGGCTCAGCCCCAGCAAAAGGACCTTATCAGATAGGGGTAAAAAGTCTGGGTTGTTGGGAACTACAAGCTGCTTCAGGGAAGACCTAAAGCTATTGGATCTCTTCAGAGGCCTTGGGGCCAGAGATGGAACTGTGCCCTGGGTGAGTGCAGGAGACTTGCCTCCAAAAGATGGTCCTGGATTGAGAGGGCCTTACTGGTGAAGAGTCTGGCTGGACGAGGAGAGACAGGTGAGGGAAGACTAAGATTAACTTGGCCCTGCAGCTAGGATGCTGGAGTGAAGTCACTGGCTGTTGACTAAATGAACTAAGTCCCTGAAGGGACCCTGTTTACTGTATACAAGCCTCACTGAACTTATTGATAGCCCATAAGAAGAAACTGAGGCAGAAATGCAGGCTTGGTTCCCAAGAGATCGCCAGTGGGCTCTCTAGGGGTGAAAGCCCACCTTTAACACTTTGGCTACAACAAGTTCTGTACAGCATACTTTTTGGAAGTTGTTGTCTTCATTCCAGTACCAAAATACAATTATCTGGAATGAGTGGTCAGTCACTGTGTTCTACTGTTATACGTGCAGGTGGACCAGAAGAATAAGTATGAGCGTGTGTCATACCTAGTAGCTTCCTGCAAGCTATGGCAGCTGCTTGAGCTTGTTTTGTTTTTTGTTTTTTTAAGTAGCGCTAAATTCATTACAAATCTAAAATCCAAACAGTGACATGTAAGGGTTTAGCTATCTAGTTAATGCTCATTTTGTAATATTAGCCACACAGTGAGAGAATTCAAGACTTGCATCATATTAGGGAGACACTAAAACATCCACAAGTAATCAAGATGTTTGGAAAACCACAGCATAGGTGGATTACATTGATAACTGCTATTAGCTCCTTCACTTGTGTGTTCCTCTTTACTTTAGAAACTACTTAGGACATATCATCAGACCAAGAAGTCATCTATATTTTCAAATTACAGGCATATCCATTACAGTACCATTGCATCACCTCACATTCTAAGCTAGTGTGATGATGCAGCTTCTAAAATGTGCTTTACTGCTTCAGGAAAGTAAACTATTGTAATTTATTTTTTTAAGTTACACAAACTATGGAAACTAGGTGCTGTGCAGACCATCCGTTTTGTTCTGTTTATACAGCACCTAACCGAATAGGGCTGGTCCATGTCTGGGGTTGCTAGGTGCTCTCTCAGTACAAGTAATAACTAATTTTTAATATTACTTAACTTCACAGGAACAACTAGTTTATAGGTCTGCATTACTAAGTCATTCTGAGTCCCCCCCCCCTTTTCCTTATGTTTCAGAATAGACAACTACTCTTCACTATGTGCTTAATTCAAATCAAAGACCATTGAAGTTGGTGGGAATTTTCATACCCCATCATAGAGGCAGGAACGAGGGTACTGGGGGTGCTGCCGCACCTCCGGGCTTGAAGTGGTTTCCATGATATAGAGGGTTTACAATTTGGTTCCATGACTCTCAGCACCCCCACTATACAAATTGTTCCTGCACCCCACATTTGGCTATTGACATGTGCATGGAATTTTTCATGTGCAAAAGGCAGTGGAAGGCTACCATCCTTTTTGAGAATAATCCATTAAAGGACCAGTAGTTTTGTATTTGTCTACTGAACAAGTTGCTGCATCAAGTTTTTGAGCTATGTTCCATACATTTATAAAGACACCTATTGGCCTAATGTACTTATAATCAAATTTAAGTTTTATTTAGATATTTAAAAATAAGTATTTTTGAAAGTACTTTTGATAGTTGGTTTACAAAATAATTTCCATGAAAACTCTGAAGAAATGACAAAAACTAATTAGATTTTTCTATATAATTTCAACATTCAAAAATTTTAATTTAAAAAATTGGAAGGTTTAGGTTTCTTTTAGTTTTCCAGGTTTTTATCCCTGCCCCTCTTTCCCTTCAGATATCACCTTTCCTCCCCTCCTCTTTGAAGAAAAAGGGGAAGCTGGAGAACGTAAAGTCAACCCCCCAAAATTGTATGTCCTTTTGAGAAACAATACAGAATGAAATCTTTTTTTCTAGTAGAAAAACTTCAAAAGAAACATATTTTTTTTATTTCCTTCAAAGAGACTTTCTATGGCTAGAACATTGCTGTGTTCTAATTTCTGACTGAATTTTACATTCCCAGGCACTCACAAAACACACATGCAATGCTGCATTCAATTTGTATACGCCCATTGCTACAGGCAAGAAATAATTACTCTGAGCTTTTTGAGAAACCTAGATATACTACTTAGTAGTATGGAAAGAACGAAAACATCAGTAATTTTGAAATGTAGAATGTATAATAATTGCATCTATTTTTAAATTTATATTTAAGTTCACAAATATGTACAGGGGAGAGTCTGGGGTTAAACAGTAAAATAATGTGTCATCTTAGGGTATAACTACACTGTAATTAAAAACCTCTAGCTTGCCTGTGCCAGCTATGGCTTGTGGAGCTTAAGCTGCAGGGCTGATTAATTGCAGTGTGGACTTCCAGGCTTGGGCTGGAGCCTGAGCTGTAGGACCCGACAAGGTGGGAGCATCCCAGTACATGGGCTCCAGCCGGAGCCTGGAAGTCTTCTCTGCAATGAAAGAGCCCTACAACCTGAGCACCATGAGCCGGTGTCAGCTGTTATGGGCTGGCTGTGGATTTTTAACTGTAGTGTAGACACATGGCATCTGATATCAAATATCACAGTGCGGCAGGGTCTCTAAATAATTATCAGACTTTAGCAGATGAAGGTCATTAGTTTGGCTCATGTTCTCTATGGGAAAATCTGTCTTTTAGAAGGTACAAAAATGAGAAATGCACTTTGTAATGACCACTACTTATATAATAGCAAATAATGGTGGCATTTTAGTAGCAATGCATATTTCATATTCTTGTTTACTTTACAAAAGTTTTTGTGAATTCAGTGGTAAAGAAGACTGAAGTCTTCTATGCATAGAATAGGTACAGCACAGCATGTGGTAATGAAAGCTTCCACGTGCTCCCTTGTCAACAAGCTTCAACCCTCCCTTGGGTGGATCACCTGTAATTGAGGAGAAAGGAGCTGCTTCTTTTCTATTGCATCCTTCATCTTTCAGCTGATACTGCCAGGAATAATGCCAATTTTTTTTTATGTGGAAACTAGACTGAGACCTCCCAACCAATGTTGCTTACTGCAGCTGCTAGTAGCTATATCACTGATTGGAATAGTACCAATACTAGTATCTAGCATCTCTTTAAATTGTCTGACTCCTCATCGTCTCCTTACGTTTGAGAAGCCATCTGCCGGAACAGCAGTGTATATATGTAGCTACGACTTGCATATTGTGAATAGTTAGTAAACAGCATTATTCCAAAAAACCCTCAGGTCTGTGTTGTTGCTTCATATCATAGAATCATAGAATATCAGGGTTGGAAGGGACCTCAGGAGGTCATCTAGTCCAACCCCCTGCTCAAAGCAGGACCAATCCCCAAATTAAATCATCCCAGCCAGGGCTTTGTCAAGCCTGACCTTAAAAACTTCTAAGGAAGGAGATTCTACCACCTCCCTAGGTAACGCATTCCAGTGTTTCACCACCCTCCTAGTGAAAAAGTTTTTCCTAATATCCAACCTAAATCTCCCCCACTGCAACTTGACCATTACTCCTTGTCCTGTCCTCTTCTACCACTGAGAATTGTCTAGAACCATCCTCTTTGGAACCACCTCTCAGGTAGTTGAAAGCAGCTATCAAATCCCCCCTCATTCTTCTCTTCTGCAGACTAAACAATCCCAGTTCCCTCAGCCTCTCCTCATAAGTCATGTGTTCCAGACCCCTAATCATTTTTGTTGCCCTTCGCTGGACTCTCTCCAATTTATCCACATATTTCTTGTAGTGAGGGGCCCAAAACTGGACACAGTACTCCAGATGAGGCCCCACCAATGTCGAATAGAGGGGGACGATCACGTCCCTCGATCTGCTCGCTATGCCCCTACTTATACATCCCAAAATGCCATTGGCCTTCTTGGCAACAAGGGCACACTGCTGACTCATATCCAGCTTCTCGTCCACTGTTACTCCTAGGTCCTTTTCCGCAGAATTGCTGCCTAGCCATTCGGTCCCTAGTCTGTAGCGGTGCATTGCGTTCTTCTGTCCTAAGTGCAGGACCCTGCACTTATCCTTATTGAACCTCATCAGATTTCTTTTGGCCCAATCCTCCAATTTGTCTAGGTCCCTCTGTATCCTATCCCTGCCCTCCAGCATATCTACCACTCCTCCCAGTTTAGTATCATCCGCAAATTTGCTGAGAGTGCAATCCACACCATCCTCCAGATCATTTATGAAGATATTGAACAAAACCGGCCCCAGGACTGACCCCTGGGGCACTCCACTTGACACCGGCTGCCAACTAGGCATGGAGCCATTGATCACTACCCGTTGAGCCCGACAATCTAGCCAACTTTCTACCTACCTTATAGTGCATTCATCCAGCCCATACTTCCTTAACTTGTTGGCAAGAATACTGTGGGAGATCGTGTCAAAAGCTTTGCTAAAGTCAAGAAACAATACATCCACTGCTTTCCCTTCATCCACAGAACCAGTAATCTCATCATAGAAGGCGATTAGATTAGTCAGGCATGACCTTCCCTTGGTGAATCCATGCTGGCTGTTCCTGATCACTTTCCTCTCATGTAAGTGCTTCAGGATTGATTCTTTGAGGATTCCTGCTCCATGATTTTTCCAGGGACTGAGGTGAGGCTGACTGGTCTGGTCTGTAGTTCCCAGGATCCTCGTTCTTCCCTTTTTAAAGATTGGCACTACATTAGCCTTTTTCCAGTCATCTGGGACTTCCCCCATTCGCCAAGAGTTTTCAGAGATAATGGCCAATGGCTCTGCAATCACAGCCGTCGATTCCTTTAGCACTCTCGGATGCAACTCATCCGGTCCCATGGACTTGTGCACGTCCAGCTTTTCTAAATAGTCCCTAACCACCTCTTTCTCCACAGAGGGCTGGCCATCTACTCCCCATGTTGTGATGCCCAGTGCAGCAGTCTGGGAGCTGACTTTGTTAGTGAAGACAGAGGCAAAAAAAGCATTGAGTACATTAGCTTTTTCCACATCCTCTGTCACTAGGTTGCCTCCCTCATTCAGTAAGGGGCCCACACTTTCCTTGGCTTTCTTCTTGTTGCCAATATACCTGAAGAAACCCTTCTTGTTACTCTTGACATCTCTTGCTAGCTGCAGCTCCAGGTGCGATTTGGCCCTCCTGATTTCATTCCTACATGCCCGAGCAATGTTTTTATACTCTTCCCTGGTCATATGTCCAACCTTCCACTTCTTGTAAGCTTTTTTATGTTTAAGATCCTCTAGGATTTCACCGTTAAGCCAAGCTGGTCGCCTGCCATATTTACTATTCTTTCGACTCATCGGGATGGTTTGTCCCTGTAACCTCAACAGGGATTCCTTGAAATACAGCCAGCTCTCCTGGACTCCTTTCCCCTTCATGTTAGTCCCCCAGGGGATCCTACCCATCCATTCCCTGAGGGAGTCGAAGTCTGCTTTCCCTGAACTCCAGGGTCCATATCCTGCTGCTTACCTTTCTTCCCTGTGTCAGGATCCTGAACTCAACCAACTCATGGTCACCGTCTCCCAGATTCCCATCCACTTTTGCTTCCCCCACTAATTCTTCCCGGTTTGTGAGCAGCAGGTCAAGAAAAGCTCCCCCCCTAGTTGGCTCCTCTAGCACTTGCACCAGGAAATTGTCCCCTATGCTTTCCAAAAACTTCCTGGATTGTCTATGCACCGCTGTATTGCTCTCCCAGCAGATATCAGGAAAATTAAAGTCACCCATGAGAACCAGGGCGTGCGATCTAGTAGCTTCTGCGAGCTGCCGGAAGAAAGCCTCATCCACCTCATCCCCCTGGTCCAGTGGTCTATAGCAGACTCCCACCACTACATCACTCTTGTTGCTCACACTTCCAAACTTAATCCAGAGACACTCAGGTTTTTCTCAAAAAGAAAAGGAGTACTTGTGGCACCTTAGAGACTAACCAATTTATTTGAGCATAAGCTTTCGTGAGCTATGCATCCAATGAAGCGAGCTGTAGCTCACAAAAGCTTATGCTCAAATAAATTGGTTAGTCTCTAAGGTGCCACAAGTACTCCTTTTCTTTTTGCGAATACAGACTAATCAGGTTTTTCTGTAGTTTCGTACCGGAGCTCTGAGCAGTCATACTGCTCCCTTACATACAGTGCTACTCCCCCACCTTTTCTGCCCTGCCTGTCCTTCCTGAACAGTTTATAACCATCCATGACAGTACTCCAGTCATGTGAATTATCCCACCAAGTCTGTTGTTCCAATCACGTCATAATTCCTTGACATCACCAGGACCTCCGGTTCTCCCTGCTTGTTTCCAAGGCTTTGTGCATTTGTATATAAGCACTTGAGATAACCTGCTGATCTCCCCCCATTCTCAGTATGAGGCAGGAGCCCTCCCCTCACAGACATTCCTGCCTGTGCTTCTTCCCGGTATCCCGCTTTCCCACTTACCTCAGGGCTTTGGTCTCCTTCCCCCAGTGAGCCTAGTTTAAAGCCCTCCTCACTAGGTTAGCCAGCCTGCACGCAAAGATGCTCTTCCCTCTCTTCGTAAGATGGAGGCCATCTCTGCCCAGCACTCCTCCTTCATGAAACACCATCCCATGGTCAAAGAATCCAAAGCCTTCTCTCCGACACCACCTGCGTAGCCATTCGTTAACTTCCATGATTCGACGGTCTCTACCCCGGCCTTTTCCTTCCACGGGGAGGATGGACGAGAACACCACTTGCGCCTCAAACTCCTTTATCCTTCTTCCCGGAGCCACATCATCTTTGTGTAAAGAGGAAAAAGACACAAATATACTTATGTATAAAAGTATCTGGGTTTGCTATCCACACAATATACTATTGTTTGTTATTTTGTACACATAAAAGAATGCTGGGTGTCGTACAGGAGAACTCTAGGGACGTGGTTCCTGCCCTAAAGAGTTAACTATCTACACACTAATCCTGCAATTGGCAGCATGCAGGCGGACTGTTGATCTTGCATGTAGCCCTGTTGCTTTCATAAATATTTTGCATGGGAGCAGCAGTCTGTTCAGTTGCCAGATTGTAGTCTAATTTAGATATGATGCAACCAGTGGGCTTAACAAACAGCAAAGGAGGACCTGATTTAAAGGTGCATATCCTTTTATGCATTTGGTTTATAACCTTTACATGGTAAGATTTTTATACCCTTGTTCCCAAACACACACAAGTCACCATTCCTGAAAAAATTATGCAGTGCTGAGACTCATTAACCACTCTCAGCTATGAAAAGTAAGCTCCATTAAACACCTAATGGTGTTTGTGGCAAACAGAGGTAAAAACAGGATGATGGGATGTATTCCTGTCTTGACTGCACAAACCACACTGGAGTCAATTCATATAATAAAGTTGGCCAGGGTCAGATAGAAATTTCAACTGTCTATTTACTGTATCCGTATTTGAAGCAATGGTTTACTGTGTTGTGCAATAGGAAATGAATACCCGCAATAGTAACTTGTGGTCTGTCTGGTGGCTGTAAGACAAGGAATGTAATTACTAGAGACATAAGATCACCCCTACATAATGGAAATTGCAAGAGCTTTACAGTGTTGTAAAGTAGTACATTTTTTATAATAACCCTTAATTTATGGAAATACAATGCACTTCCAAGTATCCTAGTCAGCTGCAATATTACTTGGAATATTAACCAGAGGAGAAAGTTACCAGATAAAATATAACTTTCATTCAAAAGCATTTATAAATAAGAAAGAATGGGAGAATATGCTTCAAATTATTTTCCTAAATTGAAAAGCCTGGCTTTTGTCTTTGATATAATTTATTAGAACAGTATCACTTGTTCAAAGAGCAAGTTGTCAGCATTTAAAAGGAAAGTAATATATGAAAAGACATGCTATGTTTGAAACAACGGATTGCCGCAAATAATAGTCTGACTTAAAAAGTAATTAGAGAAGTCAGTGCTAATTGGAATAGAAATTGCAAGTGAATCTTTAATGTCCAGGTGCATAGTGGGGAGAGAAGGGATTTGCTTTCAGGCATTTTTGGAAGGGTGATGCAAGTACGTTTACTCTGGAAAATAATTTACTAAGTCATCTGTTTATGCTTTCAAATGTAAAATATGAACATTGAGTTCAATAAAGGAAGCAGAATATAGTCATCACAATCATGGCTGGCACAGCTATTCCTAACAGAGAACAATAACCTAATAAATCAAGGCTGCATAAGCCAAACAATAGACCCAAGTTTAAAGGAGTTCTTATCCTAGTTTGCTGAAAAGACCAAGTGAACACAAGTGGAAATCACTGCAGCAAAAATCTTTAAATAATCCCAAATTATATTAACCACCCTGCCAGAGAGTAACTCCATCATGTTTATTGAAGCTCAAGAAGGCCTGTGGAATATTTGAGTTATCACTTATGAAACAGATGCTTGCCCCTCCTGGCTGTTGACTACAGACACAATAGCTATGCCTACTACTAACTGAAGTGATCAATGTGTCCTGCAGAGAAGCAATGGAGGAAACCTTTCCAACCTTCCATAGCACCAGCTCAGTTTTTAGCTACATCTGCTGGCATCCTGGGAGCTCTGCAACTGGACTTCAAAACAGGTCGCAGCATGAAGATCACACTGCAGCCACTAAAATCTGACTTCCTGATAGCAATGGGCTGTATTTCCCAGTTGTCAAATATGTAAACTGTCCAGAAATGGTTAGCAATTCTCCCTGAGCAGGGGAGCGCTTGCTGGCAGAGGCAGCATCGGAGATAGGAGGAGTGTTGTGCTTACACCAGTGCTGAGCAGCCTGGGATCAGGGAAGAACAATAGGCTCCCAGTAGCCACTGATTTCAAGTGTGGGATGCAGAATCTAGACCTGAATCTCAAGGCTCATGCTACTCAACCTCTCTGAGCTTTTGACACATCCATCTACATGATGTGACAGCACTAGACCGCATGGAACTACAAATCTATACCACTGAGAGAAATTACCATAGTTAGAGGTTACGTGTTGAGGTAGAAAGATAGAAAAGTCTGATGTTAAAGGCTGAGAGACAGAGAAAACTAGAGTTGACAATTGTTGGGGGAAGGAAGGGGAGTCCCGGTTTTGATATAGTAGGTTTTAAGAAATCATTGGGACTTCTAAGAAAAGATCCTGGTGAGACTGAAGGCGACGTGACTCCAGACAGAAGGACAGAGTTCAGGGTGGAGAGGTGGACTTCTGAGTTGTTGGCATAAATGTGGTAGGTGAAATGGTGGAAGTGAATAAGGTTGCCCAGGGAGCAGGGAAAGGGACCAAGGACCGAACAATGAGGAATATCAACAGAAACAGGCAGTAGAGGAGAAGAGCAGCCACCCAAGAACACACTGAAGGGCCTGTGAGCCAAGCACTGTAGTCTAGTATGAAAGCCAGGCTTTAGGGAAGCTAGAGCAGCAGATCTCTCCAGAAGGAGGTCCACTTTGCCAAAGCCTCTGGAAATATAAAGAAGAATGATCAGAGAGTTGTCTTATATTGTATAACCAGCTGTTCTCATTCTAAATATTGTCACGAAAATGGATTAATGTAATAATGCATGTTCCAGTTCTAGTGAACATAGAACGATTGCACAGATTGTAATACATTATGCCACCTTAAACCAGGACATGACAAAGTTAGCTGCGTACTGTAAGACTTGGTGCCTCCAGCCAAGCGTCAAAAACAGTTTCCGGTTTGTTCCATCTTCATCACGCCAGCGCAACCCGAGAACTGAATGTTTATCTGAATGGTCAGAAGGTGAAGCATGAAGTAGAACCTTAGACTGCACACTGACTTACCATGCCCACCTGAAGATGACAACAGCTACAGTTAACACACATAACAATTTTCTTAGCAAACTGGCAGGTTCGTCATGGGGTGCTCGTGCTCCAAATCTGCGGACATCAGATCTTGCCACCTCATATTCGATGATGGAGAACTGTGCGCCAGTATGGAGCTGACAGTCACCCACCAAACTGGTGGATACACAGTTACATGCCACCATGTGTATCATCTCCAGCACACTGCATCTGACTCCACTCCCATGGCTTCCAGTTCTGAGCAATATTGATCCTCCTCATATCAGATGAGAGTTTGCCACTGGCAAGTTACTGGAGAAAGGATGTGCCAGTTCGAGCCTGCTGCTGCACAATGACCTTTTTAAACCACCAGCTGCACGTTTGCCATCACGTCACCCATTATGGTCTCATCTGCCACATCAGGATGTTCGGGCAGAAATACTCTGGCGAGAGAAATGGATATCGGTTATAATGCCCAACCAGTCCCTCATTGCTGACCCCACAATTTGCCTGCCTGGTTTTAACCTGCCCTGTCGCCAATGGTCCCTGTTGGATAGGTTCTGGACCGGGCAGGGTCTCTGTGCAGCCAACCAGTATCGCTAGGGCCTTTGTGCCAGCCCTTTGTGCAGCTGCGGCACAACACAGATGATGCTGCACATTGTCAATGAATGCCTGCTGACTAGGGTCAGCGGTGGCCTAGAACAGTGGTCTCCAAACTGGGGTGCACGAACCCCAAGGGGTTCGCGAGACGATCCCAAACTGGGGTGCACGGCAGGAGTAGCGCTGCCAGACAGCGCTCTGCCATTTTTTTTCTTTGGCAGCAGCTCTGCCCGTCCACGGCTGGTGTTCCCCTCCAGCAGCCCACCTGCAGCAGGTCTTCCGTTCTTCTTCCTCAGTGGCAGCAGGTCACCCTAGGGGTGCATGAGCCAAAAAGTTTGGAGACCACTGGCCTAGAAGAACTGCATCATGCCTATAATAGAGCCAGACTCACCCGGTGGTGCCTCCTGCTGGTCGTCCTTGGGAATTAGCTCACCGGCCTCTGGAGCGCCCTCTGCCGTCCGGTGATCCGCCTGTCACTGGCCCCCGTCCCTCCCAGACCCGGTGCCCTTTTGTCTGGGGTGCTGCCCCTCTGGCAGCAACCCCTCAGTCTCAGGGCCTCCCCACCCAGGGAAACCCCCCACCCACTATCCCCACTTCACTTCAGTCTTGGCTACTGCCAGCCCTCACTTAGCCCCACTCTTTGTGAAGACTGCAGTGTATCAGCCACTCATCACGGGTGAAGGGGCTTGGACCTGCTGCCTCTGTCTAACTGTGGGCTGCCCCCTTGCAACCCCAGTACCTAATAGGCCCTAATCTAGGCCTCGCAGCCTGGGGGTTTCCAGGCTGGAGCTCCCCTTCTCCCAAGGCCTTTCACCCTCAGCCCTGCCCCAATCTAGGTATTCCCTCAGGTCCCTGCAGCCAGGCCCTTCCCTCTCTGAACACAGAAAGACTGTGGCTAAGCGTCAGCCTAGCAGTCCCTTTATAGGCCCAGCTGCAGCGATTTCCCCAATCAGCCTAGCTTCTCTTGCCCTCAGCCCTGGCTCTCTCCCAGGGCTGGCTTTTAAGCCCCACCGGGCAGGAGCAGGTAACCACCCCGCTACAATGCCACTGAAGATGCCATCGGTTGGCTAGATGACTTATGCGCATGCTAAATAAATACATTATTAGTATTTACATGATACATATAATAAGATATAGGGCCTATAGTTATGACTGAAGGCCTTTGGGCACCTAATATAAAATAAAGTATCATGTAACCCTGGAGAGAGAAGGAATAAAGTCTAGGATCTATCCAGGCCTGCCCCATGTTGTCTATGCAGAAAATCTGATCCAGGCAGATTTTGTTCCATTATCTCCATTGCCTTTTCACTGATCAGGTAATTTTTTTCACTGAGTTGTGGTTTTAACCTCACAAGTTACTAATGCAGTAAATGTTTCACATTCATAATTACACAAACATGACTGCACTTTAATCTGTAAAATTTGCATTTATATTTTCATCCCAATGATTCATCTATTAAGGTCACCCTTACTGCGTTGTGAAGTCAGATAAAATACTTTGGGCCTGAATCTCTTGTTACTTTCACCAGCATAAATTAGAAGCAGCTTCATTGAAGTCATGGAGAGAGACAAATCAGGCCCTTTATAACTACAATATCTTGACCTACTTGATGCCAAAAAATTGTCATTGTTTGGTAACTCTGATCTTAATCATAACAATTATAAATGACTGTGTTTTTTGATACTTTCCCCTGTAGTGTAGCGGAGGGAAAAAAATCAAGTGTTCGTATTAGTCCACAAAATGTGCGTTTTTACTGAAAACCATAATAAAAGAGGAATATTTTGAAATACTTAGCTCTCATGTTAATCAAATTATTATCATGACCAATATACACATTGTTACATTTTCAGTGTCACTGGTCTATTGGATTACTCCTCACTCATCTAATAATAGTGACAATCTTCATAACAACCTTCATAACTTGTGTTATTCAACACTATAAGATCAGTTGTCACTTAGCTCAGATGGACAAAAATAGATATATCGGAAAAAGCCTTTGCAAAAGAAAAAAAAAGAGGAAATTTGCTTTAAATAATAATAAATCAAACTTACTGACTGGTTCCATTTTCTCCATTAGAGGTATTTAATTAGGTGCATTTGATGGAATCTTTGACACAGTTCCTAGACACCTGATATTTAAGGCTGTTTTGTAATTAGATGTCATATCATAAAAAGCTCTTCTGGCATGTGCATTCACTGTTGTTAACAGATTTCAAAATTAATATAGCAAATGTAATGCTAAGCAGGCTGTTGAATAATCTTTAAATTCCACCTAATAAACAACGTGTGTCTTGACAGTGTTGCTGACATAGGAAACTTTTTTCTTTTAAAAAGAAACACAGAATGGTGATCAAGTACTGTGAAGAACCTAAATATAGACCCAAAGGGCACTGCAGATTGTTCACGTTTTTCAGGAACTCAACTCTACTTCTGTTTCATCAAATAGTACACTGGGGCTCTGACATTAGTCACTGAAAGCAGCTCGGATTTAGCATCTGGACACAATGCAACCATATGTAAAACTGGAAAATAGATTTTTAAATAAATTCAAGTACTCACAGGACATTAGGAATTTGAAGCTTAATCTCCCAGCCCTGATCCTTTTTGTCAGATCAACTAAAGAGATACTGTATGTTGTGGCTGTTGAATTATATGGTTTAGCAGTCTTTGTAATTGAAATGGTTGCACATAACAACTGTGTCATGTCTGAGTACTGTGTACCTAAAGCAGTGCTGGGATGAATTTTGATGAGCCTGTACATTTCTTGTTTCTTCTTGGAAGCGGGAATAATTACAAAGTAGTAGAATATCACATTTCCAATAAATGTCATACGCTTTTTTTGTTGTTTTATTTCGAGTCCTGATAAAGCTAGCTACAGGAAATGTTCCCTTGTTGGAAAGAGTCTTCAGTCCCAAACAGTAACTGTAACATCTTAATTAAAAGGTTTGGCATAAACACAGCCTTGTTATAGCCATGCTGTCTCATGAACCTCAATGCGCTCTTGTGCATACCTGGGAGCCTAAGATTCTGACGGCATAGATTTTCCTCTCTCTCTCTCTCTCCTCCCCTACCCCTACTCCTACTCCTACTCCTACTCCTACTCCCCCCCCCCCCCCCGCAACCATGGAAATGTGTTTGAGGTGGGTGGCGGGAGGTGAGGGGAAAGCAGGTGAGGCAAGGCACGGCTCATCCATTTCCATTGTTCTATTCCCCCGTCTCTCCAGGCAGTGGTTAATGGGGAGGGAGTATGTACTGGGTGGGCCAGAGGAGGAGTGGGTGAACTGGGGCTGAGCATTATCCCTCCAATATCCAGCTGATATCAGCAAAGAAAGTTGATCACTTTCTACAGGAGATTCTGCACTAGTGGTGTTGCCCACCAAAAGGAGTCCTGGAGCAGCAGATGCCAAGGTAGTCCCTGAGAGTGTGGCTCTGTTAGAGCCATGCTGTTAGATGATCTTATGCTATGTGACGCATGCGGCAACCCACCTCCATCTGTTGAATGCCATGTTCTTGCTCTGTATCTGTTTGGGGCACATTGCAGGGGACCCAGCAGCCAGGTGGAGGCCTTTGTGGATGACCTTTTGTCATGCAGGGATCCAGCATTTCTTTGCAAGGTGGTGAGGTGGAAACCTCATGGAGCTTCCTGGTCCCTATGTGGATGTTTTGGAGCAGATGGGTATGCAATTGACTGTTTGTGTGAGAGACAGATTTTAAATAAATAATAAAAAGTTTATGATCCATGTTTAGTCCATAATGCATCACCACCACTTTTGTTTCATCTCAGATTCTTTTAAATGTTGTCATCGTATAGATGATCAATTGCTTTATTAATAGTTCTACATCTAGGAACTGATGTTTTGAGAACCCACAACACTCACAATGAAGCTCTGGGGCTGAGCACCTCTGAAACTAGACCCTATATGCTGCACTTCAAAGAACCCAATTTGGCTCAGATTCTTAGCTTGTGTACTTTGGTGGACACCCAAGTCATTGGACCTACACTGATTTGTACTGTGTGAAAATATGGTCTGTTATCTCTAAAGATACTCAGAAAAACTAACTAGGTAGATTCCAACCTGAAGAGAACATTGCAGAGCTTCCTCTCACCTTCAGGGGGAAAAACTTCTTAAGAGAGAATTTGACCTCAGAATTGTAGGCTCAGACTAAGGCATCAAGGTTTCCTAGCTTCAAATAATATCAACACCTCTTAAGCTGCAATTCAAACAACTCCGACAGTCACTAGGCCATAGACGGCAATATCATAATAGGCAAACAATTTATTAGGCTAACATTAAGACTGCAGTGAACAGGAGTGAAGGGGATGATGTAATTCTCACATTCTTGAGAAACAAAAAAGGTTAAATTCCCCAATCTATGGTTATTGATGCAGGCAAAAGAAAAGATTGGATTGATAGCAATTGGATTTGTGGCTTAAATTTACCAAAAAAAACATTTTCCTAATTTTTTTCAAGAGTGATTTGGGCAAAATAAGTTCTCTCCATACTGGATAATCATTCCTTTATGGCTGGATAATCATGCTCTTTCCATCTTCTTATCCTCATTTTGCATTCTCTAAATGGTGCTGTTGAATTTTAACTGGACTGGCCAAGCCATTCTAAAATGGAATTGAAAACTCCATCAAATAGCTACTGAACAACTTGAGATGATTATGGCAGAGCATTTAAGAAGCATAAATGCACAATATGCAAATCTGTGAGCTCTAACCACCATCCCCCATGATAAATGTTTTGTTGCATCTATTTAAGGATAGTTAAGTTGGTTCCTGATAATCACTGTTCTGAATTTAAAGAATAAACATGAATTGAATTAAACTTTGCAGGTGGCTTGACCTCCACTAAGCTTTAAGGTGCTTTTTGACTAGCCATCAGGACCTAGCCCATGATTTAGTTGCAGTTTATTTGGGCAAAATTCTCTTAAGTATTCAGGATTTGGTCCCATATGTTTAAACAAAGCAATAGAGAGTATATGGATTTATTGAGGGTAAAGCATCTGCAATTCATGGAAAGCAGAAGACTTAATTCCCCTCAACATATAATTCTATGATGTCATAGAAAGTGTCAAACCCATGCAAGTGCCTGGTGTGTATGTGTGTGTTTTAAACACAGAAACCTCTATGGTAAAGTGGGAATAAGAGCAAAACTGTGCCCCACCTTATATCCTGTGCAACATTGAATTCAGTGGAGTGGTACAGGGTAGTGTCCGAATAGAATGTTTCTTGGGCCTTCCCTAGGTGGTGCTTCAGTCACACCAGAGGAGTGTACATTTTAGTTTGCACTAGTATGTCATACACTCAATAGCCTGTGAGGACACTGCAGATGTGCACTAAAAGTTCCCTAGTGGGTGCTAATGTAGTCCCATTTCAAATAGTTTTAATGTGCACTAGGGAACCTTTAGTGCACACCAGCAGTGTCTCTCTCGATCAGTTAGTTCTCCTCACCCTAGTGAGGACTAAAATTTACGATCCTCTGGTGCAGATTAAAACACCATGTATGCAAGACCTTACACTCTATTCTAGCTGTGTTGGGGTTTGTTTTCTTGAGCAGTTAGGGAAATGTGATACCCTGCTCAGTTGTCATATTATATAAGAGCAGAAGAAAGGCCATACTGGGTCAGACCAATGGGCCATCTAGCCCAGTATCCTGTCTTCCGGCAGTGGTCGGTGCCAGGTACTACAGAGGCAATGATCAGAACAGGGCAATTTATCAAGTGATCCATCCCCTGTTGTCCAGGCCCACCTTCTGACAGTCAAAGATTTAGAGACACCTGGGGCATGGGGTTGCTTCCCTAGCATCTTGGTTAATGCTCATCAATGGACCTATTCTCCAAGAATTTACCAAATTCTTTTTGAACCCAGTAATACTATTGGTCTTCACAACATGAGTTCTACAGGTTGACTGTGCATGTTATGAAGAAGTACTTCCTCTTCGTTTTAAACCTGCTGTCTATTAATTTAATTGGGTGGTATGTGAACCCTTGTTCTCGTGGTATGTGAAGGGATAAATAACACTTCCTTATTCACTTTCTCCACACCATTCATGATTTTATAGACCTCTATCATATCTCCTTAGTCATCTCTTTTCTAAGATGAACAGTCCCAGTCTTATTAATCTCTCCTCATATGGAAGCTGTTCCATACCCCCTAATAATTTGTTTCACTTCTCTGTACTTTTTCCAATTCTAATATATCTTTTTTGAGATGAGGTGACCAGAACTGCACACGGTATTTGAGGTGTGGGCATACCAAGGATTTATTTAGTGGCACTATATTTTGTGTCTTATTTTCTATCCCTTTCCTAATGGTTCCTTATATTCTGTTTTAGCTTTTTTTGACTGCTACTGATGTTTTCAGATCACTATTCATGATGACGCCAAGATCTCTTTCTTGAGTTGTAACAGCTAATTTAGACCCCATCATTTTATATGTGTAGTTGGGATTATGTTTTCCAATGTGCATTAATCTGCATTTATCAACATTGAATTTAATTTGCCATTTTGTTGCCCATTCACCCAGTTTTGTGAGATCTCTTTGTAGTCAGATTTGGACTTAACTAGTTTGAGCAATTTTGTATAATCTGCAAACTCTGCCACCTCACTGTTTACCCCCGTTCTCAGGTTATTTGTGAATATGTTGTACAATATTGATCCCAATACAGATCCTTGCGGGGCTCTGCTATTTAACCTCTCTCCACTGTGAAAACTGTTTATTCCTACCCTTTGTTTCCTATCTTTTAACCACGAGAGACCCTCCTTCTTGTCCTGACACTACTTACTTTGATTAAGAGCCTTTGGTGAGCGACCTTGTCAAAGTCTTTCTGAAAGTCCAATGACATTATATTGACTGGATCACCCTTGTCCACATGTTCAAAGAATTCCAATAGATTTTTGAGGCATGATTACGGCTTCTGTAAAGGCAAGTCTGACACGTATAATATGTAGTATATAACATGTTAACAGGCCCAGACCAATATTTCTGACAGTCTTTGACATAAGTTGTTGTACACTTTCTTCTCCTATTCAAAGGCTAATGGGGAGGCAGGGATGTTTGATCATTGATGTGTAGGGTGACCAGATGTTCCGATTTTATAGGGACAGTCCCGATATTTGGGGCTTTTTCTTATATAGGCACCTATTACCCCTGTCCCGATTTTTCACACTTGCTATCTGGTCACCCCATTGATGTGGCTGTTTTTCCCAGTGGGGGAGACGTATCTCCTATTGATCTCAATCGCAGCAGCAGCCAGACCCTCTGTCCAGATGTTCTTGCCTGTAGTATATGGTGCCTGTCCCAAGCCTACAGATAGCAAAGCTCAGACTCTCCTAAATTCTCAATATATTTTACTAAATAGTTCTTTGACATATAAAGATGCTCTGTATTTTTTTCTCCCTATTCTGCCAGGCCTTCTACATTCTCCACACTATTTACTGTAACACCATTCCCAATAACCTTTCTGATGCCCAAGACACCACTTCCCCATTAGTCCATATGAAACACACATGATGCTAAGATCATTTTATACCTGTCATTCTGTCCCTGGCAGGCTTCTCTATAAGTCTCTCCACTGGTTTCCTTGATTTCCTCAAAGCATTAATTTGAGCTTATTTTCCTTTTGTAAAAATTTCAAATGACATAGGATCCTCTTTCCCATTTTTTTAGGTGCTTTTGAACAACCTTCCCTGTGTCTTCAAGGTTGTGCTGCATACCTCTGCCCCTCTCCACTTACCTCACTTGCCTCTTGTCTTGTCATGCCATCATTCTGCCAATTATGAAAGCATTGATGCTGCTTGTCTGCTTCTCTCATGTTCATTGTCACGATTTCTGCCGTGCCTGTCTCCCCGTGCACATATTGCCTTCCCTAAGCTGGTCCACAAAGCCAATACCTTCTCCAGACAGTCAAATTTCTCTTCTGCCACAAAGCCTGCAATAAATTATCTAATTACTAATGGGCAATTGGGACTTGGCCTTATACTTTAATGAAACAAAACACATCTAGGTTGTGTTCTCCCTTTGTATGTTTCATTTGTCTCCTAAAAAGTATAAGCTGTTCAGACTTGGGATGGTATCTTTCATTTTGTGCATAGCTAGTGCCTCTTGGGTTCTACCATAACAAAAGAGATAAATAGACAATTAAGTTGTGCTCTACTTATTTTTTGCAATAAATATCTATTATAATTCATTTAATGTTATCTAGTGCACAATGCTCTTTTCAGGACAAATCCTGAAATGATCAAATTCTATAAGCCATCAAGAATAATTAAACAGAATGTCTCCAGTCTTGTGTGGAAAATGGGACGTTGTCAGGTGTCGGACAAACGTAGAAGAGATGAGTGAATCAGTGTCTACAAACTTGCTGTGTGGTTTTGTTTTTCATGATCTCTCCTCCTCAGTAATGACCTTTCTTTTGGGAATTAATGAAATGAATCTTCGTAAGGATAGTCCCGTAAATTGCTAGGCTAAAAGTAGTAAACATCAGCCTCAAGGACTAGCATGTAAGTTGAATGGCTTTGATTTTCTTTAGAGGGATTTAATTTATTTTGAATATTACAGTGGCTTGAGGCAAGCTGTAGTCATCTGTCATTCTTTAGTCAAATCATATTATTTCACTGATAAAATATTCATTGATCTCTTAAACTGTAAATCACACTTTGCCTGATTTTGCTAGATGTATATTTTATTAATACAAAAATGATATTAAAGATTGGTGAAAAGCTCTCCAGTACAGTCTGTGCTTTTAAACAAGGTACTGAGAGATTGTATGTATTCATCCAACTCAGTATGTAGGCTTTGTTACAGCCCATGGCATTCCCTATTTTCCAAAGTCCTTCTTGAATATAGAAAGAGAAAATAAGCTGTTAAAATTTCAAAGACGCATAGCATGTTTAGTAAGATCTTTCCTCATAATTGGTAAGGAAGAAATATTGTAAGCCAATATATTTGTTTTCTAAGTGTCTGTGCATTTTTGTACCACTTACTGAGTCTCTGATATCAGTAAGAGAATAAGAATACTTTTTCCCTCTGGCAGTTCAGGATAGCTACCTACGGTAGACAAAACCTGCAGAAGTCAATGGCAAAATTCTCTCTAACTTCAACAGGTTGGGTCTGCTGTGGGTAGCTATCCTGAACTGCCAGAAGGCTGGAAAAAGTATTCTCATTTTAAAATATCAGAGTTTCAATAAGTGGTATTCCTACTGAATTCACTGGGAGAAGTATATTTTCTAGGGTTTATTATCTGTGGAAAGAAGATATACTAATTATTTCAGTGGGTGGCTCTGGCTACTCAAAGAAGGCAGGACTGGGCTCATGTCTGTATGATTATTGCACTTTATTATTGGCACTGCAGTAGCTCCTAGAGGTCCTAACTGAGATCCAGGCTCCAGTGTGCTAAACCCTGTACAAACACAGAGTAAGAGACAGAACCTGCTCGGAATAGCTTACAATCTAAATAGAGAGGACATTTGTATTGTTTTGCACGTTGGCTTCATTTTCTGTGCGTATTCTTTCAGGATATTTTCTCTTTTAAGTACTATGATTATTATGTTTATTCTTCTCCCCTTGTTGTGTTACATTTTATACTTTTGTTCTTTCCCTGCCTCCTGCTATTTTCAAGGGAAGCCAATGGAAGAGACATTCTCCATCCCTGAAATGTTTAAAAAAAAAAAGTATTGAAGGTACTGATTTGATGGGATTGGAGCAAACAGAGAACTTGTGCAACACTTAATTTTCATGGAGTTCATTTGCTATACAAAAGGGTAGTTGGTGTTTGTATTTGGAGTCTCAGCTCACTGAATTGTATTGCTTTTCTATAGGAGAATTTTACTGATCTGCTCCTGACATAGCTAGATATGTTAGAAGACTGCACATAGTAATTATAATTTCATTTTCCCCAGGAGCTAACTGTAAGGCCTGGCATTTTAAAAATCCACTGCAAATACTGTTGTGTCTCCTAACATTAGCATTAGTGTTATCATAGATTCATAGATTCCAAGGCCAGAAGGGACCATTTTGATCATCTAGTCTGACCTCCTGTATAACAAAAGTCATAGAACTTTCCGAACAAAATTCCTAGAGCATATCTGTTAGAAGAACATCCAGTCATGTCCTCAGTGTGGCAAAGGCTAGGATTAAAGTCACAGCACCAGAATTAGTAAATGATTTTTACACATTAGCTAGCATATACCTGCCCACTGGCACTCAGAGATGACAATGCAATTATAGAAATGGTTCATATCTAAAAATAACTTGCCCGAGTTTCTAAGAAAGTCGTGTTTTGTATATGTGGAAATTAAAATAGCACTGACATCTTTTTCAGGTGTAATATTTTAAAAATGAAATGATAATTTAAATGTTTACTTTCAGTAGGATTTTCAGTCTCAAAGTTAAAATGGAAAGGATGCATATTACTTTATATGTCATGTTTTACTGAAAGTACACAACAGGCTATATTGGGTCATTTTGTACCTTTCATCATGGGAAATGAATATTTATGTGGGTATAGCAGTTGTTCAACTTCATACACACAACTTGCAAGCCAAGGTCTTATGATATTAGTCCACAGACAAGATAGGGTTGGTGGAATTTTATTACAGATAATAGATCACACAAGATATGTCGTGTATTCTATACTACCATGTGTTCTATTTTAAAAGCTTTTTTGAAAGTCAGCTTCTTTATTAATAATGTACAAATGGAAACAGACCAGCTGAAAGCTGAGAAATCGGAAGCTACACTAGATAGAAGGGATGATAGTAATTGGAGATTACAATTCAGTAATGATTGTAAATGCAAAACCTGACCTTTGCTGTATCTTTATTAGATATTTTCATGTCATTCCTGTGATTAGAGAAGTGACATGAAGAGTGACTTCTTAACTAATAATGTTGGCTTGAAGTTTCTCTAGCAGAAATATGTGATCTGAATTTCTTGACATATCTTGCTTACCAATCAATGGTATGATTTTATCTCTTATAATCCTGAAAATAAGTGTTATACCTGGGTCTCAGTCATTGCCTGTGGTAGGAGGTGCAGGGGAGCATCTCTCAAGCAGGAACTCTCATAGGCACAGTGTCTCCAGAATCATTGGTCATTTAGTCAGAGAGTGTAGTATGCATTTCCCTCTCCATCCCAGCTCTACTGATGTCTTTAGCTTCCCTTATCAATTTTCATAACATCTAATTTATGTTGATTGCTATATATTTCCCCTTTATTTCCAGGAACAGATCCTCCATCACCTTTTGAAAAAGTACTGCTTGCTCTTCCCCCCCCCCCCCCAGATGTACATCCACCGCAGTATCTGGAGCAGAAGGGTAGAAAGGGTTATGACCCTGCCCTCACTCCACCCACTGAGTTGGGGTATGAGTGACCAGAACCACTGGCAGTATTAGCCTAAGATTATGCCTGTGCTATTCAGTTTCTGCACATGGCTGAGGAGCACCAGGGAGGTTCCTTTGCACCCCCTCTGCATTCACTTTTCCCCATTCTAATGTTTCTATGGGTGTTCTTTAGAAAAACAAAATAAACAAACTAATAGTTAATCTGATGTAGAGAAAAACTGATCTCCTTGCTGTCGGTCTCTTCAAAATACTCTGCATATTCTCTTTTTAGACACCTGACAGGTTAGTCCCAGCTTCAAACTTTAATGTAAATCAATGTTAATTTCCTTGGATATAAAGATAATGTATAATGAATAAACAAATCACTTATTGCTCATGCTATTCATTTTTTCCTCTCAAAAAAAGTTAAATCTGGACTGCCTGTGTCTCTGTACTGTGTGAAAGTAATATCTGATCAAAGGGTTTGGTGAAAAGATCCCCAGCTCAGGACGTTAAAATTAGAATAAGCTATAGAAAATATTCTGCAGGGGTCAATGTTGTATTGGCATGAGGTTGGATGAGATGACTTAAAAGGACACTTCCATTTCTAATATCTGTGTTTTTGTTATTTCAACAAATTATTTTTCCAGTGATAGTGATATGAACATGCTTTGGGGAAAGGATTTATAAAGGCAATTTCATCAAATGATCCAGGATGCTACCAGTGATGTATACTAGCAGACTTCTAAAGCTTCTTTCCTCCTCTACCGTTTCAGCTTACATTTCTATAGCCTCCAAATTGCAAGCTGCCTTATGCGTACCAACAGGTGGCACCACATGATACCCATCTATTCCCATGACTCATTCATGTCAGAGTACAGTTAAAAAATATCCTTCCTTGTTTATTTTTTTTTAAACCTTCCATAGATTTTCCCCAGCTTCTCTGCATGCCTTGAGCCAGGGCATTGTAGGAGGAGTGTGTGCTCAAAGCAGCCAGAGCACAGCCCATAATATGGAACCTTGTCTCTTTCACCTTCTGTCTCCTTTCCCTTCCATCATCTAGCAGAGGCCTCCTCTGCTCATTCACATAATCTTGATGATTTTGGTATGAGTAAAAACCAAGGGCCTGATTCCTTTAAGTGGTGAGTACTGTCACCCCAAACTGATGTTGCTCAGCACTTTGCATGACTGTGTCTAACTTTTTGTTGACTGTATCTAACTTTCTAAAGCATTTTGAGATACAGTTCCTAAGAAAGAGGCTCTACCAAGTATTATAAACTAATTTACTGCAGCATAGCATGTAGTATGTAAGGGCATGATTTTGCAATTTGTCAATATTAAAAAAAAAAACCTTTTGTCTTTTGGTGGGATTTGTGAATGCAGCGCTACTATAGGATTGTGCCCTTTTGTAATACTGGGATTTCCTAGATTTTTATTGTATATGTTTATTAAATGTTTGTTTTTATCTAACAGCAAAAATAGGTTAGGCATAGACAGTGAGTTTTAGGGTCACACGTAATTCCACTAAAACACTGTGGATGACATTCTGCTTGCCTTACGACCACGAGCCATTAAGAGTAGTGGTGCTGATCATATGAGTAAAGTGACTGAACCTTATATGGATGTGCAGGCTGAGAGGGCATAAGGAACCCATCTTTTGCATAGCACGTGCAAAGTCAAGGGACAATGGCAGTCCCTGCACTCAGGGAAATAAAGAGACTGCTTTCTATGTGAACCTAGCCACCCCGTCTCCCGTCCACACTGGCCTATCTAGCAACCAAGGTGGAGCAACCTACACCATCCTAAAGGTGGACCAGGCTACATGAGTCAGAATTCTTCCCTGAACTCCCTAGAGGAACTGAAACTCTGCGTGGCCCCTAACTAATGGTTGTGCCTACAAGGCAATATTTGGTCTCTGCAATATACTTGTTCCAATGTAGCAAAAAAACTTCTTAATATACCACATCATGCTTTAAAAAAATGAATACATTTAACCATGATAGCAGGTACTAATTTATTTTTGTTAGTGGATAATAATGAAAAGTCAGAGAGATTAATGTGCTGTTACTGTTTATTCAGTACTGCATTGCTCGTGACTAAGTACAATGGATGAGACCTTCTTTCTGCCTCATTAAATAAGTTAATCATGTAAGTCAGGGGAAAACATTTTGGATAGTGTGAGTATAGGCTGAACATCAGATATGCATTTTTCACTACAGAGCGGTAACGCAGGTTTGACAACATACAGGTGTCCCATCTGCAAAACATTAACATCTCTCTCCTGTTATCGCTAAAGTAAATGAAAATTACACAATTAAAAGGTTGAACTGGCACATGTTGCTATCAGAGTTACATGGCCACCAATAGGAATTCCTTCCTACTGAAGAGAGAAGTTTTAAGATGGATAGTCTTCTGCGGTAAATAGACCATTAGATTATCAGGAGTGCTGCTATAATTTAACTAAAAATACATTTTCCTGTGTCTTTTAAAATGTAAATAAAAGTACCAATTCATTTTTCATTAGCAGGCACATTTTAATGGCAATAAAATGTTTACGGTTATTGTTTTTTAGCTTACAACAAAAGTTAACACAGAAAAACACTGTTATTCTGATACAAAATATAATACATAACCCTGAAAAAACAACTAGGATAGACAAGAACAGGAAAATCCTTATCAATCAAAATTTGTCAAAACATAAACCAACGGTTGAACTTCAAAATTTTTGGTTAACTGGTGGTTTTTTTTAATTTTTTTTTTTTTATTTGCTTTAAAAAATTTGGGTATCTGCACTTCCTGACCGGAGACAGGACTGGAAACAAATATCCCAATAAACTATTTTTTCGCCCAACCTGGCTAAAGTTAGATAACACTAGACTTATTGTGTTGCTTGCTGCCCAGAGTGCAGATCCCAAAAGCTCAGATATTCATCTGAACTTTTGAAGTTCCTTCAACCTTAGTAACAAGAATGAAATACTCAAGTTATGTAACTTGTGGTGTTTAGGAGCTGGACTGAAAGACTATGGAAGCGAATGATAAAGAATCTGATTGGTTGAAAGAAAAAGTAGGCATGGACCTGATGCAAAACACACTGAAGTCGAGGCAAAAACTGTTGTTGACTTAACTTGTTTTGGATTATGTTTTATATAAACTGTTGGATAATTAGACCTCTAAATGCTATCATTTGATTTGTCAAATAATTGCATTTGCATTGGATTGTATGCTCGAAAATAGAGGCAGGTTTTTTTAAGTGTCCCTCTGTGTCCATTTTATAAAAATCTTTTGTCAAATTTTAGCTCTGAAGTTTTAACAATCCTAATTTAAAGATAGCTACTTTATTTGGTATAAAATGTTGTATGACATGGATTTACAATCTTGAAGTTACAAACAAGCAGGAGGGTTGCCATTTATTTTATTTATTTATTTTTCTTTCTTTCTTTCTTTTGTGTGTGTCCTGAAAATCTTCTGTTGTAATACTGGGTATGGTATGGAAAAGGTTCAGACCAATATGTAATAACTACACATGGAATTACAGATCCACTTCAGATTTTGAGTAGGATAAAATTGGAATTCCTGTTTTCTAACCTGTCCTTCCTGGTTTGGGACATGACCAAGAAACAAAACATCAAAGTAGCTATATTTTGGATCAAATATAAAAATAGCCTTAGATGACTGAAATTTTGTGAGAACTGTCATGCTGGTGAAATTTCTATCCAAAATGGTAGAAATCTGGCACGAGCAGCTGTTCTCATGACATTTATGCTGAAAAAAATGCTAGAACAGCTAATGAGATTTTGACACTGTTGAAACCATTACTTAATATTGATTCTGCCTCCTTGATCTCTATTTTAATAATAACTGTAAGGATATATGGACTTCATTCCTTTTTCATTATAAATATAGTATGTTTATTTAACAATTTAATAGCCACCACATTAAAATCTTCCAAAATATGCTTTCCTATTTCCATGGCATTATGAATAAAAATGCATTATGTGGCTCAGAATGACAAAAAATATGTTTTTAATTTGATAAATTGGTCTCAATTGAAAATTTCATGTGTTCCTGTTTAAAACTTACTAAAGACTAGCAGACAGTAAATAATGTACAATTTTATTTGAACTGACATCATTAACACTCTTTTTTTCATGATGCACAAATAAACACTCCAGATAGACCACTAGTTTAACTGATAGACAGCATCTTTATCAAAGAATTAATCTACATCTCCAACTGTTAACCAAGAACAAATCAAGTTCTTGTGGTCACATTCATAGCTCAGTGCTATAGCTTTAGTGATAGAGCCAGGCAAGAAATGGCTTTCCTGTCCCAGGAAAAATTTCAAGATTTCAAAAAAAAATTCCTATCTTAAATTGGGATGAAAAGTCAAACTCGCAAATTTTCATGAACTCACAATGTGAAAAATTATTGATTTGAGACAATTGAAATGTTTAATTTTGATTTTTGCCTTTTAAACTTAATATTTTACTGTAATTAGGTTAAATTTCATAACAAAAACTCATTTTGACCAAAAAAATGGAAATTTTTCATTATAAAAATGTCAAAATGGAACACTGACAACTTCAAAACTTTTCCAATATGAGAAGTTTATCAAAAGCTACCCTTTCCCATAAATAGTTTTAGTTTTGATAAATTGGCATTTTCCAACAGAAAAAGTTTAGTTGAAAAACATCTGGCTGGCTCTACTCAAGGATAGCTTTACAGCCATCTGGTCAAATCAGGGATTTAGCCTTCCCCATTGGAAGAATCCAGTTCCCATAAGCAGTAGAGATTTAAATTTCGTTCTCGGATCCAGCACTGACTTCCTAGATACTCTTAGGCAAGTCACTTAACTTTTGTGGCTGTAAAATAGGAATAATGATGTTTGCACACCTTTGTACAGGAATTAAAGATCTGTGGATGAAAGGTAGTAGAGATATGCAAAGTATTTATTATTCAACTTGTATGCAAATTTAAGGTTGCCTCCCCATGTGTAATTTTATACACATTATCTTGGCGGTCTTGCTCCTGAACCTGAGCCAGGGTTTGAGACTACAAATGAGACCATTGCCTGAACCAAAACTGCAAGGGACTTCAGCTATAAGAGTGGCAGTTATTAGCGTATATTTGGAAATGATGATCCTAAATATGTTTCCATTTATAACCAGATATTCAACAGGCTTGTCCTCCTAACAGGTAGATGCCAGGCTGTGTGAAGAAATCTAGAGCAGCTATTGCCAAATGCCCAAATATTTACTTAGAGCTCCCTAAGGCTTTCTCTTTGCCTGATTCAATTGCAAGATCAGCAGGTAGGGCATAGGTGATCCAAATTCAGAGTGGTATTGCCATTTATACTGTATTCATCACCACGGTCTCCAAGTGTCTGTTTTTCTATCTTGTCCTTTGTCACTTAATTTAAAGTACAGTCAATTTCCAGGCTTCCAGTCAAATGAATGCTTAAGAGGGCACACTTAAATGTCTACAGTCTCTAAAGGGTTAAGAAACTTAGCAGTTAAAATATAGTAATGAATTATTTAAACAGTTGCAGTGTTTCATGTGTTTTCTGATATATTTGATTATCTTTACCTAACTTGCTTAAGTTAAGCCTTCATCAATATGTTAAAATATTTCTCCTGCATTGTAGAACAAAATGCTACCTAATGAAATGAGCAAAAATATGACATGGGCTATGTTAATATATTTTCTGCTCTTTTACCTTCCATGGTACCTATGTCACTCACTTTGTTCAAAATAGGGGGAGAGAAATATTCCTCTCTAGCAACAACCCTGTCAAGAAGCTATTTTTTAATTTTGTGTTTTACTCCAGATAAATGATGGAGAAAACCCTTTTCCCAGAGAGTCTTAAAATATTACCACTGATGCTTGTAGATCATTACAGATATAGTGCAGGTAAATCCACAAAAATGCAGGGGTGGGAAAATGAGAGGTCTTTTTAAATTCCCCCTCCTAATTTAAAAAAAAAACCCAAACATTAAATATGCCTTAATGTTAACTGGTACATCATTAACATTTCCCTGTACATAGACTAATACCAGTTAAAATATAATTTTACATCTACATATAGAGCAGTGCTTATCCCAACTCTTGAAAACAAAGCTGTATCCTCCACAGGAAAATTAATCTAATCAATCCATACCATGGCTGTTCTGAAGGCCTGCATATCGTCCCCCACCTGTGGCTAGTTCTTTGCACACTCACACTCTAGGAAGCACTGATGTGTGCCCATAATATGATCTATCTACCTAAGGATTTTATAAAGCCACCTGTCACATGGCATCTGAGTGCTTTCCATGTAAAACCAATAAAAATAGCAAAATCCTTTGTGGAAGTCATGTCACCTCTGGCGCTTCTCTATTTTTGGGGTCAGAATTCTGCTTGGGGTAGGGTTTTATTTATTTCCTTTTTTGCTGTTAGCAGTTAATGACCTCTCTCCTTTCTTACATGCATTGATGCATAGTGAAATAGTTAACAATGTTTACACTTCAAGTATCACCACTGAATTAGCTCCCTGTGATGGGACATGCTTGCATCCCGCTGACAGCAAGCCTAATAAAGGTTCCTGCACTCAGGCAGTGCCAATTAAACACCCCTGCAGAGCATGCGCGACCAGGAGAAAGGGAACTTTAAAAATGGAGCTGGGCATAGAATAAGAGGGGAGTTTGCCCAAGAGGAGAGGTTGCTAGGGAGCCTAGCCTGAGGCAGCGACCAGCCTTTCCCTCCTCCCTACTCTTGTTAGGGCGGACAGACAATGCAGCACGGAGAGGTTTCAGAGTAGCAGCCGTGTTAGTCTGTATCTGCAAAAAAACCAGGAGTACTTGTGGCACCTTAGAGACTAACACATTTATTAGAGCATAAGCTTTTGTGGGCTACAGCCCACTTCATCAGATGCATTGCATGGAACATCTCTGGATGTCTGCTTTCTGTCAGTGCCCTGTTGCTGGGTCTGTGGAGCAGCACCAGGGCCTAGAGGTAATTGGACTCTGAAAGGACCTTTGGAGTGAACTCAATTTCAGGGAAGCTTGCCCAGGAATGGGGGTTCTGGAGTGGCCCAGGGGCAATACACATTAATTTCAAATTTACTTCTGTATCATTATATACATTTTCTGTGCTGTGGATTTGTGCCCATTTACAGTGTCTGAGAATCTGACTCTATATAGATTTTAGGGCAGTAAGTTTCTACCTTGTGAGAATGCCCCATACTGCGTTAAATCAGATGCTCACAGAAGGAATTTGGGGAATGTGCCATTGGACAGGAATAAAAAGGTCTTGCAGCTATCAAAAGAAAACTGAAGAGGGAATTTGAGTTTTCTCGTAGGAACGTTGCTTTCAACCCCCAGCAGGGCTATGGACATGGGTTTTCCCGCACAAGTATCTAACATCATACTATGATAGCTTGTATTGAGTAACCTTTCTTTTTGTGGGAGATGAAGTTCAGAAGTCCTGTACAATGCTGAATCTGCTTTTCATCCATTCTCTGCTCTGCAGTAATGCACAGTGCAAACTTCATTTGCTAGCATTTTGATCCAGCAAGAGTTTAATTACTAGTCAAGAGGTTATCACTAGAAAATGAACATTTACTCACAGTTGCCGTAGAGTAGTATCCGTATGCTAGTTATTCCATTACCCCAGTATAAGGAAATAAATGCTTGCCTTCTGATACCACTGACATTTAATGGTGATCAGTGTAGGTTCTCTAGTGATTCTTTGTGTCATCCCGGATTCCTTTCAGCTACCTCCTACACTGCCAGACGCCAGAAGTAATTTTTCCCCATATCTAAGTAACAGTGGTTTGTGTCAGGACTCTGAACTAAACAGAGCATTTAAAATATTTACTTTAAAATATCTAGGTATGAAAAGGTACACTTCAGTAACATTTCAAATAACAAATGGAGGAAGGAAATCTCAGCATTTCAGTAATTCAGTAACTTCCTGAAATTCAAATCCTTCCCCTGCCCCAGTCGCTCGTCTTCTAATATTTGAAGCTGCTTTGGCGGTCACAATAGTTTATAGAGCACTTTCACAATACATTATTGAAAGAAAGGGAAGTACCATCTGAAAAATATGGAAGCAAACACAAAAGAACAAGTAGTAAAATACAAAAGACCAGATTCTGTTTCTTATTCATGTTGAAAAATATTAAGTGTTCCTACTCAAATCAGTGGGTTCACTTAGAGAGTATGGGGCTTTTTGGCATCCGTATCCAATCAGAATCTGATCTGAAGTACCAGAGTGATTATAATCTCATAAACATGGACATCAAAAGATGCTGAATCACATTCTTAATTTGAAATGGCATATTTGAAGTGTCTCTCAGAAAAGGAGAGCAATGGCTTATATCATTTACAGCATTTTGTATCTTGTCGTCTTTAAACAAAATGACTCCCAAATTTCTAGAAACATGCTAATGACTGCAAGCTACCAGTATATATACCTGTCAAGAGCTATGGATTACTTAATTACCATTTTCTACCCCACAAAGTCCATCATCTGAAAAATCTTCAGAATGCTGCCAGTGGTGGTAATAAGAAAAATCAATCATTCAAAAAGGGGGAAGGATGATGACAAAGTTATAGACAGGCTTTTGTTACCCTCATGATCCTGTTTATGAAGATATCTGATTGAAAACTTATCATATTAGCTGGTGAGGTTTAGGTTCAACCGTTACTATATGAAAACATAACATTTCACAGAGAGCAGAATCTTCAAAAGCATCTGGGTGACTTAGAAGCCCACGTTCTGTTGACCTTTAACGGACCATCACGCCTCCATCTCTTAGGTTCTTCTGAAAATCCCACCCACTATGAGAAATTAAAGCTCAGTAAAGTTGTGATGTAATCCAGCATAACTCCCAGTGCAGTCTACTAAATTGTGCCTCTCCCAGGGCACATTTTTGTCTTCCAGTCTTTCCTTCTATTTAACGTTTTTTCTTCTAAAAATTATATATATGTAATATTAAATGTAACAATAAATAAATATTAAACTTGTTTTAGCACACAGGAAAGTGAAGAATAAATTAACTTAATTTAGCACACTCACTGGCACCAGGCATAATGCAAACCAGGGTTGTGCATGTTTGCCCACACAGTTTGGCAATTTCTTTGCTATTTAAGTCCTGGGTTTCTCCTGAGTAGAATCTGCATGTTGTTCTAGATAGCATCAAATTGTCTTGTAATTTTTCTGACATGAACAAATGGAGACTAGAGTAAGACCACCAGGTTAATGTTTGCTTGTGATCTGAGGCATGATGTGCTGTAGAACATTTTTTTTAAAAAAAAGCATGTCCCTTAACCCTCCTTTCTGCATTTTTTCAAAGTTAAGGCATCAGTCAAATTTCTTGTAACTCAGAGGTGCTTCTGTATTCTTGTCATATCTTCTGGGTCAGACTGCTACTGTTACATGAACCTTAAAAGCACTTTGGCCTACGTCCCCTACTGCAGCTGAAGAACGCACAGTGAAACTCAGGAGGCTTTGGTGCAAAGGTGGCCTACTGATCTTGCACTGGCTGTGAACTGGGCTAGTTCCTTGGTAAAGTATAGAATAGCCTGAGGACTGCTAGAACTCGCATTAGCTGCCATCAGCTCCAGGGAGCTCTGATGGCAGATTGGTATCACCAGGGTGAAAGGACGCCTCAGCCAAGCCTCCTTTTCACTAGCCTTTCCCTGCCTTGCCATCAGCCAGATAAGGGGAACATTGAAGTCACTCTGGCTCTAAATAACCCCAAGATCTGCCTGCATTATAGGATTCTTCTGTGGCTGACTTTAGGGTAATTTGTGGCACAGTGTGAAGCAGTGACAGTGTTGGGAAGAATCTGACTTTGTTTCTCCAGTTCCTAGATACATAAACAGTGCCCTTCACAGATCTATACTATGGTATATCTAATGCAAAGCTTGTGTAAAGTCATGCATGCTCATATTGAACAGTACTTAACAAAGGGAAATATAATGATTACATCCAGGTAGCAAACAACCGATGTGTTAAAGAGGGAAATAGTCCGCAGGAAATCAGCGCTAGTCTAAAATAGAGGGGATTGCACCTGTTTTGTTGGCCTTGGTATGGTATAGAGCTTACCAATGTGATGAGCTATGATCCTTTCCCGGTGATCGTCAAATTCCAAGTGTCCTTGCTCTTTGTTTGAGCTCCACTGACATCCTTTTGGTGCTGCAAAATACTGTTGACTGGAAATAGGTGAAGATTTCAGTTTTGTCGCTGGAAAAGTTTTCTTCCAAATTTACAGGGGAAAAATGAGTAAATTGTTTGATTTGCCAAAGTGACATTTCTAAATCAAATGTAACATTTCATTTCAAAATGTCTACTGGAAACAAAACATTTCAAATTGACATTTTGACTTACTGTCATTTTTAAGTTGAAATGCCAGTTTCAAACAAATTTGTACTTCAAATCAAATGAAATATTTTGGTTCAAATCAGTATTTCTCTTTAATGTTTGTTTGAAATGCCAAAGCATTTGTCAACATTTTTTAGTTTTGTTAGTTCCAAACTGAAATTTTCAGAATGGTTGAAATTTCTCCTCTATTTGACATTTTGTCCTTATTTTGGATGGAAACAAATGTCAAATCAGTTTCCCAAGGGATTGAAATTCCATTTTCCAACCAGCTGTATTGTTTACTTTAGATGGAGTACATGTATTTTCCTTGAGTTATTCACCCCTTGTTCCACCAAGAATCCTAATAAAGCTTCAGGACTGCATTTGCTTCTATATGTGGTGCTACAGTACATACATTCTACTGCATTCAAGGATAATACAGTACTATTTTTATATACCCTATGTCCAAAGCACAAAATACTTTTTTGGTATACATGACCACAATGCACCTATATTCCTAACAGATTTTTCCTAATATGGGTTTTGGCCTCTAGAACTTTTATCTTCAGCCAAAGGAGTTCCTATGCATCCAATGAAGTGAGCTGTGAAGCTTATGCTCAAATAAATTTGTTAGTCTCTAAGGTGCCACAAGTACTCCTTTGCTTTTTGCGGATACAGACTAGCACGGCTGCTACTCTGAAACCTTTGAAAAAGGGGAAGTCTTGTGGAATAAGAAAGGAGAACGGTACTCCTCTGGGTTCCTGGATGTTTCCTTGCCAGGAGATTTTATTTGCTTGCTCATTCTCCTCATGAAGATAAATAACAAGAGTAGTAAAAAACTGAGGCAAGCATATAGGTTCCAGCAAAGTTACTTGGGTTTTATTAAAACAAGTTCCTATGTAATGTAGCAATTTGAAAAAGGTCCTGCATATGACATTGAGCTTCTTATAATCATTCCAATATTAGTTGCTAGAAATTTTGAAAGGACTATCAACCTTATCAGTGATACCACTCTCAGCTGAGGCTGCTGCCACCACCAGACTCAACAATACAGCAAAAGAAGTTCAGAACCCCGCCCCCCCCCAAGCAACTCTACTGTAAAGGAGGACTTTAGCCAGAGAAGCAGTGCTCAGAAGCAAAAACGTTTGCGAAACAAGGATAATTACAATGACAAAACACTAAAGAGAACTAAAATTAGTCAAATAGGGGTCAGTGTCACAAGAGAAGTGCTCTGGGGAAAGTAGCATAACTGCATCTTTTGTAGAGAGAAACTCTGGAGGACTTCTCCTTTTGTGTCCTTAGTCAGTGACTTTACAACTCGAGGGAAAGTAAATGAAATGAATCACAACCACAGGCCTGCCACTACTGGAATGCAGAGCTAATTGGTAAATGTAACACATGCCAGCACTCAGCAATAAGACAGCAAACCAAACAGCTGCGGAAGAGCATCTCCTCAATATTAGTGACAGTTAAGGAACTGATATACTGCATCTTCACTACAGGTTTCTCTATTTACAAGGCTCCTTTTGATATAAGACTTCTCTTCAGTGGCAGCTAGCTTCACCGAAATTCATTATACAGTAAATAGATGCTACTTTTCTAACGCACCTCTTGATAGAATATGTAAATTTCATGATTCCCAAGAACATGCTGTGAGAATGTGCTGAATTTTTTTAGTCATCAGACTTTTCTGCTGGATCACTCATGAAGAAGCAGCAAAGTTTTTAATGTGGCTGTCTTTCCCCTGCTTTCCCCCACCCCCTTTTAAAAAAATATTTTGTTTTGCTGTACTGATTGTAATGGAAACCTTGGTGAGTTTTGCATTTAGGTCTGAAAGTGGCTGGTCCTGTTATTGTTTTGATCTTTTGTTGAGGGAGTGAGTGCCATAGTTTCTGGTTCTGTGAAAGTTATTCCATTTTTGAGCCTGCCTCTCTCTATTCCAGAGGAACTTAGCTGTTATGGAGGGTCAAGCTCAGGGAGCAAGAGCAGTGCTTAATTTGTAATGAAAGAGGTACTGGAGCTCAAACAAGTTATTTTTTTTACTTTTGTAACTGATGCAGCAAACATAGAAGCATGAACTGTTAAGACTAGAGGTGCAGGGCTCAGCCCAGGCAGGCAGCAACACAAATTAAGCAGTGAGCAAGAGACAATCCTGTGGAGACCATTGAATAATCAGATACAGACCATTAATTGGCATCTGTATTCAATGGGAAGTCAGTGCAGACAGCACAGCACTGGGGTGATGGCTTCCCGTGTTGCTAAACAGATGGATTGCTGAGTTTTGTGCCAACTGGAGTTTTTCAGGGAGTGTGCCTCATTCCTAAATAGCATAAACTGTAAGGTTTTCCAATGTACAGTTTCTTTGATTCTGAGGCCATGTGAGATGCTTATGTCTCCAGTAACCTGACTTTTTCCAGTCAACACTCACTCCTCAGAACTTCAAATTTGTTGTTCCTTTCAGCCGCAGAGTGCTTTCACACCACTGGTTCTCTACCAGTGTTAGGAAATGAAAAGATCTCTAATTCCCCTTCTTTGGAACTCAGTCTTCTAAAATGAATATCAAGCCCATCATAATCTGGTTCCAGTCAGTCTTCTCCTGCCCCTCTGACAATTTGTGCGGCCCCATTTGCTGTTCCTCCCACACCCCTATGATTTATTTTATATATATATATATATATATATATATATATATATATATATATAGAATGCAAAACTTATAACTTCCATGGTGACTCTCGTAAAGTTGTTTCCAGAGTACCTCAAGGCTGCTGAGACTACAGCAATTACTGTATTTAGCCCTGATCCTGCAGTTGACAGCAGAGAGTGAAATCAATGAGGGTCCAAGCGTGCACCAGTCTAACCAGGTGCTTTCCATTGCAGGAGCAGTGCTTTGGTCCTTATTCCTAGAATAATGCTTTTAATTCCTGGCAACAGAAAAGTTCTGTTTTACAAAGTTAATATTTTTGTTTCCAAAATTTCAGAAGACTCCTTGTTGTGCAATTAGCATGGATTGAAGTCTTTTTGTTTTACTGCAGAATAAACAGTACGCAACTGACACATTGTAAAACTAGGTTCTACTGAAACTTGAAAGCACTGAAATTGGAATAAGAAAATGGCTATTTTCAGTGGTGTGTTTCCCTGCCTGATTGAGGAAATAAAGAAGTGTCTTGTTCCCTGGGCACTCTATTTATACTATTTTCAGTTAGACATGTCATGGCTCATTGCAGGATCGGGATGTTCATTATAAATTTAAATAATGTAATATGGCCATGCACATATATTTCAGACAAAGCTTTACACAATAAGCATCGAACAATTGAAACTTACAAAATCAGGTGGTATAGATGTAAAGAAAGAGGAAAAATGACCGTTGAAGTTTATAGAGCCAGTAAATTAAAGAGCTAATTTTTTCCAGACTAGCAACAAAAGGAAAAAAAATAATTAAAAAAAATCTTTGGGTTCAACAAATTAACAGCATTTTTTATGGAAGACAGCTTTAATTGCTATTATTTTCCATAATGCTTTGCATAAATTATATCTTCACTATATATTTTCTTTGTTTTTTTGGCTTTGCCTCCTGTGGGTTTCATTTATCAAACTTGTCATTTCCTGACTCTTATCACAGATTGAAATGTATAGTAGACACCTGGAGGCTTTTACTTTTTTTATTTCCATCCTTGGGCTTTGTAGAAATAAGACCATCTGGCCTGTTGGTCTGGAAGCATCAACTTTCACTCATTAAATGTGTCTCAAACCCTCGCATTCAATCTGTTTCCTATTTAGGTAGCTTCAGAATATTGTTAGGAATATTTTTTTCCAATTCGTGGTTTAAAAGCACTTAAGAGTGAATGTGCCAAACCTCGACTAGCATTCTTTTTACAAAAATCTGTGTTTACAGTGCTTTTCACTAAAATAATAACGGTAACACATATAAAGTCATATCACAGTGAACAGTAAACACAATATGTGGGAGTTATTGTCCCACAATCTGCTTTCATGTTTCACAGTCTTCATACAGCCTTGAGAAGTGCACCATACCACATCCAATCCAGTCAGCCATATTGGCAAACCACAATTGCTGTAGATCAGAGGTTCTCAAACTGTGGTCTGCGGACCACTGGCTCCATTCAGGAGGTCCACGGGTAGTTCCCTCTAAGGTGTGCACCTGGGTGGCTGCACAAGAGAATGAAGGGCTACACACCTAATCAGTGGAGCCGTGCAGGCGTAGCTCTGCTAATTAGGTGCCTGGACCCTGGAGAAGACAAACATGTAAGGTGAGGTGGTGCCTTGGGGGGAATAGAAGGTAGGTGGGAGGGGGCAGTGGGCTGAGAAGAGGGGTTGGGGGGAATTTGGGATGTGCAGGGCTGTGGTGGCCAGAAAAAGAGACGACTTTCCCCAGCTCCAGGGCTGCAGCTGCTGGGCAGAGATGGCCCTCCTTCCTAGCCTCAGCTCTGTGGCTGCCGTGGTGGGGGAGACACCCCCCTCCTTCCCAGCTCCAGCACGGGAGCTGCCACGGAGGGGGGAGAGAGGGCACGTCTATTGCAGTAGAAAGGAAAACCACTGATATTAAAATATGAGTTGTGTATTTTTATTTGTAGAACAAAAGAAGTTTTTATTAAGTTTTTTTTATATAGCGCTTTTATCCAAAGTGCTTTACAATAGTTAGCTAACGGTACAAACACTATTTGAAAAGATCATTAAGTGGTCCGCCGAGATCCTCAGCAATTTGCAAGTGGTCTGCGAAAAAAAAAGTGAGAACCACTGCTGTACATGACACCTGACACCAGTCTCTGCAAAACTCGCTACTATTACCTTTCAGATATTACTTCTCCAAAAGAGAGGCAGAATGGGATTTTGCAAATTAAAGGGAAAAATAAAACCTGAGATGGTGCTTTTATGATTCCTTCTTCCCTAACTTTATTTCTGATATGTACTCTGAACCTAAAGGTGATTCAATTAAAAAGGATAGAAGGGAGATTTTCAGTGGCATAAATGACAATTAGGTGCCTATCTCCCAGCTGGTATTTTTTCCTTTAAAATTTCCTCTAAGCGCTTTTATATTCTGCCTTTTTATGTGTTGAATGAACTAAATGCTTACACACCTCACCCTAACAATCATAGGACCAGCTCCTCCTCACCACCTTTGTGTGAGTAATATTTATGACTTTACCAAAATTACATACATGAGTAATCTGTGCAGGTCAATCTTGAATCTACTGAAGTCCACAGAAAAACTCCTAATAACTACAATGGATGGAACATTTGGCTCATTGATATTAAAGCTATTGAGCATATGGCTCAATCCAGATCCCGTTAACTTCAATTGGAGTCTTTCCATTGATTTCTGTAAGAGTTGGATCAGGGCCATACCACTTCCTATTGTGGGGAATTGTGAGCAATCTCATTGACTCAAATACAATAGTAAACGCTACAGGACTTGTCTTGCCAACATCCTGAACTCAGTGTGACTATTCATGTGATTAAAGTTATTCATGTGCTCAAGTGTTTGCAGGATTGGGCCTGTGCTTGGCAGCTAGTGTGTATGGGATTGGGCTGCTGTTTTGTACCTTCACTTTTACTGCATATGATTAAAATATTGGCTTTTATATATGAGCACTAAGACCTCAGTGGTCCTTTGGCTGCTTTCTCCATTGCTTTGGCTTCTTGGAGTCTTCAAGGTTTCTTTCAGTATATGTAAAAAGACTTATAAACACGTTTACACACATAAGATTTAAAGTCTGAGAGCCACAACCACTTCAGTAACTTTAATAACCAAGAATACCTGGGGAGTGAGATTAAATATTGATGTTCTTCCATCCTCAGTTTGCCTAAAATATGTGCATATCTATCAGTGCTGCCTTTCTGAGTGACAGGGGGAGAGCCATGAGTGGAGGCAACCCTGCCTGAGAAACTGGGGAAATGATCTTACAGTTTGTTTAGATGTGATATTGAAATCCGTGGGAAGATTCCTACTGGGGGTTGAATCTGGCCTGAAAAAAGCAAGACTAGAAAGCCAGTCACTTCAACCTCTTTCCCTCCTTGAGGATACCCAGCCTATTAAAATATTTTTTGCCCAATACACAACAGGATGTTCTTTGCACTCTTGTAACGCTGTCGTAGAGTGACTGAGAATGGAACCAGTGGCGAATATCTGTACCAATATAAGAGAAAGTGATGCTAATCTTTCCTTTCAAGCTGGTCAAGTGATGCAAGTTGTTCCTTTGGCATCTGAAAATGGAGGAATAAAAACCCCTTATTGCATTCTTCATTTAAAATTGTTATAGGAAGTAAAAACATTTTTTAAAATGCTGTGATATGACTGTAGCTATTTACAAGGTTCCCTCTAGCAGAAAAAATGACAATCAATTAGGAGTTATAAATATAGAACATAACTTGAGTCTGAACTATAATTAAATCAAATAATACTTTGGGCCTTATTTTTATTTCCATGCAGGCCTCCGAAAAATGGAATGCCTGTCCTGAATTGGTTTTCCAGGCTTCTACTCTTTGCCTCATTCAGATCCACCTTTACTGCAACACGTACAAAACATGAGTCTTGGATAGTGTGGTGCTCAGGGCATTGATCTGGGACCTTGGAGATCAGGGGTCAGATCCCAGCTCTAACAAAGATTTTCTGTGTGCTCTTTGAAAATCACTTAAGCCTCTGGGCTTGCAAACGCTTGCATATGAAAAGTCCCAATGAAGTCATATGCTTGAAGTAAAGCACATACATAGCTGTTTGCATTCTCTGGATCTTCCATAGCAGCTTTAATCCAGGCTTTTAAAAAGCACTTTTCAGGCATTAATTCATTAAGTCTTTCACCAACCCTATGTGGTAGGTGAATATTTGTCAGTGTTTTAGAGGTGGCAAAATCAAGGTGTAAAAGACTTGTTGGAGTTGCCACAAAAAATCAGTGGAGAAGTCATGGGTAAAGCCTAGAACTAATTGTGACCCATTGGTACCTGGGGCAGCCGTCACTGGTAATGCCAAGGTCAGGGCAAGCTGCAAAAGGGAGAGCAGATACTCCCGAGACTGGTGGGTGACACTGAAGTTATACCACCCAATCAGTCACAAACTGTGCTTCTGATTCTGCGGGTTATCAAGAAGCAAAAAAAAAAAAAAAATCTCACAGCCCCCTTTATTGCCTTCCAGTCTCTGGATCCCAATCAGCGCCTAGGTTCAGTACAGTGAGAAGCTATTTAAAACTCTGCTCACATATACAAAATGTTCTTCTGACCCCAAAGGGTCAGCCACTTTACCAGGTCAGTATAGGTTTGGATCTTACCCAAAATACCACACTGCCACCCAATCCTTTAGTGTCTAAAATTAAAGGTTTATTATAAAGAAAAAAGAAAGAACAAGAGCAATGTTAAATGGTAAAGCAGTTACATACCTACAAAGACTTCAAAGTTCATATTTCCGGTTCCTAGCAGCATTGGTGAATTTGCTCCCTCTGGATCACATCCATACCTTGGATCGGTCATTCAGTCCTTTGTTCAGAGCTTCATTTGTAGAAAGGTTACTCCAGAGGTAAGAAGCAGGATTGAAGACCAAATGGAGAAGATGCAGCTGCCTTTTATAGTCTTTTGCCATGCAGCCTGTGCTTCCTTTGTTTCAAACAAAAAGCTGTCCAGCACATGGCTTAGAGTTCTGTCCATAGGCATTTCCCTGCATGCCTTGCTGAGTCATAAGTTGTATCTGCCTTCTCTCAATGGGGCGATTGTATAGCTGATGGTCCTTAATGGGTCATCAAGCAGGCTAGGCAGAGCTGGCGCCCAAGCTGTCTGGGGTGTCCCTCAGAAGCATAGCCCAAGTTTGAAATACAGACATACATACGTATCTATAACTCATAATACAAAGGTGATACAAACATATAAATGAGATGATCATATCTGGCAAATAATAACATTTTTGCGGAATCTCACATGGCCTGTCATAACTCATTACAATTTTACAATATTGATATTCATAATATCCTCAAGTGTCCCCCGGATTCCATACAACATCACATTAATAATGTATTTTTTAAATTCTGTGTTGCTTGTGTTTTTTCCATTCATTGTGGGCCCAATTCTGTTCTTGCTTATTCAAGTGTAAATCAGGAATAACTGCACTGAAATTGAGCTACATCAGAGTATAACTTAATTTGTGGTCAGAATTAGGAATCATATATTTCTCAACTTTAAATTCTGTTACATTAGAGTTAATATTAATATGCAATAGCTGAAATACATCAACCAACTCTTTCCCACAAATGGTTTCGATAAATTAGCATTTTCCAATTAAAAACATTTAAATGAAAAATGTGCAACCAGCTCTAATCAGAAGTTACTTCCCTAATACCAAACCTAAACCAGCATTAACATGGTGTGGGTGGACAGAGAATTGGGCCCTCGATATTCAGTCATGCTTTGTGACTAATGCCAAATATTAGTTTCCACAAGCTTTTTAAGCCCCAGTAAGGTAGAGGAGGAAACTATAAGAACAAATATACCATTCAGTGGCTGTCCACAAAAATGTATTTAGTGAAAATACAGTATCTGTTTACAAAATCATGTGACTTTTTTAGTGTCAAGCCTCAAACATACACCTGAGAATTCCCGTAAAAACAAATTATTGTCTCATCCCAGGCAGAAAAACTCATCTGTAATAACTATTTCATGGCTTTTTACTTTAGAATGAATCATTCTGTCTCACACTCATAAAAACATGAGTGACAAATAACTTTTAATATGAGCTTTTAGCATTAAGCTTTTTTCAATGTTTTTAATGATTCTTTGCAAGGGGGAGGAATGAAGGGGCAGATTTTGCTACCACTGATGAAAAGCATTCTATTAAGAGCTAGGTAGTATTATTCCCCCACAATGTGAGTAGGAGTATTAGAAAGTGGCCCTAATCGGGTACAACCAGATGCACCGCTGTCTAGATAAAATTTGTTAATCCTGCCATTCATACTTTACATCAACCTTTCTTCTTCCTAAACAAAGTCATTATCATGTACACTTCAAAATGGGAAACTACTTATTGTTGCACACATAAATAATCATATCTCTCATTTGGATCATATGTAGTCTTAACCATAAACATAAGATTAATGTTTTAAACTAATCTCCAGATCAGGTTATTATTTTTATAACTATCAAATGAAAATTATGAAGTTTAAAAGAAAAAACAAAACCACCAATACTCAAAGGGAATAATGAGAAATAATCAGCTGTTTATAAAAAAAATCTCACATAAATGTGACATACATTTCTGCTCTATCTGGGCATTACTATATTCTCATTGGTTATGCAATTATTATTCATTCATTTTTTAATATTCTCTGGTCTTTGAACAGCATTCAGAAATATTCTATTTTGCTTTCAAGTACAATGTAGTCATTTAGCTATTTTCAGCTGAAGTCAACAAGAGCTAGACCACATTGTGGTCTTTGATCAATGTTCAGTATAAATATGACAGAGAAATATTAATCCTTACCTCTAACATATTCTTTCCAGAGGGCAATAGATTATTTACTGCCATATTAAACCACATAAACTAATTCAAATATGATAAATCACAATAAAATACATTATAGAATTTTGTTCATGACTTCTAAGATTATGTAGAATAGATTTTTAGCTACCATAGACTGCTCACATTTATAATCACATTAAATTTACAAATACATTTAGTAACAAGTCTTAAACAGTGCATATAAGTTGGAATTGAAGATCTAAACATTCTTGACAAATTTTTTATTTCATTTTATTTTTGTCAAGGTCCTGTACATAAGAACAGCTTGAAAGAAACATTGACACTGACTCTATGGTGTCACATTCTTTGCTGGTGCAAATTGGTGCAACTGCATTGTGGCAGTGGAGTTGTGCCAATTTACACCAGAAGATAATTAGACCCATTGATAGGCATTGTTTAGACATCTCCCTAAGTTTGAAATAACAAAAAAACAATCAAGCAAACAAAAATCCTAACTGAGATACTTCTCAAATTTATGTATCAGTGAGCTTTACCCTAACCTAGTAAATATGTTGCTTTGGTAACAACCATAAAATTTTCCAAAGACTAAAATAATGAGACTGCAAAATCAGTGTCCTATACAGGGATTTCGAATGTCATTTATGAAAGAAAAGTTGTGCTCTTACATTAGTCATTAATTGCAAGCCATTTTCTTTCCATGTGCTTCCATTAATGTTAGTTGAATGACTTCAGGATTGGACTCCTTTGGTGAATCGACACAAAGTGCTGAGTGCCTCCAGCTCCCATATGAAGTCAAAGAGAAATTGACTCACATGAGAAGTCTGACTGAAATCAATGAATTACTTACATGTGTAGAAAAAACAGGACCAGGGCCTTTGAGAGGTTTGAAATCTGAATCTGAATTTTGTGTTGCCAGTCTGTCTTTATATTACCTGTTGTTTTTTCCCACGCACATTTTTAGTGATCACTCAACAGCCTGGAAATAGGGTTATAAAAATGCAATGCTCTTGCAGTCTTTTAGGTACATATTATACAGAAAACATACATTAAACCAATATACTTTAATCTGCATGGTAGCTGCACTGAGCAGGAAGCTGTTCGGGTAAGACTAAAACTAGCAAATAAGCGAAAGTATTAACCAGTACAGAATGTTGTTGTTGTTGCCAGTGGCCAGGTTTTAAAGATTTAACATAGACAGGCCTCTTTCTCTAAGGCAAAAACATTGGATTATATTTATTCATGGAGATATTTTTTACCCCATTGCCTTGCATGATTCCTGCTGCGTACAGATGTGAATATAGTGGCTTTAAATTCACCTGACTGCTGCATATGTCCTTGAATCTACAGCCTGCAGTTCACTTAACAGTGTTATGATGGCTATTATTTTCCCTCTTCCCAGTGGGCTACCACTCTTTGCATTCCTGTTGAAAACTCCAAACACAAGACCTAGAAATTTAATATTAATAATGAACACTTTGTTTTGTCTGAGAATTATTTTCAAACAGGAATATACTGTTAGGAAATTACACAATATGTGTAACCCTTCTTTGCTAATACCCCTTGGTAACCCAAGTTACAGATACAGTTATCTTAACGTAAGTGTAAAGGCATCTAATTTATGAGTGCCTTGAAAACATCTATCTTGGAGATAAACTTTATGAATAGCCAAGCCTGAGGAGGAAGTTTGAGCTGCAGTGTATCTCACGTTAACATGGCTATCCCTTTTGGCCCAAGTGGTTAGCCAAAGTTTGGGGGCCTGTGGGCTGTTTCTGTTAGGAAGAGAAGTTGGTGATGGAGTCAGGTATTTTGTTGACGCAACCCTATTTATTTACAAAGAATGTATACAATCCTGTTTCCCTTAACGCAGGAGGAATCAAACAGGAGATGGTTTCTTTCCTCACAGTGTCTTGCCTTTTTCAGCCAGAACTCAGCTCAAAAGCACTCTCTAGCATAGGTGCTGGAACTAGGGCTGCTGGGGGTGCTGCTGCACCCCCTGGCTTGAAGTGGTTTCCATTATATCCAGGGTTTACAGTTTGGTTCAGTGGCTCTCAGCACCTCCACTATTAAAACTGGTCCAACATCACTGCTCTCCAGGTTTTCCTCTGTCTCTGTGGTGTTTCTCCTGATTTTCTCTCTCTCTTTCTCACTCACCCACATTTCTACTACCCAGGGGAAAAAACCCTCCGTTTACATGTCCCTTTGTTTTGGACAATGACGTGCCTGTGGAGGCTGCTATTTTTCTGATTCCGCACAGGATCTCATTGACTTCTTACTACTATCTTAAATGATGCACGGCAGTTGCATGGATCAGTTTCAGACACATTTTGCCCAGTCCACAACAATATTTGTGAGTAACGAATAAAGACAACTCCAAGACAGGGAGGAGTTCGGACGCTGACTCAAGGTTTGCACGCTTTGTTGTGGGCAGGGTAGGAATTCAGCCCACTTCCAGCCCCCCCAAGTCACATGATATGGCTTCTGTTCCCTGACTGGATGATTTAATCTTTTATAAACAATAGGAGTACTGAATAAATTATTTGAGGGTGTTGCTCTTCTAAGTGCGGGGGGGGGGGCACTTTTGGAGTGAGAGGTAGCAGGAAATAAATAAGCCTAGGAAAAATTAATTAGAATTGTTATTTTCTTGTCCTCTTGCAAAAGTACCTCTGCTTGAGCTCTAAAAATAACTGGGTTCCTTCTTGATTGATAGTGAGAGAAAGATATAAGCCAGATTTACTGGCTCTCTAGCACAGTTGACTAGGCTATGGATATAAGTTAAATTTTGAAGTTCCCCTTTCCTCCTGCTCCCAATATTTCATCAGGAAGCTTAAGATTTACCAGAGTCTTGAATTCAGCTCCTCAAAATATTGCTGTTCTTTCCACAGATTCAGCTGGAATCTTAGTGGGTTTTATAGGCTTTCACTATTTTCCATCTCTCTGGCTAATCCTTTTAAAAAGATTATTAAAGTTTATTAGCCAATATGTCAAAGTATATAACACAAGAATTTGCTCGAAAGGAACTGGTAGACTTAGTGTGCTGTAGGAGGCTGGGCAGTGTGGTACTATATCTTTTATCCATCAATCTGTCTTTCTCTAGAACCAACAAGTAGATAAAGGGGGCCAGAATACCAAAATCCTCTTTTTTTTTTCCTTTCTTTTTTTATAGAAAGAGGGTAGTATTTACTGTACCCTTTTCAGCAGTGGTGACTCACTAAGAATGGTTCTGATTTGATATCTATCTTTTTTTCTTTTTCTCCCTTCTACCCCAGAGCTGTACCAGTGGTGGGTGCTAGACCTTTCCCCCTCCCCATTTTGTCAGTTATTTTTAGGGACCGATCATGAGCTTCCATGAATTTTTGTTTATTGCATGTGACCTGTCCATGACGCTTACCAGAAATAACCATGACAAAATCTTAGCCTTAATTATCAATAATTATATAGGAAGGCTGAAGTGTTAAATATTTCTGTTTTGTACGGGGAAGGGAGGGGAGGCAGACAGATAATATAGTCTCATCGTATGGTGATGTTTACACTCTTTCTAGTCTACGAGTATCTCTGGAGGATGTTAAACAGAAGCTAATAATAGACATTTTTAAATCATCTGGCCAGATAACTTACATCCAAGAGTTATAAAATCACTGGCTGAGGAGCTCTCTGGACCATTAATGTTGATTTTTTTCAATTAGTCTTGCAGCACTGGGGAAGTTCCAGAAGTCTGGGGAAAAGGTAATGTTGTACCATTTTTTAAAAAGGGGAAATGGAAGGTCCTGCATAATTAGGCCTGTCAGCTTGACATAGACCCTAGGTAAGATAATGGACTCTATCCTGGCAAGTAGTGACTCAGAAAAAGATGTGTTGGTTGTTGTGGATAATCAGCTGAACATGAACTCCCAATGTGATGTTGTGGCATGTGACAGGGTGATAAGTAGAAAACTGCTTAGCCAAACCTCTGTCACTCCAGCTCCAATTAAGGGAGGTGAACTGGAGCTTGGTAGATCATCTGGCCCTGACTGGGGAAGCTGGAACAGCTGCTGCCTCATCAGGTTTGGGCTGGATAAAAGCCCCAGGGGAAGGAAGGCACTGGACAGGCTGTAAACTGCATTAGAGGAAAGGTAGTGAGGGGAAGCAGAGAGAGAGATAGCTTGCCCCCTCTCTCCTGCTGGTGGACTGTAAGAAGGGGACTATGTGTATGGTGGAAAGGTTGTGGGAGCACAACCTGTACATAAAAGCACCAGGTGAGCACTGCATCAACGTCTCTGTGTGACTTTCTCACCCCAGTGGGGGCAGGAGCCAGGAGGGCCCTGCAGGGTCCCCATTACATGGCCAAAAGAGCTAATGCAATCCTGGGATGCATAAACAAGGGAATCTTGAGTAGGAGTAGAGAGGTTATTTGACCCCAATATTTGGCACTGGTGCAACTTCTGCTGGAATACTGTGTCCAGTTCTGATGCCCACAATTCAAGAGGATGTTGACAAATTAGAGAGGGTTCAGAGAAGAGCCATGAGAATGATTAAAGGATTAGAAAATGCTCGTATAGTGATACGCTACTTCTATTTAGCTTAACAGAGAAGGTTAAGGGGTGACTTGATTATAGTGAACAGTGAGTAACAAATATTTAATAGTGGCCTCTGCAGACTAGAAGAGAATGGTACAACATGATCTAATAGCTGGAAACTGATGCTAAACAACTTCAGACTGGAAATAAGGTGTAAATTTTTAATGGCAAAGAGTGATCACCATTGGACTAATTGTCCTCTTGTATTTCCATCTCTGACCATTTTGAAATTGGATGTTATTTTCTAAAAGTTATCCTCTAGGAATTGTTTTGGGTAAATTCCCTGGCCTATGTTAGACAGGAAGTAAAATTAGATGATTTCACTGGCCCCTTCTAGCCTTGGAATCTATAAGTCTGTGTCCTAGACTAATGCCCTAACTGCCGGACATGGTGCTGTAGGCACAGGAAGTAGCAGTCTAGGGGGGTGTGGCAGCACCCCCAGGTTTTATGTGGGGCCACTGGCCCCGCACGTGGGGCTCCACTCCCTGGTTCAGGTCCTGGCGGGCCGGCCCCGCTCCCCAGCTGCTGACTCTGTGCCCAGGGCCCTGCTCCCGGCCCTCCACTTCCTGGCCTGGGTCTCAGGTCCTGGCCACTGGCCCCGCTTCTCAGCTGCTGGCCCCGCACCCCACACTCTGTTCCCCAACTCCAACACCTGGGGCTCAGATCCCAGCCCTGAGGCCAGGGCTCTGCTGCTAGGGCCCCGGCCGCTGGCCCTGTGCCTGGGGCCCTGTGCCCAGCTCCACTCCCAGGACCCTGCACATGGCACCACACTGGCCCACTGCATGTGGGGTGCCAGCTGACAGCCCCCCCCGGGGCTCCACTTCTGGGCCCGGGCCCATGCCCATCCCCAACTGTGGCTACAACCTTGACCCCCTTGCCCCTGTCTGGGTCCCGTCCTCCCCCCGGAGACACAGCCCTCCTCCCAGCCTAAGCTCTGCACAGACAGCAGTAAGTGGGCTGGATTTCCCCACTACTAAAAATGTTCCAGCGCTACTGCATAGTGCAGGCATCAGTTACTGCAGATTATTATGATTTCCCTCTGGAAGGAAGTAGGAAACAATAAGAACAGTGAAAGTTCAGGGGGTCGTTTGCCCTGGGAGTTGACCTGGAAGCAGAGCAGACTCTCCCTGAGATAAAAGAGTAGGAGATTGACTGACTGTAGACGATGTGGAAACTTTGGTAACTATGGAAACTTTAGGTAATATCTGCTCATTCAATTTGACTCTTGTGAAAGTAGCCATTAATTTTATATTGGGATTTGTGTCACAGCAGGAGGATTAGTACTAGCCTGTGGCAGCTGCATCATAACCACAAGGTAATTTTCATTCCCCTCACAAAGGGATAGAGGGGTGGCCATGCTATCATACTGACATAATACATTTTATTCAGTAGTCCACAGTGACATATTCCACTTATCTAAACAATGTATGCCAAATCTGCTGCCAGAAACACAGGTGCAGTTCCTATTGACTTCAGTGGAAGTTGCATATGTGCACGTGACGACAAAATTCAACCCTTTCATTTGTAGCTTTATTCGTGAATCCTGAATTTCTGAATATTGTCAATCATTCCTTGGGATGGACCCTCAGCTGGTATAAAATGTCCATTGCTCCATTAGCTTCAAGGCACATTGGCTTCAGTGGAGCTGCAGCAATTTGAAACAGCTGAGTATTGATAGTTTTGCCTTCATACAACTTCCTAATGTAAATCACAGCCACACCCTTCTTACAATATTCTCCCCAATCCTTGATACTAATTCTTGCACCACTCTTAATCTTACCTTCCTCTGCAACATGCTTCAGATGTGACTTACTCTTATCTATTCTGGAATCTGTGTTGGCCAGAAAAACCCCACAAAACCTACTTTATTATCAGCTCAGCAAAGCTTCCCTGACATAGTGTCCAACACTGTGATATCTAGATATGCGGAGCAGGGACTTAAATTGGCGAAATCAGCAATGAACAATGTAACCTGGCAAACTTCCCCCAACCAAAACAAATGGCTGGAATATAAATAATAAAGGTTCCTTACAAATATACAGTAATTGAGTAAACATCAGAACGTCAATGTGAAGGGCAAGAGTGACATCAGCTTTCTTTGGTATGGCTCACACCAACTTTGGTAGGCTATGATATGCCAGCTGTCAAGGTTCCTCCCCCACTCTGAACTCTAGGGTACAGATGTGGGGACCTGCATGAAAAACCTCCTAAGCTTATCTTTACCAGCTTAGGTCAAAACTTCCCCAAGGTACAAAATATTCCACCCGTTGTCCTTGGACTGGCCGCTACCACCACCAAACTAATACTGGTTACTGGGGAAGAGCTGTTTGGACGCGTCCTTCCCCCCAAAATACTTCCCAAAACCTTGCACCCCACTTCCTGGACAAGGTTTGGTAAAAAGCCTCACCAATTTGCCTAGGTGACTACAGACCCAGACCCTTGGATCTTAAGAACAATGAACAATCCTCCCAACACTTGCACCCCCCCTTTCCTGGGAAATGTTGGATAAAAAGCCTCACCAATTTGCATAGGTGACCACAGACCCAAACCCTTGGATCTGAGAACAATGAAAAAGCATTCAGTTTTCTTACAAGAAGACTTTTAATAAAAATAGAAGTAAATAGAAATAAAGAAATCCCCCCTGTAAAATCAGGATGGTAGATATCTTACAGGGTAATTAGATTGAAAAACATAGAGAACCCCTCTAGGCAAAACCTTAAGTTACAAAAAAGATACACAGACAGAAATAGTTATTCTATTCAGCACAATTCTTTTCTCAGCCATTTAAAGAAATCATAATCTAACACATACCTAGCTAGATTACTTACTAAAAGTTCTAAGACTCCATTCCTGGTCTATCCCTGGCAGAAACCAGCATATAGACAGACACAGACCCTTTGTTTCTCTCCCTCCTCCCAGCTTTTGAAAGTATCTTGTCTCCTCATTGGTCATTTTGGTCAGGTGCCAGCGAGGTTACCTTTAGCTTCTTAACCCTTTACAGGTGAGAGGAGCTTTCCCCTGGCCAGGAGGGATTTCAAAGGGGTTTACCCTTCCCTTTATATTTATGACACCAGCCAACACTCAATGGAAAGGGCAGTTGCTATTGTAATCTTCACTGCTGCTTCTATATCCAGTTACAAGAGAGTAACTCAGCAAAAATGGCCCCTTGAAGAACTCCAACCTTGTAATAGTGCTGAATCCACACGTTTAAAACAAGTGAGATCACTGAACAACAGTGTGAGCTTACTGAGGACATCTCATATCAAAATCTTTGTTACATATTAACAGAAACTGCATTTAGAAGGGGACAGTAGAAAAAACAAACAATTAGTTGCATCCTCTGATGTTTAAAATTGATATTCACTTTTTAGGTTGCTAAGGCCTGTGGCAGCAATACATAATTTATATAAAAAAGTAAATGTGTTTAAGAACTGCTATAAAGAGTAGGAAGGTAGTTAAAAATACATAAAGGTAGTTAAGAAAAGAACACCACTTTCCAATGAATGGAGAGGGGTTCTCTTTAGTGTTTTTTTTCCTTTTCTCCATCAATTTCTCCCTAATATAGCACCATAGTTCCATGAAATCATCTCTGAACTAACATTTCCATTTACTCTACTATATAAAGAACAGATCTACGAATTTATCTTCTCCATATTATAGGAATGCATGCCCAGCCCTAGGCAGCTAATTATTGTACCATCTCCACAGCACACCTCCTTATCTGTTTGACAGTTTGTTCAGAGACTGAAATTTGGTGTAAAATAACAAGAACTAAAAAACTCAACTTTGCGTTTTGTGTGTGTGTGTATGTGTGTGCAGGCACTAAGGGTGATGATACTCTGAGCCTATGGAATTCCAATCAAGTTTTGCAGAGGATTAGCACAAATGGAAATGACTGAGTATTGAGAAGGAGAAGTAAGAGTAATTGTGCTTGATGTGCATAGATGTGTACAGCATCCGTGTTCTAACTTTAGAACATGGCACAGGTGAGTTGCATTATACAGAATGTAGTTGTATTGATCCCAGGATATTAGAAAGACAGGTGTGTGAAGTAATATCTTCTTCAGACCTGAAGAAGAGTTCTGTGTAGTTAAAAAGTTTGTCTCTCTCACCAACAAAAGTTGGTCCAATAAAAGATATTACCTCACCTACCTTGTCTCTCTTGCATTATATTGTATGTATGTATTGTGTTGTATGAAAGGAGAGAAGGTTAGCACTCCCCTTGATAAGGATGGAAGAGGTCCTAGTGACCTTTACAACACGCATATGGTTAAGGCATTGCCACTTACTTCGTGGCATCTAACCAAGTTTTTTGGGGGGAGGGATAGTTCAGTGGTTTAAGCGTTGGCCTGCTAAACCCAGGGTTGGGAGTTCAATCCTTGAGGGGGCCATTTGGGATCTGGGGCAAAAATTGGGGATTGGTCCTGCTCTGAGCAGTGGGTTGGACTAGATGACCTCCTGAGGTCCCTTCCAACCCTGATATTCTATGATTCTATATGCAGCAGTTAGAGCTGGTGATCCATTGAGGACATTGTAAGAAACATTATCAGCAAGATTCTTAACTGGTATAAATAGGCATAGCTTGCATGAAGTTAATTTGCAGTATTGATTAATGCCAGCTGTGGATCTGGCCCATTGTCTTTTCTCTATAATGCAACACTTTTTTTGTTCTCTTCTTCTGAGAGGCTGATGTTTTAAAACATCAAAGCTTATGTCTATGTCCAAAAAAGGAATGTGCAACTATATCACCTTTGTCTGGCTAGCCCTCATCCGTCCCTCCATGAAAGCAAATGGACACCACACCATTCTATTTTGTTGTGACCACCTTCTTTCCATTTCTGGCCAAAGAGTTTTGTCATGGGATTGGCCCAGCACGTTTTTGGTCTGCCCAGAGGTCGCTTGTGTTCTCTGGGGATCCAGTCACTGATGTGGGTTGTCCACCTATTGTCTTGCCTGCGGACTACATGACCCAACTGTATGCTCAATGTATACGTGCAATTACCGCAGTTGTACCCACAAATAGCCAGTTAGATGCCTAACTGGTGAACTGTACACTTACGAACTCAAATTGCACACAAAAGCATGGTAATTAAGCAAGCAAATTAGGCATGCAGTTGAACACGCATTTATGGCACAACCCTGGGATTCTAGTATTTTAAAAATCCAACTCCTCATTGTCTCTATCAATTTTAACAAAAAAAGGAAACTTTAAAAAATCCTCTTTGCAAGACAAAATACAGTGGCTTGTAAAATTCAGCAGGTCAGACTAGATAATCTGGTGTCTGGACTTAAACTCTGACTCTATGGTCAATAATTTGAAATATTTCTTTCTGATGTGTGAGAGAGAGAGAATTAGCTCCAGCCATGTTCCCCAAATAGAGAATCTCTCTCAAAGCAGAACAAACATTTTGTGTGATCATTCTATAGCCATAGAAAAACACAAGCTAGATACAAAAATAGTTCCAATTAAGGTTGTAATATTTGCTAAATATTAAATTTATTTTCTCATTAAATATAAGCATACGTAATGAGTCTGTTATGATGAGAAGAAGGATGGTTCAGCAGTTATAGCACCAGCTGGGCTGTGGAAGACCCAGACTTCATAGCTGCTTCACCACAATTATCTTATGTGACCCTGGGCAAGTCACTTAGGGTATGTATATACTACAGCTACAAATCCATGGCTGGCCCATGCCAGTTGGCTGAGGCTAAGGGGCTGTTTAACTGAGATGTAAAATGGGGATTGGGTCATATAAGTACCTAAGATGGTTAGAAATGCATCAAAGACTATTTATTTTTAAATGCACCAATCCCCATAGTATCTGAATGCATATTTTCATAAACATCAAGCAAACTAGAGGTAAATGTGATGTACAATGAACCCCATTCATAAATGGTTTCTGCCAATGGGTAACTGTCCCTGGTTGCAGCAAATGGTCCAGGATGAGTGGTCATGGGGGCGGGGGGTACAACCTCACCTACATGTATGTGTTTGAGGCTGTTATAAGACGCTTTTTCATGGATTCCAAACTGAGTGCCCAAAGGGCTGTACTCATCTTTGCTGAATTTGGCCTTCTATCTATATTTAATGCGTGTTACCAATAGGTTAAGGATATGATTTTTTACAAAGAATTCTTTATTAACTAGATCTATTTTGACACTTTTATTTAGAAAACCTAATGCCTTAGATCCTGATCCTGCATTGAACTCAGTAAGATTACTCACGTGCTTGTACCAGTGTAACTGCATTGATTCAAAAGAGATACCCCTAAAGTTCACCAAGTTAACTAAAATCAGAATCTGGTCTTGCTCCTTCAGAAACTTCATTCATTCATTGTTTTAAGAATATATTATATATTAATATATTATTGGAATATTATTCTGATGGACACTATTCCTTTGTTCAATCCTAAACAATGGTCCTAATATATTTACAAATGAGACCATCTTCTGTAAGACCTTATCCAATATTATTACTTAATATTTGTATCATCATAACACATAGAGGTCATAGTAAATAGTGGGTGCTAAGTACTATAAGAACTTGTAACCAAAACAGTTCCTGACTCAAAGAGTTAATAATCTAAGTAAGCTTTCAAGGGAGTACTTGCATGAGGAAGGACTACTTCTGTAATAGAGCTGGATGGAAAAATGGAATTTCCATGATGTGAGAAAGTTGGACATTTTTAAATTTTATTTTCATTCCAAATCAGGCTGAAAAGTTGAAATTTTAATTTTTTTGTGGAATGGAAATTCTGAAAACCTTTTTTTGGTAACATTAGAAACCTTTAATTTTGATAATGTTGAATTACTTCGTTTCAGTGAAGTAAAAATGTTTCATTTTAAAAAAATCAAAATGTTATAATGTATTAAATATAACATATTATGTTACATGGACTGTATTATAATAGTATAATATAAAAGTGAAATGAAAATATTTTGATGCTATTGAAGCAAAATGAGAATGTCAAAATGATTTATTTGACTCTTTTCCACTGGAAATTTCTACATTCCCATGAAATGTTTCGATTTTGACACAACTGCATTTTCCAGTAGAGAACTGCTCTGTGGCATATTTTCTAACAGCATTATTGTGTAAGGATTTGCAGCTTCAAGTCTATGCTCCTGTGAATGTTTGTTCTACTTAGTGAGTGGAAGAACCATTTTATTGTACCAAGTTAATCTTAGTAACATTTTGAAATGTCAGAATAATGAGGAATTAATTTAGAATGGTCTACCACAGAGTGAAAGAGTCTGGTACTCATGTAAATGTCACATATATTTTCATGACTGTTCCATTGCAGTTTAGCAATAGTTGTTAGACAAATAGTGAAATATTCTGTTACTTTAATCTGAGCCATATTTCTACTAACGTGCATTTCTCAGCCTCTCATTTCAAATAATATGTGCTAAAACATTAGATTTACCAAAAGCAACAACCTTTGCAAGCCTCTTTTCAACCGTGTATAAGATATCTTATTATCAGGAACTAATCAAGGGAACTATCCATTATTTTAGGGAACTTAAATTATTTTAATGTTTATTTATGCTTTTTAAAAATGAACTACATTTATAAATGGATACAACTTTTATTAAACTTTAATTTTCTTCTTTTCATTTGAAAATGAGTCCACAATCCAATATGTTTTATTTATATGAAAGTGGGAGAACATGTATTCATGAAACCATTTTCAGGAATTCTGTAGCATGAACACAGTACAACTGTACTTGCCAATCAAATCATATAAATTGTGGTTACAGAAATCCATTTTGCAGCTCGAGTTTCCAATCCTCCTTTATTCAAAGCAATTTAAGGAAAGACCAACAAACCTTTGTCTAAATTTTAAGAATGTATTGCCATAAACGAAGGGTTACAGTGTTTTGCAGAATATGTTTCAAATGCCTTTTAAAACCTCTACTTGGCCAGAATATCTATATTAAAAAACCCTGACAACAGTTAGGTTGCTGGTATTGAGCCATTGCCATCCATGCTAAGCAATATTGTCTATTTAATAATTGATTATTTCCTGGTACTACCACATCTGTCTGTTTTACACTTCATATTCATAGATTCCAAGGCCATAAGGAACCACTGTGATCATCTAATCTGACCATATCTATAACACAAACCAGAGCGTTTCCCCCAAATAATTCTTTGAACATATCTTTTAGAAAAACAGCTGATCTTTGTTTAAAAAATTGTCCGTGATGGTGAATCCACTACGATCCTTTGGTAAATTGTTCCAATGGTTAAATACTGTTGCCATTAAATATTTATGCCTTACTTCCAGTTTGAAGTTGTTTCACTTCAGTTTCCAGCCATTGGCTCATATTAGACCTTTCTCTACTAGATTGAAGAGCCCATTATTAAATGTTTATTCCCCATGTAGATACTTATAGACCATAATCAAGTGGCCCCTTAACCTCCCCTTTATTAAGCTCAATAGATTCTATTTAGCTTAGCTCTATCACTATAGGGCATGTTTTCTAATCCTTTAATCATTCTTGTGGCTCATCACTGAACCTGTTCCAATTTATCAACATTCCTCTTGAATTGTGAGCACTAGAACTGGGCACAGTATTCCAGGAGCAGTTGCACCAGTGCCAAACAGAGGTCAAAAAGCCTCTCTTCTTCTACTCAAGATTCCTCTGTTTATGCAGTCCCAGTCCCAGGATCACAGTCTCTTTTGGACACAACTTCACATTGGTAGCTCATGTTCAGCTGATTATCCCCCCCGACTCCCAAATTTATTTCCAAGTCACTGATTCCCAGGATAGAGTCCCCCATCCTGTAATTGTGGCCTGCATTCTTTGCTCTTCAATGTATATGTTTACGTTTTAGCCGTATTAAAATGCATATTGTTTGCATGTGACCATTTTACCAAATGATCCAGATCACTCTGAATCAGTGATCAGTCCTCTTCATTATTTGATGTACTGCTATTTCTTTTCCTTTATATGTTATACAATTTGAATATTATGTGGTATTAAATTTTATTTTATGTCTGTAGTTTGCTATTACGCCAGACATTTTCTTTTAAAAATAGATATACACTCTACTTATTTAGAACATTTTAACGTGTACAAATCATTGACATGTAAATATCTGAAACAAACCAAACATAAAATAAGCTCACTATTGTAACAATTACTTTTTTTGTTTAGAGAAATATTATGCAGTAATTTAATCATCAGACCTTTCTGTTTAACAGGGCATTTTTTATTATAGAGTGAGCCTCTTTACACTGTCCAGGATGTGTTGCTAGTGACTTGATTATTACATTGACTCCCCTGACTTCACTCATATTTATCAAACCATGCTTGTCAGCATCTGGGATGTTTATAAGTAGCATTTCAGACACAGAATAAATTACTTTAAATCTAGATATTTTCCCAAAGTCATGGATTTCTTTAGATACTAATTTTAGGGAATTGTTCGGGTTACATAAAAATAATATTACATAATTGACATATAAACTGTTATCTGATGTGTCCCTGCAAAATGTATTCTTGTGATTTCTTGTCCTCTGTGCAAAAAGGCTCCAGGACCAGTGCAAAAAGGAAAGGAGTCCGTGCACATCCCTGCCTCCTTCCCATGTATAATTCAAATGGAAGATTAAGTTCCATTGACCAGTACCCCTGCAGTAGAAATATTGGGGCCCTGGATGTCTGTTTTCACCCTGCCAATGTCTTCTGCCCCCACAACACCTCATGGAGGCAAGAGCAAAGCGGCACCCAGCTATGTTCTACATGCATAATGGGGGAGGAGGCAGAGATGGGAGCAGGACTTTGGGGAGAGGCTAGAGCGGCTGCCAGTCTGCAGTTCACAAGATCAGGGCATAAGAGTGTCAATGCATTGAACTGTTCCTGAATGGCTCTTCTTGAATAACACCATGTGCAGACAAGCCATAATTATGCAGGACCTTGATGGAAGGGGGACAAAAAGTTTAAACTCAATAGTACAGGCAAAAGATGGAGGGGGGCTTTATCAGTATCTTCACCTGGTCTTTATATTGTAAGTGTTACACTTTATAGTTGCTGTACTGATAAGTTTGGGAAAAGCTTCATTTAAAAAACATCCACCTGGAAAGGAAAGTGTTGAAATATATAATAGATTATTGAAATAGAAAGAAGTTGAAGAATGTAACTGATTTTTCACTATTCAAGCTTTTGCATTTGTCCCAACTCAGACAGTGAAAATGAATGGAGTCATTTTTTGTTGTGTGTGTTTACATTCGTTCTCTTTCACTTTCTCAATTCTGCCATATGTTGGTTGCAGGTACTACAGAGTTATTGGTTTTTAAAACAGCCCTTTCCAACTGATTTAAAAAATTCTGAATATCCTCAGGTTGTCTTGATAAAACTTATATTTTGTTCCAAAGATGAGTTGACATTGTGTCTTTAGAGAGTTTGCTAGCCTCCTTCCCCTACATTGACTGTGTGTGCCTGGAAAAGTTCTTACACACACACACACACATGGTTTAGATACAACTGTGATAATACTATACAAGCTCTTTAATACTCTGAGTATGGTTGCTGTACAAAGGGTTGTTTTTAAAACAAAGATAGCTAAACACAGATCTCAAATTCCAATGTAGTTTGCCTATAGCCTCACAGTGTTTGTTCAACCAGAGGGTCCTAAATATGGGAGCATGTGCATCCCACCGTAAAGAAATACCCTTGTGATCATCGTCTGACCTCCTGTGTAACACAGGTCATAGAACTTCCCCAAAGTAATTCCTAGAGCATACCTTAAATCTCCAATCTTGATTTTTAAAAATTTTCAGTGATGGAGATTCCAAGATGATCCTTGGTAAATTGTTCCAATGGTTAATTACCCTCACTCTTATATGCTTATTTCCAGTCTGAATTTGTCTCGTTTAACTTCTAGCCATTGGGTCAGATTATACCTTTTTCTGCTAGGCTGAAGAGCCCACTACTAAATATTTATTCCCCATTTAGATACTTAGAGACAGTAATCAAATCACCTCTTAACAAAGAGGAAATTTAAGTGAAATATTGAGCTCTTTGAGTTTATCACTAGAAGGCATGCTTTTTAATCCTTTAATCATTCTCATGGCTCTTCTCTGAACCCTCTCCAATTTATCAATATCCTTCTTGAATTGTGGGCACTAAAACGGGACACAGTATTCCAGCAGCAGTTGCACCAGTGTCAAATATAGATGTCAAATAACCTCTTTACTCCTACTTCAGATTCCCCTTTTTATGCATCCTAGGATCACAGTAGGTCTTATGGCCACAGTGTCGCATTGGGAGCTGATGTTCAGCTGATTATTTATCGTGACCCCAAGCAAGGCCTTCTTCCTCAATTTGTAGGATTTGGCATTTTGGGCCTCTATTAAGATGTTCTTAAAGGATTCCCAATTATCATTCACGTTTTTCTGATTAAGTTCTTTCCTCCAGCTGATTTGACTAGAGATCCAGATTCAAATCATTGCTGTGCTGCTGCCTTCCTGTGTGGCCTTGTTCAAGTCTTAGGCCCAGATCCTCACATGTATTTAGGCCTTTCATTTCCACTGAAATCAACAGGAGTTAGGCATTCAGATATCTCTGAGAATCTTACGGCAAATCTACACTAGAGCGCTACTGTAGTATGTCTGAAGATGCACTATGCCAATGGGAGAGGACTCTTCTATCAGCATAATTACTCCATCTCAGTGAGATGCAGAAGCTGTGTCAGGGGGATAGTGTCTCCCACTGATATAGCATCTGTGTGTACAGTGTGAAACTTGTGTCACTTGGTGTGGGGGGATGGGACGCTATTTCACACTCCTGAGAGATGTAAATTAGATTGACACAGGCCAGTCCTTGCCTACAGACAGCCCCCCAACCTGAAGCGAATACTCAACCACATACCACACAACAGAACCACTAACCCAGGAACCTATCCTTGCAACAAAGCCCGTTGCCAACTGTGCCCACATATCTATTCAGGGGACACCATCACAGGGCCTAATAACATCAGCCACACTATTAGAGGCTCGTTCACCTGCATATCTACCAATGTGATATATGCCATCATGTGCCAGCAATGCCCCTCTGCCATGTACATTGGTCAAACTGGACAGTCTCTACGTAAAAGAATAAATGGACACAAATCAGATGTCAAGAATTATAACATTCATAAACCAGTCGGAGAACACTTCAATCTCTCTGGTCACGCGATTACAGACATGAAAGTTGCGATATTACAACAGAAAAACTTCAAATCCAGACTCCAGCGAGAGACTGCTGAATTGGAATTCATTTGCAAATTGGATACAATTAACTTAGGCTTGAATAGAGACTGGGAGTGGCTACGTCATTATGCAAGGTAACCTATTTCCCCTTGTTTTCCTAAACCCCACCGCCCCCCCTTCCTCAGAGGTTCTTGTTAAACCCTGGATTTGTGCTGGAAATGGCCCACCTTGATTATCATACACATTGTAAGGAGAGTGATCACTTTAGATAAGCTATTACCAGCAGGAGAGTGGGGTGAGGGGAGACAAAACCTTTTGTAGTGATAAACACCCATTTTTTCATGATTTGTGTGTATAAAAACCAACATCTTCTGTACTTTCCACAGTATGCATCCGATGAAGTGAGCTGTAGCTCACGAAAGCTTATACTCAAATAAATTGGTTAGTCTCTAAGGTGCCACAAGTACTCCTTTTCTTTTTGCAAATACAGACTAACACGGCTGTTACTCTGAAACCTGTCATAAGCAGTAGTGTAGACCTACCTTTAGTCTCTCTGTGCCTCAGTGCTCCATCTGTAAAGTGGGGATGATGTGTCCCTGACTTGCAGGAGTGCGGAGAGAATAAATACATTAGAATATGAGGCAGATACTGTAGTTAATGGGCATTATATAAATATGTTAGTTAAACAACCTGTTACTCTCCTGCTCAGAAATAAGATTTTAATTATGCTTGGAAGATTTTTAATCAGTAAATGGCAATAAAAATAAATTTTATGTCTGCACGCAAACCAATGAAAAATATTTTCATCAATAATAGTTGAAATTTACAAATAGGCAACACAAGAAAAATGTTGCTTGAGAACTTAAAGTTTGATCTAAGGATATTTACTTTGTATATTTTGACGATCTGTGTTTTAATGGTTAAGGCATTATCTTTTTGAATCTCAACATCTAATGTCATTAAATATTGTCTGACACTCTCCCCTCCCCCAATTTCCTGCAAATATGTACCTTTCAAATAGGTAAACAGAAAAGGTAAAAAGCTAAAACCCCACAATTTTGCATAACTGGAAATTTTAAGTGATAAAAATTTAAAAAAAACATCAAACAGCCATTACCCACTGATATTACAAAAATCACATTCAGCCAGCCCTAGTTTTAATTCATCATGGGACTGAACTGCAAAATTACATTTGAATTAAGATCTTGGTTTTGAAAACCCTTCCTGTTGAGACAAAGAGTTTAGATCCAGAGTTTTTGGTTCCTCTGGGTGATCGAGACAGGTGCCAGCTATTAAATTCAGATTCAGATCTGGATTTGGTTTCTAAGGCCTCCCTCCCAGAGGTCAAGTTTCTAAAGTTTGGTTTAGTCCTATCTGTAGTTTGAAAACACCGAAGTGCAGAATTTATATGCTTCATCACAATCACTGTGTTATACTTATTTTTAATTATAAGTACATGCCATAGTTCTGCATTTGTACAATATCACTTTGGGTAAATATACTATGTTCAGTCAGAATTGTAAAATCTAAATAATGTCTCAGATTATTTTGCTTTTAAGGGAAGCACATTTGCTTAGTAACGTGACCAGGCACTTAAAAGCCATTTTATGGGTTGGCAGTTTCAAATGCTTAATTAGAATGTTGGTTCTTTTAATCAGCAGTAATTTGTACCACATTGCTTCAACATCATAGCAATATGTGATAATGCCATGGCACGGACCTTCTGTGATAAATGAAGGGGGGTAACTCCCTTTTATGGACACCCAGTCAACCAGTTAGCTGTAAAATCCCTCTTGGTAGCTGTTCTTTGCTTGCTTTACCTGTAAAGGGTTAACAAAGGTAAACAAAAGGGCACCTGACCAAAAGAGCCAATGGGAAGGCTAGAACGTTTTAAAATTGGGAAAGAAGCTTTCCCTTTGTGTCTGTGATTGTCCTCCAGAGAGCAGAGACCCAGGGCAGCAGAAATGCTGTGTAAAGCTTTAAGCCAGGTATGAGAAATCATCAGATCATACCTAGATTTGCTTATTGGAAAACCCCCAAATATGTTAGTAAATTAGGAATATTTAGATAGATGTGATGAGGTTTATTTCTTTATTTTGGCTTGTGGACTCCTTTGTGCTCAGCCCAGATGCTTTTGTTTGCTTGTAACCTTTAAGCTGAGGTTAAAGAAAGCTATTTTGGGTGTTTAATTTTTCAAATGGCTCTTTTAAAATCTAGCAACAGCCTAAGTTCCAGATATATTTTCTTTCTTTTTTGTTTTTAATAAAATTTACATTTTTTAAGAAAAGGATTGAATTTTTGGTATCCTAAGAGGTTTGTTGTTTGATTAGCTGGTAGCAACAGCTAATTTCCTTTGTTTTCTTTCTCAGCTCTTTTCCAGAGAGAGGAGCATGAAAGGGCTTGAGGGTACCCCACAGGGAGGAATTCCCAAGTGCTCCTTCCTGGGTCCAATGGGATTCTTTGTATTTGGGTGGTGGCAGCGTTTACCAAGCCAAGGTCAGATAAAAGCTGTAACCTTGGGAGTTTAATACAAGCCTGAAGTAGCAAGTATTAATTTTTAAAATCCTTGCAGGCCCCCACCTTCTGCACTCAAAGTGCCAGAGTGGGGATTCAGCCTTAACACCTTGTTATACCTTGGAACCCAACACAGGTAATGGCAGGATGCTATGAACTAATAGTTAATGTACAGTTTAATATTGTAGATTCATAGATATTAAGGTCAGAAGGGACCATTATGATCATCTAGTCCCCCTGCACAACGCAGGCCACAGAATCTCACCCGCCCACTCCTGTGAAAAACCTCTCACCTATGTCTGAGCTATTGAAGTCCTCAAATCGTGGTTTAAAGACTTCAAGGTGCGGAGAATGCTCCAGCAAGTGACCTGTGCCCCATGCTACAGAGGAAGGCGAAAAACCTCCAGGGCCTCTTTCAATCTGCCCTGGAGGAAAATTCCTTCCCAATCCCAAATATGGCGATCAGCTAAACCCTGAGCATATGGGCAAGATATCCTTCAGGTATCGTCTATGTTTTCTGTTTTATGGTGGGAATGCCATTAAGTGGTATAGAATATTTATTTAATCCATTTGTAGTGCGCCAATCAACATCTAAATGCTGAACAATAAAGCCAAATTAAATATTTTAAAAAATTAATTAATTAACTAGCTTCTCCTGCCAAACGTTCAAAAGAATGAGGAAGTATATATTTCAGAGAAATGACTGCATTTATGCTCAACTTGTATGGACTGTATTAAGAACTTCTAAAAGCATACATGTAATTATGAATCTCTTAGAAATATAAAATTTGAATTTTTATCTAAACTTGTTTAAACTATATTGTTGGAGTGAAAAAGAAATGCAACTTTTGTTCCTTCCTCTTGAACCAATAATGGAAAATACACATTGTTCCGCTTTACTGTGTTTTAACAATATAAACTAACTTCGCAATCCAGGTAGCAAGTTGTATGAATGCTGTATGACCTGAAAAGTCCTTGCCCAATGCAAAGAAGAATGTAGTGCTGTCGTGTGTGTGTGTGTACATACACACATACACGTACATAGATGTATAGCATTCAGCGGAGGCACTTACCATTTAAATTGGCTTACATTATTCACAGAGCTGGCAGTGTTAAAGTATTTGACCTTTTCTGCTAGGTTTAGTTAAAAAAACAAAAACAAAAAAAATCCTATTTTTCCCCATTGAAGTATGAGCACTTGTGATTTGCCCTATGTTATTCTTTGTGCTATATAATTTAAAAGGCAATATAGAATCATAGAATATTAGTGTTGGAAGAGACCTCAGGAGGCTATCTAGTCCAATCCCCTGCTCACAAATATTAAGATGTTTCTGAAGAAATAACATTTCCCATGATTTTTAATCACTTAAAAACAATGCGCCAAATTTATTTCTGATATCAATGAAGTTCCATCAGTGATAATCTGGTCTATTTTAAAAGTTCATGCTTACATATATCTTACATTATGGAGCAGAATCCATTCTTTCCTACAAATCTTTGTTTCCAGACTTCATCTGGTTGCAAATGCATAATTGTTTAAGAAAGAAAATGAACGAATAAAAATGAATTTTCCTGATAAGGTTGAGAACATTAGCATTTGCATGTGGGAGTTAGATAGGGTCTTAAAACTGGCCTCATGTTGGAGCTGTGGTTATAATGTTTTAGTGTCGTATTTCCTCAGATCAAGCAACTGTGTTCATTATTTTTCATTGTTTCTACTTGTGTTACTAATGCTGATGATTTGCTTAAAAAGCTGTTAAACATTTTACAATTCTGTTCAATTAGTCTGAGTCTAGACACCACCACACTAGACACCTTTGCTGTTACACTGGATTAGCCCCTTCCATTCTAATTACTTGCCAAACTAGCTGGTAAAAGGAGAAATTGGGAACTGGTATCCTAAGGGTGAAACTTAAGTAGGAAATTCAAAGTCATCACTTTTCCTGACAGACATATTACAGTGCCTCACTTCCTGATGACTCTCTCTGGTTCCTGCCTTTGTGCATGAGAGGGCCTGTTTCAGAGACTGAGATAGAGAATACTTCTAGGATAGACTATAGCATCACCAATACTATGCTTACTGTTTAAGTTACTACTTATTATGAGTTAAACAGTAAAAGGGGCTACATTGATTTACAACATTTGGCCCTTTTTTGTTTGGATAACATGGCCAATATGAACGTTACCGTTTTCTATTCCTGCAAAATTCCATATTTTAAGTTACAAATACACACTTGCATGAATTTCTAGCAGGCATTTATATTATGTAAGGCTCTGAAAACATGTAGATTCTCTTACTGATAGAAATGGAGGAGGAAACTGAAACTAAATTAATGCTGTCAAGGAAAACACCAAACATAGTGGGTTATTGATGTTTAATAAAAAGTTTGACTTGTCTGACTCTAATATTATCAGGACTTTTAAATATTTTTCTTCACAGCCAGGCTTTCCCTAATAATATGAGAGAAATAATGATACCTTATTTTTAAGAGACAAATGTCTGCTACAATATGGGTCCTACTGGGTAGTGCATTTTGGTGGCAGGACATCACTTATGCTTCATGATCTATGCTGGCTTCCTGTTGGTACTGGAATTGAATTTAAGGTCCTGGTTTCTATCTATAAAGCCCTAAATGGGCTGGGAACTTGCAACTTAAGAGACCGCCTCTCTCTTCATGCCATAATACCACTGTTGTGATCAGAGGAGGCTTTCAAGCTGCCTCCTCCATTTAAAAGAGAAGGGATTGGCAGTTCAGCATTCTTTGAAGGGCCCTCAGCTTAGGAACAGGCTTCTACTACTGGTCTGAAATAGCCTAAGTTTATTGATCTTCAGAACATGCTTCAAGAAACATCTATTTCTGTAGGTTGCTGTGGAGGTGGGATTTTGAAAAATCGTGTGGAGGAGAGGGGAGCTTGGTAATGGCAGAGGTGCTTACTGGCTTCTTTGTTTTGGTTTTCACCAAAAAGGCTGGTGGTGATCGGACATCTAACATAGTGAATGCCAGTGAAAATGAGGTAGGATCAGAAGCTAAAATAGGGAAAGAACAAGTTAAAAATTACTTGACAAGTTAGATGTCTTCAAGTCACCAGGGCCTGATGAAATGCATCCTAGAATACTCAAGGAGCTGACGGAGGAGATATCTGAGCCATTAGTGATCATCTTTGAAAAGTCATGGAAGATGGGAGAGATTCCAGAAGACTGGAAAAGGGCAAATATAGTGCCCATCTATAAAAAGGGAAATAAGGACAACCTGTGGAATTACAGACCAATCAGCTTAACTTCTGTACGCGGAAAGATAATGGAGCAAATAATGAAACAATCAATTTGAAAACATCTAGAAGATAATAAGGTGATAAGGAACAGTCAGCATGGATTTGTCAAGAACAAATTGTGTCAAACCAACCTGATAGCTTTCTTTGGCAGGGTAACTAGCCTTGTGGATGGGGGGAAGCAGTAGATATGGTATATATTGACTTTAGTAAGGCTTTTGATACTCTCACATGACCTCATAAACAAACTAGGGAAATATAACTTAGATGGAGCTATTACAAGGTGGGTGCTTAAATGGTTGGAAAACCATTCCCACGGAGTAGTTATCAGTGGTTCACAATCATGCTGGAAGTGCATAACAAGTATTTTCTCTCTTCTGTTTTTCCTTTTTGGATAACAAATGTTCAAGTGCTTAGGATTGTCACCTAAACTGTATTCATTTTATACACGGTTTTTATTTTTAACTTAATGTGGATTTTGGACAGTAATCCAAGTTCATCCTATCATTCATGGAAAGGACTAACTTAACGGAGGGGGGAATGATTGTATCCTTTTCCTTTCTTAATCACTTTTACCTATTAATATAACTGATTTTTTTAAACAGATTTACATTTGGCGCTAAATGAATTTGGAAGCCCAGGGTTTAACTGTCTGGGAAGTGATAACGGGAAAAAAACAAGTCCTACCACAGTCTGATTTTCAATTTCATTATTGAGCAGCTAGATCAGTGATTCTTTTAAAGAAGTGGATGCAGAAAAGCCCCAATTTAATGTGGCTTCCTTTTGAAACAATGCCCCATGGAAACACAGCTCTGCATTGTTTTCTTTTTCCCTCCTCTTCGGTTCTTTTCTGGAATATGGTGCCAACTGGAACCCAGTAATTATGCATTTTAGGTAAAATTCTGTTTTGAAGCTTGTTTGGGGAAGCTCTATATTCTAAGTGCTTGTCTCCACTGACCAGAGGGTTGACACGTGGCAGTCGATCCACCGGGGATTGATTTAGTGGGTCTAGTGAAGACCCACTAAATTGAGTGCCGATCACTCTCCCATCGACTCCAGTACTCCAGCAGAACAAGAAGCATAAGGTAAGTCAACGGGAGAGTTTCTCCCATTAACCGAGCATGGTGTAGACACGCCAATAAGTTGATGTAAGGTACGTCGACTCCAGCTATGTTGTTCATGTAGCTGAAGTTGCGTAACTTACGTCAACTTAGCCCCAGTAGTGTAGACCTGCCCTAGGATGTCAAGATTTTTTTTGTTTGTTTCTTCATTTTTTGAGTCCTTTATATTTTCCTAGGAGCCTTGTGATTTTTTTTCTTCTAATTGGCAAACCAATTTCAAAACACAGTATCCCATTTATGGAAAACCTACGTGCGGGAAGGAGGACTCAGACAAATGTGGATGTTGCTGCAATAGAAATAGAAAGATAATCTAATTTATTACATTTGTTTGTAAGCAATGGTGAGATTAGGAACTGATCTTTCTCCATTTTTGGAGAGTGTATGATACACCAAGAGCATTGATATTGAATTCCCAATGGGGTGCTCTTTTTAAAGCGTGTAAGTGTGTGCTTGATTCTTTGTATATTTGATTAGGGCATCCTGTGTGTGACTTGATAGGCAACAATACAGAGTGATGTTTTTAAGGGTCTAAATATTTCTAGGATGATCTGCACTTATTGTACTGCTTTTGATTTGTCTTGTCTTAAATAAATACAGCCAGTTAAAAATAAGTAAATAACTCCTACTTAGCTTTTACTCCCTGTAGAAATTTCCTCCTTTCTTAGTAATATGACAGCACATGTAGAGTTGCCATGATTCATTGTTTAAAAGCAAGTAGTTTAAAATGCATTTTCCATAATAAGATAGGTTTTGTGCACCTAATGCTGATTTTCTTGTTACTGTTTTTCTTTGCCACTGCTAAGACACCTCCCCTGGTTCCTTTCAGTGGTGGTTTGTATCAGGGAAGACGTACATTGCCCCTCCAAGGTAGTAATCCTTTTATAAAGCTCCAGTTGCATTAATCATTCCTCTAAATAGAAATATAGAATTGTTGACTTCTTTAACTGCTGTCCGTGACATTCTCTGTGAGTAGTGCTCAAAGAATGACTTGTTCCATTCTCTTCCTCCTCCCTCTTTGGAAATGACATTCAGTGATAATTTTCAGTGATAGGAGAAAGACCTGGGTTTTTTTTGTTTGTTTTTTTAAAGCTTAGGAAACGATAATTGTACATTGTGAGCCTGAGCATTTGCTGTGTTGCACCTTTTTGTAGCTATTTACATAGGGTAAAGAGAAAAATGAATGTTTTAGAATAATAGCCTTTTATACATACTTTAAAGGCATAAATGACTAAAGCATGTGCATGAATCAGGTTCAATGTTTTCTTTGTTTTAACTCATAGATGTGGCTGAGAAATTATAGAAACTCATATCCAGCAATAGATTTTTAAATCAGGTTTTCCTTCATGAGCATGTATAAGGCTACAAGAAATTAACACATTTTAAGAACTCAGTTTATGTCAGGAGACCTGGTCATAAATGGTCATGCCTAGTGGTTGGAGCAGGAATGACTCATAGGGATCAGAGTCCAAATGCCAGACCCAAGGGTCGAGGCAGAGACAAGAATCAGAGTTGAGAGACGGAAGCAGATTACCTGTAGTCAGGGAAGGCAGGAGCAGGGCTGGTTCCAAGACAGGACTGGAATAAGACAGGGTCTTGGCTGTAGCCATGCTGAAGCAAGGCTTGGAGTGAGGTGGACACAAGGAGGCAGAGAATCCACAGGTGTGTATGTTGAGCAGCCTGTGATCCTTTATAGATGCTGGGCTTAAAAGAAAGTCACCTCACTGCCTTAGCCAATCAGATGGTTCTGCTATGGCCCAGCTGCACTCATTGGATGCCTGACAGCTGGGCAGAAATGATGTTATCATTAATAAAAATGGGTCTTTTTCTGCTGCCAGATGTAATGCCATTGGGTTGGTTGCCCTGGTGTAATTGACAAAAAACATTGAGCAATCCCTTCCCATGTGGGTATCCCAATCTTCTGAGATGTGTATCTTGCCAATCCACGTCCCAGCTTCCAAGTGCTCAAGAAGTGTTTGAACTTCTTCAGTGGTCACATTCCTTGTTGGAAGAGAAATAAGGATGCAGAATTGGAATATTCATTCTTCATATATTTTTTATTAAAATATGCATGTTATTCATGATAATGCTTTGACCAAGAACAGACAAAGCAGCAGCATAGGTTATGTAGCACCTTTTTCAAGAACTCCAGCAAAACAGCTCTGTTCAAATTTACACCTATGCTCCTAACACCCAAACTGCCTTCAATTGCTTGATAAACTTGTAAGCCCTAACTATATCCAACGCACACTAGAATTCTTTTTCTGGGGACATGTGTTAGTGCTCTCACTTTTTATTAAAAAAAAATAATAATAATTGAAATTGCTAATGGCTAAATCCTATCCTGCAATAAGTCCCCCTATCCCAACCGTAAATACACTGTTGATGATTCCCCCATGTTGAGGGAATCTTTACACTATTCACTCTGCCCCCACTTAGGTGTAGGGAATGCAGAGAGGTATGCTTAGTTGGATGGAGAGAGGATGATACTATGGTTATGTCTACACTACCACGGTAAGTTAACCTACGCCACCCAACTCTAGCTACGTGAATAACGTAGCTAGAGTTGACGTACTTTAGGTTGAGTTACCGCGGGGTCTACACTGGATGGGAAAAACTCTCCCGTCGACTTACCTTACTCTTCTTGTTGGGAGTAAAGTACAGGGGTCAACTGGAGAGCGATCTGCTGTCAATTTGGTGGGTCTTCACTAGACCCACTAAATTGACCACGGGTGGATCAATCTCAGAGCGTCAATCACGGCTGTAGCGTGGACATAGCCTGCAGAGACTTTAAATTACACCAGGGGCCATCCCAGCAGTGTTAGGATTATGAGAGCCATAGAATTGGCATTAAACTCTCTCTATCTTCTAGCCTTGAGGGATGCTGAACTGCACCTGAGGAATGAGCCTGAAATCTGTATTTCTAATTTAAACAACCCAAATATTGCATATTTGAAATGCACTTCAGCTTCTAAGATGATGCTAGTAGGTGAATCAACTGCTAACAGATGTCTAATGCTTCACTTGCGTGTTTTAAAATATTAAATTTTAAACCAATCCCATGGAGAGCTGAAGGAACCTTAAATATGAATGGTTTAAATGAATTAATGGTCATATTCTTACTACATCTGTTGGAATAGGCTGGAATAAGTTATGAAAATGCCCAAATGCTGGTGGGATTTGGATATTCTGTTCAGGTGCCAGTGTCTGAATATTTAAATATTGTTCCCATAGCTGTGCTGAGACTTACCTGAATTCAGTTATTCTAAAGAAACCCAGAGTCTGTAAACGGTTTTTAATTCAGCTGCACTTTTCCAGAACAGACAGACATCAGGAGCTAACTTACTGTATATCTGAATGCTAAAGGATTCACAATTTCCATCTTGAACTAAAAGGTAAATGTAATCGACTATTGACTATGGCTACTAAAGAAAATACTGTAATCCCTAATGGAACAATTTTATTAAGATCTTCACAAAATGTGTACTCAAGCTGTGATAGTTTTTAATGAACCCCTAGATGGATCTGTTTGTTTTCCCTCATTAAAGCCCTGGATTTTTTTTATTTCATCATTTATTATTTTGTAAATTAATGGTGAAAAAGGACAAGTCCTCAGGAAAAAAAAATCACAAAAGCTGTAATATGGACATTTTATTTTTGATCTGTAAATGTCACTGACACCAATATATTTTAAAACAGAAGTCAGACTAAATCATGACATAACTAGCTGATTAAACACAGCTTCAAAGTGCTTAATACATAAACATACATATAATTTCCATCACCTAAAACTATTTTGGCATCAGTGTGATGGCCCTACTGTACTTTTGCAAATTACTTTGTCTTCTTTCAGCTTTGCAATTCTTCTTGACAATGGCATGTCACTGATAATGTCACTTTTAACAGTGTTTGTGTGAATGCTTGGAATTACTGATAATTTCCAGAGACACTGTCCTTCAGATAAAAAATTGATTCACCCCCCACCCCAACACACACACACACACACACACACACTTCTTTGCAAGTCTTACAGTAACTGATTTTTGTAGAAAATGGGTTTTTTTGTGTGTTTAAATACAAGGGCTTTTCTCCAGAGAGAGAACTGTACACCAAGATTAGAAATGTATAAAAAGATCTTATTCTTAAAATAAAGTCTCAGGATTTGCAAGGATATTCTGTACCGTATCTTCCAATGTAAACATCTAGTTCTACATTATGTAATTAAGTTCAGTTTAAGCATACAATAAAGTGATTTTTTTAAAATATAGCATTGTATAGCAACAAAGATAATATACTATGTTGCAATTGTTGCATTTCTTTTGCATTTTTCAAGAGAAGAAAACAGATATTGACATCTGTTGAAGGTCTTTTTTATCGGACAGATAAATATCGACTAAACTGAAGTTACTGTCAAGGTTAGAACTCAAGGGTCAAAAATAAGTCTATTTTCTGTGAGAGGAAAAGAGGGAGAGCCAGAGAAAGAAAGAAAGATGACAAGCTTATCGCTTGCCATAGATTTCCCCCCACCCCAAAGGTAGTTATAAGGTCAGCCATGATGTTTGATAACTATAAGCTAGCTATCTACATTTTTTTTTTAAAAAAACTTTCATTCCCCTCTAAAATTTGGACTAATATATACAGTCCCCTCTCTTCTTTTTCAGGGTTAAAAACCTTTTTCAATTTGTTAGATCAAGCTGCTTGTTTTGAGCTGGTGCAATCTGGTCTTAAAAATCAAAGTTTGTCCTGAAATGTTGTGGCCCTTAAGGCAGCCTGTGAACATCATGGTACATAAATTTGCATGGCTATTGCTCTCAGAAAATAACTTTGACATGAGGCTTATGCAGATTTTTGGCCAGGTGCTTTGAGAAAATGAGTGTGCAAAATGAAGAATGGCAGCTTTCACTTTTTTTTTTATAACAGGCAATTATATCCCTTAAGTCCATTATTGTGCAGTGACAATTTAGATGCATTTGTAAGAGAGATGGTAATTTCCTGCGATATCCTTGAAATACCTTAATATATTAAGCTTCCATATTATTGTGAAGGGTAACCTCTCTTGGGGGCAGATGTGAAAGATATAAGACCTGGGAATTCAAAAGTCTATATTGAAAATGTGCCAGACATGTATAGACTATTAGGACAATAAATGTTAACTGGATTTCCTGGGGAACCCGTAGGAAAAAGTTAATGCAAATTCCCTAGGCCTAGCTTAGGGCTCTGGTAGGTTTTAGTCCTTCAAAACCCAGAGCTGGGTTTTCCTCATGGTTACAAATTCATCTGTCTGATTCAGAGCCCTGACTGGGCAGATCTGCCATTTCTTTATACACCTTTGATTTTTTTCGGTCTGTTGACTACCTGCTACAGAAGGCAATGACCCTTTCCTCAGGGTGTAGCTTCAAAAGGCTGGAGTTGGGGAATTTGCATTAACCACTGCCTAAAGATTCTCCAGGATATCAACTGAGACACCATGTCATTCTCAATATTTTTTTTTTCAAATGGAGGGAATTAAGGCCCCCTTCAGCAGTGCAGCTAAGCACTTGCTTAAGTAAATCACTGTTCAGCAAAGCACTTAAGCATATGTTTAACTTTAGGTGTGTGGTAATGTCTCACTTATTTCAGTGGGAGTTAAGCACATACCTAAGTATTTTGCTTAATAGTGATGGACTGCTGAGTCCTGGAGTAAAACTAGATGATCTGGCCCAGATATTGTTGGAGGAAAAAGGAAATGAGCTTCTCTCTTCACGCACTCTGAAGAAGCTCCTTGCACACATTAAATAATCCTTTGTTTCAGGGAAATTAGGAGACAACTAGGTTAGCTGGAGGATAGCTGCTCTTCTAACATTCATCCTCACACCTGTGAAGATCTCCAGGTTAGGATAATCCTCACACCTGCTGTCATAAATATAAAGGGAAGGGTAAACCCCTTTGAAATCCCTCCTGGCCAGGGGAAAGCTCCTCTCACCTGTAAAGGGTTAAGAAGCTAAAGGTAACCTCGCTGGCACCTGACCAAAATGACCAATGAGGAGACAAGATACTTTCAAAAGCTGGGAGGAGGGAGAGAAACAAAGGGTCTGTGTCTGTCTGTATGCTGCTCTTGCTAGGGACAGAACAGGAATGGAGTCTTAGAACTTTTAGTAAGTAATCTAGCTAGGTATGTGTTAGATTATGATTTCTTTAAATGGCTGAGAAAAGAATTGTGCTGAATAGAATAACTATTTCTGTCTGTGTATCTTTTTTGTAACTTAAGGTTTTGCCTAGAGGGGTTCTCTATGTTTTTGAATCTAATTACCCTGTAAGATATCTATCATCCTGATTTTACAGGGGGGATTTCTTTATTTCTATTTACTTCTATTTTTTATTAAAAGTCTTCTTGTAAAAAACTGAATGCTTTTTCATTGTTCTCAGATCCAAGGGTTTGGGTCTGTGGTCACCTATGCAAATTGGTGAGGCTTTTTATCCAACATTTCCCAGGAAAGGGGGGGGGTACAAGTGTTGGGAGGATTGTTCATTGTTCTTAAGATCCAAGGGTCTGGGTCTGTAGTCACCTAGGCAAATTGGTGAGGCTTTTTACCAAACCTTGTCCAGGAAGTGGGGTGCAAGGTTTTGGGAAGTATTTTGGGGGGAAGGACGCGTCCAAACAGCTCTTCCCCAGTAACCAGTATTAGTTTGGTGGTGGTAGCAGCCAGTCCAAGGACAACGGGTGGAATATATTGTACCTTGGGGAAGTTTTGACCTAAGCTGGTAAAGATAAGCTTAGGAGGTTTTTCATGCAGGTCCCCACATCTGTACCCTAGAGTTCAGAGTGGGGGAGGAACCTTGACACCTGCCTTTCCTTATGTGCGTGCCTCATCTACCTGTTCAACCCACCAACCTGTTTTAGGGCAGCCCCCAACTGGGAAACATGCTAAGGCCAACATCTAGACAGCAATTTCAAATCAGTTGTCATCCATGTCGGAGTGGTCCTCTGTAGATGTCTAACCACCAACAGTGGTGCAAATCTCAATACGTTTGTGGATTATGATCTCTGCTCATTCTTCAAGGGTAAAAAACAGTCCCAAACTTTTAAACAACATTTCTCTTACCCAACCATGGCCCCCAATATTTCTAACAGAACTAGCTTTCCCACCATCACCACTCTTTTTCTTAACTAGTTCACAGCTAGTTTGGTTGATAATTCATATAAAAAGACTACATCAGACTCCTCATTACCTGCTGCATGAGCCCTTAAGTATCTTTCCCACTCTTTGTCACCCTCTTTATTCAACAAAAGTGATAGAATGACTCGAACTCAAAAATGCTCCATTGGCCTTAAAGCAAATATGAAGTATGGCAACTATGTCAAAATCTACTGTGCTTTCTTACACACCTTCATAGTAATTATGACCATTAAAAATGAAAACAAAATAATGCATCCGATGAAGTGAGCTGTAGCTCACAAAAGCTTATGTTCTAATCAATTTTAGTCTCTAAGGTGCCACAAGTACTCCTTTTCTTTTTATGGATACAGACTAACACGGCTGCTACTCTGAAAAATAAAATTGGTGTTAGTATTTTAGCAAGCAATCCAAATATTACATGTAGATCAGTTTAAGGCGCTTTGCATTCTGGTTTTGGAAACTCCAGGGTAACTTTAGTTTGGGATTCAGAGCCTATAGGAACATTATTTTCCCTTGAGGTTGATTTGTGCCTCTGAAAATACTAATATACTTCTTTTGAATACTTCACACCCTGCTTCTAGGAATTGCATGGGAATATTTTTTAAATGAATAAGTGACTTAAATATTGGGAAAAATGTTTCTGAAAACTCAGTAAACTACTCCCCATATTGAAAAATTACATATTAAAAAGTAGTGCTGGAAGAGCAAGGAAGTTCATGTTTAGTTTGGATATGTCTCCAAAAGTTTCTTAGCTTATCCAAAGGACTTGCAGCCTATTGAGGCCAGAATGTGGACTTGCTCTCTTCAGTCATTCTTCTCTTCTCCTGTCTCACCTCTGTCCTTTAGTGAAGGCCTAGAAACCTGATATCCTTTCCCAGTAGCTTCAGGTCAGAATATCTTATAGTAGTTGTCTTCAAAAGCAAATCGTGTTGTGTTACATATTTTTTCTTAATTTTCAATGAAGCATAAAAGCATAGGTTCAAATTTGTATCAAAGAAAAATGTAATTCTCTGTAGAAATAGATGTATAATCCTATTTATCATAAGGATTGTAGGTTCATGTGCTGCATTAATAATATTATTATTATTATTAATAAACAACAAAGGACTATGGATAACATTTCCAAAAGTGCCTAAGTCCCATTTTTGAAAGTGATTTAGGACCAGATTTTTAAAGGTATTTAGGTGTCTACAGATACACATGGGTTCCTACTAGGATTTACAACAGTAAGTTGCCTAAGTGAGTTAGGTGCCTAACATCCATTGAAAGTCACTGGGAGTTAGGTGCCTAACCTGGTTAGGCACTTTTGTTATTTCCACTAGATAGCCCTCTGAATCATGATTCCATTATTGTTGTATCACCCTCTTTCATGGACGATGTGCATGGGGACTCTAGGGGTATGTCTACATTGCAATAAAACACTCGTGATTGGCCTGTGGCTTGTAGCTGGGTGCAGGACTATAACATTGCAGTGTAGACCTTTGGGCTCAGGCTGGAGCTCAGGCTCTGCAACAAACCACCCTTATGGGGTCCCAGAGCCTGGGCTCCAGACCAAAGCCAAACTTCTGCACTGCAGTTTTATAGTGACACAGCCTGAGCCCCACAAGTCTGAGTCAGCAGACACAGGCCAGCTGTGAATGTTTTATCACAGTGTAGACATACCCTCAGATGAATGCTAGCCTGATTATTCCATGAGAAATGGAAGGGGAGTTTGTCTCCCTCCTTCGTCCCTTCCCCATGTCTTAGGCTGCAGGCCCCACTCTTGAAAAGGATCTTTCAGAGGCCAGAGACATGTATTTGGTGGTGATTCTTCAAGTGATGGTCCCTATTGTATTCCAATGTGAGTTATGCATTCCTGTGTGAGTTATGCATGTCCCTAGAGCTGGAGCATTTTGAAAGAAGTGTCCATTGGTCCATGTATGCTCCCTGCTCACCTCATGCATCCAACTAAGGTGATAAAGGGTCTCTCCAGTTCCTTCTCAACACTGCAAGGTCTGGGTCAGAACCTTTAATGTCCTCAGCTTCGGCTTCACACGACAAAACAAAGATTAATCTTATTGTTAATAGTCTTAATAGTTTTAGCAGTTTTTGCAGTTAACTAATTGTATTAGCTTAGCATTAGATTAGTCTATGGGGGGGGACCCTTTCCCCCCTCATTCCTCTTACTCCACTCAGGTACTGGACTTTGCCCAAGATCCTGGGCTTCAAACTCTGCACCTCCTGCCCACGATCTTTCTTGGTCATCAAGAACCAGCACCATTGCCTGTACGACCTCAAGAAAGCTCATATCATGGTGAAGTGCAGTGTCTGCTGCTCATTTCCCAACTGCACTTGAGAAGCACAGGAACTTGGGCTCTGTTAACACCTAATGGAAAAAGCATGAGCTAGGGAACGCGCTGTACATCATCCTGATTCTGCAAGGACCATGCCTCCTGCTGTGAAGTCTGACTCCAATGTGGGAGAATTTGCCCCCACAGACCCTATGGCAGGGCCTTGCCAGGAAGCTAGGAAACACTCTCATAAGCATGAGTCCAAATCTTCCTCAAAGTCCACTTCAAAGAAGTCCAGCTCAGTGGCAAGCAAACCTCTCAGCTTGACCCATGAGGACTTAGGATGTACTAAGTCCCATAGGCACGTCAAGAAAGCCCAGAAATATTGGGCTCCATGGGCTCTGGACTGTGTACCATTACTACCATCTCCCTGGCTCCTTCTGCATCCTGGGATCCATCAACACTGATGATGCCCAGTCACAACTAGTTACCATCCTCCTTGCTGGCTTCAATGGCCTGCACAAATAGTCCCTTTTACACTGGGGAGATCTGAACCCAAGACCACACCACAGGACATCTTTGCTCTCCCAGATCCAAAATCCCCTCCCCCCCCATCAGGACCCCCAGTCTCTCTGTAGAGATATTATCTCTCTGGAAAAATTGCTGCAGGATGGAGCTTATCACCTCCTCCATACACAGAATATACCTTCCCTTTGATGACACTACTGGTACTGCCTCTGGAACAGAAGTCAGCCTTCTCTTTGGGAGAGTTGGAGCTATCAGTAGATCCATTTTGAGATTACCGTTATCCACTACCTAAAAGGCCCACCTGGTCCTGGGACAATCTCCGTCTTATCTACCTCAGAGTGCCATGGGGACCCCCAAGACCACCTCTTGATCCTACCTATTGGCCATATTGGGGACCTTGATACTAGCACCCCCATACAGAGGCCATCCAATCTATTAAGAAATCAGCCTTTGCCTCCCGTCTGAGGGAATCCTCAGATCAACCTCCAGATCCCATAGAGGATGACCAGCACTACACTTTGGTACTGGAAGTTCCAGCAGAGCCAACAAGACTGCCATCATCATCCCCAGATGAGTCTATGACATTGGGAAGAGGGGATGTCTATGACTTCAGGGAGTTCCAATACCACCTTTGCAGAGTCGCTGGAGAACTTTAGAGTCTCCTGCAGGAAATCCAGGACTCCCAACACAAACTCCTGGACATTCTGCATACTCCTGGATCTAACAGGATAGCTCTCCCATTAAGGAAGCTACTGTTGAGCTGGTCAGGACAGTTTGTACTCCCCTGCCACCTGCACTTCTACCCTCAAGGGAGCAGAGAAATGTTATGTGCTAGTCAAGGCTGCAGAATTTTTGTTCTTCCACCCAACTCACTGGTGGACCAGGCAGATACTAAAAGGTCAAGACAACAACATCTCAGATCCACTCCTGCAGAAAGAGAGGTTAAATGCTTGGGTCTACAGGGAAGAAATGTCTTCTCATCATCCATCCTCCAGTTCAGGATAGCCAATTACCAGGTGTTACTGGTTAATTATGATTTCCTGAACTGTGACAAGTTCAAGAAGTTTACCAACAACTTTCTGTAACAGGACAGTCTGTTTCCAAGCTCTGATAGACAAAGGCAAACTAAGCTAAGACCACTCTCCAATCCACTGTTGATGCTGTCGGTGCCTCCTCTACAGACATGGCTACTGCTGTTTTGCACAGGGAGTTGTGGCTCCATGCCTCAAGACTCCCTAAGGAGGCCTAGAATACCATTAAGGACCTCCCTTTTGATGAATTTCACCTCTTCAGTCAAAAGAGAGAAGTCCTTACATACCCTAAAGGACTTTAGGGCTACCCTTCAGTCACTAGGTATATATGCCTACTCCTAAGAGGAAGTTTCATTGCACAGCCTCCAAATTTAGGTACGTGGCTCATCAGTTCTTCTGTCAGTGACCCTATGAACCACCACATAAGAAGAGGCAGAGGGTTCAGAAGTTCCACTTCCCTACACCCTCCACAACAGGCTCAGCATCTCAATCTCAGCCACCAGCTCAACGACATTTTTGACAGGAGCTCAAGAGCTGCACATCACTAAGCCCAACACTTCCTGACCCCCACCATGACGATTTGGGGGTTGTCTAGCACTCTCAACAGCTGGAGTGCCATAACAATGGACAAAGTGGTTGCTGAACATCATGCACTCTGGCTATACAAGTTTGCAATGTTTCCTCCAAGACTTCTTTCCCCAGTCTCCTTCAGGGACCACTCTCAATAATATTCTCGCTTATGAGGGAAACACCTTGCTGCTGTGAGGAGCAGTAGAACGTGTCTGCACAATATCAAGGAAAAGGATTCTACTTGACCTACTTCCTAATACCCAAAAAGAAAGGTGGTTGGAGACCAATACCCGACCTCTGCCATCTCAATTACCTCATTCACAAACTCAGATTTTGCACAGTCACATTGGCAGCATCTCTAGGAAAAGGGCTGTGGTTCATGGCTCCCAACATGAAGGATGCCTACTTCATGTAGAAATTCATCCTGTACACAGACACTTTCTCATATTTACAGCAGGCTCTGACCATTTTCAATAGAGAATACTACCCCTCAGCATATCAACCACCCCCAGAATCTTTACCAAGATGTTTTCAGTCATAGTGGCTTATGATAGATGTCATGGCCTCCTTGTCATTCCATACCTCTCTGACTAGCTTCTTGCCACCAAATCTCACCAGGAAGCCTATGCATCAACCTATATGATGCTCTGCCTCCTCTCTTCACTGGGAGTTAGTGTAAACACAGAAAAATCTGTTTGTTTACATTGACTGTCCACAGGCACGGCCGCCTGCAGCTCCCAGTGGCTGCGATTCACCGTTCCTGGCCAATGGGAGCTGTGGGAAGTGGTGGCCAGCATGTCCCTGCAGCCCATGCCGCTTCCCGCAGCTCCCATTGGGCGGGAACAATGAACCATGGCCACTGGGAGCTGCAGGCAGCCATGCCTGTGGATGGTCATTGTAAACAAACTGTCTTGCAGCCCACCAGTGGATTACCCTGACGGGCCACAGGTTGCCCACCACTGCTCTAGACTGTATCTGAGTAACCTTGAATTCTGCCTCCACAAGGGCGTACCTGCTGACACACTGGTTCGGACCATGAGTGATATCATAGCTCTCATCACTACCAACCCTCAGGTACAAGTCACTACATGTCTGTTCCTAGTAGCCACATGGTCTCATGCACTGACATCACCCCATTCACAAGACTCCACCTTCAATGCCTTCAAGATTGGCTACAGTCAGTATATGCCCCAAGTCGCCATTCCATGAACCTCATGGTGACAGTCCTGATCAAGGTACTGTCCTCCCTCCTATGGTGGACAAATCCACATTTAACATGTTTGGGGGGTCTCCTTTTTCTCTTCCTCCGGACAGAACCATCATTATGGATACATCCCTGCTAGGTTGGGGAGTACATATGAACAACTACACAGCTCAAAGACCATGGACACCTTGAGAATCCAGGATACACATCAATATCCTGGAACTATGAGCAGTATGGAAGGCATGAATCCTTTCTTCCATTCATTCTCTCTCCCCATATGCTTATACTGTCAGTCAACACTATCAATGAGCAAGGGGGAGTGATATTGGTCTCCCTGCGTGAAGAAGCAGTCAGCCTCTGGCACTGGTGTATCAACAATCACATCACCAAATCAGCAGCCTAGCTTTCGGGAAAGTTGAATGTGCTCACAGATTCCTTCAGAAGACACTTGAAGTTCCCCCTTGTGGTCAGTTGCAATGACATTGTGCTGCACAACATAGTAACTCTATAGAAAGTCCCAACCAGAGATGAAGTGAGCTGTAGCTCACAAAAGCTTATGCTCAAATAAATTTGTTAGTCTCTACGGTGCTACAAGTCCTCCTTTTCTTTTTGCGGATACAGACTAACACGGCTGCTACTCTGAAACACACCACATATTACTCCAGATGTGCCCTAGGTCATTGCTTCCAGAGCAATGCTCTGCTTCTTTCCTGGCCAGATTGGTTCAGTTATGGCTTCCCTCCACTGCTGCTTCTGGCACGAGTCCCCTATAAGATCTGACAGGACAGAGAAAGGGTCATCTTGATTGCCCCTTTCTGGCCCAGACAGTTGTGGTTCCCCAATCTCTTGTGCATATCATCTCACCCACCAATTAACCTCCTGATGTTCCCCGAGCTCCTCACACATTGAAATAACAAGTTCAAACACCCCAATCCATGACCTCTCCACTTCGGAGCATGTTACTTGGAGGGGCATCATCCCTAGAACATTCATGCTCTTCAGCCATACAAGACATCCTCTCTAATAGCAGAAGACTCTACTAGGAAATGTTACCTAGCTAAATGGAAATGTTTCTCATCTTGGACACAGAAAGGAGGCATTGTACCAGTGGCTGAAGATATTCTGCACACCTTAGACTATATCCTATCTTTAAGGACACCAGGTCTATCCATCAGCTCCTTACAAGTGCATTTAGTGGTGATGGTGCATACTTCCCACCTGCTCAGTGCTACTCAGTTTTTTCACACCCACTAACCAATAGATTCTGGAAAGACTTAATAAGGACTTTCCCACCTACTCGGATTCCAACCTAATGGGACCTGAATCCCATTCTTTCAGCACTAACAGAACCCCCTCTTTGCTCCATGTCCCTTGATGAAAGTAGTCTTTCTTGTAGTTATCGCATCCGCAAGAAGGGTTGGTGATCTGGGAGCCATGATAGCAGACCATCACTACACTGCATTCCATATCAATAAAGATTCTTTGCATCTACATCCAAAATTTATTCCTAAAGTAGTTTTGGAATGTCACCTTAACCAATCCATTCACTTGCCTGTATTCTTCCCGAAACCACACACTGAAGAACAAAGAGTACACTACCTCAAAGTTCAATGAGCCTTGGCCTTTTAACTGCTGAGAACAAAACCAATCAGGAAACCCCCAAGCTGTTTATCACTATACAAGAGAGAGAGAGTCAGAGGGCACGCCATCTCCACCCAGAGATTCTCCAAATGGATATCTGGCTGAATTCTACTCTGTCAGCTCTCCAACCTTCCCTGCACAAAAGAGTACAAGCTCATTCCACTAGAGTGCAGACAACTATGGTGTATCTTCAGGAGGTGCCCTTTCTGGACATCTGTAAAGCAGCCACATGGAGTTCCTTTCATATGTTTTCAAGGCATTTTGTTCTGATACTGGACTTGGCTGCTGCTGTCTCCTTCGAGATAGCAGTTGTCTGCTCAGTCCTACTGTCCATGTCCTCTCACCTTCTCCCATTTAGGTACTACTTGTCAATCACCCACAATGGAATAAAATAGGGACCATCACTCGAAGAGGAAGTTGCTTACATGTAACTGGAGGGGTTTTTTTTGTTTTTTTTTAGATGTGTGGTCCCTATCTGTATTCCACTATCTGCCCTCTGTCCCCTCTACTTTGAATCCTCTCTGATTCAAGGTGGAGAAGGAACTGGAGAGGTGGCCAGTACACTGTGCCATTTATCACCTCGGTCAGAGACACAAGGTGAACCAGGGTACATGTGCAACAGAGACTAATGGACACTAGTTTCAAATTCTCCAGTTCTGGGTGCATGGTGCACATGTGTAACTTGCAGTGGAATACAGATAGGGACCACACCTTGAACCTCCAGTTTCAGGTAGGCAATTTCTTCTTTTGTACCTCCACATGATTTGTAGCTCTAGAGGCTCCCCCACCAGCTGGTCCCTTGCAGAGGGATATCTCTGGGATGCCAAGACAGTAGAATTCACCCCCAAAATGTGCATCTTCCTAGCTTAGACTTTCCTACCCACTCCTGGCCAAAGATGTTGGGCCAGCAGGAATCCAGAGGAAGGGGCATACTATAATGGTGGCTGACCTGCCTCCTTGAACGTAAAAGCGGAAGGACCTGTGTGCAGAGAGGACCCTCCACTTGTGTATCTGAGAAGCAGGGGAATGATCCCATTTTTAGGTTTTAATCAGTCCTCACTCAAGCAAATTCCCATTGGTGTCAATGATTTTGCCTGAATAATAATTTGGTCCAAAGCCCTCATGATATTGGTCCAATTATGATCATTTTTATTTATAAAATACCACCACATACCTCCTGTGAAGAGGCAGTGGAGATGCTGCAATATGACATTTTGTTTTTGAAAGCTCACTTAAAATTCAGAAAAAAATAAAGCCAACTGACTGTGCCTAAATTCAAGAATAAAAGGAATAAAATGAGTAGAGGCAAAGGTAATACATATGGGGACAAGTGGATACATTAAAAATCTAATCTTATTAGGAGAGAAGATTGTTTCTTTTAAGTTGGGAAGAATGGGTGATATCAATGAATGTGATATGAACAGTAGGAAGTACTTTTTGCGTTCTCGTATTTATTATTTGTTGACTATATTATTGGTCATTTATGTTTTTTGCTGTGCTTTTTGCACAAGAGCTGCAAACTGAACATCATGGAGAGACAAGGGTCTTGTTTTGATCTCCTATCAGTTTTTCACCACTGTTAAACCACTGACTGAGACTCTGGAACCAATTCTGATCTCTGCCATAAGAGGCTTCAGTCACCTGACAGCCTAAGTTGTCACAGTGTAATCTGTAAACAGCAAATGAAGTATGAGTGCAGATACCCATCAGGAGAAATTTGAAAGAGTAGATCTTAAAATATAGTTATAATGCGGTATCATTAAGGTGTTTTTGTTTTTGATTTTTTCACAGTAAAGTTAAGAAAATAGTGTTCCTATTTGTGCCTCATCCTCTAAGCATAACCTTTGCTTGAATGTAGAAATTGTTCTAATGTCTCACTCCAGTGCAAAGATGTGACCCATTTAGTTCACTCTTCTTGCATGTGCACAGCTGCATAAACATTTCCATTGGGTGATTTTTGGAAAATAAAATCTAAATATTTTATAAATGCATTTCTCTTGAGTGGATAAATACCTATTAACCAACAAAATACACAAAGTAAGCATTTTAAAAACTGCGATATTGGTTTAGGGTGAGTCTGCTACACAGTTAGAAGATCAAAAAATACTATAAGGTATGAAATAGTGTATTGTAGCTGATCTGCATGAGCAAAAGGCTGATACATTAACTCATGTTGCCAGAGTGGATAGCGTGGTATAGTGGCTAGCGAACAGGAATGAGAGTTTTGAAATCTGGGGTGTATTTCTGCTCTTGCCTTCCTCTCAACCCCATTTTAAACTTGCCAAATCACTTTAACTTCTTTCTGGAAGTGGGCTGTTTATAGCACTCTAGTGTGTGTTGTATGAGACAGCTATTTGTAAAGTGCTCTGAGATCCTTACGTGAGCAGTGTTATAGAAAAGTACAGTATTGAATTATTTTACTTATGAGTGTGGTGTTGATACAGGAAACCAAATTACTAGGTAGAAGATTGAGGCAGATTGATTGTTGGATTTGATTGAGTGGCCAGCACAGCACTTGTGGATGGGTAAAAGGAGATAGGCATGTCACTCATTCCCTTGCTGCTGTGACATTAATCCCAGTGTTGGGGAAGGGATGGGAGTCATTGCGATCCCTGTCTAACAACTGAGGATGGCTGCCTCAGATACAAGGACTCCAATTTGTTAGTCTTTAAGGTGCCACAAGGACTCCTCTTTGTTTATACCTGAACTATTGGTTGATGCAGCCAAATCTTTGTCCGGGGGAACAGTTGAATCTGTCATCCTCTGCACAGCCATTTTTCCCAAATGTATTTTCAGTCATTCACATCCTGGAAAATGTGTGGTTGAAAGTTATTAACAGTGAATGATAAAGCAAAAATTAAAATTGCATTAATCCTGGGTTGATTATAAGACTATCTCCACTTACATGTCAGTGGAGGAGCAAGAGGCACATTGCAGCCTAGACTCCTAGAGTTCTGGTAAAGTTATACCACACCCTCCATATCTGCTATGTAGTATATGCTTGTCCCTGACCCGCTCATAGGATGAAATGGCATTATAAATATATTGAAACAGGCTGTGAGAGATTATAGCTGGTTGGGAATAAAAACATAAAACCAACTTTTTCTTTCTTTCAAAAAAACCAAAACAAAAAACCACAGAACTTGTTGAGCTCTTTCTAACTAGCTTTGTCAGAGACCGAAAACTGCTATGAACTAATGAAATCCAACTGGCAAGCAATGATAGACACAGCACTTCTCCGAGACTACTTTAAGGCATAGGTGAAGTTGGAGTTTGTGGGATTCAAATGATTAACATGGGGCACTTTGACCATCCTATTGCACACGTCTTTGTACATCTTTTTGTATTGGAAGGTGACATAGCATAACTTCTGAATTCATAAATTATTCAGTAACAAGAAGCAGATGTCATGGGGATGACACTATGATTTGTGTCCTTTTGTAATAAATTATTCCTTCGAGCACTTCTCAAAGACACATGCTGGTGTGCACTGATTGTGCATTTTATTGGTTAAAGGGTGGTATTTTGAAATGTAGCTTGGCTCTGTTTGCATTAGTGCTGAAATATTTGCATATGTATTTAATACGTACTGTGATCTTTCTTGTTGGAATATATTTGCATTCATTTGTATTAACTCAATGTTTGCATTGATTGTTTTTCTAAAACAAGGCAAGAAGAGAAAAACATGTTTATAATTTATTCACAAAGAAAATAGGCTTTCAGTAGAACAGCTATTTGAATATAATGTATTTTTGAATACAGAGGACAATTTGGTTTTTTTTTCCTCTACCAGCAAGAGAATTTCCTCAACCACATAGTTCAGTTGTTCTAAAAGAGTCATTTAAGAGCATGCTGTACAAAAATATGTTCTTCCAGAACCTCAGCTGGTACAAATCACAGTAGCTCCACTGAGTTGAATGAAGCTACATTCATTTACACCAGCTGAGGATCTGGACTACTATTTTCTTTAATTCTTGCAGACTCACAGATCTCCTTAAAAACACTATAAAAATGACAGCATTCAGCTATGCTCATTGGTTTTTGAGGTTGCATTAGAATCATAGAATATCAGGGTTGGAAGGGACCTCAGGAGGACATCTAGTCCAACCCCCTGCTCAAAGCAGGGCCAGTCCCCAATTAAATCATCCCAGCTGGGGCTTTGTCAAGCCTGACCTTAAAAATTTCTAAGGAAGGAGATTCCACCACCTCCCTAGGTAACGCATTCCAGTGTTTCTCCACCCTCCTAGTGAAAAAGTTTTTCCTAATATCCAACCTAAATCTCCCCCACTACAACTTGAGACCATTACTCCTTGTCCTGTCATCCGCTACCACTGAGAATAGTCTAGATCCATCCTCTTTGGAACCCCCTTTCAGGTAGTTGAAAGCAGCTATCAAATCCCCCCTCATTCTTCTCTTCTGCAGACTAAACAATCCCAGTTCCCTCAGCCTCTCCTCATAAGTCATGTGTTCCAGTCCCCTAATCATTTTTGTTGCTCTCCGCTGGACTCTCTCCAATTTTTCCACATCCTTCTTGTAGTGTGGGGCCCCAAACTGGACACAGTACTCCAGATGAGGCCTCACCAATGTCGAATAGAGGAATAACACGTCCACTGCTTTCCCCTCATCCACAGAGCCAGTTATTTCGTCATAGAAGGCAATTAGATTAGTGAGGCATGACTTGCCCTTGGTGAATCCATGCTGACTGTTCCTGATCACTTTCCTCTCATGTAAGTGCTTCAGAATTGATTCCTTGAGGACTTGCTCCATGATTTTTCCAGGGACTGAGGTGAGGCTGACTGGCCTGTAGTTCCCAGGATCCTTCTTCTTCCCTTTTTTAAAGATGGGCACTACATTAGCCTTTTTGCAGTCATCCAGGATTTCCCCGGATCGCCATGAGTTTTCAAAGATAATGACCAATGGCTCTGCAATCACATCCGCCAACTCCTTTAGCACTCTCGGATGCAACTCGTCCGGCCCCATGGACTTGTGCACGTCCAGCTTTTCTAAATAGTCCCTAACCACTTCTTTCTCCACAGAGGGCTGGTCACCTCCTCCCCATGCTGTGCTGCCCAGTGCAGTAGTCTGGGAGCTGACCTTGTTCGTGAAGATAGAGGCAAAAAAAAGCATTGAGTACATTAGCTTTTTCCACATCCTCTGTCACTAGGTTGCCTCCCTCATTCAGCAAGGGGCCCACACTTTCCTTGACTTTCTTCTTGTTGCCAACATACCTGAAGAAACCCTTCATGTTACTCTTAACATCTCTTGCTAGCTGCAACTCCAGATGTGATTTGGCCTTCCTGATTTCACTCCTGCATGCCAGAGCAATATTTTTATACTCATCCCTGGTCATTTGTCCAATCTTCCACTTCTTGTAAGCTTCTTTTTTTGTGTTTAAGATCAGCAAGGATTTCACTGTTAAGCCAAGCTCGTCGCTTGCCATATTTACTATTCTTTCTACACATCGGGATGGCTTGTCCCTGTAACCTCAATAAGGATTCTTTAAAATAAAGCCAGCTCTCCTGAACTCCTGTCAAGGTTCCTTTTTATATTTATGACAACTCCTTTCCCCCTCATGTTATTCTCCCAGGGGGATCTTGCCCATCAGTTCCCTGAGAGAGTCAAAGTCTGCTTTTCTGAACTCCAGGGTCCGTATTCTGCTGCTTTCCTTTCCTCCTTGTGTCAGGATCCTGAACTTAACCATCTCATGGTCACTGCCTCCCAGGTTCCCATCCACTTTTGCTTCCTCTACTAATTCTTCCCAGTTTGTGAGCAGCAGGTCAAGAAGAGCTCTGCCTCTAGTTGGTTCCTCCAGCACTTGCACCAGGAAATTGTCCCCTACATTTTCCAAAAACTTCCTGTATTGTCTGTGCACCGCTGTATTGCTCTCCCAGCAGATATCAGGGTGATTGAAGTCTCCCATGAGGATACATTACTTTCATGTATTTTACATTTTATTTTTATAATTCACAAGATTTCTTTTTACCAATGTACTGTAGTTTAACAGGAGTTAGGAAAGGTGAACATTGATAAGATGTGATTTCAATAGTGATACAAGGGAAATAAATCAACCCTTAAACCATCTGTGATCTTTGTGGATTTCATAAACTGAGCTACATCAGGGCTATAGATAGTAAGGTAGGATTGGTGATTCAGAAGATGCATTAAGGTACAAGGGGCGCTGCTGCTGGTGAGTAAGCTATAAAACTGGGGTTTTGACTACCTGAGGCCTTTAAAAATCCCATGGACTTTGTGTGATAATAGAAGTGAATTCATAGGCACTGATTTCCCCTCTGCCCCGCCCCGCCCCCTTCCTACCCCCATTCTACCCCTTTCCCCCAAGTCCCTGCCCTCCCTCTTCTCCACCTCCTCCCCTGAGCACACCTCGTTCCCGCTCCTTCCCCTCCATACCGGAAAGACCTAAGCGCCACCAAACAGCTGTTAAATGGCGGGGGGCTGGAAGCACTGAGGGGGAGGAGCAGTGATGCAGCACACTCGGGGAGAAGGAGGTGAGGAGGGGGGAGGTTGGCTGCTGGTGGGTGTGGAGCACCCTCTAATTTTTCCCCGTGGGTGCTCCAGCCCCAGAGCACCCACGGAGTCAGCTCCTATGGAAGTGATAGCTCTGGTGTCCAGACCAAATTCCAGGTGAACAATTATATTTTCTCACCAGATTTCCCTATAGTTTCATTTGGACGAGGTATTCTTCGCTCTGCACCCTGACCTGTTAGTAGATTTTCTGTGCAATTTTTAAAGGCTCAAAATTTCACTCGTGGTCTAAGTGATCCAATTCCTGGCCCTAATGCTGACACAACTTTCATAGAATCATAAAACTGGAAGGGACCTCAGGAGGTCATCTAGTCCAGTCCCCTGCACTTGTGGCAGGACTAATTATCTAGACCATTCCTGACAGGTGTTTGTTTAACCTGCTTTTAAAAGTGTTCAATGACGGAGATTCTACAACCTCTCTAGGCAATTTATTCCAGTGCTTAACCAACCTGACAGTTAGGAAGTTTTTCTTAATGTCCAACCTAAACCTCCCTTGCTACAATTTAAGCCCACTGCTTCTTGTCCTATCCTCAGAGGATAAGAAAAAAAAATTTTTTTCCCCATCCTCCTTGTCACAACCTTTTACATACTTGAAAACTGTTATCATCTCCCCTCTCAGTCTTCTCCTTTCCAGACTAAACAAATGCACTTTTTTCAATCTTCCCTCACAGGTCATGTTTTCTAGACCTTTAATCATTTTTGTTGCTCTTTCCTGGACTCTCTCCACTTTGTCCACATCCTTCCTGAAATATGGCACCCAGAACTGGACACAACACTCCAGTTGAGGTCTAATCAGAGCGGAGTGGAGCGGAAGAATTACTTCTTGTCTTGCTTACAACACTCCTGCTAGTACATCCCAGAATGATGTTCTCTTTTTTTTACAACACTGTTACACTGATTCATATTTAGACTGTGGTCCACTATGACCCCCAAGTCCCTTTCCACAGTACTCCTTGCTAGGTAGTCATTTCCCATTTTGTATGTTTGCAACTGATTGCTCCTTCCTAAGTGGCGTACTTTGCATTTGTCCTTATTCAATTTCATCCTATTTATTTCAGACCATTTCTCCAGTTTGTCCAGATCATTTTTGAATTTTAATCCTATCTTCCAAGCACTTGCAACCCCTCCCAGCTTGGTATCGTCCACAAATTTTATAAGTGTATGCTGTATGCCATTATCTAAACCATTGATGAAAATATTGAACAGAACCGGACCCAGAACTAATCCTTGTGGGACCCCTTTCGTTATGCCCTTCCACTGATAACTACTCTCTGGGAATGGTTTTCCAGCCAGTTTTGCACCCACCTTATAGTAGCTCCAACTAGGTTGCATTTCCCTAGTTTATTTACTAGTTCATTTACGTAAATGAAAGTTTTAACTGCATAATTGCACAGTGGAATCCAATGTTTGTAAAGTGTCTTGGAATCTTTGGCTAAAAAGGCTGTATTAAGTATCATTTATTAACAAATACTAAATGGCGCTAAGCAGAATACACTCTACTTTACCATTGTTCGTCTTGCCACTGATAAGAAAACAACACTGAGAAGAAATATTTTTTATTTTAAATGCATCCACTGTGGCTTGATCTCAACAAGGGGCAAAATTGTGTAGCGACTTACACAGTGGAGTAAACTTAGCTTTCAGCTGCAAGTTAGTTAGCAAATGGATGTGAGTAGCAAAGGAATATAACACACCAATGAAGCATTGTATGGATGTCTAATTTTAGAGAAAATTAAGTTCCATGAAGGAGGACAGAAGGGGGGAAGTACATAAGGATAAAGAACAGTGGGCTAGCCAAATAGAGGGAACATCCCACCTAAATCTCTCCTGCAATTTTTCATGCAACTAAAAGAAGGGTGTAATAAAAAACCTGCAGCAATGTAGACATTGCTCTTGGCAGCGCCCTGTTCTGTTCCCATTTTTGAACTGGGCCCATATGGGAGAAATAAAGAAGATATACACAATCTATTTTCAATTCATATTAAAAAATATGGCTTTTAGAGTCTCTTCCTGTTCCACGATACCTTTGACTGATGGGCTGAAGGCCTGATTCTTCCCTTCCTCACCGCATTTCTAGTAATTTCTATCCTTGCAAAGTGGTAAATGGTGGTACACCCACTTTGCAAAGGTGCAAATGGCTGGGAAAGTAGCAGAGAATCAGGCCTTGCATCTTCTTGAGATTGCATCTGGCTGGGGTAATCTATAATCAGTAGATCTGATTCTGTTCTCCCAGACACTAGTGTAAATTAAGGGTAACTCCATTTCAGTCAGTGAAGTTGCACTGGTCCATCTGAATGCAAAATCAGGCCCAGTATGTTAGCTGTAACTTTCTCTGAGCTGACATTACTCTACTCTAAAAGAAAAAGTGAGACAATGCCACATAGCAGGCTGAACAGTACATATGTTAAGAATGAGTTTGTAGAAAATGCTTGCAGTTTTTAGTAACTCCTACTGAACTTTTGAGAATTGATTTTGCAATATACAAACAGATCAGTAACAGATGCTGACATGATTTTTACAGTTGAAATGCTAAAATATTAAACTAGGAATAATTTTATGAACTCCATCAGAGCTACCTTCAAATGTTTGTGTATAGAGATTGCCTGTCTACTTAATGCCCTCCAATAAACATAGTTAGCAATGGGATGAAACTGTGGTGTGACTAGAATAGATTCACCCTTCGAAATCAAAAATCTGTGCTATTATCAAGATAAAAAGAAATGAGGGTGATCATACATGTTATATATTATATTACACAATGCAATTTAGGTGATACATTTTATGTCCATGTCCTCATATAGAATAGAGGAGAGACCTGCAAAGCAACTGCCTTTCTACCAATAATGAAAAGCCATTCTTACTGATAAGATGTACCTTTGCAGACTAAGTCTAAACCTGCACTCTCTGTGCTGGCAACCCTGCCCCCAGGAAGTAAGGCAATTGCAGTATTGCCTGCTGTCACAGCTTCAGCAAAAGTGTACCTCTATTCCCCCTCTATGGTCCCTCAAGTGCACCCACTTAAAGGTTCCTGGATCCCAGCCATCACTTCTTTTGCACCAAGACCTGTCTCTCACTCTCTCATGACTGGGTTTCTCCAAGCTGCATATTTCCTTGCCTACACTGATATTCCTACCCATCCAGACTTCCTAAACAGGCCGGTGGCTATGCTTTGCTTTCTTGCTGAAGGTTATGAAAAGTGTAATTGTCTGCAGTGACAAGTTACCACACAGCTCTTTCTAAGCAAGCACATTTATTCTTAAGGTGAAAGCACTACTGAAAAAACAACATAAATACTGCACACTAACATGACTGTTACTCCTACGTCATTCATTTTAGGATTGTCTCTAGTCTAAAATGTGTGTCTGAGGTGTAAGTTGATAGTCACCTGAACCAACCTGTGGACCTCATTGCCAGAGGGGATGTTGTGAAGGCAAAAAGTATAACTGGGTTCAAAGAAGAATTAAATAAGTTTATGGAGGATACCATAAGGTTACATCTTTAACTATCAATGGCTGTTAGCCAAGATGGTTAGAGATGCAGTCCCCATGCTCTGGGTGTCCCTAAACCGCTGATTGTCAGAGGCTGGATCACTTGATGATTGCCCTGGTCTGCTCATGCTTTCTGATGCATTTTGCACTGTTCACTGTCAGAAGACAAAATACTGGTTTAGATGGACCAGCGTTTCTCAAACTGGGGTCCACCGGCCCCACTGAGAAACTTCTCCCCCTCCCTCCCAACATGCCACAGAACAGGCTTCCTACCTGCCCTGGCCCTGTGCTGCTCCCAGAAATAGCCAGCATATCCGTGCAGAGATTCCTTCCCCCCCCCCCCCCCCCCCCCCCCCGGAGTCACTGCCAGAGGGATGTGCCAGTCGCTTTCGGGAGCTGCCTGAGGTAAGCACCACCGGGCCAGAGCCCTCACTCCCTCCCACACCGCAACCTCCTGCCCCAGCCCAGAGCTTGCACCCAAACTCCTTCCCAGAGCCTGCACCTAACACCCCCTCTGGCACCCCAAACCCCTGCCTCAGCCTGGTGAAAGTGAGTGAGGGTGTGGGGAAGGGATGGAGTGAGCAGGGTGTGTGGCCTCAGAGAAGGAGCAGGGCAGCAACATGGCCTCAGGAAAGGGGCAGGGCAAGGCTGAGTGGGGGGACTTGGGGGTCCATGAAAAATTTTAAATCAAAAGGGGGGTCCTCAGGTTGCTAAAGTTTGAGAACCGCTGAGATAGACCATTGTTCTGACCCAGTATGGCTATTCTTACCTTTGGTCCTGATCAGTCAGATTATTATTATTTATTTATTTGCATCACTATAGTGTCTAGGTGCTTTGGATGTGGACTTCTGAATTTTGATTCAGAAAAAAAACCAGTCACATAGAACTGAAAAGTGTCAATTTGTTTTGTATCCTCAAAACATTAGCAGCATGACTAATGCAGCATGAACCAACATTTGTAAAGGTATTTTTAAAGTAATGATAAAGGGTATAATCCATTGATATAATTGGGAGTCTTTCAACTGATGTCTAGGATCTTTAGATCAGGCCTAAACTGCATGGGGCCTGATCCTGCAACCTTTATAAAAAAAAAATCCTGATTTAAGCAAGTAGTTCTATTGATTGAGGGTGTTCCCGAGAAGGCAACATGCATGCCCTTTTACAAAACTGACACTGCAAATCTTACACTACCTGAATGATAAAACCAAGCAAGTCAGAATACATGTGATTGGGCTTTGATTAGTACAGCTGCATCCAGCAAGCTGCAATTAAAACTAAATATATTTGTGACTACCACCATCGTTTGCCTCATTGATTAATAGTGGAACTCCAGCAACATGGATGACATTCAAAACAACAAGATTAAAGGAACCAAAACATGGTTTTAACATGCACAATTAAAACTGTAAAATGAAAAACTTATTAATAAAGGGATTCAAGAATTGTTGAAGTAATGCTCACTAGAAATGTACTTTAAGGGGTATGATTATGTAGTTGTGTTTTTTAAGATGAAGGTCCCATTGTGCTATGTCCTGTATGGACAAATAATCTCTGCCTTGGTGAGTTTACAGGTTAGAGATAGGATCAGGGGAAGGGATGCAGTATGAAGGCAAAGTAATAAGGGTGATGATTGACAGATCGATGTCATGTTGATTCATTTTATTTTTCTTTGTCTGTGGTGCATGTGTGATGGGTTTCTTCCTATGCTGCCACCTAGAACTGGGGTACCACTGAGCTCCCTGACCCAACAGCTTGGCCCCCCTTTTACACTGTTTTACTGTGACAAGCTGCAAAGCCCTCTCTAGCCTGCACTTTCACCAGTATGCATATAGGTAGGGACACACCCAGCTGCAGTTACATACAGGCAGGCTCTCTGACCAACCACTGCAAGGGAAGGCTACAGCTAAGGCAACTATCAGCTCTTCAGGCACGTACCCCCTCTGGAGTATAAACCCAAAATGATAACCTCTTGCCCTACACAGGGAACTGTACAGCATAAGCTCATAAAATTCACCCCCTTCGTCAATGGGGAGAGGAATGTGTAACAGCCTTTTGTCCCTGAGTTATGAATTCCACACCGGTTTAGATAGAGCAAAAACAAGTTTATTCTCTAACTACAAAATATAGATTTTAAGTGATAGTAAACAGATCAAAGCATCTTACCTAGCAAATAAACAAACTAAACATAATATACTGAACAGATTGGATATGAATAGCAGTTTCTCACTCAAAGAGATGATGCAAGCAGGCTGCAGATTCTTAAGGGGCAAGCTGCACTTGCTTACAGCTTGGAATGACCAGATGTTCCATTCACAGGCTAAAAATCCCTTTAGTCTGGATCCCACACTTCCCCCAGTTCAGTCTTTGTTCCTCGAGTGTTTCCAGGAGTCTTCTTGAGTGGGAACGAAGAACACCAGATGATGTCCTTCCCGGCCTTGTATAGTTTTGTTTCAAAAGCTTAGTTCCTAGTTCCCAGACCTGTCTGTGGAAAATTGACATCCCAAGAAGGAGTCCAGAGCCACATGGTCTCATCACGTAGAGTCATAGCAGACATCGCTCACAGGCTGTTTGGAGCATACACAGGAAGGCTCCCTAGGTGGAAGATAAGCTTCTCCCAAGGCCTATTGTTTTTCAAATGGCCCATTCCCCACCCACTGTCTAGAATGAAAGCATCTTGTCTAGTGGACATTTCCCAAGGTGTAATTACATTTGAAATGCAGACTATTAATAACTTCAGATACAATTATACATGAATACAAATAAGAATCATATTCAGCAAATCATAACCTTTTCAATGATATCTCACATTACTTATCTTGCATAAAGTACATCATAACTATGTCATGATTATATCATGCCAATATCACCATGAAGAATATGGGGTGCAGTGTCACAGTATGCAGACAAAAAGTGAGGGTGAGGTGGAATGGTGGAGGGGAAAACTTAATAGGAGAATGGGGGTAGGGAAGTTATGGTAATATAGAGCAGTGAGGAAGGAAGGGAGAGAGCAAGGGATAGAGAAGAGAATGAGTTGTTCAGAGATGGGGTGGAAGGGGGAGAGAAGCTGTTGGAATGAACAGAGAGGAAATAAATGTCCAGATTGAAAACCATGGTACATAGTGGCTGATAATCTCACAGTGTTCACAGCATATGCTGCTGTCCCCTTGCTGGATCTCTTGGTGTGAGGGATGGGGAGTGCTGACTAGGTCTTATCCCCATTCCTACTGCCTCGGGCCCTGTGGGGAATGGTGAAGTCTTTGTGTTCCTAGTTGCTGGCTCTGCCCTGGACCTCTGTTTCTCTCACATGTGGTTTGTAGCCGATGCTGCTAAGGGCCTCATCCACCAGTGTGGGTTCCCCCTGATAATTCTGGTAGTGCAACATTGTGAGGCCAAACCTATGGATGGATTAGTTAATGTAGAATTGAGCAAAATACTGCTGAAACCAGGGATAACCAGACAGCTTGGGCCTCATTTTCAGAGGTGTTAAATGCCTGAACCTACCATTGATGTTAGCTAGAGGTGTGGGTGCTGCGTACCTCTATCCAACATTGGACAGCCCAAACACTTGGACCCCCCACAAAGCAGTGGCTTGTGAATAGGCGGGCCTAGACCCATGTAGGTCACTGTGCAGAATCAAGGCTTCTCACCCTAGTTATGTATATTCCCCAGGTGCTGATCCTCAACCCTTCTAGCACCTGATTCTTTCCCTGATAGCTGAAAGAGGGCCAAGTCTCTGGTAGCATAGTTTACACCGGTAAATCCTGTAGAAGGATTAGGGACTAACCCGCCCCCAAACACCTGTGAAGGTGCCCCGCAGCCAAGTAAGCAATATACAGGCTATGTAGATAGTCTCCGATATGACTGTATGAGGGATACAACAAAAAACCTGAGAATTTGATCAATATCCCGAGCTCCAGCCGTGCTTTTCGAGCTGGAAATGGCTGAGGCTGGGACTGCAAACCTCTGGCTGTTTTTTTAACTTTGTGTGTGTGTGTGTGTGTGTGTGTGTGTGTGGCGGGGGGAGGGGGTACAGCTTGTCAGATCCTGTTAAAGCCAGATCCACAGCGCCCTCCTCTCCCCCCCCCCCCCCCCAAAAAAAAAATCCGTCCCATCCTAAACAGCCCAGAAGCAGCTGCTCTTCGCTGCCCAAAGAGAGGATTTACCACAGCTTTGTGGGGCCGGGCTTCCAGGAAGGCGGGTGAAGGCATTTGCAGCGCGGAGCTGGCGGGCTGGTCCAGTGGTGGGCGGCAGGAGCAGCCCGAGACCCGCCCACCCCGCTCCGGCTGGGGGCTCGCAGTGGTCGGCTCCCGCCGAGGAGGGAAGCGGCGGGTGACAGCGGCGCCTTGTTGCTCTGCCGGTCCATTGCTCCAGCTGTGCAGCCAGCGGCGCTCGGCGGCGGGACGCTGCCGCTGCCGGGAGGGGAGAGGCGCTAAGGCGGGGAGCCCCCGGCTCCGGCTCCGGCTCCTCCGCACCTGCCTCGCCAAGGAGGGTTCTTCGGCGAGCCGCCGCCGCCGCCGCTGCTGGAGGGGGCGCGCACACTGCAGTAATGCGAGACCATCCCCTCCTGGCGGGGAAGGGGAAGCCGGCCGAGTCCCAGCCCAGCCAGGTGTTCCGCTTCGGTCTGCGGCTGGCGGCCCAGAGCGCTCAGTGACCCGCCAGCTGGAGTCTCCTCTGCCCCTGGGCGCGCTTCAGACCGCCTGGCTTCAGCCGGAGGGGGGGTTGCGGTAGCTGGAGAGGGGGAGACAGAAGCGGCTGCTCCTTGGTGCTCCTCTTCCTCCCCCCCCCCAGCCCCGGTCATTTTCTGCTGCCGCCGCTTTGCCAGTTCGAGGAGGGCAGGGAAGCTTGTGTCATGCAGTCGGTGCCCAGTGAAAGGTCCCCGAGGCTGAAGTACCCGTGAGAGGAAGTGCAGCGAAATCAAGCCCGCTCTGTGCAATGACAGCCATGAAGGAGCAGCAGGCACCGCCGAACCCGGGCAGCCGGGGGAGCCAGCCCCAGCCGCAAGACCAGGTAAGAGTTTGCAGGAACTGTGCCTTGGGGGGGGGGGGGGGGAAGGTTTCTCCCTCCTTGTCTCCCAGAGAGGCTTGAAGATTAACCTACGTTTCACGTGTGTGCCTCCCCCCGTCTCCATCACTGACTCCGGACGAAGTTGTAGCAAACGGTGGGTAAAAGTAACAGTCTGTGTGGCCAGGAAAACGAGGTGTCGAGAGGGCAAGGGGCTGCCGCCTTGCTCTAGAGGGGAGGGGGACAGGTTGGCTGCTACAGCCGCCGCAAGAAAGAAACGGACCCTTTGCGCCCTGGGGGAGGGGGGCACAGCAGCCTGAGTGGAGTACTTTGTTCCCCTGCAGGCGAAGACTTTGGGGGTGGGGGTGGGGGAGAAGCTCCTTGGACGCATCGTTAGCAGACGAAATTAAGCATTCGAATGACCTTTCCAAGCGTGTGAACGGAGCAGTGAGAGGGACCAGAAGCCTTTTACTTGCGGGGAGGGAGGCTAGAGCTGGAGGAAGATTCAGGGGCTGTGGGAGGTTGTTAATATATATTTTTAAGGAGTCCAGATTTGAAAGGGTCTCCCAGGGTGTCTTGGCTGCGGGGCTGTGTCTGTTTCAGGTGGGCGCTGGAGAATTCAGAATGCAAGTCAGGGCTCCACACTTCGATCATTGCGCTCCGGTATCATTCTAGGCGGTTTGGGTGTCATTTCCAGAGTCTCCCGCCGGAAAATCGTGCAGGACTTTGTGCTCTTGCTTCCCCAAGTTGCATCAAGTGACATACATAGACGAAGTGATCAGTCTCTACAGATGTCATGTTTACATCAATTAGTGGCTCTAAGTGGAGGCTGTCAGCTATTAGGTCATTGGATAATTATTGCACTCCGGAGAGGAGCAGGCTGATACTACCAGAGATGGTGCTGTATGCTCAGGATACGCTGTATGGAGTGGAAATCTATCAACTGCATGAAAAAACTTGTCCACGATATGCATCTGAGGAAGTGAGCTGTAGCTCACGAAAGCTTATGCTCTAATAAATTGGTTAGTCTCTAAGGTGCCACAAGTCCTCCTTTTCTTTTTGCTGGGAAACAGTGTAATTCTTTCCATGTCAGTCACTTTAGCTGCCAAGCGCTGGAAGTGGGGCTGAAAGGAGTGTAATAAGCTTAAACATCCGGTATTGGGGTGCGGGAAACAGTGTAGGTTCTTTTCCTGCTGTCCAGCTAGAAAGCAGAAAGAGCGACCCCTGGATCCGTGGGGAAGGCTAGGGTCTTTAATACTGTGAGATTCCACACCTCTGTTTTGCCGAGTGCTTCCCACATCCCTGTCTGTTCATCCCCTTGGCAAATGTGTGAGCACTTTGGTTTGATGTAGAAGGTGAGAAAGGTTCTTTACTAGCCTGACAAGCGTTACAGCAGCATTTCATCCAGCCTTTTCGAAGTCCTGCCGCTAAAAGCCTCTACACTGAGTTTATGTTAATAAATGGGGCTATTTGGAACGTTATGTGTCTCTTAGTACCATTTTGCAAGCAATTTCAGTGTACAAAGGTTTGCCCAACCAGGGCATGTGTGTTAGCAGAACTAATCTTTCAGCATCACAGAACCTTACGTTTCATTAACAGGCTGCTATTTCTCACTGGTGCTCTTGGATGATGGTACCAGGACGCTAGAAAAAACGGGTCGTGTGAACACTCCCTTATGAAATCTCTGATCACTAACCTGTGACCCCAGATGGTTACTTCTGGTGCTGCAGAGTTTGAAAAGGTGGGAGGGGGAGAGGAGAGCAAAGAACAGACTATAAATGCTGAAAATAGTGCACCTAACCTCATCAGTTTTTAGCGGAGTCCAGCGGATCAGAGATTTTGTATTGCCTGCAAAACACCTGAAATTTTGCAAACTCATAAAGATTCTTTGTGAGGTTGCATTTTCCTTTCTGCTCTCAAGACTGATACGTCCCAATTTGTGCATTTTGAAACCGGCATTTTTCAAAACGTAACCAAGATAAAAATTATAAATCACATTTGTTTCATTATCAGACTAATTGATAGGATTTACGGATATATCAAAGAAGCAATTTATTGGATGAAAAAGCACATTTTGATATTGAAAAATCCCATGTTATAGGTTTATGTGTTAATTTAAGTCTAAGGATCCTATCCTGAATATATTTACCTATGTTTAAGTATGTCAGTAATCCTACTTACTTTAGTGGGGCTACTCGTGTGAGCAAATTTAAGCAAGTGTGCCAGTATTTGGAGGGTTGGGTTTATGTGTATGCATTCTGACATTTTTCTCCTGTGATATTGAACAAAGTATTCCATTTTGGCTGGTTTTGAGGAGGCTTTCAATATTCTGAATAAATTGAATGCATCTGTTATAATAGTTTGAGACAGAATGACTGGGATATTGCTGTCAGCGCTTCCTATTATCTGTACAGAATGATTAAAGTTTACAGTAAGTCAGCTGGTGCAGGCGTTTGTTGCTACTGTATGATCAATCTCAGGCATTCATAGGGCTCTTTAATGTCAATAAAATATTCTGTTTGCTCTCTTTTAGAAGACAGTGCTCTTAGCCAACATCAAAGATGGTTGGATCTAACCACTCACTATAGCTTTATTTTAAATTCACACACAATTGAATTACCAAAATCGCCTTTTGTTGTTGAAAAGCTAGTGATCTTTTTTAAATATCAAAGCAGTTTGTTATATATCAAACCCTATTACTTCCTACTGCCCCGTTACCTTGCACTGAAGAACAGTATTCTGTTCTCTATTAGTTTTAAATAGTTGAAAAGCTTAGGAATATACTTATCATTATTTCACTGCTCTACAGTTTTCAAGCTCTCTTTCAACTAATTTGTAAGTCAATGGAGATAACTGTGATTCTCCCAACTGTATGCAAACATTAAATATAGAAGAGAACAAAGTTTTGCTAGGCTCAGACCAAATCATGTTGTGAAATTCCTGGTTTCCAAGTATTTTTTGCACAGTGCTTAATATTTAGATCACACATAATGGTTTTTCAGAGTTGAATTTTATGTACAGAAGAAGATTATTCTCTTCATTTTAAATGGTAATTGACTACTGAGAAGGTTTTAGGGGTCCAGTCCTGTAGTAGAGCCCATGCAGCATTCAATTGAAGCCAGTGGGGATCCATATGGATTCAAAGATCTGCCCATATGCATCTATCTAGATACTTCATATGGTCTCTGTAAGCATCATTTCTGAGAGTGCCACAATCGTTAACATATTTTTCCTCACAAGACTCCTGCAAGGTAGGGAAGAAGGTCTATCCCCATTTTACAGATGGGGAACTGAGGTCCAGAGAGACTAAGTCCAGGTTTGCACTAGAAACTGCGGTTGGTGTAGTAATGTTGAATTTTTTTGTCATACTTCTATACTAACAAAAGCCTTCGTGTAGACACAGCTTGTATCAGCAAAAGCTGCTTTTGAAGGTATAGTTTATTTTTCTTGTTGAACCAGTATAAACCATACTGGCAAAAGTCCTCCTTTGATGGTATAAGCTGTGTCTATATTAGGAAAGTTTGCTGACATAGCTATGCAGGGAAACAGGAACTTAGGACTGGAAGAGAAATCCTGGGTCATTGAGTCCATACCCTGGCTATTGCAGGCAAAACTGTCATATAAACTCATTCATAAATTTAACAAGCTCTTTCTTAAAACTAGTTAGGTTGTTTGCCCTATGATGCCCGTTGGAAAACTGTGCCAGAATCTCACCCCTCTGATGGCTAGGAAGCTGCTTCTAATTTACATCCTACATTTATTCATGGCCAGTTTATACCTGTTTGTTCTTTTACCAACACTGTCTTTTAGCTGAGAGAGCTCTTCTCCTACCCCTGATGTGTTTATAGAGAGCAATGAAATCTCTCCCTCTCTTCCCTTCCCCCCAGCCTTACCCTTCACTTTGCAAGGCTAAACAAGCCAAGCTATTTTAACCTCTTTTCGTAAGATAGGCCCTTCATTGCCTGCACTTTTTGTAGTGTCAACCTGGCCCAAGTGACGTGCCCAATGCCCCAGAGAAAATCTGTGGTGAAACAAGGAATTGCTTATGGGTCTTCTCCTGCAAACACCTAAGCACAGATATACCTTTACTCATGTGAGTAGTCAGATTGAAGTCAATGGGTTTGCTGCAGTAAGTGTTTTCAGGATTGGGACCTGAGTTATCACTGTAACTTACAACTGGCTGTTACAGAGAATTTCCTGGTTAAAAAAAGGTGTTATTTTACTGAGTGAAACATTAATGGTCACTTAGAAAGAAATTTGGTATAACTTCTTATCGAGCACTTTCCTCAAGAAGGTAGTTGTAAACCAACATTCCCATGGACAAAACATCTAATGACTGTACATCCCTCCCAATCTCTTCGCTTCAGTGTCCCCTCTCCCTTCACTTTTATTTCCACTACCTTGTTCCCTCCTAATTAAACTCATTCTGCTTGAGTCGTTCCTTTTTCTCCCACACTGTTGGTACGTCTACACTGCAGTTGGGTGTGTAGTTATAGCATTTGTAGACATACCCAAGCTACCTTATTCTGTCTAGCTTCTGTACTGGTAGCTGTGAAGTTGTGGCAGCATAGCCTTCAGCACGACCTAGCTACCCCAGTTATTACCCTGTTGTACAGTCCCTAGTGAAGCTGTACTGCTTCAGCTCCACTCCCATTGGTACATGAGCTAGCTACATTCAAGCTGGCTCACGGATGTCTATGCATGCAGCAGTCACACTCATTGATTGCATTATAGGCACACTGTGTGTCTTGTCGATTTTTAAATTGTAGGCTTTTCCGGGCAGAGACCGCCTACTACTTTGTGTTTGTACAAGGCCTAGCACAATGGAACCCCATTTATAGTTGGTCCTTAGGCAAGATTGTAATAAACAATGTTTTTAGAGAGAACTTTGATAAATTAGTCACATTCATTCCAAACCCTTTGTTAAATTATTGCTGCTGTTTATTTCTAAAATTACATTTTTATGTTATTATACTTTATCTGCAGAGGAAAATACCTTTTAAATTACTCTTATTTCCACTGAACTCTGTTTCCTGAAAGCTTGCTTCAGAAATTATTTTAGCTTTCTGAGTTCTACCTGTGTAATACAGCAAATGACTTTGTCAATCTGTAGTTTTTAACAGCTGCCTGCGGTCTTAGACAATAGCTCTTAGTGATCATAAAAAAAAAAAAAAAGCACTGTTTAATAGTCAATAACCACAAAAAATTTGGTACCTGTATAACATGCCAGTTCATGCATATTGCTTTCTTTGCGGATGAAAAACTAAGATAATTCCTATCGGAATTAACATTGTGAGGCGTCAGTCTGTTTATCTAAAAAAAAAAAAAAAGATGATCCACACCACCTGCTGCTGCTTGCTGTTCTTTGTCTGTATGAGCAAAGAGATCTTTGAAAATTTTAATCATTCTCCCTTGAGTCACTATTATTCTCTCACACTTAAGTATTGGTTTTTTAAAATTCAGTTTTAAAATACAGCAAACTAAAATTTTCTCTAGTAGTTCTGAACTGCAGTCCGTTACTGCAACTCTAAGTTAATATATTATTAAAATAGATATGTGAAAGTGAAGTTAATTGTGTGCTATTCTGCTATTATAAGGCAGTTATTGGTTGAGCACAAGAGCTAACTATAACTGTATAATATATAGACAGGCAGAGTCTGCTTTTGCTCCTATGGAAGTCAATGGCAGTATGAGTATTGCCTTTATTGTAAAGTGCAGTGAATTAAAGAGCAAGACATTTAAACACTGCTTTCTCAGGGCTAAGATCTGAAAATTTAAAATGTAGTAAAGCCCCTATTGAGTTCAAATAAATTTGACCTCCAAGGGAGTTTTATCTCTGTATGCATCAAGGTTTAGTTTTCAGTGAATAAAAGGTGAAATAGTCTAATGTCTTTCACGTGTTCCTTCATCATGTTTTAGTGGTTTCCCCAAACTAGGCCCTGATACTGCAAAGAGAAGTAAATTGGTGGACACCTATGCCTGTTCAATGGGTTTCAACGTGGACAGAGGAATCCCCCCACATGGATCTCTTTGCAGGATCAGGGCCTTGGGGGACATATATTTTGTGTTTTGGTGGATGGTTCTGTTAGATTATTTTTCATATTTCTAATTTTTTAAAATAATTGTATGTTGTCTTTCAAAAACTTACAAGACTTTGTGAATTTTTACATTATGTGGTACATGCACACATAGGAGACAGTGGGTGAGCACTGACCTACTTTTAATGTGACAATATTGATCTATTGTAGGTATTCCTACATAAGTACTGGTCTTGAACAAGATCCTGTCTGTTCAGTCAAAATTGTCTTTTCCTGCTTGGATACATAGAAAAACTTGAACTCTTACGTTACACACTAACCACAGTTTCAGCAAACTTGGAAACTTGTAAGATTTAGTGCTTTGTGTAAAAGGTATTCAGCTCCAGGTAATGATTGTCTCAGAAATTCTTTCCATATGCTGTGTGTGTTTGTGTTTTGAGTGTGCTTAGGATTGAAATAAGAAATGCTCTTACAGTACAAAATCAAAAGTGACTTCACATTTCTCCAAGTTTCTGTAGCTAGCTGTGTTTTTGACTTGTAATACTATTGTGATATATCAAATGTATTGATTTTTGTGGGTCAATACAAAGTCAGGTACATCTGGGTTCTAAGGTGGAAAAATGAGGAAAAGTGGAAAAAATAAAGTTCTTTTATTATCCCCAGAATTTTATGACAACAGTTAAGATTTAGATTCAGATTCCATTTCTTACACCAGATGTGAGTGAGCCATGCCATTTCCATGCTGAAGACAGAGAGGAAATATTACAAACCTAGATTATGTGGTCAAGTATATGAACGGCAACCCAAGAAGTTTATTTGAATTTGCATTAATAATCCTGCTACAAGGTTAGAACTATATTTTTCAAGCTCTACATGCAGGAATTGAGAATTAGGGGACTGCATAGAGCAAGTGAATATTGAAATAGTTTACTCTGCCTTGAATTACCTCCCTCCTGACAGGTGTCCACGCACCCTTCATTCACAAGTCTGGTTTCATACAAGAGGAGAAGTCAGGGTGTGGGCTGGAGAAAAATAAGCACATTTTTCTTTCCAGGTCCATCTCCTGATCACCTTCCCCAGACGACTACTCTTCATGATTTCAGTGGGACCACTTGCATGAACAGGACAAGCAGGATTGGGCCCTAACTAGCATGACCTGTGTAGGAGCAGGACTATATATGTTGTAAACAGGCTGTTTGTGTCTAGAACCTCAGACATCCTGGGTGCATGCAGAATTCATACCATGGGTATTTAAAATGTGTTGTTGTTGTTGTTTTTTTTTAAATCAGGAGTTCTGAAGCAAACTTTTAAGTGAGTAACTATATAGGGCTTAGTCTTACGGATCTTTCTAAGGTGAACCTCCCATTGACTCGTTGACCTATTGACAATAGGAAAACAAATCAGACTGAAATTCACATACCTATTGCAGAGGGTCCAATACTTGAGCACTTAAGAACAAATTGTCACCCCAGGAACCATGCTGAGTAACTGCACTGCGGAACTCAAAAAGGGCGAGGGGGAAAGGAAGCTGTTGTCTTATGTTACAGAGCAAGAATATAGCTATTAGGCTGAAGGGGCTTTCACTCGCATTTTATAGTCCCTCCAGGCCTGCACAAAAACCCCTTTATCTGTGTTTTTGTTTCCATAATAACCTACAGGTAATTCCTATCGAGTAGAACAGTACTATATTTTCTGTTTGTGGGACCCTCTGCCTCTATAGAGGTGGGACTAGGATTTGCCTCTTCACACAGAACTTTAATGGGACTTCTGTGGTGTAGAAGTCTTTGCATGGTTTTTATACGCTGGAACAATTTTTCATTTACAAAGTGTCCAAGTTAGCCCCAGGATCTTGAAAATGTCTGTTATACCATATATGTTCAAATACAATTTCTTTGCCTCTTTTTGGTAGCTTCCCATTTTAAGGTACTGCAGAGGGCAAGCTACTTTGATAATTAATAAGGAGAAGGAAGTGTTTAAGCAAACTAAATTGCTGTTGAATAGTATTCTTTCACTGTATGAAAGTCCTTTTATTAGCTTTGTTTGTTACATTTTAAGGCATTTAAAGGCTTTCATTGATGTTATGAGGAGAAATAATAATTATTCATATAAATTTTCATACTGGTAAAATGTGTGAATTCAATCCCTGAATCAGTATCGGGGCCTGATCACTGAAGTTAATGGAAGTCTTTCCATTGATTTCCATAAGTTTTGCACTAGGCCCCATCTGCTGTAAGTCCGTTTGTATTTGTATTGTACTGTATTTAGTATGTCCTAGTTTATACCGCTCATAATTAACCCTTCTTTCATATTGCACTGACAGAGTTAGACAGGAAGGTGAGTAGCTGCCTTCAAGTCCATTGCCAGAGATGCCCTTAAGTCTTCTGCCAGGAGGTAGCTATAATTTGATGAAAAACTCTTTCTCACTCTTAGAAGACCTATGTCATTTCTCAGTCCATTCAGTAACCATAAAACCTGTGCTGTTTCAAACTCTGCACCTTTTCACTTTAATCATGTAGTTCTTTTATGCTCTACTAAGCTGTATCGAATAATGTTCATGAATATATGATAGTAAAAAGAATAATGCTGATGGTGACTGATGATGATAAATTACAGTATTTATCCATTAGGAAGGACATTGGATGACCTACAGAATTGACGGCTGAAGCTAGAAAACCTTTCCTAATTGTTCTTAACACTGTTAGGAACTTGAACATAACTTACTGTATAGAGATTCTGTACACAATGAGTGATTCAAACCAAGATAAAAGCCCTCTGACACTTTGAGACTGTTGTATAAGATGATCAATTATCAAGTATAAAATTGCCTATTGATTTAAAAAAATAGAAATTACTTTAATAGAGCTGGTGGAACATGCTGTTTCATTGATGTGGACATGTTTTGTGGAGATATATCTGATTTTTTTGTGGCATGGCAGAGATGGAAGGGAAGAGAGAGCAAAGATGACAAACTTGTTCTGTAGCTTAGTAGTTAGGGCACTAGACTAGGATGAGGCAACCCTAGGTTCAAATCACTGCTGTAGCTGAGTGAGAATAGGCTGGGATAAAAAAAACTGCTCTGAATCAGGCAGAGAAGCAGGGACTTGAACCTGGGTCTCCTACATCCCAGGCCAGACATGCTGAAAAGCTTAATCTTTGAGCCAAAATGGACATTTTGACACACTTCTGTTTTTTTGCATTTAAGATATTTTGGTATCGTTCCCATGCAGAACAAAACCAAACTTCAAAACCTCAAAAGTTGCAGTGACATGGAACTGTCATCCTCTAGCCATCTCTACCCTTTAAAGATTTAGTAGAGTGTCTAGGGTAATATTTGCAATTCCCATTCATTTGAAAAGGCAAAGTGTTCTGTAGACTCCCTGAAAAGGAGCTAGGTAAAGGTTAAGACAGATTCTTCTGCAATATGGGTGTGATTTCCAAATACTAGAGGGGAAAATGTTAAGCTTCTTTTATTGTATAAGTTAAATACTGAATGAATACAGAGAACTAAACCAAGCAAACATTACTAATGGGACTGATCATAAATTCTGGGTCTGATCCTGCATTTGTATATGTTACCCTCATCCCTGGACTATACAGTGAATGCTGAGTCCCTCTGTCCCCCACTTTCTGTCTTGAGCACCCCATTGATTGTCCAGGCTAATGAACTGACATACATGGGGAAAGAGGCTTTCGGAGTCTCTGGATTTTGGCTTAAGTAAAATCTTATCTAAGGACTTACTAGAGTGAGCTTCTTGAATTTCGAGCTTCTCTCTTTCTCTATACAGTAGGGTGTGGGGGGAAAATAATCCTGAGGACATAGGAGCTGAATCCCATGTCCACGACTAATTCTGCTGGAGGGCAGGGTAGGCCAAATGACGACTGTAAATACATCCAAAAGACCACAAAAATCCCGGATGGCTTTAATAATAAAAGTATTGTCCAAGTAGGTGTCTTTTCTGGATAGGAATTAGCTTGCAAGATTGCCTGCTCTTTCTTGGAAGAAATGTACGATATCCCACAGTGTAAAAAGCAACAACATAAAAATCCTGGTGGAATGTTTGTACTAAAGGCCTTCTTGCTCCAAGGCATAGATGATTGTATAGGGTAATTAGATGCTGTCAAGCATAAATATAAATTTAAATCTAGTCAAGGTAATAGACTCTTACAAAGTCAAAGATTCTGAAATAAGGGGGTGGCTATACAAGGAAATTAGTTATAAAATAAGCTTTTTATTTTTTTATATCCAAACTGTATTGCAGGGTAATTGCAGGTGCATTGTTAGGCAGATGCCGTGTTCTGCTCCTGATGTGACTGTATTTCATAGTGGTTGAAGTTCTTGTCTAGAAGCCCACTGTTAATACTCTTAGTCTCAATGAAAGCAGTGGGACTAGTTACATGACTAATTGGTACTAGTACAAGCACATATTTACACTACAATATTTTTTGTAGTTTGTCAATTTGTTAAAAGTTTTTTGGGGTCCCACAGGATGGAAGGCAATTTTATAAATGCAAATTGTAATCAGACTTTTTGTGAAAGTGGTTTGTATTATCGTTCTGGAGATTCTGTGCTCTGGTCTACACTAGGACTGTAGGTCGAATTTAGCAGCATTAAATCGATGTAAACCTGCACCTGTCCACACGATGAAGCCCTTTATTTCGACTTAAAGGGCTCTTAAAATCGATTTCCTTACTCCACCCCTGACAAGTGGATTAGCGCTTAAATCGGCCTTGCCGGCTCGAATTTGGGGTACTGTGGACACAATTCGACGGTATTGGCCTCCGGGAGCTATCCCAGAGTGCTCCATTGTGACTGCTCTGGACAGCACTCTCAACTCAGATGCACTGGCCAGGTAGACAGGAAAAGAACCACGAACTTTTGAATCTCATTTCCTGTTTGGTCAGCGTGGCAAGCTGCAGGTGACCATGCAGAGCTCATCAGCAGAGGTGACCATGATGGAGTCCCAGAATCGCAAAAGAGATCCAGCATGGACCGAATGGGAGGTACAGGATCTGATCGCTGTATGGGGAAAGGAATCCGTGCTATCAGAACTCCGTTCCAGTTTTCGAAATGCCAAAACCTTTGTCAAAATCTCCCAGGGCATGAAGGACAGAGGCCTTAACAGGGACCCGAAGCAGTGCCGCGTGAAACTGAAGGAGCTGAGGCAAGCCTACCAGAAAACCAGAGAGGCGAACGGCCGCTCCGGGTCAGAGCCCCAAACATGCCGCTTCTATGATGAGCTGCATGCCATTTTAGGGGGTTCAGCCACCACTACCCCAGCCGTGTTGTTTGACTCCTTCAATGGAGATGGAGGCAACACGGAAGCAGGTTTTGGGGACGAAGAAGATAGCTCACAGCAAGCAAGCGGAGAAACCGGTTTTCCCGACAGCCAGGAACTGTTTCTCACCCTGGACCTGGAGCCAGTACCCCCCGAACTCACCCAAGGCTGCCTCTTGGACCCAGCAGGCGGAGAAGGGATCTCCGGTGAGTGTACCTTTTAAAATACTATACATGGTTTAAAAGCAAGCATGTGAAAGGATTACTTTGCCCTGGCATTCGCGGCTCTCCTGGATGTACTCCCAAAGCCTTTGCAAAAGGTTTCTGGGGAGGGCAGCCTTATTGCGTCCTTCATGGTAGGACACTTTACCACTCCAGGCCAGTAACACGTACTCGGGAATCATTGTACAACAAAGCATTGCAGTGTATGTTTGCTGGCATTCAAACAACACCCGTTCTTTATCTCTCTGTGTTATCCTCAGGAGAGTGAGATATAATTCATGGTCACCTGGTTGAAATAGAGTGCTTTTCTTCAGGAGACACTCAGAGGAGCCCATTCCTGCTGGGCTGTTTGCCTGTGGCTAAACAGAAATGTTCCCCGCTGTTAGCCACAGGGAGGGGGGAGGGTTGAGGGGGTAGCCACGCGGTGGGGGGAGGCAAAATGCGACCTTGTAACGAAAGCACATGTGCTATGTATGTAATGTTAACAGCAAGGTTTACCCTGAAAGAGTGTAGCCACTGTTTTATAAAATGTGTCTTTTTAAATACCGCTGTCCTTTTTTTTTTCTCCACCAGCTGCATGTGTTTCAATGATCACAGGATCTTCTCCTTCCCAGAGGCTAGTGAAGCTTAGAAAGAAAAAAAAACGCACTTGAGATAAAATGTTCTCCGAGCTCATGCTGTCCTCCCACACTGACAGAGCACAGACGAATGCGTGGAGGCAAATAATGTCAGAGTGTAGGAAAGCACAAAATGACCGGGAGGAGAGGTGGCGGGCTGAAGAGAGGGCTGAAGCTCAAATGTGGTGGCAGCGTGATGAGAGGAGGCAGGATTCAATGCTGAGGCTGCTGGTATGCTCCAGTGTATGGTTGAGCTGCAGCAAAGGCAGCTGGAGCACAGACTGCCACAACAGCCCCTGTGTAACCAACCGCCCTCCTCCCCAAGTTCCATAGCCTCCAGACGCAGATGCCCAAGAACGCGGTGGGGGGGCCACCGGCCAACCAGTCACTCCGCCACAGAGGATTGCCCCAAAAAAAGAAGGCTGGCATTCAATAAATTTTAAAGTTGTAAACTTTTAAAGTGCTGTGTGGCATTTTCCTTCCTTCCTCCACCACCCCTCCTGGGCTACCTTGGTAGTCATCCCCCTATTTATGTGATGAATGAATAAAGAATGCATGAATGTGAAGCAACAATGACTTTATTGCCTCTGCAAGCGGTGATCGAAGGGAGGAGGGGAGGGTGGTTAGCTTACAGGGAAGTAGAGTGAACCAAGGGGCGGGGGGTTTCATCAAGGAGAAACAAACAGAACTTTCACAGCGTAGCCTGGCCAGTCATGAAACTGGTTTTCAAAGCTTCTCTGATGCGTACCGCGCCCTCCTGTGCTCTTCTAACCACCCTGGTGACTGGCTGCGCGTAACCAGCAGCCAGGCGATTTGCCTCAACCTCCCACCCTGCCATAAACGTCTCCCCCTTACTCTCACAGATATTGTGGAGCACACAGCAAGCAGTAATAACAGTGGGAATATTGGTTTCGCTGAGGTCTAAGCGAGTCAGTAAACTGCACCAGCGCGCCTTTAAACGTCCAAATGCACATTCTACCACCATTCTGCACTTGCTCAGCCTGTAGTTGAACAGCTCCTGACTACTGTCCAGGCTGCCTGCATACGGCTTCATGAGCCATGGCATTAAGGGGTAGGCTGGGTCCCCAAGGATACATATAGGCATTTCAACATCCCCAACAGTTATTTTCTGGTCTGGGAAGAAAGTCCCTTCCTGCAGCTTTTGAAACAGACCAGAGTTCCTGAAGATGCGAGCATCATGTACCTTTCCCGGCCATCCCACGTTGATGTTGGTGAAACGTCCCTTGTGATCCACCAGAGCTTGCAGCACTATTGAAAAGTACCCCTTGCGGTTTATGTACTCGCCGGCATGGTGCTCTGGTGCCAAGATAGGGATATGGGTTCCGTCTATGGCCCCACCACAGTTAGGGAATCCCATTGCAGCAAAGCCATCCACTATGACCTGCACATTTCCCAGGGTCACTACCTTTGATATCAGCAGATCTTTGATTGCGTGGGCTACTTGCATCACAGCAGCCCCAACAGTAGATTTGCCCACTCCAAATTGATTCCCAACTGACCGGTAGCTGTCTGGCGTTGCAAGCTTCCACAGGGCTATCACCACTCGTTTCTCAACTGTGAGGGCTGCTCTCATCTTGGTATTCATGCGCCTCAGGGCAGAGGAAAGCAAGTCACAAAGTTCCATGAAAGTGCCCTTACGCATGTGAAAGTTTCGCAGCCACTGGGAATCGTCCCAGACCTGCAACACTATGCAGTCCCACCAGTCTGTGCTTGTTTCCCGAGCCCAGAATCAGCGTTCCACAGCATGAACCTGCCCCATTAGCACCATGATGCATACATTGGCAGGGCCCATGCTTTCAGAGAAATCTGTGTCCATGTCCTGATCACTCACTTGCCCGGTATCGCTTTGCCAGGTTCTGGTGCTGCATATACTGCTGGATAATGCGTGTGGTGTTTAATGTGCTCCTAATTGCCAAAGTGAGCTGAGCGGTCTCCATGCTTGCCTTGGTATGGCATCCGCACAGAAAAAAAGGGCGGAACGATTGTCTGCCGTTGCTCTGATGGAGGGAGGGGCGACTGACGACACGGCTTACAGGGTTGGCTTCAGGGAGCTAAAATCAACAAAGGGGGTGGCTTTACATCAAGGAGTATTTCAGGCAGGACTTCACGGAGGGTTCCAATAAGAAATGGTGCACCTAAGTTATTGTTCTTATTGGAACAAGGAGGTTAGCCTGGCCTCTGATTGATACATGGCTAGATTTACCTCGCTGCACCTTCTCTGTGAGTGACTGCAGTGTGACCTAGAGGAATGAGTCCCCTAGACGGGGGAGGAGGCAAATGAGTACAAAACAAATCTGGTCTATTTCTTGTTTTGATCCACTCCATCTATCTTTTACATCTTTGGCTGGCAGCAGACTTTGCAGAAGGACTGCATGCCATCCTCATCTCTTGCCTGCCTGGCAGAAGATGGTACAGTACGACTGCTAGCAATCCGTATCGCCTGCCTGCTCACAATAAGACGGTTCAATAGGACTGACTGCAGGACTAAAGAGAATGACCTGGTCAAGTCACTCCAAATTTAGTCCCTGCACCCATGTCTGCCCAGGCGCTCCCAGCCGACGTGGCCAGGAGCACCTCGGACACGACGAGGACAACTACCAGTCGTACTGTACCGTCTGCTGCCACAAGGCAAGGGGTTGCTGCTACTGTGTAGCAATGCCGTACCGCGTCTGCCAGCACCCAGGAGACATACGGTGACGGTTACCTGAGTGGGCTCCATGCTTGCCGTGGTATGGTGTCTACACAGGTAACTCAGGAAAAAAGGCGTGAAATGATTGTCTGCCCTTGCTTTCACGGAGGGAGGGAGGGAAGGGGGGCCTGACGATATGTACCCAGAACCACCCGCGACAATGTTTTAGCCCCATCAGGCATTGGGATCTCAACCCAGAATTCCAATGGGCAGCGGAGACTGCGGGAACTGTGGGATAGCTATCCACAGTGCAACGCTCCGGAAGTCGACTCTAGCCTCGGTACTGTGGAAGCACTCCGCCGAGTTAATGCACTTAATGCACTTAGAGCATTTTCTGTGGGGACACACACACTCGAATATATAAAACCGATTTCTAAAAAACCGACTTCTATAAATTCGACCTTATTCCGTAGTGTAGACATACCCTGTGAGTTTATTTGTAAAAATTCAGTATGTGGCAAATTTGAAAGTGTGGGATCAAACTGTGAACATCATGGAAATATTTTGCATAACTAAGTGCTCCGGATTCTGAGCGGGGACTTAACGATCTGACGCTATACTAGTTTATTTAAAATCAACAGTAATTGGTTTCAGAATGAAGTTCTAGTTCTATTTTTATTTTTCATATATTAATAAAAACAAAACAGAAAGACTCCTCTGCATGTAATTCTGAAACATAATACAGCAACTTTAAACCTAACTTTAAATCTAGGCATGTTTATAACTAGGGTAGTTCCATTGAAGTTTTTTTCTTCCCCCCATTGCCCCACACTTTGGACAAATATAGACATTTAATTTGACTACCTTTTTCTCTAAAACAGGTTTCCAAGTTTGTTGTGTCAAGTAAACATCTGCCAATGCATTTCATGGAACACAAGCAACTCAGATTTGGTTCCAAATTATGCATGTGAGTAACATTGCAGAGACAAGGGAGGACCCATTCAGCTTGATAGGACCACCAATGGACTTCAGCTTGCAAGAGCAGGGCATTAGATTTTTATAAAATGAAATCACAATACGTGAGACCAATAGTAAGGTTTCCATTGTTCTTATTCTAATAGGAAGAGTTATTTTAAACAAACTCTCCCTTAGGGTGTTTGGAATCCAATTACTGCAGAATTATGAACCAGAAAGTGAATCTAATTTAATTATCTTTTTTTGTCCATCCTGAGAAAAAATTACAAAGTAAGGCTCTGATTCCACCCATAAGCTCCATACAAGGAGATCCCTGTACCTCTGCAAATCTCAATGCAGAATTGGGACCTAATAAACAATATAATAGTAAAATGTAGATTGGAAGTGTGTTTAATTATGTCAGTTTTAAAGTTAATTGTTGAGGAGATGTATTTGTTTAAAATATGATTCTTATTGACAGTGTCCCTTTAAGTTCTTGGGCTAGCTGTTTAAAAATAATATTGACTTAATTATAATTATTTTTTGTAATTCGTTAAAATAATGAATGCATTATTTTATAGTGTCCCACAGAAAGCCCATCAAAGACACGGTTATACCTCCAAAAACTTAAAACTGAATGCAATGAAAATGTCATGTTTTGTTTTTTACTTTTGAAACTTACATATCAAAATATCTACCGCTAATAATAATGGGGTGGGGAGAAAGGAAAAGAAGAAATTGCTTTACAAAATTAAATACTCTTGTTCTGGAACATAGAATTATAAATTGTCAACTAATCTTGAAAATTACATGGTTTGGGAAATATTTTGATGGGAGATAGAGATGCAAAATTCTGTAAATTGTGGCTTAAACACAGAGTAGCGGCATAAAACAACAAGATCCCTAGATCAGCCAGGAAATTGGAATAAAATGTTAAATGGAACAAGAGAATTGAGCTCTGGTCATGTAAAAATGTATGCATGCGCATAATTCTAGTCATGTGAATTGTCCCGTTAAACTCAGTGGAGCTACTCTTGGGCTTAAATTTAAATATTTGCATATGTGTTTGTAGGCCTGTGATTCAGTCATTTTCCTAATGCTCCGTTTCTTTTAAAACAAAAGTTAGGTGTCTCTGTCTGTAGTTATTTCACTCCACATGGGGGAAAAGGTGAGTAGAACTGGAAGAAATTTTTCGGACAAACATTTTTCTCTAAAAAATGCTATTTCGTGTTGACCCAAACATTTAGCAAATTTGTGTGTAATTCAACACATTTTTTAGCCAAAAATAAACAAAACAAACAAAAGATATGAAACATCAATGTTTACTCTCAAAAATATCAAAACAAAATGTTTCAATTTTTTGATTCGGAGTGACTTTTAGTTTCAGATTTTTGTTTAAAAACAAAACCAAAATGAAACATTTCATGTTGGGTCAAACAATATTTTTGAAATGAAATGAAACTTTGGTTTGTTGAACAATTTTCACTTTGTCTTGACCCAAAACAAATGCTTTTATTATCATTGTTATTAATATTTTATTACTGATTCAGCCAATGATCTTAAAAATGAGATACTCTCATATCTCTTTTGGGGAGTAATAAAGGAATATATTTCCTGATTTGCAGCGCCGTCTACAGGCTTCAGCTAGGATTCACTTTATCCAGAATCCTGCCAAGTAAGGCCCTGATCCTGCAATCTGCTGTCTGTGTGGATTCCTTGACCTGTGCAGAACCTCAGTGAAGCCATTTGGGATTTCCATGGGTGCAAGGTTCTGCCTGAATGGATCAGGTGGTAGAATCAGGGCCTGCCTGTATTTGGTAAAGGAATGATGTTGCCTGTCTGGGTTGAATTGATGAGATTTCCCCCCTCTTCTTTACAGTATACTCACCAATTCCCACAGCACTGTTATGTTTGCAAAATTGTCATTCTCAGGTGACATATTATCATGAAATATGCATATCACAGCTCTTACCAGAAATTCCACCTCTGTAAAGCAGATAACTTCAAATGGAGCTAACTTCTATTTTATGCAAAATATAGTGATTTCAGGATTCTTCTTGTTCCCTGGAAGTGAGTATAATTACCAGGTTATATCTTAACTTTTTTCCCCCTTGGAAAATGTAAGATAATTTGTCAGTCTTCTCCCAATAAGAAAATTTTATTGCAGAAAAAGTTTAGATGTCAGGAAAAGAAAATAGTCACAGGCAGTTACTCTACTTCATTTCTTGTAGAGTCCGCTTTTAGGTGTATATTGAAAGGGAAATATTCCTGGTTTGTCCCCTGTCACAGGAGATGGGAAAGAAGACTACTTTACATCTTAAGCAGAGCTGCAGACATCAAGACCTTAATGATCTGCCTGCATTATGGGAAAGCTGGCGAGAGTAGGTGGAAAAAAAGAGCACAGGGTATAGGCTGTAATGGGTATTTAGGCCCTGATCTTGGAAACTGATTCAGGTGGATGGATCCCCATATCCATGCATTGTTATAGGAACCTGAACTTGTTTTTCTCCTGACTTTGGTACATTTACATTTGTAAACTTAAACCGACAGTAATGTAATGTTCTGCCTTTAATAACTTTAAATATCGGTATCTTGCCACAAGAGTTTGGAAGGAGAGTTCCTTGCCTCTAGCTCTTCTCCTATATAGCATGGTGTAAAGTTGCTTATTCAGGAAAACCAGAAGTTGAACAACTTCAGCGGATGTAATTTACTACACCTTTTGAGCAACATTGACTTATGTACCAACACGTGGTACATCTTTTATTTATTTACCTTCCTGTTCAATAAAAAATGTGTTTGCCATGGTAACCTTGTATCTCATGGCACATATGCTGAGATAAAGAACACCTCCTGAAAGAAACAAGCACAGAGTAATATATCATGTCAACATGGGAATATTTTTCAGTGTATAAAGAAAGAAAAATATTCTTCATGCTAAAGTGTCAATTTCATTGAGGTTTTTCATTTCATTTTTTTATTTTTAGATCTAAAAATAATAAATAGAGAATTATTTTTTTCTTCAATGTTTTCTTTCAGTGAGACTGCTTTTATTAAATGAATTTTCTATATCTAGGAAACCTGTCAAATATATTTGCCATAAATCTTATATAATTTCAGAATGGGTGTCTTTCCCTTTGTGAAATATCAGATATACCACTGGCATGTCAACCTTTGCTATTAATTGAACTCATATTTGCCAGCCTGGTTAGACTTTCTCCAACATTTGACTCTTATGAAGTGGTGCCCTATTATTGGATTTTCCTATCTCTTCCTTCTAAATGGTCACTGCCAGGATAAAAAATGACAACGTTAAGCAAAGAACTGTCCTTAAGCAAAGGACGTTAAGCAAAGTGTCTGCCACTACTAACACCTTATAAAATACTAAAACAGAAAGAAGTTGAACAGCCCCCTTTGCCCTTCGTTATTTGTGCTGTTTCTTTACATTATGCAATATTTTTTGGTCTTACATGGGCAATGAAAATCAGTGAAGGGCCTGATGATTCACACAGTTAATCATGCGCTTTACTTAAAGCGAGTGAAGAATCCAATTGAAGTCAACGGGACTAGCTAAATACTTAATTTTGTTGTTGTTGTTGTTGTCTTGAATCTTAGCCTTAAAGGAGGACTGTGTCAAATCTACTTTTATAATGTCAAAGGAAATTTTTCTTACATTTTTGAGGGGTTTTGTTCAAACAGGTGTGGGATTTGTAATTAAGATGGTGCAAATTAACTTAGTTCATGTGAAGCCTAATTAGGAGGCTGAGGTTCCACTGTATGCAAGAACAGTTCAGTATGAGATGGAGAGCCAGCGAGAGAATGAATATAAACAAGGATAAGAAAACATTTAGAAAAGTCTCAGTATAGGATTTTAAATCATGCCATATTATGCTATATAGTAATTAAGAAATATAAAACATTTTTGTTTAGGCAGAGGAGTTTAACACCAATGATTGGTGACTAGGTTTTCAATCCTTATACTTGGGCTGATGTACCTGAAAAGAGCATCATTATTTGTGTAGTGAAAACGGATGGTAGGCCTGGGAATTAGCAGCATGAGTTCTATTCTTGGCTCTAGTACAGAATTCCTGTTTGACTTTGGGCAAGTCTCTAAGGCCAGTATTTTCCAAAGTGCCCATTTGAGTGACTCATTTTCTGCTGGAAACTTGAGGCGCCAATCTAGAATTGGGCACCAAAACACTGTGGCATCCAAATTTAGTTGAGGTTTTTGAAAATTTAGTCTCTAATCTCTCCTAGTCTCAGTTTCCCATCCATTAAATAAAGATAAATACCTTGCTATCTTGCAGGGAGGGGTGTTGTGATGTTAAATGTATTGGTGTTTGTGAAGTGCTTTAAGATCCTTTAATGAAAGGTGCTATAGAAGTGCTAAATATATTATGATCATAATACCAAAAACATGCAAATAAGTAGAGGATTTGTTTGTTTTTTACAGTTATTCCGTGCTGACTTCCTGAAGAAAAGTCTAGGTTTCTGCTGTACAGACTGAATTTTGGGACAATATTAAATCTAATGATTCACAGTGTCTGCCATAAAGGCGGAGTTTCCACTATTGCAGTATCATGCTTTGGTGGTGCTGTGTTATACAAACATAGTAGCAGCTCACTCTGTGACTGTAAAGCAACTGCAGTGTGGGGGCGGGGGGTGTTGTCAGTCAGTATGACAAAGATTTCTGTTTGGTGCAGTCCAGAGAATGTGGCAGTGTTCTGCAGCATGTACTTTCAAACCAAGAGCTCTGTGCTTGATCCTGCATAAATACATATGTGCATGAGTAACTCTACATCTAAGTAGTCCCATTGTTTTGAATGGAAACTACTCCCAGGCATAAAGTTTCTGACCTGCATGAGCATTTGCAAGATTGGGCCTGAAACTTTGTGCCACAGAAAAAGCTGTGAAGAACATTTTAATTACTTTATTCTTTGCTTCCTCTCATTTTAAAGAAATATGAGTAGTCTTCCTTTTTTCTGTGCTGCTGCCTCTCTCATCCCTTGTTCTGGGAAAGCACTACTATTAAATCATAAGTAATAGTATCACGTTTTAACCATTGAATCCTACCCACTCACCCAATTCTGCAAACCCTTACTAAAGAGCATAGTAATTAGTCCTATTGACTGCCTATATGGCCAGTTTTGGAGCTCAAACCTTATTTAGATGAATGGTTGTGGTGTTTTCAGTGGAATTTCTATTTAGTCTTACCTATCCAGACACCGTTGGTGAAGACTGAAGGTTCCTGGGCCTATTTCTGCTGTCACTGACATCAATAGCAAAAATGTCCAGTGGCTTCAGTGGGAGCAGAATGGGACCCCAACCACTTATAATTCATTATTCTATATTCATTGAACATTCTATATTCAAAGATCTTTGATATCAATAGTCTTCTTTCCACTGACTTCAATGGATCCCACTTTATAGAGCACTGCATATCTTGGTAAGTTTCAACTTTTCTTTAACAACTATCTGTAAAATACACATTTAAATTCAATTGAAAAATACATAAGGCATTGAAGATAACTTCTTTAAAGTAAAATTAATCTTTAAAGTATACTGATCTATAAAGCCAACATTTAGAGTACTTATCTAATCTTTGAAGTAAATTTAGCCAGATGTGGTGGAAGTATGGATATGAGGTTAATTTTTTTTATTTGTGAATGGGGAAGAGCAGGATCAGAGTAGTTCAGAAACTGTAATGCTCTCCTTTTGTTATGATTTATCAAAGTTTTCCTTAAAAACAATATTGGTGTGACAGGGAAGTTTTGGCAACATAAAAATTGAAATATTTTTTCTGATATTTTAATAATTTTATCTCCGTTTGTCTTCCCAAATGGAATCCATCATCTTGGTATCAGAGTATCTAAATAATGCAAGTGTAAAAACATACATATAGAAACCATGACTTTTAATGAGGGTCATGCCTGCTTTATTACACTAATAAAATACAATACATGAAAAGGTTTATTGAAAATGCAATGGGAGACCATTTTTTCAAACCTTGAATCAGACAAGTAGTCTTTATGTGAGGAGTTTCATTGGGGGTGAACTTAGGCCTGGAATAAGTTGTCTTACACAAAAGGAGAAAATAGTCCACTGACTTAATTGGGACTACTTGTATGAATAAGTGTTTGCAGGGCAAGTCCATGGTTTGTAATCCTTCACTATTACTTCTACCATACTCTAAAAATATATAGTCACACTAAAATATTCTAGTAATCTATGTGATGCCATTGCACTATTGCAATAGAATAAGACTGATATACTTACATTATTTGAAATGGTGAAAAACTTTCCAGTCCACTAGAATAACTGAGGAGGATGTTAGACAACATTACTAGGGATACACATTTTTAAATCATGAGGCCCAAATAACTTTCATCCAAGAGTCCAAACAGAGTTAGCTAAGGAAATATATGGCCTGCTGATGTTAATTATTAATAAATCTTGAATACTGGAGAAAATCCAGAAGATAAAACTACAGGCCAGTTAACCTAACATCAATCCTGAATAAAATAATATGAGTCTTATTTGATAAAAAAATTAAAGATAGCAAGAGAATTAATGCTAGTTAACATGGTTTTGTGAAAAATGGGCCTTGACAAAGCAACCTGATTTCATTCTTTGATGAAATTACAAGTGTGGTTGATGAAGATAACTGTAGATGTAATATACTTGAACTTTTGTAAGGCATTTGACTTAGTACTGCATGACATTCTGATTAAAAAAATAACACTATTCATATTAATAGAGCTCACGTTAAATGGCCTGAAAACTGGCTAAGTGACATTTCAAAATGGAGTTGTCAATGGGTATTACTTTCTTTCCTGGGTATCTGGCTGGTAAATCTTGCCCATATGTTCAGGGTTTAGCTGATCGCCATATTTGGGGTCGGGAAGGAATTTTCCTCCAGGGGAGATTGGAAGAGGCCTTGGAGGTTTTTTGCCTTCCTCTGTAGCGTAGCGTGTAGCGTGGGGCACGGGTCACTTGCTGGAGGATTCTCTGCTCCTTGAAGTCTTTAAACCATGATTTGAGGACTTCAATAGCTCAGACATAGGTGAGAGGTTTTTTGCAGGAGTGGGTGGGTGAGATTCTGTGGCCTGCGTTGTGCAGGAGGTCAGACTAGATGATCATAATGGTCCCTTCTGATCTTAATATCTATGAATGGGGAATCATCATGGATTGGGGATACTTCTACTGGGGTTCTGCAGGGATTGGGATTAGGCCCAATGTTATTGAACATTTTTACCAGTGATCTGGAAGTAAATATAAAATTACTGCTGATAAAATTTGAGGACGACATAAAGACCTGCTGAATGAGAAATACTTATGAGGATAGGGCAGTCATTTAGAGTGATGTGGATTAATTGGTAAATTGTGTCATCTTATGCAAAATGCATTTTAATACAGCTAAATGCAAAGTTATACATCTGGGAACAAGGAATGCAGGCCATATCTACATCATGTGGAAAGCAATGACTCTGAAAAGGATTTAGGAGTCATAGTGGACAAGAAACTTAACATGAGCCCCGAGTGTGATGCTGTAGCAAGAAGGGCCAATGTGATCTTTGGCTATACAAACACAGGAATAGGGTCCACAGTTTAAAATGGGTGTTGAGAAATTGGAGAGGGTGTAGAAAAGAGCCACAGAAATGATTTGAGGGTTCAAGAAAATGCCTTAAAGTGTGTGAGAGAGACATCTGTTGAATTTTATGAAAAAGAAAGTTGAGAGGTGACATAACAGTGTATAAATACCTTCCTGGGGAGAAAATACTGTGTACCAAAGGGCTATGTAATGTAAAGGAGAAAAGCATAATAAGAACCAATGGCTAGATGCTGAAGCCAGTCAAATTCAAATAAGTTTAGGTGAGGATGATTAACCATTGGAACCAACTACCAAGAGAAGTGATCAATTCTCCATCTCTTCAAGTGTTCAAATCAAGATTGGATGCTTTTCCAATAAAGATATGCTTTTTTAGCCAAAAACAAGTCCCTTATAGAGTGATCTTGCAATTGTTGACATTGTTTTATAAATGGACTTCTACAAAAAGTAGCTCTTTTGGTCTATCTTAGCTCTTTTTTTCCCTTTTGCGTGATAGTGATAAAATCCATTCTTCCCTTTTTATTAGATGTTGTAAATCTTAAGTCATAATAATTAAAGAATAATAGGTTATTTATATATGATCTAAAGAAGAATAAGTTCTTCTAAAGGATTATATGCTTAGATGTGTGAAATTTTCCTGTCAGGAAGGCTTATGTTTAGAATTCTGCACAGCCTCAGTCTTGGGTCCCAGTGATGCAGTTTTGGCTGTAGGGAAGCTTTGGGGATCTACACTTTTCTTGCACTTTCTCAGTGGTCCTCCATTAGCTAGTCCTATATCTGGGGTGCACTTATTATATTAAGTGCATGTTCTTGGTTAAGGACTTGCGTGCTGGCTACCAGGATTCTCCAGACTTCTTGACTCTCTCTGAAAGCACAAAGAATTCCATTATAAAAGGTCTAACTTACTATGTACCTGTTGAGGAAATGACTTTTTTTCTTCCCTTTCCCATCTGCTGTATATCACTTGATCTATTTCAATACACAAAATCCAGTATGTCTACCTCATGAACAAGCAAAATGGTGGTTCAAGTAAGGCCAACCTGAAAATCTGTTCCGTTTGTTTTGTGGCCTTAGCAGGTACCTCCTATGCATAGCCAAAAGCTTATGTCTCTTTAGCACAGCTGCTCCATGGGCATAGTAGCTGTTGTGCATAAGCTATTCCCTGCCTCAGAGGTGGAATATTTTTGTTCCAACCAGAGCCTTATTTCCATGAACTTGAGATAGAAAGATTTGGAGTTGAGCATGTGTCAAAGCAAAAATGTTACTTTTGGGTCAAACCATACCCTGTTTTTGGAGATGAACAGCGAGCTTCTGTTTAGTACATGGAAACATTTTTAGGAGGAACATTTGTGCAGTGAAATGGTTTTAAGTCACTATTGCTACTAGGTATCTCTGATTCAGACCATAGATTTAGCCAGAGGATTTTGCCTTTAAGGACTTTCCTGAGGTTCTTGGTATTCAAGAACCCATGCAGTGACATTAACATATTCAGTAAGTGCTTTTCAAAGTAATTAAAGCTTCTAGGATTTAATCTTTTATGTATGTAGATTAAAACTGAAAGTTGGTTTAAATTATGACAAAGGGAAGTTCATTCAGAAACAGCTGACAGTAATGCCCCTTTTGTGGCTGGTAGAACGCTGTTGAGCCTAGTTTATAACACAGAACATTGAATTTATTATACTTGTACAATTTTCCCAAGTGACAGTGCAGAGTGTGTTGTTTTTTTTTTTAAAGTAGAGGTAATATTTGATGCAGTAAGCCTCTGGGGTTCTTATTTAGAACAGAACATTTCTTCTGTCAAATATCTGATGTATGAACAATTTAAGAATTTTTGTGTTTTGCCATGACCAACCAAGATGTACAAAACTCAAAAGGATCAAGAGACTGATCAAAGTATCTATTTTCATGTTGGCGAATAATAGACCATGCCAAAATACTGTGTAGTAACTGCAGGTTTTTACAGCAACAGCAGAGAATAGTATTATGTGAAACATACGTTACATAATTTATCAGTGCTTAAGCTTTTGCTACTTTGAGCTAGAGTAATTCACTTTCTATTTGTTTTTCAGTCATTTAGGTTTTCAGTGTGTAAACACTTTCAACTCTTTTTTAAAAAAATAAGTGGGACATCTTTTCTGGATTGAGTGCATCATTATTTGAATACATACTCTTGACATTAATCAGAAATAGGCAAATAGTCCTATTTAAGTTCTTACAGAAAATAGAAATTTTGTGTCTGTCTCGTGTATTTGTATAAAATACACATACCAATGATCTATATATTGATTTCACTAAGACTGGAAGTGCTTGTCCCCACCTGAAATTGTTCCTGAGATTATAGATTGTTTTCTTTTTGCGACATCTGTCTGGGCAAAAATCAGATTGGGGAAGAAAGCTACTAGAGCCTCTCCTGGGATAGTGCTTGGGGTTTGCTATAGACCACCAGGATCCGATTTGGATATGGATAGAGACCTCTTTAATGTTTTTATTGAAGTAAATACTAATGGGAATTGTGTGATCATGTGAGACTTTAACTTCGCAGGTATAGACTGGAGGACAAGCGCTAGTAATAATAATAGGGCTCAGATTTTCCTGGTTGTGATAGCTGATGGATTCCTTCACCAAGTCGTTTCTGAACCAACAAGAGGGGATGCCGTTTTAGATTTGGTTTTGGTGAGTAGCGAGGACCTCATAGAAGAAATGGTTGTAGGGGACAACCTTGGTTTGAGCGATCATGAGCTAATTCAGTTCAAACTAAATGGAAGGATAAACAAAAATAACAAAAATAACCCTGTGACTAGGGTTTTTTATTTCAAAAGGGCTAACTTAAAAAAAATTAAGGAAATTAGATGGGGAAGTGGATGGGACTGAAGAATTTGTGGATTAAAGGCAGAGGAGGCCTGGAATTATTTCAAGTCAAAGTTGCAGAAACTATCAGAAGCCTGCATCCCAAGAAAGGGGAAAAAATTCATAGGCAGGAGTTGTAGACCAAGTTGGATGAGCAAGCATCTCAGAGAGGTGATTAAGAAAAAGCAGAAAGCCTACAAGGAGTGGAAGATGGGAGGGATTAGTAAGGAGAGCTGCTTTATTGAGGTCAGAACATGTAGGGATAAAGTGAGAAAGGCCAAAAACCATGTAGAGTTGGACCTTGCAAAGGGAATTAAAACCAATAGTAAAAGGTTCTATAGCCATATAAATAAGAAGAAAACAAAGAAAGAAGAAGTGGGACTGCTAAACACTGAGGTTGGAGTGGAGGTTAAGGATAATCTAGGGATGGCCCAATATCTAAACAAATACTTTGCCTCAGTCTTTAATGAGGCTAATGAGGATCTTAGGGATAATGGTAACATGACAAATGGGAATGAGGATATGGAGGTATATATTACCATATCCAAGGTAGAAGCCAAACTCGAACAGCTTAATAGGACTAAATCGGAGGCCCAGATAATCTACATCCAATAATATTAAAGGAATTGGCACATGAAATTGCAAGCCCATTAGCAAGAATTTTTAATTAATCTGTAAACTCAGGGGTTGTATTGTATGACTAGAGAATTGCTAACATAGTTCCTATTTTTAAGAAAGGACAAAAACGTGATCCGGGTAACTACAGGCCTGTTAGTTTGACATCTGTAGTATGCAAGGTCTTCGAAAATTTTTTGAAGGAGAAAGTAGTTAAGGACATTGAGATCAATGGTAAATGGGACAAAATACAACATGGTTTTACAAAAGGTAGATCATGCTAAACCAATGTGATCTTCTTTGAGAAGGTAACAGATTTTTTAGACAAAGGAAAAACAGTGGATCTAATTTACCTCAATTTCAGTAAGGCACTTGATATGGTTCCACATGGGGAATTAGTAGCCAAACTGGAAAAGATGGGGATCAATATGAAAATTGAAGGGTGGATAAGGAACTGGTTAAAGGGGAGACTACAGCAGGTGACACTGAAAGGTGAACTGTCAGGCTGGAAGGAGGTTACTAGTGGAGTTCCTCAGGGATCGGTTTGGGGACCAATCTTATTTAATCTTTTTATTACTGACCTTGGTACAAAAAGTGGGAGTGTGCTAATAAAGTCTGCAGATGACACAAAGCTGGGAGGTATTGCCAATACAGAGAAGGACCGGGATATCATACAGGAAGATCTGGATGACCTTGTAAACTGGAGTAATAGTAATAGGATGAAATTTAATAGTGAAGAGTGCAAGGTCATGCATTTAGAGATTAATAACAAGAATTTTTGTTTTAAGCTGGGGGTGCATCACTTGGAAGTAACAGAGGAGGAGAAGGACCTCGGAGTATTGGTTGATCACAGGATGACAATGAGCCGCCCATGTGATATGGCTATAAAAAAGCTAATGCGGTCTTGGGATGCATCAGGCGAGGTATTTCCAGCAGAGATAAGGAGGTCTTAGTGCAGTTATACAAGGCACTGGTGAGACCTGATCTGGAATATTGTATGCAGTTCTGGTCTCCCATGTTTAAGAAGGATGAATTCAAACTGGAAGAGGTACAGAGAAGGGCTACTAGGATGATCCAAGGAATGGAAAGCCTGTCTTATGAAAGGAGACTCAAGGAGCTTGGCTTGTTTAGCCTAACCAAAAGAAGGCTGAGGGGAGATATGATTGCTATCTATAATATATCAGAGGGATAAATACCAGGGAGGAAGAGGAATTATTTAAGCTCAGTACCAATGTGGACACAAGAACAAATGGATATAAACTGGCTATCAGGAAGTTTAGACTTGAAATGAGATAAAGGTTTTGTAACCATCAGAGGAGTGATGTTTTGCAACAGCCTTCCAAGGGGAGCAGTGGGGGCAAAGGACATATCTGGCTTCAAGACTAAGCTTGATCAGTTTATGTAGGGGATGGTATGATGGGATAGCCTAATTTTGGCAATTAATTAATCTTTGACTATTAGAGGTAAATATGCCCAATGGCCTGTGATGGGATGTTAGATGGGGTGTGATCTGAGTTACTACAGAGAATTCTTTCCTGGGTGTCTGGCTGGTGAGTCTTGCCCACATGCTCAGGGTTTAGCTGATCACCATATTTGGTGTCGGGAAGGAATTTTCCTCCAGGGCAGATTGGAAGAGTCCCTGGGGGTTTTCGCCATCCTCTGCAGTGTGGGGCACGGGTCACTTGCTGGAGGATTCTCTGCACCTTGAAGTCTTTAAACCACAATTTGCGGACTTCAATAGCTCAGAAATAGGTTAGGGGTTAGTTACAGGAGTGGGTGGGTGAGATTCTGTGGCCTGCATTGTGCAGGTCGTCAGACTACATGATCATAATGGTCCCTTCTGACCTTAAAGTCTATGATTCTATGATCTGATGTGGGGTGGCCTTATGCTACAGTGTGTACATGGGAAACTGTTGAAAGGTGTACCTTTAAAACTGATACATCACATATACATATAATTAGAAGAGCTGGGCAAATAAATAATTTTTTGGTTAGCTGGCAGTTCCAAAAAACTGAAAAATCAAAAATTTGGTTTGAGTCTAAATGAATTTGAAAATGCTGAAAAATGTAGGTGAATAAGAAAAATTCAAACTGCAATGTTTTGTTTTTGTACATTTTTAAAGGGCATAGAAGTGAGGATGAGCAGCTTCAATATCTGTCTATGTTTGGTACTTACATGGCTCCCATTACCAGAGTATCTGAGTGCCTCACAGTCTTTTAATGTATTTATGCCTGTGAGATAGGAAGTGCTATTATCCCCATTTTACAGATGAGGAACTGAGGCACAGGGACTTGCTCAAATAACACAGGAAATCTGTGGCAGAGCAGGGACTTGGAACCCATGTCTCCAAGTCGTAGGCTAGTGTGCTAAATGCTGGACCATCTTTCATCTCTTGGCCTCAGAATGTGTCCCTCAGAGCCATACTTTGAGATGACCCTGAACATACTGACTAGGAAAGCAAGGGATAGCAAGTTACTAGTCCTCTCCTTCAAGTAGACACCCAATGTAGTACTGCAAGGTTTCAGAGGGTTGTGGAATGCCAGAGGGCCACATGGCCTCCATATATTCAGAAAGTTCAGATGAGTATTGACTCCCGAGATCATTTGAGTCATTGTTTGCTTATAATTTTCTTCTTGTCTGTTTTTTATTTTTTGTTTTAGGGAGGTTGTTTAGTTTTTGTGCCATTACGTTGTGTTTCTGTCAAATATGTATGGTCCCTATGACTCTGGAAAGGTGCTCACACAGATCTATATATAAATATCTTATTGATCCAAATAAATATATTTCACTTTGGGACCAGTTTCACACGAACTGTTACATGTAATTTGGTGACAGTAATGTTTGGGGGGGGGGTTATGTTTTTGATCTTATTCACTTGCACTGGTAGTGATAGGTCAAAAGAATTGGGAGTGCTTTGTGGTACTCTGGGAAGTTCTTTGTGACAAAGATAATGTCCTGACTGGTTTAGTATTCCATACAGATCCCAGTTAGAGCTGGGTGATTTTTTTTTAATCAAATAGTAAATTTGCTGAAAAATTTAGTTTTGGACAACTATAAAATGTGGAATTTTTTTTCAAAAAAGTAAAAAGTTTTGTTTGACAATTTTGAAGTGAACCATTTCTACATTTCATTTCAATATATCGTTTGAAATTTTTTGTTAAATATGAACAAAATTTTTTTTTGTTTCAACAAGAAAAACTAAAAAAAAAAATCTGTCTAGGTATGAATGATTTTTTGATTTAACCACCAAATCAAAGATTCACTTCAGCTCTCATCACAATGCCAGCCTCAAGGTGGAACTAGACTGCATATATCCCATACCACTTTGACCTGATGTGTTCATGTTTGTGTGTGTTAGCATATGTATTCTATTACAAAAGTGTGTTATGTCCCTCCCTATCATCTCTGTCTATGGTTCTTCTGTGGCACCCATCTCCATAGCATCTACGTGATGGGTCCCTGTCTATCAATCAAAGATGTCTCCCTTTGTAATTTAGAATATGTAAAATAAAACTGTTCCAATCTGGAAGTGAATGTTATAGCTTCGGGGTGGGGATGATATTTGTGGAGTAAATCTAATGGGTAGTGGACAATGCCATTTAGAGGATTGAAAACCACACAAAATGAACAGGCAAAAACGTTTGCGTGAGAGAGCATGGGAAAACCTTCCCCAATTTCAACTAGCTCTGTTGAATAAATCTTACTAACTGTTACTTAAACAACTTCGGTTTTCCATCCCATTTCTACTGCAATGAGAAACTCTAGATGACACTAAAAGATTTGTCAGCATGGATAGAGCTGCTGATATTTAATGGCTTTGCTCTTGAATGCAGACAAGGTTTTGTCAGTATGTAGGGGGTAATCTTTTCATATGAAGATAATTTTGGTATTAACTCCCTGGAATGGCTGAAACTTCTGTCTGAGAGACCAACAGGATGTGCTCTGATTATTTTCTCTATTGTGTGGAACATGTCAGGGTTACTCCATGTCTCCATTACTGTTCCTAGTTGAAACAAAGTCACTGCATGTCACCATCTGAGCTCTGCTTTATATCAAGGGATTGAATCAGAAAATATACCTGTGTGCAGATGTTATAATCCGAAGTGTCTATCCCTCACCTTTAAGTGGCTGAAAACTAGATTTAAGATCACCTGGGAGAAATCAACGGTTATTTGGTTTTTAAGATATTGCTGACAGGCATTGCATTCCCAATGTAGCTCCCTCTGATGTAAGTGAAGCATGAAATTTAAGCATGAAACTTAAGTTTAGCTCAAGTGTTATACATCTCATGTTAATGCAGAATTGTGGATGCTGCTCTGAGGTTAATCCATATTAGTGTGAGTTGTTACCGATTAAGATGAGGACTGCATTGTGCTGTACAACACGCAGTGAGAGAGAGCCCCTACCCCAAAATCTAAATAGATAGAAAAAGAGAGGGTCAAAGGAAGTAATTGTATCTCAGTTTTTTTTTTTTTCATTTGAGGAACTGAGACACAAATCCTGACTTGCTTAAGGACATACAGGAAGTCTGTGGTAGAGACAGATAGACCCATAGCTCCTAAATCTAGTCTAGGCCCTTAACTAAAACACCACTATTTTTCAGGCCCAAGCCATCTGAAGATGGGTACCTAAAATTGAAACATCAAAATATTTTAAATTTGTGGTTGTTAAGCTATGTGCTTCAGCAGACCCATCTCTGAAATAAGGATAAAAATGTTCATTCATATTTACAATGGGTTTTGAGATCTTTGAATGAAAAGTGGAATATAATGGAGATATACTGTTATCTTTAAAAAGTCAGCTGATACAAAGATGAGTGTGGTTTACATCTCTAGATAAATGGAGAGAACATCTGTCAACAATTACAGCAGAGTGGAATAAGAGATACTATAGTATTTCCATATATTTATTAAAGGAAACAACTGGAATATCTCAATCTAATTTGGATAATAATTGAGAACGGTTTTCCTGGGGACACCTTGCTTAAATGGCATTGATGGGGCTTAAAAGCTTCGCTGCATGCAATGGGTTCCCATTAAATAGTCATCTTTTGTCATTTGTTACTTCACAGTGGTGTCTCAGTGAGTTACCACCATGTGGTGACTATTGGTAGATATTGACCTTTTAATGGGGGCCAGTGCAGATATACGTTGGTTGGTCTAACCACCCTCATCTTGTGGTGAAGTGCATCTCTCCTGGATGTATGTAGAGCATTGGATCAATACTCTTTGAGGTTTGATAAAACCTACCTCCAAGAGGTGTTGTGAGTATTAGGTAGACATTTGTGAAGCAGTTTGAAATGCTACAATGATAATTTAAAAATGAAAAAAAAATCCCAGAGAAAAGAGCTTCTCACTAGAAATGCTCATAAACCTACAGCTAATGCTGTTAAGATTTTCTTACGTCTTCCTTTTGGGGTATGCACTGTGTAAATTCAGTAGGAGATTATACTGATATTTTTCATGGAAATTAATGAAGCTACAAGTAGGCCTGCTGCTCGGCTAATACTCCTACTAATTCATTCTGCTAAGGGTTTGTAGAAATCAGCTTTACAAAGTTTCTCAGTTCTTATATGATACTTAATTGGTATAAAGTGAAATGTGGGCCATGTTAACTCTTTACTGCCTGTTCCTCATGAACCCTGAATGATCCTGATGAGTAACAAGCTAGTTAATAAGGTGGTATAAGTCAGTGGGCAAAATCACCAGTTAGGGAAGCAAAAAACAAAACCAAAAAACCCCACCCAACAAAAACCAAAAAGACTCCTAACATTCTCTGTCTTTCTTCGGGACTGATTTTATTAATAACAAAAAATGCAAAAACCTTCAAATGGTACAAATATTAGGTAACAGAGACCTTTTCTGCTTTCCTCAGCTAGGAAAGGATGTGGTACAATCTACCACTTGGGCTATCCCCTAGGCCTTCTTCTATTTCCTAAGAGAAACACTTCCTTCAGAGTCTTAACTCCAACCATCATCTTTGCCTGACTGATGCAGGAGAACTCCGTTATGTAATCTCCAGCAGGCAGTCACATGATGCTTAATCAGCTGACCCTTCCACTTCATGTGTCTCTCTCCCCTCCCACCGCTAACCTTGTTCTTAAGACCTGAAGGCAACATGCACAAGACCAAGACATCTGTTGCAGGATCATCAATGGGATTTACAGAGATGATTAACAGGAGGGGTTTTCATGCTAATGACTTTCCTGTCCCCCCCGAGTAGCACTCCATATAGTCTCCTCTGCCTGTGCAGGACCTGTAGAAACAACTGAAGACCTGAGATTGCAGGAACTGCTGAGACTACACACAGAAATTGAGGGATGAGGATGTTGCATGGTAAGACATAAGTGCTATTCTAGCTCTTCCAAACTACAGAAGTGAGAGAACATTCAGATGAAAAATACTTTTTTTCAGGGAAGACTATAGAGGACTTGCTTGGTAAAACTACCTCAGAAGGTTAGGGGACATAAGAACATAAGAACGGCCATTCCGGGTCAGACCAAAGGTCCATCCATCCCAGTACCCTGTCTACTGACAGTGGCCAAGGCCAGGTGCCCCAGAGGGAGTGAATCTAACAGGTAATGATCAAGTGATCTCTCTCCTGCCATCCATCTCCACCCTCTGACAAACAGAGGCTAGGGACACCATTCCTTACTTATCCTGGCTAATAGCCATTAATGGACTTAACCTCCATTAATTTATCCAGTTCTCCTTTAAACCCTGTTATAGTCCTAGCCTTCACAACCTCCTCAGGCAAGGAGTTCCACAGGTCCACTGTGCACTGAGTGAAGAAGAACTTCCTTTAATTTTTTTAAACCTGCTACCTAGTAATTTCATTTGGTGGCCCCTAGATCTTATGGGAAAAAGTAAATAACTTTTCCTTATTCACTTTCTCCACACCACTCATGATTTTGTATACCTCTATCATTTTCCCCCCTTAGTCTCCTCTTTTCCGAGCTGAAAAGTCCTAGCCTCTTTAATCTCTCCTCATATGGGACCCGTTCCAAACCCCTAATCATTTTAGTTGCCCTTTTCTGAACCTTTTCTAATGCCAGTATATCTTTTTTGAGATGAGGGGACCACATCTGTACGCTGTATTCAAGATGTGGGCATACCATGGATTTATATAAGGGCAAAAAGATATTCTCTGTTTTATTCTCTATTCCTTTTTTAATGATTCCTAATATCCCGTTTGCTTTTTTGACTGCCGCTGCACACTGCGTGGACGTCTTCAGAGAAATATCCACGATGACTCCAAGATCTTTCTCCTGATTAGTTGTAGCTAAATTAGCCCCCATCATATTGTGTGTATAGTTGGGGTTATTTTTTCCAATGTGCATTACTTTCCATTTATCCACATTAAATTTCATTTGCCATTTTGTTGCCCAATCACTTAGTTTTGTGAGATCTTTTTGAAGTTCTTCACAGTCTGCTTTGGTCTTAACTATCTTGAGCAGTTCAGTATCATCTGCAAACTTTGACACCTCACTGTTTACCCCTTTCTCCAGATCATTTACGAATATGTTGAATAGGATTGGTCCTAGGACTGACCCTTGAGGAACACCACTAGTTACCCCTCTCCATTCTGAAAATTTACCATTTATTCCTACCCTTTGTTCTCTGTCTTTTAACCAGTTCTCAGTCCATGAAAGGATCTTCCCTCTTATCCCATGACAACTTAATTTATGTAAAAGCCTTTGGTGAGGGACCTTGTCAAAGGCTTTCTGGAAATCTAAGTACACTGTGTCCACTGGATCCCCCTTGTCCACATGTTTGTTGACCTCCTCAAAGAACTCTAATAGATTAGTAAGACGCGATCTACCTTTACAGAAACCATGTTGACTTTTGCACAACAATTTATGTTTTTCTATGTGTCTGACAATTTTATTCTTTACAATTGTTTCAACTAATTTGCCCAGTACTGACGTTAGACTTACTGGTCTGTAATTGCCAGGATCACCTCTAGAGCCCTTCTTAAATATTGGCGTTACATTAGCTTTCTTCCAGTCATTGGGTACATTAGCTGATTTAAAGGACAGGTTACAAACCATAGTTAATAGTTCCGCAATTTCACATTTGAGTTCTTTCAGAACTCTTGGGTGAATGCCATCTGGTCACGGTGACTTATTACTGTTAAGTTTCTCAATTAATTCCAAAACCTCCTCTAGTGACACTTCAATCTGTGACAATTCCTCAGATTTGTCACCTACAAAGGCGGCTCAGGTTTGGGAATCTCCCTAACATCCTCAGCTGTGAAGACTGAAGCAAAGAATTCATTTAGTTTCTCTGCAATGACTTTATCGCCTTTAAATGCTCCTTTTGTATCTCAATCGTCCAGGGGCCCCACTGGTTGTTTAGCAGGCTTCCTGCTTCTGATGTACTTAAAAAACATTTCGTTATTACCTTTTGAGTGTTTGGCTAGCTGTTCTTCAAACTCCTTTTCGGCTTAGTTTAAAAACTGTTCTGCAACCTTTGTAATGTTAAATGCCAGCAATCTGGATCCACTTTGGTTAGGTGGAGCCCATCCTTCCTGTATAGGCTCCCCATCCCAAAAGTTTCCCCAGTTCCTAATAAATCGAAACCCCTCCTCTCTACACCATAATCTCATCCACATCTGAAGCTCTGCCTGCCTACCTGGAACTGGAAGCATTTCTGAGAATGCCAGCACAGAAGTCCTGGATTTCAGTCTGTTTCCTAGCAGCCTGAATTTGGCCTCCAGGATGTCTCTCCTACTCTTCCCTATGTCATTGGTACCGACATGTACCACGACCACCGGCTCCTCCCCAGCACTACACATTAGTCTATCTAGATGCCTCGAGAGATCTGCAACCTTCGCACCAGGCAGGCAAGTCACCATACGGTTCTCCCAGTCATCACAAACCCAGCTATCTATGTTTCTAATGATCGAATCTTGCATTACTAACACCTGCCTTTTCCTAATGACTGGAGTTCCCTCCTGCAGAGAGGTAATCTCAGTGCAAGAGGATATCCCAACATCATCTGGAAGGAGGGTTCCAACTGTGGGAAGGTTTCCCTCTGTTCCTGTTGACTGCTCTCCTTCTCTGAGCCTTTCATCCTCCTTAACAGCGCAAGGGCTGTCTGACCAGAGGTGGGACAAATCTACAGTGTCCCGGAAAGCCTCATCAACATACCTCTCTGCCTCCCTTAGCTCCTTCAGTTCCGCCACCCTGGCCTCCAAAGCCCATACATGGTCTCTGAGGGCCAGGAGCTCCTTGCACTGAATGCACACATATGCCACCCGCCCACAGGGCAGATAATCATACATGCTACACTGAGCGCAATAAATAGCGTAGCCCCCACTATGCTGCTGGGCTTCTGCCTGCATTCTCTCCTACAACTACCTAGGATAATGATAGGGTTTTTGTTTAAATCAAGAAGTTTTGATTATAGTTTAGTTTAAAGGTTTTACAGAATGGCAAGTGTACCTTGCCCCCTTTCCACTCTCCTTCCAAACTCCCTCTCGAAACTCCCTATTAGCTGACATTCTACAAGAACATTCTGAGAACAAGAACAAGATGATATTCTACAAGGGGCGTTCTACAAGAACAATGGGCTAATCCTGGAAAGAAAAATCATCAGCCCAAACTTGTTCAAGGAAAGTTCAATTACAGTAAAGATGAAAAATGATTTTCCTCAGATCAGTGTGTTTTCAAACTATGGTTCATGGACTATTTTATTATTAATATTTATAGCAGCTAAGAGCCTAAGCCTGTTGTACAAGGCACTGTACAAACTTGGAGACATTCTGTGCCCCAAAGATTGGAAGTAGAAGACAAAAGGCAACAGGAAGGTGCCACAGAAAGAAAGACACAATGAGCCAAAACAGCGTAGCATAGGTAGTATGATGCATGGATAGACAGATGGCTACGCACATGGTGATAACTCTTCTCTTTGTTTCTGCCTGCTAAATCACATTACAGGACAGATAAACTATATTAAATACTCAAACAGCTTTTTCATGGCAGTCAATCACAGGGATGTTTTGTGATCATGAACAGGAGGGGAGGTGCAACACTTCTAATTAGAGTTTGTTGAAATTTGGAATCTCTTTTCCAAGGGACATTCTGATATTTCAAAGATGTTTTTGTTCCTCTGGATGCCAAGGAGTTGGGGAGGCAGGCAGGTTTCCTTCAGAAATCTATATGGTTTCTGTGAGGTTTTCAAGCTGGAAATAAGGTGTACATTTTTAACAGTACAGTAATTAATCATTGGAACAATTTACCAACGGGTGTGATGAATTCTTCATCACTGGAAATTTTAAAATCGAGATCAGAGGTTTTTCTAAAAGATATGCTCTTAGGATTATTTTGGGGAAGTTCAGTGTCCGGTGGTATAGGAGGTCAGACTAGATGATAACAGTGGTCACTGCTGACTCTGGCATCTTTTAATTTCACAGATTCCCAGCTGCTGTTTAACCCCCTAAGTTTGTCAGCTCTGAAAATCAAATCTGTAGTGTTTTTGCCAACACATTTCAGTTGTGGAGATGATGATGCATGAGTGGCCGGATTTTCACAGATACTAAGCATTCACAACATTCAGCGGGAGTCTCAGATGCTCAGTGTCCCTGAAAATCAAGCTATAAACTGAAATAATAAAGTAGTAATGGTAACCTGTTGGTGGATCACCCTGACCTGGCCTTTTCAGACAATTACTTGAGAATACAGCTTTGTAGCTTCTGTTTTCAGCATATGTCTCACAAATTAGCTAAATATCAATCAAGTTGTTAAAATTAACCTTTTACATTTCCTTCAAACAATAAAAATGTGCTAGTGTTTTTATCCCTTAAGTATACCAATATATACAGCGTCAGAATGTTATTTTGCACTGCTGTGACACTTGTATGCCCTGCTGCTTTATTAGATGACTTCTTTGCATAACAATCATACAAATAACTATGTTAATATAATGTTAAGGTTCTGCAGGTTTTCTTAAGATGTTCCCAGAACAGTTCCTTTTGAGATAGAGAGCAAACAGAAGAAATTCAGTCCACAGAGGAAATATTGAAAAAAAAATTATAACCAATAAAATAGGGATTTGGATGGTAATAGCTTTGTGTTGCTGCTGTGATGTTATAATAATAAAGTTGACTTAAATAAAAACCAGATCTGATTCTGCCCTCGCTTACACCTGTAAATTTGTAGCAATTCCTCTAAACTTACTGGAATTGCACCAGTGTTCACAATGCCAGACTCAAGCCTGCTGTTCCCACAGAGTTAAAATAAAATGGAACAACCTCAGTATTTTCCCAGTTTTGTAAAACACAAAGTTTATAGAAATGTGTTGGACAACAAATTAGTGTTATAATTGCACACACACTAAAACACACATGTGCACGTACACTCTAAAAAAACTTTGCCATTTGTATTTAAAAAAACCCCAAACTAATTGCTCCTAAAAAGACCATTGATCCAGGAAAGAACTCATCTCTTAAAAAGCAAGGTTCTTATTTTTTTTAATTAAAAATAGTATTTTTCTTAAGTAAACTACTCCCCTTAGATAAACCATATGATTCATGGGAGTGTTCTTCCTGGCTGCCTGTTCTCTGCACTAGCCACTACAGGACCTTCTTCTGAATTTTAGTTCCAGCTCTGACCTAGGGCTTGGTTATCTTTTTGGCAAGCTTTTCGTGCAGGGATTTGTTTGAAAATATAGGTCTTAGGCCCTGATCTACAGCCCACTGAAGTTAATGGAGATTCCCATTGATGTTTGTGGACTTTGGATCTGGCCTTTTATTCTCTTTCTTCTTCAGGTTACCCAATTTTGTAACAAGCATAACAATTGCATATATCACAGGGGTGTCTGAGGCTTAACTTGAGATCCTGAAGCTTTTTCTGGGATCTTGGAATAAACAGTGATATGTTATTTTTTCCCCTCTAGCTGAACTGTTTGTTTTCTACTAAAAGATAGACTCCATTTTCTTATCCAACAAAGCCCAAGCTGTTGCCAGAATATTACCTGTACACTCTTACCTCACATTTTAGCTGTCACATGAAAGTATATTTGAATTAATCACTGTAGAATTTTGAAGCATTAGGAAGCAAAGAGAAAAGGATTACTGTTCTCTCTGGAACATGAGCAATCAACTAATGTTGCTTTCTGTGTTTTTCATCAGCTTTCAGCAGAAAACATTTCTTCATGGTCTCTTTAGACTTTATGTAAAGCTTCAGGGCTAAATTATGCTCTCAGTTACAATGGCTGAGTCAGCGGGGGTAATCCATATTTACACTGGTGAACTGTAATTGAGAGCAGATTTGGCCCACCGTTGTCCAGAGAGTGAGAGGTTATTTACATCCTATGAAACATCATTGAAGTGAGTGGCATTGCACAGGGTGCAAGTGGTGGTGTTTTGGGTTGGGTTGAGTGTAGGGGGAATAGAGTCAATTAGTCAATGAAATTGTGGGTGTATTGATGTGATGCGTAAGAGGAGGGTAGTATTAAGAGCCAGGTTGGGAAACAAGGGGACACAGAGGGATACATGCTGTTTACCCTTATTGTGACCCTTAGACACCCAATCCCACCCTTCCTGATTACACCATTAGTCTTCTCACTTCCCCACCAACCTACCTTCCCCTGCCACCCCCACCCCCTCGATGCTTCACTGTGACACCCCAAATGAGGGTGTCCCCATTTTCACTTTGAACATATTATTGATGGGGGAGAGGTGCATATTGGCTAGCGGTGCCCCCCCCACTTTGGGCACTAGTCATCACAGAGTGTAAATCAACACAGAATGTAACCCAAAGATGCTGCCACCACCACAAAGAAGTTACAGTATTGCTGTGTTCTTCCAGTAATGTAGCTTTAATCATTGTCCTGGAGTTCAACCCTGTTGCTGAGTACATCTTCAAGACACAATCTACATTTGTTTTTCTTCAAAGAAAAAAAACCTTAATGTCAGCAGAGTGATTGATTACTTTGTAGGATTGATAGAGTTATTGCAAGTTTTTTATTATTATTATTATTATTTTTTTAGCCCACCATTCTCTAATGAAGAGGGGTAAATAATCGATTGCAGTCTATTTCTATAAAGTTTGTAAGATGTTTTTTTAGAAAATGTACTATAAAAATCCCCAGATCTCTTCTTTTGGTCTGGAGAGTTGTTTCTCGCATAAGATATAGCGGCTTTTATGGTGATAGAGGAGATTTTGAGGAAGGGATTTAAAAAACTTACATCCTTTTTAGTGCCATCCCAACAATGCAGCTTGGAGTATAGTCTCAGTGGATGTGGCATTTTGTAAAAAGGACGTCGGACTGAAGGTATTATTCAAGTTTTTATCTATCTCACCACCCTTGTGAAGTGTGATGTGATATTGATTTTAAATGGTCAGCTTCATTCCCTGGGCCAGAGTCTTCTCTTGACCACACCTCATCTCAATCTGGATAACTATGGAGAGAATTGAGAGAAGAATCTGGCCTCAAGCTAAATTAAACCCTCTGATGTAAATTCCTATGTAAAGCCTATGTAAACTTCCTGTGAAGTCTATGATATGGGTGTGTGCACCTCAGGAGTCAGAACTGGGCCCTATCTACATCAACTTGTACAGATGAATCAAATGTGGTAAGCACCATTATTTTAACAGGGAATATTGGTATTTATGTGTTAGAACAAGAAAGAAAGAAATAAAAGGGAAAAGTTGGTTGAAGATATTAATGTATGAATTACAGGAGCTATGGTGGCAGATAAACACAAAATTCAGGCTCTTCAATCTAGTCAGAATATGCCCCCTTATTAGAATAGAACTGACCTCGGATTATGTTGCTCCTTTAAGTCTCAGAATCATTCTCGAGGGGAACAATAATGCTGCGCTAGTGGTACATATCATGTCGTCAACATGAAGACCTAGAACAAAGTCCAGGGAGAGATTGGAGAGAGATGCAGTAAAATCAAGAACAAAATGAATCTATCATATCTGTTCTGTTAATGGTCTCCTGCCTAGTTTTAAAAACCAAATAAAATATATAATCTTGCTCCTGTGTGAAGAAATCTCCCACAGATTGTCAACAGGTACACAAGAATATTCATTCCCCTCTGAAGCTTGGATGTGACCATACAACACCACCACATTCGTAACATATTTTTTTCAAATATAAAATCACAAGAGAAAAAAGGTAGGGTTGCCAGGTGTATGGTTTTTTGAATGGAACATCCGGTTGAAAAGGCACCCTGGCGGCTCTGACTGGGTCATTAAAAGTCCGGTTTGCGGGGCTGGCAGGTTCCCTCCCTGGCTCCGCATGGCTCCTGGAAGTGGCGACATGTCCCTCTGTCTCTGAGGAATAGGGGTGGCCAGAGAGGCTCCGCGCACTGCCCCTGCCCCATGTGCTGGGTCCACAGCTCCCATTGGCCAGGAACTGCAGTCAAGGGGATCTGCGGGGGCAACTTCTGCGGGCAGAGGCAGCCTGGCCACCCCTATGCCTAGGAGCTGATGGACATGTTGCCGCATCCAGGGAGCTCCCTGAGGTTAGTGCTGCCTGGAGCCCGCACCCCCTTTCCACACCCCAAACCCCTGCCCCAGCCTGGAGCTCCCTTCCAGAGCCTGCACCCTGCACCGCCTCCCATACCCTAACCCACTGCTCCAGCCCTGAGCCCCCTCCTGCACCGAGAACCGCTCATTTCTGACTGGTTTCAGAGTAACAGCCGTGTTAGTCTGTATTCGCAAAAAGAAAAGGAGTACTTGTGGCACCTTAGAGACTAACCAATTTATTTGAGCATGCTCAAATAAATTGGTTAGTCTCTAAGGTGCCACAAGTACTCCTTTTCATTTCTGACTGCATCCCGGAGTCCACACCTTCACACCCTCACCCCCTCCTGCACCCAACCCCGTGCCCCAGCCCAGTGAAAATGAGCAAGTGAGAGAGGGTCGGGGAGAGCAAGCAACAGAGGGCGGGGGGGGGGGATGGAATGAGATGGGATGGTGCCTTGGAGAAGGGGTGGGGCAAGGGTGTTCAGTTTTGTGCGGTTAGAAAGTTGGCAACCCTAGAAAAAAAGGTCATTACTGAATATTAAATAACGTTTAACATACTGGGGGAAAGTATGTCTTGGCAAATAGAATCACTTGTAGCATTCTCTTCCAGTTGTTGCTAGTATGTCATGACATGATTGGTGACATTTTTCTTCACTTTGATTTCAAGCCCTTTAAAGCATATTTTTAAAATGTAGGTCGCACAGTCTTAAGGACCAGACTGTGTGGTTTAGGCACAGACCCACTTTCGGGGCAGTGTGATATTGCAACACCACAGTAGAAGCTGTAGGATTCCTTATGCCTTAGAGAGATTTTATTGGGGTGTAGATTTTCATCCTGTCTGCATCTTTACTGGCCACTTAGGGCATGCACCCTCCTCCCCCATTCTTAACTGGTTAGGAATGGCTTGCTCTTCAGAAGGTATTAGCAGAGATTAGACCCTGTAGTCATTTTGAAAGTTGATTTCCAATTTGGCTAGCAAGTGAGGTGGGGAAGGTTCTGTTATCTTCCACCCCCTTGCCTTCTTTTGCATCGATGTAAGGGCCAGGCATAATCCTGCCTTAAGTCAATACTGACATTTTATAGTCCATTTTCCCCCCTAAAGGCTTGATTGTGCTCTCTTAGCGAACTATTAAGTGCCCTTGCTACCCAATAAGATATATTAAGAAAAGCAATGATTTGTGTGCTCATTCTTGTCTTCATTTTTTTGGGTAAATTTTAATTCATAATGCTGAGCCTTTGTTCTCAAACCCATGATTAGAATTAGATGAGGATGAACAGTGCTGACATCACATTTGACAGTGGTGGGAATCAGTCAGGCTCGGCCAGAGTTTTATATTTGACAAAGCTTAATTAAAAATGGATCAAGTGAAAGATTTTTGAATGTTGTCAAATATCCTGGCATGGACCTACTCACACAGTGATTCCTTTCGCAGCAACACACTGGAAACCTAGCTACAAACTGGTATGTTGCTTTGATACCACCTGTCACTGGGGACTAAGAAATATCATGGTTTAGAACACATTTCCATAAGCAACATTGCTAAACCCTTTAGTATAGCTGCCTTCTCAGTATGTATTCTATTTAAAAATCTTAAATTCAGTCTCTGTAACACATCGAGATTGACCATCAAAGGAATGCCCAAAACCTTACGAAAGACCTGGTCATTGAGACAGGTGCTTAACGTGGTAAAAGTACTGAGTATGAATAAACAGCACAACATAAACACTAGACCTCCAAGAGTTTGTTACAACTGTTGTGTGTCAGTAACACAGCTAGCAGTAAGGTATTGGCACAAACCACTACTTTTGGTTTTATTTGGTGCTTTTTTTGAGCTCACTCCTGCTTCCATTGAAAGTGAGTGTGAACAGGAATATGTTCAGTCTTAGTAATAGGAAGGTGTCTGTAATGTCTGTATGTTAGGATTCAAAGTAAAGGCTATTGGTGTGCTGAGACTGCAGTTTATCATGCTGACCAGATTGTCACATTGTTTCCTTGTACTCCCGCTTTGGTCAATCTGTGTCTTTCTGTTGTTTCTTGTCTTGGTACTTAGGTTGTGTAAGCTCTCTGGGACAGAGACCATCCTTTTGTTCTCTGTTTTATACAATGCCTGGCAGAACAGAGTTCTGGCTGATGACTGGGGCTCCTAGGTGCTACAGTAGTACAAATAATTATTATCCATTTTCATAGGACACTAATGATGTATTACCGGCCATCAGTATAGTACTATATTTTTCTTTGGCTTTGCTTAAGAAGGGTGTTTTGTCCAATCATCAACCTGCTGGGCATTTCCATTATGACCTGTGACCATATATATCCTGCCAGAACCCACTCTTGTTGACTGCTTCATCAGCAAACGAGAAGATGCTTTCATTGCCAGTAGTTGAACAAAAAACTAGCACTTATTTCTATCTGCAAGCTGAATGAATATTCTAAACATTCTGTCACCTTAAATGTTGTGATACTGAGGCATGCAGTGTTGCTGTAAATCCAATTAAAGGTATTATCTCACTCACCTTGTCTCTGTGACACTCATGTCAGGATACCAGATTTTGTTATGATCAGTTCAGTAATAGTGGGGAAAGCAGGCCTGTTCAAAGATGTACATGCAGTATGTTCTGTAAGGCTGGATTCTGATTTAGCTATCTGAAAGCATCTTGCAAACATAAAGAATGCATTATGCTGGCTTATTGAAATGGTCACTTTTTTTCTCATAAAGTGGTGAGGAGAATCTATGCATATGTAAAATAGTTGTCTTGATATCCAGTCAAAAAACTACTTAGCATCCTACATTTTGATACTTACATTAGCCCTTAAAACAGTGCTGTGTTTTTTATCTCAGCACTCACAACAGCATTGTGTAATGTTAAATATTAAAATTGATGGAAAGATAGTAAAATATGACTAAAATACTTAAAACCTTGCTTTGTTTTGGGTTTTTTGTTTATCAATTACAGTACTTTTCTACAAACCACAGTGAGAACCCTGAACACCTACCTGCAGGATCACATTATACATGGCTGTATGTCTTTCTTGTAAAATCATGTCCTGTAGAATTATTGTACAGTGCAAACTTGTAAAGGCACAAAGTGCAATGTAGCATAACCCAACATTATGCTAAATGGAAGATATTAAAGTATTTCTTTTCACTCTGTTACTTGTTATTAGTAATGGATATATAATCTCTACAGTATCCATTGTGGCAGTGAAGGGCAAAATTGCCTTCTCTACCTGCAAACTGACAAGTGCAGACCTGTGGATTTCACATTGGTAGTTCACTTTTAATTAACAATCTTCCATCATGGTCAATTATCATTATGGATGTGTGTGTGTGTGTGTGTGTGTGTGTGAGGGTTAATTAAAGGAACTTTTCAGAATTTTATAAATATTAGGTTTAATGTTATTAATAATTAAACATATACATGTTGCTAGCTTCTGCGTAATGTGGTTTATGTTTTCCACTAAAGAGTGACTCAGTCATTTGCATTAATTATTAGACTTTTCTTTAAAAAGTCATAACTAAGATATAGTTATGCATGAAACCCTTGCTATGTTTTCCAGGTGTTGAGTGCCAGTGACTGCCTGAGCTATAGGGACATGATAGGATGTAGAATTGCAAAGGACACCTATTCCACTTTGAGGAATATCTAAGTGTATACTATCCCCTATTGCAGGATTGAAGACTATGCTAGATGCCTTTCTTATTTAGTTGACATTTCACACCCATCAGCCACAAATGACTGTGTATATATTCTTCATGTGACCATGGTGAAACATTTGGGGAACACTTTGTTATAAAAATAATTTTTATAAGGGTTTGTTAAAGATAAAATGACTCTATTTGCTACTTTACTTTGCTTCTTAATAGTGAATGAATTATTTAGCAGCACTTTAACATTTTTGGCTTATGTCTATTGGAAACCTGGGAAATAATGATATTATCTAGAATATGTAAGTGAGAAGTAAAGTAGTCAATGTGTGTGTTTTGGGGGAGCTTGGTGGAAGCTCTTCCCTTGAAAAACACAAAAAGAAATATTATGCTGGTGGTATTGTGGCAACACTGATTGCCACAGATTAAACCATTTCAGAGATGTTTAAATGGAAGATTGTACACAAAAGGAGAAAAAAAAATGATGGTAAACAGAATGAAGGAGTGGGGAACCTACAAAACACCGGCTGGACATGCCTTCTGTCAGGGCCAAGCATAGGAAGAAAGAATCCATGCTCCGACAGCTTGGTGGGGTGCTGTAAAGCACAAGCAGTAACATGCTATTACAAGTGTTAAATCCATTCTGTTTTATCCTGTGTCAGATGGAGGGGAAGTAGAGCACCAGTGGAGAGCTTTCCAGGGACATTTTCTTGCCACACAGCAGGTGGTAGGCTGACCCCAAAAGGTGGAAGTTTCCTGCCAAAAACAGGACATTTGGCTAGAATCAAAACCTTTTCCCCCACTGTTATCTGCATTGTCATTTAGTGACTTCTACCAAATTTTACATCTGAAAGTTCATATTCAGGTATCTGGAGGGAGCATTTCAGATTTAGTTAAAAAGTGATCTTTGTGCCTGTATCATAAAGTAAATAGATGAGTACACTAGATTGATTTCAAATCTGTAAACTTTGGCAAAGGGACCTAATTTCTGCTGCTTTTCAGATTTTTTTAAAAAGTTTACCAACTCACTGATTATTTTATTTTTGTGCATTTGTAATGTAGCCTTGGTTGTAGCTTTTACAATGTACCTGTCGCATAGGTGGTAGATGAAACTTCTAAAAATTGCTGATACTTGGTTTTTTTATAGCCTGACTTCAAATCATGCTGGAATGAGTTGACCTCTGACTATAGCTTCATAGCAGATAACATTGTTTATACTACTTTCCAAACAAGAACTGATGCTCAATAGAAATCTACTGATCTCAGAGTATCTATTCAGGATCTGCTATGTGATTTCATTACTGTAAACTCTGCCCTTAACAAAACTGTTTGTTACTTTTCATATTGTCTGTCTCTAAAATTTGCATGAAGCACAGTTTCCATACAGTCGTCATATTGGGCTGATAAAAAGCCATTGCTATACTGTGTTGAACCTTTCGAAATTGAACTCTGCTATGATCAAGGTCATTTTGTGCTTTGGTTTTTTTTTTGGGGGTGGGGTGGGGATTATGTTTTTTTGTCACCAACCTCAAAACTGGCTACTTGATTCTTTGACTTATAAATTACATTTTCTAATGCGCTCATGACAAAAATCATATTATAAATTCTTAATCTTACCTGCATTTGATTTTCACATTCATAGAATTGTAGAAATTTTCATTGTAAATATAGTGCATAATTAGCGTTACTAAGTCTGATTCATGGGCATGAATAGGTGGTATTTTCTCTGTACTTCAGCAAGCCAAATAGAGACATGAGTTGTTGGCTTCCCGACTCGACCACTCCATGGAGTCCTAGCACCTGATGGTGTGAAAGTGCAGTGAATTTACTTGTGTTGTAAACCAGGCTAATAAGGGGTTTCTGCTTGGATTGTAACTTGAGGAAGTGCACTTAGGTAACTAGGCTCCTTCACTTAAGAGATGGCTAACAGAGGAAGATACTCTTGTTAGATCCAGACGCAGTAGTTATTGTTAAAAATACATGTAATAAATAAAAATAATTTGTACAGCTCTGGAAATTTACATGATGCTTTATAACCAAGGATGCCATAAATATAGATTGCTTACCATATAGAAATTACTATCCAGGTAAGAGGAGGCAAATGAGGCAACAGTTCAGGTAAAGGATGGTGAGGGGGTTACTGTTAAACTGGTCAGAGGCATCACTTTAAGAGATAGGATTTAACAAGGGTTTGAAGGATTTTTGAGAGGCAAGCAACTGGAAACTGTTCCAGACATAGAGGGCAGCATGAAAGCAAATGGGAAGTAGGAGACAAAGGGACCAGTAAGGCACAGGAATGGGAAGGGATAGAGAGCAAGAGGGGAGTATAAGGGAGAGTAAGAGCAGAAGTGAAGGTGGGGGTAAACTTTTCTGTGCCACAATCAAGGAACATTCTTCTTTTCAGCATGGTGCTTGAAAGGTTGAGCTGGTCTCACTTGTCTGCCATCAGAAAATGAAGAGGAACCTTGTAAGATCCCATAACTCCATAAACTTTCCTACAAGTTTCTGCTGATTTTTAATGGCTGGCAATACCCAAGTATCTTAGATAAGTGAGAAGCAACTGGAATAGATTTTTTTTTAATTAATGTGATACCAATATTTTTTAATCAACATCCTGTGTCTTTAATTAATCATTACCTCACTGGCAGTTCAAATCTACACACTTATAAGGCTGGCATTGATTCGCATTGGTATCTGAAGTATAGTGAAACTTGAAATGCTGTGAGAATTGTTAAATCTTGCATAATTATAAAACTCGTGGAATTGGCAGACTATACCGAGGAGATAGAATGTGCAGCCGCACTGAAACTACTTTGTTATCAGAAATGCAGAAAACTCCAACAAGAGCGGTATGTGAGGTGTCCAATCCCACTGAAATTCACACACAGAAGTTTTCTTAGAATTCTGCATTTCAAAAAGTTTGGAAAAGAGTAAATGGTCATATGCCCATCTTTGTCAAGGTAATAAAATGGGATTTATGTTTCTTCTTTCTAGCACCAATGAAATACTTTGTTTTTTTTCCCTTGATAAGAGATAAATAAATAAAAAGACCACTGAGTGTGACTCAATAATTCAATGATATTTAAGGGGTGGATACATTGCGAATAAGACAGTGATTGTATCTTTTGTGACAACAAAGGTAGAAAAATGTTTGTAAAATGGCTTTTCATAATGGAAGAAAGATTTGTGAGAGCTGAGTTTTATTACACTTTTCAAGGACTGTGTTCCAAAATGTGATATTAAGAAGATAATTTTACTGGCAAAGTCATAGGAGAACATTTATAATTATGAATCTTCTTTTCTACTGCATATCATCAAGAGCAAAACAATCTCTTTCCCCCAATAAAACAATGATGAAGAATACAAAGGACTGTTCTTTCTACGCAGATTGTAATTGGCATATTCAGGGATAGATTGTAATTGGCATAAGAACTGTGTAGGGGGCCTTGGGGAGCTATACCATTTTGGGGGAGCACCAGAAGAAGATTAGCCTCAGGAGGCATAGTCTCTCTGCCAGGCCTGCTCCATACACATAGGTGATGCACTCCCTGTGCCATCTATTAGAATAATATAGATATTTCTCTCCTCCTCCCCTTGCTCTGGCCCCACTTTGTGGGATTCCTAAATTTAAAAAAAAGCCATAACTTCATATTCCCATAATCACGTTTCCATTCTCTTTTCCCTTTAAGCAGTGTCCCAGTCTGGGGGCAGTGCAGAGCCACACTGCCCCAGTGGAATCTCCAGGAGGCACTGTCCTTCATGAACATCAACACTGGTGTGATCGGTGCACCAGCAATTGATTTAGTGGGTCTAGTGAAGAGCTGCTAAATCGATTGTATATTGCTCCCCCATCGACTCCAGTACTCACTGGAATGAGAAGTGTAAGGTAAGTCAATGGGAAAGCGTCTCCCGTTGACCCAGCACTTTGTAGACACTGCAGTAAGTTGACCTAAGATATGTTGACTCCAGCTACGTTATTCTCGTAGCTGGAGTTGTGTAAGTTAGGTTGACTTACCCCCGAAGTGCAGACATAGCCTTATTCTCTTATCCTGTTTTCTTTTCACTGGAGAAAATTCAGATCTCATTTGCAGTGTTTTAAATCTGTCCTCTTCTCTGTATAAATACAATCAGAATCTGGTACAGTATGTCCGATTTTTCTCTCTCTCGCTCTCTTGCTTTTTTCATCCTGTCCTTCTCTCTTTTTGTCTACAAGACAATTTGGTGGTATATTTAGTGAAAGCAAAACAAAAAGGCCACGAGACTTGCCCTCCCAATATTTCTTCTGAGGATGGTATTCAATTGCCTATTAAATAATTCACTCAATATCTATTTCTCACCAGTCTTTCTCAAAAAGCTGTTCTAATAATTTGTTTCTTCAGACAAAATTTAGGGCTAGATCCTCAGCTTGTGTAACTCCAGTGAAGTCAGTGGAGTTCTGCTGATTTACATCATCTTAATACTGAGCTCCTATTAGCGTAATCTGCCTTTAATTCCCCACTTCTATCTCTTGCCTTTAGCTGCTTGTTATGCTGTGTGTGCTATAATGTGTGCTGTGTTTAGGGGTGGGGATTCTCTAGCAATGTATTATAATGTTATCCACATGACTTCAGCTTTTGGTATTTTGGTAAATAAGAGCATACAGCTTATTTATACTGCTGTAGGCTATATGCATTTAAGATAATTGGTTAGGAGCTAGGAAGAGAGTTAAAATAATCATATTAGTAGCCTAGTTGCACTTCCCTGTAGCACTTAAGGAACAGTAATGCCATTGTTTGTTTAATGAGGTGACAGAACTTAACTGGTATTTTACTATACATCTAACCAATAGTGTATAATTCCACATGAACAGAGTTCAGTCCCTTTCAACGTGTCCTTTTTATAACTACTGTTTGGGATTAGTTTTTTTACATTTGTAGATTGTGTTTCATCTGTCAATTTAGTGAAACAAGGAATCTAAATGCTTCCATAGGGTGGTTCATGGCTCCAACTCTGGGGCAACTGTGACTTCTAATTAAGCAGTAACCCATGACAGTGCCTTTGTTCAGTTAGTAGATTTGTGGAAATGTGATCCAATCATCTTAGGAGTAGAGAGACATGATTTCTAATCTTAGCTGTCATACTGGATGACTTCATGATAATGGGTAAATTTCGTAAAGAAAGTGAGATGCAGGGAGATATCTGTATTAATACAGATAATGAATTTCCTTGGTATGTAAAGTGTCTCAAGACATAAAGGTGAGCAGTACCATGTAAGTGCCAAATGGTATCTTGGGTATGCTAAGACCTGCAGTGCTGATGGCTATTTTGGCCACTTGTGTTTTGTTACTCCCCCGTTAAGAGTCACAGAATACAGAGCATTGTTTGATGATGCTTCAGGCAGTGGTGAATTAGTGCCCAGTCCTAATAAAGAACCCCCAAAAGCAAAGGTCCTCCTTGCAAAACTATTGATGGCATGCCTGGCTCCATACCCTGATAATGCTTCCTGGTCCCTAAAGTAGAACACAGCACACTCTGGTGATGGTCCTGACCCATGGATCCCTTCGGGTACATCTACACTGCACACGCCTTATGGCAGTGTGTAGAGTACATACACTACACACCCCTATCACGAGTATAAATAGTGTAGATGGTGAGGCACTGCTTAGATGAGTGGAGTAAAAACACACCTGCACCCTCTGGGTGTGTGCCCTGCACACCTCTCTACATGCCCAAACAGCACCTCCCCCATCTACACTGCTGTTTTTAGCAGTATAGTGTCTCACTGCAAGAGCCTTTCCTTGCTGCAGGGAAAAACTCTGGCAGAGGGGAAAGGCTCCAGAAGCTCCCTGCCTCTGGAGCCTTTCCCCATCACAGGGAAAGTCTGGCAAGGAAGAGACAGTGGGAAAGGCTCTGGCAGACCTGCAAGAGCCTTTCACTGACACACGTAGCTACACTCTGCAGTGTGGATGCAGCCTGCTTTTCACTGCTACACATACTCTATATGCTGCCACCAGTGATGGATACCCCAAATTAAAAGAAAACATTGTAAGAGGATCAAAAAAGAGTGCAATCGTTGCTAAACAACAAAGTAAAAGAAACAGTTAGAGGCAAAATACAAACAAACATCTGTTTAAAAGTGGAAGTTAAATGCTATTGAGGAAAATAGAAAGGAGCATAAACTCTGCCAAGTGAAGTGTAAAAATATAATTAGGAAGGCCAAAAAATAATTTGAAGAACAGCTAGCCAAAGACTTAAAAAGTAACCGCAATTTTTTTTGTAAGTACATCAGAAGCAGGAAGCCTGCTAAACAACCAGTGTGACCACCAGACAATCGAGATGCTAAAGGAGAACTCAAGGACGATAAGGCCATTGGGTAGAAACTAAATTCATTCTTTGCATCGGTCTTCATGGCTGAGGATGTGAGGGAGATTCCCAAACCTGAGTCATTCTTTGTAGGTGACAAAGGTGAGGAACTGTCCCAGACTGAGGTATCATTAGGGGAGGTTTTGGAACAAATGGATGAATTAAACAGCAATAAGTCACCAGGAACAGATGGTATTCACCCAAGAGTTCTGAAGAAACTCAAATATGAATTTGCAGAACTATGAACTGTGGTATGTAACGTATCATTTAAATCAGCTTCTGTACCAGATACTGGAGGATAATTAATGTGACACCAGTTTTTTTAAAAAAGTCTCCAAAGGGCTCTGCCAATTACATCAGCCTTGTTGGCCATTTGTCATGGTAAACTATCTTTATTCTTTTTTCCATGCGGCTCTCACAAGTGAATTCTTTTCCTGAATTGGTCTTCACAGCTGCTATTAATTCACTTAAATCCCTCCTGTATTTACAAGACCGTAGAGGACTAAGTCATCTGCATACCATTTAATTTGGTTACTCAGTGATGAATTACTAATTGTGTGGCGAGCGGAGCATGAGGGATACTAGTCATGAGGCTGTAATTTTGATGTGTGCAAAAGATGATTGCTGAACTGTGGAGAGAGATTGTCATACTCTGTTTAGATTATATACTCTTTGGGGAAGGGGACTGTATCTTCATGTGAATTGGAAAGTGCCTAGCACACTATGTGGATGCTACTCCAGTTTACGTAATATAATTACATCAAAAATATGTTAAAGGAACATTAAAGTTGCCAAGTCAAGCACTCAGAGTTACGGGAGCCTGTGCAACTTTAATTCAGGCCCCTTTGCACATGCATTGTGATACAATATTTAGTAACATTATCACATAAGTGGAAAAAATCATGAGCTAATAAAGTAACTGGTAGCAGTATTGAACTGTTATCCCCCATGTGGACCTCACATGAGAAGCAGGATGGAGAGAGACATTTTGCCAGTATGTTTTACAGTTATTTGCTGACAGCAAAGGAGTGTAGAGAATGATCACTGCTTGGCTCAGTTCCAGGTTCTGCAGAGGACCGGTTATAGACCTACCTGTCTGCCTCCTCTACTTCTATCTGCCTCGGTCTGATTCTTATTCCACTATTCCCTGTGCTGCATTTCAACTCCGCTTCCCCCCACCACACCCTATCCCTTTGTTCCTATCCACCCCCTCCTTTGGACTTCTGTGTCATTTCCTTTCTGCCCTTTCTACTCTCTGACTCTTCCAACAACCCCCTCAATCACATATGGGGATGAGGGAGAGAAGCAGGAATGAGTTTTTTAAACTTAAAGTTTAAATATTGTAAATTATTGTTCGTTAATATAAATATAAGTTGCATATTTTGGAGTGGAAACACAGATCTGGCAATCTGGTAAAAATTAAAGATTTTTGAATAAAATACTCTGGGCCTGATTCCTTCTTGCTCTGCATCTCACTTATACAAGCACAAAGTTAAGTATAAAATACTAATGAAGCATAATGGTAGTGTTTTACACTCACTTTGCACTCAGTATTAACTTCCCTTTGAGAGTAAAATTGCCCATCCTTAATTCTGACCATCTTTACCATTACTTTTCTCTTTGTAGCCTTTTAAAATTAATTGAGTTATTTTTCAGAGTTCTCAGCTGTTGAAATCACATTTATTTTTTAACAATCCGATATATTTTAATTAAAAGGCCATATTTGAAGAGGAAAGCATTCAAGTCTATTTTTATATATAGAAGATCATCTCCTGAAGTGCCTTACTTCATTAAAATTAAAAGAGAGAAAATAGACAGGGGAAGTGAGGCATATTATACTATTACTTTCATGTTTAGTTTTGAAGGTAAAACTATGTCAAAATTATAATTAGATTTTGTCCTTGAAATGGCCTTGCTAGAGTAAGTGTATTGATGGAAGAGAGTGTGATAGTATTTCCTTTATGGAGTTACAGAATTCCCAAATGAGTAAGTTCAAACTGCCTCCAACCATTCCACTAAATTATCATAACTAAAATCATATTGCCCACACACTGGAAGTTCTGGCATACAGGGTAAAAAATTGCCTTTTAAACGTTCCTTGAAAAATTCAGATGGTTGATTAAGAGAGAAAAAAATCAAATTTTCAGCATGAGGTATAATCCTGGACTGAAGTATTTTAGAGAAATTACATCATTTCTAAAATTCCCAAAACAAGTTTAAACCCAAATAAATACCACTTTCAACAGTGCATGTAGGTGATATTTGGGCCAGACAAGGTTGGTTTGGTTTTGGTTGCATTAGAGAAACTGGAACTAATTCCTCTCTGCTATAACTCCATTGAGGCAGAATCACCCCAACAGGCAAAAGATGGAGCAGTGCACACTTGTCAGGGATATAATTCTGAAGGAGGGGAAGTCATGTTCAGAATGCCTCCCTCCATTTTAATTTGGGGAGGGCAGATTTTATTTCTTACAAGGATATCATAGATGTCCTAGCAATGCAAACAGCTCGGGAATCAAAACATCCTTCCTCATCTGCTTTGGTCACGTTTACCTCTCTGGCCACATCAGGAGATGCTGGTTCCCTGTAGCTTTCCTGTTGCTGTTTTCTGTCACTGCATCATTCTCCTTCAGTTAGACTTTTCTGCACTGAGGGTTTTAGAACTGATTTTCACACAGGAATAATGTTCTCAGTTACTCCAGTGTGAATATAGAGTAAACCCAGTCAACTAATTGGATTTACTCCAGATGTACACCAGGATAAATTAGAAGAATTTGACCCATTAATGCAAAAACTAGCATTAATTAACATTTGTCTAATTTCCCAAAAAAAGACTGAATGTCTATACTTAGGATTTATGTACAAATATAAATAAAATATGATAGGGAAATTAAAACTCAGCACTTCTTACAGTGCACCCCTAACTTGATAAGGTCTGAACTGTGGCAAATTAATTTAGGCAGCTTAATTTAGGCATCATAAACAACCTGAAAGACTTTTTCTGACTTCAGCAGGTATTGGATGTCTTTAACTGATCCACCCATAACAAGTGAGTCCTAACATAATACATGTCAGACAAACAAAAACTATATAGAAAATTCAAACTCACTGTGCAAAATTGCCAAATTGAAAATTTAAGCTTGAGTAATTTGAAGGCCTAAAAATTTCAAAATTGGCTTATTTTATAATCTCCACTGAGGAAGTAAAACAATTAAAGTTTTGCAGAAAATTGGTTCAGTATCTCTTTGAATTATAACGATTTCAATCAAAATTTATGGCAAAGATGTATTTTTCCACACACTTCTGTAAAATCATAAGTGACATAATGGTATACTTCGCCTCTCCCTAGCTTTCCTCCAAAGTTAACCCAAAAATAAACTTGTTAGAGAAATTAAGCCATGCAAATGACAGAGAATGGGATCTTCATCTAAACCTTAAATATAGTATGGTAATACTATAATATTCATTGGGCAAGTTACTTGTTTGTTATCCAGATTTGTGTTACTTCATAGATTTGTCCTTTCATAATATATAAAGGAAGATAATATAATGAACCTTGACTTTCTTTTTTACACTGGAGGTCATGTATCTAATGAAAACATTTCAAAATTTTTGATGGGCTGATAGTTGATAAAAGATGTAGAAAATGTAGAAAAACATCCAAAATATTTAATAAATTGCAATTGGTATTCTGTTTTTTAACAGTGCAATTAGAAGTGTGATTAATCACAAATAATTTTTTAATCGTGATTAATTTTTTGAGTTAATTGCATGAATTAACTGCGATTAATCAACAACCCTAATTTTTGTTTCAAAATTTACTTAAAAATCTTTTTTTATTTTTTTGAAAAAGGGTTAAAGTAAAAAATGAAACATTTAGTTTGGGGTCAAATGAGCTGTTTAGTTCTATCTGTTTTCACTTTCACATGACATTGTAAATAATAAGTGGGAAGCTTTATCTCCCCTAAATGTAAACAGACTTGTTTGTCTGAATGAAGAAGTAGGCCTGAGTGGACTTGTAGGCTCTAAAGTTTTACATTGTTTTGTTTTTGAATGCAGTTATGTAACAAGAAAAAAATCTACATTTGTAAATTGCACTTTCATGATAAAGATATTGAACTAAAGTACTTGTATGAGGTAAATTGAAAAATACTATTTATTTTTTTTACAGTGCAAATATTTGTAATAAAAATAATAATATAAAGTGAACATCGTACATGTATTCTGTGTTGTGATTGAAATCAATATATTTGAAAATATAGAAAATATCCAAAATATTTAAATAAATTGTATTCTATTATTGTTAAATTGCAATTAATTTTTAATTGCTTGACAGCCCTAACAAAAAGTAATTTTGAATAACAACGCCAAAGGTTGGGTTTTGAAAATGTCAAAACGAAATTTTCAATTTTTTTTCAGAAACGATTTGGCAAGTTCAACATAAATTTGCAAAATGTTTTGGTTGACCTGAATCTTTTAGTGAAAAAAAATTTTCTCCAAGAATTATCACCCAGCTCTAGTTTCTAATATTTCTTAATTTCAAAATGGCTGAGCCACTGTTTGCTATGTATATAATAGCTTTCAGAGTGTCATCGGCTTTCCAGTTTTGCACTTCTACATTCCAGCTACTCAAATGTTCCTTGTGATGAGGAGTGTTATCATCAGTATTTCATTGTAAGCCTCCTTAAAATGTTATTGTCACACACAACACTCTCACTTCCTGATCTGGGGCTCTCCTTTAAAAGAATATTCCCTTCTCTTTGCATAACTGTTCAAAGTCTTTTGAATCATGGGCATCACAGGGCCGTGGTTCACTCATGTATCTTCTTTAACCCTTAAAAACTCTAAACATCAAGTTAAAACTTTTAACAGTGCTGGGTTATGAACTATAAATCCAATTGACCTGTAGCATGTGAATCCTCCCAAGACTATGCACTGTTTGGAGTGGCTCACAAGCAAGAATACCAACCTCATGGCAGATTGTTAAGAAGGCAGGGCACAAACCCCAAACTATACTTAGATTTCACTAACCCTAGTAACAAGTGTGAACTCCTCAGGCACTATACCGCCTTAACATGGAGTCACAGACAGGGCCTTTGGGCATTTGGATCTATCTTGTCACCCAGGCAAACTTGACTCTGTGATAGATGATCACTGTACACCAAAGATTACAAAATATTCAGGTTACTCCCAGTCCCAAAGGACCAGTCACTTACCCCAGGTCAGTTTGTACCTTAGATCTCACACCAAAGACAACACTTGTGGCCAATCCAATGGTAAGCTAACTGAAAATGTATTAACTATGAAATAGAAATAGGAGAGTTATTTACAAGGATTAAAAGAGGTAAACATACCCACCAATGAGTTGCAGTCTTAGGTTTCAGATGAGGATGGAGCTTCTGAAATATACCAGTGCTATAAATCCTTTAGGACTAAACCAGATTAATCCTGGGGATCTCTTCTTTATGTTTGTGAATCTTTGCCTCTTAGAGTGTAAACAGCATAAAAAGACCCTAAATTCTGCTCAGGGATTTTTATCCCAATCTCCCTAGAGTCCAAGCTGTTGGGATAGGTGCTTGTGCATGTCCCCATCTTCATGGGTGTGTCAGGAGCAATCAGAGGTGAAAGTGGGCTGGTGCAGCGTACCAGTAAGAAGTGGCTGCTAGTACTGGCCTGTAGTGCTTTAATGTTGCTGCCACTTCCCGCCCCCTCCCCCCTCCTCAGGGTTGCTGATGGCAGCGGGGGAGGGGCAGGGAAAGAGGCAGCTGCCTCAGAACCTGTAAATTAAAAGGGCCCAGGGCTCCCGGCCGCCAGAGCCCTGAGTGGTGCGGGACAGGCAGCATGGAAGGGCTGGCTGGGGGAAGCTGACCCCCAGTCCCGCGCCTTCCGCCTCAGGCCCTGCTCCTTCCAGGAGCCTGGAGTCTGGCTCCCGTACCAGTAACTCTTTTGTGTTACTTTCACCCCAGGAGCAATCAACAAGGTCCTTGTTCTTTGATGGCTTATGATAGCCTATTTGGATTCAGTAGGCCTTCCTGAATGGGCTGGAGATAACTCCTTCTCATGGGTGCAAACCAGTATGTCACACTTGGTGATATTTCTTTCCTGACTGGATTTATAGTTTCAGAGCAAACTATTTTTATAGTTGCAGAACAAACACTTAAGTATTACCTTATAGCATGGGTTACAGATTTTATAAGTGAGAATATTGCATGCAGCAATTTACAAGAATTTCATAAAGCCTAAACACATTGTTACAAATCTAATACCTAATACTAACACACTGGTGTATAAGACTGGTTTCCAGCTATGGATTTGATAGTGTTCACTTGAGGCCTGGGGGCTTTAGGATGAGATTGCACCCAGTGTCACAGGTATCTTTCTTTTAAAATTCCATTCTCATCCATAAAGAAGCATAGGTATGTTGGTATGACTTTGATCATTATTGCTGCTATACTTTGAATGAAACTGTAAATAGTTAGTGCAGATTTTATTTAACTGGCTTAGTGATAATTACTTTTGAGCAATCCATTTTTGATATCTGAGCAATTTAAATATGGTAGTATTTAATCCTGGAGATTCTTGAATTGTTGGAGCTGATGTACATAATCTTTGCGTTGTAATATTTATGCTTCAGGAAGTATAAAAACTGATATTATATGGCTGAAGCTGAATTTATCTGTGGACCTCTCCAATTATTTTAGCAATCTTACTATCAGATGAGATATTTACATTGCTAGAGATCTGAAGTTTTCCATTTGATATGCTTCCATGTGTTAAGCAAATACAAGGATGATAACCAGATTTGCTTCTCTTCCTTGCAACTGCAACAATGATATGATCAGATTGAGATGAGTTTTTACTCCATACTATTTGTGAAGATCCTGTATGCTGAGATGTAAATTTTAAACATTCCATTGTTTAAATATGGTCATTTAAACATGAACTGACTTCAGACTTATACGCTTCTTTGAAGGCGAATATTGAAGTGGAGGAGGGGGGCAGTACGTATTTAAAAATTAATCCTTTCTTTAAAACCAAAATGGCTGTTTAGAGTGAATGTTCATCCATTATGGCCTATAATTATTATTACTATAAACATTTTACCACACTGTCTTCTATAACAAAATTGTTTAGTATATATCAATGCTTAGGCCTCGTTTTTTATATTTTTAATGGTCACTGTAAATGAAAGGACTGCTTGTAATTCTGGATAGTAAAACTGAAATGTACAGAAAATGAGAAAAGTGGAAGCAGTACGATGCAGTTAGATGTTATCAGTAAAACATGTAGAGATGAAAATGGGAGCAGGTGAAGTAGTCTCAAAAACGGTGAAGGAAGTAATACTCAGTGATAAAAGTTCAACCTAAGGATAAAAATAAGACTTGTTTCAGAGTAGCAGCCGTGTTAGTCTGTATTCACAAAAAGAAAAGGAGTATTTGTGGCACCAAATTTGTTAGTCTCTAAAGTGCCACAAGTACTCCTTTTCTTCTTTCTAAGGATAAGAGGAAAACAAGAATGGGGATGTAGGATCGCTGCTAGATGGGAAAGGAAATCTAATATATTGTAAACCAGCAAGAAAGATGGTATACATCCAAGAATGGTTAAAGAACTACCGGAGGTAATTGTCAAGCTTCAGGAGGATATCTTAGCATCCCATTGAGAACAAAGGATAAATATTGAAAAAACCCATAGGGACATTCTATGAAGTGAAGCAAACCCTATAGTATGTATTTGTTTCATATGCATACTTATTCTTCAAGCTTGAATAGGTAAAATAAAACCTAAGAGTTACAAACACCAGGGTTACGAAATGACCGGTCAACTGCACACCTCATCTGGAATTGAAAGTACAAAATCAGGCAGCAGCACACACACACACACACACACACACAGAGCAAATATAGTACAGTATTGTGTTTAAATGTAAACTTCTTAAAAAAAAAAAAGCATTTTCTTCTGCATAGTAAAGTTTGAAAGCTGTATTAAGCCAATGCTCAGTTGTAAGCTTTTGAAAGAACAACCATAATATTTTGTTCAGAGTTACAAACATTTCAGAATTACGAACAATCTCCATTCTTGAGGTGTTCACAACTCTGAGGTTCTACTGTACTCATTATCCAAAATGAAAAGTTTGCTATACCGTAAGTAAAATGTAGGAACACAACAATTGAATCATCAGTCTACTGACAACTTCGGTCTACCACATTTTTGTATCTGCCTTTAGGTTCTAATACACTGTTACCAATTGATATGCTTTTTCAGCACTAAACCTACTAATAAGATCTGATCAAACTAGTCAAAATGTGCTAAAAATACATGCTGATGTTGAATTAGTGAAAATCTTTTAAAAATTGAAAATTATAAATTTAAGTGTTCCATGTCCTATGATTTTACTTCCTCGATTTTCCACTACTTCGATGCAACAAACTGTGACCCCTCTTTCTTTTCAAATATGGATGTGAGTAGAAATCTCATTGTAACCTGAAGATCTAGGGGGGGAAAGAAAGAAATTTGGGATCGTATCACATCAATCACATTTCAGGTTCTTCTTGCTTTGGGTTCCACCAATAACTTTTGAGTTTCAGATTGGTCATGTGGATTAAGTAACAGAAAGGTTCTATATTCTTTCCGAGTAGTATGTTCTTACTTTGGTCCTGGTCTAATATTTACATTATAATCCAGTCAGGAGCAGAACCCTGTTGTGACAGCTGTAGTATTTCAGGGGTGACTGGCAATATTTTAGAACAATTTATTTAACCCTCAACAAGAAATAAATTGAAGAAAAGGCAGCCCTATTCTGTCCTGGCTGCAACTGGTTCTTGTCTGTGTGTGAGTGAGTCAACTGGATGTTCAGCACTACCTAGTAGTATGCAGGGTGTGTGGCAGTTTGAAGCTCCATGCTGAAGCATAATCCTTTACATGATACCACAGTGGGCACTGTCCAAACATGTTCAAAGACATGATCCTTGACCCATACAGTTTAAAATGTAAGAAGGCAAGTGATATCCAAAAGGGGGGGATGGATAGTCAAAATATGATTTTTATAAACACTTGCTTATTTTGATGAAAGTGTCAGCTATCCCCATCTGCCTCTCAGCCCAGCCATCATGGGTTTGTTTCCTGTGGCTGATTTCTTATACGTATTATGACAGAGTTGGGTTTTGGGGATAGACTTTGAAGAGGGAGAGGATATGGGGTCTGACTATAATTTATTATTTCTGTGGCAGATATCTGGAATCCTTAGAAAGTATTATCCAGAGGCAAAGTAGTATATGAGGAGGTGGCTTTGGGGGACAGATTAAGAGTGAGTGTGTGTGTGTGTGTGTGTGTGTGTGTAGTGGGGGGTGTGCTCTCTGTATGGATTGAGTTTCCTACGTATATTTACCTATTAGTTATCAGTGCATATATGACGTAGTGTGACCTGCAATGTAGTTGTAGCTGTGTCAGTTCCAGGATATTAGAGAGGCCCATCTAATAGTATGTCTACTAGTGTGACCTTTTATTATAACCTCCCTTAGGCCTTGGCTACACTTGTGAGTGGAGCGCATTAAATCAGCTCCTGAGGTGTCCACACTGTCAAGGCACGTAGAGCGCCAGGACTCCGCGGCTGGAGCGCCCTTGGTAATCCACCTCCACGAGAAGCATAATGCTTGCTGTGCCCCCGGCTGGAGTGCTGTGGTACCAGTGTGGACACCCTGGTCTATTAATGCGCTCTGATCAGCCTCCAGAAGTGTCCCAAAATGCCTGTTCTAGCCACTCTAGTCATCACTTTGAACTCTATTGCCCTGCCCTCAGATGACCAACCATCACCAACCAAGTAGATAGGCATCTAAATGGATGCAGTTGTAGCACAAATAACTGGACACTCAACTTAGGAAGTGGCTGGAGAGCCAGCTAAAAATCAGGGCCTTAATGTGCGGCTATGAGAAAAGGCAGTGAACATTGTTCATGGGCACTTCCTGATCTAGTACTGGCAGTTAAGGCACTGAATTGATTTTCCCCTTTGTTCTACAATATCTTGACTTGTAATCTGAATAATGTGTTTTCCTGCTCTTTGTAATAGCGCACTGGTGCAGCAGTTGTTGTTATTGTACCTGTCTGCTGTATAACAGAACAAGAATAGATCTCATTCTGTTAGAGATTATACCCTTTTCTTGCTCTTTACACTTACAGTACTTGGAAGTTGCAATCCAAAAACAAATCACTTACCAAAAGTACAAAGGTTTCTCTTGTCTTGTGCTCTGCAATGGTACCTAAGTATACAATTAAAAACCTCATTGGAATCATAGAAAACAAAAGAATTCTGATGATGCAGTCTTGCAATGGATTGACTAATGGCATATACTCAGAGAGGAGGTAGCAAAGCTGATGTCTGACAGGACAGAGGGATTTTGTTAGAGATAGGGTTTCATTGGAGGGTTACTGGTGGATCAATTGCTGCTTTCATTGGGTTTTTGTCAAAGGTACCTAGAATCATTGATAAATACTTTTGCTATCCTATTATTAATTTCACAAATTATAATTCAGATTATAAAATATTGACTATGTAGTTATATTTTTTTAAATTTCACACTTCAAGATTTTTTTTTAATTCACATTTTGGTTCCTTCTAACAACCTGGATTTTTGCTTGTTTAAATTAAATACAATGGGCAAAACTTTTAGTTTGTAAAATTACCAACAAATAAAACCCCCTAGCTTCACTTTGGTGCAAAACTTGGTGTACAGGATACTTTGCAGACCTCCTTTATTTAATTCTTCATAAAATTAATTGCAATGCAGCACGTACATGCTCCTCTCATAGTGGAAATAATTAAATAATCACCACTAACTACTATTCTGCAAGGTCAGAAAAATGATTGTTATAAAACTCTCAGTTTACTACAGTCTGGCAGTAAACCCAGTCTCTTTGAGGCACTTTAGGAATAACACCACCAACTGAGAGAAATGATTTTTTTACACTAGATTAGGAGACATTTAATACTTTTCTATAAGGCTTGCCTCAATTTCTTTTGTAGTATCATTCTGGTGTATCAGACCATTAAATCATCATGTTATTGTATGAATAATGAAATTATGGACAAACATCCTTTATAAACAGTTAAGACTACCAAACCCATTCCACTTGTGAGTGTGCGATGTAAGTTATGAGACCAATCCTGCTGCCATTGGAGACAATATAATTTTATTTTTCATTGACTTCAGTAGACAGGCTACTGCCTGATTTGTTCCTGTAGCCCAGTTTTGTTAAGAGGAGTTGTTCCCATTATCTAAGAGTAAAATTTTATCTGTGTACTACCTAGTCATTCCACAAGTCAAGTTTGAGTAAAAGGCTTTTGCAGGGATAGGTGTGGCAGAATCTTCCCTGGATTTAGAGGTATGGGGCAGAGGCTATCTGCACAACCAGGCTGGGGGATCCATTACAGCCAGTAGGGAAGAGGAGTTCAAGGTTTGGAGCAGTGGATCTGTGAGATCCACTGGCCATGAAACCACTACTCCCTTGGCCCATTCAAAAACCCACCTCCCTCCCACATTCACTCTAATGGGGCAGGGGAAGGTACGGAGTCCAGAACATGATCTCTGCTTTCCCTCCTTGTGTCTTTGCACAGCAACAACACCGCATTTGCAGTGTGTTTCAGCCATTACATGCCCACAGAAGTTGCTGCAGGATTTGGCTCTATATCTCTAAAGAGTGCTTCCTATCCTCTAATCTTGCTACTTTAAAACACCACTGTAATTTAGAAGTCATTGTTACAATGTCAGACACTATGTTTCCCCCTTCACTGGATTACTTGGTAGGCTTGGTCACTTTCAAGGTTCTGATGTAATTTGGTCTTATCTTGGTGTGCTGTCCAAACTCATGCCCCTATACAGAAGTCTAGTGCTGTCCAAAGTTGTAGCCTGACAAATTGCAGAGTGTACCTACTGCCAAAAAAGCTAATAAAAATTTTACACTATAAAACACTGTTATAATGAATGATTCAGTGATAGCTGTTCAACAGGGAATCCGGAGTTTATGGTACAATGAGCTGTAGCAAACAGAAAATAAATATATAGGGGTAAAGACCACAAAAATGTGAAGGAAAAAATTCAGATACAATATTATATATTAATTATTGCAGTTGTGAAAGACTGTGAATTAGCTCTGATATACTTGTTGGCAGTTTTCCACAAATTTTAAGAGCCATTTGCTAATCATTGGGACTTCTCTGTGTTCACTTTTCCCCCCCCAACTTTTGAAAGTGGTTTGTATGTTAGGAAATGCAAGATTAGCAAAAATGTGCTTCCCAGAGGAGCAGAGATGATCTTTGGCATGAATCTAGGAATGCACCCAAATAGCTTCTGGAAGTGGTGATTAATTTAAAAAGATGAAAGGTCAGCAGTTCAAGTAAATATTAATTGAGTCATGCAGAATACTCATGAGTTGTTTTCATACTATTTGGAGAGACAGTTGTGATGGGGCAAGGCCAGATGGCTATAGAAAAGTAGTGGGAGATAGATATATTAGCTCCAGGCTAAACAAATCCCTGGTACCAGGATAAGTTAAATGGCAGCTGCTCCAGGTCAGTTAAGACACCTGGGGCCAATTAAGAGCTTTCCGGAAGGCAGGGAGGACGTTAGGTTGATTGAAGCCAATCAGGGGCTGGCTGAAACTAGTTAAAAGCCTCCCAGTCAGTCAGGTGGGTGTGCATGTCAGGAGCTGTGGGAGGAAGTTGCGCTGTTGGAGAGACTGAGCAGTACACACCTTATCAGGCACAAGGAAGGAGGCCCTGAGGTAAGGGTGAAGTGGAGCTTGAGGAAGTGGGGGCTGCTGTGGGGGAAGTAGCCCAGGGAATTGTATGTGTCATGTTTCGAGAAGGTCAGCTACCAGCTGATACTATTAGGGTCCCTGGGTTGCAGCCCGGAGTAGAGGGCGGGCCCGGGCTCCGCCCCCCCCCACACTTTAGCCTTCTGATTAATCACTGAGACTGGGAGACAACAGAGACTATGCAAGGAAGGATAGCTTCTCCTCACCTCCCTTGCTGGCTTGTGATGAAAATGGCTCAGTAGACTGTGACCCTTGTCTCTAGAGAGAGAAGGGTTATGTGGAGGGTCACAGTGAGCCTCTGAGGCAAGCGAAATTCACCAGGAAACGCGGGACCCACGGAGGCAAGGACAGAGCTTTGTCACAACTTTATCACCATATCCACATGGTCCCTGGAGCCAAGGTAACATTGAGACCCTACCGAATGCCAGCAGCCAAAAGAGAAGAAATCAAGACCGAAGTAAAGAAAATGTTAGATTTAGGGGTTATTGAAGAATCTTAGGTTTCAGCGTAGCAGCCGTGTTAGTCTGTAGCCGCAAAAAGAAAAGGAGGACTTGTGGCACCTTAGAGACTAACAAATTTATTTGAGCATAAGCTTTCGTGAGCTACAGCTCACTTCATCAGATGCATTCAGTGGAAAATACAGTGGGGAGATTTATATACACAGAGAATATGAAACAATGGGTGTTACCATACACACTGTAACGAGAGTGATTAGGTAAGGTGAGCTATTACCAGCAGGAGTGGGGGAACCTTTTGTATGATAATCAAGGTGGGCTGTTTCCAGCAGTTGTCAAGAACATCTGAGGAACAATGGGGTGGCGGGGGGAGAGAGGGGGAATAAACATGGGGAAAGAGTTTTACTTTGTGTAATGACACATCCACTCCCAGTCTTTATTCAAGCCTAAGTTAATTGTATCCAGTTTGCAAATTAGTTCCAATTCAGCAGTCTCTCGTTGGAGTCTGTTTTTCAAGTTTTTTTGTTGAAGAATTGCCACTTTTAGGTCTGTAATCAAGTGACCAGAGAGATTGAAGTGTTCTCCGACTGGTTTTTGAATGTTATAATTCTTCATATCTGATTTGTGTCCATTTATTCTTTTACGTAGAGACTGTCCAGTTTGACCAATGTACATGGCAGAGGTGCATTGCTGGCACATGATGGCATTTTTCACATTGGTAGATGTGCAGGTGAACGAGCCTCTGATAGTGTGGCTGATGTGATTAGGCCCTGTGATGGTGTCCCCTGAATAGATATGTGGACAGAGTTGGCAACAGGCTTTGTTTCAAGGTTAGGTTCCTGGGTTAGTGGTTCTGTTGTGTGGTATGTGGTTGTTGGTGAGTATTTGCTTCAGGCTGGGGGGCTGTCTGTAAGCAAGGACTGGCCTGTGTCCCAAGATCTGTGAGAGTGATGGGTCATCCTTCAGGATAGGTTGTAGATCCTTGATGATGCGTCGGAGAGGTGTTTTAGTTGGGGGCTGAAGGTGATGGCTGGGGGCGTTCTGTTATTTTCTTTGTTGGGCCTGTCCTATAGTAGGTAACTTCTGGGTACTCCTCTGGCTTTGTCCATCTGTTTCTTCACTTCAGCAGGTGGGTATTGTAGTTGTAAGAATGCTTGATAGAGATCTTGCTGGCATTTGTCTCTGTCTGAGGGGCTGGAGCAAATGTGGTTGTATCATAGAGCTTGGCTGTAGACAATGGATCGTGTGGTGTGGTCTGGATGAAAGCTGGAGGCATGTAGGAAAGCATAGCGGTCAGTAGGTTTCCAGTATAGGGAAGTGTTTATGTGACCATCGCTTATTAGCACCATAGTGTCCAGGAAGTGGATCTCTTGTGTGGACTGGTCCAGGCTGAGGTTGATGGTGGGATGGAAATTGTTGAAATCATGGTGGAATTCCTCAAGGGCTTCTTTTCCATGAGCCCAGATGATGATGTCCTCAATGTAGCGCAAGTAGAGTAGGGGCTTTAGGGGACAAGAGCTAAGAAAGCGTTGTTCTAAGTCAGCCATAAAAATGTTTTCATACTGTGGGGCCATGCGGGTACCCATAGCAGTGCCGCTGATTTGAAGGTATACATTGTCCCCAAATGTGAAATAGTTATGGGTGAGGACAAAGTCACAAAGTTCAGCCACCAGGTTTCCAGTGACATTATCGGGGATACTGTTCCTGACAGCTTGTAGTCCATCTTTGTGTGGAATGTTGGTGTAGAGGGCTTCTATATCCATAGTGGCTCGAACGGTGTTTTCTGGAAGATCACCGATGGATTGTAGTTTCCTCAGGAAGTCAGTGGTGTCTCAAAGATAGCTGGGAGTGCTGGTAGCGTAGGGCCTGAGGAGGGAGTCTACATAGCCAGACAATCCTGCTGTCAGGGTGCCAAATGCCTGAGATGATTGGGCATCCAGGATTTCCAGGTTTATGGATCTTGGGTAGCAGATAGAATACCCCTGGTCGGGGTTCTAGGGGTGTGTCTGTGCAGATTTGTTCTTGTGCTTTTTCAGGGAGTTTCTTGAGCAAATGGTATAGTTTCTTTTGGTAACCCTCAGTGGGATCAGAGGATAATGACTTGTAGAAAGTGGTGTTGGAGAGCTGCCTAGCAGCCTCTTGTTCATATTCTGACCTGTTCATGATGACGACAGCACCTCCTTTGTCAGCCTTTTTGATTATGATGTCAGAGTTGTTTCTGAGGCTGTGGATGGCATTTTGTTCTGCACGGCTGAGGTTATGGGGCAAGTGATGCTGCTTTTCCACAATTTCAGCCCGTGCACATTGGTGGAAGCAGTCTATGTAGAAGTCCAGTCTGTTGTTTCGACCTTCAGGAGGAGTCCACCCAGAATCCTTCTTTTTGTAGTCTTGGTAGAAAGGTCTCTGTGGGTTAGTATGTTGTTCAGAGGTGTGTTGGAAATATTCCTTGAGTTGGAGACGTTGAAAATAGGATTCTAGGTCACCACAGAACTGTATCATGTCCACCCCCACAAACATGATATGATATTGGAAACCTACTGACTGCAAAGCCTACCTACATGCCTCCATCCCTGCCACTAGGCCAACATTTTACTTTCTGCTGTGGGCACCAATACCGTCACCCAATCCCCAGGTTGGAACCATCGAAGCTTCGCTTGGTGGTTATAATGGGTTCATTGGTCCTCCTTTTCTTTTTGAAGAATCTTAGTCAGTGGTCCAGTCCAATTGTTCTAGTGCCTAAACATGACGGTACCATGAGATTCTGTAATGACTTTTGCTGAATGAAGGAAGTATCCCAGTTCAATGCATACCCCACGCCACGCATCGACGAACTGGTTGACCGACCAGGTAGTGCCCGATTTTTGACTAAACTGGATCTGACAAAAGGGTACTGGCAGATTCCCCTGACCAATGAAGCTAAAGAAAAGACCACTTTCTCCACCCCGGATGTGCTATTCCAGTACACCATCCTCCCTTTGGGGCTACATGGGGCCCCAGCCACATTCCAGTGCCTCATGGATAAGCTGCTGCGCCCACATACTAGTTATGCAGCTGCATACCTAGATGAAGTCATCATCCACACGCCAGACTGGGGAACCGACTTGGAGAAATTTGAGGCAGTACTGCGCACCTTAAGGCAGGCTGGCCTCACTGCTAATCCTGCTAAATGCACCGTAGGGCTAGCAGAGGCTAGGTACCTGGGATATATTGTAGGAAGGGGAATAGTGAAGCCCCAAACGAATAAGCTAGAGGCGATTCAAAACTGGCCCCGGCTGACTCGAAAGAATCAGGTCCGTGAGTTCCTAGGCGTGGTAGGCTACTATTGACGTTTTATTTCCCACTTTGCCACGAGGGCAAGTCCCCTAACAGACCTGGTGAAAGCCCAAGGTCCAGACATGGTGAAGTTGACCAACGCAGAGGGGGCATTCACAGACCTTCAGATGGCTCTCTGTAATGACCCTGTACTCATAGCCCTGGACTTTAACAAGGAATTTATTTTACAAACAGACGCTTCTGTTTGGGGTTGGGGACGGTTCTGTCACAAATGGTGGCAGAAGAGGAACACCTGATCCTCTACCTAAGCAGAAAGCTTCTCCCAAGAGAACAGAAATACACAGTAGTCAAGAGAGAATGCCTTGCTGTCAAACAGGCTATGGTGACACTGTGTTATTACCTCTTAGGCCAGTGATTTACTCTTGTGACGGACCATGCTCCCCTCCAGTGCATGCAGCGGAATAAGGAAAAGAATGCAAGAGTCACCAGGTGGTTCTTATCCCTCCAACCGTTCCAGTTCTGCATATGGCACAGGGCTGGATGCCACCATGGCAATGCTGATGGTCTTTCACGAGCATACTGCCTGGCGTCCCAAGTTGCCCAACTCTATGGTGCTAAGTGGGTGCGGGGGGGGGAATATGTGATGGAGCAAGGCCAGATGACTATAGAAAAGTAGTGGGAGATAGATATATTAGCTCCAGGCTAAACAAATCCCTGGTACCAGGATAATTGACCTGGAGCAGCTGCCATTTAACTTAAGACACCTGGGGCCAATTAAGAGCTTTCCAGAAGGTAGGGAGGATGCTAGGTTGATTGGGACACCTGTAGCCAATCAGGGGCTGGCTGAAACTAGTTAAAAGCCTTCCAGTTAATCAGGTGGGCGCGCATGTCAGGAGCTGTCATAAATATAAACCACCACTTAGTAACCACCTTTCTGTATACAGTGCTATAAAATCCCTGCTGGCCAGAGGCAACATCCTGTTACCTGTAAAGGGTTAAGAAGCTCAGCTAACCTGGCTAGCACCTGACCAAAAGGAATCATAGAATCATAGAATATCAGGGTTGGAAGGGACCCCAGAAGGTCATCTAGTCCAACCCCCTGCTCAAAGCAGGACCAATTCCCAGTTAAATCATCCCAGCCAGGGCTTTGTCAAGCCTGACCTTAAAAACCTCTAAGGAAGGAGATTCTACCACCTCCCTAGGTAACGCATTCCAGTGTTTCACCACCCTCTTAGTGAAAAAGTTTTTCCTAATATCCAATCTAAACCTCCCCCACTGCAACTTGAGACCATTACTCCTCGTTCTGTCATCTGCTACCATTGAGAACAGTCTAGAGCCATCCTCTTTGGAACCCCCTTTCAGGTAGTTGAAAGCAGCTATCAAATCCCCCCTCATTCTTCTCTTCTGCAGGCTAAACAATCCCAGCTCCCTCAGCCTCTCCTCATAACTCATGTGTTCCAGTCCCCTAATCATTTTTGTTGCCCTTCGCTGGACTCTCTCCAATTTATCCACATCCTTCTTGAAGTGTGGGGCCCAAAACTGGACACAGTACTCCAGATGAGGCCTCACCAATGTCGAATAGAGGTGAACGATCACGTCCCTCGATCTGCTCGCTATGCCCCTACTTATACATCCCAAAATGCCATTGGCCTTCTTGGCAACAAGGGCACACTGCTGACTCATATCCAGCTTCTCGTCCACTGTCACCCCTAGGTCCTTTTCCGCAGAACTGCTGCCTAGCCATTCGGTCCCTAGTCTGTAGCTGTGCATTGGGTTCTTCCGTCCTAAGTGCAGGACCCTGCACTTATCCTTATTGAACCTCATCAGATTCCTTTTGGCCCAATCTTCCAATTGGTCTAGGTCCTTCTGTATCCTATCCCTCCCCTCCAGCGTATCTACCACTCCTCCCAGTTTAGTATCATCCGCAAATTTGCTGAGAGTGCAATCCACACCATCCTCCAGATCATTTATGAAGATATTGAATAAAACCGGCCCCAGGACCGACCCTTGGGGCACTCCACTTGATACTGGCTGCCAACTAGACATGGAGCCATTGATCACTACCCGTTGAGCCCGACAATCTAGCCAGCTTTCTAACCACCTTATAGCGCATTCATCCAGCCCATACTTCCTTAACTTGCTGACAAGAATACTATGGACCAATAAGAGGACAAGATACTTTCAAATCTTGGAGGGGAAGGCTTTTGTTTGTGTTCTTTGTTTGACCTCTCCAAGTGATCTCTTTCCCTGTCTTTGTTTAAAACACTTGGTGGTGGCAGCATATTGTTCAAGGACAAGGCAAAGTTTGTACCTTTGGGAAGTTTTTAACCTAAGGTGGTAAGAATAAGCTTAGGGGGTCTTCATGCGGGTCCCCACATCTGTATCCTAGAGTTCAGAGTAAGCTTAGGGGGTCTTCATGCGGGTCCCCACATCTGTATCCTAGAGTTCAGAGTAGGTAAGGAACCCTGACATGGTGGCAGAGCGGTGGGATCATTTTGAACCAAAAGCACAGTCCTGAAGAGGGTTTTTTTTTTTAAACTGAGAGCAGCTAGAGGGTTTTCTGTCTATTTGCTTGAAGACAGAGGTGTTAGTTTTTTTACAAAGGGATTTTTCTTTTTTTGAGCTGCAGTTTTCTCTACCTAAAGGCAGGGTAGTTAACCTCCTGCAGGGAAAGTCACAAGTTTTTTTTTTCCCTTAACTCTGGGTATAGCTAGAGTTAAGCACAAGAAAGCAAGAAAATGACTACCAGTGAAGCAGCTAATAAACTAGAGCTGTCCAGATTCAAAGATGAAGAGAAACAAAAAGAGCATGATAGACAGATAGCCTTAAGGCGCTTGGAGGTGGAGGCAGAAAAAGCCAGGATGGAGGCAGAGGAAGCTGCCCACAAGAGAGCTATGGAGGAGAAAGAAAAAGAGAGGAAGCATGCCCTGGAAATGGAGAAGGCCAGGGCTCAGCAGAATATACCAACTAACCCTAGCAATCCTTCTCCACGTACCGCTTCCCATCCCAGAAAGTTCCTCACCTACAAGGCAGGCAATGATACTGAGGCCTTCTTAGAAAACTTTGAAAGGGCCTGCCTTGGGTACGGCATCTCTACAGACCAATACATGGTAGAGCTGAGGCCATAGCTCAGTGGACCCTTAACAGAGGTGGCGGCTGAAATGCCTAAGGAACACATGAACAGTTATGAACTTTTTAAAACCCAGGAGAGAGTCAGAATGGGGCTAACACCTGAGCATTCCGGTCGGGGGTTCAGAGCCCTAAGGTGGAAATCAGACATGTCGTTTACCTGACATGCCTACCACATTGTGAAACATTGGGATACCTGGATATCAGGAGCAAGTGTTAAATCTCCAGAACAGTTGCCCTTCCTAATGCAAATGGAGCTGTTCTTAGAGGGTAATAGAGGAAATAGAAAGGTACATCCTAGATGGGAAGCCCAAAACTGTAATCGAGGCAGGGGAGATTGGAGCCAAATGGGTGGACGTGGCAGAAAAGAAAAAAACTAGTAGCAGTTGGAACGAATATCAGAAGGGGCAACCCGAAACAAAACCCTATCACTGGGGGCAACCCAAGGCCCCACCTACAGCCCAAGGAAAACCCCAGACACCTTATCGTCCCGCCACACTGTTCTCCAGCAACCCACCACGGCGCAATGACCAGTCAACTGGGCGATGTTTTAAACATAATGAGCTGGGGCATGTGAAGGCCAACTGCCCCAAGAACCCCAACAGATTACAGTTCATTGCACTGGGGTCAAACGAAATGTCCTTAGGCCCAGATGCCTCCCAGATACCCTTAGAGCGAAGGGAAACTGTGAATGTGGGCGGGAAGAAGGTTACAACATTGGTGAGGCCTCATTTGCAGTCTGTGATAATTATCCCATTCCCATGCTGCTGGGGGAAGACTTGGCCAACCAGGTAAAGCTGGCCAAGAGGGTGGGAATGGCAACCCGCAGCTTCCACACCTATCACTGTTCCTGAGCCTTCCACCCGGTCCCCGTCTGTGTTACCAGAGACCCAGATGGAGGTGGTGGAACCGGATCCCCTGCCAACGACTGCAATGGCCGTAGTGGATCCAGTCCCAGAGACCCAGCCAAAGCCAGTCCCTGAACTGAAACTGGCAAAGCAACCAGCACCAGAACCATTGCCAGCACTGAGTCCAGCACTTGCAATCCCATCTACAGCTCCAACACCAGAGGGCACAACCGAGCCTGCACTGGCAGCAGCAGCAGATGACCCTACACAAGACGCTCAGCCGGAGCCTGAAATAACCCATAGTGCACCAGCGGAGAGCGGCTCACCATCAACGGAAATAGCCCCATCACCTGCATCGCTTCCAGAGGGACCAAGCCCAGGTCCACAATCCAGTGAGGAACTGATGTCTCCAGCATCAAGGGAACAGTTCCCGACCGAACAGGAAGCAGATGAAAGCCTCCAGAGAGCTTGGACGGAGGCATGGAGCAACCCACCGCCTCTCAACTCTTCTAATCGATCCCGGTTTGTTGTAGAAAGAGGACTTTTATACAAGGAAACTCTTTCTGGTGGGCCCCAGGAAAACTGGCCTCCTCAGAGACAGTTGGTAGTTCCAACTAAGTACTGGGTAAAGCTCTTGAGCTTAGCCCACGATCATCCTAGTGGCCATGCTGGGGTGAACAGGACCAAAGACCATTTGGGGAGGTCTTTCCACTGGGAGGGAATGGACAAGGATGTTTCTGTGTATGTCCAATCTTGTGAGGTATGCCAATGAGTGGGAAAACCCCAAGACCAGGTCAAAGCCCATCTCCAGCCACTCCCCATCATTGAAGTTCCATTTCAGCGAGTAGCTGTGGATATTCTGGGTCCTCTTCCGAAAAAGACACCCAGAGGAAAGCAGTACATACTGACTTTCATGGATTTTGCCACCCAATGGCCAGAAGCAGTAACTCTAAGCAACACCAGGGCTAAAAGTGTGTGCCAGGCACTAACAGATATTTTGGCCGGGTAGGTTGGCCCTCCAACATCCTTACAGATGCAGGAACTAATTTCCTGGCAGGAACTATGGAAAGCCTTTGGGAAGCTCATAGGGTAAATTACTTGGTTGCCACCCCTTACCACCATCAAACAAATGGCATGGTGGAGAAGTTTAATGGAACTTCGGAGGCCATGATATGTAAATTCGTAAATAAACACTCCAATGATTGGGACCTAGTGTTGCAGCAGTTGCTCTTTGCCTACAGAACTGTACCACATCCCAGTTTAGGGTTTTCACCGTTTGAACTTGTATATGGCTGCCAAGTTAAGGGACCATTACAGTTGGTGAAGCAGCAATGGGAGGACTTTGTAACCAACCTACAAACCACCCTCCGAACCTCTTAAGCCCTTGCTAAAGAAAACTTACAGGATGCTCAAAAAGAGCAAAAAACCTGGTATGATAAACATGCCAGAGAGTGGCCCTTCAAAGTAGGAGACCAGGTCATGGTCTTAAAGACTCTCCAGGCCCATAAAATGGACGCATCATGGGAAGGGCCATTCACGGTCCAAGAGCGCCTGGGAGCTGTTAATTATCTTATAGCATTCCCCACCTCAGACCAAAAGCCTAAGGTGTACCATATTAATTCTCTAAAGCCCTTTTATTCCAGAGAATTAAAGGTTTGTCAGTTTACAGCCCAGGGAGGAGATGACACTGCGTGGCCTGAAGGTGTCTATTACGAAGGGAAAAGTGTTGGTGGCGTGGAAGAGGTGAACCTCTCCATGACCGTTGGGCGTATGCAGTGACACCAGATCAAGGAGCTGTGCACTAGCTATGTGCCGATATTCTCAGCCACCCCAGGACTGACTGAACAGGCATACCACTCTATTGAGACAGGTAATCTCACCCAATTAGAGCCCAACCTTACCGGGTGTCTCCTCAAGCTAAAACTGCTATACAAAGGGAGATCCAGAACATGCTACAGATGAGTGTAATCTGCTCCTCTGGCAGTGCCTGGGCATCTCCAGTGGTTCTAGTTCCCAAACCAGATGGAGAGATACGTTTTTGCATGGACTACCATAAGCTAAATACTGTAACTTGCCCAGACAACTATCCAATGCCACACATAGATGAACTAATAGAGAAACTGGGACGGGCCCAGTTCATCTCTACCTTGGACTTAACCAAGGGGTAGTGGCAGGTACCGCTAGATGAATCTGCCAAGGAAAGTTCAGCCTTCATCACACATGTCGGGCTGTTTGAATTTAATGTGCTCCCTTTTGGGCTGCGGAGTGCACCCGCCACCTTCCAAAGACTTGGAACATGCTCCTTGGAACAAGGAGACTTGTAGATGGTCTCCTAGCTGGATTAGGAGAATATGCAGTCACCTATCTTGATGATGTGACCATATTTTTGGATTCCTGGGCATAACACCTTGAACATCTACAAAAAGTCTTCGAGCGCATAAGGGAAGCATGACTAACTGTTAAGGCTAAGAAGTGTCAAATAGGCCTAAACAGAGTGACTTACCTTGGACACCAGGTGGGTCAAGGAACTGTCAACCCCCTATAGGCCAAAGTGGATGCTATCCAAAAGTGGCCTGTCCCAAAGTCAAAGAAACAGGTCCAATTCTTCTTAGGCTTGGCCGGATATTACAGGCGATTTGTACTGCAATGCAGCCAAATCGCCGCCCCACTGACAAACCTAACCAAAAAGAAACAGCCAAATGCAGTTCAGTGGACTGAAGAGTGTCAGAAGACCTTTAACCAGCTTAAAGCGATACTCATGTCTGACCCTGTGCTAAGGACCCCAGACTTTGACAAACCGTTCCTAGTAACCACAGATGCATCCGAGCGTGGTTTGGGAGCAGTCTGAATGCAGGAAGGACCGAATCAAGAGTTCCATCCTGTTGTGTTTCTCAGCAAGAAGCTGTTTGAGAGGGAAAGCCACTGGTCAATCAGTAAAAAGGAATGTTACGCCATTGTCTACACTCTGGAAAAGCTACGCCCATACATTTGGGGACGGTGTTTCCACCTGCAAACCAACCATGCTGCACTACAGTGACTTCATACTGCCAAGGGAAATAATACAAAACTTATTCAGTGGAATTTAGCTGTCCAAGATTTTGATTTCGACATACAACACATTTCAGGAGCTTCTAACAAAGTGGCTGATGCACTCTCCCATAAAAGTTTCCCAGAATCGACTGGTCCAAATCATCCTTAAGATGTGGGAAATATTGTTAGTCTTTATACAGTTATGAGTATATTTAGAGATGCATGTGTCTTAACTCTGTTTTCTCCTAGAGCTCCAGGAAGAAATCACAGCGAGTGTTTTATCCTATCTGTGATTTGGTGGGCTTATATGTGGAAGTATTATTTAAATTTGTTATTCGTTAAATATATATTTCAGACTCTTGTTGGAACTGGATCTGGAACCTGGAATTCTAACTGTTCAGTCTGGGGTATAGTCTGAAAACTCTGGTCCCGCTGTTGAGGAGTTCACTCACCACAGAAGTTCCTCCTTGTGGCCAAGGATTGTGTAGCAGCTCTCACCCCCATCTGACACCCATTGCCCATGGTTGCTTCCCGTTACTCTGTCCTCTGGCAAGGCCATGATTTAATCTACCACTTCTGAGGTGACAACATCCAACAGAAAACAGTCCAGTGTCCTCACAAGAGGTCTCTGGCCCCAACTCCTGGCCCTGTGATCCTCATACCCTTGCATCAGAGCTTTCCAGTGTCCTTCACCCCTTGTATCATGGGGGCTTCAAGTTACCTTCTCCAGGTAACATAACAACCACATAACATAAATTGACCTCTCAGGCTCTGATTATCCCATTCAGGGTCTGTCTGGTATATATCCCCCTTCCTACCCACCAAAAAACAACTCCAAAAATATCAGTCATTAGAAAAAAAAAACACGAGCCTTTTACCTTCCCTCTAGTTTCTTCACTTACCTTACTGTCCTCTCTGAATGTTGACATTTTAATGACAACCACAGTAGACATTAATCTGGAGTTTGTGGAGAGAGTGTTCCGGGAAGCAATCCTCCTTTTAATGTTAAAAAAGTAATTTTCTTTCAATATGCACATTTTAAAGCTTTTTTATTAAGTTGATAGTGTGGCCTGTCTCATAGCCAAAGACCTTCAATTGGGTCAAATACAGTCCTCTGCTAAGTGCACAAGATTCCCATTGACTTCAATGGGAGTGCCTCTGAAAACACTGTTTGGCCCTCATGTCAAAGCTCAGTACCAAGGCTTCTGAATTACCAACAATATATATTGGACCTTGTCATAAATATAAAGGGAAGGGTAAACCCCTTTAAAATCCTTCCTGGCCAGAGGAAAAATCCTCTCACCTGTAAAGGGTTAAGAAGCTAAAGGTGACCTCGCTGGCACCTGACCAAAATGACCAATGAGGAGACAAGATGCTTCCAAAAGCTGGGAGGAGGGAGAAAAACAAAGGGTCTGTTGTGTCTGTCTGTATGCTGCTTTTGCCGAGGACAGAACAGGAATGGAGTCTTAGAACTTTTAGTAAGTAATCTAGCTAGGTATGTGTTAGATTATGATTTCTTTAAATGGCTGAGAAAAGAGTTGTGCTGAATAGAATGACTATTCCTGTCTGTGTGTCTTTTCTGTAACTTAAGGTTTTGCCTAGAGGGATTCTCTATGTTTTGAATCTAATTACCCTGTAAGGTATCTACCATCCTGATTTTCCAGAGGTGATTACTTCTATTAAAAGTCTCCTTGTAAGAAAACTGAATGCTTTTTCATTGTTCCAAGATCCAAGGGTTTGGGTCTGTGGTCACCTATGCAAATTGGTGAGGATTTTTACCAGACCTTCCCCAGGAAGTGGAGTGGCAAGGTGCTGGGTAAGGAAAGTTTGGATGAGCCCAGGCAGCCTTGTGAGCTGATGGCTGTGTCTATTCAGCAGTGTGGGAAGGCGAGGAGAGTGGAAGATGAGTGTCCCTGGACCTTACCTGTTAGCTGAGTGGAGAATTGTGACAGTGAAGGAAATGTGCCTGTGTCTGTCAGGGGTATTGACTTGCCTATGGAGGGAGCTACCCTGGTCTCCCAGGAGTTGTCTGTGACCAGCCTTGTGTGCTGGGACAAGGGGAAAGAGATCCCAAGCTGTGTGTCTGGGAAAGGAGAAAGTGTGTCCGGCTCTTCTTTGTCTGTGGAGCAGACAGAAGGGGCCTTTCAGCCTGTGACGGTTGAGGGTAGTGCAGCAACTCTGTCTAATCAGGGTGAGATCCTAGCCAGGGGACACGGAGAGCATGAAGGTGATGTGATTGTGTTACCTACTGAGGGTGTGGAAGCCTGTAGCAAGAAGGAAAAGATTCCTGAACTTGTGTGTGGCAAAGGGAAGGAGAAGGCTTCTGACCTTTTATCTAGGAAGTCTGTGAGTTTGCCTGAAAGGGGATTGTGTAGGAATCCGCCAGATGGGCCAGAGGTAATTCTGGATGTAAGGGAGACCCAGAAAAAGTCTGTTGCTCAGGAAAGTGTTCCTCTAGAGCAAGCCCTCAGGAAAGAGGATAAGGGCAGAATTTCTGTGAGGGGTGAATTGTTACATAGAAAAGCCCTAGGGAAAGGAATCCTCATGGATTCTTTGCAAGCAGTTTACGGCAACTGAAGGGTGTGACAGTGATTTAATCAAGAAAGTTTCAGTTCCTAACAGCCAGAAATTTTCTGCTGTGAATGGATCCACTGACTTTCCTGTTGAAAGATCCAGTGTGGAGAGCTCTGAGAAGGTCTCAGATGAAGTGAAAGCTGTTAAGAAAGTTAAACAGTCTTATAACCAAGTGGGTGTGTTTGGCCAGTTTGTTGGGGAGAAGACCCAATCCCAGTTTGACCCCCTGGGGTTTTGGGGTGGCCAAAGGGCACGGGCCGCATAAACCTTCCCACATGTGGCCTGCGAGTGCTATCGACCACCCCCGACCTAAGGGAGGGCGTGAAACTGGAAGGGCCTGGTGTAACTCCTACCAAGGAATGGGAGAGATGCTGGGGCATCCCTGGGAACATTGGTGGCTTTGAACTTCCCCAGGTCACTGGCTGAAGTGACCCTGCTCAGCTCAATCTCGAAGGGGGGAGAGATGTAATGAAGTAGGACTGTTCTTAATGTTTCCTCTGAATTGTGTGGGGGTGCCTCAGTTTCCCCTATGCAGTTCTTAAGTATCTAGGGGGTGGGATAAGGGTGTATGATCCTTGCAGACCCCTAGAGGTCAGGTGTGTGCAGGGTTCTGGACACAGAGAATGGCTGACACCCTGTTTCCTGGCAACTAATGGCCCGGGACCTTCCCCCCTGCGAGGTGAGAGCTAAAGGGTTGGAGAACAAAGGAGTCAGGTGACCTCCTGGCCTGGGAAAAGAACAAAGCCCAGAGGAGGAGGGGCTGGAAAGAGTTTCAGTTTGGGGGCTGGCTGGGACATGGAGTGAAGGGCAGACGTGGTTGTCTGGCTCACTGCCCGCCAAAATGGACCCAGCTGAGGGGTCCTGTTCTCTGCACCTACAAGCTCTGTTTTAGACCATGTTTCTGTCATTTAATAAACCTCTGTTTTACTGGCTGGATGAGGGTCACGTCTGACTGCGAAGTTGGGGGGCAGGACCCTCTGGCTTCCCCAGGAGCCCCGCCTGAGCGGACTCGCTGTGGGAAGTGCACGGAGGGGCAGAGGATGCTGAATGCTTCGAGATCAGACTCAGGAAGGTGGAAGCTGTGTGAGCTGTGTGTCCTGCAGACAGTCTGCTCACAGAAAGGCGACTGCCCCAGAGTCCTGACTGGCTTCATAAGGAGCAGTTCCAGAGCATCGCCCAGGGACTCTGTGACAACTGGTGGCAGGGGTGGGATGTACTGCACCCCATGGATGGCACTTCCTGCAGTAAGTGACTGGGGAGCAGTAAAACAAAGGGGGATTGACAAGGACCAGGTGTGCCAAAGGCTCAGAGAGGAGCAGTTTTGGGGGGCGGTTAACCCCTGGGAGTGTGTGACCCACGAGAAGGGTGCAGTAACAGGGTTCCCCTGGGGATTGCAGTGAGCGGTCCCAGTGGCGGAGGAGTCTGCAGCTGGACCCTGGCAAAGAGGTGGTGACCTTGAGAAGGGCTGGCACGCTAGGGGTTCTCCCTGGAAACCGTGGGGAGCTGAGAGCACACAGGCCTGTGAGTCCACAACAACTTGGGAAGAGCAGAGTGATGGTCTGTCACCGTCTCCTTAAGAAGGACATTGTAACCCTATGCAGAAAAAGAGGGTTGAGCTTTGGAAAGTTCACCAAAGCACAGTTAATCGTGCAGCTGGAGGAGGATGACCACTCTAAGGAACAGATTCCTGACCCCAACTGGGGCTATAGCAGGATCTGGGAGCAGCTGGAGTAGTAGCCGGGCATCCCCAAGACTCCTGTCCCCGACCAGACGAGGGTCTTCACGATCGGGTTCCCCATCCGGGGATTGGAGATGGATGGGATTGGAGCTGAGTCTGAGAGAGCAAGAGGACTGTGAGAGACAGCGAGAGGCCAAGAAAGAGCTGCAGAAGCAGCAGCTGCATGAACTGGCGGTGGGGGAGCGGAGAGGCATAGGGGACCTCCCAGGGGTGAGTGGGGATAGATCCCGGGGGGCCAGTTCTGCAGGGAACCTCAAGACTAAATTGCTGCCCCTGGTTAAGGAGGGGGGGATGTGGATGCCACCTCACTGCCTTTGAGCAGGCTGGCGATTTGAACCAGGGGGACCCTGCGGAAAAGCCCCAGTGTCTAGCTCCCTTGCTGGGTCCCAAGGCCATAGACTCCATCAGCCAGATGGCTGGGGAGGTGGACAGGCTCCCACTGCTGACCCCAACCTATCTGGCTGTGTGGAGTTTCCTGGGGTCAGGCCCCTCGGACCTCCAGTGGGAGCGGAAGGTGATGGTCAATGGGGAGACATTCCTGGGGTGGCGAGATCCTGGGACAGAGAGAACTGTTGTCAGACCCCATGTGGTGCGGCCTCACCAGATGCTGAGGGGCTGTGTGAGCTGGGTGAGGGTCCCAGGGACGAAGCCCCTTGCCCTGCCTATGGCCCAGATCCCTGTGCAGACCCAGGAGGGGTGGGGCTGGCTGGTCGTTGGGGTTCTTCAGGATATCAGCTGCAAGACCCTGTTGTGGGGTGGCTGTCTCTCTTGCGGACAGGATCCAGGCCCTGCTCCTGTAACTGCCGAGGGTTTGAATTTGAATCCAGGGAACCAATCGGTGGAGGGGGAAATGGTCAGTGAAAATGCAGATGATCTGGCTGGCAGCAGAGAGGAGTTGCTAGGCTCAGGCTACCTGCCTGCCTGTAACCAGACCCCTGGGGCTGGGTGGGACAGAGAGATGCTCCCCGCTCCCTTGCACACCGGAGAGGGGCTCACGCTGGCTCTGATGCAGTGAGGAAAGCAGGGAGCTCGCTGCCTACCCCCACTGGGACAACAAGGGCAGCGCTGAGCACAGTGGGAGCTGAAACAGGCAGGGCAGGGCATCTGTTGAGAGTGTCAAGGTTCCTTCCCCACTCTGAACGCTAGGGTACAGATGTGGGGACCTGCATGAAAACCTTCTAAGCTTACTTTTACCAGCTTAGGTTAAAACTTCCCCAAGGTACAAATTAATTTTACCCTTGTATTTCCACTGCCACCACTAAAGTTTATCTGGGTTTACTGGGAAACATCTTTCCCCTCCAAATCCTCCCAACCCTTGCACCCCACTTCCTGGGGAAGGTTTGGTAAAAATACTCACCAATTTGCATAGGTGACCACAGACCCAAACCCTTGGATCTTAGGGCAATGAAAAAGCATTCAGCTTTCTTACAAGAAGACTTTTAATAGAAGTAAAGGAATCACCTCTGTGAGATCAGGATGGTAGATACCTTACAGGGTAATTAGATTCAAAACATAGAGAATCCCTCTAGGCTAAACCTTAAGTTACAGAAAAAGACACACGGACAGGAATAGTCATTCTATTCAGCACAACTCTTTTCTCAGCCATTTAAAGAAATCATAATCTAACACATACCTAGCTAGATTACTTACTAAAAGTTCTAAAACTCTATTCCTGTTCTGTCCTCAGCAAAAACAGCATAAAGACAGACACAGACCCTTTGTTTTTCTCCCTCCTCCCAGCTTTTGAAAGCATCTTGTCTCCTCATTGGTCGTTTTGGTCAGGTGGCAGCGAGGTTACCTTTAGCTTCTTAACCCTTTACAGGTGAGAGGATTTTTCCTCTGGCCAGGAGGGATTTTAAAGGGGTTTACCCTTCCCTTTATATTTATGACAGACCTGCAGACAGCCATTACCTTCACTGAATTAAGGAAAAAGTCAAAGACAAGGCTGATTTGAACTTTGCTTACAATTTAGTAGAACCATTCCACCACTTGACAATCAACTACCCTCCTCTGCACAAGTAGAATCTTCCCTGCCCCACCCCATCCCTAAAACTGTTCAACCTGTCTGTCATTATAAATTCCTAAATCTCAAAATTGGCAAGAAACCAAAAAGAAATAAATAATATTGTTAAAGAGAGAGAGAAATTGGCCCTGCCTTATATGTCACAAGAACAGGTACATTACTTAGGAAGAAGACCTTACGCTTGTGGAAATGAATGATGCCGTTCACTCCTTGCTCTCAGGCAAACCTTTTTGTTTGGATGGATTTCTGCCAAAATTTTATAAGATGTTCAATGAGATGCTGTCACCTTTAGTAGTGCAAGTATTATGGCATGAATGGGGAGCTCCAACAATGTGATGTAAGAATGGGTCCTAAGCTCAAACTGACCCTTCAGTTAGTTGTGCTTACTATTGTAAAAAGGGCATGTGCTCAGGTCAGTAAGAGATTTGTATGTGTTGTAATATACACGCAAAAAAGTCTCTAAAAAGAATCGACTGCCTGAAAGATTCCTGTGATTAGCTGTTATAACAACTACCAGACCCATATCTGTGGCTCTGCACATTCTATTGATTAAAAAATGTGGTTAAAGACTCAGTTGAAGTAGCGTATTATCCTCCTGATACATATGTGTAACTTTTCCTAAAGTTAATCGAAGGTGTAAATGTGCAGCAAGAAGGGAATATATCTCTAAGCTTCTGCTATCCAAGGTCTGTTTGAGACATACGCTGCCAAAGGCACAGCTACAAAGGGCCACAAGTCATTAAGATCCACTCCACCAACTGCTATCACATGAATTATTACTATTACTGTCATGTGATGTTCTGTACACTGGCTGAGAACTCTGATGAGAGTTGGGATCCTCTGGAGAGTCAGCATGTGTTCATGGCTGAGTAACCTCACCAGTTCTCCCATTCATCCATTGTTTATGGTCTCATTTGAAGAGTTTTTTGGGGGAAGAACAGGAGTGTGTGTGTATGAGAGAGATTGAGAGAGAGAGATGAACACAAATTAGACTATAGTGACATTTGCCTTTCAAACAAAGTGACATTTGCCTTTCAAATTTGCTTTCCGTTTAGGAGAGATACTGACCTATGAGGAATGGTTAAAAAAACTGGACAGGTTTAGTCTTGGGAAAAGATGATGCAGGGACAGGGACCTGATAACAGTCTTCCAATATGTTAAGGGCTGTTAGAAAGAGGATGGTAATCAATTGTTCTCCATGTCCACCAAGGTAGGACAAGAAGTAATGGACTTAATCTGCAACAAGGGAGATCTAGGTTAAATATGAGGGAAAACTTTCTAACACTATTCCTCTAACTCCCTCCACAAATGTCAGGTCTGGATATATTACTTGTTCAACTAGTTTAACTTTGCTAGTGTCTAGCAAACTTATACATTTAAGCTCCCAGGCTTATATTTTGAATGTGTTGGACAAGTTGTCCTTTGACTGCAGAGCTGTTAGTTGGCTGCTCACTTCACTTTGAAAGATCTCTTACACTATGTGTTTACTTATGCTAAACAGTCTGTTCCAGCTTGTTTGTAGCTGTGACACTTTAAGTACCTCTCTCAGACATGAAGAAGAGCTCTATGTAGCTTGAAAGCTTGTCTCTGTCACCAACAAAAGTTGGTCCAATAAGAGATATTACCTCACCCAGGGGACTGAAACTTCCCTGCTATCATGGTAATAGGAGTTTGAAGCAGCTGGTAGGAAGAAGGCAATAAAGAGATTTGACCCTTATGGCCCAGGGGTCTAACTGAGTGGTTTTACAGATGGCCAAGCTTTTCTTGAGCTGGCCCTAGTTGTCTGTTTGGTCTGTTTTGTTTTCAGTAAGGTGGAATCTGGAAAATTAGACTATAGTGACATTTGCCTTTCAAACAGCTTTCCGTTTAGGAGAGATACTGCAATATAAGATTATTCTTAGGATGGCCACATTGTTTATGGTCTCATTTGAAGAGTTTTTTTGGGGAAGGACAGGAGTGTGTGTGTGTGTGTGTGAGAGAGAGAGATGAACACAAATCTTTCATTCAGCAGTTGAAAACGCTTTTATATTGAGAAAGCAGCCAAGATGCTTTGGGGCCTGATTCTGATCTTTCTTTCACTGGTGTAAATCAGGAGCATCATGGCTGAAATAAAACTGATGTAAATGGGGTCAGTACCAAGCCTTGAGAGAAGACATGGACATTGGATAAGAAGTCCATAAAACATATCCCAGAACTTTAAATAATTGAGTATTTTAACTTATTCTGGTTCAACTTAAAATAGCACTTTAAGATCTTAATGGTTTTTACTTTAATTAAGCTTGCCCTAGGGTAGGTGCTGATGGGCATATCTGCATGAGAGAACTATTATAATACCTAAATGAGAACAGAGCTGGTTTTTGACCTCTGCAAAGAAGCATTCCCTCTAAGAAGTATTCCAGTTATCCTTAAATCAGTCAAGTTCTACTGACTTATTGCACCGCTCACATTCCCCCATGAAACATAAAGGATAAAGAGGCTTTTAAAATGTTTTATATAGTGTTGTCCATTAAAATAAGAAGAGCTTGCAGAAAAAAATGTGGGATTTACACAGTATCTCTGCATCTCCTATTGAAATCAATGGACCCTGTAAAATGACCAACAAATCCCCACAAATTGTTTTCCCCAATAGCTCCTATTGCTTTTTAATTGTATATCTGGAGGAAGAGTTTCAGGAGAACCACACTGTTTAACATATTTGTGAAAAATACCATGCCCTTCAATGCTTCCAGGATCCATATTGTTTCTAAATGGGAGTATAGCTTCTTTAGGTCAATATGTACAGTGTGACCTTGGGTTATTAAGCCTTGATGTATATCTCAGCATACACTAATAGCTATGTATTAGAAAGACAAGGTGCTTGAGGTAATCTCTTTTACTGGACCCACTTCTGATGGTGAAAGAGACAAGCTTTCAAGCTACACTGAGCTCTTCTTCAGGTCTTGGTATTTGTCATTCATCATCTGACAACAAGAACCTAAACTAGAAATCTACCATAGGGTCATTTTGTCCTGACAACATAAAGAAGAAACAAAATTTTACATTCCTGATATTGAGTATTACTTTGTCTAGAAAAACACACTATCCAATTCTCATACGACTAAAAACCAAATGTTTTTTAAGTCTTATGTAGGGAGAGAATTAAGGAGAGAAGTGGGGTCTAGTTCTTGGGCACAGGATTGGGAAAAAGAAGCTCCAGTGCAGAGCTGAGTGAATAACCAATTTTTTTGATTTGATGGTCAAATCAAAATACAGTCATTTTGGAAAGACTCAAAACAAAACAGTTAAACAAGAAACAAACAACAAGAAAGTTGTTGTTTCAGGTTGACCTAATAATTTTGTTCTTTCAGGCATTTTAACTGTTCTCCAAATTTTTTTCTTTTAATTAAAAAAAATTGCCATTCAAAAAACCACTGGAGGAAGAGGAGATCATGGGAATAGGGACTTCACAAGTGTCTCCCAAGTGTGTGGCCTAACCACCAGGCTGTAGAGTTTTCACACACTTTCCCCCTCTCTGGCCCAGTGATGATTTAATCCTAAGTGGACAAGCTTCAACAGGAGAGACTGAGAGACTCTGTGGCAGGATGCTGCTGGGGAAGCCTCAGCCAGCTCCTGCCACTCCAGCCCCAATCAGGGGAAATGGATTGGGGCTGGGTAGATAGCCTAGGTTTGCCTAATCACTGATTGCACCTGCTAGCCTCATTAAATAGGAGCTATAAGTCTGGGAGGAATTGAGTGAAAAGGGGGATAGGCAGGAATCTACCTACCGCTGACCCAGCCTATGTTAGGCCAAACCATTATAAATATCCTGTATATAGTAGGAAACTGGTGGTGGGAAACAGACACAAATAAAGAGTGTGGGTGTTGCACTAGCTTGGAGTGTCTCTGAGTCTGTGAGGAGCGGGACCAAGGGGCTGAATACACAGGGGTATGCCGTGAACCTCGTTACAGATCCACACCAGGATACCCCATAGCTCAGGGATTCAAGTACTTTTCTGAGAGATGGGGAAACCCAGTACACCCCTTCTCTGAATCTTTCAGAGTAGAAACTGAACCTGGATCTCCCACATCCCAGGTGAGTGCTGTAAACAGTGGTCTTTAGGGGATGATGAGTGTGATCCCTTGTGAGTCTAGCCTGGTGTGGTGTTCTTTTTTTGTTTGTTTTTGTTTTTAGATTTTTTTTTTTGGCTGAAACTACTCAGTGAATTCATGCCAAATTGGGGTGACCAAAACTGCATATTTTGATGAATAAACTGCCCAAAAAGTTTTACCCAGCTCTGCTTCTGAAGTCTAATCTCGACACTAATGCCTTCTGAGGCCTTGGCCAAGTCACTTAAGCTCTCTGCCTAAATTTACTCCTCTAACAAACATGATACTTACATGAAAGAGGTGTTGCCTTTCCCACCATATCTCTCAACCTCTGGACTTTGAAATGAGGGATAATGACACTCAAAATTAGTGACAATGATTAAGGCTATAATTTAGTCATGGCGGTCACAGATTCTATGACTTTACTGGACCTCTGTGACTTCTTCCTCTTCAGCTGTTGACAGTTGAAGCTGGAGCTGGTACTCTGTGCCCCTGCCCTGCTGCAACTGGGGCTGGATGGCCGGAACCAGGACCCTGCAGCCCCTGCTCTGCGCCTCACAGGGGTTGGGGGTGACTGCAGCCAAGCTGTACTCCTCTGTCCTCCAGCTCAAAGTGAGGGCTGTGCGCCTGCAGCCCAGCCCCATGGCTTCTGCTGGGGGCTGCAGTCGGGGCCCTGTGCCCCCTCGTGGTGTCCCAGGGCTGTGCACTACTCCTCCACAAACTCCTGTCCCACAGCAGTGGCCAGCTTTAGAGTGGGGTCTATGCGTTCCCGCATTGCTGTGCCCCCCGCTGCAGCAGCTGGAGCCAGGACTCTGTCCCCGCCATGGCGGTGGTCTCAATCTTTCAGTCGCCTCCGCCGCCCATGGGACTCCATTCCTCCCCCGCACTTAGCCCTGCCCCAGTTATTTTTAGTAAAGTCATGGACAGGTCACCGGCTCCGTGAATTTTTGTTTATTGCCCGTGACCTGTCCATGACTTTTATTAAAAATAACCATGACAAAACCTTAGCCTTATCAATGGAACACCACACCTTGAAATAAGGGACATAAAGAAGAACATCAAATTTTGTATTGAACATACTGTTTTATTAAACATTATATAGATGTACAAACATGCTGGACCTTATAATAGGAAAAAAAGTCAATTTGCTCCTTATTTTTCACGTGTGCTGTGAAAATCTATTAGCTGATAGGAGATTCCTTCTGCTAGATCACTAGTGTAGTGGATCCCTCAGCACATTTTGTCAATATAACTCGACAAATCAAATGAAATTAAAAAGGATTTGAAGTTTTTCAGAAAGTTTCCAATGTGGGTGCAGGTTTCAGAGTAACAGCCGTGTTAGTCTGTATTCGCAAAAAGAAAAGGAGGACTTGTGGCACCTTAGAGACTAACCAATTTATTAGAGCATAAGCTTTCGTGAGCTACAGCTCACTTCCTCAGATGCATATCATGGAAACTGCAGCAGACTTTATATATACACAGAGAATATGAAACAATACCTCCTCCCACCCCACTGTCCTGCTGGTAATAGCTTATCTAAAGTGATCATCAGGTGGGCCATTTCCAGCACAAATCCAGGTTTTCTCACCCTCCACCCCCCCACACAAAAATTCACTCTCCTGCTGGTGATAGCCCATCCAAAGTGACAACTCTTTACACAATGTGCATGACAATCAAGTTGGGCTATTTCCTGCACAAATCCAGGTTTTCTCACATCCCCCCCACCCCCATACACACACAAACTCACTCTCCTGCTGGTAATAGCTCATCCAAACTGACCACTCTTCAAGTTTAAATCCAAGTTAAACCAGAACATCTGGGGGGGGGGGGAAACAAGAGGAAACAGGCTACCTTGCATAATGACTTAGCCTCTCCCAGTCTCTATTTAAGCCTAAATTAATAGTATCCAATTTGCAAATGAATTCCAATTCAGCAGTTTCTCGCTGGAGTCTGGATTTGAAGTTTTCTTGTTTTAAGATAGCGACCTTCATGTCTGTGATTGCGTGACCAGAGAGATTGAAGTGTTCTCCGATTGGTTTATGAATGTTATAATTCTTGACATCTGATTTGTGCCCATTTATTCTTTTACGTAGAGACTGTCCAGTTTGACCAATGTATATGGCAGAGGGGCATTGCTGGCATATGATGGCATATATCACATTGGTGGATGTGCAGGTATACGAGCCTCTGATAGTGTGGCTGATGTTATTAGGCCCTGTGATGGTGTCCCCAGAATAGATATGTGGGCACAATTGGCAACGGGCTTTGTTGCAAGGATAAGTTCCTGGGTTAGTGGTTCTGTTGTGTGGTATGTGGTTGTTGGTGAGTATTTGCTTCAGGTTGCGGGGCTGTCTGTAGGCAAGGACTGGCCTGTCTCCCAAGATTTGTGAGAGTGTTGGGTCATCCTTTAGGATAGGTTGTAGATCCTTAATAATGCGTTGGAGGGGTGTCATAAATATAAAGGGAAGGGTAAACCCCTTTGAAATCCCTCCTGGCCAGGGGAAAGCTCCTCTCACCTGTAAAGGGTTAAGAAGCTAAAGGTAACCTCGCTGGCACCTGACCAAAATGACCAATGAGGAGACAAGATACTTTCAAAAGCTGGGAGGAGGGAGAGAAACAAAGGGTCTGTCTGTAGTCGTTTTGGCCGGGGACAGAACAGGAATGGAGTCTTAGAACTTTTAGTAAGTAATCTAGCTAGGTATGTGTTAGATTATGATTTCTTTAAATGGCTGAGAAAAGAATTGTGCTGAATAGAATAACTATTTCTGTCTGTGTATCTTTTTTGTAACTTAAGGTTTTGCCTAGAGGGGTTCTCTATGTTTTTGAATCTAATTACCCTGTAAGATATCTACCATCCTGATTTTACAGGGGGGATTTCTTTATTTCTATTTACTTCTATTTTTTATTAAAAGTCTTCTTGTAAAACACTGAATGCTTTTTCATTGTTCTAAGATCCAAGGGTCTGGGTCTGTAGTCACCTAGGCAAATTGGTGAGGCTTTTTATCCAACATTTCCCAGGAAAGGGGGAGTGCAAGTGTTGGGAGGATTGTTCATTGTTCTTAAGATCCAAGGGTCTGGGTCTGTAGTCACCTAGGCAAATTGGTGAGGCTTTTTACCAAACCTTGTCCAGGAAGTGGGGTGCAAGGTTTTGGGAAGTATTTTGGGGGGAAGGACGCGTCCAAACAGCTCTTCCCCAGTAACCAGTATTAGTTTGGTGGTGGTAGCGGCCTGTCCAAGGGGTAATATTTTGTACCTTGGGGAAGTTTTGACCTAAGCTGGTAAAGATAAGCTTAGGAGGTTTTTCATGCAGGTCCCCACATCTGTACCCTAGAGTTCAGAGTGGGGGAGGAACCTTGACAAGGGGTTTTAGTTGGGGGCTGAAGGTGACGGCTAGTGGCGTTCTGTTATTTTCTTTGTTAGGCCTGTCCTGTAGTAGGTAACTTCTGGGAACTCTTCTGGCTCTATCAATCTGTTTCTTTACTTCTGCAGGTGGGTATTGTAGTTGTAAGAAAGCTTGACAGAGATCTTGTAGGTGTTTGTCTCTGTCTGAGGGGTTGGAGCAAATGCGGTTGTATCGCAGAGCTTGGCTGTAGACGATGGATCGTGTGGTGTGGTCAGGGTGAAAGCTGGAGGCATGCAGGTAGGAATAGCGGTCAGTAGGTTTCCGGTATAGGGTGGTGTTTATGTGACCATTGTTTATTAGCACTGTAGTGTCCAGGAAGTGGATCTCTTGTGTGGACTGGACCAGGCTGAGGTTGGTGGTGGGATGGAAATTGTTGAAATCATGGTGGAATTCCTCAAGGGCTTCTTTTCCATGGGTCCAGATGATGGAGATGTCATCAATATAGCGCAAGTAGAGTAGGGGCTTTAGGGGACGAGAGCTGAGGAAGCGTTGTTCTAAATCAGCCATAAAAATGTTGGCATACTGTGGGGCCATGCGGGTACCCATAGCAGTGCCGCTGATCTGAAGGTATACATTGTCCCCAAATGTGAAGTAGTTATGGGTAAGGACAAAGTCACAAAGTTCAGCCACCAGGTTAGCCGTGACATTATCGGAGATAGTGTTCTTGACGGCTTGTAGTCCATCTTTGTGTGGAATGTTGGTGTAGAGGGCTTCTACATCCATAGTGGCCAGGATGGTGTTATCAGGAAGATCACTGATGGATTGAAGTTTCCTCAGGAAGTCAGTGGTGTCTCGAAGGTAGCTGGGAGTGCTGGTAGCGTAGGGCCTGAGGAGGGAGTCTACATAGCCAGACAATCCTGCTGTCAGGGTGCCAATGCCTGAGATGATGGGGCGCCCAGGATTTCCAGGTTTATGGATCTTGGGTAGTAGATAGAATATCCCAGGTCGGGGTTCCAGGGGTGTGTCTGTGCGGATTTGATCTTGTGCTTTTTCAGGAAGTTTCTTGAGCAAATGCTGTAGTTTCTTTTGGTAACTCTCAGTGGGATCAGAGGGTAATGGCTTGTAGAAACTCGTGTTGGAGAGCTGCCGAGCAGCCTCTTGTTCATATTCCGACCTATTCATGATGACAACAGCACCTCCTTTGTCAGCCTTTTTGATTATGATGTCAGAGTTGTTTCTGAGGCTGTGGATGGCATTGCGTTCCGCATGGCTGAGGTTATGGGGCAAGTGATGCTGCTTTTCCACAATTTCAGCCCGTGTACGTCGGCGGAAGCACTCTATGTAGAAGTCCAGTCTGCTGTTTCGACCTTCAGGAGGAGTCCACCTAGAATCCCTCTTTCTGTAGTGTTGGTAGGGAGACCTCTGTGGATTAGTATGCTGTTCAGAGGTATTTTGGAAATATTCCTTGAGTCGGAGACGTCGAAAATAGGATTCTAGGTCAGTATGCTGTATATTTTAGACAAAATAACCATTCCAGGAACAATTCCCCTCTGGGTCTTTGCAATATCCCCCTCCCCAGAATCTGTCCCACACGTGTGCTGAATATATTCCCCAGCAGACATTCTATCTTGAGATGGTAACAAACAACTGGCCCAGTGACCTTCTCCCCTGCCCCACCCTGACTGGCGCTCTCACTGACTTGCCAAAGACTCTGATGCTCTTAACAGCCTTCCTACCTAAATCCTATTTGCCGGTGCTCCTATTTTGCAAGACTGCACTGGGTGCAGAGCTTGCCAGTCACTGTCAATCCTACCTGTTTTCACCTCCCCTCCCCAGGAACTGTTCCCCTCCAGGACTTTGCAATGGCAATGCCAGACAACTTTAAAAATTGGGGCTCGATGTGGGATGTCCTTCACAATGTGGGGCAGTTGAGAGGTATGCATGCCACAGAGACTCCCTGTGTGACCTAGAAGTCTTTTAACCTCTGAATTTCAGATCCCTATATGTAAATGGGTATTATTATACTTCCTTTCTCCCATAGTTTGAGAGTCTTGTCTATTTCCGTAGTCACTAGAATGAAGAGCTTACAATCTTTACTATGTGTATGCACAGTACCTAATACAAAGGCGCTCCACTGTTGGGGCCTCTAGGTGCTACTGTAATATAAATAAGAGGATTAATAGTTTGAAATGTTGTGATCAGGAAAAGCACTATATAAAGGCTAAATGTTATTGAAGCATCTTGTGTCTAAATTGCCTTTTTATTTGAAAGTGTCTCCTGCAAGTTCTGACAATAGCTGGAAAGCCATTGACTGATATTTCAAAAATATCCTTGAAAAATTGATTAAGCAGTCTGAGAATTCCTGATACACTACAATTGCTCTTGAAAACTTTTGGAAAATGTACTATTATTTAAAGTGCTTAATTCAACTTTCTTCTTAATTGCATGTTGTCTCTAATTAGTGTGTTCCACTTTAGGCGTGAAGAGCTGTAATTAAGAAAAAAATAGTCTCTCCTAATCAGTCTGTCACTTTATCAAATTCTAGCACAGTCATTCCACTGTTAGATACGTTAATAGTATCTAGCTCTGCCCTGTCCTGGTTGGAGTCAAATATAGCAATTACAATTAAGCATCTTCCAAATTTAATTTTAGAACTAGGTTTCTGGATTCCCTGGTATCATAAGTCACTTCAGCCCGCACGTGTTTCTCTAGCAGCTGCAAGTGATTGTGAATCAGAATTACCTGAGGGTCTGTTGCCCTGTAAGTCCCCACAGGTGATTTAGGGCCTAAAGATGTAGATAGATGCCTAGTGCAATTTTCAGACATGGGAGTTAGCCACCTCACTTGCTTGGGCACCTTTGAATATCACACTGGTTGCCTAGCTGCATCTTCTGATGCCTAAATACCTTTGAAAATCTGGCTCAAACCACTATTATTCAAACCACGTCTGAACATACTGATTATTCTAAGTCCTCAAAGCAGGACTGGGTATCACAGGGGAACATGCTTTGACATGGATAGATCGATCTAAATTTTAAGCATAGACCAGGGCTCAACTAAGTTCAGTTCAGCTAAGATAGGACTTGGTTCATATGAGAGAGCACAAACATAGAGAAATAAAATTATGAAAAGAAAGAGTCCCCCTAATCCAAATTCTGACAATGTACTTTTGCTAGCAGCATAATGGCTCCTTTTAAAAATGCTTTCTATCCATACAGTTGAGAGAGAATCACGGACTTGTGTGATACTGACACTTCACAATGACTCTGAAAGAAAACTCTGCTATTCCGATGAATAGAGACATTGACCAGGGGAAGTAATTGTGAGACCATAATCATTCAGACAAGAACTAGCACAAAAGAGTCCTTAAAAGCTGCGAATCACGAAGGCAGCATGATGTGTGAAACTTATGGGTACTTACGCAAATGGATTATAACTATACCATACCACTTCATAAATACATTTTTTTATTCCCCATTGCTATCTAGGCCATGGAATTACTCAAAAACAGCCAGGGAGCTACAAATACCATCCTTTTTTTCAGTTTTTAAGTTGTTGTTATATTCATTTTCCTGCATGTACAGCACCGCAAAATCAGTGAAGGTAATATTTAATACCAATTACAGGACAGGCTGTATTGTGAGAAGCTCCACGTAAGACTAAAGCCTTTTATTAAAAGTATACCAGACATATCTTTTGCAACTCCAAAACAACAGCAGGAGTATACCTGTCTTTTGAAGTTTATCACCTTTCTACATGTTTATGGGCTGCAAATGGCAATGTTTAACAAAGTAGATACTTGAAGTGTTAGTGTCATGACTACATTGAAGCTAAAGTCACACTCCTTCTTGCTGGCAAAGCAAAGTACACTTCCCTCTGCCAGCCTGGCCAACTCTATCCCAGAAACATTTGCACTGAGTGAAGATAGTGATGGGGGTAAAAGTTGGGAAACTGAGTCACCAGTCCACCCAATTTAGCCTTAATAAATTTTGCTTTTATTTATACAATTTCAGATAGAATTATTGCCCATTATAGTGACTGGACATATATTTATGCCAGACAAATAATAAGACAAGACCGAAGTGGTAAGTGGGTCCAAGTTACCACATTCTGGGATACCGCTCAGATGTTCTTCCATCTTCCATGATTGCTGCCGCCACGTTTGACCCCTTGGTCTGGTCCTTCAGTATTGTTTTTCAGTTTCTGGTCTGGTGTTTCTCCAGTTTAAGCCCCCATGTTCACTAAGGTCTTTTTTACATTTCTACAGTATGGCTTACTTAATTTTTGTCCAGTTGGCTTTTAGCACATCAACCCTTTGGATTTTAGATAACCCGTACTGTACACTCAGTTATCTAATGTCTCTGTTTTTTCTGCTGGATTTGCAGTTTCTGGGTCATGTAATCTTATGTCACCTTACCCTGGGTCTTCCCAGATTTTTTTTTTTAAATTTATCATTGCATATTTATGTTTCTCTTACTTCTTCCAACCCAAACAGGTTACCTTTGTTCTGTCAGCAATAACATTCTTTTAAACAAATCAGCAATCCTATGTAAAGGAAGAATTGGCTAAACCAGACTTATTCCAGCAAAGCTGTGACCTAAGTGTTATGTCATCTGGGCTCATTCAGTATCCATAATTACAAATAATTAAAAGTATAACTAACAAAGATTTTAATTGTACCATTTATCAAATCCTTCATTTTATATTTCAGTGTTATAAGTCAGTAAATATTGCTCTGTGCTACCCTCAATGTGTTAGAAGGTGTGGGGAGTTATGGAAAAAATGATGATTCTTCAGTGCCAATATTTCTTCTTTAAACTTGGGTTTTTCATTCAAAGTCCAGTTTTGTTTGTAAATGGTTAGAGAGAAATGGCATTAGAAATTTTCCTGTGAATGCATTTTGAGGGGTGTCTCAATTTTAGTTGTTTTTAATGATATCTATTATTAATATATTATTATTTTATTATTTATTATGGTTCTGCTGCATGCTTTCACTCACGATTTCTCTCCAGGTGGTGAAGAGGGAACAGTATTTCTATATTTTCATTGAAAGCTTCATAAGATGATGCACCATTGTGAGAGGCTGCAATGAAATGTTTGGAATCGCCATGTACCCTTCTGCCCAGGCTAAGCCTCTTCTTACACAGTACCCACCACTTTTCCGTGAAGCATCCCCATCAAAGGAAGGGGGAAGTCAACATGTACTGCTGTAACGTCCCACTGATGGATCTTCTGCTTGGAGGGACCCTTAGTCAAGAGTTTGCATCAGTGCATGTAGACATTTTTGTATCACTGAATACTACAGCACTGTGTAAACTCAACTCAAACTGCAAAAGCCTAACTTTGACTTTGAGTAGCATCCACAAACCAGCAAAAGTTATCTTAATCTGTGAATTTTCTGTACTTGGTGAGCCAAAAACTTTAAGAAGAAACTGCTTTAGATCAATTTTAGGTTCATGGAGTTTATACGGAGCAAGTCAAATAGTGGAAACCACATGGTAACTCTCCTATATATTGGATTAGTTTAGCCCATACCACATTACCAGGAAAGTTCAGAGCACCTCATCAAAATCCATTTTCACTTGTTTTCCAAGGGAGACGTACCTCTTTTTAGTTAAGAAGCCTGTGTCAGCTGAAAAAGTTGGGCAGAGGTGCAGGGACCGAAAACCTTCTGTCCAGTAAATCAAGGGAAGTGATTATTCCCCTCTATTTGGCACTGGTGAGGCCACATCTGGAGTATTGCATCCAGTTTTGGGCCCCCCACTACAGAAAGGATGTGGACAAATTGAAGAGAGTCCAGGGGAGGGCAATGAAAATGATTAGGGGGCTCGGGCACATGACTTATGAGGAGGGGCTGAGGGAACCGGGTTTATTTATTCTGCAGAAGAGAAGAGTGAGGGGGGATTTGATAGCAGACTTCAACTACCTGAAGTGGGGGTTCCAAAGAGGATGGAGCGTGGCTGTTCTCCGTGGTGGCAGATGACAGAACAAGGACCGATGGTGTCAAGTTGCAGTGTGGGAGGTCTAGGTTGGATATTAGGATAAACTATTTTACTAGGAGGGTGGTGAAGCACTGGAATAGGTTACGTAAGGCGGTGGTGAATTCTCCATCTTCAGAGGTTTTTAAGGTCCAGCTTGACAAAGCCCTGGCTGGGATGATTTATTTGGCGTTGGTCCTGCTTTAAGCAGGGGATTGGACTAGATGACCTCCTGAGGTCTCTTCCTACCCTAATCTTCTATGATTCTATGATATGCAACTCAAACTGCAGACATTTGAGATTGTTGTGAAACGTATAAATCCAGCGCTGTTGATATCATCCAGGCAGATGATATTCTGATCTTTAGAGAAACAAGGTGGGTGGGTTAATATATTTTAATAGATCAACTTCTATTGTTGAGATACAAGCTTTTGAGCTTATGCTCTACTTCAGCTTTGTGTTAGCTTGAAAGCTTGTCTTTCTCGCCAAGTTGGACCAATAAAAGATATTACCTGATATACCTTGTCTTTCTAATATCCTGGGATCGATGTGGCTACAACAACACTGTATACAATTTTGGTCTTTATTACTTTAGGGCTAGATCCAAAAAGGTGAGTTGGACTGAGAGGTTCAACAGCTAACGTTTAGGTATCCTGCCATGCAGTGGAATACACACCAGTCCCAAGTTAGGCTCCCAATGCAGTACATGAGGAGAATTAGGTGCCTAAGAACGGGATTCACAAAAGCCAGTATGCTGAGCAGGGAGTCACCTCAGGTATTCAGTAGAAAATGTTGAGGGGAGGGGTGTTGCCTAAGCCCCATCCATCAGAGGGAGTTAAGTCCCTAACTCTGGACTGCACAAAGATGCCTGACTTGTCTCAGGATTCACTGAGACGTCAGATTCCTGACTCGTCTCAGCCATGAACTCTCTCTGGAGTTAGGTGTCCAAGTCAGATCAGTCAGTCCTTTAATGCAAAAAAATAAACCCTAAGATGGTCCCCTCTCCCCTTATATCCATAGCCATGACTGGTGGGTGGAGCCCCAGTTTGGGGAGGCTAAACCCTATCTCCCCCTTCTGTCTTCCTCCCTCCTGCGGCCCGAGGAGCCCTGGACCAGCCGAAGCCCTGAGCCTCCCCCCAACCTACTTAGAGGAGCCGCAGGCTGGCCGGAGTTCCCGAAGCCATGCCTCCCCTCCGTAGATCCCAAGCTGCCCTGCAAAAATTCAAAAGCTCTTCTCTTCTTCTCTCTTCCGGAAGAAGAACCTGAGCTTTTACTATGCCCCAAGCAGGTTCCGGGCCAGTTGAGGAGGCAGTATGTGTTATTTATCACCCTAGGGAGTCCTGGGAGATTACTAATGAATCCAGGAAGCTGAATAGCACATACTCTCTCCTCAGCTGCCCCGGAACCTACATAGGGCATAATAAAAAGTAAAAATTTTCCCTGAGCAAACCACCAAACGCACAACTGGGGTCCCACAGCAGCACCTGAGCTAGGGGAGGCTGAGCCTCCCCTGGCCTATTATACCCGCTGCCCATATCTATAGCCCAATAATTAAATCACTCACTGAGGGCAAGGGAAACCCACGTGCAGATCCCCGCTCTGCCTGACTGGGAGCAGGGACTTGAACCCAGTTCTCAGACTGTCTAGTTAAATGCTCTAAATGCCAGGCTATAGTGTATTCTTTCTCAGTGTTTCCTGTTGGAGCTGTTCATCTTTGTATAAAATATTAAATAGTCATTGGGCCAGAGGGTGTGTGACTCTCTAGCCCGGTGATTAGAGCATTCACCTGGAAGATCCAGGTTCCAGCTCCCTGCTCCTATAAGCAATTAAATATTTTATACAAAGGGGAAGTGAGTGAGATAGGTGGGGAATGCCTAGTCTGAGGATCTGCTGAGCTGCTTGGCAGTGTCAGGACTTTGCTTTGTGCATGCGCACCAGCAGAAATGTAGATACCTCGGCAATTTAGGCAGTATCCTGGAGTTTTTATATATTTGGACATAGGCACCTAAAGTTAGTTCCCTTTGTGGAACTAACCCTTAGTTTCCTGTCCTTTGTTATGATCAGATCCTATTGTTGGTTTCAAGACTGTGTGTAGTCATTACAGGGAAAGGGGGAAGTCAGAACATTAAAAGTTACTGATAATTCTAAGAAGATGATGAAAAATTCAGTTTTCTAATAAGATTTACCAAACCAAGTTACTACACTAACTCAGCATGTTAGAGCAATGCTATTGTTTCAGTATCCTGCCCAGTTTTATACATGCTTGCAAAAGAAGTTATGCCTTAAAGGCTTTCATGCACATTGATTAACAATAAAAATGGTGTAACTTAGAAGCCTTTAAAAAGAAAGCTGTGAATTGTTTCTGGTTGTGTTAATTACAAGAGAGATTGTGAGTTTATACAACTAAATAATTGCTACAGATGTGTTTTTGAATAATGTTCTGTTAATCTAAAATTATTCTCTTTTCCTAACCCATGTATCCAATTCTACTTTAAAGAAAATGGGTTTCCTAAATTATGAACCCTTAAACTTTAAACTTCAGATGAACAAAGTATCTGTGTATGAATTGAATTTAAAGAGAATTCACTTCCTGTATCTGATACCACATAAACGTATTATTTCTATTGTGGTTTGACTCTGAGCTCCATCGTAATAATCATCTTGATGGAAGATTTAGGCTGTCTCTAAAGCATAGTACGTTACAGAGATATCCTTGTAGTACTTTGGGTGGGAAGTCCAGAGTAAGGAGGAAGAGGGAGAAAAGGTCTCATATTTATTATTTTTCTACCTGTACTGGGTGTACAAAGTCACACTAGATGATAAATATCTGGAACATTATTTAACATTACTCTAGGTCTTGGTGGAGATCAGAAACATCTGGAGCATTATTGAATGTTGAGTGTAATAAAGTTGCAAAGAGGTAATGTAGAATGCTGCCAGTTGTGCCATTCTACAGGATTACAATACATAGACAAAGACAGCTTTATAGTCCGATCAGGGCCAGAGAGAGCCAGAAATTACATATGGCTCGAAAAAAAAAATGCCAAGAATAAACTAAGCTTCCTTGCTGGAAGAAAGCCAGATGTATTTTCTGAGCTGTACTGGCAAAGGCCAACATTGTTAAATACCAAAGAAAGTAACTGCAACAGAAGGCAGTGGCTGGTGAAACTGGTTTGAGAGATTGAGGCTCATTATATAGGTATCATGGACCTACATCCCCGCTGCATAGCAAATGTTTTATACTGTACTGTCAGCGTGCAAAGCAGCCCAAGAGCCAGCATAGCAATCCACAGGAGGATTAGCCAGTGTGTTTCTTCTAGACCTTAAAATATATGGATCTGTGAATCACTCTGCCACCAGAGGTTTTCCATTATGCCATTCCCTGTGGCTAGCATAGGGGGCAAAACCATTGTGTCTCTGAGACCTCTAGTGATTGCTGTCCAGAGTAATGAGCACATCCCTACCTCCTGAATTGTACTGTTTGCTCCTCAGTCATAGTCCAGGCTCCAGTCTGGAGAGCTTGCAAACATGTGATGTTTGCCTAGAGAAGTCTTCTCTTTAATGTAACTGCTTTTCAATAATGTCTACATACATTTCTTTCAGAACTTCTAAGAAAAAAATAGTTATTTAAAAATAATACCAAAGTAGTGGGTAAATAGTCTATACAGCATCCCATGGGTTTGCGGCCAACTCCATCCTAAATTCTGCGTCCTTGAGACCACCTTGGTACCTTTTCTGGTCATGAGACCATGCTGCTTACAGACCACAAGGGCCTGGAATTTACAACACAGAATGTCTGGACCAGACCTCCAAAATGCATTCAGAGTAGAGATGAGTGGCTAACCTCTAGGGAAGTAAGCAAGGTGTATAATATAGATAATTCTTTTAAGATGCTGAACATGAAATTTTTATAAACATTCCTGACCAGGGCTAAAAGGATTTGGATGTGGTCCTTCAATCAATGCTCCATCAATCAATAAACTGTGATTGGAAAGAACCTAAATTTGGAAAGCAGCCCTGTACAAGAAAGCCATAAAGCCCCAGCATCTTTGGGTACATCTACCCAGGGATAACAGACCCATGGCTGGACAAGTTCAGCTGTCTTGATTTTACGGGGCTAAAAAATGCTGTATAGATTCTTGCAGGGTCCTGAAGTTTGGGCTCCAGCCTGAGCCCGAATGTCTATACAGCAACTTTTCAGTCCGGAGGCTGAGCCCCATGAGCCCAAGTCAGCTGACCTGGGGCATCTGTGGAATTTTTCTCGCTGCGTAGAAGTAAGCTTTATTCCTATCCTCCTCTTGTATTTTTGGGATAACCTTTATATCACTTTCCCTCTGAAATACCATCCATAAGATATTTTCACTGCGGTCTTACAAGGTCTTATTTATAGGAGAATGGGACTTAGCCTAGAGGGACGCTGAAGCCCTGGGCTGACTCGTGTTCTTTCTGCAGTCTGAACATGGCACCCTTGTGTCATGTCCTGTCTCGACAAGTTTTAATTTTAGAAGCTTTTATTTTTTGTAGGATCACATAGCTCTGAAGGTAACCTACACGAGTTGATGCAAACAAAACCACCAAGCACCAGGATACGATTCCTGCATATGAACCTAAAAAGGGTACATCCACAAGGTGCTGCTTTTCCTTATCCCTCATGAGACACTTACTGAGAAACTGCTGTGCTGCCATGTAATAGCTGTTTTCATGAAGCCCGTCTGACAGCAAGTTATGCCCTTTCTCCTTAGGACTCCGTTAAATTAAATGCAGACATTGACACAGCAGAAAGTTATGGATTTGGCTTTTTCATTTAACTGAGCTATTTATCAGGAAACTTCACTGGCTAGTAGAGCCATTTGAGGCCGTATCTGTTTGTTCCTCTCATAGGATTGGTCCAATCTACCCTCATCCCACCTTTTCGCAAGCCTTTACCTTGAACTTGTGGACAAATATTATCTTTCTATAGTCACAGAACTCATTTTTTAAAGAAAAACATTTCCTGGTTTAATTTATATCTATGCAGTATCTGCAGTTCACCAGCTCAGGGCCTAAAACTTACTCAAAGTCAATTTTTTTCTTTTAAATATTCTGCCTCATCTGATGCTCTGGAGAGAGGGGAAGAGTAGCTGTCAGTCCCAAAAGCCTGTTATTCCTCACATCTATGATATTTGTTTCCCCTGAGCCTGCTTACTGAAGTCCAGAGCACCACCTCTACTGGGTATCCTCTGCTGCATGGAAATACTGCAGCTGAGACTAGATATTGTATAGGGATGGGAACTTCCTTAGTGATACCAAGAAATAATAAATATTGTTGCAAATCTTGTAGAGGCAAAACCAGGCTGATGTCAGGTTTAGGATCTCGGCTAAATCTCCTTTAATTTATAATTACACATATGCCACTCACGGATATTAACAAAGTTCGACATATAACTGTTAGCACAATTTGGCCCTCAGCATACTGGACAGAAAGGTGGCTGAAAACAGTAGGGTTTTCAGTGGTTGGTGCACATTATTTTTTTAATTGGAAATTTTCCTCTTTGTAGCTGTGTTTTAATGGTGTTACTCAATTACATCCAAAGGTATACTATTAATGGATTGTATCTGGTGATAATGCAATTAAATGGATCATTGGGAGGAAAAAAGTCATTTAAAATAATGAGAATCTTTATGGTAGTGGTATGATTTAAGTGACCATTTTCTGATTTATTAGAGTTATACTGTGAAATCTATAATAGTGTTTTAAAACAGCCTTTTCAAAAGTTGATATTTTTCTTCACACTATTTTGGTATAAGAGCCTATCTAGAACCCTTGAAACCCCACCAGTCTATTCACTGTTTTTGTATGCCACTTAAGAGTTCCATGCATTTACCTAAGGAAACACTTTATAGTATCAGGGACTTTCATCCACTGACTCCCTCTTACGTTTCTCTCTCCACTGTGCATCATTTTACATCTCTCCAGCGTTGTCCTACCCAGACTAACATGACACTTTTTGACTTATGAATGAGACATGGTCTAAAAAATACTTAATTATCTCTTGTTTATGAACACTTTGAGATGAACTATGAAAAAAGCTTGTGAGGTTGTATATGGCTTTTTGCTGAATAATAATAATTTTTACTTTGTATCAAAACATTTTAGAGCCCAATCCTGGGAGGAGTTCCAAGGAAGTGCAATAGGCTAGCTGGTTAGATCTCATTTGGAGGATGAGGGCATATCCACTGTCCTGATTCGCCTCTCATTTATAATTTATAATATAGTATACAATTGTATTATAATATTATTATAGTTTATAATATATGGGGGGACTGGGGCCTAATTTTGAGACCAGAATAAACATGTATAAACACAGGAGGGAAAATGGTAGGGAGAACAAGGGAAACAGTGATACAAGACACAGTTGTGTGGTCTAGTTAGTGTGTTACATGCTAATTCCAATTTAATTACAAGTAAGAATAAATGATAGACTCCTTGCATTTGGAATGCACAACCCACATTGTCTATCTGTCTGAGGTTGCGGGAACAGTGCTGGGGTTCTCCAGCCAGTACTGCTTGTTCCCTATTGTGCTAGTTGGTGCTTCTGCCTTTTACTGCTCTCAGGAAGGCCTTTGGTAGGCCATTGACTTCAGTGGAGTTACTCCTGCGCTATAGTGGCATGGAAAAAGCATCAGGTCTCTCATCTCTACATTTCTTTATATTGGTCTTTCTCTTTAAATACTGTCTTGCCTGAGAGTATTTAAAATGTTTCCTTTTTGTTATGCAACAATATTTGTTTCAACAAAGAAAGATGCTCGGAACACCATAATCTTTCTCGCCAAACAGTGTTTATAGCCCTACGTACAAAGAACTATGATAATGATTTCTAGCATCTGTTTGTTAAAGTCATTTCCTCAAAGTAGTGATATGCACAATTCACTGGGGATGACGACTCTTCTTTTTTTCCTTAGCATACATATTTTAATGGATGGTCACTTTCTTAAACAGCTATTAAGTTCCATTATCTGATGGCTGAACAAAGGTTGTATTACTTGCTTTTTATAATGACTTCCAGAAGAAAGGTCCAATAACTGGGGCCCTTATTCATGAGAATTGTCCCACTATAATCAGCATGATTTTCACATAAGCAAGAGCAATAGGATTGGGCCCCAATTTATTTCTAGAACATGATAATATTTTATATAGTATTACAAAAGGGGCTGATTGTTGGGGTAGCCTCCGAGACCTCTTCAACTCAGGTCCCCAAGAACTCAGTTCAACTCTGGTCTCATCACTCAGGTTCCTTTAATGGAATTTAATGTAATAACCCAAATTTCTGCACCCTCCCCAGAGGTGGTGGTGTGAAGCTAATGGTCCAGACTTTCCAATCAAGCCATGCACCTACAGTGGGGGCCAGGAGCAGCTTCCATATGTGTTTAACCAGTTGGGGTGAGTCAGAAGAAGCTGCAGAAAAAAAAGCTGTAGGCAGTTTGGCCTTGTGGATCTAGGTTGGTCCCTGGAAGACACTGAGTGAGCTGAGCCACCTCTTAACCCAGAGCAGAGATGCTGGGCCTAATTATTCTCCAAGAGTGGGTTGCTCTTGTGCTCTTTGTTTCTAGCCAGGCTTTAAAAATCTGGAGTCTAGTACATTTGTATCCTGATTCTGTCACTGATTTCTGCTGCGATTAGGAAAACTGATGTGCAAGACTCTGAAAATCTGCCACTATTTGGCAGTGAGGCAATGATAGCTAACCTTTTAAAGCATTGTGATTTGATATCAGGTTTGCTCAGTACAACTCTGTCTCTCCTAGTTCTTTCTGCTTGTTTAAGTGTGAAGATAATTTGTGTTTCTCCAAATTTTAAATTGCTTATATCTATTGGTGATGGTGGAGAAAAATGGTTTGTTATGCTGGAATTCAGTCTTAAGGATTCTGTCCACCAATATTGGACTCAGAGCCACATATCTGAATTTTTTTGTGGGGCATGAAGTGTGAGCTGTATGCAGTAAACACAGCAAAATGACACCTACATATTAGCAACTTTGAAGGGGTTAAACTGTGTACAACAGTGCAAAAAGTGGGATTAGCAGTCCTTATTACCACACAGGGGACCTGTGCTGGTCCATCTGTTCTGGACTGAACATTAATTGTTGGTGAAATGTCAGAAACTGAAAATGCTGAGGTCAAATTCCCATCTCATTTAATGTGTATGCAACTTGGTTTGAATTAAGTGAATTCACTGGGGATGGCGACTCTCTTTTTTTCTTAGCATACATATTTTATGTATTTTACATATTTCTCATTATATTCATAAAGTGAGAGTAAGATCTAGTCCAAATGTTTATATTAATAGCACAAAAAGTGACTGCTTGCCTATTGCTTTCCTCACAGTGCCCTTGCTCAGTGTTTCACAGTTGTTCAAGGCACATGTGCTAAACTGGAGTATTTAAACTGACTTCTTTCATAAGACAGGACGAGGGCAAGAAAAGGTCTTTAAATTTTTTCCGGTGCTAAACTGTGGAAAGGAAATTCCAAAAAAAATAAAAGGCAAAAATTGTGAAGGTTGGTTCAAGTAGTATGCTGTATTAATTGTTATAGGACAGAGAGAGAGTGATCTTCCTTGCATTACCTATAAATATGCTCACAGCCAACCATGTGCATTACGTTGGATCATGTCTGATGTATACGTGTGTCATAAATATAAAGGGAAGGGTAACAACCTTCCTGTATACAGTGCTATAAAATCCCTCCTGGCCAGAGGCACAAAATCCTTTTACCTGTAAACGGTTAAGAAGCTCAGGTAACCTGGCTGGCACCTGACCAAAAGGACCAATAAAGGGACAAGATACTTTCAAATCCGGGGGTGGGGGAGAAAGGGAGGTTTTGGTCTGTCTGTTCAGTATGCTTGCTGGACACAGATCAAGGAAGCAAGCAATCCAACTCCATTAGAATTAGTAAGTACTAGTAAGGGAATGTGTTAGCTTATTTTTGTTTTGGCTTATGATTTTCTCTGTGCTGAGAGGAAGGTGTATTCCTGGTTTTCTTTTTGTAACTTTAAAGTTTGGTCCAGAGGGAAATCCTCTGTGTTTTTGAATCTGATTGCCCTGTAAGATTATCTTCCATTCTAATTTTACAGAGGTGCTTCTTTTACCTTTTTTCTTTCTAATAAAGTTCTGTTTCTTTTAGAATCTGATCGGGGTTTTTTTTTTTTTAGTGTCCTAAAAAAACCCAAGGTTGGTCTGTGCTCATCTTGTTTATTCTCAAGCCTCCCCAGGAAAGGGGGTGTTGGGGCTTGGGGGGATATTAAGGGGGAGTAGGAACTCCAAGTGGTCCTTTGCCTGAGTTTGTCTAAATCACTTGATGGTGTCAGCGTTACCTAATCCAAGGTACAAGTGAGAATTTGTGCCTTGGGGAGTTTTTAACCAAAGCTGGTAGAAATAAGCTTAGGGGGTCTTTCATGCAGGTCCCCACGTCTGTACCCTAGAGTTCAGAGTGGAGAGGGAACCCTGACAACGTGTAACACACAAGTCAAAAGCATTGGGTGTTAGCCGACGGCCAAGGATGTTTGGTGAGGTGCCAGCTATGCCCGTTTATACCATCCGTGACTTTAACCACTAGGATGCACTGTCCCTTCGCGGCGGGCAGCCCGGGCTAGGCTGACGGATGCCCCAAGGTCCTAACCACCTGTGACTTTAACTGCTAGAGCTCAGAGCTCCTTCGCAGCGGGCAGTCAATACTGACTGAGAGGTGCCCCAATGGCAGCACTAAGAGCCTCTCCACACCCGTGACTTTAACTGCTAGAGCTCAGAGCTCCTTCGCAGCAGGCAGCCAGGATTGACTGACAGGTGCCCCAAGAGTTTGCCCCGTGGAGGCGGCACAACTCAACGCTAGGCTCTTAGTACTCTCACCTAATGGCCAGGCTTTAGAGCCAAAACGGCTGAGGTTCTTTAATTGTGTTGGCTGCTTTACAGTAAACCAGAGAAAACAAGTCAGGCTTATGCATAAATGGTTACCAAAATTTATTAAGCTAGATTCTAATCATGTGGTTACAAAATTGCTAGTGCCTACTTATTTAAATGTAGAGATGTTACACACACAAACAAGTTACAAAACTGAAGCCACAATCCCAAAGAAAGAAAACAAAGTATAGAGCTCTATTTCAAAATATGTGTACACTAAAGATAGGAGATCAGGTGTGGGTGCTTCTTACCCTCCTTGCATCTCTCAATTCCAGCGGTGCCAAGCCAGGATCGGTCACTCAATTCCGCGGAAAGACGAATAAGGGACAAGGCGTAGGGACCCTCTTAGCTGCAGAAGCCTTGGGAGGCTGTCACTTATCTGACCAGCAGATAGATAGTGAAAAGTACTCAAAAATCATGGTGCTGTAGATCCCCTACTTATACCTCTGTACTCCTTTATTCTCTTTCTCCTTTCTTATGCCAAATTGGGGCTGGTCTGTCGGGGTGACGCTAGCTTTCGCAAGAGTAGTTTACACTTGCAAGGGAGAGAAACAATAAGTTTCGACTACTGGACATTTCTTTTATCAGGGTAAATATTTTCCCACCTAGGATGTTGGTGTGTGTGCATCACGCTATTTAGTAGGGGCTAAGAGCCATGTCTGTCACAGGGCCTCTGCCTGCTGTGAGCTTAATCGTTGTATCTGTTCCCAGAGGCACATTGTAGCAGCACACCTGTGCTTTCACAGCTTCAAAGGCTGTGCTGGAATATATGTTAAGTGCCCTGTTCCGGCTTCCTCCTGTGTTTCCAGCAATGCTGGTCTGAGGGGGGGGTGGGGGGTGGGGGGCTGGCTGGCTGGCTACATTGGGTTAGGACTCTTATGGACCTCAGACATTTGGGATGAGCTTGTCTGACTTGTGGAAGTATAAGGAGGACAGTATATTTATGAGTATGAGGGAAAGAGAGAACGTGACTCCTTTGAGCGACTTCTCTTATTAAAAAAGAAAAGGAGAACTTGTGGCACCTTAGAGACTAAGTATCCAGCCTATTATTTACTGTCTCACCACTAAGGGAGTTCTCCTTTGGCTTGGGCAGTAAAGGCTTCTGCTTTTGGTGCTGAAAGACCCTTCTAAGATCCCATGATGCCCATGTGATTTGTTTGTATCAAAGAATGTGGATTGTCATAACACCTTTCTTGTCTCAGACGTTTGCAAACTTGTTCAGAAACAATCTTCTGCATGTGCAAAAAAAAATTAGTATTTATTTGAAGTTATAAATTACAGCAGGCTGCCTTTCTTTGCCCTGGGTGACTACCCCATTGGCTAAAACAAACAAAAGAATGCAAAAAGACTATCCATGAATAGAACCATGCCCATCCCTCAGCCTGCTCCTTCCTTAGTAGCCTGAGAAAAGACAGAGAGAAAAGATGGCTTTGCAACATGGCCAAAAGTTTAACAAATCTGGGCACTGGTGGGTCAGGGAGAGCAAATTCTAAAACCAAGGACCCCTCACCTCAGCAGTTTCCTTTCTTTTATTCCATGAATACTCCATCTCAAGTGGTTCTGCTGATCTCATCTATGACCATATGTCACAGAGAGAGACAATCTCTTAGGTGTCCAGGTCCCAAACCATTTAAGGCATTTATAATTTAAAACTGACACCTCAAGTTCTACTCAGAAGCTTACTGAAAGCCAATGAATATTATGGTGCACTGGTTTAATGTGCTCCCAAGGTGCAACTCAGTAAATAGATCACAGCATTCTGCACTTGCTTCAACTTTTAAATGCTCCCAAACTGTAATCCCTCATAGAGTGTATGATAGCAATCTAATCTTGAGGTGACAAAGGCATGGATAATTGTGATAAGGTCAATATCAGAGAGAAAAAGTCAGAACTTGTCTTGCCAGATGCAGATGGAGAAAGTGCTGTTTCATGTGGGGGAGGGAGAGACCAATACCAACCAGGTATCACCTTGATGTATTTTTCTATTCTGTAAGGCAATGATGGTGCAGTATGAAATCCTAGATGAAATAGAAACTATGCATTACTTCTGTTGACTAACTTAAAATCCCATTTGGCTAATGTTAACATGAGCTACACAGGTAACCAAAGGAGAATATATGATTACATGGAGTAGTAGTTACAGAAGCATTCATTTAATATTGTTACAAGCTACTGTTGATTATTACGAGTGACAGGAGAGCAGTTTGCAGATGAACTACTGTATAGAGGAAAAAGAACGAGGAGTACTTGTGGCACCTTAGAGACTAACAAATTTAGTCCAAGGTGCCAAAGGACTCCTCGTACTTTTTGCTGATACAGACTAACACAGCTACCACTCTGAAACCTGTATAGAGGAAGAAATGCTGTTCAGTTTAAGAAGGAATACTTTGATCCTTTGGCAGTTTTGTCAATGTTTTCCATTACAAATAAGAAGTTTAACATTATACATTAAAAGCTTGTGTATTTAAACCTTTTATGGTCCATACCACTTTAGGTAGAAATACAGTAAATTGCCACACTTTATTTCTGTAATTATCTTGTAAAAGTGCCAGTTGATATTGTCCTGAAGTTTATGTTCAGCACACGTTAACACCAGTCATATTTTGGACAGCTTGCATATGCTCAATTTGATTGTCTCTTAGGGAAATAAAATTGTTTAAAAATACATCTCTATTAAAAAGATCTAAAAATTATGTACTTTGAATAATTAAATGAACTACAGAGAGGAGAAGGTTGATAATCAGCTCACGTATAGTATGATTAGAACAATCTGCAGAATCATTTCTTGTATTCATACATTTTTCCAGGATTATATGTAATTATGAAACATTTTTTTTTAATCTCTGCAGGAGCTTGGAAGTAACAGCCCTCCGCAGAGGAACTGGAAGGGAATTGCAATTGCACTGCTGGTGATTCTAGTTGTATGTTCACTCATCACTTTGTCTGTCATTCTTTTAACCCCAGGTAATCTCTCTCTCTCTTTTTATATATATTCTTACTGAAGACATTTTGATTCATAATGTAATTTTCAAAATGACTTATAAGTATAACATTAACACTTGTCTTTGCTCATTTTAACTTCTGGCTGCTTGAATTTCAGTATCCAAAGTAGGCACAGAGTGACCTCTATGATGCACATTTGGACCTGCCATTATACATCCACTCAAAATCCCCATTGGCTTCCGTATATGTGAAATTAATTAAAGTCATGGGTGGTTGCCTCCTGGTGTATTTTCAGATCCCTGGGTATATATAGAAAACTTTGTTTAAAATGTGCTAATACTGAACATGAAATTTTTATATCCAGCCACATCAGTGTATATGTATCTCTCACTGTCATATACACACAATAAATCAGAGAGAACTGAAGGTATTTATTTAACAACTGATTTGCAAAAATAATATTAATATGCCTATTCAGCAAGTCTGGACAATGTAAGTTCCTACACATGGATGTTTTAGTTTTGCTGCAAGTTTTCTTTATTCTAATTTATCCAAGACATATTTTTAGTGGAAGTCCTTTTTCTGTTGGGATAGCAAACATTTAAACCAGGATAGAAGCCCAGATAGAAGGCAACATTGAACATGTTGCAAAGAAAAGAAAAAATTCATTGATTTCTCCCAATCAGACAGAGATTATTTAAAATAAGTGAACTGAGATGCATATATCAGTGGTAAATATTGGTCTGAAAATATTCTGTATTGGAAATGTTATTCATTTGGTTTGTATTTGAATGTGCTTTTTAAGTTCCATAGCCTTGGAATTTGCAAACCATTGATGAAGCTATATATTTTCCTGATTAATTTTCACTCAGTTGCATTTGTATATTTTTTGCATAATTATCTAGTATACTTTATGAATCAATAATTAGATGTTACAAATTCATTTGTATATTTTAGTATTTGCTGTTTAGGTTAATTTAGCATTAATTGAATCATCACACTGGAAAGCTTAGATATGATGGACCAAATTTAAGTTAGACTCCTAACAACCCTGTTAGTCTCCCTTAGCCTGTGGTTATGTTGATGTAATTTACACACTACGGAGCTGGCAGAAAGTGTAAACAGGCTGTGAAAAATTCCTATAACTCATAACCAAGGGACAAGTAGAAGTGCTATCTGGGCAAGTAAACGAGTCAGATTATCTGGCCACTGGAAAAGGGCTACGAAGTAAGCAAAGAATGGGCTGAATGATAGCAGGCACAGAAGCTTGGAGCTGCTTCTCAGTCAGGGAGGGGGCCAGATTGTCTGGGAAGGGAGCAAAGAGGACAAGGCTGCCACTTGTGAGGAAAGGTGGCTGAACAGAGCATGCCTGAGTGCTAGACTGTGCTGCTTTCCCTGTATTATGGAGATATCCACTATGTACACCCACGGCTGGGAGGTTCGTAGCCACCACTCTCAAGAGAAAACAAAGGGTAGTGGTGGTTGGTGACTCCCTTCTGAAGGGGGATCCATCTGTAGGCCTGAGCTGGCATCCCAGGAGATGTGGTGCCTGCCAGGGACCCATATCTGAGATGTTATGGAAGGATTACTGAGGATCATCTGCACCTCAGACTATTACCCCATTCTGCTCACTCATGTGGGCAATAATGATACTGAAAAAGATATGACTCTGAGCAGATCAGAAGGAGCACAGGACTCTTGGAGTGCGGGTGAAAGATTTGGGGGCACAGATGGTGTTCTCTTTGATCCTTCCAGTGAAGGGTAGGGGTTCCAGCAGAGAGAGACATATTCTGGAGGTAAATGCATGGCTCCACAAATATTGTTGCCAACAGGGCTTTGGTTGTCTTGACCATGAGATCCTGTTCCAAGTAGAGATGGGGTCCACTTTCAAGGAAGGGGAAAAGTATCTTCAGATACAGACTGGCAAACCTAGTAAGGTGGGCTTTAAACTACGTTTGATGGGGCAGAAGACAAATGCCAACAGATAAGTCCAAAACATGGAGACCTGGATGAAGGGTAGGAATCTGTGGGGGACATGGGAAATTGCAGTATGGACAAAGGAGAGACAAGGAGGAATATAGAGCAGAAATCTAATAATCATCTTAGAGGTCTGTATACTAGTGATTGGATGACTAATACAGTGAACATCTGTGTGAATGGGTTAGGATCTGAGGCTAAACTAGGAAAAGTTGGGCTAATCTAACCCCAGTTAGAGGGGAGCGGATTCTTCTGGGGATCAAGAAAGGTAAATTTGGGAGCATGTATGTCATGATATACCCAAAGCCACCCTAGTGACTGAAGTATATTTCTTTCTTTTCAAGGAGAGGATTTCTTGTTTGAGGGGATGGCAAAAGCTAGAAAGAATTATGCTGAAACTCAAAGCAATTAAAGTCAGTTTTGGCCCTTATGTTTGAAAACCTATTGTTAACAGTGGCAAATTTGAAGGAGTATTTCAAAGCCTTCAGAGGCAAAGATTTTTTTAAAAAAACCCTCTACAACATATGGACTAACACTATGTTATGTTGTTAGAATGTATGTCCCCCCTTACACTGGTCTTTGCCAACAGTTCAAGTCACACAAGTGAAAACCAGTATTGTTATGTCAGTTGCTATGATTTCCCTAAGAAACTTCCCAGTTTGGTGTAATTAACAGAATCTGCTCTGCAAGGATCTAGGATTGGAAAAAGAAGGATTTTATGCAGGTCAGGAATGAAGGACATAGAGAGCTTTGAGAGGAAGCTTGCATCACAACTGCTTGGTGTCTCGAGCCCGTGCTGTCCACACCTCATTTTCCGGAGCAAATAATTTATATTATTATTCTAATTATTTATTATTTTATAAAACTTTTAAAAACTAGTTAGGTAAACTGAGATTTTTGCTTATATGTGTTAAATACTGTAGTTGGATTAGTTGGTCTCAAGTGTCTCAAAGGCAACTGGGATGTCTAGCATTAGAAAAAAATAGACTACATCTTGTAAATCTAGAAACAGAAATAATCACTGGTCATTAGTACTTGTAGTTGGTCTAAATCTGCCTTAATAAAATGTAATCTTTTTGTAAAAATCTTCCTGTGAAATACACTTGATAGGAATTAGTATGTTTAGCGCAGTAGTGACAGTTAAGTTTCATGTTATCTCAGGATCATTCAGAATATATTGCTTCCAGTTTCTAATACCACTAGTCTGAGCAAACTACTTTGAAGATGAAGAGTGCTTTATAATCTTTTTCTTCTCATCCCAAAGTATCTTAATGGACACAGGGAGCAGTACAGTGTCACCATTTATTTCTGTCCATGGTTTGTTTCTCCATGAAGCCCAGCCTGGTCATGACCCTGCATATCATATCCCACCATTGAGTTGGTGGTTGGCCTCTAATTCTGACTGACTTTGGTTGCATGTGTGGGTTTTTTTTTGGCATCCTATTACATGTTTGTCTTCTGCAGTGTCCCCACATTCTGAAACTTTTCATTTGCAGCCAGTCCTGTACCCTGATTTCACATCCTACTCTTCTTTGAACTTTGTTTGCCTTAAAATCATTCCTTCTTTACACGTTATCTTCCAAAGAACTGTCATTGTTACAGCCTTCGGCCTTCTGATGTCTGTTTCATTTAATGCAGTTGGTTTCAGACCAGAGAGTAATGCTTTTAAGTACACTGGTTTGATACATTTTCACTTTGGTACCAAATGTAATGGTGAAATTATGGATGGATAAAAACCAAATTCTGTGTAGCATTTGTATCTAAAGAACATCTCCTTTTAATCACATTCTTGGTGGAACTGGTTAAGCTTCCTAGGTATACATAAAATTGTACTTATTCTATGACTTCTTTGCTGCTGCTGCATTTCAACACTTTATCTGTTTCCCCTTTTCCAATATACAGCCACCTTATCTTACAGCAAACTTTGATTTGAACGTGTTGCTTAATTTTCCATCAATTCTGATAATACTAGAGGCTTTGTACACTTTTATAATTGTAGTTATCCTATAAGTAAACCATGTGATTTTATGGCTTTCCATAATGTTTTTTCTCCAAACTGAATCCAATACCTTCATGTAGTTGATGAAAACAGCAAACATCTTAAATCTCCATTGTCCCTTTCTTCCATCAACTGTCAGAGCATGACATCAGCCTAATCTGAAGCAGCACTAAATCTTACCTACCACTTCCTCTAAAAGTGGCCTTAATCTGTTGACAATAACTTTCCCAGTATTTATAATAATCTTACGGCTCTATAATTATTCACATTGGTAGGATCTCTTTTTTTCTGAATTGGTACAACTATTGCCTTTAATCAGTCATTGTATCTCCTCTTGTTCCCATACTCTATTATATATTTTTTCCAAATGCTTTGAATAGTGCTTGTCCTGCCAGCTTTTAGCAGCTTATCTGTTATATTGTTTAACCCTGTAGCTTTCCCATTTTTAGCTGCCTTATTTCTCTTTCTCTTTCTATTTCTTCTTCTGATGGTGGTTCAATGCTGGTAGCCATTCTACATTGCAAGCTGCCCTGTTCATCCAGCATGTCTAGAATGCTTGCATCTGGATGAAATACAGGGTTCAGCACTTTGTTACAATGCTCCTTCCATATTTCCAGCACCTCTTTGGCATTTGTTGTCAGTTCACCGGTAGCCTTTCTTATGATTTGCATCATTGGCCTGATTGTGTGTCCATACAGCTTAACCATTTTTTATATTGTTCTCATATCTTTTTTTCTTGATGCCTCTTCTAGTTGTTGAGCCTCTTCTTTCCAGCACTTTTGCTTGTTCAGTCTTCACTGCTTTGCACACTTTTACTACTTCTTCTTTCCTCGCAGTCTTGGCTTGTTTACACTTTTCTTGTAATGTTCTTGTTTCATTGTTGTCCAGCTTTCCCATGTTTTCTTACGCCTTCCAATAACTTTCTCTAGTGTATTTTGTACTGCTTCCTATAATATTTCCCATCTGTTCTGTAGTGACATTTCTTCATCATAAATTAATGGCCTGAAATGCCCTCCAAACCTCATCTTGTATGCTTCCCCCACAGAGCTATCCTTTGACTTATCAAGATCAAATTTGGGTCCAGTTGCACCCATCTTTGCTTTGCACTTTAACTTAATCTTTCCCATTAGTAGTTCATGATCACCGCCATGCTTGGCACTTCTGTAGAGTTTAACATCCATCAATTATCTTCTATGCTTTTGACTGCTAATCATGTGGTCGATCTGGATTTTAGTTTGCCCATCTGGTGAGTTCCATGTAACCTTGTGAATATCTTTGGCAGGACTTGTTTTCCTCAGTGTGTATCTCACAGCTAGTTCTTAACCTTTCCTTGTTATCATTTATAATGTTGTCTAGGCATGGCTAAGTCTAATAATGCATATTGCTGTGTCCAACACAAATAATAGCTTTTGCTTGTAGTTAACTAGCAGATTTAATTGCATTGTGGGGCATTCAGAGTAACAGCCGTGTTAGTCTGTATTCGCAAAAAGAAAAGGAGTACTTGTGGCACCTTAGAGACTAACCAATTTATTTGAGCATGAGCTTTCGTGAGCTACAGCTCATCCAATGAAGTGAGCTGTAGCTCACGAAAGCTCATGCTCAAATAGATTGGTTAGTCTCTAAGGTGCCACAAGTACTCCTTTTCTTATTGTGGGGCATGTAATTTCCTGCCTAATACCTAGAACTAAGCAGGTGTCACATGAATACATGCTGTGTATTTCTAAAGCTTCAAACAGTAATTCAGATCCTACTTATTGTTCCCAAGAGAAAAACAAATGTTCAATAAGATAACTTATATATGAATTTATGACATTAGTTCCATACAAATATTGACATTAATAAAAATAATAAAAAGAAGAGCTCTGTATAAGCTAAAAAGCTTCTCTTTCAGAAACAGAAATTGGTCTAATAAAAGATATTACCTCTCCCACCTTGACATTAATATAGACATTGTCTTTTCATCTTCTTTTGTAAAGGATATAAGCAGTGCTAAAACCAAAGAAAAATTATTTACCCAGATTTCAAGGATTTTTATTATGACACGAAATAAAACTTGAATTTGTAGAACTAATTGGAGCAGATATTCATTATATTGATAATGAGGGATACAGGCAGAACTAGTGATATCTTACTTATTGTTAAAAGAGAATCAGACTGAAGAAGTAAAAAATACAATATAGAAAAGTGCAGGAACTTGTTCATTTTATGTTGCTTGCTCATACTATGAATCTCCACTGATTCCTATATTTCCCAAGAGTCTTCTAATAGCATTTGTGTTTAATTCCAAATACCATAATATGAAGGTCATGGGGGAGGAAAAAATCATAGCTTGTTAGATACTATATCACACATGTAGAATATGTTTATTCTGGTACTCTTGACTGGGTTTAGGTTACTTTCCTCAAGCTAATACTGAGCCCTGGTCTACACTAGGACTTTAGGTCGAATTTAGCAACGTTAAATCGATTTAAACCTGCACCCGTCCACACAGTGAAGCCCTTTATTTCGACTTAAAGGGCTCTTAAAATCGATTTCCTTACTCCACCCCTGACAAGTGGATTAGCGCTTAAATCGACGTTCCCAGCTCGAATGTGGGGTACTGTGGACACAATTCGATGGTATTGGCCTCCGGGAGCTATCCCAGAGTGCTCCATTCTGACCGCTCTGGATAGCACTCTCAACTCAGATGCACTGGCCAGGTAGACAGGAAAAGAACCGCAAACTTTTGAATCTCATTTCCTGTTTGGCCAGCGTGGCAAGCTGCAGGTGACCATGCAGAGCTCATCAGCACAGGTGACCATGATGGAGTCCCAGAATCGCAAAAGAGCTCCAGCATGGACCGAACGGGAGGTACGGGATCTGATCGCTGTTTGGGGAGAGGAATCCGTGCTATCAGAACTCCGTTCCAGTTTTCGAAATGCCAAAACCTTTGTGAAAATCTCCCAGGGCATGAAGGACAGAGGCCATAACAGGGACCCGAAGCAGTGCCGCGTGAAACTGAAGGAGCTGAGGCAAGCCTACCAGAAAACCAGAGAGGCGAACAGCCGCTCTGGGTCAGAGCCCCAAACATGCCGCTTCTATGATGAGCTGCATGCCATTTTAGGGGGTTCAGCCACCACTACCCCAGCCGTGTTGTTTGACTCCTTCAATGGAGATGGAGGCAATAAGGAAGCAGGTTTTGGGGACGAAGAAGATGATGAGGAGGAGGAGGTTGTAGATAGCTCACAGCAAGCAGGCGGAGAAACCGGTTTTCCCGACAGCCAGGAACTGTTTCTCACCCTAGACCTGGAGCCAGTACCCCCCGAACCCACCCAAGGCTGCCTCCTGGACCCAGCAGGCGGAGAAGGGACCTCTGGTGAGTGTACCTTTTAAAATGCTATACATGGTTTAAAAGCAAGCATGTGAAAGGATTACTTTGCCCTGGCATTTGCGGTTCTCCTAGATGTAGTCCTAAAGCCTTTGCAAAAGGTTTCTGGGGAGGGCAGCCTTATTTCGTCCTTCATGGTAGGACACTTTATCACTCCAGGCCAGTAACACATACTCGGGAATCACTGTAGAACAAAGCATTGCAGTGTATGTTTGCTGGCATTCAAACAACATCCGTTCTTTATCTCTCTGTGTTATCCTCAGGAGAGTGAGATATAATTCATGGTCACCTGGTTGAAATAGAGTGCTTTTCTTCAGGGACACTCAGTATAGCCCATTCCTGCTGGGCTGTTTGCCTGTGGCTGAACAGAAATGTTCCCCGCTGTTAGCCACAGGGAGGGGGGAAGGTTGAGGGGGTAGTCACGCGGTGGGAGGAGGCAAAATGCGACCTTGTAACGAAAGCACATGTGCTATGTATGTAATGTTAACAGCAAGGTTTACCCTGAAAGAGTGTAGCGACTGTTTTATAAAATGTGTCTTTTTAAATACCGCTGTCCTTTTTTTTTTCTCCACCAGCTGCATGTGTTTCAATGATCACAGGATCTTCTCCTTCCCAGAGGCTAGTGAAGCTTAGAAAGAAAAAAAAACGCACTCGCGATGAAATGTTCTCCGAGCTCATGCTGTCCTCCCACACTGACAGAGCACAGACGAATGCGTGGAGGCAAATAATGTCAGAGTGCAGGAAAGCACAAAATGACCGGGAGGAGAGGTGGAGGGCTGAAGAGAGTAAGTGGCGGGCTGAAGACAGGGCTGAAGCTCAAATGTGGCGCCAGCGTGATGAGAGGAGGCAGGATTCAATGCTGAGGCTGCTGCAGGACCAAACCAGAATGCTCCAGTGTATGGTTGAGCTGCAGCAAAGGCAGCTGGAGCACAGACTGCCACTGCTGCCCCTCTGTAACCAACCGCCCTCCTCCCCAAGTTCCATAGCCTCCACACCCAGACGCCCAAGAACGCGGTGGGGGAGCCTCCGGCCAACCAGCCACTCCACCACAGAGGATTGCCCAAAAAAAAGAAGGCTGTCATTCAATAAATTTTAAAGTTGTAAACTTTTAAAGTGCTGTTCTTAAAGTGCTGTGTGGCATTTTCCTTCCCTCCTCCACCACCCCTCCTGGGATACCTTGGTAGTCATCTCCCTATTTGTGTGATGAATGAATAACGAATGCATGACTGTGAAGCAGCAATGACTTTATTGCCTCTGCAAGCGGTGATTAAAGGGAGGAGGGGAGGGTGGTTAGCTTACAGGGAAGTAGAGTGAACCAAGGGGCGGGGGGTTTCATCAAGGAGAAACAAACAGAACTTTCACACTGTAGCCTGGCCAGTCATGAAACTGGTTTTCAAAGCTTCTCTGATGCGTACCGCGCCCTCCTGTGCTCTTCTAACCGCCCTGGTGTCTGGCTGCGCGTAACCAGCAGCTAGGCAATTTGCCTCAGCCTCCCACCCCGCCATAAACGTCTCCCCCTTACTCTCACAGATATTGTGGAGCACACAGCAAGCAGTAATAACAGTGGGAATATTGGTTTCGCTGAGGTCTAAGCGAGTCAGTAAACTGCGCCAGCGCGCCTTTAAACGTCCAAATGCACATTCTACCACCATTCTGCACTTGCTCAGCCTGTAGTTGAACAGCTCCTGACCACTGTCCAGGCTGCCTGTGTACGGCTTCATGAGCCATGGCATTAAGGGGTAGGCTGGGTCCCCAAGGATACATATAGGCATTTCAACATCCCCAACAGTTATTTTCTGGTCTGGGAATAAAGTCCCTTCCTGCAGCTTTTGAAACAGACCAGAGTTCCTGAAGATGCGAGCGTCATGCACCTTTCCCGGCCATCCCACGTTGATGTTGGTGAAACGTCCCTTGTGATCCACCAGAGCTTGCAGCACTATCGAAAAGTACCCCTTGCGGTTTATGTACTCGCCGATTTGGTGCTCTGGTGCCAAGATAGGGATATGGGTTCCGTCTATAGCCCCACCACAGTTAGGGAATCCCATTGCAGCAAAGCCATCCACTATGACCTGCACATTTCCCAGGGTCACTACCCTTGATATCAGCAGATCTTTGATTGCGTGAGCTACTTGCATCACAGCAGCCCCCACAGTAGATTTGCCCACTCCAAATTGATTCCCAACTGACCGGTAGCTGTCTGGCGTTGCAAGCTTCCACAGGGCTATCGCCACTCGCTTCTCAACTGTGAGGGCTGCTCTCATCCTGGTATTCATGCGCTTCAGGGCAGGGGAAAGCAAGTCACAAAGTTCCATGAAAGTGCCTTTACGCATGCGAAAGTTTCGCAGCCACTGGGAATCGTCCCAGACCTGCAACACTATGCGGTCCCACCAGTCTGTGCTTGTTTCCCGAGCCCAGAATCGGCGTTCCACAGCATGAACCTGCCCCATTAGCACCATGATGCATGCATTGGCAGGGCCCATGCTTTCAGAGAAATCTGTGTCCATGTCCTGATCACTCACGGGACCGCGCTGACGTCGCCTCCTCGCCCGGTATCGCGTTGCCATGTTCTGGTGCTGCATATACTGCTGGATAATGCGTGTGGTGGTTGATGTGCTCCTAATTGCCAAAATGAGCTCAGCGGCCTCCATGCTTGCCTTGGTATGGCGTCCGCACAGAAAAAAGGCGCGGAACGATTGTCTGCCGTTGCTCTGACGGAGGGAGGGGCGACTGACGACACGGCTTACAGAGTTGGCTTCAGGGAGCTAAAATCAACAAAGGGTGTGCCTGTACATCAAGGAGTATTTCAGGCAGGACTGCACGGAGGGTTCCAATAAGAAATGGTGCACCAAAGTTATCGTTGTTATTGGAACAAGGAGGTTAGCCTGGCCTCTGATTGATACATGGCTAGATTAACCTCGCTGCGCCTTCTCTGTGACTGACTGCAGTGTGATCTAGACAGGGGAGGAGGAAAATGAGTACAAAACAAATCTGGTCTATTTCTTGTTCTGACCCACTCCATCTATCCTTTACATCTTTGGCTGGCAGCAGACGGTGCAGAAGGACTGCATGCCATCCACATCTCTTGCCTGCCTGGCAGAAGATGGTACAGTACGACTGCTAGCAGTCCGTATCGCCTGCCCGCTCACCATAAGACGGTTCAATAGGACTGCAGGACTAAAGAGAATGACCTGGTCAAGTCACTCCAAATTTAGTCCCTGCGCCCATGTCTGCCCAGGTGCTCCCAGCCGACGTGGCCAGGAGCACCTCGGACACGACGAGGACGACTACCAGTCGTATTGCACCGTCTGCTGCCAGAAGGCAATGGGTTGCTGCTACTGTGCAGCAAAGCCGTACCGCGTCTGCCAGCACCCAGGAGACATAGGGTGACGGTTACCTGAGCGGGCTCCATGCTTGCCGTGGTATGGCGTCTGCACAGGTAACTCAGGAAAAAAGGCGCGAAATGATTGTCTGCCCTTGCTTTCACGGGGGGAGGGAGGGTGGGAACGGGGTCCTGACGATATGTACCCAGAACCACCCGCGACAATGTTTTAGCCCCATCAGGCATTGGGATATCAACCCAGAATTCCAATGGGCAGCGGAGACTGTGGGAACTGTGGGATAGCTACCCACAGTGCAACGCTCCGGAAGTCGACGCTTGCCTCGGTACTGTGGAAGCGCTCCGCCGAGTTAATGCACTTAGAGCATTTTCTGTGGGGACACACACACTCGAATATATAAAACCGATTTCAAAAAAACCGACTTCTATAAATTTGACCTAATTTCGTAGTGTAGACATACCCTGAGGAATGTAAGTTGTTCCATGTAGTGATATTATTTTGCTTGTATATAGTGCTTTTCATCCACAGATATCAAAGTGCTTTATAGAGACATTATTATCCCCAGTTTGCAGATGGGAAAATGGAGACACAGAGGTGCTATGGCTCCCCCAAAGTCACACAGCCAATATTTAAAAGCAGGATGATATACTTAGGTCTTATATTACCAGGTCTCATATTACCAGGATGATATACTTAGGTCTCATATTACCAGGACATATTTTTTTTTCTCAAAGTAGAACAGATTATTCATCTAAAATTTGAAGTATTAAATTAAATAATTAAAACTAAACTAGTTTTATAAAATAACTGTACAAAGTAAATTTTGTAAGGCGCTATTCTTCCTTTATTTTTTTTTTTTTGTGAAAAACTGATCTTTATTTTCCAGAAATATAGAAACTTATTCTCTCATTTCCCCATCTTCTTCTTCTTCTACTTCTCTGATGTACAGGACATTGTTACATCTTTTCAAAACTTCACCAAGGTGTCCTGACAACACCCCATCTATGTATTCTTCTGTGTTTGCAAGTTGCATGTTCATGTAGCCGTCGACAGATACCAGGTAGCCCTTGTACTCCATCCCCCACTTCAGCTACACCATCACCGGCTTCCCTGTCAGGAAGGGCTTGGAGTTCAGGGGCAAGCTCATGGTAACGCGGCGTGGCACAAAGCAGCGGTAAAAACAAAAATTACTCATAGGGCCGCATGTGCACCTGCTGGAGTCTAATTGTCTGTTCATTTACTTGCTAATTTGCAAAAGCATTTTCTTATCTATTAGTTCATATGAGTGAGTTTCTACTCTACTTGATTTCTGCTTTTCAGTCTTTAATTTAGTTAAAATATGAAGGTTTGCTGTCTGTGTACGAATGTGCACCAATTGTTAAGCAGTTCAGCTGTCAGTTTACTGCACAGTATAAAAATGTAACACTTTTTATCTTTTAACACTTGAATTCAACTCTGACTCCAGTAATCTACAATATATATATAATCTACATAATATATGTATGGATTGTTATGATTCCAGTTGAATATATATTCAACTGGAAATACAAAAATCTATCAAGTTAGTTGGGGACCTGGGAAATGTTAGCCCTTCAATGAATAACTCAATAAAATTTAAAATGGAAATGGAAAAGAGATGGTAGACTATTCTGCAATGTAATAATAAACATTAAGGGGGAAAAGAGAGTCTTTAACAGACAGACAGAAAATACACTCTACAGTATGCATACAAATTCATATTTAGACTAAAAATACAAATTGCAGTCTTCTGATAGCTTACATGATGAGCAGCTTGTCTTTCCATGAATTAACTGAGCATTTTGGGAATTTAAAAGAGTATTTCTGAGTCTGTTGGTGTGAAACCAACATCTTGCTAAAAAATTACATAATTTGAGATGTTTACAGCATGGACACCTAGACTAAAAGATCACAAATATGGTTTTATTTAAATACCGTCTTAGCATTAGGAGAGTTTTACTCTTCAAACATTACACAGTATAGTTGTTTGAAGATGTCTATTTTTCTAAACTAGATGGTTAAAAACAATGCTTAAAAGTACTAGATTCAATTTAAAGTTATAAAATGCAATTTATAACAAAAAAATTACTTGGCAAGTATGTGAATTGTCAGAATGCTGAGAAAAGTGGGTTCAGTTGTCCTTTCAGGTAATATTTCCATATACTGTCCAATGTATTTTCAATGATTTTAATAAGGTATTTAATAAAGTTTCTCAGAGGAAACTAGTGTTATGCAAAAAAAAAAAAATCCGGTGTCATAATAAAATTGGTGATCTGGATTGAAAGTTGGCAAACTAGCAGGGAATTTAGGGTCACAATAAATGGAATCTGACCCTTTTTGAATGCTGCAAGTGAGTTTTCACAGTGCCAGTTCTATTTAACTTTTATCTAAATGATTCAGAAATGGGAATGATGTATGGTGTCCAAATTTGCAGGTGATCTGCTAAAGTGCAAAAGGAATTAAGCACTATGGAATTTGATTGTAATAAGTGCAAGGTAATAAGTGCTTCTGAAGGGAGAAATGTTAGCAAAAAATACCTTAAATAATATATTAATGGAAGCTGAGGTGGGGAGAGGCTGTAGTAATGGTATGTAGTAGTTTGAAGGTAGAGACTCAATATGTGGGATCAACAGCAAGAAAGGCTAATAAGGTTCCATGGTGTATAAACGGGGATTAGGTATAAATCAAGAGAGATAATAGTTCTACTCTGTAAAACCCTTGTAAGACTACACTTGGAATACTGTGTCCAATACTGGGCTTTGAATTTTAAAAAAGGTTATTCTTGGGAAGGTGCACAAGAAGTCAAGAAATCTTTTTTTGGGGATTAGGAGTTCTGTTTTGCGAGAGAAGGTTTTAAGAGTGGAACATGGTTAGCCTTGAAAAAAGGAAGAGTGAGAGGAGAGTTTATTAGAGTAAGTATTTAAAGGGTTCCTGCTGACTGAGACTTGAGGAAAGACCTGTATAGATTACAGAAGGATGGCATAGTGAGAGGTCTCACTCTGAATTTTGTTAAGGATAAGTATAAGAGGGAGAGGGGGGGAGAGATGTTGTTTCCTGAAGACAGCAAGTAGGCCATGGATACTACTGAGAGAAGTGAGTGAAGCAAGCGGTATTGACAACATTTAAGAGAAGCACAGATCTTTATCTGGGGGGTAGGAGGGGTTGATTTCAATGGACTTAGAACCAGCCTGTACTCTCCAAGAGTAATGGCAATGGCAAAGCTCCTATTGACTTCAATGGGACCAGGATTGGCACCTTAAGTGAATTATGGGATGTTCCTGCTGCAAATCAGACTTCTTTTTTCTCTATTGGAGTCAGGGAATATATTGGTGAACCAAAGGGAGAAGGGTCTGCTACTTGACTGTTGTGATTCTAGACTTTCTGTCCTAAGTCACTGAAAATATATATCAGCAGAAATATGCAAAGCCAAAATTTGAACCCAACAGAAAAGGTACTTTCAGACAGAGGGGAGTCAGTTATGTAGGAAGACAAAACCCAATGCCAAAGAGGAGAATTGCTGTAATCTACTGGTAGTTGGGCTAATAATGATACTGTGCATATGTAATATATACCCGATATTCTGGTAGGAATGAGTTCTTTCATATGTTATGCATATAAGTTTGTCTAAAGCAGCTAGTGATCTAGGACATGTAAGATAAATATAATTGGAGATTTGTGTCCTGACAAGCAATAATGACTTTCAGTTAGCAATACCTTTTAATCTCATGTATTAATGGGTCCATTTACCTAATGACTTTTAAAAAAAAGATTTCTGGAAGTATTTCCATAAATGATGTTTCAGCACAGGAAAATGAGAATTGACTGCTGTTTCCTTTCTGGAAGTAAGGAAGTGATTGCAGGGGTCGACATTTAAAAAAATATACATCAACATTCACTACCATTTAGTAACATCTGAGATGGCACGGTCTCCCTTTTAGCTGAGCATGTGAAATAATTGTGTGGAATCTCTTGGCAAATGTGGACTTACTAATGGTGGGCACTGTATTCCTAGAAAATGTACCACGTATAGTTCTGTATCCCAGAATTCCATTGCTCATATCTACCGAGATCTGATGGTGCGGGGGGCGGGATGGGCTGTTCAGATTATTTTTACATATGAATTTAAGTGGTTACGGTTAAACAGAAATAATAATGGAAAAGGTTAATATAATTTTCTTATTCTTGTAATGTATTATGGTTAGTGGGACTGAGAGATATGATCTCTATTTAAAACTGGCTCATGGCCATAGGAACTTGTGTTAAGGTAGGATATTGGGTTTCTTTTCACTCACCGTTTAGGATATGTGGTGGGTAAGATTTGTTCTAAATTTCTCATTTTCTGTAAATCAGTATTTCACCAGTCTGAAAAAATTGATTTATTAGTCTGTATGAAAAAAACATGTAATCACTATATCCCTAATGTTTCACTATGCATACAGGAAATGTTCACTGAATTGGGGTGACAGGGTGTCCTAGTGGCTAGAACACTGGACTGGAACTCGAGACCTAGATTCTATTTCCACTTCTGCCATTGGCCGGCTGGGTGACCTTGGGCAAGTCACCCCCTTGTGCCTCAGTTTTCCCTGGGGAATATGGGAATAATGATACTTATCTCCTTTGTAAAGTGATGAGCGATGTCCTGATGAAAAAGTGCTATGTAAATAAGAAGTAGGCATTATTATTATAGACTTCATTAGGAGTCTTACTTGTTTTTGAGCTGTAGGATCTGCCCCTAAAATCCCAACAATTTTACAATAATTACATGATATATATTAGTGTTTTTTTTTAAAATGTGTAACCTGGTGCTTCTTTGTTTCTTTTTAGATGAGCTTACAAATTCATCAGAAACCAGATTGTCTTTAGAAGATCTCTTCAAAAAAGAGTTCATAGTTCATAATCCAGAAGCCAAATGGATTAATGGTATGTGTATATATTATCAAGCAGTTTGAATGCAGATAGAAGCATTTTTATGATGAATCGAGACACTGTCATTAGTGAAGCCATGAAAAAGTCATAAACCACCATTGGTTCATTAGAAGTTTTGATGTGTTTGCAATATGTTACTGATTTTTAATATATGCTCTATATAAATATCTGTTAACCTAGGTATTGTGTTAATGTTACATATGGAATTTGATCCAGATCACCTCGGTCATATTGCATGGCATTTTTTAATTGTACCAGCAGTTCCAAATCACTTGTGAGAACCTTTATGAATATGTAGGAACTCTTTTAAAACTGAACCTTGTCTGTGGATTCATAACAAAATCAGGCCACTGAAGGAACAGGTTTATTCAGATCTAAATTTCAGGGTGTGCAAATGGTTCTGACACATAACATATGGAAACACATTTTAGGTTGAACTTCAACTTATTTGTACAGCTCTAGTTATTCTCTGATGCCTGTGCATTGTATTTCAGGTTCTGTTTGTTTAGATGCTTTAAGAATTGTGCATAATGTTCTAAAAATAATGCATATTGTTAAGACTCATATACCTGAAAAAGTCCTTGTCATCTCATTCAAATCTTTATTATGTTTTTTTTTCTTGATCAGATACAATGTTTCACATTCTTTCGGTTAGCAAGAAATTTTCAAACAACACTGTGTCCTTCCCCGTCTTTGTGTCATCATAATTGTGTAGCAGTCAAGGTGTTATAATCAGAGGAATAACAATAGGCTTTGTGCAAAATAAAGTATTTGAAGAAGAGTTATGAAAATAGGAAGTCTTATGTGGCTGCAGAGTTTATAAATTAAGTGTAATCAGAATGATTTATCCTTCACGTTGAAAAGATAGATATTTAAAGATACCAAAGCTGGCTTCCATGACGGAATCCGTAAGAATTAGAAACACCGATTGTCCAGTAAAAGGGCACTAATGGAATTAACTTTGACAACCTTCTCTGGAGACTGAAATGGAGTTGCATCTCCCAAGTGGAAGTTCCTAGGTGTGTTTTGCTTCATGCAAGGGAATAGATGGGGAGAGTGGGCTCTTTCATGAAGTGAAGCATGCATTCCATCTTTGAGGAACCAACCCTTGGCCCTAGTCCTGCCTTCCCCCTGCCCTTCCATTTATGGGGAGGTTGGCCTACACAGTAGCACTAACCTGCAGCAACTGTGTTCATGGGAATGCCAGGATTCCCAGTGCATCTGTTCCCTGAATAGGTGTGCAAGAGAGAAGAAGGAGCCTTGCTTTGTCTAGTCCTCCACCCTGCTTTGCCATGTTTGTTGCAATTCCAATTACCTTACTCTATGATTAAATTAATCTTCTCTATAGAATATTGATTAAGTCCTTCTCTTGTGCATGAAACTGAATAACTCTCTCATTCACGGTAAACACATGGTGTGAGCAGCCTGCACACGAGTGCAGCTAATTAAGAAAATATATTTTTGAGTGAAAATTATATTGCATTGAACCAGAGATGTAGAGAATACTCAAGGATACAAATACTGCAGGAGTCACAAATAACATAACAGAGGCAGTGAAGCCTATCTTCAAAAACTGCTCAAGACACTAGCAAAAATCAATGGCTTAATGGAGACAGAGTATTCTCTACTTCTGCTTGTACAAGTAATTGCACGTGCATGTAAATACACAATTGATTTTGCATGTGGACTTTGTCCTCCTCTTAAAAAAAATTGCATTGGTAACAGCACTGGCCTTTTAAAGTGATTACTTAAGGTAGATAATTATTTATTGGAAGTGAACCTTGGTGCAAGTTTCATTGTTAGTACTCTTCCCTTACTACTGAACAGATATTTAATATTACTTGCCTAATTATCTTACTAGGTCTTAATAAATGTGTACAATGTAGCTCTGATATATGAAATATAACCTCATAGCATATTAATGTGGTGTTTCCAAAGACATGTAGCATGGAGGCTTGGAACTGACTGTGGAGGTAACTTGTCCACTGAGGGAAAATAAATGTGTGTGCTGCCAGGATTGCCAGCATGTGGATTCTGGGTGATTCCTGGATAATGAAGTTACAGAAGTTTTGTGGGACAGCAAGGAGTACACCATGGCATGGGATTTCTGACAGCAAGCTGATTTGGGTGGAGAGAGGTGGCCTGCATTGGCATCATGTTTTGCCACTATGTCTCATCTAAGTGGTAACTTAAGAGGTTGTGATCTACCAGGCACTGTGGTGATTCACTTGGGGAGAAATGATCTGGGCCTTTTTCCTGATACACACCTCATACAATGCATAAGAGAAGATTTGGATCAAATCAGAGATTTGTGTCCAGCAGTTGTGATAGTTTTGAGAGCCCTGCACGGATACAAAATTTGTATCCAAATCCAATCCGCAATCTTCCTTGAAAGAATACTACATGTGTACATTTTAAGAACCACTTCAGTCTTTTACAATGCCCTTACACTTACAGAGTTTCATCTCACTTTCACTTAACTATCATTTAAAGCATTACAATTCTCTCTTCTTCAACCTGCTGATAATATCCTTTGTAATAAAAGCCCTATGTCCTGCTAATGACATAACCCATACAATCAGAGAAATGATGCATACTGTATTCTGGAGGTACTCATGCACCTCTTCCCTTTCATCACACACATCAGAGGGTGCAAAACATAGATCTCGTATCACAGCTCTGTCACACACCACAAAGTAATCCACAGATGTCGCAAGTGCACCTCAACCATGCAGAGCTAACTACTGCTTCCACCATTCAGTACAGCTACACCTGATATTAACCACACTCACTTTACCTGGAGTGCACGCGGATAATAAATGCTTAAGCTGCTCTCATATCCCAGTTTGCTACTGACAGTACCATTTGTAATAAAGTCCCTGTGCCCTGCTAATTGCATAACATACACAATTCTGCATTTAAGTGATTCATACTGGATCCTAAAGGTACACATGCAGCTCTTCCCTTTGCTCACACCAGAGGTGAAAGTAAGCTGGTACGGTCCAGCCGGCTTCCCCATGCTGGTGCTTTAAAGTGCCCGGGCCTCCCCGCAGCAGCCGGAGCCCCAGGCTCTTTAAAGCGCTGCGGGAGCCCTGCTGCCACTACCCCAGAGGCTCTGGCGGCAGGGCTCGGGGGGTTGGGGGGGCTTTAAAGGGCCTGGGGCTCCCCGCAGTGGCCTCAACCCCTGACACTTTAAGTGCCTCCCAAGCGCCGCTGCCGGAGCCCCTGGGGTAGCAGCGGCAGGGCTGCAGCGGTGCTTTAAAGGGCCAGGGGTTGATTTAAAGGGCCCGGCTGCCTCTTCTGATCAAGGCCACGCCCCCCCTGCTCAGGACTCTAGAGTACCGGTAAGTCCTTTAAGTTACTTTCACCCCGGCTCTCACACATTGCAGTGTGCAAAAGATAGATTTTACCATATTGTAATCTCAGCTCTTTCACCCACCTCAAAGTAATCTACACATGTCCTCATAACACAAGCCCACCTTTACCAAGAAAGCCTAGCTACTGCCTCCACTATTTAGTGTAGGTACACCTAACACACTCACTGCACTTGAAGTTTGTGCAAATAATTCCCTTGGCTATTGCCAACTCCAGGGGAACAAGAAGGAAAGTGGCATGACAACTTTATTTTTTTTGGTCCTGTGTGTGTGAAAGTGAATTGATTGAAAAAGGAGGTGAAGAGCTGGTACTCTTCAGCAACTGTGGGGTTGGCAGAGTAAACGGATGTGTATTAATGAGATATCTTGGTGCATTGCTGAAATAGGGCGGAGTTAAGGTTGCATGGGCAAACTTAACTTTGCATTTGCTGGTTTTCAGAAGTTTGAGTTTTGCTTCTGCAAAGAGACGACACATCACCAAGCAAACTTATCCCTATGTTAGGGTAATTTTTTCCCACTGAATATATTTTAAGGCCAGAAGGAACCATTATGATAATCTAATTTGACCTCCTGCATAACACAAGCCATAGAATTTTGACAAGAGATTCTTGCCCCAAGGCCATAACTTGTAGCTGAGGTATTCTCTAGGTAAATTGTTCTAATGGTTAATTCCACTCACTTTAAAATATCCATCTAATTTCTAGTCTGAACATATCTAGGTTCAACTTCCAGCCCTCTACTGAGCCCTCAAAGAGCCCTCTACTATCAGAAATTACCTCCTTTTATTGGTACTTACAGACCTCATTTGCAGGATCTAGTCTTAAATCAACAGCAGAATATGTAAATAGGCTTTTGAAAAAGTATTGATTTATGTTTAACAAATTAATTTTAGTTTATTTCCTTTTCTGCTTAGTATCTGGATCCTGTGTTTCCAGTGCAAGAATTAAAAACAATGCAGATGTCTAATGCTGCTCTCTCTCCTGCTTGCCATGGGATCATTAGCTCTGCCAAAGAAATACAAAACTCTCAACTACTGTCTTGGCAGATGAGGAGAACAAATAGAAACTAACATGTTGTATTTTAAATGTATTGTATCTTTTATCTTACCCAGGTGTTTGCATTTATTTAAAAAGCTTTTCAGTTTACTTTAAAATTAGGACTGAGAAAACATTACTTTTGATTTTTCTTTTCAGCTGAGGTTTATTAACTGGTTTGGCAGAAATTTGTAAAAAGGCAATTAAAACCTATCTGCTGTCAGCCTACACAGCACAGTTGCTTATTAGTCATGGTGCTTGCAGTGCTAATAGCAATAACTAAACACCTATGCATATTCTTCTGCTTCTGTCCTGGTCCATACATGTTGGTTAGTAAATGTTCAAGACACATCAGTAGAATTCCTAGAAGTGAGTAATGTGCTCATAGCTGACTGTATAGATACTGTAACATGCTTGATGAATACACCATGATTTTCCCCTAGAATTCATATACAATAGTTGAGAACAGAACAAAAAATTAGTTGTTTTAGTAATGTGAAAGATTTATTCTAAAAACAATCCCATAGTACTTTATTAAACAGGTATTTTTAATTGTAAATCCTACGTCCTATGCTGTATTTAAAGCCATGGTGATAGCGAACTTGGTGATCAGAACAGTCAATGTTATCTGAAAGAGCATGTGGTTCCAAAAAGAACACAAATTGTCTGGCATAGCTTTGAAGATGCTAAATGAAAGTGCATTTTCCCTTAGCAATATTGATTTTCAGTTTTTTAATAAAAAGTGAAAATTTTAAATGTTGCCAGTGTCTGACACAAAGTACGTAAATCTGGCAGCACATCGCCACCAAAGGAGATATTGAGTTGAAATGGCAAAGAAATAGCCTGGTTAACTTTTGTCTATGTAAATGTACATAGAGTACAGTACTGCACTGTGGTTTAAAAATTGTATGCATTAATTAAAACTAAAATAGGGTAGGCCATTAAAGCAATAAAAGGGAACTTTCTCTGCACAAACCATTCTATATTGCTAAATACATTTTTATATTGACAGCTCTCCCACATCTGTCTGCATCTACCACGTTGTCTCCTGACTTATACTGAGATTATAAATTCTTTGGGCCTGTGTTTCTGTTCTGTGTTTGCGGAGTAATTAGTGCAATGGCATCCGTGAATGGAGAGCCTATGTGCGACCATCATACAAATAATAGATGATGGCAGTAACTGTTACCCTATACATGTAAACTATTCACATCAGTGATAACAGCAACCACAGACCTTTCCATATTACTATAATGCTTGTCTCTCTTATAGTGGAGTGGGGCTGTGCCTTCCGATGACACCATTTCATGGCTCTTTGCTTTCCTTCTTTCTGCAAAAGTGGAGTTAGCTCACATTTTTGCTGTCTGAGTAACAAATCTAACTTTTCACATTCCCTTCCTATGTGCAACAGGAAGCATTGGCACCTCCGTGTCATCCTCCAGATTATATTAAGAGTAGTGCCATTATAATTATGATATTTTTCTTATTTCAGAACAAAATATGTAGGAAAAGGCACTTAGATCTGCATGCTAATCTTAGGCAGCTGGGGTATGCAGGCTGTGCCCTGGTATCTAGTCTGGAGACGAAGGTTCTGATTCAGAAAAGCTTTTAAGTATGTGCATAAGTGCTTCACTGAACAGGGACGGAAAAAGGCATGTGCTCAAACTGAAACATGCTGAAATGCTTTGCTGAATTTGGGCTAGGATAGGGAAGAAATCTTTCTCTTCCACACTCACCTCCCATATCACGGAATAGCCGTAGTGCATGTTTGGCAGCTACTATGCCCCATGTTGCAGGGGGGAATTTGGGGGATGCATTTAGCTGGTAATCTTTTGACCCTCCACCCTATCCTAGCTGTGCACATGCAATCTCCATACATCTGTAGTCCATGGAAAGGATGAGGAATGCTTGTGTGGGCCTTCTGAATCCTGCTTAGCTCCCTGGCACACTAGAACTGCAACTGTTCTTCTCAGTCTGGGCCCTAACACATCTACCTATCAAATCCTGACCTCTCCTCTGCAATCAGTGCTTAGGTTCCTTGGTGATAGATAGATTTGTCCCCCGATGGTTGGCTGCTCTCTTCCTCCTCTAACGGAGCAGAATTAAAATGCACGAATTTAATAAGAGATTTCTGGAGAGAATCAATCCCCTGAAACTTTTTTTGTACTAAAGCTTTATTTTTAGAATAAGGTTTATTGCTCTGCTTGCCCAGTATAAAATCCCTGTATATTCCACAAATATTGGCAGGCATAGCCTGTTTGGAAACCGTTTCCAAAACAAACCATTTTACACACAAATATTTCCAAAGCAAAGACTTTTCAGACCTTCCTTTTGCTATGTTGTATAATTCCTTTGTGCAGAGATGATAGTTATTAGCTTATTTCATCTTCCTAGGTCAGAAATGTTTTCACTGTGCCTGGATGAAATCAAGGGAGCAGGTGCCTAATTTTGCCCGACTCACTCTTTGACCTCAAACTCCTGTATTGATCATATATTTTAAGTCCTCTTTTCTGAGCTTTCCTCTGTTTGCTCCACTAGAGAAAAGCTCTCCTTTTCCTGCTAACCTGTACTAACAATTTCTGGCAAAAGGACTTTACTGTGGTTTCCTAGGTCGGTCTCATCCCATGAGAGACCAGAATAGGTCCTATTCTTCCTTGATGAAACACCATTGAAATGAATGGAGTTATCCCAAGATGAATGTGACCCAGTGTCTTTAAACTGTATTTATGTTGTACTCATAGAATCCTTATAGTGTTTTATACCAAGATCCCTTTCGTTTGTGACTAAAATTCTATTCCAGCACAGATGAACAAATTATTCAGTGTTTTTTTTCATAGATTTGTGTCTGTTTAATTCAGCATGCAAAGGAATGATTTAGCTGGAAGTGCTTCATCATTGCTTCTTGATACCTGTATAGCATGTTCAAAAGAAGATGATATAGTGGTTTCCCATTCAGCTATTTCTAAGGCTATGTCTACACTGCAGCCATTACACATAGAGAGACATGCTACAAAAAGCAATGTAGACTGGGGTTACACAGGTGGCAGCTTGGGCTACTTGGCTGAGTCCAAGTCTGCCTGGCCTCTCTTGGGTATGTAGTGAGAATGCCAGCCTGAGCCGCTACCCATGCCAGCCTGAGCCGCTACCCATGCCCAACCTACACTCAAGCAAAACTGGCATGTCTATCTACTCATGACGGAAAGCATGCTTCCAGCTGTAGTGTTGACATACCCTAAATGTGCCCATCACCCTCCAGTAGCATTGCATTAATAGCTTTTCTATTTAGAGAGATGATCAAACATGCAGCGAATTTTCTCTGTTGCAGGTGATTCAGGGCAGGCTTTTTTTCATCAGGAAACTCCTCATAAAAGAAAATAAAAGATGAGTTAGGCATTGTGCACAAAGATCTGTATGATCATTCTTATGTTTGCCTCAGAATTCTGGGCAGTAAAATGAAGTCGGTATGAAAAGCATGGCACGCTCAGATTCCACAGTGTGAGTGACCCACACTACATTTTCTCATAGCCCTGTAAATCCCTGGAAATTGGAGCAATGGTTGAGCCATTTAGCAGTTTTTGCAGTGAAGATTCTTCCAATACATTTGGGGCAAGTAGAAGTTTTATCTATCTGAGCTTGAGCATATGTAACCCACATACCTTCTGAGTGTGGTGTTCTGTCCCATTTAGTGGCACCGAGACCCCTTAGAGCAGTGGTTCTCAAAGCCGGCCCGCCGCTTGTTCAGGGAAAGCCCCTGGCAAGCTGGGCTGGTTTGTTTACCTGCCACGTCCGCAGGTTTGGCCGATCACGGCTCCCACTGGCTGCGGTTCACTGCTCCAGGCCAATGGGAGCTGCAGGAAGGGTGGCCAACGCATTCCTTGGCCCACGCCGCTTCCCTCAGCCCCCATTGGCCTGGAGCGTCGAACTGCAGCCAGTGGGAGCTGCGATCAGCTGAACCTGCGGACGCAGCAGGTAAACAAACTGGCCCGGCCTGCCAGGGGCTTTCCCTGAACAAGCGGTGGACCGGCTTTGAGAACCACTGCCTTAGAGAGAGAGATAAAATGAGTCTGCTCTACAGTCTTAGTTAATAGGCAGTTGGCTTTTAGCACGTGCTGTAGAGGCTCATGCACTAAGCTCTAGAGGTCCCCGGTTCAATCCTTTCTGCTGATAACCATGGTTCTGTCGGTGTTACAAGTGGGGGCTCATCCGGGATTTCACTTGGGAAGTCTCTGAAGCTCAGGATGTGCTTCCTCAGCTAGGGGAAGTATGTAACCCACACACCTTCTGGGTGTGGTGTTCTGTCCCATCTAGTGGCACCGAGACCACTTAGGAGAGAACAATTAATGAGTCTGATCTACCGCCAGTTGGCTTTTAGCCCATGTGGTAACGGCTCATGCACTAAGCTCCAGGGCTCCCCAGTTCGATCCTGCGCACTGACAACCAGGGGTCTGTTGGCGTTACACATGCACGGCTGCTTGCCAGTGGAGACAGGTCAGAATGCAAGAAATCACTGTTCTGCTCAGCAATGAAAAGAACAAATACTTCTAAGTTTCCAAAAAAGATGGATCTGAGCTGGAATTTTGAAATGGACAATTGGGCATGCACTTGGCGCAAAGTATGCTTTGCACATGTAATTTTTAACATATGCTGTTAAGAGGGCAATGTCTTAGCTTTCATTTCATTCAGGCAAGCCGAAGTGGCTAGGTCAGAGTGTGGCCATTGTGCACAAATAGGAGCTGAGTCATCTAAAATTTAGATATATCTCAAATAGTGTCTTGGCCAGGAGTTATGGAGCGCCACTCCCTGGAGCTTGAGAAGGGAGGAGAACTGGCTGCCTTGCAGGATGAAGGCAGCAAGCACCCTGGACAGAGCAGTGTTGCAGGTAGAGACCTGGAGAACTAAAGGCAGCTCCTGGCGGGCTGCAGGGATCTGCAGGTTGAGGCCCTGAGGCAAGGGCAAAGAGGGTGCTGGGGCTGTGGGGAAGTGGCCAGAGAAATCTACTGAGGAATTGGAGGGGATGCAGAAGTGGCGGCCAACTACAGGGTCACTGGGCCGGGACCTGGAGTAGTGTGCAGTCCCGGTCCCCGCACCCCTCGCCACTGAGGAAGTGGCCAGACAATGGGCTGCAGATGTCACTGAGGGAAGTGGCTGGACAGTTCGACTGTGGTACATTCCCCTGGAAGGGGGGAGCACAGAGTGCAGCACAGCCAGAGGGCTGTGTCATGAAGACGACGCCGCCATCCTGGGAGTGATGTGGGTCCCTGGAGCAGAAGTGATGGCGGTGAGACACCACCAGAAGAGGGGGCACCAGCTAGCAGAGCTGACCCCCAACTCTTTGGGTTTTGCTGCATGCATAACAGTTCTTTCCCCTCCCATAAAACTCCCTGGCTATAAAGAGCCACATGACTTGCATGCTTAAATGTGGATCTCTGGTAATTTCTGCTGAGACCAGCTATGTTAAGCCCCTATTGCTACATCGATAGTCGTGCTAGTATTAATGATCATTAAACAGCATTAAATAGTGTTATGTATTCAGGGCCATTAACTTGTCTCACCATTGTATTTTGCAAATGGCTTCTTAGAGCACATATTTTGAAAAAGCTCTGCCTTTCCTGATCTTCTTTCTACACAAACAAAAGATTGCAATAGGGGTGACCTTTGATGTATAAAGGAAGAAATAGATCACACAAAGGATGTTGACTCTTCTTTTATACTATACATGCCTCCCTTCTTCCCTTTATCATTTCTGCTTCTGGTTGCAAATATTCTGTCTGGCCCTTTTTTTTTTTAACCCATTTCCCTCTTGAACAGTTCTTGCATGGGCTACTTCAAAATTTACTTTCCAAAGAATCCCTGTCTACTACAGCAATTTATTTCCATTTGCATTCACTTATACAGGGGCTGATCCAAAAGTTAATGAGGAATGGGGCAAGGCCGATAGAATGGAAAATAAATTAAGAAAAATAAAGTCATCCTGTCCACCTCGTAGAAGATCAAACTACATTTCAGTAGTACAGTCAAAATACGATGAGTTCTCAAGTATTCTTCCATCCCAGTCTTTTTTTAAATTAATGTTCATATTGATTTTAGATTTATTCTACAACCCAAAGCATTAAGAATTAACAAATTGATCAATACACTTACACTGCTGCCTGGGGGAATATTTTGTAAGTATCAATCATATGATGCATTGTATCTAAAATAGGATGACAAGGATAGCAAAATGGCTTATGGTCTCCAAAAACATCTTTGTGTACCTCAGTATAACATCCAAGGGTTAAGTACAGTCACTCTAAACATGAACCTATAGAAGAGTGGACTAGACACCTCAATAAATCTCACTTCTCTATATTGGTTGACGCAAAGCTCTCTTGAGCGCAGTGAACAGACTAAGGCTAGTTTTCTGGTTGCCATAGCAATGTCCCTGAAAAATGGGGACTTTCATTTTTGTAGAATTAAATTTTTGGCTCAGAAAACAGCCTTTAATATAAACTGTTTAGCTGGATAGGCTGTATTATTACTGTTATCCATACTCCTTGGGAAAGCACTATTTAATTTATGGGCAAATCTGTATCAAGTAGGGAGAACTGGATAGTGAGTAGAGTAATTTTCATACAAAAGCTTCAGAGGACAAAGAGCTGCCTCCATAGATGAGCATCATTCTCCTCCTCCTGAGCCCGCCCTCCCAGTACTACCAAGTCCCAAATTTTATAATAAAAGTGGGTATGTCTGTGCATCAAACTTGTCCATACTTGAATTATTATTTGTGTTCAATGTGTTAACTAACATGATTCTATATTCCACTATAGTCCCTACACAAATGTTTGTTCCAGTTCACACACATTTGTTCCGAATCATGTTAACATGATTAGCAACATACATTGGTTTCTGGTCTCCAGGAGAATTTGTAGTGTTCATGTTCATTACCACATGCTGCTTATTAAAGCATGTTAAACCACAACTTAAAATTCAAGTGTAGACAACACACTTAAGGTAAGTAGGTATGTGTGCATTTTCTTGCACGTGTTTATATATAGTGCAGTGCCTCATTTGTTTTCCACCCCAGAGCCATGCTGGTCTGTCTGCTCACATCCTCCCACCTCTGTTTGCCTGTTTTCCTCCAGTGCCCGTGTCCCCCATGTCTGCCTGCGTTCAGGGGCATCATTTGCTATGAGACAGTTGCCCCTCTGACTTTGTTCCCCCATTCCAGACTTCTCATGGGTCTATATGCTCCATTATGTCTTCTATTCACCCCCCACCCCCCCACACACTTTATAGGATATAATATAATCACATAAAATGTTCTATAGGCTGATGAAACTTTGACATCCTCACCCCAGAATTTGTCTGAAATGATGCCCCATCTGTGTCCCGCCATCTGTCTGTTGTCTTCCCCCATTATTCTGTCCTCCCCAGTATCTGTCTGTGCTTCTGTCCCCACCAGTAGTGTATCCTTCCCCCTCATCCCACGCCCCACTGCTCTGTAAGTTTCCCCCTGTCCTGTCACTTATGCTTGTATTCGTTGCTTCCTTTGTCCCTCTTCACTCTATCTCCCACCTATGATCTCTATTCCCCACCACTCCTCTTTGGGTCTAGTCTCCACAACAGGGATATCTTCCCCAGTGTCCTGTCTACCTCTTCCCAGGTGGAATCTTTCTTCCCATTACTGTGTGTGCAGCCAGTGGAAGGAACTGGACTGTTTCCTAGGGTTCCCTACTGAAGTGGTTCTTAACCTGGGGTGCATACACCCCCTGGGGATGTGAGATGCCTTTTCTGGGCGTGCGAGACAGGCCAGACTTTTTTAGAAGGTTAATGATCGAAAACACAAATTAAGCACAGGCACGTAAGTACAACTCCTTTATTTCATCAAACCTATGTATTTATTAACATTATACATTTTTTTAACGATTACTGTAATATACAAACAAAAATATATCTAGGTTTAAAGAACTGAGCTACTTCAACAATTTTTGATAACCGGTGTGAGAACATATTTTGAGAACCAAAGGGGTGCAGGCTGCAGTAAAGGTAAGAACCACTGCCTTACTCCATTGCTTGGCGCTGCCTGTGCATTTTAGTGGGTGAGCTGAGTGCTTGTCTCTGTTCATCAGCTATTAGTCTGCCCCACAGCCTGGCAGGTAGAGTGTTCAGCTCCTGCTGCTGCTGCACACAGCACCACTTTTTGGACTGGAGTCGCTTCCCTCACTCCCCTTCCCTGACAGGGAAAGTTTCTTCCTCACCCCAAACCAATGGTTTTTTTCTTAGTCCTTGTGATTGTAGCTCTGGCTGTTCTTGTTATCACTGTAAATTCTTGGTATTGCTTGTGATTTCTGTCAGTGTCCCATCCTTTTATGACTCCTGCTATGGTCTTGGCCTCAATGACATCTTGTGGTGGAGAGTTCCACAGGCTAATTTTGCTTTGTGGGTAAAAGTATTTTCTTTTATTTTGTGTAAATCTACTGCCCTTTAGTTTCATTGCATATTCCTTTCTTCTATTATGAGAGAAGGTGAATAGCAATATATAATGTATCTTCTCTGTACTGCTCAAACACGTGACACTTTCATTGTTTCATTATATATTACATCCACACCTATTGCACCTCTAGTTTTTTCTTCATTTTTTGTTCTAATCTATTAAGTGTGTATTCTCTTTTGTTGTTTTTTCTGATCAAGTGCCTGAATAGCATTTGCCATTCATCCACCCATATCCCCAATCTATTTAGGTTTCTCTGTAAGGTGTTGCTTTCCTTAGGTGTGTGAACTGACCCTCCTGTTCTGGGTGTTATCAGGAAACATAGGCATACAGCAATGTCTGTCAGCAGCAAGGTCAGTCTTCATATACAAATTACTTGTGATACTTAATAACCTTGTTACTTACCTCCCTCCATGTAGCTGGGAACTTGTTTCTTGTTTTTGTTTGTTCATAAAAGGCTATTCAGTTCATACATCCAACATCTAACCCTCAATACAAAAGGACTGCTCAGTATATCATTTCCAGTAATTTGGGTTTCCAACATGAGTGTATGTGGGGGTGCAAATAATCTGGGGTGAGTGCAACAGAAGAGAGGAAGGGAAGGGACAGATAAATGATTTCAGATTTACTCTGGCTCCCACTGCATATGTTTTTCTGTTTCCTTGGGTAAAATGGGAGGATGAGAGAAGGCACCTAACAGATGGTTGGGGAAAAAAGAAGAGCATGTTCTTTTTATTAGTTAATGAGAAATTGTTTTATGATTGTTCAGCATCCCAAGTCCTTTATAAATAAAATTATGATAATGATTATTATTAATCTCCAGAGGAGGAGGAGCACAAACCAAGTAACAGAGCAAAAAATATAACAGAAAGGAAAGAAACAGTGCTAGAAAGGGAGACGAGACAGAAAAGGACAGGACAGAGGAAGAGAGAGAAAGTGGGGAAAAGAGAAATGGTGGCAGTCTGCCATACTTCAGGATTAACGCCTTTCTTGGGTATCGACACCACAGCTCATACTCTTATAATTGAAGATTCTTATAACTATCCTTCCTTAGCTTCAGGTCACTTTTCAGACAAAAGGCATTTATAGGTTGTGGTAACTTTCCACCTGAGTCTCATCCTTTAGAGGCTTCATGGGCCAAATGCTGTGCTGGTATCCAGCCTGGGTGAAGAACAGAAGTGTGTTTGCTGCTATCCCCTCTGAGAGGCATAACGTGTTCTGCTCCTCACATGGTCAGATTGCTGGCTAGTGCACAGGGGGCTAGACCTTAAGACACAATGCTTCTAGGAGTTCTTACAGGGATGGTGCAGCTTAGCCATTCCCCCTTACTTAGGGCTGTGGCTCAAAACCACAATCCAGCAGTAAGTTGGGAATGCATGCTCTGCAACAAGTACTAAATAAGGAACTGATGTAAATTCAGTAGATTACATTTTTTGAATGTCTGACTTTAATTTCATTTTTAATGTACTATTGCAAAAGTTGAATGGGGCCAATATACAAACTGTGCAAGGAAGAGTAGTTGAAATGAACAAAAGACAACGGAAATGTGTGCTTTTCCTATTTGACAAAGTTTTCATGCAATTTGTGGGAAATATTTGCCAACTAATAGTCATAACAACAATGTGTCTGCCAATAAATAAATATAGATTGATTCCCATCCATTACTGAGACTGTAGTATCCTCTCTAGTGAGATAACTAAAGACTGGGCACTTTGTTAAAATAAAACATGGAACTAGGAAGAACAATTGGGTATTGGCCTGAACTGAATTATTGGCCTTCTATGCTGTGTGCACTTGACTTTAATCCCTTTTTTTTCTCTCCCCTGTTTTTTTGGTGACCCACAACAGGAAAAATGAATCTTTACTTTTTTTACAGTTCAAACTGTGCATGTTGATGAGCTGAGGCAAAATCTTATTTGACTTGTATTTTAAAGGGGAATTTTAAAATGTGTGTTCTGTAATAGCAGCCCACTCTGCAAATACAGCTCACAACACCATTCCAGCATTGGGAACATAGGTTGCTAAGTCAAGCCAAAATCTCATTGCTGTTGTTTAGAAGTCGAAAATTTGTTCACACTGATGATTTATAAATTAAAAATAAATATTATATGTGTTGGTTATGAAATATGCTGGAAAGAAAACCTGATAATCAGGAACCTTCTGTATGGGATCTGAGAGTCTACACACAGCAGGAAGCTTGATCTCTTTTCCTGTAGGGCAAGTATAAGGGAAAAAGAGGGCAGAAATGAGCATTAATTTAGCATAAAATCAAGATGATGAGAGCAAAATTAATCAAGAAACCAAAAGGCATGAAGAGAAGAAATTCTTTACCTATATACCAATGCCAGGGGCCAGGTAACTAACAAAATGAATTAGAATTGCTCATTTATGAGCATAAATTCAATCTAGTTGATATTACTGAAAGCTGGTGGGATGATTCACGTGATTGGAATGTTAAAAATCAATGGTTATAGCCTATTTGGGAAGGATCAAGTGGGCAAAAGGGGAAGAGGAATGACACTTTGTGTCAAAAATGGGATTTGCTGTTTCCAGATCACTGACAACTCAGAAAATGATTGTGAATGCTTATGGATCAATGTCCCAACAGATAAAGCGCAAGATGGTATATTAGTTGGTTTCTGCTACAGACCAACAAATCACACAGGAAACAGGATGACCATCTCCTTATTAAGCATCTCTCTCTAATGTATAGGAAACAAACAAACATGCATGATCATCGGGGACTTCAGTTTGATGACATATGCTGAAGGTTTCATGCTTCCAATGCTAAAAACATCCTTGGAATTTCTAAATATTATAAATGACAATTTCCTAACACAAAAAGGATTGACTCCAACATAGGTGAATTCTGTATTAGATCTCAGAGGACAGATAAAGAGGAATTGATCATAGAACTAAAAAAAAAATTAATGGTAGCTTAGGTTCAGGTGATTATGACTTGATCACATTTGTAATGTGTGAAAATAATTAAGTCCAATAAATATACTTGATGGTTAAAAGGACCAACTTCACAAAGATGAAAACAATTATGAGCCAAATCATCTGTTGGTAAAGAATTTAAACAGAAATTTCTGAATGATGATTTGGAATTATTTAAAAATACTTTAGCAGATGACCAAAATGCTACATTCCCACAAGCAAGAAAGAAGGAAATACTGGTTACAAAATTGACGTGGTTTGGATGAGAAGTGAAGACAATTATAAAAATAAAATATAACCAGTGGAAGAAAGGGGAACATAATGGTAATGCATATAAATGGGAAACTAGGAATTGTAGAAAATTGATAAAGGAAGCAAAGGGACACAGAGAGATTTATGCCCACCAGAGTTAAGAAAAATAAGGAGTTTAAGTATATAAAGAACAAAAATAATCCTAACAATTGTATTTGGTCCATTACTCAATGGAAATAGTAGAATTATCAGTAATAGTACAGACCAGGCAGAAATATAAATATTTCTGTTCTGTATTTAGGGGAAGAAAAAAAAGGTGACATATTAGTCATATCATATGATGATGACACTCTTTCCATTCCACTACTATCTCAGGAGGATGTTAAACAACAGCTACTAAAGTTAGACATTTTAAATTAGCAAGTTTACATAACCTGCATCCAAGAGTTTTAAAAAAAAATGGTGGAGAAGTTTGCTGGACCATTAGTGTTCATCTGCAATAAGTCTTGGAATACTGAGGGAGTTCCAGAAAACTGTAAAAAAAAAAAAAAAAAAGCTGATGCGCCAATATTTAAAAAGTGTAAATGGGATGGCCCGGGTAGTTATAGGCTTGTTAGTCTAATATCAATCCTGAGCAAGATAATGGTGCATCTGAAATGGACTTGATTAAAAAAATAATTAAAGGAAAGTAACATAATTCATGCCAATCAACATGGGTCTATGAAAAATTGATCCTTTCAAACTAACTTGAGATCTATTTTTGATGAAATTATAAGTTTGGTTGATAAAGTAATATTTGGTTGCAATGTTGTTGTAGTCATGTTGGTCTCAGGGTATAAGAGAGACAAGGTGGGTAAGGTAATATCAGAGCTCTTCTGGAGCTCAAAAGCTTGTCTCTTTCATCAATAGAAATTGGTCCAATAAAAGGTATTAGCTCACCCACCTTGTCTCTCTAAAAATTATAGTGTTGGTGTAATGTACATATACTTCTGTAAAGCATTTGACTGGTACCACACAATATTTTGATTTAAAAAATACCTAGAAAGTCATAAAATTAACCTGGATGAAAAGCTGGCTGATTGGTCTCAAAATATAATTGTAAAGGGGAATCATCATTAAGCAAGTGTGTCTCCCAGGGGGTCCCCCAGGGATAGGTTCTTGGCCCTACGCTATTTAACATTTTTATTAATGACTTAGAAGAAAAACATAAAATCACCACTAATAAAGTTTGCAGAATACACCAAAATTAGGGGAGTTGTCAATAATAAATAGCACAGGTCACTTAGTAAGCTAGATACAAGCAACCAATATGTGTTTTGGTATGGCTTAATGTAAATGTATACATCTAGGAATAGGCTGAACATGCATCCTATTTTGGCCAGGACAGTCCTCTTTTTAAACTCTGCAGGGTGTGGTGGGGGAACACAGAGCAGAGGAATGTTCAGGCAAGAGCAAACGGGACAAAAAAGTCCTGATGCCTGTGAAGTCGGCTCGGGAGAGCAGCAACACCAGGTGGCTTGGGCCAGGCCCCCCATAGCCACCTGGTGTCCAGTTTTCAATTATGGAAATGTGGTCATTCTATCTAGGAACAGAGACCATAGGCCATACTTACAGGATGGGGGTCTGTGCTGGGAAGCAGTGACTCTGAAATAGATTGGGGGTTATGATGGATAATCAGTTGAACATAAGCTCCCATTGAGATGCTGTGGTCAAAAGAGCTAATGCGATCCTTGGATGCCTAACATGGGTATCTTGGGTAAGGCTGGGGGGGGGGTAATATTATTTCTGTATTTGATGCTGGTGCAACTGCTGCTGGAATATGGTGTCCAGGTCTTGTCCCCACAATTCAAGAAGGATGTTGATAAATTGGAAAGTGTTCAGAGAAGAGCTACAATGATGGAGGGATTAGAAAACCTGCTTTATAAGGATAGAATCAAGGAGCTCAGTCTATTTAGTTTCAGAGAAGGTCAAGGTGTAATTTGATTAATCTGCAAGTACGTACTTGGGGAACAAATATTTGATTAAAAGTGGCTCCTCCATCTAGCAGAGAAAGGTGATCCAATAGCTGGAAGTTGAAGCAAGACAAATGCAGACTGGGAATAAGGTGCACATTTTTAACAGTTAGAGTAATTAACCATTTGCTCAAAGGTGGTGGTGGATATTCCATCATTGGCAATTTTTAAATTAAGATTGGATTTTTTGGAAAAGATGTGCTATAGTTCAAAAAGAATGATTTTGGAGAAGGTGTATGGCCTGTGCTATACAGCAGGTCAGACTAGATCAGTGGTTCTCAAACTAGGGCCACTGCTTGTTCAGGGAAAGCCCCTGGCGGGCCGAGCCGGTGTGTTTACCTGCCACGTGCGCAGGGTCGGCTGATCGTGGCTCCCACTGGCCATGGTTCGCCGCTCCAGGCCAATGGGGGGTGCGGGAAGGGCAGCCAGCACATCCCTCGGCCTGTGCCGCTTCACGCAGCCCCCATTGGCCTGGAGCGGCGAACCGTGGCCAATGGGAGCCGCAATCAGCCGAACCTGTGGACGCGGCAGGTAAACAAACTGGGCCGGCCTGCCACGGGCTTTCCCTGAACAAACGGCGGCCCTAGTTTGAGAACCACTGGACTAGATGATCACAGTGGTCCATTCTGGCCTTGGAATCTATGAATCTATGAAGTACTACAGTAGCAATACAAGCTATCCCACTTACGTGCTTTAATGCTGTCCTGGAGTAGCTCTCTGCAGGGTGAGAGGATAGTTGAGTCTCCATGTCCTCTCAATCCTGGATGTGTGTGCTGAGAATGCCAAAAAAGGCTGTATTTATTCCATGGTGATGGTTCTTATGATGTGCATATCTGTTCTCTGGGCACTAGACTGAAACAGCTCATTTCATAAAGGTCATTGAGCAGCAATCAGATACTAACAACTTTCAGGTGCTACCAACCTGAATTGGATTCATATTGGCAACCACAGCTCGTCATTTTTGTTTGTTTGGGTTGGTCTTTTTTATTATTATTTATTACTATTATTATTATTATTATTATTAAATGCAGCTTAATTAAAATGGAAATGTTTTGTGGGAAATTTGATAGTCAAAACAAAACAGGCTGATCTTTTCCTATCATTGCATTTTGACATTTATTTTATATTGTGTATATATGCCTGCATATTATATTGTTTCAATATTATCCAAATGAAACATTTACCTTCTTTTTTGAGAAGGTAACTGATTTTTTTAGACAAAGGAAACGCAGTGGGTCTAATTTACCTAGATTTCAGTAAGGCATTTGATACGGTTCCACATAGGGAATTATTAGCTAAATTGGAAAAGATGGGGATCAATATGAAAACTGAAAGGTGGATAAGGAATTGGTTAAAGGGGAGACTACAGCAGATCACACTGAAAGGTGAACTGTCAGGCTGGAAAGAGGTTACTAGTGGAGTTCCTCAGGGATCGGTTTTGGGATCAATCTTATTTAATCTTTTTTATTACTGACCTTGGCACAAAAAGCAGGAATGTGCTAATAAAGTTTGCAGATGACACAAAGCTGGGAGGTATTGCCAATACAGAGAAGGACCGGGATATCATACAGGAAGATCTGGATGACCTTGTAAACTGGAGTAATAGTAATAGGGTGAAATTTAATAGTGAAAAGTGCAAGGTCATGCATTTAGGGATTAATAACAAGAATTTTTGTTATAAACTTGGAGTGCATCACTTGGAAGTAACAGAGGAGGAGAAGGACCTCGGAGTATTGGTTGATCACAGGATGATGATGAGCCGCCAATGTGACATGGCTGTGAAAAAAGCTAATGTGGTCTTGGGGTGCATCAGGCGAGGTATTTCCAGCAGAAATAAGGAGGTCTTAGTGCTGTAAAACAAGGCACTGGTGAGACCTCATCTGGAATACTGTGTGCAGTTCTGGTCTCCCATGTTTAAGAAGGATGAATTCAAACTGGAACAGGTACAGAGAAGGGCTACTAGGATGATCCGAGGAATGGAAAGCCTGTCTTATGAAAGGAGACTCAAAGAGCTTGGCTTGTTTAGCCTAACCAAAAGAAGGCTGAGGCGAGATATGATTGCTATCTATAAATATATCAGAGGGATAAATACCAGGGAGGGAGAGGAATTATTTAAGCTCAGTACCAATGTGGACACAAGAACAAATGGCCACCGGGAAGTTTAGACTTGAAATGAGATGAAGGTTTCTAACCATCGGAGGAGCGAAGTTGTGGAACAGCCTTCCAAGGGGAGCAGTGGGGGCAAAAGGCATATCTGGCTTCAAGACTAAGCTTGATAAATTTATGGAGGGGATGGTATAATGGGATAGCCTAATTTTGGCAATTAATTAATCTTTGACTATTAGCTGTAAATATGCCCAGTGGCCTGTGATGGGATGTTAGATGGGGTGTGATCTGAGTTACTACAGAGAATTCTTTCCTGGGTGTGTGGCTGGTGAGTCTTGCCCACGTGCTCAGGGTTTAGCTGATCACCATATTTGGGGTCGGGAAGGAATTTTCCTCCAGGGCAGATTGGCAGAGGCCCTGGGGGTTTTTCACCTTCCTCTGCAGCATGGGGCACGGGTCACTTGCTGGAGGATTCTCTGCACCTTGAAGTCTTTAAACCATGATTTGCGGACTTCAGTAGCTCAAAAATAGGTTAGGGGTTTGTTACAGGAGTGGTGGGTGAGATTCTGTGGCCTGCGTTGTGCAGGAGGTCAGACTAGATGATCATAATGGTCCTTTCTGACCTTAGTCTATGAATCTATGAATCTAAGATATTTCCTAATCAATTATTTTAGAATTGCCTTTTTGCAAGAAATTTTTAAACTTTGCTTTCTCTTCCACTTCAGGACAAAAATACGTTTCAAAATGTTGGAATTTCCTGCGGGAAGGAAATTCCATTTTCTGACTTGCTCTAAGGGCACCTTACAGATGGAGGACTCTCTACCCCCTTACAAATCTCCTGATCTTTTCAGTCCCAATTCATGCATGGAGGGCAGCTGCAGAAATGCTAATGTAACCTGGGGCCTTGATAAGTTCCAGGGAAGCTTGCTCCTTGTTCAGTGTTGGAGAGCTGTAGTCAGGGAGGGGATGATTCAGAAGTGGCAGCTGATTCCTCTCCTCTTGCTCTGTGTGCAACTTTACTTGGCATAATCTCTTGGATATTTTTACCAGTTTGACTTGTTTCCTTTTTCCACACACTGCATTATCTCCTTAGATAGGAACAAATTTGGTGCTCTAATGAGTTAATCTTTGTTTTATGCTTTGACATGACTGTCGTAAGAACTGCATAAGTGCCATTCTTCGTTTTGTGGTAGTGTTCTCTTTTATTCTTATTCCCGTAATCCTATAGTGATACCTTGTGTATTTTGGTTGTTTGAGTACTAAAGACAGGTTGAAAGTCAAACTCCAAAGGTTTGGATCTACAGTTGGTTCAGAACTTTGCTTCTGAGGCTCATCTCTATTTTTTAATATTAGCTTTTGTTATCTGCTCATTTTATGTATTGTTCATAACTTGCTGGTACCCCATATTAACTCCAGGATTTATAGGCAGTGAAAACAGAAGGGGGTGGTTTGCTTCCAAAACCTTGGTGATGGGATTGGAAAGTCTAAGTATTAACACACCACAGGGATGTTCGACTGCTTGCAAAAGTTGGGTGAACCCAAGGCAGCGTGCCAGTTCTTAGACAGGAATGGGCTTCTAGCCAGGGTAAAGCTATTGAACCTGTAGGCATGGTAGCTGGGGGAAGGGGTGGGCAGGATGATAATTGACTCCAAATGCTGGCACTTAGGTCCTGTATCAGGCAAGAATCCGATCACACTGTAAGGTTGTTTCAGGGGCTGCTTTCTATTTGTTATATAATTTTTGTCTGGTCTCTTTTCCAAGGACTAAGCTGCTCAAGTCTTTCTCAGCATTCAAGCAATGATGCAATCTTCCCCATTTTTCACTTCTTTATTGATTCCTATTGTCCCATGTGCACGGCTATAATACAACTAGCTAATAATATTCTTATTGTGTTTATGGGTCATAGACCTACAGACTTCCTACTGTTGTAGTGTGTTTTTAATTGTGATTGAAGTCAGTGGGTCATGCATATTGAAAAAGAGCTAGAATGTGTTTTCCTCATGCACTGATAGAAGTACATTAAAATGGAAGAGATTAGGGTATGCATCATTTAGGACTAAAATGTCTTTAGATCACTGCATAGTTTTCATTTTATGTTTTTTTCTAACTAAATATATTTTAAAAATGTATTTATATTATACGTGATCTACTTATGGAGAATAGACATGCTTTTCTTCACTCCTGACCAAAGTTATACTCTGAAAACTTGTGTGTGTGTGAGACAGAGAGAGAGAGAAAGAAAGGGTAATTGGATTCTTTAATGTGAACAACTCTAATTCTCGGGATAACAACAAAAACAACAGTTAGCTTCTCTCACATGTCCTTCTATTTGCTTAAAGGTTTTCTCCCCGCCCCCACTTCAGGAGAGGACTTTCCAGAGATGACTGCAAAAAAGTCATGTTATACGTATCTTGATTTCACCTTTTCATTTTCTGGGTATTTCAGAATAACTCACTGAATTATAGAATCACAGAAATGGAGGGCTGGACAGGACCTCAGGAAGTCATCAAGTCCAGCTCCCTGTGCTGTGGCAGGACTAAGTAAACCTAGATCATCCCTGACAGGTCTTTGTCCAGTGTCAGGTGTTAGAGGGCTTTCCTTTCACCCTCTCCCCTGGTTCTTGTCACACAGACAGAAAGAAGAAGACCAGAAGTCCAAAGGCAATGTGATGTTTATTGGGGTTAGTTCCAAGCAAGCATATCCATAACTCTACACGCCAGCAGAATCTGTTTCCCAGTGTTCCGTTCCCAGCTTCAATGCCCCAGAGCATTTACCCTGTGTCCCCCTTCCCAGCTCTGAAGCTTCAGAACCTTGCCTATGTCTCCATTCTCAGCAGGCCCAAATATACCTGCAGTGTATGCCCCTAGTCGTAACTCTTACAATTTATGGTCATGTTCTGTTTTGGGGGGTCGTGAGTCATCCCACCTCTTTTGTATCCCATGGGAGGGGTGAAGAGTGAGGCTGTGCTACAGTCAGGGACAGGCATTTCTTTGACTTTTTAGTGTTTTATACTTCTGCCCCAATCTCCTGTTGCCCTTCCTGAGTGGTTGCTTGATCTTGCCTTGAGATAGGATTTGAGGCAGCTTTTCAGTGTATGCTCATATATTACACTCCCACCCTACACTGAAACACTTTAACTGCTCTATCCTTTATCTCTTCCCATTATACTAACAAACCCATCTGGCCAAGCAGAAGCCACACACACAGTGTCTTTGTTTACACATATTAGTATGAGATATAAGAGTATCAAAAAAAAATCAAACCCAAAATTCTCTCTCAGGCTGACAAACAAGCCTATATACTAACAATGGGGATTCCACAACCTCCCTTGGAAGCCTATTCCAGAGCTTAACTATCCTTAGAGTTAGGACTTTTCTCCTAATATCTAACCTAAATCTTGCTGCAGATTAAGCCCATTACTTCTAGTCCTACCTTCAGTGGACAGGGAAAACCTTGCTGCAGATTAAGCCCATTACTTCTAGTCCTACCTTCAGTGGACAGGGAAAGAAAAAAACAAACAAACAAACAATCTGTTCTCTTTTAAAACAGCCCTTAACATGTTTTCAGTCTTCTTTATTCAAGACTAAACATGCCCAGTTTTTTTAATCTTTCCTCATAAGTCAGGGTTTCTAAATCATTAATCATTTTTGTTGCTTTCCTCTGGACTATCTCCAATTTGTCTGCATCTTTCTTAAAATGTGGTGCCCAGAACTGGACACAGTATTCCAGTTGAGCCTCACCAGTGCTGAATGGAGTGGGACAAGTACCCGCCCGTGTCTTACATAAAAAACCTCCTGTTACTACACCCCGGAATGACATTAGCTTTTTTTGCAGCTGCATCACATTTCTGACTCATATTTAGTTTGTGATCCTTATTACTCCCAGATACTTTTCAGCAGTACAACCACTCACCCAGTTAGTCATCATTTTGTAGTTGTGCATTTGATTTGTCCTTCCAAACTGACGTACTTTGCACTTCGTCTTTATTTAATTTCATTTTGTTAACTTCAGGCCAATTCTCCAATTTGCCAGATTGTTCTGAATTCTAATCCTGTCCTCCGAAGTGCTTGCAACCCATCCCAGCTTGGTGTCATCTGCAAATTTTTATAATCATAATCTCCCCTGCATTATCCAAGTCATTAATGAAAATATTGACTATGAAGACAATATTGAATATGAAGAGATTTAGCAATAATGAGTAATATTTCCTATTTCATGACAACTTTGTCAATATAAAATCTTAATTGCAATGCTGATGGAAGAGATTCATTGCTTCTCTTTCTCTCTGTTTCACATCCAGAGGAAATTTCAAAGCAAAATCACCAAAATATTCTCCCTCCGCCACCGCAAGAAATCAGATTCTGTAAATACATATGCATGTCAGTGGAATCTCAGCCAAACAGCAATGCTGTCTACACTATTAATTTGAAAATTCAGGTTTCATTATTAAATGGAATCCCCATTTTAACGTCCATTTCTATTTTCTTTTAGTCATCCATTTTATGTATTTCCTTCCTCAGCTTCTTTCAGGCCTGATCTATGCTCAGAACCTAGGTCAGTGTAGCTACGGAGCTGAAGAGTGTGAAAAATCCACACCCCTGAGTGCGATAGCTATGCCAGCTTAACCCCCGGTGTAGACGCAGCTAGGTCAATGGAAGAATGCTTCCGATGACCTTGTTTCCACCACTTTGGGAGGTCAAGTTCCTACAGTGACAGAATTTTTTTTTTTCGGGGGGGGTGGGGGATGTCAAAAATAACTTTGACATCAAAATTAAATGTTTTGGTTTTTCAGGTTAGATTCACAAGAGGATTTAGGCAAAACAGTGGAGTTGAACTAACCTGGGATGTGGCAGAAGCAGGTTCAGATGCCCTCTCTGGAGCAGGAACTTGAACTCATGTCTTCCCCACCTCTCCTGTGAGTACCATAAACAGATGGTTACAGGATATTCTGAACTGAGTTATTCTCCTATTCTCATGTTGAAGCTGCTCCACCTTGTGTAAACTATTTGAGTAGTTACTCAGTTAGAGAGAGGTAGAGAATGAATCTATACCTCGGTGTTTAAGGCACTCACCTGGCACAGACACTGGCTTCCAGTCTCTGCTCCAATGAATATTTAATCATTTATTCTCTGTGGAATAGCATCAACAGGAGAGACTGAGAAAGACCCACCCCAGAGTAGCCTGCAGCCTGGTGGTTCTGGTCTTCACCTGGGAAGGTGTTCAAATCTCTGTTCCAGAATGGGGATGGGTTGTCCTACATCCCAGGGCAGTGCTCTGACCAGGGGAGACTATGATGACAATGAAGGTTTTGTGAATCTAGCCCTTCATTTCCTTTTCTTTAATTAACGTTAAAATATTTGTCTTTTTTTTTTTTTCAAAAAAGGGTCCATTTCATATCCAAAACATTTAATTATTTTATTTTTTGGAACTGCCAGAAAGAAACACCAATAAGAAAAAATCAATTTTTTGCATAGATCTCATAGTGATGTGTAAATAGCAAGAGAGCCAGAGTGTTGGTTTGGAAAAGCACTTGATTTTTTGAAGTCTGCAGAACGTGTGTGCATGTGTTTGAGAGAGGGGTTGATGCTGTGGATGTAACTTCCACTAACTTTTATGGGATTTTAGGTACACAGAAATCACATATGATGAAACCCTTATGTTTAATACTTTGTTTTTTACAGTACTTTTTCCTCTCGTGGCACTATGAAAGTCTTCCTCATGCTTTTTGTTTCCAACCAAACCTGATCTTGTAAATACAGACATCAATGAAACTTAGGGGGAGCACCCAAAAATGAACTCTTTCAAAATTCAGAACAGGTTTGGTACAGGTTCAAGTTAACTTTTGGGTGCTCTGTTTTTTTGTTATTGTAGCTACACTGACTTTGTCAACTACTGTATATTCAACAGTTTCAAAAAGGCAGCTGCAACTGGGCCATAATTAGTTTTGTATGATTATATTATTATTTCATGCCCATAGTGGGAAATCAGCCCAGCAACTACCCATAGATGTTTTTCTCTTACTCAGGGATCTAGATCTAATCTGTTTCTCACAATCCCCCAATTTATGTGATTGTGTATGTGGATAGGATGGTAGGGGGAGAATTTCTAAATTTCTCATTATTGTAAATAACTTCAGCCCTTTATCATCTCATTCTTTTGCCTGTTGTGCTATATATAATAGCATTAAAAACTAAACACTTATAGCACTTTTCATTTTCAAAGAATGATGCAAGCATTGACTGATTAATCCTCACAGGAGTCCTGAGAGATAGATAAATATTATCTCTTTTGATGGAGGAAATGGAAACAGGGGACTTGATTCTGATCTCACACAAAGATAACTCTGTTGACTTAAGTGTTGTTAGTCCTGACTTATCAGCATAAGTGGGATCAGAATAAAGTCTAAAGGTCTTGTCCAAAACCATACAGCAAATCAGCAGAAGAGCCAGGATTAGGATTCTGCTGTTCCTAATCATTTGCTCAGATCACTTGATTGTGCCACCCTCCATTATACCTTCTTGTTTGGAGTGACCAGTTTTTCATGGATTGCTATTGTTCCTGGATTCTAGTTAGTGTTTTGATTCAAGACTATTTTCTTAACTATGCATTTATTGATGAGAAAATATAAGTCCAGATTCCCTCTGCATCTGATCTCCTCTTAGCACAATTTGGAAAGGGAGACTAAGGTGTCATTAAGTCACCTTTATGCAACTCTCCTCAGTCCTGAAGCCAGATTAAAGCTCAGTTTTTTCAGTGTTGCTTTACCTTGTGTCTGCAGCCACCTGCCTCTAAGGGCCATTCCAGTATCTGGGGTTGCTAGGGTGTAGAGATGCACCAGCCATACCCCCTCCTGGAAACAACCCTTGCACCAGGGGATGAAGAAGAGTGGCGTAGAACTGCACAGCAGTAGAGGGAATCCATTGGAGGCCAGGTTCAGCAAGGTTATGACCACTGGTGCCAGAGTGAGGGGCCAGACCTGGCTCCCAGAATGCCCATTCATGGGGTCCTGCCTTTATGAAAAATGTGTATTTCAATTTTTGCTTTTAGGTCATTGCTCTTATTAAATCAGCTCTCCAACTGATATCAGAGGAAGAAGAAATGCATTTTCAATACCACTTCTAGGGTCGTCTTAGCCATTGGTTACAGGACCTACTATTGAGGGGGTTAAAACATATTGCTATGGCTAAGTTATTGGCAATATTTTGACAGCCTGTAACAGGAGTCTTTTATAAAGTGTAAACTCAATCAGAATACATATTTGGGTGTGTTTTAGAAATGTAGTAATCTTTTATAAAGGACATGAATAACTGCGTGATCTGTACAGACATCTAGCAACTTGCTAGCAGACAGAATGGTATTGCTAACTGAGCTGTTTAACAAGAAGCCATAAACCAAATCCATCTGATTACATCTTTGCTCACAGATCAGTGAAATATTCTTTGAATAATGACAGGTTTCAGAGTAACAGCCGTGTTAGTCTGTATTCGCAAAAAGAAAAGGAGTACTTGTGGCACCTTAGAGACTAACCAATTTATTTGAGCATGAGCTTTCGTGAGCTACAGCTCACTTCATCGGATGCATACCGTTTCCACGGTATGCATCCGATGAAGTGAGCTGTAGCTCACGAAAGCTCATGCTCAAATAAATTGGTTAGTCTCTAAGGTGCCACAAGTACTCCTTTTCTTTGAATAATGAAATTTTTTAAACAATTTGGAATGACAGCCTTTAATTATAAGGGTAAGTATTTTTATTCCATTTTACAATGGTTTAAGACTTTAACATAATAGTGAAGTTTTCCCATTATCAGTTTTCCCAACAGTAGAAAGATCTTTTCTAAGTGCACAATTTAAATTTAAATAAATGCAGACCTTTGTTCTCAGCTTGAATAGAATGAGTGTGATAACTTAAGAAAAAAAATATAGCTTTGACACACTGATTACTTTTGTAAAGACAGAAGTATATTTTTCCCTTGATGCACGTGTCTAACTTCCATTAGTGTTAATGGGAGTTTGTGTGCATTCCAAAGAGAATGCACTCCAATTAATTATAACACTTCAAGAAAATCTGAGATATGTGAGGTTAAGGTAGAGATTTAGGGTATTCAAATTTTTGGAATTTCTATCCTGTTCTCAATCCTTTGGTGGATGCTTTATTTAACACTGACTGGCATGTTGTCATGAAATCTTGTAAATATTAGTACAATGTTTAGTTTAAACCATATTGTGACATAGTTAGTCAGCTCAAATCTAGTTCTTTCTGGGATATTTAGCCAACTACCTGTCTGTCTCTCTTCTGTTTACTGTTAACTTTAATGGAACAGTTATTCAACTGTCAGCTATCAATTTCAAGGTTAACGTGAGATCAAGCTGTAGCTAACTGAAACAGATACTGAGAAGTGTGAATGAATCATGTTCCTTTTCTCAAGTTTTCCTGAATTTTGTGAGTAGATACCTCTGATCATCTAAGAAGGAAGAGATAGCAGGCAAATGATTTTGTATTTTAATTCTGATTGCAAACTAAAAATAGTGTTGGTAAAAGGTAGAATGGGCTGAGGAAAGTAACAATGAGCTATTGGTAGCAAACAAACAATGTGGGAAATTGACATATTTGAGATAATAATAATAATTCATATTTGAGATAATTCTTGTGTAACAGCACATCTGGAAACTCGAGGCAGTAAATTCTGTAGTCCATAGCTATATACGTGGCGGAAGTTCAGCATGCAGTTAGAGAAAGTGAGCAACCAGGTTTATGTGCAAGTGTCAGGTAGATTAGAGAGATTCAGCAAACTTGTTGTGAGACAAGGTATATTTCTATTTGTCATCTTCACTATTCCAGAACATATGAGTTTCGGTATCTCCTTGCAGTCACTGAAATCCTCCTCTGGGGATTTTCCTCATTGCTTGCAGATCTATGTGCACCAAAATTCTAGGCTGTGGATCTCATTTCAAATCTTCAACCACTAGTCTGAGATCTGAGGTACTGCATATAGGTATATGAGGAGAGATTCCAAATTTCTATTCTTCCACATTGGAAGGGGTTGTGGGATTGCTTAGAGCCACAACTTTAACAGGTTTTAGGTTCCTTTTGTATGCTGGAAAAAAGGACTGCATTAGTGGGAAAGGAAACATTTTCTTTCTTACCAGTTACCCTGGTGTTTTGTCTCTTTGTTGGAAAACATGAGAAGGAGAAGAAATTTGGTATCTCTAAAGCAGTAAATGAAAAGTTCAGGGGGATAAAGAGAGATTCAGGCAATAAGGGGATGGATCTTGTGATAGGCCAAGAGAAACCCTACTGTTTAGAGCAGTAACAACTTATAAGAAAAGTCTCTTAAAAAGGTGTGAAAGGAGCTAGAAAGACAGAAAGGGACATGTCCCTGCTCAGTTTTTCAGTTGTCTGGAGAGCATACATCACAGTCAACTTTTTCCAGATAGCACCTCCTTCTAGATTCAACTTCCACTGACCTGAAAAATGGCTGTTTTGGATAAGAGTACTCCAGAGACTGTGAAATCCAGTTTGCCTCAGCAGCTGGAGGAGAAGGTAGTCAGATTGATACAGTGGAACCAGAGGTCAAGGCCATTTCTGGAGTGTGTAACATCACATCGGCCCAAGTGAAACAGTTCACCACAGCTAAGGATGAACTAGACAGCGGCTTCATGCTCTGTTGCAATGCTGATTTTGAAGCAAGCATGTTATCATTCACATAGACAAGGGAAAAGTGAATCAGTGCATAATTTTATAACAGCCCTATATGACCTTATTGAACACTATGGCTATGAACAGATGAGTTAAGAACTCAACAGGGACAGACTTGTGGGTGTGTGGATACAAAGCTCTCAGATGTTGGTTCTAGTTCTGATACTAGAAAGGCCAAAGGGTTTTGTCTGTTAAAGTGAGAATACAATGAAGTATCAAATTATTCTCCAAAATAATTTTAAGCAGAGACCACACTATATGAGGAGGGAAGAATACATCCCACGGTCTTTGTGGTTGGTAGTGTTTATATTGCTGTATTTAGCCAGCCAGTGATCACTGTTCCATATATGCTGACATGTTGGAGGCTGACGGTGGTAGTGGAGGAATGTACACTTGATACATCCACTAGTGAAGGAAGCATCAGCACCTGTTAATCGAGTCTATAACTTGAGCAGCAGCCATAGTGATAACCTGCAGGTCTGCTCACAGGTTGGATGGGTAGATCTAGGCTACCCCAAATCCCATTACAGGAGAGTTGGTAATTGGTCTTTGTGGCATTCAAAGATTTCTTCAAGTCCTGGAGCCTTAACATTTCATCTGTCCTCCAAGAAGTAGTGTGTGGGTAGGGTCAGAAGGGAGATGGGTATTTTTTTGTTTGGTTGTTTCCAGAACTCAATGTCACTCAACAATAGAACTTCACAAAATAGTAGATTTTTCAGTTTGCTGACAATTAAGAAAACTCATTTAGGTTCAAAACAGAACACTTTTTTCCAAAAATTTTGGCAAATAGTAAAAAATATAAATGAGTGTTGGGTCAAATGAAACATTGTGTTAACCAAATCATTAACCAAAAAGCATTCTCTTTCCCTTCCTCCCGCTCAAAAAATTAGAGGAAACTTTGAAATGGAATATCAAAATGTTTCATTTTGAAAATGTCAAAACAAAACATTGATATTTCAGAAATGTTTAGGATTTTTTTGTCAAAACAAGTAGACAAAACCAACACAAATTTATAAAAGATAAGAGTTGCTGCATCTGTATTTTTCACAGAAAAGTAGCTTCAGGCAAAAAATTTTACCTAGCATTTTGCAACAGTCTTGTTGCATCTGCAGTATCCCCAATCCTATAATAAGGTTCTCCAAGCAGACTTTAGACTCAGCTTATGAAGTTTAATTATTGCACTTTATTCTATTCCTGCTGTTTATTTAGGATGCTCTTACAGTTCACAGAAACCTTCATTTTTATATTACGTATTCAACCCCTCTGACATTTTGAATCAGTCATGGTCTCTTTTCTGTATTGTGGTTCTTATTACAAAATATAATGAATGTTTTCTGTGTTAAAGAAAAAAAAAGATTTAAGTCCTTGTACATCAAGTTTCAACAGAGAGTACGTGTTTAATGGCCAACTTAACTACTGCTTCAATAAAAGGTTTATGATGAAAATGCTGCAGCATCCTTAACAGCTGCATGAACATTCTGATAGAATACTGTAGGTGCAAAACATAATTAGCATAATGGAAAAAGGACAAGCTTTTATGGGGATTTAGATTTCCTTCTATACTGCAAACAAAAGACACTCTCAAAATGTAAGTTTTCTGGTTCATCTTTTACAATGGTCAGTCAATCAAGGCAAAGCCAGAAAATATGCTGATAAGAGAGAGTCTTTGTAATTTGTATTTTAACAAATTGAAAAATGTTATTGCAACGGAGAAGGATGTTTAAATAAAATTAAAGCTGAAATACAAGCTGACAAAAGGAAAGACATTGGAAGTTAAGGATGACTTTTCATGTTCTAAAAAGTAAAGCCATTTATTCATGTCTGAATATTGGTGATATAGCTGAATTTTCATTTGTTGCATTGCATCAGTGGTTGTCAAAGAATACTGTGTCATCAGCATATCCAAGGTGTGCACCAATGGAAATCCCTGCTCCCTTCACTTTGTATTATGAGATGTGCCTTCGAAGGTTTTGACATTCTGCATATATGTTAAAGCAGCTTGAACAAAATACACCTTTGTCTTACACTCTGCCCAGTGGGAACGCACTCACAGTCACCTATTGCTATTAGCAACATGGTCTGTTCATAGTAGAGACTTGCAATGGGTGCAATTGGATACTTTGGAATACAATTCTTGATTAATACAGCTGTGAAATAGAAAAAAGAATACCACAATGGCAGAAGATGAGTTTGAAAGAATGAGCTGTTGGTCTTCACTACAAATTTCTGGGCTTCTGTTTGGTTGTATGAAGCAATTACAGTATTAGGACATAAGTAAGTCAGACAAAACTGTGTTTTTTGCAATTTAACAAAGTTATAGAATGATCTAGTGAAAACAAAATGGCTAGGCTTATAGGCAATTGTATAAAGAGGTCATATACCCGTGTTAAATGTCATTTAGAGAGAGAAACTATTTTGGCTTTACATTGTAAAGTTCTAGTTTGTCTTTGCATCTAACTATTATGGTGAGGGGACTATTAGAATTGCATATGTGAGTAGAAGTTCTACCAATGTCCTACAAAACTGATGGCTATACATTAACTCCAAGTTAAAGCCCCCTTTTTGGTGTGTACACTGAAAACCAGTTGATGAATGAAGAAATGGAATTTGATCATGATTCAAATCTCACTGAAACTAATGAGACTCTGTCCTTACTTTGCCTATTCCTATCTCCTGTGTTATCTGAGGGCATTTTGGTATTGATTGTGAAAATATTCATAGAAGCACTAATTTTCTTTCTATGGCACAAGTTGTATTTGAACTAGTAAGTGGTTGTCTTAGGGGTCACTCTAGCTCCCTTTGAACTCAGTGAAAAAGCTCCTGTTGACTTCATTGGGAGCAGGAATTTTTTATTCCTGCAATCATAGAAATACCAATAATAATAAAAAACAATAATACTTATCCTTTATATAGCCTTAACAAGAAGGATGATTGTATCACAATCCCTGTAGGAAGCTAAGGCTTGGAGATATTGAGCTTTTTCCCCCAAGGTCACCCAGAAAATCAGTGTAATGCTGGGAAGTGAACTTCGATCTCCTTATTCCCATTCCTATGTCCTATCTATTGCAGAACACTACTTTCCCATCATGAATATAAATTAGCCCATGAACTCCATCACAGACCTCATTATGCTGATTTACCTATCCATTTCTTGTATTCTCTGGTGATGAGTGCTGTATAAAATCCTGGGATAGATTTCAGTAATGAGTTCTTTTTAATCAAACAATGGAATGAATTGCCCCACAGTTCATAAAGTTCTTTTTCGAGAACTTAAGAATAGTGCTTGATTTTTTTCAGTTGATGCTGCTGAAATGAAGTGTTCTATTATTCACATAATATGTGGATGTACTTATTAAACCCTAAGTATGTGTCTAGACTAGTGATTGTAGTCCTGTTTTAACTTGACATTTTTGATTGTGAAGGATAAACCACAAACGTTTCTGCAATGTCTGGAGTAAGGTTTACAATTGTGTTTGCCAGTTAACTTGATTTAATCCATTGACCTGGATTAAAATATGGCCACAGACTCATGAAGCCTCTCTCCCCATGACAACTGATATCTGCTGAGGTATTTAGGGTAATGGATGCTCAGTTTAGTCAGGAGCGTGATGGATTCAAAATATTTTCATTGGAGGATCCTTAGTTGCAGAACCTGGCATGTCAAAGCTGGAATTTATTGAACTCCAGGTCATCCTGCAAAAACATCTTTCCTTCTAGGCTGCTTCTGGGTGCAGGAAATTGCAGGGGTGGGGAACCTATGGCCTGTGGGCCTCATCTGGCCCATTGCTTAATTTTATCTGTCCCGCAGCAAGTCTTGGTGCTGTGGGTGGGAAGCCGCAGGGCTGTGTATGGCCCGTGATTGATTTTTTTCTGTGGGTAAATGGCCCTTGACCACTCCTGGCTTATTACATGCTAAGACCGACCTAGTTTGGGTAAATTGGTTGGATTTCATATCTTGGACATTGGATTTAATGCATCTATGTTTTATTATTTCTGTATATGGGTCTAGACTGCAGGAAGGCACAATTTAAATAAACCTAATAAAATAAATAAACAAAAAATATGCTTTTATTTAAAAAACTCATCTACACATATACTTGTCATAAGGGCATTTATTGTATTATATAAGTACTGTCATGCCTTCACAGAAACCCACTGAGTGGAGCTCTGTGCAGATGCAGGAGTGTGACCACATGTTTGCAGGATCAGGGCCACAACTTTTAACGTTTGGAAAATATATTGGTTCATTACTTCAAAACATCACAGTAGTATTACCAAGTATCCAAAGGCAAAAATTCAGAGTGGCTAGTAGTTTTCAAATGTCAAAACAAATCCAACCCCCCAATACCTTTGCATTATATAATTTTTCAACACCATCTAAAGGAATACCTGTTTTTGGTGTTTTTATTACTTTAAAGGGACCAAATGACTTTTTATTTTCAAATATGGTTAGGCTTCAGGGTCTAAATGCTAAAGTTTAGTCTATACTGAACAGGTAGAATCCTGTTCTAAACCGTTAAGGTTCTGTCAGCATTTCTGTTAACTAGAGTAGCTTGAAGAGTGTTGCTATAATAAATTAATTTTACTAGCTGTACTGTACCTCCAAAGCTTTTTCCCAAGGTGCTGTTTTATCTGTGGGGGAGTGATTGAGTTTAAATCAAATATAAAGAAGAAATGTGCCAAACCTAAAAAAATCAATAGAAGCCACAGGAGTTTGAAATCCTTACAAGTTCTTGAAAGAAAAGTGAGAAAAAAAACAAAAAGATGTTTCTGCCTGAGGAGCTGTAAATTCTGCACACATTGCTATACCCAAATGAATCAGAGGTTAGGAAACAAAACTCAGAAGAACTAGAGAGGGTATAAAAATACTCACTTCTTGTACCCTGCTCTCTGCCATATGTGCTAAAATAGACAGTACTTACAGGAATGCTGCTACAACACTAATGATTCAATTATTTTAATACTATACAGTAGTTCCAAGAAGAACTATTCTATAGAATATATCACTTCCCCAAAGGGAGGTAATATTAGTAGCAGAGTGACAAAAAGCCCTTCTCTGTGATTGGTGAGTAAACGCAAAGTCAGAGCAATCTTATTCTAGGCAAGAATATATGCAGCATTCTGTAGGAGTAAACACCACTGCAGAACCACAGGCTAAAACATGGTGGATTAGGATTTGTCTTACTTTCAGACTCTTATTAATTCTGTGTGCCTTATCATTCTCACTTACACTGGATTTACATCTGTATGACTCCACTGACTTTAATGGAGTTACCACAGATTTGCGCGAAGAATCATGGTAATTATCTCTGCTGAATTTTTGTCAAATTCCCCACTTAGCAAGTCTAGTCCAACCAAAGACAAAAACGCCCCAAAGTATCACAGTAGAAACTTGAGTAATTCCTACTAATGACTGGTAATTTTTAATTACTGTGTGAATTAGTGAGCAAGTCAAACAACGGAACAAAGCAAGGATAATACAGATTTCAATGTACTTTGTTCACATTTGGACAATTTCCATTCAGTTAAAACATTTAAGTGTGTAATAGTGTACATGTCTTCAGTCAGGCTTACACAAGCCTCTTGCACTCACAACACCGTACAATAGCAATGCAGACTAGTTCAGAGCATTGATCAGAACACCTTTTGGAGTGCAAGTGAATCTTTCTAATCTAGCTCTCTTGGACACAAGTCTTATATTCCATGATATTCCTAGATACTATGAAATTGAGGTGTGTGAGGGGTCATGTTTTCCATTGAAGCTTTGAGTTAATAAATAGTGTTCTTCATTCATTTGTGCTCTTCAGTTGTAGCCTATATAGCCATGGGATGAATGCATAACTCGGTGCATGTCAGACTCAAAAGGATTTTACTCTCTAAGCAGAAATGAATAGAAATGGTGAATGCACTGAGTTCCTATCCTGTTGTCGGAACAAATAATGTCCAAACTCTCCTCTTCAGGCTTAGTGTCACAACATAAATCTGAGCCTTAACATTCTCCGTGAGCTTTGGATGTCTCAAAACTTTACCTTCAGAACCTCTTCTGGCATTCCCTCTCTCAGAGAAGCACTTTAATTTACCAAATAGCCCACATGGAGCTGACCATGTAAACCTGCCAGAATGATCTATCAGTACTTCATTTTTATGCAGGTCCTAATAGAATTGCTCCTCTACTCTGTTCCCCCATTCCTGTTTGAACAACTTACATACTCTTTATATAGTTTCGCAGCTTTATAAACAAAAAAGTTCCCTGCCCAGGAAAGCTTACAATCAAAGGACCCGATTCAGCAAATATGAGTAATTTTGTCCAGCTGCAAAGCAGTGCAGGATCAGACGCTTAGCCAGTTATATGATCTCAAGGGGTTAGCATTTTGTTCCTTACTGTAAACATGCATTGCAGATGTGTATATAGCTATTTTTGTAGTGATATAATAAAAGGTGAGATAAGAAGGGGATTGCATAGTGGTGATGATTCAGAAAGGATTGCAAGATAAAAGTAGTGCATTTTAAAGCGAGATTTGTTGAAGGACAGGATAGTCACCTCATATACAATGGGAAGCTTTATCAGGTGTACAGAGCAGGATGAAAAAGAACCACAACAGTGCAAGTGGATGAAATAGACAAAGAGCGGTCAGTTCTTAAAAGCTGGGATGAATAACTGTGAAAGCTTTGGATCTGTTCCTCAGAGCATAATGAAACACACTGCAGGTTTGCCTATTGAAAACAATGGTGGTGACAGCCTCACTCCATCACATTTAATGTGGCTAGAGAAAGTGGGAAACCCTTAGGAGCACATCCTGCTCAGACACTGGATGAGTGATGAGTTTCATGGTAGGTGATTCTCTGGGAGGTTGTTTTTCACAATATGTAAAAGCTTAACCTCACTGCAGCAGTGGGAAATCTTTAAATATTTGCTATGAAGACGATAGTGCTTTATACTGGAAGGAAACAGTTTGTTAAACTGTTACAGTAAAACTATTCTGCAATCATTTTGGATTCAAAAATTCTGGAGTTTCCTATATATTGCTCACACAAGTATAGCTTTACATACAGAGGCTGCAAATTCTCTAGAATAGGCACCATCTTCGACTATGTGTAGGTATGTTACCTAGCTCAATGGGACTGGGGTCACTAGAAACAACTCTGTAATGCAAATAACTATTAATAATTGTTGAATATCTTTTTCCCTGTCCTAAGAAACTCGCCTTCATGGTTTTATCTCTCAGGGAGCAAGAAGGTAATTGAGTGAACACTATGTACCCAATCTGAGAAATACTTACACACATGAGTAGTCCCATTGAAGTCAATCAGATTACTTGTGTGAATAATGATAAGCATATGCAGGTTTGTAGGATGTGGATTTCAGAAGGCACATGAGCCACTGCCTCCTTGTAGTCAAGACACTTCTGCCCAAAACATATAACCTTAAGAAATATGAGATAAGGAAGGTGGTGTTATCATTGTTTGTTATTTGTAATGCCATGGCACCTGAAATGTGCGACACACTGTATAAACACAAAGGGAGACTGTCGCTGTTCCAAAGGGCTTACATTCTCCATTTAGATAAAAGATAGCAAACAATAAGGGTGGGGCAGATGAGGTTAAAGAGTGAGACAACAGGGTTGCTTAGATAGTTGATCTTAGAAAGGGGGCTGCTAGACTAAGATAAAGATAAATACCAGTAAAGTAATTCTGCTTTGTTGAGTTTCATCTCTCCATCCATCCTACAATAAATCAGAATTGTGGCAATCAATACAACTTAGGATATCAGCTTTTCTGAAGTTGCTGCCTGGAGAATTTTCTGTCCAGAAACACTGCCTCTTCTATTGAGGACAAATTTGCTTTATAATGCAAGATGTCACAAATGTGACAGGTGTCTGACAGGTACTAGGTTTGCAATTTGATTGGACCCAGTGTTTGAACTTTGTCTGGTGAAATTGTAGAAGGACCTCTGGTCAAGTGCTTTTCTGTTTTCTCTGAAGGGTTGGCTATCATCTGAGGAGTTGTATGCTAGCCAAAAGCTAGAATCCAGAAACTACCCAGTAACTGTAGCCCTGCAGAGCTATTTTTTGCCTTTGTCAGGGTACTTGAAACTTGCCAAGTCCAAAACATTTAGTGCAATCCAAATACAATTTAATAACTCTACGCCTGCCCAAAGTTGTCCTTCAGAGGTCCGAATTAGGAAAACAACCAGCAGTACAATAGTCTGGAACTTCAGTAAACTTTGGGAGAAAAAATAAAGGTTCTTATCAAATCTGCTTTAACCAAAGGAGGGTGCTGGCAAATTTGCCCTGTTGTTTCCTTGGAAGTAGAGACGCACTGTATTCATTGTCCTTGGGCAAAGTGAAGAAAGACAGGATGCAAGGTATATGGTTTAATTAGGCCACAGCATCATTAATTGGACTCATCTGGGAACTATCCAGCAATTACTCCTACAGTGCAGGTCATGAGTCACTCTGTATTCATCTTTACCTGGGAGAGGCCTGCAGTCAGCTCCCCATCCCCCACAGCTAATCCCCAGCCTGTTAGTGGGGCCCCTGTGAGTTAGCCTTCCCACTGCTACCACTCTTTCCCAAATCTTGAGGAGGGGGACCCTTAAAGGAGCCACTACCCTTTTTCCCCCACCAGACCAAATAAAGACCTCCTCCCACACATGTACCTTTCAGGTTGCAGAAGCTGCATTCTCCAGATGGTTGTGGACTGAGGCAATAAGAGATGACAAGTATTTCCACCTCACCTGCTGCATTTATCATTTCATTACACAACTGTCACAGAATGGTGGGCCTCCAGAGATTAAAACTATGCATTAAGTGTCCTCTACATCATCCAGAAGGAGGGAGGCTAGAGTTTGATTAACGTTCAGAGGACTTCTCTGTCTTTAAATTTATTTTGTCTTATGTGCCTATTCACCTTCATCACCTTTGACAGAAGTTGTAGTTATGCTGCTGTATTTTACCTCTACTTATAAAATTGGGTAATCGGTTTGTACCAAACCTATTTCAGGAGTACTCTGAATAGTGAGTAGCACACTTGCTTTGCACGTGATAGGGCATGCACATTTTGCTCTGAGCACTTACTTGTGTCATCTCTGCCTTTGTTCAGAGAGCATGAACACCAAGTAAATCCCTTCACATCCCTGATCCTTCCTTGTTTCTCTACCCACACTCCACCTATTCAGAGTATGACAGTAGAAGGGCAGGCTGCTTCAACCTTCATCCTGTGCCATTATTTAATTTGACTGTGTTTCCAGTTCCACTAATATACAGATAAATGCCATTGTGTTACTGGGCTAGTCCTAAAATTTGCATTCTTGTGCTCTTCTGAATACAAAGGCCATGACACGTTAGGGCTCCTAGAAGCCATCATGATTTACTTTGCCTAGATTTGGTATCAGTGTTGTATTATTAGGTTGTATTTTCATTCTTTGAGCAATATGTCTCTAGACGTGCCCACACAACAAAAGTGCAAAGACAGTGTATGTTTCAAGGATCATGTATGGAAATATGAAATTGTCCATTCTTTACATGTGTCATGTTTCATCCATGCAAGAACCTTATCCTTTTTGCTGGCTGGGAAACATTTTCATGTACTATGAATTACCTGAAGAGATTAGTCCACTAAAACAACTGGTTGAATAAACAAAAAGCATATTAAGAAGTGTCCCAAATCTGCAGAGACACCTCTGGAACACTGACCAGGGATATTCTATCTACTACCCAAGATCCATAAACCTGGAAATCCTGGACGCCCCATCTTGTCAGGCATTGGCACCCTGACAGCAAGATTGTCTGGCTATGTAGACTCCCTCCTCAGGCCCTACACTACCAGCACTCCAGCTATCTTCAAGGCACCACTGAATTCCTGAGGAAACTACAATCCATCGGTGATCTTCCAGAAAACACCATCCTAGCCACTATGGATGTAGAAGCCCCCTACACCAACATGCCACATAAAGATGGATTACAAGCCGTCAGGAACAGTATCCCCGATAATGTCATGGCAGACCTGATGGCTGAACTTTATGACATTGTCCTCACCCAAAACTATTTCATGTTTTGGGGACAATGTATACCTTCAAATCAGCGGCACTGCTATGGGTACCTGCATGGCCCCACAGTATACCAACATTTTTATGGCTGACTTAGAACAACGCGTCCACAGCTCTCGTCCCCTAATGCCCCTACTCTACTTGCGCTACATTGAGGACATCATCATCATCTGGACCCATGGAAAAGAAGCCCTTGAGGAATTCCACCATGATTTCAACAATTTCCATTCCACCATCAACCTCCGCCTGGACCAGTCCACAGAAGAGATCCACTTCCTGGACACTACGGTGCTAATAAGCGATATCACATAAACACCACCCTATACTGGAAACCTACTGACCGCTATGCCTACCTACATGCCTTCAGCTTTCATCTAGAGCACACCACACGATCCATTGTCTATAGCCAAGCTCTACGATACAACTGCATTTGCTCCAACCCCTCAGACAGAGACAAACACCTAAAAGATCTCTATCAAGCGTTCTAAAAACTACAATACCCACCTGCTGAAGTGAAGAAACAGATGGACAAAGCCAGAAGAGTACCCAGAAGTTACCTACTACAGGACAGGCCCAACAAAGAAAATAACAGAATGCCACTAGCCATCACCTTCAGCCCCCAACTAAAACACCTCTCCAACGCATCATCAAGGATCTACAACCTATCCTGAAGGACGACCCATCATTCTCACAGATCTTGGGAGACAGGTCATTCCTTGCTTATAAACAGCCCCCCAACCTGAAGCAAATACTCACCAGCAACCACACACCACACAACAGAACCACTAACCCAGGACCTATCCTTGAAACAAAGCCCATTGCCAACTGTGTCCACATATCTATTCAGGGGACACCATCATAGGGCCTAATCACATCAGCCATATTATCAGAGACTCTTACACCTGTACATCTACCAATGTGATATATGCCATCATATGCCAGCAATACCCCTCTGCCATGTACATTGGCCAAATTGGGCAGTCTCTACGTAAAAGAATAAATGGACACAAATCAGACGTCAAGAATTATAACATTCAAAAACCAGGCAGAGAACACTTCTAAGTCTTTGGTCACTCGATTACAGACCTAAAAGTTGCAATTCTTCAACAAAAAAACTTCAAAACCAGACTCCAATGAGAGACTGCTGAATTGGAATTAATTTGCAAACTGGATACAATTAACTTAGGCTTGAATAAAGACCGGGAGTGGATGTGTCATTACACAAAGTAAAACTCTTTCCCCATGTTTATTCTTTCCCGCCCCCCAGTAGTTCCTCAGACTTTCTTGTCAAGCTTGATTATCACTACAAAAGGTTCCCCTCCAACCCCCGCTCTCCCGCTGGTAATAGCTCACCTTACCTGATCACTCTTGTTACAGTGTGTACGGTAACACCCATTGTTTCATGTTCTCTTTGTATACAAGTCTCCCCACTGTATTTTCCACTGAATGCATCCGATGAAGTGAGCTGTACCTCATGAAAGCTTATGCTCAAATAAATTTGTTAGTCTCTAAGGTGCCACAAGTCCTCCTTTTCTTTTTCCCATAACTGTGCGTCACTTCCCCTCATCAAGAGTGGGGACTCTGGTGCATCCAGAGGCCAACAGAAATTATTAGGGGTATGGAAAAGTTTCCATATGAGGAAAGATTAATAAGACGGGGACTTTTCAGCTTGTAAAAGAGACAACTAAGGGGAGATATGATTGAGCACTATAAAATTATGACAGGTGTGGAGAAAGTAAATAAGTGTTATTTACTCCTTATAACACAAGAACTAGGGGTCACTAAATGAAAATAGACAGCAGGTTTAAGACAAGCAAAAGGAAGTAGTAAAGGAGTGGACTCACCTCTGCGGCACCTCCTGCTGGTCATTGGGAATTAGCTCTTTTCCAGCCTGGAGCACCCTCTGCAGGCCAGTGATCCACACAGCTCTGGCCCCCATGTCCCTCACAGACCCTGGTGCCCCTTTCTCTGGGGTTCTGCTCCCTGGCAGTACCCCCACACTCTGCCTCTGACTCTCCCCTTCCTGGGGAACCCCCAATCCACTATCCCCACCTTGCCTCAGTCTGGGCTACTGCCAGTCATCTCCAAGCTCCCACTCCCTGGGGCAGACTGCAGTGTAAAGGCCACTCATCATAGCAAGGGGGTTCAGACCTGTTGCCTTCCTCTGCCTCCCAGTACCTCTGTGGGCCTTGGACCAAGCCTTACAGCCTGGAGAGTGGCCAGCCTGGAACGCCCCCACTCAGCCTGCTCCTTTCCCGGCACTGCACCACCCTCAGTACCCTGGCTGGCCCTGCTCTCTCCCAGCCTGGAGAGAGACTCCTTTGGCTCTCAGCCTTTTTATACAGGCCAGCTGGGGCCTGATTGGGGCGTGGCCCAGCTGCGGCTGCTTCCCCAATCAGCCATCCCCAGCCACAGCCCTCTCCAAGGCTGCTTTTAATCCCTTCTATTTTAGGAGTGGGGTAGCCACCCCGCTATGGAAGTATTTTTTTTTACACAACGTACAATCAGTCTGTGGAATTCTTTGCCAGAGGGATGTTGTGAAGGCCAAGACTATAACAGGGTTCAAAAAAGAACTAGATAAGTTCATGGAGGATAGGTCCATCATTGGCTATTAGCCAGGATGGGCAGGGTTTCTGTCCCTAGCCTCTGTTTTCCAGAAGCTGGGAATGGGTGACAGGGGATGGATCTCTTGATGTTTACCTGTTGTGTTCATTCCCACTGGGGCACCTGGCATTGGCCTCTGTTGGAAGACAGGATACTGGGCTGGATGGACCTTTGATCTGACCCAGTATGGCTGTTCTTATCCTGGGAGATGTAACCTGACAAGGGAGATGGGCTTGTTGAGGAGAATGGGAACACAAGGGTGCCTGAACCACACCTTCCATGAGGCACCACTGCAGTATTTCCGAATTGAAATATTTTGGTTTTCAGCTAAAAAAAAAAAAGATTTTTAATATTTCACAAATATTTGAAATTTTCTGAGGAATAAAACAAACCTTTTCCAACCAGGTATAGCCATATCCCAAACCATGCATAAAGCAAAGGGAAGAAGCAGGGAAAATAAAAGTCAACAAAAAGGATGTTGATGGACAGGTTTATATCCCTGATGTTCTGTTGCATAAACTTCCTTCCCTCTGTTACTTCTCTCTTCCCAGAGAAATGTGGATTAAGTTGAGAGCTAAAGAAACTAATCCAATCTTAGTTGAAGTGATAAGAACATAAGATCAGCCATACTGGGTCAGACCAACTATCCATCCAAAACAGTACCCTGTCTTCTGACAGAGACCAGTGCCAGATTCTTCAGAGGCAATGAATGGAACAGAGCAATTATCAAATGGTTCATCGCATGTTGTCCAGTTCCACCTTCTGGCAGTGAGACGTTTAGGGGCAACCAAATCCTGAGGTTAAATCTTTGACCATCTTGGCTAATAGCCATTCATGTACCTATTCTCCATGAACTAATCCAATTCTTTTTTTAACCCAATTATTCTTTTGGCCTTTACAACATCCCCTGGCAACAGGTTCCACAAGTTGACTGCACTGTGTGAAGAAGTACTTCCTTATATTTGTTTTAAACCTGCTGCCTATAAATTTCATTGGGTAACCTCTGGTTCTTGTCTTATGTGAAGGGGTAAATAATACTTCCCTGTTCACTTTCTTGACATCATTCATGTTCTTATAGACCTATATAATATCCCCCCTTAGCTATCTCTTTTCTAAACTGAACAATTCCAGTCTTTTTAATCTCTCCTGATATGGAAGCTGTTCCATACCCCTAATCAATTTTGTTGCCCTACTCTATCTTTTCCAGTTCTAATATAATATTTTTAGATAGGGTGACCAGAACTGCATGGAGTATTCAAGGTGTAGGCGTGCCATGGATTTATATAATGGCATTATGATATTTTGTGCCTTATTATCTATCCTCTATTCCTATTCCCCTTTCCTTACATTCCGTTAGCTTTTCTGACTGCCACTGCACATTGAGTGGATGTTTTCAGAGAGCTATCCTCGATGACTCCAAGATCTCTGTCTTGAGTGGTAACAGCTAATTTAGACCCCATCAATTTGTATGTATTGTTGGGATTAAGTTTTTCAGTGTGCACTACTTTTTCCAATGTGTACTACATCAACATTGAATTTCATCTGCCATTTTGTTGCCCAATCAGCTGGTTTTGATTACTCATTTTGTAATTTTCAGATTCAGCTTTGGTCTTAACTATCTTGAGTAGGTTTTTATCATCTGCAAACTTTGCCACTTCACTGTTTACTCCCTTTTCTAGATCATTTATGAACAGCACTGGACACAGTATAGATCCTTGGGGGAACCCCATTATTTATCTCTCTCCATTGTGAAAACTAACCATTTATTCCTACCCTTTGTTTCCTATTTTTAACAAGTTACTGATCCATGAGATACCCTTCTCTCTTATTCCCTCTGATATATGACTACCTTTGTCTGTTTCATGCATGTGCTGCTTCACAGTTCTACAATGGAAAGGGAGCTCTGAGGAGAAGTGATACATTCTCCTAGTAATAAGTGTCCTAGAAGTAAATAGCCACTTCAGTTAAAGAAGGAACATTCTATGGAAATAAATACAAGAGTGTATGATACTAATTGCCAAATTCATAATTCCATATTTGAAGGACAGACAAGATGACCATCATTGATTTCAATGGAGTTAAATGGTACAGAATTGGAGAATAAGTCCCATAGGGGGAAAAATGAGAGGTTTTCTGCTGTTCAAGAAGCATCTTGACTATCAGTTTATAGGTCACAGTGACCCAATTAACAGCAGTAAATAAATACATATATAAAAGCAAGGGCTGGGTGTATTTTTCAGAAGATGATGATGAGTAGCTTTGGGCTCTGATTTTCCTTGAACTTTGTGTAGTAATTATTACTTACACAAAGTGGGTGAAACTCTTGCGTTCTGATTCAGTAGCATTTTATACTCACTTTGCTGTGGGATGTGACTACACAAGGTAGCTCACAATCAAACCTTGGTAGAATGACTGAAAGTTGAATGATCTGAAACATGATGAAATTGTTTCCAACGCAATGTCACATTCAAAACAATTTTAAAGTTTAACTTTAGTTATGTTTTTATGCCTTCTCTTGAACCCACGTGGTTAGAATGTCTTAAGATATTAGTCAATAAAATGTTAATAAATATTAATATTGTTGGCATTCTACAGTTGTCTCAAAGCAGAATCCAAACTGTAACTCAGAAAAGATTTGCCACATGAAATATATTGGGGCAGATCCTCAGCTACTGTGTGTGTGTGAAAATCACTGATATCAGCGGTGCTATACTGATTTATGGCAATTAAGGATTATCCATTAGAATCATCATGCTCATTACATATTGTTGAGCTTGTTTCTTTAAATTCACTGTGCCTCTCCAAGGTATAGTAGCATATGCATTATGTATTGCAGGAGTTGCTAGGGAAACTTCTTTTTCAAAACTGCATGATATAGTATGTTGTGTAAAATGTACATGATTAGATTAATTAAAGGTGATTGACTCTTTTTAGTGTATTATTTACTAACACCCACAATCCATTGTGTGTGTAATTTGCTGTTTTAAGCAGGGGGAATACCCTTTTTTCTGATGATATCCACCATTTTGCCTAAGGGGAACCAATGGAAAACTTAGGACCAGATACCTTTCTGAGTTCACCCAGCAGACTTTACTTCAGATTCTTTTGCTGGAATGGGAGGAGGTTGCCCTTCATAGAAGGGGCAGTCGGATCATCTCCGGAGTTTATAGATCTAAGAGGATCTGCCAGCAGCTAGCGTCACATTCCCCATCCTCAGTATTGCCCCAGCCATTGCATCCTCAGCTGGTGACTCCAAAGGAGAACTTTTAATTTCATGGGGGAACAAATTTTAGTAGCATCTTGTTCCAAGCATTAGGGCCTGATCCATGAGAAAATCATCTGTACTAGCCACTGCCACTTGAATGGTTTAAGTGATTAGCCTTGGTGCCTGTTCTCTTCCTTGTTTCTCATGTTATGGCCAATGAAAGTAGTAAAAAATATGAACTGTGCTTGTGTTTTTGTAATGTTTTTACAGGTATTGACAACCTAGACAGATAGAGGTGGTGAGCAAATTTTTAAAAGCCATCCTAGAGTAATAATGATTTGGGGTTATTTCTATACAGGTTTACAGCTGAACTTTTTACCTGTATGTGAAAGGCCACTGTCAAGGTTCCTCCCTCACTCTGAACTCTAGGGTACAGATGTGGGGACCTGCATGAAAACCTCCTAAGCTTACTTTTACCAGCTTAGGTTAAAACTTCCCCAAGGTACAAATTAATTTTATCCTTTGTCCTTGGAATATCCACTGCCACCACCAAACTCTAACTGGGTTTACTGGGAAAAGTAGTTTTCCCCCAAAATCCTCCCGATCCTTGCACCCCACTTCCTGGGAAAGGTTTGGTAAAAATCCTCACCAATTTGTGATCACAGACCCAAACCCTTGGATCTGAGAACAATGAAAAAGCATTCAGTTTTCTTACAAAAAGACTTTTAATAGAAATAGAAGTAAAGGAATCACCCTTGTAAAATCAGGGGGTAGATACCTTACAGAGTAATTAGATTCAAAACATAGAGAATCCTTCTAGGCAAAACCTTAAGTTACAAAAAAGACACACAGACAGAAATAGTCATTCTATTCAGCACAATTCTTTTCTCAGCCATTTAAAGAAATCATAATCTAACTCATACCTAGCTAGATTACTTACTAAAAGTTCTAAGACTCCATTCCTGGTCTATCCCCAGCAAAAGAAGCATATAGACAGACACAGACCCTTTGTTTCTCTCCCTCCTCCCAGCTTTTGAAAATATCTTGTCTCCTCATTGGTCATTTTGGTCAGGTGCCAGCGAGGTTACCTTTAGCTTCTTAACCCTTTACAGGTGAGAGGATTTTTCCTCTGGCCAGGAGGGATTTTAAAGGGGTTTACCCTTCCCTTTATATTTATGACAGCCACATTACCCATTATGGATTCTGTGATCCATCTAGTCCACCATAGCTTAGTTTGTTAACAATTAGAACTCTAATTAAACATTTTGTTAAGCATCAAACATATTTATCCTATCTGAAAAGAAAATAGCTTCTCCGCTCTTGGTACTCTGCAGAGTTGTATCTATTAACTATACTGTGGTGGTGTATAATAGGACAGTGTAGTCTCATATAGTGGCTGCAGTTGTAGAACTGCTGTTCAGGTGAGGGAGCAAACTCAGAACACTTGCTTGGTGGACTAGTAGAGTTGCCTATGGAGGTGTCACATTTGATTTTATTTCCATAAGAATGTGCCAGGTGCACCGTTTTTCTGCATTTCTGCTTGATAATTTGTGGGACAGTAACAACATATTCCGGTTTTCCCACCCATACCTCTTCCAGAGGACAGGAGCTAAAACTAGCTAACACAAACAAAATTATGGAGAGCTATGCCTCCGAGCTCTTTGCAAATAGTAAGAAACAAACAAAAACCTTAGCTTTTCTTTTAGAACCTTTTCTTTTGCTATAATTTTGTGAGAACGTGAGACTCAGAGGGGAAAATATACAGATATAACTTTAAACAATTGGCTGAGTGAGATTTATATTACATTAGTGAGTTTTGCATCATTTAGTGAAATGCAGTGATTTATGAACCTACATTACTAGATATTCTATTATATAAATACAGTGCAAAAACTATTCATGTGACTAACATTTTCTTGTTCCACAGCATTAGTACGTTATTTTCCTGAAAATTCTCAAATATTACAGTGAATTTTTCATTCCATAAGAATACACCAATAAGAAAAAATGCTATAAAATTAGGTATGATTAAACATCTTGAAATTAAGAGCTAGTCTACACTAGAAGCGCTACATGGGCACAACTGCACCAATGCAGCTGAGCTGCTGTAGTGAATCTGTGAAGATGCTCTGTGCCGATGGGAGAGAGCTCTTGTCAGGGTTCCTTCCCCACTCTGAACTCTAGGGTACAGATGTGGGGCCCCTCATGAAAGACCCCGTAAGCTTATTCTTACCATCTTAGGTTAAAAACTTCCCCAAGGCACAAACTTTGCCTTGGTCTTGAACCCTATGCTGCCACCACCAAGTGTTTAAAACAAAGAACAGGGAAAGAGACCACTTGGAGACGTCTTTCCCCAAAATATCCCCCCAAGCCCTATACCCCCTTTCCTGGGGAAGGCTTGAAAATAATCCTCTCCAATTTGTACAGGTGAACACAGACCCAAACTCTTGGATCTTAAGAACAATGAAAAATCAATCAGGTTATTCAAAGAAGAATTTTAATTAAAGAAAAGGTAAAAGAATCACCTCTGTAAAATCAGGATGGAAAATACTTTACAGGGTATTCAGATTCAAAACACAGAGGATCCCCCTCTGGGCAAAACCTTAAAGTTGCAGAAAACAGAAATAAACCTCCCTCTTAACACAGGGAAAATTCACATAAAACAAAAGATAAACTAATCTGCCTTGCCTGGCTTACCTATACTGGTTGCAATATTGGAGACTTGGATTAGGATGCGTTGGAGAAGATGGATTTCTGTCTGGCCTCTCTCAGTCCCAAGAGAGAACAAACACATAAACAAAGAGCACAAACAAAATCCTTTCCCCCCCACACCCCCAAGATTTGAAAGTATCTTGTTCCCTTATTGGTCCTTTGGGTCAGGTGCCAGCCAGGTTAGCTGAGCTTCTTAACCCTTTACAGGTATCAGGATGTTGCCTCTGGCCAGGAGGGATTTTATAGCACTGTATACAGAAAGGTGGTTACCCTTCCCTTTATATTTATGACAGCTCTCATGTCGGCATAATAAATCCACCTCTATGTCCACACTGGCTCTCCAGACCGGTGCTTAGGTCAGTTTAATTTATGTCACTTGTCGGGGGGAGGGTGGCTTATTCATACTGCTAAGCAATGTACGTTATACTGAAGTAAGTGATAGTGTAGACCTGATCTTAGAAGCTAGTTGCACTACACAGGGGAGTATAGAGCTGGAGGCAAAAGATTGGGGCCAGGTCTGCACCACTACTACCACTTACTTCGGAATAATTTATGTCACGCAGGGGTGTGAATAATACGCCCCTGAGCAGCATAAGTTACACTGACCTAAGCGCCAGTGTGGACAGCCCTATGTTGGCAGGACAGCTTCTCCTGCTGACATAGCTACCACCTCGTGTAGAGGTGGATTTATTATGCCGACAGAAAAGAGCTCTCCCATTGGCATAGAGCATCTTCACCAGACGCACTACAGCAGCATCAGTGCAGTTCTGCCAATGTAGCACTTCTAGTGTAGACTAGCCCTGGACAAGACACAGTGATTTATGTACATGAAGTCCTAAGAATTAATAGCAATGATAGTGTTTGTAGAAAACCAGTAAGAAATTGCCAAATGATAGATGGTGGTCATCACTGTTCCATTTCTTCCAGCAACTATTTTAAAATTGATAAACTAAGTAATTTTGTTCTTATGACTGCATGTATTAAATAAGGGAACTAGTTTTTCCATTTAGTTTTTTGGGAGGGCTATGGCTATTAAAGTATCCCCCATGTGATTCTTTTAACACTTGTAGTTTGTACCATCAGGCTTTTAAGATTGTTATATCAGCTATTAATGCTATATTGATATCACAGAGGTCATTTCTCCCAGACCAAGAAGCTTCAACTGAATCACGTTAATAAAATGGATGAATGAATGTGCCAATTAGCCTCTGAAAAGTAGAGTACCACTCCATGTCTCAGAGACCTGCTTGGTTCAGCCAAAATACATTGATCAGCTGCTCTGGAGGGTATATTTAGAGACTTTGCTTAATAAACTTACTGCACAAGAAACAAATAGGGGGGTACTAAAAAGGTGGGCAAAAGGGAAATGCAATACCAATTTTCAGTGAAGGGAAGATGAATAAACCAGATAATTAATACCCCCCCAAAAAAACCCTTGCTTCTGCTCCTACTTAAACAAAATAACAGACATTAAAGCGGCAAAATCACTAAAAAAGATAAGGATAATGGAGCTATGTGCAACATGGATTTTTGTATCCTGGATTGCTTCTGGATGGTTTTGTAGCACAATGGCTAGGAGCACCTTTCCCCCTATATTTGCTAGGCCAATAGACAATTATGACATCATCTTTAGGATGCAGACCTCACTGCACAGTCATTTACACCTTTGTTACCTTGAGACTGGTGACAAAGGTCAATAATGCCATCTTTGAAGTCCCACTGGCCTGCTTCTCCCATTGCTTTTGTCTGCACTGTCTACCTGCTCCACCTGGGCTCAGAGTTCCCTCCCTGTGGTGGTCTGGGTAAACCACTAACTGAAAAACCATCCTGTGTATATAAATGTGGCTTTTGTTGTTTCTCTGTCAGTGTTAGACCAGAATGGAAGCTCTGTATTGATGTAAAAACAAATTAAAATGAAGGGGTCCAATGCCATTTTCTGCACTTTAGAAGATTTTAAAACCTTTTAGTAGATTAGAGTTTGTATCAAGTCTAATTGATTGTATACTGTTTCTCTGCCATTTCCCCCAGAAGGGAAGGGTGAGCTCTAAGGGCATTATCCCTTTCTCCTCCTGCAGGGGCTAGAGAGCCAAAAAAGGGATGGGCCACTCCTCGCTAGGACATCTCCCCTCCTATCAGGTGGTGCTTCTGCTTCACCTGCTAACACAAAGAATGAGAGCCCAGGATCTGTTCATCAAGACATAAGCTTCCTCGGCCTCTCATACTTCAGATTTCCATCCCTGAGGTGTCCTAATCTTGGCAGTGAAATAGGAGGTGGGAGCTCTGAGAGAGCAGTACTCCCTCCAAGTCAAGGAGAATCAGAAAATGGGAAGATCTCCATCCATTTTTAGGGGTAGTTGTGCTCCTTCTTAATTTAGCCCTCTGTGGAGTGGTGACAGACAAACTGCTCTGCTGAATAGTGTTCCTTTTAACCTGGTAACCTAATAGTTGCAGAAGCATGGTAGCTTCAGATTGGATGGAACAAACTATCACGATGTGTAGAAAGAATAGTAAATATGGCAGGTGACCAGCTTGGCTTAACAGTGAAATCCTTGCTGATCTTAAACACAAAAAAGAAGCTTACAAGAAGTGGAAGCTTTGACAAATTACCAGGGAGGAGTATAAAAATATTGCTCAGGCATGCAGGAGTGAAATCAGGAAGGCCAAATCACAATTGGAGTGGCTACTAGCAAGGGATGTTAAGAGTAACAAGAAGGGTTTCTACAGGTATGTTAGCAACAAAAAGAAGGTCAGGGAAAGTGTGGGCCCCTTACTGAACCTAGTGACAGAGGATGTGGAAAAAGCTAATATACTTCATGCTTTTTTTGCCTCTGTCTTCACGAACAAGGTCAGCTCCCACGCTACTGTACTGGGCAGCACAGCATGGGGAGGAAGTGACCAGCCCTCTCTGGAGAAAGAAGTGGTTCAGGACTATTTAGAAAAACTGGATGAGCACAAGTCCATGGGGCCGGATGCACTGCATCTGAGAGTACTAAAGGAGTTGGCGGATGTGATTGCAGAGCCATTGGCCATTATCTCTGAAAACTCATGGCGATCGGGGGAGGTCCCAGATGACTGGAAAAAGGCTAATGGTAGTGCCCATCTTTAAAAAAGGGAAGCAGGAGGATACGGGGAACTACAGGCCAGTCAGCCTTATCTCAGTCCCTGGAAAAATCATGGAGCAGGTCCTCAAGGACTCAATTTTGAAGCACTTAGAGGAGAGGAAAGTGATCAGAAACAGTCAGCATGGATTCACCAAGGGCCAAGTAATGCCTGACTAACCTAATTGCCTTCTGTGATGAGATAACTGGCTCTGTGGATGAGGGGAAAGCACTGGACGTGTTATTCCTTGACTTTAGTAAAGCTTTTGACACGGTCTCCCACAGTATTCTTGCCAGCAAGTTAAAGAAGTATGGGCTGGATGAATGTACTATAAGGTGGATAGAAAGCTGGCTAGATCATTGGGCTCAATGGGTATTGATCAATGGCTCCATGTCTAGTTGGCAGCCGGTATCAAGCAGAGTACCCCAGGGATTGGTCCTGGAGCCGGTTTTGTTCAATATTTTCATAAATGATCTGGAGGATGGTGTGGATTGCATCTTCAGCAAGTTTGCAATTGACACGAAACAGGGAGGAGCGGTAGATACACTGGAGGGTAGGGATCGGATACAGAGGGACCTAGACAAAGTAGAGGATTGGGCCAAAAGAAATCTGATGAGGTTCAACAAGGACAAGTGCAGAGTCCTGCACTTAGGACAGAAGAATCCCATTCACTGCTACAGACTAGGGACCGAGTGGCTAGGGAGCAGTTCTGCAGAAAAGGACCTATGGGCTACAGTGGACGAGAAGCTGGATATGAGTTAACACTGTGCCCTTGTTGCCAAGAAGGCTAACAGCATTTTGGGATGTATAAGTAGGAGCATTGCCAGCAGATCGAGGGGCATGATCATTGCCCTCTATTCGGCACTGGTGAGGCCTCATCTGGAGTACTGTGTCCAGTTTTGGGCCCCACACTACAAGAAGGATGTGGAAAAATTGGAAAGCATCCAGCGGAGGGCAACAAAAATGATTAGGGGACTGGAACACATGACTTATGAGGAGAGGCTGAGGGAACTGGGATTGTTTAGTCAGCAGAAGAGAAGAGTGAGGGGGGATTTGATAGCTGCTTTCAGCTACCTCAAAGGGGGTTCCAAGGAGGATGGATCTAGGCTGTTCTCAGTGGTAGCAGATGACAGAACAAGGAGTAACGGTCTCAAGTTGCAGTGGGGGAGGTTTAGGTTGGATATTAGGAAGAACTTTTTCACTAGGAGGGTGATGAAGCACTGGAATGGGTTACCTAGGGAAGTAGTGGAATCTCCTTCCTTAGAGGTTTTTGAGGTCAGGCTTGACAAAGCCCTGGCTGGGATGATTTAGTTGGGGATTGGTCCTGCTTTGAGCAGGGGGTTGGACTAGATAACCTCCTGAGGTCCCTTCCAACCTTGGTATTCTATGATTCTATGGGCCCTCAGCCCTTAGATTATTGGCCAAATCTCCTGAACCATTTGGAACCACTACAGCCTGTCTATTTTAAATGACATTTAGTGTAACTGAGTGAAATAGTTGTGTACATGTAATGAGCTGCTTACTAAAAATAAAAATATATGCTATGTATTTGCATTAGACACTTCAAAATATTTTTTTTGGCTCAAACTCATCTAAGCACATTTGATAAAATACAATTTGTTCTGCAGCTGAGAAACCCTATAGGGCAAGTTTCACTGATGAATGCATTTTTACAGCTGGCTTTTAAACCCTTGAAAAACAGGTTGTAAAATGAAAATGTTCATTGGGAAATACTCGACTGCTAGCAAAATCCTGCCTGTGTTGAAACACTGTGTAAATCTCCTCTCTCTCAAAAACTTATTTTTTGTAAAATAAAACAGTAACAGAAAAACAAAAACAAAATTCATAGAGGCAGAACTGTTTCACAACAGAGCATCTTCCTCTGTAGAGGTCTGGGTGAGGGTGACTAGATAGGTGGTAGGTGTACTGGTAATTTGAGTAGGGCTGGTTCATTGGGTGGGGAAGGATCATACTCTGGGCAAGTCAAAATTTGGGCGTGGATCCTGAGCTACAGTTGCATCATGCTCAGAAAAGCTCATGCTGCTTCACTTTGTTCCAGCTGCTGGCAGCCCCTGACATGCTGTTCGAGTAGCTGGATGAATTACCACACCAGGGGATAAGGATTTTTGGCCACACCTCCTGTGCTGTGAGGAAGCACAGAGTAAGGATAGCTATAGAGTATTGAATTGATTGACAGCTTTGCATGCCAAAGTAGTGCAATACTGCCCCATTGTAGGAGAGGACTGGGGTCTTGGTCTGTCGTCTTTAATCTACCTTTGGTACTTATATGGACATCATTACAATAGTATCAGAGTGCCGCAAAAGTTTTGCAGCCCCTCTAAGAGGCAAGGAAGTGCTATTATTCCCATTTTACAGATAGGAACTGAGGTACAGAGAGACGAAGGATATGTCTATATTGCAAGGGTGAAGGTGCGGTTGTAGCACAGTTGTAGCTTTAATCTATTTGTAGCTTTAATCAGGGTTAACAGAAGCAGTGTAGGCATGGCAGTACAGGGTCACCAAGGCCTAGCAATCAGAGTGCGTACCCAAGCTGCCCAGCAGGCTTGTACTCTGGTTTCTAGCTCATGGCACCATGGATACACTACTGTTGTTACCTGTGCTTGCTACATGAAAGCTAGCGTGGGGTATTTCTTTTTTGTGATACAATTGCACTTTCACATACAGTGTATGCGTACCCAATGTGCCTTGCCCAGGGTCACACAGGAAGTCTGTGGTGGAGCAAAGAATTGAACTTTGGTTTCCCCACTCTCAGGCTAGTGCCCTATCAATGAACCCCCCACTTCCTCTTAAACCTTGCTGATTGTACCTGCCTTTTGGGTGGGGCTCATTTTAACACTATAAGGCCTTGAATCAGGAAAGCACTAAAGCACATGTTTAAATTTAAATATGTCCATCACCACTTAAGTATGTGCTTAAATCCGATTGCAAGCATGTGCTTAAGTGCTTTGCTGAATCAGAGAACTATGAATAAAACATGTGACACATTATTTCTTGCATAATTATTTTCTCCAAAATAATACATTCAAAATGCTTGAATGGGCTGTATCCTTTTTGTCATGATCCTTTGTATTGCTGAGGTATGCACCACTTTTCAGGCAAAGGCAATTCCAACTAGATTCAGATGATAAAATTCTTAGTTTGCATGCCATAAATGACATAGTCTCATTATTTGTCTCTTGCATTTTGAGAACATCTCACTTGCACACTGCAGTGATGATGGGAAAATGGGGAACCAAGTCTTGATATATGTTACTTCATAAAGATTGCATTTATTGCAAAGCCATTTATGAAAATAAGGATAGCATAAATAAAGAACTATTAGTTTCTCAGTATTAACTTGTGTACTATTTTGTCATGTATCCCAAAGTAAAAAAAAATGCAATAAAAGATTTCAATTTCCAAAGCCATTAGCATTGGTTGTTGAGATCATTCACCCGCAGAGGTCATAGCCATATCAGTTTCCTTCCATCATCATTTCTCAATCAAGTCTACATCAACCATGTACACTCATCATTATAAGGAGAGTGAACTGCAGAAACATCAGCAGAAGGTGAGTCTGGAAACTGAAGCTTTAGTGATGGCTGTTTTTTATTGAGGTGACCAGATTACAGGGACCCCACAAACAGGCTAAGTAAACTCCAGTAATTTACTTTCCCAATTGTGAACTGAAAGGCCAGTATTTAGAAATTGTGTGTTTGATGAATATACAAAAGCAGATGCATGGTTTCCTTCATGGGAAGGCCTGTACAGCATATTATTAGCTGAAGTATTATTGCTAGGTTACAGAAATACATCCACAGTTAACGATGTGACTCTAAGGTCACACACAAGTCTTTTATTTATCCAGAAATGCTAATGTTACTGCCCACCAGGGAAGAACAGGAGAAAATGATAGAATGGTGCAAAACAGAGAGCCAGGTTCTGATTTCCAACATCAGTTTTACATCCGTCTGTGTTTTATTTAAATAGAGTTAATCCTGATTTACTCTGGTGTGTTAATCAGGCCCCCATTTTTTCAGGTCATGACATTTTTCAAGGATTATCAAACAGACTTAGGACATTGTCTCATAGTACTTTTTTAAAAAAATCACCCATAGGGCCCCATCTTGCAAACAGTCATGTGCCTAATTTTCCTCACCTGAGTTATCCCTTTGACATCTACAGGCGAGTTCACACGTTGCATTACAACCCCTTTGCATTGTTCAGTGTGAGGCACACAATACTCCTGTGGATAGGGGAGTACTAAAAAGCCTATTTCAAATGCAAGAAAATGAGGCACAGGGAGACTAAGTGATGTCACATGGGAACTCTGTGGCAAATCAGGGACTTGAACACAGGTCTCCCAAGTTCTGGGCTAGTGCCCTAATCACTGGACTTTGTTTAAGCTGTGGAAAAGTCAGGTTGGCTTGCAACTTGCCACACCATTGGAATAATAGTGCATTGAATTGAATTTCATACTTTGTCTGATAAACTCAGCCCCTTAACAACGTGTAAACTAGTAGCCTTTAATGTATAAATATATGGCAAACTTCACTCAGGTAGTCTTTATGCAGGAATAATTTCTCACACGAAAAAGGGTTTGCACAATCAAGGCCATAGTTGTCTATTTTTGTAATTTATTGTCTTGTTAATGGCCTAAAATATGTGCTTACTTGTCTAGGGTCCTGGTATAAAGCTTATAGAATTCAGTGGAAAGATTGCCAGTTGACTTCCCTGTGCTTTGGATTGTGTCCTCAGTGAGGATGTGCAGGATCAGCGGCTTATTTTCCTAGGAAGATTAAAAGCAAGATAGTATGTACACAAGCAGCTAGACTCTCTACCATGAAGTAAATAACAACCAAACAGAATGATTATAATGTGCAATATTTATCCATGACACCATCTTGCAAGCAAATACATTGTTAAAAACATGTATATGGTTTTTAGGGGATGAGAGGAGTTGCTTTTTTGACTGTTTTTAAAGGAAAATTATGTACCTGACCTAGCTAGAACATCTCCAGAGGAGTCATTCTAATTGATCAGGTAAAATATATATTTAAAGAAAACTTTTCAAATGACCCATTCTACTTTCTCATATGATTATTATTTCTAAAGTCAGGAGACGATTAATACAAACCTCTCTGAAAGTTCACTGGAAAAGTGAAATGATCTGTATTTCTCTTTGATACCCAATAGTTTCATGGTTTTAAGGTTAAAAATAAAAAAAACTAAATTTCTTATTTGTTGCGACACCATTATTAGCCACAATTGTGCCATATATCTTGGGAAATACAATAAAAAAAACAGTGAATATGACAGCATTTTGAACCCTGTTTTATGGGTGATATAACATTAAACTTTTTGAAAAAGAGTCTATTTTTCATCCCTTGATGTGTGTTTGTAAGTATCATGTCAAGGCAGGAACAAAACTCAAAGAATGATAGAATCTGAATGCTTAGATGCCAGTATGTGCTTTTGTTATGAATGTAAAAAATGCTCAATATACACAATTGGCTCTTACAAAATTTACTTTTACTCTTAATTATGCCAATAAAATATTTTAGAATATAACGTACAAATCAGATGTTAATGTGGCATTACACAACTGCTGTAATATTAAAATGTGATCCATAACTCCTAAAATACATGGAGTTATTTTGCTTTGAAAAAAAGACTTCAGTGCCAGAGTAGCTATACACATTACAGAGTATGAGAAACAGAATGTGCAGACAGGTGTGCACTTGTAGTTTCATTGAAATTTAAATTAGTTCAGAATTCAGCAGAATTAAATACCCCCCCTCCCCCACATCAGGAATATCTTGTAAAATTATTAGTACAGACTTACTGTGCAGATGGTTATACAAGGGTTCTTTTCTGATGCAAAAGAATGGAAATTAAATCTTAAGCACCTCGAAAAAATGTTCGCAATAATTCAGTCTTAATTGGCAATGTGGAGGCCTGTGCATGCTGAAGTTATGTTGGGCAGTGTTTCCTCTTTATAAAGCTTGCAAATCTTTTCCATTTTAGTTTACGCTTGAACATACAAATAATATTCAAATGCACAAAGCTAAATACTGGTCCCTGCCCACAGTCCATTTACTAGGGCTATATGGAGGGGAGTGCCGAGAGATGAGAGGGGACTGAATCCTTCTTCTCCCAGGCTAATGAGGATCAGTGGCAAAGCCTGTTGGGGGCCAAAATTTCAAGATCAGTTTTCCATGACTGCTCGCCACCCCCAATTTGAAGGAAGATTTGATGGTAGTTCTGTGCATTCGTAGTTCTACTTACCACACACGTTTACTTCTCTTGTCCTAACCCAAGCCCTTCTCCATGGTGGGACAGATGGAGTTATGCAGCTGTTCACAGAAGCCTGGCTGAGATTCTCCTGTTTGTCTGTCTCTGTGTACACTGCATCTATTTTGTGTCTTTCCACTTCCCTTGTTTGGGTTGGAAGATTTTACCTATAATAATTAAAATGGCACTCTTCCTTGTTTTTTTCTTTTTCATAGATATTAAGGTCAGAAGGGACCACTATAATCATCTAGTCTGACCCCCTGCACAACACAGGCCACAGAATCTCACCCACCCACTCCTGCGAAAAACCTCTCACCTATGTCTGAGCTATTCAAGTCCTCAAATCGTGGTTTAAAGACTTCAAGGAGCAGAGAATCCTCCAGCAAGCGACCTGTACCCCTTGCTATAGAGGAAGATGAAAAACCCTTAGGGCCTCTTCCAATCTGCCCTAGAGGAAAATTCCTTCCCGACCCCAAATGTGGCGATCAGCTAAACCCTGAGCATATGGGCAAGATTCACCAGCCAGATACTCAGGAAAGAATTCTCTGTAGTAACTCAGATCCAACCCAATCTAACATCCCATCACAGACCATTGGGCCTATTTACCATGAATAGTTAAAGATCAATTAATTGCCAAAATCATGTTATCTCATCATACCATCTCCTCCATAAACTTATTGAGTTTAATCTTAAAGCCTGATAGGTCTTTTGCCCCCACTGCTTCCCTTGGAAGGCTGTTCCAGAACTTCACCCTTCCGATGGTTAGAAACCTTCATCTAATTTCAAGTCTAAACTTAACGGTAGCCAGTTGATATCCATTTGTTCTTGTGTCCACATTGGTACTGAGCTTAAATAATTCCTCTCCCTCCCTGGTATTTATCCCTCTGATATATTTATAGAGAGCAATCATATCTCCCCTTAGCCTTTTTTTGGGTAGGCTAAACAAGCCAAGCTCCTTAAGTCTCCTTTCATAAGACAGGTTTTCCATTCCTTGGATCATCCTAGTAGCCCTTCTCTGTACCTGTTCCAGTTTGAGTTTATCCTTCTTAAACATGGGAGACCAGAACTGCACACAGTATTCCAGATGAAGTCTCACCAGTGCCTTGTTTTACAGTACTAAGACCTCCTTATCTCTACTGGAAATACATCGCCTGATACATCCCAAGACCGCATTAGCTTTTTTCATGGCCATTTCACATTGGCGGCTCCTAGTAACCCTGTGGTCAACCAATACTCCAAGGTCCTTCTCCTCCTCCGTTACGTCTATTTGATGCATCCCCAGCTTATAACTAAAATTCTTGTTATTAATCCCAAAATGCATAACCTTACACTTCTCACTATTAAATTTCATCCTATTACTATTACTCCAGTTTACAAGGTCATCCAAATCTTCCTGTATGATATCCCGGTCTCTCTCCAAATTGGCAATACCTCCCAGATTTGTATCATCCGCAGACTTCATTAGCACACTCCCACTTTTTGTGCCGAGGTCAGTTATAAAAAGATTAAATAAGATTGGTCCCAAAACTGATCTCTGAGGAACTCCACTGGTAACCTCCCTCCAGCCTGACAATTCACCTTTCAGTGGGACCCGCTGTAGTCTCCCTATTAACCTTATCCACCTTTCAGTTTTCATATTGATCCCCATCTTTTCCAATGTAACTAATAATTCCCCATGTGGAACAGTATCAAACGCCTTACTGAAATCTAGGTAAATTAGATCCACTGCATTTCCTTTGTCTAAAAAATCTGTTACTTTCTTAAAGAAGGAGATCAGGTTGGTTTGGCACGTTCTACCTTTTGTAAAACCATGTTGTATTTTGTCCCATTTACCATTGACCTCAATGTCCTTAACTACTTTCTCCTTCAAAATTTTTTCCAAATCCTTGCATACTACAGATTTCAAACTAACAGGCCTGTAGTTACCCGGATAACTTTTTTTTTCTCTTTCTTAAAAATAGGAACTATGTTATCAATTCTCCAATCATACAGTACAACCCCTGAGTTTACAGATTCATTAAAAATTCTTGCTAATGGGCTTGCAATTTCATGTGCCAATTCCTTTAATATTCTTGGATGAAGATTATCTGGCCCCCCTGATTTAGTCCCATTAAGCTGTTCGAGTTTCGCTTCTACCTCAGATATGGTAATATTACCTCCATATCCTCATTCCCACTTGTCATGCTACCATTATCCCTAAGATCCTCATTAGCCTCATTAAAGACTGAGGCAAAGTATTTGTTTAGATATTGGGCCATGCCTAGATTAACCTTAACCTCCACTCCATCCTCAGTGTTTAGAGGTCCCACTTCTTCTTTCTTTGTTTTCTTCTTATTTATATGGCTATAGAACCTTTTACTATTGGTTTTAATTCCCTTTGCAAGGTCTAACTCTACTTGACTTTTAGCCTCTCTCACTTTATCCCTACATATTCTGACCTCAATAAGGTAGCTTTTCTTGCTGATCCCTCCCATCTTCCATTTCCTGTATGCTTTCTGCTTTTTCTTAATCACCTCTCTGAGATGCTTGCTCATCCAGCTTGGTCTACAACTCCTGCCTATGAATTTTTTCCCCTTTCTTGGGATGCAGGCTTCCGATAGCTTCTTCAGCTTTGATTTGAAGTGATCCCAGGCCCCCTCTGCCTTTAGATCCATAAGTTCTTCAGTCCAATCCACTTCCCTAACTAATTTCCTTAATTTTTGAAAGTCAGCCCTTTTGAAATCAAAAACCCTAGTTGCAGATTTATTTTTGTTAATCCTTCCATTCAGTTTGAACTGAATTAGTTCACGATCACTTGAACCAAGATTGTCCCCTACAACCATTTCTTCTATGAGGTCCTCACTACTCATCAAAACCAAATCTAAAATGGTATCTCCTCTAGTTGGTTCAGCAACTACTTGATGAAAGAATCCATCAGCTATCGCATCTAGGAAAATCTGAGCCCTATTATTATTACTAGCACTCGTCCTCCAAGCTATATCTGGGAAGTTAAAGTCTCCCATGATCACGCAGTCTCCATTAGTATTTACTTCATTAAAAACATTAAAGAGGGCTCTATCCATATCCAATTAGATCCCGGCGGTCTATAGAACACCCCAAGCACTATCACAAGGGAGGCTTTAGTAGTTTTCTTCCCCAATGTAATTTTTACCCAGACGGACTCTGTCTTATCCATTCCATCACTTATTATTTCTTTACATTCTACCTCATCATTGATATACAATGCTACTTTACCACCTTTACCTTTATTTCTGTCTTTCCTAAACAGCACATACCTTTCAGTACCCATAGTCCAGTCATGACTACTACTCCCATGTTTCTGTTAACCCTAAAATATCTGGTTTCACTTCCTGCACCAGTAGCTCTAGTTCCTCCATTTTGTTACCTAGGCTCCTTGCATTGGTGTACAAACATCTTAATTTTTGCTGTTTGGCCTCACTCACATTCTGTACTTGATTAGGCACGAACATTCTACAGCCAGTATAACTTATTAGCCTGGTATCCACACTGCCCTTCCTCCCTATGTCCATTCTTCTACCCACGGCTGTATCCTTTCTTACTTCGTTTTCTTCCCTCTCAATGCTAAAATCTGGTGTGGAGATTACCTGGACATCTCCCAACCATCTCCCCAAATTCCTAGTTTAAAGCTCTCTTAATCAGTTGTGCCAGCCTCCATCCTAGAAGTCTATTTCCTTCCCTACTCAGATGAAGTCCATCATGAGAGAACTGTCCTCTGTCCATGAATGCCTCCCAGTGGCCATACATCCCAAAGCCCTCCTTATAGCACCACTGCCTAAGCCATCTGTTGATAGTCATAATCTTGTCACATCTTTGTTGCCTTTCTCTAGGAACAGGCAGAATCCCACTAAAGATCACCTGAGCCTCGATTTCCTTAAGCGTCTTCCCCAGCCTAGCATAGTCTCCCTTAATACTTTCCAGCGAGAATCTAGCCGTATCATTTGTTCCCACATGAAGGATAATTAGGGGATTCTTTCCCACTTCCTTCAGGATCCTTTTCAACCTCAGGTCTACATCCCGTATTTTAGCACCTGGAAGACAGCACACCCTTCTATTCTCTGGATCAGCTCTGGTTAAAGGCCTGTCTATTCTTCTCAGTAAAGAGTCCCCGATCACAAAGACCTGCCTTTTCCTGGTGTTGGTGCTATTCTCCAGGCTATCCCCTGTTCCCTCTGGCTGCAAGTTCTTTCCATTCCTATTCTCCCTTGTAATCCTCTTCAACCCATCCTGTATCCTCCTGGGGCTCATATTTGGTGTAGTCTCCATTGACTGTTCCCCTTTTTCTATAGGACTAGCCGCTTTTCTCTTCTTCCTTGCTCTTCCACCTTCAGTGACTACCTGCTGAGCCCCTTCTTCATTTTCCAACTCTACAAATGTATTCTTGAGCTCTATTTCTCCTTCACTATCCCGTCTTTTCCTCTGCCTGGTTCTTTTAGTCACATGCTTCTGCTGACCACTTTCCTCACCCAACAGTCTCCCCTCAGAATTCCTCAGTCCTACTTCCATCTGCAAGTCTGAGCTTTTCCCTTCAGATACCTCATGCTTTTGCCCCATAATCTGTTTGAACCCCTTTCTAAACTCAACCAGACTTTCCACCTGCATCTCCAAACCTCAGATCTTTTCTTCCATCAGCTCTATCAGACGGCACTTCATGCAGACAAAACTCTTACCAAGTAACCCCTCCAGGATCATGTGCATACCGCAGCTTCCACATTCCGTCATCTTCATTGTGTCTTCCACTACATGGGTCACTCCCACTGCTGCCTCTGTATCTGTTATAGCCTTCCCACCTAAACCCTGTTAATCTGGGAAACACAAACCACACCAAAATACCACCACCCACAGCAAAAACAAACCCCAAACGAGCACTGCAATACAAACTAACTCCCACTGAAACTCCCGTTTACAGCTCTGTTTGCTGGCTCCTGTGCCGCTACAGCTGTTTGTGCCACTGCCTGACTGGCTGGCTACCTTTATAGGACCCCTTCTCCTCCAACAGAACTCCCACTGAAACGCCCCTGGTGAAATTGCTGAGCTTTAACCCTAGTCTTTGACAATTGCTTGTAAGACGGTATAGGCGTGTGTTGCACATAACTAGAACATCAGTTGTTTCCATGCTTGATTGGTAAATTGTTGATTGTATATTGATGTGGTTCTGAGTGAATTAATCAATTGTTGATTAGTTAAGAATAATAAATTGTCCTGACTCTGAAAAAAAATGTTCAAGATAAAAACCGACCTGAAAAGAACCTAGCATTAAATTAGTAAAATGACATTCCCTGGACTCAATAAGTAGGGGTTATCCTATTAGATTCCATTCTAATATTTGCTATTTCACGTATCCAACTAGCAACTCTAGTTTGTTAGATTTCAGCTTTAAAATCTAACTGGCACCTCAGCAAATTTGTAAAATTTACCCCCTATCATGCTTACAAATCTACTAAAATTAATTGTAGCCTAGCCTCTCAGAACACAGTTTATTCAGTCCACATGCACTTGTTTTTCTAAACAGCAATTCATGAAAATTTCTTATTACGTTTATTTATGAGCATTAGTTCTTCAATATCTATCACATTTTATCATCATTCTAGTATTTCTTCAGAGAGTAAGGAAATACTTGTCTTTTAGACACTTTTAAGAGTGTGATCCCTGCTATTGGAATGGATTTGTCCAAAGGGAAAAGTTTAGCATATGAAAAGCAATTCCTTAAAATTATGGTTCAAATCTCTCTTAGGCCAATTTGTTTGGATTTATAAAGAAGGGCATGTATATAGTATCGGTTAAAATCTAAAATGCATGATGTCTCACTACAGAATGTAGATCTAATCAAGATTTATGTTAAAGAATAGAAGGGGAAATACAATCTTTGAAATGAAATCTCACCATTTCTTCTTATCCTCTTAATCCTGGGATGGGGGAAGAGTCCTTTCCACACAGCTGGTATGAGCATCAATTGATTCTATAGCTTTGTGATTCTAGTGATTCTATAGCTTTGTTGTGGGTTCAGACATCTCTGGGGTCCCACATGATGACCTAAGTTTTATATATCCAGATTCCAGGGTTTGTTGGAGGGGATCACCCTCTGGTTACCAAATATCTCTCAACTTTCAGCTTTCTCTGCTTCTCTGCCGCTTCTGTTGATATCCAGTGGACATATAACAAAACATTCTTTGATGCTTCCTTTAGTCAAGGGTTTCGTTTATTTCATGGATTATATTTCATAATTTGCCCTCGCTATTAATTTGGGATCTCTCCCCCCTTTTAAGAAATTTCTTTTAATATTCCAAACACACTCTGGTTAAGTGATGATATCTTTCAACATTACTTTTTCATTCTAATGTCATACAATTCTTATTACTTCTAGGATGCAACAATCATTTACTAAAAATGCAAACAAAATCCTTGGTGGTCTTCTAAATCTCGACATGATCTGTACATTCTTTGATTATATCAAATTCTCTTCATATCTTTTAGGCTTATTATAGGATATGAGACATTACATTAGAGGAATAAAAGATTATTCAATAGGCAAAAGTACATTTGATTCACAAGGCAATTAAATGTACAATTTCTAAGTTGGGGTGGAAGAGTTTATTTGTAATATAGGCATTTTGAGGTATCAGGAAGTTTCTCTGGAACTTTCAGGTTCTGGGTTACCAGCAAGTTATTCCTAACGGGTTTTTAAACCTACATGTTTTTTCTCTCCTCTGATTCTTAATTAATGTACTGGAGACAATAGGCTTCTCCACAGGAAAGAGTGCAGTTACTTGTGTCTGTTGCCTGGCATGGGTTCTCCTTAGCTAGACTAAGAGAAATGGAAGTCTCATCCATGAATACATTATGGACATGTTTGGTTTGAGAAACTAACAATAGTTGGAAAATTCTGTACCAAGCTCTAGAACTTTCCTTTCCTGGGAATTGTGTGTTTTAGCTTTAATTAATGCTCCCCAGACAAGACATTTCTCCTATTGGGATGGGTCTATTGACTGTCATTTTTCTTGAACTTCAAGAAGAAGCGAATGTTTGGTATGATCCCCACCCCCAGATAGTTAAAAGGGCAGAGAGAGACAAAAGTTGTCAACATATTTTCAAGGCATATTTTAATTTCTATATATCTTACAGCTTGCTAGCCCCAAAACTAAGTAACATACAAAAACACCCATGTAGCTGTAGCATGCTAGGAGAGTATGGGTCTTTAGCACCTCTTCATGGCTAGTCCGTATAAGGGACTTGAGTCTGTGACTACATCTAGCCTAGACTATTGTAAGACATTTGACGTAGTACTGCATGACATTTTAATTAAATAATTAGCACTGTACAATATCAGTGAAGTACATGTTAAATGGCTTAAGAACTGGCTAATTGATGGATCTCAAAAAGTAGTTGCTAGTGGGGGAATCCTCATCAAGTGAGGAGGTGTCTTATGGTAGTCCACAGGGTTCGGTACGAAACCTGAGGCTAGCTAACACTTTCATCTATCTTTATCAATAGATATAGAGACAGTAGTGTATAAAAAATTGCTGCTGATAAAATCTGTGGATGACCAAAACATTGGCGGAATGGTAAATAATCATGGGGACAGGACAGTCAGACAATCGCTTGGTAAGCTTGGCCCAATACAAGCAAAACACATTTTTTGAAATATCCAAATACAAGGTCATATATCTAGGAAGAAAGAGTGCAGGGCATACCTACAGAATATAGGACTGTATCCTGTGATTCTAAAAAAAAAAAATTAGAAGTCATAGTGAACAAGCAACTCATCATGAGCTCCCAATGCTATGCTGTGGTTAAAAGGGGCTAATGTGATGCTTGGCTGTACAAACAGTGGAGTAGTAAGTAGGAGTTGAAAGATGATTTTATCTCTCTATACAACACTAGTGAGACCAATACTGGACTACTGTATCCAATTCTGGTATCCACATTTAAAAGTGATGTTGAAAAATTGGAGAAGGTACAGGAAAGACCCTCAAAAATACTCAGGGGCTGGAGAAAATTCCTTACATTGAGAGACTGCAAGAGCTCATCTGTTTAACTTAGTAAAAAGAAGACTGGGAAGTGTCTTGATTACAGTGTCTAAGTGCTTTTTCAGGGAGAAAATACCATGTACTAAAGGGCTCTTTAATTTAGTAGAGAAAGGCATAACAAGAACCAATGGCCAGAAGCTGAAGCCAAACAAATTCAAATGAGAAATTAAGCACATTTTTTTTAATAGTAAGGGTGATTCACTCTGGGAAAAAGTACCAGTGGTGGATTCGCTTGATTTCTTCAAACGAGCATTGGATGTCTTTTTGGAAGATACACTGTAGTCAAACACAATTTATTGGGTTCAGTACAGGGGTAACTGGGTAAAATTTAATGGACTGTGATACATAGGATCAGACTAGGTAACCTAGTTGTCCCTTCTAGTCTTAAAATCAGTGCATCTATGAAAAGGGGAGGTAATCCTATACATCAAGCAGTAAAGACTTATGCCCCAAGAGGGATTTATTACATTACTATCCTCATCCATCCATGCATTTCTGATTTCATTACTGTATCATGTCCTGACACTAGATAACGCCTCCTTTTAACATTGCCAAGAGACTCTTGTTTTCTGTAAGAGACCGTAAGGGAATTTTCTCAGAATGATTGACATCTCTCCATATAATTATTATGGTAAAGCTTAAAATGGGAAGCAACCAAAACAAGGTCTATAAAAAGTAAAAGGATTATTCAGGGAATGTTGCCAACAATTCAATGCATGATGAATCACTAAGGCTGGAGGCCAGGTACTTAAATGAACGTTGCTTCTGAATAGCTCCACTGGTTGCAGAGCCTGAGATATATGTGACCTTCCAAAGATTCTGTGTTCTTGCAAGGTCTTGAAAACTATGAAAAACTAATTATTGCTGATTAGATTCCTTAGTGCAGTAAACCACATTTCACTACTCCATACATTAAAAAAAAAAAAAAAAAGAAGATGGCCTCTGCCTATTTCCCAGCAAGGTTTTAATAGCAGAGAGTAGTATATTTAATTATTTTAATAAAATACATTACAGTGCACGTGGAAGTGCCATCTCTTGACTGGGAACTTTAGACCGTAGTCTGATACAAATAATAAATTATATTACTGTAAAACACAACTGCCAAAATAAATGGCGAGAGGAGAAGCATTTCTCTTGCACTTTTATTGTTCACATACTCATTATTTTTCCAAATTCAGTAAAGAAATAATAAGCCACGACAGGGTATGCATTACTGGAGTATTGTATATCTACTAAGTCACACCTTGGAATGCCTTGTTGCCACTAGAGTATATCTCATTCTTTATGCATGTCTTTTAAAACAATATAGATTTGTCGAGGTTCATGTAATGTACCCATTTGCTGCGAGTAGTTCCAACTGAAAGAATAAGAGAAAATAGTAGGGAAAAGGCTATAAACATGTAGTTGATATAGTTTTTAAAAAATACTTAGTGTTTCTTCATCTTTATTAATCCTTTTTCTTTCTTTTTCTTTGAAATTATCTGAACCACCTGGATCTAGACTGCCTCTTTCTGTTTCAGTTGCCTTTTCAGCAGTGTTCTGGTCTAACATACAATTTCAATTTGTTTGCTATAATAAAATGAAATAAATAAAAATCTGCTCTTGAATAGCTCCTATATTTGGTTTTACAGAGGGCCACAGACTGGTTCTAAAAAGTACAGTTGGCCATTTAGAGAACAGGCAATTTAAGCTCATGCTCCCAAACTCACAGTATCTTTATTTTTCCCCACAATCCTCCAGTCAATGCTTTTTCTTCACACATTTAACATAAGGAAGGCATTATATGGGGAATTTCAGTGTAAAGATCCCAACTGTGTACTTTTGGGGGTATGGTTGTGACATCAATTGAAAGGTTTCACTAGCTAAGCAAAATGTAGCTTTATAATGATAAGTGCTGTCAGTCATATTCTAATTTTCAGTAGGTTTCCCTATCATTTGAGCAAGTTAATGGGGCTCTGCTGTTAGGAGATGAACAGTTTGTACATGTTCATAATCAAAAGTGCATCTAGTCTTTGCTGTAGTTTAATTGCAATTGATCATTGTTTTGACAAAACAATCTCTATAAATATTCTTCAAAGAATAAAAAATCACTGTAAAAAGTTCTCATTACTGACTTCCAAAAGAACATAAATAAAATTAATTCTGTGAAATGATTTAATTTCATACAATAAGATACTGCCAAGTATGTAGTATAGAGCTCTATAATTTGGCTTTTGTTAAACATTTCATGGGCTTCTAGAGGCTTCTGAATGAGCGGTCTTCAGCAGAGCTGTATTGGAACCAGAATTTCCCTCCTGTGGAAAAATTTGCATTTCTAGAAAAAAATAATTCTGAGTTGGAATGAAAAGTCAGATATATAAAATTTTCCACAGGAAGGACATGTTAAAAAAAATCCATTTAAATTTCCAGTCCCATTTCCTGGATCTCCTGGGCTCCCAAGTTCTGCAGCAGCCAAACTGGCAAGCTGCTGAGGAACCTGGGACTTTTGGAAGTCAGGGCTTGATCCTCGGCAGCCTGCCAGGTGGATTGCTGAGGAGCAGGAGAAGTGGATGGGCTCACAGGAAACCTGCTGATTCATATGTTTCATGCACATTTCTGCTTGGAGCATCCCTAAAAATAAGCATGGCTTGTCTAAAGCAGATGGTAACAAAAATAAACAAATAAAAAGAAATATACCTGCCAATAAAATATGGCAAAATCCATTAACTAGTAGTTTGAGTGCAAGCTAATGCCAACCTCAGAGCGGGAATACCTTTTGCTTTCCACATTTGCATATGTGTAGACACTTGGGAGGTGTCTGGTTACATGTGGTTTTCTCAGCGTCATCAATTAAATCTGAGGTCCAAGTGTGCAATGTGCTAGTCAGGCACATTATGTGGATTCATGATACTCCCTGGAGGACTTTGCTCCAGTTTTGTTTAGACAAACTCATGGGAAACCTTTCGTTTTTCTACATACTAATGTTCAACAAGATTTAAAAAAAGGATTTAACATGAATATGGATATCAAGAATATTCATATGTAATGATTATAAAATATTTGGAAAGGATATTAAACCTCATGCTTCAAGGCTAGAGCCAATGTCTAACTTATATAGACCAGAGTGAGACCTATTGCAGGGAATGTCTTCCTAATGCTGGGCTCTCACGCCTTCCTCTGAAGCATCTGGTGCTGGCTAGACCTAGAGACAGAACACTGGGCTGGATGGACATTGGTTTGATTCGGTGTGTCAATTTGTGGTTCCTACCTGAAGAGTAGAAGTACTGTAAACACAAATGCACTGACCAATGTATAAGGCAATTAATTAATACCACCTCTTAGACACCGTGCTGCTTTTAAGGGTGAAATTCACCTCCTTTAAAGCGCCATCGGGAATACTATGCACTGCTTAAGCCCCCTTCAAGAGTTCACAATGAGTGATACACAGGACTTATGCTGGCTCTCGGTGAACCCCTGCAATTTAGAGAAATACACTGACAATTTGCCCCTTAAACTGATTTTTTTTATTTCAAAGGGATATCCTGCATCTAATGGAATCATTGATAAAAATTATCAAACTACTCATGAATTGCATACAGGGCAACACCTGCAAATTCTTAGTACAGGCCTTGTTCCCCCAGAAATGTGTCTCTTGTACTGTCCAGCACACTACTGAACAATGCAAGCTCATAGAAAGTCTGTCATGTCATCAAAGGAAAATGATAATGCACCAACTTTGTTACCCCAAATGGAGTTTTCCATACATTTTAATCCAAACAAACACAGGTTAAGATGAAACAATAAGATACATTTCTTAACTATAGAAGGATAGATTTTGAGTGATTACTAGCATTGATGCATAAAAGTCAGGATTGGTTTTAAAAAAATAAGAGTAATACCAAATTAATACCTCACATAACAGGCTAAGTGCCTTAAAAGCAAGGGTTTTGTCACCATACGCTGTTGTAAATTTCACAGGCTGGGTCTCTCTTCAGCCTGGGACCCCTCCCGCTTAGTTCAGTTCTTTGAGAATTGTTGATATCATGAGCCGAGAAATGAGAGGAGAGGCAAAGTCAAGTAATTTGCTCCCCTTTTATAACTCAATTTCTTGTGCTAAAAACATCCTTGCTGAGTCATGATGACATATAGTCCATTGTGGACGTGAGATTTAAAACATTCTTGTGATGCAATGTAATAGCTTATTCACACCTTCCCATTGCTGGAGAATGGCTGCTTAAGTAAGTGATGGCCCTCTAACACCTGACTGGGGTACTAGTGTATCTTTCGCAAAAAGAAAAGGAGTACTAGTGGCACCTTAGAGACTAACCAATTTATTTGAGCATAAGCTTTCGTGAGCTACAGCTCACTTCATTGGATGCATTCAGTGGAAAATACAGTGAGATTACTGAATGCATCCGATGAAGTGAGCTGTAGCTCACGAAAGCTTATGCTCAAATAAATTGGTTAGTCTCTAAGGTGCCACAAGTACTCCTTTCCTTTTTGCAAATACAGACTAACACAACTGCTCTGAAACACGTAGTGTGTCTTTGTCTCTGAGAGACTGGCTTATAGGTTTTACCCAGAATTACAGCATAATTCAGTAACAATCATACAGTAGAACCCGGTAATGTTACACATATTTTACCAGGACAATGATATTCAGCAGGTTATGCCTTTTTAAATGATACCTCACAAGGCATACTTTGTACAAAATTTATCATAATCTTGTAAAAATGGTGACCATAATAGGCTTTCACACATACCCTTAAAAACAAACAAATGGGCCAGATTCTCAGGTGATGTAACTCCGAAGAGCTCCACTAAAGCCAGTGAAGTAACAGTGAATTATACCAGTTTAATTTCTGTCCCACTGTTTTATTCTTATACATCTGAAGACTGTAAAGGGAGACATTTTTAATTCAAGTGGCAAATTTCTGAAATAGCGAAGGACCCAATAAAGCCTATTTATAGTCATAGTCTTTCTGTAACCGAGGGGAGAATTTTTAATATGGGAGAAAGAAAAGGAGTACTTGTGGCACCTTAGAGACTAACCAATTTATTAGAGCATAAGCTTTCGTGAGCTACAGCTCACTTCCTCAGATGCATATCGTGGAAACTGCAGCAGGCTTTATATATACACAGAGAATATGAAACAATACCTACTCCCACCCCACTGTCCTGCTGGTAATAGGAGATCCACTTCCTGGACACTACAGTGCTAATAAACATAAACACCACCCTATACCGGAAACCTACTGACCGCTATTCCTACCTGCATGCCTCCAGCTTTCACCCTCACCACACCACACGATCCATCGTCTACAGCCAAGCTCTGCGATACAACCGCATTTGCTCCAACCCCTCAGACAGAGACAAACACCTACAAGATCTCTGTCAAGCTTTCTTACAACTACAATACCCACCTGCAGAAGTAAAGAAACAGATTGATAGAGCCAGAAGAGTTCCCAGAAGTTACCTACTACAGGACAGGCCTAACAAAGAAAATAACAGAACACCGCTAGCCGTCACCTTCAGCCCCCAACTAAAACCCCTCCAACGCATTATTAAGGATCTACAACCTATCCTAAAGGATGACCCAACACTCTCACAAATCTTGGGAGACAGGCCAGTCCTTGCCTACAGACAGCCCCGCAACCTGAAGCAAATACTCACCAACAACCACATACCACACAACAGAACCACTAACCCAGGAACTTATCCTTGCAACAAAGCCCGTTGCCAATTGTGCCCACATATCTATTCAGGGGACACCATCACAGGGCCTAATAACATCAGCCACACTATCAGAGGCTCGTTCACCTGCACATCCACCAATGTGATATATGCCATCATGTGCCAGCAATGCCCCTCTGCCATATACATTGGTCAAAGTGGACAGTCTCTACGTAAAAGAATAAATGGACACAAATCAGATGTCAAGAATTATAACATTCATAAACCAGTCGGAGAACACTTCAGTCTCTCTGGTCACGCAATCACAGACATGAAGGTCGCTATCTTAAAACAAAAAAACTTCAAAACCAGACTCCAGCGAGAAACTGCTGAATTGGAATTCATTTGCAAATTGGATACTATTAATTTAGGCTTAAATAGAGACTGGGAGTGGCTAAGTCATTATGCAAGGTAGCCTGTTTCCTCTTGTTTTTTCCTACCCCCCCCCCAGATGTTGTGGTTTAACTTGGATTTAAACTTGAAGAGTGGTCAGTTTAGATGAGCTATTACCAGCAGGAGAGTGAGTTTGTGTGTGTATGGGGGTGGGGGGGATGTGAGAAAACCTGGATTTGTGCAGGAAATAGCCCAACTTGATTGTCATGCACATTGTGTAAAGAGTTGTCACTTTGGATGGGCTATCACCAGCAGGAGAGTGAATTTGTGTGCAGGGGTGGAGGGTGAGAAAACCTGGATTTGTGCTGGAAATGGCCCACCTGATGATCACTTTAGATAAGCTATTACCAGCAGGACAGTGGGGTGGGAGTAGGTATTGTTTCATATTCTCTGTGTATATATAAAGCCTGCTGCAGTTTCCACGATATGCATCTGAGGAAGTGAGCTGTAGCTCACGAAAGCTTATGCTCTAATAAATTGGTTAGTCTCTAAGGTGCCACAAGTACTCCTTTTCTTTTTGCGAATACAGACTAACACGGCTGTTACTCTGTAATATGGGAGAGTCTTCAGTAGACTTTTATTATCACAATTATAGAAATTTTTGGAAACAGAAATTTATAAGATTATTTTTTAAATTCCAAAATCAAACTATAAACTATAGATAGGTTTGAGTTTAATGTCTGTGTTCATAACCTGAAATCACCATGGTGTTAAACCTAATTCCAAATGATCAAAATCCAATTCCATCCTTCTCTTTTCTTGCTGGTATAGGTCTGTCTCATAAGGCCTTTTTCTGAACTAGATAATATTGCCGTTACTGATGATCAAGCAGATATTCTTTCCAGTGAGAGATCAAGCTTTTAACATTTAGCCGTGAAGTGCACTCTGCAAACCCTATGGCTAGTCCCTGAGATGTCAAGTTATGAAGTTCATCTCCAATCATTTTGGGGAGATGAAATTGTGAAGCTTGAACTTACATGGAAAAGCATATGGGAGAGGAGGGAATTTGCGTTATTAAATTCCATTTCTTTGCGCTTCTGAGGCACTACTGACACAGTACATGCACAATAATTTTGCAAACAAAGCTGATGATTATAAAATGTATAGTTAATAAATGTCATTCCTTAGAAAAGTTACTGTTAAGATTGCTTAAATAGGTACTATTCCCAGTTGCTCCTAATGTAGCATACACCTATTGGATATTATCTAGATTTACTCTCTTCTTTGGCTTTGCCTTTATTGTTAACTTAAATAATAACAAAACTAAACCTCAATCTGAGCTCCCTCCAAAGGTTTGCTATTCCCACGTGTACATTTGATCATTCCACCACAAACTAACTTTACACTTTTACTACTTATTTTCATATAATTGGTCCTAATTTATTATCCATGTTGCTAAGACTGTACTGTATTTTAATCTTATTCTTCAAAGAATCATAGAAACATAGAGCTGGAAGGGACCTTGAGAGGTCATCTAGTCATCCCCTTACGCTAAAACTGAACCAAGTATTCCTAGACCATCCCTGGCAGGTGTTTGTCTAACCTGTTCTTAAAAGCCTCCAGTGACAGGGATTCCACAACCTCCTTTTGTAACCTATTCCAGTATTTAACTACTCTGATAGTTGGAAAGTTTTTCCTAATATCTAACCTAAATATCCCTTCTGCAGATTAAGCTCAATACTTCTTGTCCTACCTTTAGCGGGACTTAGAAAGCAATTAATCACAGTCTTCTTTATAACACCCATTTAAATATCTGAAGACTGTCATCAGGTTCCCCCTCAGTTTTCTTTTCTCAAGCCTAAAACTTGCACAGTTTGTTTAACTTTTCTTCATAGGTCAGGTTTTCTAAACCTTTTATTTTTTTTCTGGCTTTCCTCTGGACCCTCTCCAACTTGTCACATCCTTCTTAAAGCGTGGAGCCAAAAACTTGGACACAAAATACTCTGGCTGAGGCCTTACCAGTGCCATATAGAGAGGAACAAATACCCCCTGGGTCTTAGAGACAACACTCCTGTTAATATACCTGTGACAAAGTGCCAGGAATTAGGACCTATTGAATTCTGGGAAAGGGGAGGAGCCACTAAATCCACAATTCAACTGATCAGATGGAACAGCTAATGATTAAATGGGAATGGGAGTGATGGACATAGGTTCAAAATCAGTGATCTGGAGGGGGACACCGAGCAGAGAACACTGGACAGCGCCCACTGCTCCTCAAAGGTGTCAAGGGAGCCAGCAGACGTTGCGCAGAGGAACTCTGCCTGGATGTGTGAAACAAGTGAGGGATGGAAGTAGGCACGAGAGTCACAGAGTACCTCCCTGTCCAGCATGCTCCTCCTGGTATCGTAGATGGCCACTTTGGCCAACGCCAGGAGGAGGTTGATGAGGAGGCCTCACAACTTTGTGGCGCCATGTATAGGGTGTGCACATATGAAAAGGTGTGGGGAAACGTGCAGCCAGAGCCTCAAAGGAAGGTTCTGGAGGAGCTGGAAAAGGGGCTGCAACCTGGTACACTGCAGATAGACATGAATCAGGGTCTCCCTCATGCTGCAAAAGGGGCAGACATCCATTCTCAGGGCTCCATGAAGGAGCCGCCAACTGATATTCCCGTCAGGCTGCGGAACCAAGGTGGAGCCAAGAGTGAGTAGGTGAGCCTGCACTGTGACCACTTGGAGGCTAATTAGTGCCCCAGGAGAAGCTGATTGGGGTAATGATCTAAGAAGGCTAATGGGCTGGATGGGGTAAACATTCAATTGGCCCCATCAGCCCAGGGCTGACAAGAAGCACAGGAAGGAAGTGCAAGGGGGAGAGAGAGAGGGACAGGGCTAGCTGGTGCTAGTCACGCAGAGGGCTCAGAGGAGGGAGACCTTTGTTCCCCTCAGGTCCTGCTGAGAGGGCCTAAAGCTCGGCAAAGCTTGTAAATGGGCAGAAGCACGGAGGACTGTGGTGATAATGGTGAAGGGAAATTGAAATAAATTGTCACTGAGAGCACACCTGGTGGACTCCATGCAATTTCTTCAAGGAAGAGGAGGGGGGCAGACACAGGCCCCCGTTACAGCACCCCAGAATGATGGTAATACATTTTGCAACTGCATCACATTGTTGGCTCATATTTAACTTGTGATAACTACAACCTCCAGATTCTTTTGTGCAGCATTACTACCTAGCTAGTTATTCCCCATTTTTGTAGTTGTGCATTTGAAGTTTTCTTTCCTAAACAAAGCACTTTACACTTGTCTTTATTGAATTTCATCATGTTGATATATCAGACCAATTGTCCAATTTATCCAGGTCATTTGGAACTCTAGCCCTGTCCTCCAAAGTGTTTGCAACCCCTGCTAGCTTAGAGTCAACCGCAAATGTTATCAGCATAGTCTTTACTCTGTTATTTAAGTCATTAATGAAGATACCTCCCTTTTTTGGATCATCTGCACACTTAATTACCATACTCTTTGCTGTGTTGTGAAGGAGGGCTGTAGCTCTGAAAGCCTAACCAATAATACTGCATAATGGGACATGCATGCTAGACTCATGACCTGAGAATGCTAGGTAGTAATAAAAAATGGCAACAAACAGCAGGATTGGGCATGGACCCTCCTGTTTCATGTTAGAGCATCTGCATGAGGCAGGTAGTTTGGGGGCACTTGTCTCACCTTCTGTATATGATAGCTCAGCCCTACCTGATGTTTCAGGTCTTCTCCTGTCCTTGTAGAAGTTGAAGAAAGTTTGGGTATGAAGGGCACACATATAAATCATTCCTTCAGTACTTTGCTTAAAATGAGATTAATCCATTCTTCAGCAAGGTTATTATGTTTGAAGGAACTGGTGGGACCTCCTGTATCTTTTGAGAAAGATAGGATTTCTCCTCTTCCCCATTTTTCTGATATTCCAACCTCATTATTCACCTGGGCAGGATATTTTTTTCTTAAAAATCAATATATTTAAATCCCCCAAACTTTATGATGCCCTAAAAAGCATCTGGTCTTAATAGCTATTAAGCTGCCAGTCTGTATTTACTCCCTTTATACAGATAGGACACTACTGGTATGCAATGAAGGATCATTCCTCTATTGTTACCTCAAAGTTAGAGCTACAGGGCTTTATGAAAGATTATTTACCCCCCCGCCCCCCTGTGTGAGATGGTTACACATAATGGCATACAGGGACTCCAGTCTTGGAGCCGATAAGAAAAACAGGGTACCACTGCTGTTGGACCCTATCCTGAGAGTGGGATAATAAAAAGGCAATGCATATGTTGGGGATTGTTCCGTAGCACAAACAACAGCTGTGTTGACTTTACACACTTCCTCCAGACAACAGGACCCCAGCTGCAAATGTTGATCATTCAGTTGTTGCTGCTTTCTGTTTGTCCAACGATCTAATCTATCAGTTACGGGGCTGGTGTATCTCATATGCAGAGGCCTGCTTTACTTTTGCATATTTATAGTCATTTTCATATTTTATAGCTAAAGCAAATCAGCATATCTTTATCTGAATTGTTTATTCATCTCTAGGATTTTGAATGGCTCCTGAAAAAACACAAAACCAATTCACTAAAGAAACCCAAAACAAACTGTAATGCTCATTTCTGGCAGTGTGATCAAATAAGTGACCACATTTTGGACAGCTTGGTTTGAATTCTCAGGAAGGTGCACATGTGTCCTAAGTTCAGCCAGCATTTCTCTGGACAGTGAGCACATTATTCCTAGAAACAAAAGTAACATAAATTATTTACCTGGAGAAATAAACCTGGCTTGAAAAACTCTGCTGCAAATAGAGGAAACTGTAGACCTTGTGAATTATGCATGGATCTTAATTTAACATAAATCTTCATTCTGTCTTCAGAGATTAGTGAGTAGCATTTTATAGCATGCAGGGTGGGAAGAGTGTTTGATTCTACTTACAGACAGGTGAAATTATCATTTTTTCTTTTTTTTTTTTTCAGGCAAATTGCAATCAATAGCGGCCACTGTTTTCATTTTTCTCACTCCAGTGCCCCATTTGTTTTTATTAAGAGTAAGGATGAACTTTCAAAAATGGCCTGCCACATAGTTCTTGTGAGATCACATCCTTAGCATCTTTTTGGTGTGTTCTAATAGGTGTAGTAACTTAATTCCTGGTAGCAAGGCAGTCAGCACTCCCAAAGATTTGCTCAGCGCCTCTCAGGATCAGGTATTTTTCAACTATGCATTCCTCTCATGTTCTCTTGTCTGATGTTACCATTCATATAAGACTTCTATTAAACAGACCATAACAAGTATTCCATGTCCTTGTTAGGAAAAACCTATTTTTGCTTATAAGCTTTTTCTACTTGCCATTCCAATATCTACTCCAAATAGCTCTAATGTCCAATAGCACATTTTAGCTTCTATGGATAATCATTCTTTAGCATTTATTGCATCCTATTTCTTTCTCAATGAAGTCTTCAGAGCCATTCTCTGTCTCTCTGCTTTGTGAGGAAACATGGGCCTCATCCAGCTTCCAGTGAATTTAATTGGAGTGTTTCCATTGACTTTAATAGGGGCTGGATCAGGTTGGTAGGGCCCACCTTTGCAACTGTTAATGTTTTGAAATCAATGGGACTACTCATATAAAATAGAGCTGCATGTGGGTTCTGATACTTGCTGATACTTTCTTAAGATAAAACCAAAACATCTGTAGTGTAATGCTCCCAGGCAGTCAGAGAATCAAAAGGAAAGAAACATATTTAAATGATTGACTGAAGCAGTGTCATATGTGTGAATATTCATGCTGTTAAAATGTTTAAACATGCTGCTGGTTGTTTGGTACAGTTCTAACATGAGCTGTAATAATATATATAAATCCTTGCCAGCTACAAAGTCTGAAAATTATATTGATATAGAAATTGTATGGAAATAATTAAGCCATTAAGGACTGTGGGTTGCCAACCCTCCAGGATTGTCCTGGCGCCTCCAGGAATTAAAGATTGATTAATGTCATGTGATGAAACCTCCAGGAATTCATCCAACCAACGCTGGAACCCTATCTGCTACAAGCACTTACTGCTGGGTGGAATGCCACTAAAGTCAATATAACTGTTCCTGTTAAGTAAGTGTTCCCCTTGGGAGTTCCCCTTGTTCTGTATGTAGGATTTGGCCTTTCCTTCCTCATGTCGGTGGGCCAGAGACAAAGCCCATTGAAGTTGCTAGAAACATTGTATCAGGCACTTTGGCCCAGATTTTTAAAGGTATTTATGCATTGCAGCATTCCGGGTTACAATGCATACCTGGTTTAGGAGTAAATTACTTTTCTAAAAGGGATTTATGCACTTTGGAGCCAAAATCCAATTGACAGTCCATGACATGTTGGCTCCTAAATGCCTAGATCCCTTCTGAAAATGACTTACATTGCTAAACCAGCCAAAATACCTTTAATAATCTGGGCCTTTGCATTTTGAGCATTGTTCTTGGGTAGGAATAGGCAATATCCATTTTTAGAAACTATGTGGCTACATGCTTGTCCTCAGTGAGGACAAGATCATGCTCGAAAAAGTTTGGCTGTCAAAGAAGATCCAAATGAAGATGTTGCCATATAGATAGATATCTATATGTATAACACCACCCTCATCCCCCTGTGTAACAGTTTGCTAAAGGAAGCCTAGAACGCAATAAAATAAAATAAAATAAAAAGCAAAATAAGAGTCATGCAACTGGACCTCCTTCATGTAATATAGATCTTTTCTTGAGGAGAAAGGAAAGATAATCAGCAGATGTACTGCACTAGAAACATCAAAAACTCTCCATTTGCCGTTTTTTCTCAAAGAAGAATTATGAGTATCGTTTACCATGAGAGCGAGAAATGGGATAGATCACAGTGACACCCTGACGGTTGCCTGTGATTCATTTAAAAGGGACAGCTTGTAGTACCACTGCAGGTGTTTCGAAGATGCACATTGAGAAAACGCTTCAGTCTACTTAAAGATAGTCTGACTCTAGAATAGGTCACCCTCTGAAAGAAACCAGCAGATGTGATTACAGGACATTGTTGACCTTTGGATTTACTTGTAGAAAGCCTGGCAATCAGATGGTTTTCTCAGAAAGGGTGTTCCTTTCATATATAGCTTTGATAAAGACCAATAAGCAGCCAACATCTAAGGAGTGATATTAGATGTGCTAACCCATTTCTATTTTATGGTAAATGATCAATTCTCAGAACCTCCAAAATCCTACTCCCCCAGCCTTATACAGCAGAACTGCACTGGTTAGTCTGTCAGAGGGTCTACTGTGGCTCCAGATTAGAGGATCAGGATTTGCCTGCCCCTTCATTAATATTACAACTGTCTCTGATGCAAACTTGCATGCACTATAAAGAATAAATCCAGGACATCCAAAATACATTGTATTTGTCCTGTGACAAATAGTTGTAGACTTTATTACCTAAGGCTTTTATTTCACCAGCCCTCTCACCATACTTTTTCCAATGAACATGAATTTTTTTTCTTCATGGGAAGACTGTTCTTCTTGGTTGAAATAAGGGAAATTATGGACAAAATTATGGCTATTCCAGCACAGATAAGCGATAGCAATGTACCTTTCCTTTCCCTGTGCGTTCTTGTCTGTGATCCTCGAATGCAGAGGGGCTGGGAGGACTGCTAACACTCTTGGCAGCACTTATGAGCAAAGAGGTGTGTGTGTGTGTGGATAGGGTAAGGCCATGTGCAGGCATCATAGAATCATAGAATATCAGGGTTGGAAGGGACCTCAGGAGGTCATCTAGTCTAATCCCCTGATCAAAGCAGGACCAAGCCCAACTAAATCATCCCAGCCAGGGCTTTGTCAAGCCTGACCTCAAAAACCTCTAAGGAGGGAGATTCCACCACCTCCCTAGGTAACCCCTTCCAGTGTTTCACCACCCTCCTAGTGAAAAAGTTTTTCCTAATATCCAACCTAAACCTCCCCCCACTGCAACTTGAGACCTTGTTCTGTCATCAGCTACCACTGAGAACAGTATAGATCCATCCTCTTTGGAACCCCCTTTCAGGTAGTTGAAAGCAGCTATCAAATCCCCCCTCATTCTTCTCTTCCACAGACTAAACAATCCCAGTTCCCTCAGCCTCTCCTCATAAGTCACGTGTTCCAGTACCCTAATCATTTTTGTTGCCCTCCGCTGGACGTTCTCCAATTTTTCCACATCTTTCTTATAGTGTGGGGCCCAGAACTGGACACAGTACTGCAGATGAGGCCTCACCAATGTTGAATAGAAGGGAACGATCATGTCCCTTGATCTGCTGGCAGTGCCCCTACGTATACATCTCAAAATGCCATTGGCCTTCTTGGCAACAAGGGCACACTGTTGACTCATATCCAGCTTCTCGTCCACTGTCACCCCTAGGTCCTCTTCTGCAGAACTGTTGCTGAGCCATTCGGTCCCTAATCTGTAGAGGTGTATGGGGTTCTTCCGTCCTAAGTGCAGGACTCTGCACTTGTCCTTGTTGAACCTCATCAGATTTCTTTTGGCCCAATCCTCTAACTTGTCTAGGTCCCTCTATATCCTATCCCTACCCTCCAGCGTATCTACCTCTCCTCCCTGTTTAGTGTCATCTGCAAACTTGCTGAGGATGCAAACCACACCATCCTCCAGATCATTTATGAAGATATTGAACAAAACCGGCCCGAGGACCGATCCTTGGGGCACTCCACTGGATACCGGCTGCCAACTAGACATGGAGCCATTGATCATTACCCGTTGAGCCCGACAATCTAGCCAACTTTTTATCCACCTTATAGTCCATTCTTCCAGCCCATACTTCTTTAACTTGCTGGCAAGAATACTGTGGGAAGAGCACCAGGGAAGAGCATCAGGGAGTCCACACTTTATCTATTCTGAAGCTGTGGCAAGGACTGGTAGTAATATGCTCCCTTTAGTAGCCCTAGAGACATTATTGGAGCTGGTTAAATACAGATATTTTTTGATTGAGTCAATTTTTTGGCAAACCTTTTCGAAAACATGTGTCCCTTTGGGAGCTTGGAAGGATTCAATTTTCATCAGTAAATAATGGTGGACTTCAATCTCTCTGTATGCACAGAAACTGAAGGAAAAAATATTTCATCAATAATAAACAGAATTAACAGAGAGGCAAAGTAAGAGAAATGCTGTTTGAGTACTTTAGAATTTGTGTATAAAGCTTTAACTTACAAATTGTGTTATAAAGCTTTAACTTTTTGAATCTTAATGTTTATTGCCATTAAATAATTATTGTCTGACCTCTCCCATAATTTCCCTCAACTGCAAAAATTTAAATAGACACAAATTAAAATATATATATTTAAAATAAATATCTATATTACCCATCAAAATGATAACAAAATAAAAATTTATTTCTGTCAAGTCTAAATACCTATGTGGAGACCTATAACATAAAGACCCTTTATTTTAAAAAGTCTCTCTCTGTGATGTGAGTCTGAATGTCCTTTCTTTCCCTGCCCACCACCTTGTAGTCTGTTACTCATCCACCCATTGTGGGGGGAGGGTGGCGTTTCACAGGCGATTTTTAAAGGCAGTGTATCTGCATACTTCCAATCAATAACAATAGGAGCCACAAAACACCAGAAATCTCCAATCACCAGTATGAACTTGGGGGAAATATAAGGCACCCACTTTGTTTGGTTTGGTTTAGGACATCTATTAAAATGAAGATAGGAATTTAAATAGTACAGTGTAATGGCACTGCTTCTGTTATTATTGTAGCTAAGCTCGTCTTTAGAAAACAACAAAAAATCCTGAAGATGAAGTTGTATCTATATCCCTGCTGTGTATGTCATAAAAAAGACATTGCTTTCCACTGAAAGAAAAATTAGTGCTACGCATAATGAACAATATTATGCAAATTACTACATACACGAGGCAGCTAGGCTGACTAAATACTATAGATCACCAAACGATTTCAAGTAATGTCCTCAGCATTTCAGAATGCCAAAGCTGAAACCCAAACCATAAGCACTTAAGTTTGTCTGTCTGGGGACACACTCTTATATACGGTATCATTGACTATGCCTCAGAAAGTGTCACCACATAAGACAAGCATACTTAATTAGGTTAGGTGTAGTGTTCTGTCTCAAGACAAGTGTAATCACTATGTTGTGCGCCTTTTATTTACGTTACTATAGCCTTTGTTTCAAGTTTACATAAATACTGAGGTAATGTGTGCTAAGAAATACAGTGTGCAATGAAGAACTAGACATCAAGTGATAAAGACAGGTATTAAACCCCTCCAAATGGCCTCATTTAATGTGGAGACTGCCTCACCATATCAAATAACATATTAAGCTGATTGTATCTTTTCAAGACAGAATACAATGCAGACATTATGGGTAGCACTATGCAAAATGTTGCATATATAAAACAATGAGGTTAAAGTCACTGCAAGACTACAGAATGTTGGGTGATAAAAGTTCCACATTTGATGTGTCATTGCTTCTGCAAGAAACACACAATTTCATTTCCAAGCTCTAGTAAATTGAATTCACCACTTTCTATAATTTACCACCATATTTTTTGTCAAAGTGACTGTTGTATGATTAAAAAAGAGGAAAACATACCATTTATTTTCACTTTGCATGTGAATCCCGGACTTCTAGAGCCACCCATTTTAGTCTAGTCATGTCTAAAGCCTTTTTTCTGTAATGAGCTCCATGAGAACCCAACATCTTTGTGATTCCTGTACTCCCACATGGGACAATGTTACAAGATCAGGGCCTGTGAATCACTTAAAGAGGACCACATATGTCAGGGTATGTCTGCATTGCAGCTAGGAGCGTATTTCCAGGTGTGGGTAGACAGATATCTGCTTGCTCTGCTGGAGCTAGCATGCCAAAAATAGTAGTGTGGCCGTAGTGACCCAAGCTAGCCATCCCAGTATAATCACGCTCAACCTTCAGGGTACGTATTCGGGCAGCTAGCCCAAGCTACTGCAGCCACACTGCTATTTTTAAGCACACTAGCGCCAGCAGAGCTAATGTGTATCTGTCTACTAGTGCTGGGAAGCATGCTCCCAGCTGCAGTGTAGACATACCCTCAAGATAAACTGTCCACTCATTGAATAATAGGAATGTGAAATAGGAAAGCCTTGTCAGCTCATTTGAAAGTGGAAGGAACAGTGAAATGTTTCTCTGTAAGTATTAATTTGATTTTGAAAGTGAAAATTTGTTCAACTACATTAGTGACTCTTACTAGCTTTCTGTGAATGTTGCTGTGCTCAAGTTTTACCAGCATGGAATACCCCTAAATAGCCATATCTCTAACGTTTGAACGTTGACTGAATGTAAATTTTGAATGATATGTGTGACCGTAGCATTTTCAATTTTCAGTTTGCATTATTTTGGCTATTTACTAGGAGTCATTCAATCAGGGAATGGAAACAATACCAAGTGACTTCTTAAAAAGATAGCACAAATCAGGAATTTCTCTGAAGCTTGTTTTCTATGAAAAATTATATGCTGAAGAAATTCATCAATAATCGTTCATATCAAATTAATCAAAATTTTTCAAATCTTTGTGTGGACCATTAAAGAACAGGGAAAAAGGCAAAATTAATACATTACAATATGTTAATTACATATGATTTGCTCAACTCTAGTTCTGTTCTCCAGCAATGCAAGATTATTTCCTTTAGCATATTCTGAAAAGCTTTCTTCAATCTACATTTAAATAACCCAACCAATAAAGTTTCTATTAATTCCTCCTGGAGATTTCCCCCCAGTCTAATAGACTATGACATTAAGAAATAGATTCTGTTATCCAGCATACATTTTCCTTTTCTGACTTTTATTCTTTTTTTTTTTTCATAATTATGCTCACTTGGGCTGTGTTAAACAATTTCCCCTATTCTGGGTTTGAAATATTTGTAATCTGTTATTCTTTTCTTGTCATCATCATTCAACCAATATATTACTCTATTCAACATATACACTTTACAGATGAGTGAAAATTACACACAAACATTTTCCATTTTTGACCAGCTCTAACCCACATCCAAATCCTTCCTTATGTCAGTTCTTCAAACAGTTCTACTGAGTTTAGCTACTCTTCTGTAAACTAAATCCAATTTATTAATATCTTTATGGTACTGCGATGTAGAGATATGTACATCCTGAACCATTGTCAGTTATATTCAATGGTTGGTATTTGTCTTGTATATGTAAGGCTAGTTTGTTGTTGACCTTTTAGAAGAAGTTCCTCTTTCTTAAATCTTCTGGTTTATTAGTGTTGTCTTATGGAAGAGGTCAGGCTAGATGTCAGAATGACCTTTCTGTCCTTAATATCTATGAAACTGTTATCTGATTATGTGAGGATTGAACATGCTTTTTCACCATGTAACTGAATTAAGATTTAACTTTCAAATGAATCCGTTACATTGTTGTTATCCAATTAGCAAGAAACTCATGGCTTGGTTGGAAATGGTCTGGAGTTGAGTGAATCAAATCTGGTGGGAATGAAATGAAATAGTAACCAAAGGAAAGAAACTATTGGTTGGAATGTTAGTCTAACCTTTAATGACCTGATTGACAACAATTATTTGTAGAACAGAGACTAGATGTTTTTTTCACCCCAGTAGGGCATGGTCTCTGGTTTCCTCTAGAAACAATGGCTCACCACTGGACATTAAGTTTTTCATCAACAGAGAAGGCAGCAGAATTGGGGCCCAGCAACAACTTCTGCGCTTCTTTTATGGCCAAAGGGGAGGAATGTGTCTCAGGCTATGTGTACACTGCACACACTTTGCAGTGGCGTGTATAGTATTTGTAGTGCCTGCTGCCAGGAAAGGCTCTGGTAGTGGGGAGGCAGCAGGAAAAGGCTCCAGCAGCTCCCCATGGCAAGGAAATGCTCTAGCAGCAGGGAGACAGCAAGATGCTACACTGTTAAAAATAGCCATTTAGACAGGGGATGATACTGCAGAGAGCCATGTAGGGTACTGTGGTGGGGAGTGTTCCCCACACTAGCCCCTGTAAGAGCTGAATTAGGTTAGGTGGGCCCAACCAGCTAATTTGGCTGGAAATAGGGGAACTTTAGGCTGGAGGCAGCTAATTAGAGAGAAGCTCGCCTGTGATGGACAGGTGAGACTTCTACAGAAGCCAGGAGGCTGGCAACAGAAGAAGCAGCTGGGAAAGGCTGCTGTCATTCCCTGGGAAGAGGGGGGAGTGTTTGGAGGTCGCAGAGATGAGTTTCCTAAACTTACTCCCTGGAAGGAGGCAGGGAAGAGACTGGAAAACCCACAGGAGAGGGGAAGGCCAGGAGGTATGGAAGCGGCTCAGGAAAAGGCAGCAAGGTGCAGGGAACAAACCTTGGCTGCTGAGTTGAGAGTCCCTGAGCCAGAACCCAGAGTGGAGGGTAGGCCTGGAATTCCCTGCAAGCCACTGTAGGAGTGGCACTGTGAGGCAGTGAAGCAGAAAACTTCCTGAGACAGCTGGAGAGAAGGAACGTTGATGCACTCCCCTCTGGAAGGGAAAACAACAACAGTGACCTGGCTGGAGGGCTGAGTCACAAGAGGACAGCTCTGGCTCCTGGGAGTGAGAGAGGGGCTGCAGACCAGAGAGAGAGAGACATGGAGAGATGGCATGCAAACTGCAGAATGGGGCTTTGACCTCAAGCACTAATCCCCTTAGTGATCAGGAGGAGGTGTCAGAAGTGGTGAGTGGAGCACCCCGTGACGGGTACATACAGCATTCAGGTGTGTCTTTACTCACCTAAACAGTCCCTCACCATCTACACTGCTGTTTATACCTGTCATATGGGGATATATAGTTTATGTACTCTATATGCTGCCAAAAGGAGCGTGCTGTGCAGATGTACCTTTAGTTGGGTCTCTGAGCTTGAGAATTCTGCCGGTGACACACCTGCTTATGCTATGATAAATGATCTGTCTGTATTATGTAGAAGCATAAATAAATCTATCATAATAACCATATAAGAAATATTGGCCATTTATTTGCTGTTCAAATGAAAAATATGTCCTACTTTAATCCTTCCAGCCGTCAGGATATTTTCTACCATCTAACAAAAGTGGACTCAGAATGCACTTTCATTAGTGCTGATGATACTATGAGTAATCATAGAATAAAATGTAATATAAAGAATGTGTATTGCTGCTTCTGAACCCATGCCATTCATTACTGCTGTAACGGAGACTTTTTTGATCAAGCAGATAGGAAGCTGGAGAGGGTATATTTACAGCTGAAGATGTCTTTGATGAAAGGCATAATACTTTGAAGAGACGTATGGTGTAAGTTCTGGAGAAAGTACTGATTTTTATATAAGTATAGTGCCTAGATTACTTGCTGTCTAATGTGGTTTACTCTGAGCATTTTGATGCTGTTATTTATTTGGAGTCCTCTTGATTTATTCAGCTTTTAATGTATCTGTTAACGTTTTCTCTAAAGCCACTTGTTAGTGAAATGATTAAACTCAAAACAGAAATCAGCTTCAAAATACAAACATATTTTTAAATAACAAAAAACCCAAAATCATTAAGATTTTTTTTTTTGCTTATAGTACAGTTACATTTGATATCACTTACTCAGTAGCCTTATACTGCACTCCGATGCACACGGAAATATCACCGAAGTCATGATTTTGTTGGTGAATGGCACTGTACATCCTGCCCACATCTGGTATCTTCATCTGCCTAAACACAAGTCATGAAAATGCAAAACGTTTGTTGAGAGAGTAAATTTTTCAGTGTACGCAGAATAAAAACAATTCTGCTTCATAAAACATTAGAGAGCAGCTCCGTCTTTTCACTTGCTTTCTTTCTTTTATAACCAGTATTTTCTTAAAATAACCTTTACTTGAAGTTTTTCATATGGGTGCGTTATTGCAATAATATGTCCCATCTGTTTATATGACTACTGATGGTAAAGGAGCATTGTGAAAAGATGGCGTAGGGATACTGTTATATCTGTGAGACAATACAAGCACTTCAAAAAGTATCTATTTTTTGAAGTATTTTAAAGACTCTTGACAGTTTATGCTTACTTTAAATGTTTATTATTTAGAAGTGTATGATTCTCCCCACCCCACCCCCACCCCCACCCCCAAAAGAGCTTTAGGATTCTGTCACTTAATTTTCTGAACAGGTTTCAGAAAATTACTTCAGTTATAAGGAAGTGGGAATTCCTATTTTAAGCTACATGAAGTACTTTATATTTATGATTTTGGTAATTATTGCTCATACTTTTTGTCCAGTAGTAGTTATAATGCTGTATGGGAATAATCGGATTAAGTGGGAAATGGTAAGAAAACAGATTATAGTGGTAGATACTATATAGTATAAACATTTAACATAATTACTATGTTAATTGTAAGTTTCTTTCTTATTCCCAAAACATCTGTATTATCAGCCCTCTGCTCTATTTTGCCAGCAAAAAATGAGTGCACTAGAATCCTTGTAATAGAAACCTGAAAATTAATTAGAGATAGTGTTTAGATAACAAGTATCAAGAATAACCCTTTGCTGGTACTCTGTACCAGAGCTGTATGAACAAAGCAAATTAATTTTGAGTATAGAAAGTGTGTATCAGGGTCTTTCTTCTATCTTATGTGGCAATATGAAAGCTGAAATTTAATAATAGGCATCTAATAATAGGTTTTTTTCTTATTTATCCTCAAGGATTTCTTGGTTTCAATGGATAATATAGTAAAGAATTTAAATGTAAATTATTTATTTATTAGCTACTTGTGCTTTTCCCATCAATTCATACTATTCCATATGAGAAATGTTTTGATTCTTGAAGACTGTAAAGGCAAGTCTGGCAGGCACACAGCTGTGCTTTCACAGCTGGAGATGAACACAGACCATTATTATGTTCATAGAACTCTGATACCTTTTTAAAATTTGTGTATATTGAGTTCATACTACTTCGGGAATCAGTGAGTGTATACTAATTCAGACTAACTCTTAAACGTTGCTCTGAGGCCATAGTAAGGGGCAGGGCATAGCAGCCCAGGAATGGAATCTTTGCTCTGAAAGTCACAGATCTCTTCTTGGTCCTTCCTTGATGCTGCTATGGGTCTTGGCAAAGCAAATTACTTTCCCCTTTGTATTGAGTAGTGTTTTGGGAGTGGAGAGAGTCAAGGCTCTGCCTATTCCTTGCCTCTCTTCTCCTACTCGCTGTCGACCTGTTGAGAGAGGCAGGGAGTACAAACCCCACAAAGCATGTCCTCCCAAATGGGTGCAGACCAGTAATACTGGTATTCCACAAACAGGAGTTAGTGGGCTCCTTACTCCCTGCACAGGGGAATAGAACAATTGATAATCTTGTTACTAATATAGGGCCAGAGTATATTTGGACCTAAAACACATGCCTAAGTGGGAGGAGGTGGAGGAACAAGATGCCTTTCCTCATTTTGATTGGTTGGTACAATGTCTAGACTTTTTCAGGCCTGAACTCAGAGAGGGCTCTCCAAAGTGTGTAGCTATGGCCTAAGGAAGCCATGCTGGCTCCTGATTCTTCTCCTGAAAAGCACAATAGAGCCCATCATTTTTAATAATAGGGACTCATCGATTTTTAAATAAGTATATATTGTTTTTTATTTTTAATATTTATTAGGAAATTTCACTCAACCAACATAAAGCCTGAGTATTTGTACTCTAGGCTGGTAGAGTGTGGGGAGTTGAAATTCAAACTCCCTAAATTAGATTAAGATGATTGATCCATCTTGAGAGTCTTCCTCATTTGTATGGGACCCACTGCCTTACCATGGGCAGCCTACCTGGCTGGTAGAGTAGGACTTTGCCTAGTGATTGTGGTGGCAGTTTAAGTAATCACAAGTGTAGATCCAGGAATCCGGCACCAGTTCAAGGGGGAAGGCAGAGTCAGGATTAAGGGGCCAAGCCAAAGGCCAGAACTGGAGTCAGAAGCCTAAGTCTGAGTCATAGTTAGGGACGTGTCAGAACCTGGAGACAGAAACCAGAATGGAGCAAGTACAGGCTGGGACTGTTGCAAGGTGGGAGCAGGGTTTGGAGCAAGGACTGGAAGCAGTTTGGAACAGGAAGCAGATGGGAGAGGAGGGTAAGTGTAGCTGCAGGCATGGTACACATCCAGCAGCCGTTGTACTGCTTCTGCAAGTCTCATGCAGCAGACTGCTGGCTCCCATGGCAAATAAGAAATCACAACCATTTTGGAGGGGGCTCATTGCACCCAGCTGAGTCTGCTGGGTTGCCTAGCAACCAGGCTGGGAACCAGCTGCCCTTGAAACCAACCATATAATGCATCTTCAGAGTAATAACAACTATCCCTAAATTCTCACCGAAATGATTATAGATTTAGTCCCGTGAACCTCAGTAATAATCAGATAGAAGTCTTGCTGAAAAGCCTCTGTCTGCAACTGAACATTTTGGTGTGGGGAAGATAATGTCTTATGAGAGAACAGATTTTAACTTTAACTTTCATCATATGTTGTCTTTTTAATTTTGGTACTTTAGTGAATTGCTTGCACTAAAGTATGAAAAACTGTGTTCTCTGTTTTACAAATGTTTGGAGGGTTGGCACATGTACAGCTAGAAGATGAGATGAGACTGGCTGAAATTCATTGCAATGCAGAGTCGACACATGAGGAAGGTCATGTGCCCCACCCTCCGATTTGCGCCAGGGATTATATGTCCTTCCCAGAGCCTTTCAATGGTGCCTCCCCTCCCCATTAGCAGTTGTGTGTTGTCTCTGTTGCAAGGTAATAAGAATGAAATCTTGGGCTTGGAGCAGAGCACACATGCCAACAGAATGCAATCCTCAGGTCCAGCAGTGGCTGTAGAAGCCATTCAGTTACTACTAATTCGTATTATGTGGTTGGGAGACAGAAGGCAATAGAAGATGCATTCCACTTACCCGAACCTGTGAATCAGAAACCCAGTGTTTCTGCTGACTGTAGTGCCTTCTGTGCTTATAAAAGGAGCAGCAGGAAATCAAAAATTAAACATTGATATATCTCTATTATCATCTAAACATATGGGGATCCACTCGGTCATCTATGTGCAGGGGTTTAAAAGAGTACCTACTATCAAAACATTAAGATTTGTTTGTCTAAAGCATTCTCCCACTGTTGGAATCATAGATTCCATTGATCTTGATATAACTAATATATATAGCTAATAATATAACTAATATAGCTAATGTAACGCCAATATTTAAGAAGGGCTCTAAAGGTGATCCTGGCAATTACAGACCAGTAAGTCTAACATCAGTACCAGGCAAATTAGTTGAAACAATAGTAAAGAATAAAATTGTCAGACACATAGAAGAACATAAATTGTTGCACAAAAGTCAGCATGGTTTCTGTAAAGGGAGATCATGTCTTACTAAACTATTAGAGTTCTTTGAGGGGGGTCAACAAACATGTGGACAAGGGGGATCCGGTGGACATAGTGTACTTAGATTTCCAGAAAGCCTTTGACAAGGTCCCTCACCAAAGGCTCTTATGTAAATTAAGTTATCATGGGATAAAAGGGAAGATCCTTTCATGGATTGAGAACTGGTTAAAAGACAGGGAACAAAGAGTAGGAATAAATGGTAAATTTTCAGAATGGAGAGGGGTATCTAGTGGTGTTCCCCAAGGGTCAGTCCTAGGACCAATCCCATTCAACTTATTCATAAATGATCTGGAGAAAGGGGTAAACAGTGAGGTGTCAAAATTTGCAGATGATACTAAACTGCTCATGATAGTTAAGACCAAAGCAGACTGAAGAACTTCAGAAAGATCTCACAAATCTAAGTGATTGGGCAACAAAATGGCAAATGAAATTTAATGTGGATAAATGTAAAGTAATGCACATTGGAAAAAATAACCCCAACTATACATACAATATGATGGGGGCTAATTTAGCTACAACTAATCAGGAGAAAGATCTTGGAGTCATCGTGGATAGTTCTGTGAAGACGTCCACGCAGTGTGCCGTGGCAGTCAAAAAAGCAAACGGGATATTAGGAATCATTAAAAAAGTGATAGAGAATAAGACAGAGAATATTGTGTTGCACTTATATAAATTCATGGTACGCCCACATCTTGAATACTGCATGCAGACGTGGTCCCCTCATCTCAAAAAAAGATATACTGGTATTAGAAAAGGTTCAGAAAAGGGCAACTAAAATGATTAGGGGTTTGGAACGGGTCCCATATGAGGAGAGATTAAAGAGGCTAGGACTTTTCAGCTTGGAAAAGAGGAGACTAAGGGGGGATATGATAGAGGTCTATACAATCATAAGTGATGTGGAGAAAGTGAACAAGTAAAAGTTATTTACTTGTTCCCAAAATATAAGAACTAGGGGCCACCAAATGAAATTAATGGGTAGCAGGTTTAAAACAAATAAAAGGAAGTTCTTCTTCACTCAGCACACAGTCAACCTGTGGAACTCCTTGCCTGAGGAGATTGTGAAGGCTAGGACTATAACAGGGTTTAAAAGAGGACTGGATACCTTCATGGAGGTTAAGTCCATTAATGGCTTTTAGCCAGGATGGGCAAGGAATGGTGTCCCTAGCCTCTGTTTGTCAGAGGGTGGAGATAGATGGCAGGAGAGAGATCACTTGATCATTACCTGTTAGGTTCACTCCCTCTGGGGCACCTGGAATTGGCCACTGTCGGAAGACAGGATACTGGGCTGGATGGACCTTTGGTCTGACCCAGTATGGCTGTTCTTATGTTTATGTTCTTAACTGTTTGACTCTCCTAGTATATAATGCATAGCATGTTCTACAGAACTTTCATTTAAAAGGAAGGCATGCCCATACATTATAGAAACTTTGGCTTTTCTGTTATACATCGTATTAACCAAATGATGTCCTGTCAAATAAACTTTTTTTTCTTTTTCTTTTCATTTGAAAAAAAAAAGACCAAGACAAGGTTGTTGTTTTTTTTTTAAATGAAGTGGTTGAAAAGATACATTTGAGAGTTTTTTTCAGTGGATGAATTTTCTACACAACAAATTAAGAAAACAGGGCTGCTTCTATTTTATTTAATAATGATTCTTGTGATTGCCATACCTGGTTGATGTTTGAGCAATAAAATGTTTCCCAGAGTTTGTCTACATGTTGATATTTGCTCTTTAGCATTACAACAAGAATCTGATGTTTATGGTCTGATTCTGATAGAGAATTCTCCTTTTTTTAGAGACAAACAAAAGAAGAGACAAAAGCAACTGAAATCCCCGAGGTTTTTTTAAATAGTGAACTCTTCTCTTTCTATAAAATGTAATATTTGTATCTTTGTTATGATATGTATAATATATATGTTCAAATTCTCTGTTCATTTTAAATGGCATCAATCCATTGAAATTAAGTTACACCAGCTGAGAATCTAGCCCATAATATATGAGAAGGAAAATAAATAGAGAAATATTATACTATTATAGTAATTCATAATATCTCAGTGAAAAAAGTCAAATAGTTTTATAATATAACAATTCTGTAGTACAAATTTGTATTCATCCCAGTTCCATCTTAAAGTATGCAGCAGCCAAGGGCACTATTGCCTGATTGGCAAGGTATTTGACCCTTTTTGCTTAGTCCTTGAATGGTATAGTGCTTTAGCAAACAATAAATTATCTGATGATGTGAAGACAGTTGCTAGGGAGGTACAAACCTGTTAGCAGCATGCTTGGTAAATTTAGATGCAACTTTGGACTGTAGCCCAAATTAAGACTACCTTTTAAACTGAATTCAGAAAGGTGAAGAGATAAAATTTTGAAGATAATATATAATACGCTCTAGGAGTTTGATATTAATTTCTGTATTAACTTGGTATGTATTTACTTTCCATGTTGGCCTAGCATCCTTATTTCAGAATTCAGGATCAGTGCACAAATGGTGGGAACTCCATTTGTAATAAACAGTATTTATAAAAAAAATAATCTGGTTGGCTCTGCTCCCAAAACTATTCACCACTGATTTGTTACCTTCTATCCAGTAAGACTTTCCCACCTATCATTTGTCTATATTGCCAATATATGCACCAACAATGTATTGCTGTTGCAGTTATTTGCAGGTGCAAAACTGTGAAGAGACACAAAAAACTGGTTTGAGGTTTCTTATTAAAAAAAAAAACCCTAAACGTATGAAATTGTCAACTGTTGAACATTTATAATGATGAAATGATACCATGTGTATATTGTGATGCATACATAAACAAAGCTAGAAGACTGAAAGACCAAATTTAGGCTGTGAGGTAAGAAATTAAAGTCCAGGACCTCCAAGGCAGCATTCTCTGAAATGCTTCCAGTTCCACGCACAGGGTCAGTTAGACAGGAAGAGCTGCAGGGTCTCAATGCGGGGATGAGATGATGGTGTAGGGAGAAGGGGTTTAGATTTATTAGGAACTGGGGAAACTTTGGGGGAAGAGGGAGCCTATACAGGAAGCATGGGATCCACCTAAACCAACATGGAAGCAGATTGCTGGCCCTTAAAATTAAAAACTTTGTAGAGCAGTTTTTAAACTAAGGGCTGGGGGAAAGCCGACTGGTGTGGAGGAGTACGTGGTTCAGACAGAGACATCCCTTAAGGGAGGATCTATTAATGGAGATTCTTTATGTTTTAGTAAGGAGGAGAGAACATAGAGAAGATGAAGATGATAAAATACAGGTAGGATCTGATAAGAAACAGTAAAATGAAAAAAGAATCCCATTCGATTACATCATGTAATGGCAGACAGTTAAAAAGTGAAAAGTTATTAAAGTGCTTATATACAAATGTTAGAAGTCTAAATAATAAGATGGGTGAACTAGAGTGCCTCATATTAAATATTGAATGAGGATATTGATATAATAGGCTTCACAGAAACATGGTGGAATGAGGATAATCAATGGGACACAGTAATACCATGGTACAAAATATATCGGAAGGACAGAACTAATCGTTCTGGTGTGGGGGGGAGTGGCACTATATGTGAAAGAAAGCATAGAATCAAATGAAATAAAAATCTTCAGTGAACCAAACTGTACCATAGAATCTCTATGGATAGTAATTCTGTGCTCTAATAATAAGAATAGAGCGGTAGGGATATATTACCGACCACCTGACCAGGATGGTGATAGTGACTGTGAAATGTTCAGGGAGATTAGAGAGGCTATGAAAATAAAAAACTCAATAATAATGGGGGATTTCAACTATCCCCATATTGACTGGGTACATATTACCTCAGGATGGGAAGCAGAAATAAAGTTTCTTGACACCTTTCATGACTACTTCTTGGAGCAGCTAGTTCTAGAACCCACAAGTGGAGAGGCAATTCTTGATTTAGTTTTAAGTGGAGCACAGGATTCGGTCCAAGAGGTGAATATAGCTGGATCGCTTGGTAATAATGACCATAATGTGATTTAATTTAACATCCCTGTGGTGGGGAAAACACCACAGCAGCCCAACATTTAATTTCAGAAAGGGAGACTATACAAAAATGAGGAAGTTAGTTAAACAGAAGTTAAAAGGTATGGTGCCAAAAGTAAAACCGCTGCAGGCTGCATGGAAACTTTTTAAAGACACCATAATAGAGGCCCAACTTAAACATAGTAAGAGAACCAAAAAAGTGCCACCGTCACTAAACAACAACATAAAAAAAGTAATGAGAGACAAAAAGGCATTCTTTAAAAAGTGGAAGTTAAATCCTAGTGAGGAAAATAGAAAAGAACATAAACTCTGGCAAATGAAATGTAAAAATATAATTAAGAAGGCCAAAAAATAATTTGAAGAACAGCTAGCCAAAGACTTTAAAAAGTAATAGTAAATTTTTTTAAGTACATCGGAAGCAGGAAGCTTGCTAAACAACCCCTGGGGCCTCTGGACAATCAAGATGCTAAAGGAGCACTCAAGGACGATAAGGCCATTGCGGGTAGTTCTCTGTAAACATCAACTCAATGTGCAGTGGCAGTTCAAAAAGTGAACAGAATGTTGAGCATAATTAGGGATATATAATAAGACAGAAAATATCATATTGCCTCTATATAAATCCATGGTGCACCCACATCTTGAATACTGCGTGCAGATGTGGTCATCCCATCTCTAAAAAGATATAGGGGTATGGAACGTCTTCCATATGAAGAGAGATAAATAAGACTGGGACTTTTCAGCTTGGAAAAGAGACGACTAAAGGGGAATATGATACAGGTCTGTAAAGTCTTGACTGGTGTCGCACAAAGTGAATAAGGAAGTGTTATTTACTCCTTCTCATAACAAAAGAACTGGGGATCCCAAATGAAATTAATAGGCAGCAGGTTTAAAACAAAAGGAGCTATTTTTATCACACAACACACAGTCAACCTGTGGAACTTCTTGCCAGAGGATATTGTGAAGGCCAAAACTATAACAGGGTTCAGAAAAGAACTAGATAAGTTCATGGAGGATAGGTCCATCACCAGGATAGGGGGATGGTGTCCCTAGCCTCTGTTTGCCAGAAGCTGGGAAGGGGTGACAGGGGATGGATCACTTGATGATTACCTATTCTGTTCATTCAGTCTGGGGCACCTGGTATTAGCCATTGTTGGAGGACAGCATATGGGCTAGATGGACCTTTGGTCTGACCCAGTATGGCTGTTCTTATATTCCTAAAAACAGTAATGTTGGTCAAAGGGACAAGGAATTGGAATGCAGAACAAAAGGCAAATGGCCTAAACTATTTGAAGCTGAAGTTATTATGTAAGTGTGTTTCCCAATAAAAGTCAGTAGGAGGAATTTGTCTCCGTAATTCTAATACTATATGAATAGTGTATTGAGAAGCTCTACTTGTGTTACTTACACTTTGCAACAGCCGTTTTACTGAATCAACTCTATTTTCACCCTGTTTGCAGTTCTCATAATTAACAAACGTCAGTAGCAAGTAATCTAATTACCACCAGATGCTCATATTACTGAAGAGAAGTTGCTAGCTTGCAAACCAAAGAATGCTATTGTTCAGCTTTACCCTCACTTTCTTTTTCTAATACTGTAGTTCAATCACATTTTACTTCAAATTCAATTAAGTGCCTAGATCAGGGGTCGGCAACCTTTGGCATGCGGCCCATCGGGGTAATCCGCTGGTGGACCATGAGTCATTTTGTTCACGTTGACCGTCGCAGGCACAGCCCCCCCTCAGCTCTCAGGAGCCGTGGTTCGCCGTTCCCAGCCAGTGGGAGCTGCGGGAAGCAGCGGCCAGCACGTCCCTGCAGCCTAGTAGGCTGTTAGCCTCCATGGAAAGTCAATATCTTCCATTGTTGTATGTAGTATAGTTGTAGCATTGTCAATCACAGAATATTAGAGAGACCTCACCCACCTTGTCTCTCTAATTGAAAGTCAATGTGAGTTAGGTGCCTAACAACCATCTTGCCTTTAAAAAAAGCTCCCCCTTTGGCTTTAAGAATTTCATGTTCAAAAGAAATTACTTGAAACCATTTCAAAATATTAGGCTCATAAAAAGATACCAACAATAACATCAATCATCTTTTTAATATAAATTGTGTATAATTCTGCTTGTGTACTAATTCTTGAGGAGTACTGAATCTTATTTATTCAATTTATTTTTTCTCATAAGTCAGAGTGAGACATCTGTTGTTTTTCTAGGAGCTGGTTAAATAATTCAGGGTGTAAAGAGCAAATTGCCTACTTTGGTTTACATTAATAACATTAATATTTTTACTTATACAGCACATTATTTTTTAAATCCTTGTAAATAACATAATGTTTTGCTGTGCTAGACAAATGGGGAAAATCACAGCTCCTCCTGAAGTCTGAAGCAAAACTCCCATTAACTTCAGTGGGGCCACAATTTTACCAAAGATGTCTAAATGTAATCACATGAGCAGTCCCACTGTAGTTGATGGGCTGAGAGTTAGGCACATGCTTCTCTAGCTTGCTGATTTGGGGCCACACCTGCTGAATGAATTTCTTGCGCCTGATGCATCACCATGGGAAAACATTTCTTAAGTATTTTAAAATTAGAAACATCTATATCGCACATCTGCATCTATATCGGTTTTGAAAAAAAGAGATTTTTTTTAAAACCGTTCAAAAGTCAGTAGTCCTTTTAATTTAGTTCTCATGAAAGGTAGTGAATTGACAGCCATAGACTCTTAAGTCATACAGTTGTTTGCAAGAGAGATATAGGATGGATATGTTTCGGAATAGAATGTCTTCAATTCTCCAAGGCCACCAGTTTATTTCATATGGGCCAATTGATGGTATCAACTTTCAGTTACTACCAACCTTAGTGTCACTTGAAGCAGTGGATTAGACAGGAAATGTTTTCACATTCCATTATCAACCTTTTCACCATCCAGTCTTTATTCCAAATAATATATTGTCCTGTCATCCAGATGCACAGTGGATAGACTTATAGTTAACATTTACCAGGGTATGGTATAAATACCTCACCACAGTATACATTTTAAATTTCATACTACATTCTGCATACCTTTTTATAAATTTAGGAAATACCATGTCAAGGCCATACCACAATACTGTATTTTATTTCATACTGTTAGTGTAAGCCACTGCTTAGCGTGTGTTAGGTGATATGAGTCTGTTATAGCCCTAGCTATGACGGTTAGGTCTATAGTTCAAGATGTAGCAATTGATGCTGTTTACCTATGAAGGTTCCTGGTTCAATCGCCATGTGTTGGCCAAGACGGCAGCTGTCACAAAAGCAGAACATTCAAGAAAACAGATTTATGTATAATGAAACATTTGCTACCCATGAGGGTCATAAAATTACCCACCGCTTACAGCTAATTTGGCTCTTTTACTTAGATCCTACAATTAGGATCATAGGGAAACCATATGTTACTATATGAATCCTTTACATGACAGATATCTAACAAGAATGAGGGGATTTATTTAAAAAATAAAAGCTGTATTTTCCTTGACTCACCTCCTGAGCATAGATGATGGCAGAAGACATCCTGTGAATGGGGATGATCTCTGCTGTATATTGGTGATGGGAGCAGTACTGAGTTGCTCAGAATAGGACTTGACAGAATTTAATATCCTCCTGATGACTTCATATTATAGCACACCCTGTACATAGGCCATCATCTTGGTGGAATATGGTTCTTGCCTCTTATTTTTGTTCTCTCCTTCATGACTATGGACCAACCAAATCCTGAAGCCTCTAGTCAAAAATTTCATTGGTTTTAGATGGAGCTTTGCCTGCATAATGATTAATGACTACAGGATTTGGCCTATATCTATAAAACTATCTATAATGTAAACATTTCATACTAGGTTAGGGGCAGGAAGAATGAAGCTCATTAATTTTTGTCACACTGATTAGTTTTGTTAAATTAGAAAGGGAACTTTGTGAAAGTGATGAGTTAGGGTAAGGCATATGAATGCCTCCTCAAATTATTAGCACTAAAGGTGTGGTTACTTTGAAACCTGGTGCCACCTTTGAGGTGATGCAAATACCTGGGTAGTTACTGTATTACTTATGCTCTATTTCTCATCATAATTTAGGCACAATGTAATACTCTCTAGAATGCTGAACCTCTAGCAGGTTTTGGCACTATAATGAAACATTAATAGGCACACTGTGATCTGAAAGCTGGTATCTTGGAATTGTATCAACTCCCACAGAAAAACCCTTTAGGGTTATCTTTGGCCAATTACAGTACAGTACAGTAAAATAGATTACAAAGGTACCTGGGAAAAGACAGTTCAGAGTCAGATGGACGTTATATGAGTAGTGCTAGGCAGGAAACAGTTCTAGAAATTTTTGGAGATTTCAAAAACTTTTTCCATCCCAGTTTGGGACAAATACGTAGTTAAATCTCAATTTTCATGAACTGACATTCCAAAATAAGTTCTGGTTCAGGTCAAATGAAATATTTTGGTTTGATTTTTGACTTTTCCTATTTTTAATGTATTTTACTACAATTAGCTTACATTTTGAAATGAATGTTTCAAGGCAAAAAACTGACATTTTAATTTTCAAAGGATCATTTTGATAATTTCAAAAACTTTTAGAAAAAAGTTTTTGAAATGGGAAATTTGTTGAAAACCCACCCTTTCCCAAGAAATTTTGGTTTTGATGAGTCTGCATTTTCTGACAAAAAACATGTTTATTTGAAAAATTACCAACAAGCTTTATATGTGATTGTACATAAAATATAGACATGAAATATAAGTATTACAATGAATAAGTAGGGGCTGTTTGTTTCAACATGGCAATCATTCCATAGGCCGAGTCCTGATCTCTCTCCAGTTTTATTTGAGTAGAAGTCCATTGACTTGACTGAAGTTAGCAATGGCCTGATTCTGAATAAATATGAAATTAACTAATTCTCAGCATTTACCGAGTTAATTCATTTCAGTATATTTTTGTTGCTTATACATATATCAGAAAATAATTAGGGCTGCAAAAATCATTTTGGACTAAACATTTTTCAATTTGAGGACTTCTTCTTCCTCTGTGCTTGGAAGCAAACACTGTCAGCAGTTCCACCGTCTAAATCATGAATGAATTTATATAGACATATAGGTAGTATATACTGAATAACTAAAATGTGTAAATCCAGATTTACATTTAACAGTGGCAAATGGTACTATGTATTATTTTTTCCCCAAACTTTCTCCAAACTGTGTAGCAAATAATCTGGATCCAGAACTTTGTTTTCATTCCTGCAGAAGGGCAAGTACTAAATGTGCATGGAGACTGAATACTTGCCCCCAGGTCCAGATTAAGGCACATTGGTAGAATTGCATTGGACTACTTGCATTGCCACCACTCACGCTGTTCCTTTTCTCTGGAGAAATGGATTCTGTCTCCCCTGCTACTAACTGGAACCAGTCACAAACGCTAAAGGCTAGATTGGAATTTTACAGTCTCCTGCAGGAGCAGACCAGGGAGGGAACTGTGACAAAGTGTCATAATTTATTCCCCACTTGCTCCAGGATTAAAATAATATACTATTTCCCTAGGGCAACAGCAGATTAAATTCTTCTCCACGCTGTCTCAACAATGTTGGCAATGCCATTCTGAGGGTGCAGTTGAAGGCACATTCTTCACTGCTGCCTAATCTTTCCTACCCGCCCATGTAGCAGGTTGGGGGAATATCAGCCTCACTTTGTTTGGTCTTCCCTCTGTGTTCTGGCCAGCAAATTTAAGAAACAACCTTACACCCCTCTCCTCCTCTGTATGGACATATTTGCAAGTAACAACCTTGCCCCAAAATAACTTTTAAAAAATTGCCATCTTTCTTCTATGTACAAATTTACTGCAGTTGTGGACTGTGTTGTTAACTGGAGACAGCATTAAATGTCTATTACCAGTTGTCCAAATAAAATTAAAATTCATGTTTGGCTATTCAGTTCAAAGTAAAGTTCTACTATGAAATTTCAAAGGTATTGAAACATTTTGCGATAGCGAAGATTTCATCTCCTGCACTGTCCTGTGTAATATTAAAATATTTTACAACATGGGAAGGCAAAACTGATTACCAATATAAAAGCTTTCATTCTTTCTCTTCAAAGTCCTAGCAATTTTAATAAGTTGCATTTTGTTGTAACAGAATGAACAGCTAAATAAAAACGTAGATGCTAGAAAGCATCCAGGAGTAAAAGCCCAGAGGGCTTATTGGAGCATCCTGGGCATAACAGCAGTTTAATGACGTAGCCTGGCAAGACAACTCCATGTTTATTGAGAAACAATTCTGTTTTTTTGTTTTTTTCTTAAAATTTTTGGGTGCTGCTTTACTGCTTAATATGTTTCAAACAAACTGGTATGGACTAGACTAGGGTCTATTATCCTGGCATTTAACTCCATGAAATCAGATTAAATGTTTCACTCTGTAGTAGGAATGAGTATCACTAACATTTTACTAAGTAATGACACAAATACAAATGTAGATTTGTGTGTGTGTAAAATAAATAAAGAGGGCCGAATCAAATCCTTCTTTTCTTTTTCCTCTTGTTTTCACCTTCTAACTGCTTTGTCCAGTTGCATTCTAAAAGTCACAAATGAAGGAAGCTTCCACCACTTCTCCAGGGAGCCTATTGAATCACCTAGTTCATCTTACTTGTATTCAATTTTTCCTGACTTTGGACCAGATTGGTTGGTGTAAATCAGTGATCTCTGTCACAGAGTGAGCTGGCCCTTTAAGGGGGTGGGGACACAGCAGCATTTGTGCCATTTGTAGCCCTCCTCCCCAGGTGACAAGAATGAGTCCAAGGGCCATGTGATGGGATCATGTGACTCAGACCCAGGCCTGCTGGGAGATATAATGGGCAGCCTGAATTCAGGGAGCCAGAGTTCAGGGAGAGCCTCAGAGAATTTGGAGGGCTGTATGAGCTGATCTGCAAAAGAGTCTCCTTCTCTGCCACATAGAGACCTGGGGTGAGAGAAAGAAATACAGGGAGATGCTGGCAGAGACTGGGAAAGGAGTTCTCTGTACCAGCTAAACGAAAAAGCTTTGCTGGAGTTACCTACAGCAAGATGAAAGAGCAAAACCTTCAGAGGAGTGTAATGAACTGGGTGACCCTGTAGAAGAAGGCTGGGCATTTCCAGTTTGAGGTTAACTGTTGTTTTATGTTAACAACTAGCACCCCAACAACCAAGCACCAGTTGGGATGGTTTTGTTTGGTTACAGAAGTAGTGAAACAAGCAGCGGCAGGAGGATCCAATACCAAATTGGGAATAGGGTTTGAAAGTGTTGCATATTCCATTAAAGTAAATAGAGCTATACTAGCTTACATCAGATGAGAATGTGTCCCACTGAGTCTAAATTTTTTCCTGTGTTAATGTCGTCTCCTAACTCCTAGCTAAATCTCCAGGTTGCAGATGGAGCAATTCTTCTCGCACCTTTGTGTCCACATCCATTTGATATTTATGGACTGTTATGTACTCTTAATTTGTCAGACTGCACTATGTATTGTTAGAGGGCTTATTCCTTCATCCACTTACTTCCATGGTCCTTCTCACATGAACAGACAGCAACAATACCCAAAGTCCAAAGGTGCAAACAATTCAATGTTTATTGGGGTGAACTTCCAGCGAGCATAATTCCAGTTTCCTTCCTTAGTGTCGCCCTTCCCAGCTTTGACACCACAGAGCCTTGCCTGTGTCTCTGTTCCCATTCCCCCCCTTAGCGAAACATAATTCCGATTCCCCCACCCCCATTCCCCCCTCACTTCCTGATTGACTGCAGACTATATAGTAAAACTTGAGTTCTGCTTCGCTATACCTTAACCAATCATTTTCCTGAAATTTAACTGACCAATCCTAACATATTGTAACATGATTATCTAACCAATTATATCCCACCACCTTAAATTAGTTTACACCCAGCAGAATTAATTATCTAGCAGACAGAAACAATCACAGAACCAGACAGAGATTATACAGACAAACAATAGGGAAATGGGGACTACAGTGATAGAACAACAAAAAAATGAGGATTTCACACCCCTGCTAATGCTAAGTGAGTTCTTGCCAGACAGGATGCTGTCAAACTGAGTTTCCTTTTACATCTTCTAGGCTCTTCCCTTTATCTGGAAGTGATAGGCATGATCAGGACAGGATTGTATTCCTAACAGCCCAGTAGCACCTTATTTCAGTGTGACTGGTGAGGATGTGACTGTTCACTTCCCAGCTTATGGCTGCCTCTGTTGCTCAGTCAAAAGCCAAAGAACAGGGCCTCAGACTATCACAGTAAGAGAAGGCCCTTACACCAGCAGACAGTGATTTTGATTCTTTTTTTTATACCTATATAACTAGCTAAGTGGTAAGAATACACCTAAATTCTTAAAGTATAGGCCTTTGCAGACAGTCCTGAATATCTATATCTTAACATGTATATTTAGTTCTTTTAATCATTCCTCCCAAATCAATCCCTAATCAGTTTAATTGATCTTCTCTGGCCTATTTCCCCCTTCTGAAGTGCTGGAACTGGATTAACAGCACTTCCAAGAACAATGCTGCATTCTATTGCTATACTATTGTGCGGAGGAGGGTGCGTAATGGTTAAAATTAGCAGTCAGTGAAGACTTGGAAGATCTCTGTGGTTTGGTTATAGAAAGAAACCAAGCACAGGAATGGAAAACTATTGCTTAGTGGGCTGGAAATGGGACACCAATACAACCAGGACCACATTGTGGCATTTGGATACCAGTCTGCATTTTGGATGGTACAGTATGATACCTCTTGGAGTCCAAGAAAGCATGATGTGGGTGGAACAAGAAGGGCTATGCAAACTGCACCATGCTGTGTTTGGGGCAGTTGCTCCCCTTTCAGTGCCAAATCACCTCTGCAAGCCATGGTAGGGGAAGTAGCCTCACCTGCTTTCTGATTGTCCCAAGCCCATGTGAGGAAGCACAAGACAAGGGGAAGCAAAAGCCTCTTTGCAGGAGGGTCGGAATAATCTGATCCAGAATCAGGATCTGCTTGACTTCAGTGAGACAGCTCATAGCAGGATTGGGCCAACAGATCGGAAAGCCTTTGGAATAGGGAACTTTGTATAAAATAATATTCTCCTCTGAACATAGTCTTTCAAAGTTTAAATCTTATTGCAAAACAAAGATATTTTTTGAAAATTATTAATGTGAATTTAATATTTAGAATGGGCAGTGGAAATCTCTAGTTTATTTGATGGATAACATATTTAGCAATCATGAAATTTCATCTGTATCTTTAATATCTTTGTAAATGACAATTTTATTTAATTAGCTAACACTTAATTAGACAAAGATTTGTCTAGCATCTCCTGTTCATTAAATTAGAAAGCAGTTTCTATTTTAATTAACATGGCATTTTCTATAATCAATTTAATGAAATGCCATCTGCAGTTCTAATAATATTTTGTGCAGCACCACGATTGACATGTGTTGATGGCACTGTATCAACTCCTCTTATATTCATATCATTAAAAAAATAAGAAAAAATAAGGATCCTGTCCTTCAAACACTGCTGTATATACCGTAAAGCTGAATTTTATTTTAACAAACTGTCAGAAAAAGTTATAACACTACTTAATTTAATTCCGTTACCAGTATCACAATAGTGGAGGTCCCATACTGTTTAGGCACTATACCTACCCCATAGTACCCATATCTCAGTATGAAACAGCCTCTGCCCTAGAGAGCTTACAGTCAAAATAAAGAAAACAGACATTATTATATTGTACGCATTGGGCAGATGAAGGCTGGAATTTTAAAAGGCTGTTTAGTGAGATTTGATTGCCTAACCCCCTAATCATAGAAAAATAGGAATGGAGTGGACTTTGATAGGTCATTTAGTCCAGTCCCCTACCCTGAGGCAGGATTAGGTATTATGTAGACCATCCCTGACAGGTGTTGGGAGGTTTTTAACAACAGGTTAGACAACGACAGAGATTCCATAACCTCCCCAAGTCATTTGTTCCGGTGCTTCACTACCCCGACAGTTACAAAGTTTTTCCAAATGTCTAAGCCCTGGTTTACACTAGGACTTTAGGTCGAATTTAGCAGCTTTAAATCGATGTAAACCTGCACCTGTCCACACGATGAAGCCCTTTATTTCGACTTAAAGGGCTCTTAAAATCGATTTCCTTACTCCACCTCTGACAAGTGGATTAGCTCTTATATTGGCCTTGCAGGGTCGAATTTGGGGTACTGTGGACACAATTCGATGGTATTGGCCTCTGGGAGCTATCCCAGAGTGCTCCATTGTGGCTGCTCTGGACAGCACTCTCAACTCAGATGCACGATTGTTTGCCGTTGCTCTGATGCAGGGAGGGGTGACTGACGATACGGCTTACAGGGTTGGCTTACAGGGAGCTAAAATCAACAAAGGGGGTGGCTTGACATCAAGGAGTATTTCAGGCACGACTTCACGGAGGGTTCCAATAAGAAATGGTGCACCTAAGTTATTCTTATTGGAACAAGGAGGTTAGTCTGGCCTCTGATTAATACATGGCTAGATTTATCTTGCTGCACCTTCTCTGTGAGTGACTGCAGTGTGACCTAGAGGAATGAGTCCCCTGGACGGGGGGCGGCGGGGAGGTTTGCAAATGAGTACAAAACAAATCTGGTCTATTTCTTGTTTTGATACACTCCATCTATCTTTTACATCTTTGGCTGGCAGCAGACGGTGCAGAAGGACTGCATGCCATCCACATCTCATGGCTGCTCGGCAGAAGATGGTACAATAGGACTGCTAGCCATCCTCATCTCTTGCCTGCCAGGCAGAAGATGATGCAATAGGACTGCTAGCAATCCATATCACCTGCCAGCTCACCATAAGATGGTTCAATAGGACTGACTGCAGGACTAAAGAGAATGACTTGATCAAGTCACTCCAAATTTAGTCCCTGCGCCCATGTCTGCCCAGGCGCTCCTGATCAACCTCACACAGGCGACCAGGAGCACCTCGGACATGACGATGATGGCTACCAGTCCTATTGCACCGTCTGCTGCCACAAGGCAATTGGTTGCTGCTGCTGTGTAGCAATGCAGTACCGCATCTGCCAGCACCCAGGAGACATACGGTAACAGTGAGCTGAGCGGGCTCCATGCTTGCCGTGGTATGGCGTCTGCACAGGTAACTCAGGAAAAAAGGCACGAAACGATTGTCTGCCCTTGCTTTCACGGAGGGAGGGAGGGAATGGGGGCCTGACGATATGTACCCAGAACCACCCGCGACAATGTTTTAGCCCCATCAGGCATTGGAATCTCAAACCAGAATTCCAAGGGGCAGCAGAGACTGCGGGAACTGTGGGATAGCTACCCACAGTGCAACGCTCTGGAAGTTGATTCTAGCCTCGGTACTGTGGAAGCACTCCGCCGAGTTAATGCACTTAATGCACTTAGAGCATTTTCTGTGGGGGGACACACACTCGAATATATAAAACCGATTTCTAAAAAACGACTTCTATAAATTCGACCTAATTTCGTAGTGTAGACATACCCTAACCTAAATCTCCCTTGTTGCAATTTAAGCCCATACCTTCTTGTCCTCTCCTCAGTGGTTAAGGAGAACAATTTATCACCATCTTCTTTATAACAAGCTTTTACATACTTGAAGACCATTATCATGTCCCCACTCAGTCTTCTCTTTTCTTCAGACAATACTCAATTTTTTTCAATCTTTCCTCATAGGTCATATTTTCTAGACTTTTAATCATTTTTGTTGCTCTTTTCTGGACTTTCTCCTATTAGTCTATCTATTCCAAAATATGATGCCCAGAACTGGACATAGTACTACAGTTGAGGCCTTATCAATGCTGAATAGAATGGAAGAATTACTTCTGATGTCTTGCTTACTAAACTCCTGCTAATACATCGCAGAACGGTGTTTGCTTCTTTCATGTGACAGTATTACATTGTTGACTCACAATTTAGTTTGTGATCCACTCTAACCTCCAGATCCTTTTCTGAAGTACTCCTTCCTAGGCAGTCATTTCCCATTTTGTATTTGTGCAATTGATTATTCCTTCTTAAGTGTAGTACTTTGCATTTCTTCTTATTGAATTTCATCCTGTTTATTTCAGACCATTTCTCCAGTATTTCAAGATCATTTTGAATTCTAATCCTGTTCTCCAAAGCACTTGCAACCCTTCCAGCTCATACTGTCTGCAAACTTTAGAAGTGTATCCTCTATGCCATTATCCAAATCATTTATGAAGATATTAAAACAAACTGGACTGGCAGCCATTGATAATTGCTCTCTGAGAATGGTTTTCCAACCAGTTGTGTACACATCTTATAGTAGGTTCATCTAGGATATATTTCCCTATTTTGTTTCTGGGAAGGTCATGTGAGACAGTACCAACAGCCTTACTAAAGTCAAGATATATCACATCTACTGCTTCCCCCTTGCCATCCACAAGGCTTGTTACCCTGTCAAAGAAGTATATTATTTGTTCTTAACATGATTTGTTCTTGACAAATCCATGTTGACTGTTACTTATCACCTTATTATCTTCTAGGTTCTTACAAACTGATTGTTTGATTATTTGCTCCCTTATCTTTCTGGGAGTGAATATTTCTGAACTTTTCTCCCAAAAGCTGTATTGCTGGCTAGTTTCCAAGAGTGGGGATGGATATTGAATGAGGGAGGTGAAATTACTGGCCAGCAGCAATAGTCTTATGAGAGTACTACCTCTGCAGAGTCATACTCAATCAGCCTGGGGTGTAAGAGGGGTTTCCAAACCTGCACTTTGTACACACAACCATGACATTTTCAGTGCATACTGTGAAGCACCCTATCACAGCTGTTTTTAAAGACCAGGTCCACACTATATCTCCAAAATATAGCACTGAGGAAAAGTATCATTCAAGAATTCCAGTTACTATACTATTTTGGATTATCAGGGAGCATGCCATGAGTAACACTTACCATGACTAACTTGAAATAGTGAAAGAGTTGTTTGAACACAGTGAAATATTAGATTGGATGCAGCTAATTATCTAAAGCTCAATTCATTTAATCTCTGGGTTTTAGTTTATTATTTATATCTAAAATAATTAGTCAATTAGCTCAAACTATATTTTTACCCTGGTATAATTCTAGTGACTTCATTTCAAGTCATAGAAGTATAACTCAGAACAGAATGTGGCCCATTTCCCTCTTCAAACAGCAAATTGTTTTTAAGTAGAATTGAACAGGGACTGATTTTCGAACAGGCTGAGAGTTCACAATGTCAAGTGAAGCCAATGGGAACTGCAAGTGCCTGAAAATTAGGTCCATGGCATCTAAAAAGTGGAACAGTATAGAAAAAGCAGTAAAGTGGGAGTGTGAATTTTTAGAGGGGGCTCTTTATTTGTGTGTTGAAAGAATATGGAGGGTTTCTAGATTTATTGCTCTGCATTTTGTGATATTTTGTCTTTGACGCTTTATGGAACAATACGTATCAGACCAGCCACATGGTAGATCTGTGCCTCTTGCCAGTAACACTAGCAGAACCTTTAGAATCGGTGAGCCTTATTTGTCACGCTGTCACTTCACTGCCATTTCTCTCCAGGCTCATCTCAAAGCTTTAGCTGCATGGCACAAACGAAAACATGGGCACTACTAAAATTTTATTAATGTAAAAAATGCTTCTGTAGTTTAGAAATATTGGGGCTGTGCCCTTGCATATTTTGTAATTGCATCGCAATGTGATGGCTAAATTCATGACATTGAAATCTGCATCCAAAAATATAATTTAAATTCCTTATGTGAATTCCAACTGGATTTAATGGCTGAAGCCTTCCCCATCCGCTGTTCCCTATAATGTTTTGCAATCTGCTTTTCCAGCATAGACAGAGGCTGGAGTAACATGGATTGCTAGCATTTGCTACAAATTGTTCATATTCTTTAACATTCTTCTTTCTGTCTCATAACGTCACATTTTATGAAGGATCTGCTTCATTTGGTTTTCAAATGAATGCACAGTCATTGGATACATCTGTTTTATTCCGTTCCTTCCTTTTTTTCCAAATGGGGTGTATCACCCGCTACTGAGTTAGATGCGAATTGTAAATCTTGCTGTAGTACCAATGAATTTTTTAAAAATATATTTTCTTTAATTTATACATAAAAATAGGAAAATGCAGATGCAAGTATGGCAAAAAGGATATATTTAGGGTCAAATCTTGTCTCTGTTAAAATCAGTGGGTTTTGCCATTGACTTCAGTGAGCCAGGGTTTCACCCTTTCTGTCTCACCACCGTGGGGTGCTTCATGTGTCTTCCTCTGCTCTCATTGTATGGATACCCAGCCCCAAGTAACACAGGCTTACATCCTATAGAAGGGGGAAAGGAACTCTTATAATTGGGCAGCCCCTCTGTGACCAGCACATCCTCTGTCAGGCTTACACTCAGTCACCAAATGGCCCTCCCCAGAGCCAGTTGTTGAGGGAGTAAACCCTCAGTCACATACCACCTCTTCCCCCACCCTAGTTAGGTTGTTTGATTACCAAACTGACTTCAGTGGTACTAGGGGAGCATATCATGCACCATAGTCAGGAGAAGACTAAGGACAAGAGTATTGTCCAGTTGGAAATAGTTGTTCAGTGAGTTAATACCCTAATGTATTAGACTGTGGATCCTGATTGTGCATGTGTGGTGGGAGGGGCAATACTGAGGATGGGGTTGATGCTACTTTTTCTTCTCTTTTTGGATGGGACGGTATTTGTGGCACAACATTCTTCCTTTTAACTTCCTTGTTAACACCCTGCCCTGGAGCTACTTACATCACTCAGGCACTCATCTGCAGTGCAGGGGAGGGGGGGTTCTTCAGTTGCCTTTGTAAGGCTGAACTCCTCCCCAACTCACTTTTGAACTAGTAAAACTAGACATGGAGTAACGTAGAAGGCGCTGGTCGCACCTCTGTAACCGTGGGCATCAGAACTTCATAACTGACCAATGGACTTTCTGCCCTCTTGCATGTGTGGACCCTCCTTTGCCTGCTGAACAGTGGTATAGAGAAAAATTGGAATTCCTGTGGCCTTTCAGGGCCATATAGGCCAGGCACCCCAAGGGGTGTTGGCTGATATCTGAAGAATGGGGCCCATCACCTCTTGGAGCTGTGGGTGAGTTGATATATTTTTTAATGAACAAATACTGGGGAAAGGAAAATTTGGGCAGAATCTGTATAGAAGTGGGAGAAACAAACAAATAATATAAAATTTAAAATAACGGAGCCTAGGGTTGTCAAGGTTCCTCCCCCACTCTGAACGCTAGGGTACAGATGTGGGGACCTGCATGAAAAACCTCCTAAGCTTATCTTTACCAGCTTAGGTCAAAACTTCCCCAAGGTACAAAATATTCCACCCGTTGTCCTTGGATTGGCCGCTACCACCACCAAACAGATACTGGTTACTGGGGAAGAGCTGTTTGGAAACGTCTTTCCCCCCAAAATACTTCCCAAAACCTTGCACCCCACTTCCTGGACAAGGTTTGGTAAAAAGCCTCACCAATTTGCCTAGGTGACTACAGACCCAGACCCTTGGATCTTAAGAATAATGAACAATCCTCCCAACACTTGCACCCCCTCACTTTCCTGGGAAATGTTGGATAAAAAGCCTCACCAATTTGCATAGGGGACCACAGACCCAAACCCTTGGATCTGAGAACAATGAAAAAGCATTCAGTTTTCTTACAAGAAGACTTTTAATAGAAATAGGAGTAAATAGAAGTAAAGAAATCATCTCTGTAAAATCAGGATGGTAGATACCTTACAGGGTAATTAGATTCAAAACATAGAGAATCCCTCTAGGCAAAACCTTAAGTTACAAAAAAGATACACAGACAGAAATAGTTATTCTATTCAGCACAATTCTTTTCTCAGCCATTTAAAGAAATCATAATCTAACACATACCTAGCTAGATTACTTACTAAAAGTTCTAAGACTCCATTCCTGGTCTGTCCCTGACAAAAGCAGCATATAGACAGACCCACAGACCCTTTGTTTCTCTCCCTCCTCCCAGCTTTTGAAAGTATCTTGTCTCCTCATTGGTCATTTTGGTCAGGTGCAAGCGAGGTTACCTTTAGCTTCTTAACCCTTTACAGGTGAGAGGAGTTTTCCTCTGGCCAGGAGGGATTTTAAAGGGGTTTACCCTTCCCTTTATATTTATGACAAGGGTCATTTGGTGAAGGCTACAGCTTGACAGAGCATGGAAAATGTACATTGGTATGAATGAATTATGGTAGAGAAATTTCATCAGACCTCATACACATATTTTTTACCCACTCTTAGTTTTCTGTCACTGTTTCAAACCTATCCAGTGATTGCTCAATTTATATGAACTTTAAAAATATTGTTTTTCACTGAGTGTTTAGTAAAATGCTCTCATAGAATCATAGAATATCAGGGTTGGAAGGGACCTCAAGAGGTCTTCTAGTCCAACCCCCTGCTCAAAGCAGGACCAATCCCCAACTAAATCATCCCAACTAGGGCTTTGTCAAGTCTGACCTTACATGAGTATGTAAAAGAGGGTTTGCTCCATCTATCAGAACTGCCAAAGATAGCTAGTTAACATTTGTAAAGTGCTCTGAAGTTGAAATATGCTGTATAAGTACTAAGTATTATTAGTATTATTATAAATGCAGAAGTAAAGCAGTACACTTGTTTCCCGAACTCTGCTCTGAGGCTGTTGCAACAGGGAACAACTCTGCCTCCAAAAAGTTACAACAGTGTGATTATAAGGTTTAGACATTTGAACATGACCTGTTGGTTTTCGCATGATGGAAAAATAACCTGTAGTTTCCCAATTTAGCTTGTAGGATCAAATAGTATTATGCCACACTGACATTGCTGACTCAAGTGAAATTATTGTGATGATCATACATGTATTTTCCATTAACAGTTAAATTTGAGATATTTGAATTGCTTAACTATTCATCTAGCAGTCAGAATTGCCAAGACTCTCTGCAAGACAAAACAGTGGCAAAGGGCCAGCTCCTGGAGTTAGATCCATGCATGCCGAGCTGTGCACTTGAATGGAGTTCTGCTGACTTTGATAGGGATCCACACTGTGTAGTGATCTGCCCACCCAAAGTCAGTTTTGAAACTAGGGCTATAATCAGTAAGTTTCTCTTGGGGAAAAAAGACCCTTTTCTTAGTCTGTCACTCTAAACATGTCACTCCCCACATTCCTTTGAACCCCTCTCTGTTCACACTGTATCTAGTTCTAACTTATATTCTGCAACTTCAAGTCTTTTCGTAGGTCTTTCCCTCTTGTTGCATCTACCCAACCTCACTATGCTCCATTACAGTGATGTAATTCGCTTCTCCCACTTGTTTGTTTTCTTCCATGGTGTCCTAATACACACAGAATTTTCTGTCCAAATTGGTCTGTGAAGCCATACCCCTCTTCAGATCTGCCCTTTAGGCCTACTCTTGCCATGCTGTCTACCAGAAATCAGCCAGCCAATGAGTGTTTGATTGAGGGGCGTTTGGGGATAGTGATTTTCAGTTGGTTAGGTCTAGATGCTATCTTGACCATCTGCCAAAGTAAGGAGTGGCACATTGCTGCTATATCCAGGGAGATCGAATTGTTACTCCCCTGCTCCTTGCGTGTTCTGACGGCTAAGTAAATTACTTAGCCCCTTTTAGAAGGGGCAGCTTACCTCCCTCCTCTATACCCAGCCAGCTACTGTGGTTGGTATGTTTTGGGATGGAGCTAGAGCTCCTTTCCCATCTGCACCCCATCCTTGTCCATTTCCTTAGGATGGGTAGCAAGCACAACCTCTGCTCTCCCCGTGTGGTCAGAATTAGAACTGGTGTCCTTACTCCCCTGCACAGCTGTGTGAGAACTATGATAATCTACCCTTTATTTGACAAAAATAAATGTTCAGAGAATCTGGACCCATCAAGAACCATCACACTATGTAAGAACTAATGTACATGTCTGTGTGATCTTGTAGTCCTCTCTTCCACCTCACTCTTACATTTCAGCTACCAATCAAAATATCATCATTATGTTGAGTGTCCATCAACTGCTCCATTATCTAGTCTGCTAAGTGTTCTTTATCATACAGAGTGTCATTCATTGGATTGGCACTTTCATATAAATTAATGATGATTGCCCGTGATTACTATACTTACATTCAACACTTATGCAGTGTTTTTATGTAACATGCTTTCTGAGGATCTCAAAGCACTTTATAGACATTAATTTAATGAATGCTTGCCCACTAAGGTATAATTATATCCAATATGCAGATGGAAGACTGAGATGCAGTCAACATCCAGGAATGTTCAGTCTGAGACGTCCTGACTTCTAGTTCTCTTTGCTAACCACTAGGATTACATTATTTTCCAACTCTACAAATAAAAACAAACTCTTAAATTAATCTTCATTTAGACAGTTGACCATTTCACTGCTGCCTCGCACGCCATGTATCTCTGGTTAAATGGACTTCCGGGGCTACATATTGTAGCTGATCTTGTAAACACTTATGTGCTGATTTAGCTTTGCTCACATGAATAGTTTTAACTCATGTGAGGGTACTTAACATGAGTAAAATTATTCATGTGCCGATGTCTTTGTAGGATTGGGCCCAAAAGCATAGCCTTCGAAGTACATATTGCCTGATGTATGTGAGGAATCAGGAAATGGTTAATTAAATTAAAGGCGATCCATGTTGAATCAGGTACATCCCAATGCTGCTGTTAGGTGGCATTGCGCTAGGGCCTAGGAGCTTTAGTCGTGAACCAGGACCCTGTGAGGTAGTTGTTAATGGAACATCAAAGGGTTTTTTTGTTTTGTTTTTAAATGCACTACAGCAGCTGGACAGAGAAATCCTTTCCCCCATCTTGTGTGTGACTTGTGTATATACATTTTAAATTCTTCAAGCCAGGCACCAGGTCTTGCTATATAACATTGACTATTACTATGGGGCTCTAGACTTAGTTGGGGCTATTCCGTGCTCCTGAAGTATAAATGACAAAAATAATATAAATTTTAAATCTTTGCATGGCAGTATATTCATAGAATCATAGAATATCAGGGTTGGAAGAGACCTCAGGAGGTCATCTAGTCCAACCCCCTGCTCAAAGCAGGACCAATCCCCAACTAAATCATCCCAGCCAGGGCTTTGTCAAGCCTGACCTTAAAAACTTCAAAAGAAGGAGATTCCACCACCTCCCTAGGTAACCCCTTCCAGTGTTTCACCACCCTCCTAGTGAAAAAGTTTTTCCTAATATCCAACCTAAACCTCCCCCACTGCAACTTGAGACCATTACTCCTTGTTCTGTCATCTGGTACCACTGTGAAGTCTAGATCCATCCTCTTTGGAACCCCCTTTCAGGTAGTTGAAAGCAGCTATCAAATCCCCCCTCATTCTTCTCTTCCGCAGACTAAACAATCCCCGTTCCCTCAGCCTCTCCTCATAACTCATGTGTTCCAGTCCCCTAATCATTTTTGTTGCCCTCCGCTGGACTCTTTCCAATTTTTCCATGTCCTTCTTGTAGTGTGGGGCCCAAAACTGGACACAGTACTCCAGATGAGGCCTCACCAATGTTGAATAGAGGGGAACGATCACGTCCCTCGATCTGCTGGCAATGCCCCTACTTATACATCCCAAAATGCCATTGGCCTTCTTGGTAACAAGGGCACACTGTTGACTCATATCCAGCTTCTCGTCCACTGTAACCCCTAGGTCCTTTTCTGCAGAACTGCTACTGAGCCATTTGGTCCCTAGTCTGTAGCGGTGCATTGGATTCTTCCGTCCTAAGTGCAGGACTCTGCACTTGTCCTTGTTGAACCTCATCAGATTTCTTTTGGCCCAATCCTCTAATTTGTCTAGGTCCCTCTGTATCCTATCCCTACCCTCCAGTGTATCTACCTCTCCTCCCAGTTTAGTGTCATCTGCAAACTTGCTGAGGGTGCAATCCACACCATCCTCCAGATCATTTATGAAGATATTGAACAAAACCGGCCCCAGGACCGACCCTTGGGGCACTCCACTTGGTACTGGCTGCCAAATAGACATGGAACCATTGATCACTACCCATTGAGCCCGACAATCTAGCCAACTTTTTATCCACCTTATAGTCCATTCATCCAGCCCATACTTCTTTAACTTGCTGGCAAGAATACTGTGGGAGACCGTGTCAAAAGCTTTGCTAAAGACAAGGAATGACATGTCCACTGCTTTCCTCTCATCCACAGAGCCAGTTATCTCATCATAGAAGGCAATTAGATTAGTCAGGCCTGACTTGCCCTTGGTGAATCCATGCTGACTGTTCCTGATCACTTTCCTCTCCTCTAAGTGCTTCAGAATCGATTCCTTGAGGACCTGCTCCATGATTTTTTCAGCAACTGAGGTGAGGCTGACTTGCCTGTAGCTCCCAGGATCCTCCTCCTTCCCTTTTTAAAATATGGGCACTACATTAGCCTTTTTCCTGTCGTCCGGGACTTCCCCCGATCGCCATGAGTTTTCAAAGATAATGGCCAATAGCTCTGCAATCACATCCACCAACTCCTTTAGCACTCTCGGATGCAGTGCATCCGGCCCCATGGACTTGTGCTCATCCAGCTTTTCTAAATAGTCCCGAACCACTTCTTTCTCCACGGAGGGCTGGTCACCTTCTCCCCATGCTGTGCTGCCCAGAAGTCTGGGAGCTGACTTTGTTCGTGATATTATGAAGGTATTACTGGCTTGCAAGGAAGCTGTGAACAATAGCTGCCTGCGAAGCATTGTCTCTTATTAAAAATTTATCATGTTCTTTTTTAGAACTACCGCTATTAATTCTTTACTTCACAACCTTACTCATCTTCACTTCTGTACCACAGATACAATAATCCTGCCCAAAACTATATCAATCCCACCTCAACAAAGACAGAGTATTACATTATTCTCCTAATTAAACTTCATTAATTTCACAAATCATATTAGAGCACATTCACCAGTATTATACACTCTGAATTTCTGTACTGCCAGTCAGTACTAAACTAGGTTTCTCTAAATGAATAAATAAAGCATATTTTGTGACGCTGTAACCTTGATTTTTTCCCCCCAAGTCACGTTTGCTTGCTAGTTCATAAAATTCAGTAATCTGTAATGAGTTTCTCAGACATTACAGTGAGTTAGTGGTGTTCTTTTTTCTATTTCAGCATCATTTTTAGCCTTTCCTATAGGTTTACTTAAGAACTTTCATTATAAGTCCTGCTTTCCAGATATTTATAACAAAGGAGTTATACTTGGTTAAATATTGTATCTGCAGGAAAGGTTTCATCAAAGCCAGGAAGCTAGGGTCTTTCTCCCTTTTTGCAGGTGTGTTAGGGCTAGTCAAAATCTAGCCCTATGATTTTACCCACAAACTTCATCGGATTATACCCTCAAGTATTTAAAAACACTGATGTAACAGTTTCTGTAAATGTATTCGCAGAAAGAAAAGGAGTACTTGTGGCTCTGAAACCTGTAAATGTATTGCAGCCTTAGATTTCCTTCAAAAATAAAAAGGCAAACCTAAGGGTGAATGCTGGATCTATTGAAGACAGTAATAAAACTCCCATCAATTTCAATGTTGGGGGAGGTTAGAATTTCATCCTGGCATCTCTTATTAATGGTGAAGATATGTTAGACAAAACCTTGGGTTTGAAAGTTAAGGCTGACATATCTTTCTTAACCCATATGCTTTCATAATAACCACAGTTAATGTACCTTTTATATATTGTAGTTTTGTCTCTAGTTTCAATGCGTTTGTATAAATTATCCTTTTATTATGGTAACTAAAAGTAGAACAAGTTGTTAAGAGACGATTTACTCACATTGCAGACTTTAACATGATTTTTTAAAATTTATGTTACAAGTAAACATACCATAACAGATCAGATCAGATCTATGTCTTAAAACTCATTCCTTTGATTTACTCATGTTGCATCATCTATTCCTAACTGGAATACAGAACAGAAAAATGTAAGATATGATCTGACTGCAATTTATTAAATTGTAGTGGGAGATTCCTTCAGTATTTAAAAATTAGTGAAATGAGAGAGAACCTAAATGCTTTTATTATTTTTCTGTCTTTTCCTTTAAATATGTCTGCCCATTACCTGTAGCGATAGTATCACTTACAGGTGATAGGACAGCAGACTTATTTAAAGGAAAAGGACAGAAGTGTAACAAAAGCATTCATATGAGAAATAAAATGTCCAGGTTTTGTCCTGCAAAACCTTACCCACTAGAAAGGCTGTTCTTCATGTGAGTCATCCATCGACTTTAATGAATCTACTTGTGTTACGGGGATGTTCACGTGAGCAGTTTTCAGTCTTGAAACCATGTGCGTAATTGTACTTGCTTTGCTCACAGGAGGGTGGACTCTCTGAACTCACAGGAATGACCCCATTGATGATTGTTCCCCTTGAATCAGATGAACAGGATTTGAGGCATAAACAGTTTGATGTATTTCATGATCTCAACACAAGAAAACAAAATAGATATTATGAATGGGGTTCATTCCTCAGTCTGTTTGCATACATTTTAAAGTATCAATGTGTCTTCCAATTATTTTGTTTATTAAATATGCCTGTTGTCTCTGCAGATGTATTAAATACTCAGTGTTTTTGCTAACTGATAATGCCTTTATTGTTGCAGATACAGAAGTGGTGTATAAAAATAGGAATGGACATGTTGTTAAACTGAATGTAGAAACAAATACAACCACGTTATTACTGGAAAATACAACTTTTGTAAGTAATACATACTTATTTTACTCATTGAAATTGTATGTGTCACATTTAAATGACATCCAGTTAATAATTATTTGGCATTTCTCTATAACAGACAAAGAATATAGTGCTTAAAGATAATATAGAATCTATTTAGAACAGATGATATTAGAGATGGAAAATACCACCCATTCCACTGTTAATGCAAGATTTTCCAGTCCAGTATATTCTCATGTGCTTAGCAGACAATATGACGGAGGCTCTTGAAGGCCGACTTCTGCTGTGCTGCCCACAGTGAATCTAGCTGAAGGGTATAATAAGTAGAGTTGATCATCAAATGGGGGAAAAAATAATTAAAACATTGAAAAGTGTTCCCTGGATGGTTTTTGTCAAAATTTGAAATTTAAAAAATTCAAAATTTGAAAAATTCAGCTATATAGTTGGTTGAAATATGTGGAAAATTTTGAAAAAAAAAATCCTCCTTGTTTTTTTTAAATTTTGTTGATATTACTACAAATTCAAGCAGCTCTCATAATTAAATAAAGAAAAAATATATATTTGTCATTTCCATTCACCTCTTTCTACTTACCTGTTGCTCTTTGGTAAGGGACCAGTCCTTCTGGATTTCTTGGAAAATGCCTTGCAAGTGGTAGGGTGCTACCTTAATAATAATAATTCTTAGGATACTTTTTGATATTTAGCTTAAATTTCCCTTTGTTCTATTTCATCCCATTATGCCCAGTGATACCACCTGTAATCCTCACTTCATCAAGCCATGCGGTACATATTTCATGCTTTTCAGTTCTTCCTCACAAATCTGTCCCTACAGTCCTTTGATCTTTTATGTTGTTGGTTTCTGAATTCACTTCAGTTTTTGGGGACCAAGGTGCCCAGGACTGAAATCAAGATTCATTTTCAACAGAGCCACATGGCAGGGGATTATTTTCTTCCTGGTCTGTGTTGTGATGCCTTTGTCGATGCAGCCCAAAGTTACCTTGGTTTCGTTTGCTCCCTGTATTTCATTGTAATGTAACTTCCTTTCTCCCCACACCTCAGGAGCATTCACTGCTTTCACCAGGCCCCAGCCAGCTGCCTCTTCTAAACACTTCAGCTCGTGGTAGGAGAACAGGAGCTCTTGGGAATAAGCCTATCTCCAGAAGCAAAGGACTCCCTTAGGCACTGCAGGAGGGCGGGGTCTGCATTTTCTGTTGGTATAGGCCTACAGAAAATGTGATACTCTTTTGGACTGAGCAGGAGAAAGACGGGAGAGAATTGTCTGAGGGGTGTGTCTGTGAGACCCAATGTCTCCTGGGTCTATTTCTGGAATGGTGCACCTTATATACCATCCATGCCTCAAGGCCCAGTCCGACACTGAGAAGGGCTGGCAGTACAAATTATAAATGTATCTTTTCATCCACTTGAGTAAAAATGCTTCTTTTCCATATGACAAAACACCATATTTTACAACAAATTGATGTGGAGAGCAGCCAAACACTGCAAATGCTCCCTCTTTTCAGAGGGTTGCTCTTTTCTGGGTTTGCATTAGAAGGGACCAGTTCGACCTCAGATCACCCAGACGGAGTTAAAGGCACAAGACACACATTCTTAATTAGAAGTTGGCAACTGATCAAAGATGCCTAATACCCAACCAACTGTCCAACAGGCCAATATACGGACCAGAGGCAAAGAATAGAGAGATGATTTGTCTGTTTTCCACATGAAGCTCATTTGAATGCAGTATGTGAGCATAGTAAAAAGTTGAAAGCATAAATGAGGTAGATTCTACCCACAGTCACATATAAGTGGAATAAAAAAGCTGAATGTGGAACAGAAGCCTAAATATGACTTGTAGGTATATTTGGGGGGGAGGCATAGCTCAGTGGTTTGAGCATTGGCCTGCTAAACCCTGGGTTGTGAGTTCAATCCTTGAGGGGGCCATTTGGGATCTGGGGCAAAAATTGGGAATTGGTCCTGCTTTGAGTAGGGGGTTGGACTAGATGACCTCCTGAGGTCCCTTCCAACCCTGATATTCTATGATAATCAAGGGAAATTTTGCTGTACCTGACAATTTTCTGTCTGTGATGAATACACAGCAAACAGTCCTAACGCAGGGTCGTAGTGTATCAGAGGCAGGCTGCAGAATTGACATTCAAAATAGTCCCACTTCTCTAAGCTCTACCCTCAAAAATGCTCCAGCTTCTCCACACTGCTAGATGTACTCTCCCAAGGATAAAAGAAAAGGAGTACTTGTGGCACCTTAGAGACTAACCAATTTATTTGAGCATAAGCTTTCGTGAGCTACAGCATCCGATGAAGTGAGCTGTAGCTCCCAATGAAGTGAGCTGTAGCTCATGAAAGCTTATGCTCAAATAAATTGGTTAGTCTCTAAGGTGCCACACATCCTCCTTTTCTTTTTGCGAATACAGACTAACACGGCTGCTACTCTGAAACCTCTCCCAAGGATAAACTCCTGAATCACTAATCATAATTTCCTCTGTCATTGTCATATCTGCTTAATTATTAGTGCATAAATAGAAATGGTGCTGGTTTAACACCCTGCAGCGCTATCTTGTGCTCATCAAAAACACGGGCACACCATAACGCAGGCACTGGCAATGCAAGTTTCCACACATGGTCCCATCCTAGAGAAGCCACTTTTCAGTGTGAAACATTCCTCCACTTTTCATTCTCTCTCTCTCTCTCTCTCTCTTTCTGTCCAAATAGCCAATAAGGGGGTGAGTTTTTCTTAGTGAGGTTGATAATTAGAAATCAACCTGCCATAATAAACTTCTTTCAGGGACACAACTAAAGAGGTAGTCATGGCTCCTGGTTGCTCTCTAAGTTGGCTATATTTGAACCAGTATCTTATAAGTGAATATCATCTTACTTTATTACTAATCCCTTGAGGCACACAGGCCCCCAGTGTGCAGCTCAGAGGTTCTAGCTTTACACCTTGGAGATTGCCATTTTGTGAAGAGTAAGTTTTCTTTTATCATACTTAGTGTCACTTTCTCTAAAATGCAGAGGCAAAGCCTTCTGAAAAGCCTTTTAAAGATATTCACTGTGTTCCCTCTCCATGTGTATCTGCCAGCAAAACTCAGTCAGCACAAAAAGGCAGACTCTGGGCTCATTAGTAAATTCTGTGTTAGATGCGTTGTGGAAAAGTGTTTTTTTTTTTCCTTAAGAAAAACAGCACTTCAGTTTTTAATCAAGGTGTAATGGTACTGGAATTTATTAAGAAGTTCTGGTGTTTTCTTTTAAAGTCTCTATTTCTCCTCGAAAAAGAATGTCTTTTAAAAGTTTCTATAGAAAACAGCAGGGTTTTTTCTCAGTCTCCTATGGATTTATTCAAAGACTGTCTTAAAAATTACTACATTTTAGTATAATTAAGCCATTTGTCCTCTCCAAACATGAGTAGAGAAGACTGAATACTTTATGTAATCAGCCCATTAGCAAAATAATCTAATAGTTAACAAAATGTATTAATAGGGAAAAAATTACAAAACCGTTTCAGTAAGCACCATAAGTAGCCTATTAGCATCTCTGTAGGTTATTGATTAGATGCATTTTCTGAACTATATCCTTCAACTTCAGTGAACCTGTCAGAGTTAACCAGTGAATAGTGTGCCCTCTCTAGCTGGCCAATAAACAGTTAATACTCTAAACCAGTGGTATGCAAATGTTAACAGCTGGAAGCTAAGCAACTTCAATAGTCCATGGAGCCAAAGAGACTAGAAACTAATCATAACATGGCATCTTGAATTTATATTGTGATGCTGTATCAATGTGTGATGGTAATACATTCTCTATTATTTAGCTAATATTCCTGTCACCCTGGAATGTAAGCTCCTGCTCACCAATTTAGCAGTCAGCAGCAAATCTTTATTCGTATTACACACTATAATTCCCAAATGATTTTGGAGTCATACAACATTTTTGTTTAAATAAGGTTGCCATTTTTCTGACATGCTTTTTTCTCCCTTTTTAACAGACTCTTTTTACTGTCATTTCTTTTAAAACTTTGTCAATAAATGGATTAACTGTTAGCAACCCAGTCATAAACACAATTTCAGAGATGGCTGTGTGAAAGAGCAAGAAAGGAGGTCTGCATGCTTGCTTGAGCTCATGAAATGCATGCATATGGCCTCTCCTCTTGCTCCCATCCCTCACCATACTGCCAGCATGGCCTTCCTCACCTAGTTTTAAATATATTCGATAAACCCCAAATGAAAAACGATACAGATATGCAAATATGAAAAAAGTATAGAGACCCAGTGACCCATAATCCACTTCCCAATTCATAACCACTGAAAACAACCAATGTCAGCATTTCCCTTCCTTCTACCACTACCCCCAAAAAAGACCACTAAAAATTAGTAACTGAAAATATGGCAATTGTATTAAATCTCAAGAACTGCTAGGATCCATCTACCACATGTGCGATGATTAAGGATGTGGGAAAAAGTTAGAAAATGAATAAAATAGGGGCTGTTGTTCTAAGACCTACCAGTTCCTGGCCCATTCACTTTGGTGCTACCCAGTCTCCATCCACATGTTAGCTGATTGTGCCTATCTTGTGACTGCAGTGGAAAGTCTTAACCTTGAAGGATGACAGCAACAGAAAGACGCAGGGGAGGGGGGAAGAGGAAGAGTAATTTATGCATCACTATTCACACATGCAGTATTGTTAAGATAAATCAATCCTTCTCTCTGTGACCAGAGGCAGGATTCAATAGCAGGAAGGCCATCAAAGCACTTGTGTTCCAGATGGGAAACTAGGTGCATCCTGACAGGTTTCAGTCTGTATTCACAAAAAGAAAAGGAGTACTTGTGGCACCTTAGAGACTAACCAGTTTATTTGAGCATTTGAGCAGGCATTATGCTCAAATAAATTGGTTAGTCTCTAAGGTGCCACAAGTACTCCTTTTCTAGGTGCATCCTGTGCAGAGTGTGAAGGGGATAATAGAGAGAGAAAGGAGAGCGCTTTACCTCTAACCTCAGGAGAAACCTACAGACCATGAGTTTTCACCTTCCATTGCTAAGAGGACAGAGCATGGAGTTATGAGAATCTCTGCAAGGAAAAAACACATGGCTCACGAATAACGCTAAGGAACTATCTGTATTTATACAAGGAAATGCCTTTTGCTTATTATTGTAATACAAATAGAGTAGTGATATTCTTATTTGAACATCATGCGTTAATCACAGAAGCATAGAGATGTGCGTCCTAGGTAACAGAGTGAGGCAGTAGCAACCTGGGGTACAACCAGGAGTCTTTTGCTGTAGCCACTAAATCAAACAGATTAGCTCAAACAGCATTTGATCACCTCAGCAGACAAGCATCTATGGGGTGGAAGGAGACATTCTCTTAGTTCCTTTATTGCTGGCATGCTATTTCTTTTCTTTTTTCTCTTCCCACTCCTTGTAACCTTCTGGCTGTACAGGAGCAGGGCAAATGGAGGGAGCAGTGATGCATTTTCCCCCAACATTTCTGCATGAAAGAAAGAGTTCGTTTCTCCTCCTTTTGCTGATCTCTCCACACTCCACTAACTGTATGCATATCATCATATAGGCAGCAGAAGCTGTAGGATCAATTTCTGGCAGCATGGTCAGAAGGAAGGAAATGGCTTTAACTGGACAAGGGAGTCCTTTGTGTTTCCCATGCAGCCAGTTTAGTTCTGAGCTATCCCTGCTATGAAAACTTGCCTTTCTGAGTTACACGTAAGCTGCTGGACTGTTGATTGGATGTGCAAGCTCTGAAAGTCACACAGAAGTACATTGTGCCATGTATTCAAAGTCTGGTGGGTGATGGGTTTGAACTCCAGACCCTAATTACGAAGGACATTAGTTGGTAAGGAGAAGACTTATCCACTGATCTACATCAGAAGAGTCTACATTGCTGAGAAATGTCATGTTGCTTTTGGTGCATTTTTAGCTTGCAAATTTGTGCTCATGAGATGGGTGTGGAAAAGAGTGAATCGTTCCAACGTGGTGCTTACTGTCCAGCAAACATTCAAGAGAATGCCACATCAGATTAATGCAGTCCCTCTACTTTCCTTCCCCTTTAGAGGACTAATCTTAGAAATATAGAATAAAATAATTTGGATTTATGCAGTTGCCTCCCCATGCATATTTAATTATCCCAAAATTATGTTCTAGTTTGATCCCCTCACATAGTTAAAAATATTAAAAATATTAATTTAAATTTGATCCCCTCAATTAATTAATCAATTAATTTGATCCCCTCACATAGTTAAAAATATGAATCTCATGCGCTGATGTTTACCCTTGCTCTTCAAAAATCCACTTTCCCCACTGCCCTGGTTCCTCTGCCTTTTCAAGAAGGCTTAATGTCAGGTTTAAGAGCCTCTGTCCGGGGTCTCATCCAGTTAATCTGTTTAAATTGTACATGTTTCCAGGGGCTTCCTATTTGATGTACCCTAGAGTGTATTGTGCTACTAGTATGATATTATTCTGGGCCATCTTTTGCACATGGATTGATAGAGAGGGATTACTTTTTGCTGCCTGCTAATTAGCTGTATGGTGTCAGATGGGTGAGCAGAGCAGAAAAAGTTTTGGCTCATGAATCACGATTAGGCTCTGTGGCAACCCAGCTGGAGAAGCCCTGCAGAGGCCTTGCAGCCAAAAGCACAGAATTAGAATTTTAGTCTGAATGGAGGTTTTGGCAGTGAATATTTTTGTGATATTTCATGCAGAATTGTTCACAGTAAGCTTTTCTTTATTGTCCCCTTCTTCTCTCTTGACTGGAAACTCAGTACAGCATCATAGTGCAATTATAGTTCTTTGTTGATTATCGTAGTTTTAATTGCAAGAGCAGCTCACATGGTTCTGTTTTATTTAAGAGCTTTCCACAAGAGATTAATAAGACTGAATAATAGTAAATACTTAAACTACACTTTATACCACATAAATATTACTAACTTTTGCAACATGGGGTGTTTTAATGACACTTACATGTTGTGAATATGTTATGAATATTGGAACATCACCGCCATATGCACTTCTAAATGTTAAATAACATCCACAGCTAATTTATTTTATGTTATGGTTTATTAGTGCAGTGCAACAATGCACAAAGATACGGGAAAATCTGAAAGAGAGAATGGTTGATAAATAAAATTTTAAGGATCCTTTCGTAAAAGTTCTAAAACATCTGCAACAGCTTTCGTAACTCATCAGAGTGGTCAATATCCACGAATTTGCTATGATCAACACCAAAGATTTTGTTCAAAATATGTTTGCAAATAAGGGGGAGGCTTTTTAAAGCACAAAGGAAAGGCTCTTAACTGCCCTTTGTATGTCCCTAATTATACGCAAAGCTGCAAGTCCCTTCACAGTCTCTACTGGCAGACTACACTGTGCATGGCCCATCCCCACAGAGTGATTTAGCATGCTTCATCCCAGACTCCAGTGCTGAGCTTGACTTTCCCTTGACTTGGCCCTCCCGGCTGCTGGGTGATTCTGTGGCACTAGGTATCAAAAACCGAGAGCACAGAGACCTTCTCCTGTGCTCTCAATGCTGTCCCCCGTCTCACTGCAGGTGCCCAGGCAGCAAGGAGGAAACATCCTGAGTGGAATGCAAAGGCCATTGAGGAAGTGTGGAGAGGGGAACAGGAACAAGAATCAGGGCAGTGCAGGGATAGCACAGGAGTCACATGTGCAGCGGGTCAGGGACAGGAGCTGGTGTGGGAGAATTAAGAACATGAGAGCCAGAAAGAGATAAAAGCAGAGGTGCACAGGGTCAGGAGAGGGGCAGAAGATAATAGCTGGGGAGACAGAGGGCAAGAAGGACAGAGCTATGGGGAGGATAGGGACAGAAACTGGAGTGGGGTACAGGAGCACAGAAATGATTGGGGTGGGGATTGGGTAGGAGTAGAGTGGGCCAGCAACAGATTGTGTAGCAAACAGAGTTTTTGACAAGTAGACAACACTCCCCTCCAGAACCTGGAATTGAACTCAGGATTCCCAAGTATCTGTAGACCCTCTGCTGTCAGAAAACAGCCATGAAACCCCCTGGCAAAGTGCTTGTTTCATCTCCCTCTAGTAACTTGCCTGCATAGAGGAAAATAGCTTTCTACTACCAGTTACTCCATTAGCTCAAGTGGCAGAGGTCTGGGTAGTGGATCTAAAGGTCCCAACATTGCTGATGACCTATTTCAAGTCAATGTGAAAACACATGGTGCATTCTGATTTTTCAGTTTGCTTTTTAAAAATGTAGGAAATTGTCTGTAAACAATAGCATGTAATAGTGCAATTATAGACTGTGTCATAATGCATACACACAAGGGGAACAAATTAAGGTTGCACAGGCATTTCTTAGCTTTTGAATGCTTGACATTAAAACCCGAATAGCCTTTTTAGTGTGATTTTTTGTATATAACTTATCGTATATTGTAGAATACACACAGTTTTTAAAAATCTCAGACCAGACCCAACAACAGGAGAATTCAGTCAAGTTTGGATTTTGCCTATATGCTCCTCATTACTTTAGTAGCTCAGTGCCTTACAGTCTTTAATATATTTATTCTCAAAGTGCTGCTGTGAGGTAGAGAAGTCATATTATCCCATTTTACAGACTGGGAACTGTGGCACAAAGGTTTAGTGACTTGCTCAGTCACACTGAAACAGAACAAGGTATGTAACCTAGTTTCCCAAGTCCTGGCCTCATGTCTTAATCACTGGACCATCCTTCCCCAGTTACCCTGCATTTTCTGACTGCTACCAGACTTTCTTCTTAAGCCTTCTCTGTCTACTTCTACACTGCCTTTTGTGCAGCTGGGCCCTGTCCACTAACTGCTCCCTATCCTAATCATCACAATGGTCCTGAATCCTTTCTCAGTCCACCTTTACACTGGTACAAAACTCTGTGTACCAAACTTCTGATTTACAGAAATGAAAGGGGGCCTGATGCTCACTGTTCCCATAGTTGCCACTGCCACTTGAGGAAACTATTTTGAAACCTAGTGCCATGTTAATGCTACCCACGTAATCCTTACCCCTCTGATTACTGATCTGCATTGCCACTTGGCCGATGACCATCTGATAAGGTGACCCGAGCAGGTCAATGAACATCATCAGCATAGTCCCTCAGCTAATATTTTGAAGACACAAATTGCTATGTGAAGTGCTACATATTGTTATTACTGTCAGTATTAAAGGAGCAGTCTTCAAATGGCTCTATTCTTGGTAGGGTGAAATAAGAAAGAGCATGCTCTTTGGATATTAACAACTATGGAAGTGAGAGGGAATGGTAACAGGAATGGGAAGAGTGTAATCATCAAGAATGGAGACAGTGTTTAGATTAGGACAAGGTAATCTAAATATAAGTGGGGTAAAATTAAAGAGAAGAAAATATAGCCTAAATAGCTTGTAAATTTCACAAATGTGGAAAACTCTCCCAAGTTAAGTGGCTGAAGCTCTGCTGCTATACCCACTGCATCTATCCTGGAGAAAGTGCTAAAAGCACTAGAAAATATACTATGAGTAATAATCCTGCACTGTCAAAATGTTATGAATAAGTTTTCTGATGCATGCACCAAGTTTGGCATGGTAATCAGTATCAAGAAAACAGTTGTCATGTCACAAGGTACCAACATCCCACCTAAAACCTACTTTAATAATGAAACTCTGAACAATGTGGATCACTTCTCATATCTCGGCTCAATTCTTACCAGCCCATTCAACCTTGATAGGGAACTTGATGCTGGAAGTGGCAAAACTTCTGTTTTCTTTGGCAAACTTATCTCGCATATTTGGAACAAGAAGTTGCTAACTCTGAATGCAAAGGTGTCTGTTGATCAGGCTTGTGTCCTTAGTACCCTCCTTTACAGTTGAGAAAGCTAGGTTACGTAATCCAAGCAGGGACGGAGATCGTACAGTTTTCACATTCACTGTTGTAGAAAAATCCTTGGAGTTACTTGGGCCATCAGATCACCAATAATGAGATCCTTGAGAGAACTGGCCTACATACAGTCTATGCAGACTGTGCTGGGCATTCTCAGGCTTCGCTGGTTGGAACATGTGGAGCACATGCCTCATGATCGTCTGCTGAAGGCTGTGCACTATGGCCAATTTAAGAATCACCTGCGATGCAGAGGAAGTCCAAAGCTCCAATACAGTGACAAGGTCAAGCAAGACCTCAAGAAATACAGCAACCCACTGACAACTGGGAAAATCCTGCCCACAGTCCTTCAGTTTGGAGAAGCCAGGTTTAGACTGGTGTAGTCATCATGGAGAACCATCAGAGAGCCCAGGGTGAGGCCCGCAGGCATGCCACGAAGCAGAGTATGCTTAAACTTCCATCTGGCAAGTGGACCTGTAGATACTCTGAGGTTTGCTGCTCATCCATTGGGCTCTTTTCCCATGCCATTGCTAAGAAACCACTGATTTTGTCATGTCTCCTTTCATCTGTCAAAATGTTGGACAGCCGTATATAACCATAGAGGTTGACTAGGTTACCTTATACTTAATTTATAAGTAATTTCCATCTCTGTCATATGTATGCTGAAAGATTAGAAGCAGGGCACTAATTTAAATACAAGAGCAATTAAAATTCACCAATCATGTGGGCCTAGATCCTCAAAGATATTTAGGTTCCTTACACTTAAATCAATGGGAGTTAGATGCCTAAATATCATCGAAGATCTGAGCCATGGAGAATATCATATAGTGAGTGAGACTATCGAGGGGAGATGAAGGGACTAGCCTGAATGTCAATAATAACTCAAAACCAGGTTTCAAGAAGTAAAGCGAAGGAAAAAGAGGCTAGGGTTGAGTGGCTTATATTGGCACTGGAGATCAAGTAAAGGCTGAGTCTGAATCCAGATTTCCTTCTTTTAGTTATCTGAGCATTCACCATGGCCCCTGAAACCGGGCATTGTTAACTGTAATGTGGGCTTAATTATACTGTCTCTGGCCTAAGCTATCTTTATGTGTGACAATATCAACTGAATTGTAACAAAACATTTCTGGTTTTCAGTGAAACATTGATGAAATATGAAAGAAAAAAAATCTCTATCAATGTGAAACCTTGGCCTTGTAAAGCAAGATCTGAGCAAGTTTCACTTTCAGAAATACCCAGACATTTTTAATATTTCTAAAAGGTGGAGGAAAGAATTAGTTCTCTGCCTTATTCTCTCTTTCTCCTCCCTGCTTAAGTCTCTCTCACATTCTTTTGCTTTTTGTCACACTGTCTCAAAGAACAGTTCCTACCTTTCTTCTATGCTGAAAAACTACTTTACCTTAAAAAACAAACCTGGTATGTCATCAGGAAGGTAAAGGGCAAAGGGTAACTTAAATATGCTGTATCAGTCTGTCTCCATTTGGTTATCATCCTTGTGATCTGTGGAAGTGGTAATACCAATGGTCATAGTTGTCAAGTGCGTTACTGGGAGTAGAAGAGGCCATAGATTGTCCATGGAGTGTCACATCAGGACGCATCGTTGTCAGAAAAGAATTAAAACCCGTATCACATGAGGTATTTCTTTCATAGGAGGCTAAGAATGCAATCTGCTGCTCATCTTATACTATTGGTTCGGATCCTGCAGTCAGTTGGATTCTGTCTCAGCAAGGAATACAAAATCAGATCCCTAGTCTGTTGCTTTTACAACTTAGAAAAAATAAAATTTTGTCAGATTCAGCATTGTTCATGAAACACATGATAGACCTCTGAGTTTAGGAGGAGGAAAGAGAATGTACAAGCCTTTGAGATCTAATTTTTGGGTGAAAAGTTTGCAGCATTATGAAATAATATATTGCAGGAGTGGAAGTTATGCAGGTAACAGGGCATGTCTGTACTGCAATGAGGAGGTGTGTTTGCAGCTGATATAGGCATACACAAGCTACATTTGCTCTATCTAGATTGAAGCTATCTCAGGTCTATCTGCATGTGCTGTAATCACAAATCCTCATTACAGTGTAGAGATTCCCATAGAGACAGCATTAAACTGTATCTGCCTACAGTAAGAACAACAGCTTCTGGCACAGGCAACAGTCCGAAAAGTAGTGTTCATGCACGTGGTAGCAAAACTAGCAAGAAAACTCAACTGCGTCAATTTCTGGGGGGGAAAGTTATGCTGGGGTGGGGAGAGCAGGGGCGATTAACCTCCAGTTTTTCACTTGGGTTAAAAGCACTAACGTCTCAGGTTAATAAAATGCTTAATCAAAACAAAACAGAAAATCCTTCCCCCAGAAAGGTAGAGAACATACTGGTTAGAAACAGATGTGCAGATGTGGTCGCTCCATCTCAAAAAAGATATATTGAAATTGGAAAAGGTTCAGAAAAGGACAACAAAAATGATTAGGGGTTATGGAATGGCTTCCATATGAGGAGAGATGAATAAGACTGTCACTTTTCAGCTTGGAAAAGAGACGACTAAGGGGGGATATAGGTCTGTAAAATCGTGTCTGGTGTGGAGAAAGTAAATATGGAAGTTTCAGAGTAACAGCCGTGTTAGTCTGTATTCGCAAAAAGAAAAGGAGTACTTGTGGCACCTTAGAGACTAACCAATTTATTTGAGCATGAGCTTTCGTGACCTACAGCTCACTTCATCGGATGCATACCGTGGAAACTGCAGAAGACATTATATACACACAGAGACCATGAAACAATACCTCCTCCCAGCCCACTGTCCTGCTGGTAATAGCTTATCTAAAGTGATCATCAAGTTGGGCCATTTCCAGCACAAATCCAGGTTTTCTCACCCTCCGCCCCCCCACACACAAACTCACTCTCCTGCTGGTAATAGCCCATCCAAAGTGACAACTCTCTTCACAATGTGTATGATAATCAAGGTGGGCCATTTCCTGCACAAATCCAGGTTCTCTCACTCCCTCACCCCCCTCCAAAAACCACACACACAAATTCACTCTCCTGCTGGTAATAGCTCATCCAAAGTGACCACTCTCCCTACAATGTGCATGATAATCAAGGTGGGCCATTTCCAGCACAAATCCAGGTTTTCTCACCCTCCCCCCACCCCCATACACACACAAACTCACTCTCCTGCTGGTAATAGCTTATCAAAAGTGATCATCAAGTTGGGCCATTTCCAGCACAAATCCAGGTTTTCTCACCCTCCACCCCCCCCACACACAAACTCACTCTCCTGCTGGTTGGATGGGCTATTACCAGCAGGAGAGTGAGTTTGTGTGGGGGGGGCGGTGGAGGGTGAGAAAACCTGGATTTGTTCTGGAAATGGCCCACCTTGATTATCATGCACATTGTAGGGAGAGTGGTCACTTTGGATAAGCTATTACCAGCAGGAGAGTGAGTTTGTGTGTGGGGAGGCGGAGGGTGAGAAAACCTGGATTTGTGCTGGAAATGGCCCAACTTGATGATCACTTTAGATAAGCTATTACCAGCAGGACAGTGGGCTGGGAGGAGGTATTGTTTCATGGTCTCTGTGTATATAATGTCTTCTGCAGTTTCCACGGTATGCATCCGATGAAGTGAGCTGTAGCTCACGAAAGCTCATGCTCAAATAAATTGGTTAGTCTCTAAGGTGCCACAAGTACTCCTTTTCTTTTTGTAAATATGGAAGTGTTATTTACTCCTCATAACATATGAACTAGGGGTCATCAAATGAAATTAATAGGCAGCAGGTTTAAAACAAAAGGAAGTATTTTTTTCACACAACGCGCAGTCAAGCTGTGGAACTCCTTGCGAGAGGACGTTGTGAAGGCCAAGACTATAACAGGGTTCAAAAAAGAACTAGATAAGTTCATGGAGGATAGCTCCATCAATGGCTATGAGCCAGGATGGGCAGGGATGGTGTGCCTAGCCTCTGTTTGCCAGAAGCTGGGAATGGCTGACAGGGGATGGATCACTTGATGATTACCTGTTCTGTTCATTCCCTCTGGGGCACCTGGCATTGGCCACTGCTGGAAGACAGGATACTGGGCTAGATGGACCTTTGGTCTGACCCAATTTGGCCCTTCTTATGTAAACAATCCCCCCTCCCCAAAAATTAACAAACTGTATTTTTCTTCTGAGGATCTCATTTCAAAACACTTTGAACACTTCATAACACTTGAAGTTATGTAGAGACTGGAAGCAACATCAGCTATCAGTTATAATCAGGCCCAGTGTGAACTGAACTGTCCTAAGCTCAACACCAGCTGACATCCTCTCGCCCATGAGAGAGTCAGAAGTCTGTCATGTGGGCAAGGAAGAACCCAGAGGAAGAGTGTGTGGAACACCTACTCTTTCTGCCTTTCTTTCACTATAATGGTTCTACAGACTCTGAGCCTGCCATATTTTTCCTATTTGGCACAAAGAGAAGTGCAGGTGCTAACTTGTTTTTTTCCTAGAAAGCTGTTTTCTGTGAATATAATGGTGAAAATTAACACTGGCTAAATTTCTTATTTTATTGCCAAACTTATCATTTGATGCCCACCCCCCCAGAATATGAGGCTGAGATTTTCAAAAAAGCCTAAGGAAGTTAGGCACCCAAACACTACTGACATTCAAATGGGCACTTCACTAACTCCCTTAGGCTCATTTGAAAATCTCACTCTCGATAAATACATGCATTGCATTTTTTAAAGTGAATTTTGAAAAGTGTTAGCATGCATGCATTGCCAAGCTTATTTAGTATGTTTTCTGCTGGTCTAATATTAATTTTCCTGCTTGTGGAACATATAAAAATATTCCATATTTTTAACTTCCGTTTGCAAGAACAATCCCATTATACCAGATGGAGGGAAATAATCTGCCAAAACCACTAGCTGTAACCAGGAGACTGTAATTTACTGACACTCCACTTACACATTCGACACTCCCAGAATCATACAAAAAAGTGCAGGTGAATTCAAGGTGAACCAGGACATTTTCAGCATGTCTCACACGATTATAAATCCCAAGATACTTGAGATGATCTTTTAATGGGAATTAAGAAACTAGCTCTTACTGGCTTTGCTTAAAAGTGCCAACATTCTGCAGCTGAGCTGCCCAGATGTTTACTCTGAGTGTGTCATTAGTGTTGCAGTGGTATAATCACTGACTGAAGATTCTCACTAAATGCAGAAAACCTCACTTGCTTGAAAATTATTTTGGAAAACTTCCCAGGTTATATATTGCAGAAGACTGAGTTAGTGTAGCAATAATTAATACATTGCCAGAATGAAGTAGAACTCTACATCTAAAAATGTTCTTAGTGCTTTGCCAAATAAGTGAAATGTTCATATACATGATCTGTCTTGACTGCATAAGTTAGTGAGTCAATCAAGGTTAGGTTGGGGGACAGGAATCTTTTGTTTTGAACAAGCAAAAAAAAATATTTTAAACCCACAATCCTATTCTTTTATTTTTCTCTGGTGGCTGTTTCTTGTATTTCTTTTTTCCTCTGGCCACTTGTCGAAGTGTTGTGCTCAACATTAAAATAATACATTTACTATGGGCTTTTTGTTTCAAAATCTAAGTTTTCCCAGTGATTTCTTTTGCAAGGTTGGTTCTGTTAGTTCTGTATGGGCTAAAATTCTGCCTTCAGAGTCAAACCTGCGATTTCCTCTGAATTTAGCAAGAGATGTGCATACACTCATCTGAGGGCAATAGCGAGCCTGAACGTGGTTTTAGCAAGGCCTACCCTTGCATACCCCTGTCATAAATATAAAGGGAAGGGTAACCACCTTTCTGTATACAGTGCTATAAAATCCCTACTGGCCAGAGGCAAAGTCCTTTTACCTGTAAAGGGTTAAGAAGCTCGGGTAGCCTGGCTGGCACCTGGCCCAAAATGACCAGTGGGGGCACAAGATACTTTCAAATCTGGAGCGGGGGGAAAGGCTTTTGTCTGTCTGTGTGATACCTTTGCCAGGAACAGATCAGGGATGCAAGCCCTCCAACTCCTGTGAAGTTAGTAAATAATCTACCTAGAAAATGCATTAGGTTTTCTTTGTTTTGGCTTGTGAAATTCGCTGTGCTGGAGGAAATGTGTATTCCTGTTTTTGTGTCTTTTTGTAACTTAAGGTTTTGCCTAGAGGGACTCTCTGTGTTTTGAATCTGACTGCCTATAAGATTATCTTCCATTCTGATCTTACAGAGTTGTTCTTTTATCTTTTTTTGTTCTTCTAATAAGTTCTGTTTTTTAAGAATCTGATTGGGTTTTTTGGGTCTTAAAAATCCAAGGCTGGTTTGTGCTCATATTGTTTATTCTCAAGCCTCCCCAGGAAAGGGGGTGTAAGGGCTTGGGGGGATATTTTGGGGAAATTGGAACTCCAAGTGGTCCTTTCCCTGATTAAATTGTTAAATCACTTGGTGGTGGCAATGTTTTACCTAATCCAAGGGCAAAGACTTTGTGCCTTGGGGAGGTTTTAACCTAAGCTGGTAGAAATAAGCTTAGGGGGTCTTTCATGCTGGTCCTCCCATCTGTACCCTAGAGTTCAGAGTGGGGAGGGAACCCTGACAACCCCAAGTTTGTCAGCACAGGTATTAGTGTGCATGTGCACAGGCCCTTTGAAAATAGTAGCATCCATGAAAAACCTTTTTATTGTGAGTATACCCAATTCTGGCCTAGTATTCTCCACCTTCCCCTCCCCCCAATTATGCTGCTTCTTTTCTTTTCATCTTGCCTATACCTTCACTACCTGGTTTTTGACCCTTTCCTTCTATAGATAACAAATGTTTCCAAATTAACATAAAATATTTTTCTTCAGTGATACTATTTCTTCTGGAACACTCTGATCCTCCTTCTACATCAAATGCATTAAATTCTTTCTGACATCAGCATTACCCCTTGGTTAAATCAGAGTCCTCAATTCAATTGGGTGTCATGTAGGCTTAGCTATATATAAAGCAATATTAGTTTTATAATGCTTCTTTCTGTTTCACTTTACTTTCCTCTAGGGATTTTTCTTCTTGTTTTCTTCAAATTTCCTGTAAAATAAAAGACATTTCCTCTTACTGAAGGTTGTTCTACAAAATGTTTATTCTCATAAAGATAAAAGAGAAGCAACTAGACAGACAAAGCTCCATTACTGTAATGTGGTTATCCATTTTTTTTCTGTACATTATCTTTAAGCCTAACCAATGAGATGTCTCTTTCATAATTGTCTATGAAGTATATACCAGCAGAAGCTTAGTCTTTCTTCTTTTGTGCTGGGTATAGTTTCCCTCCTTCAAACAGTTAATGTTGAGCATAGTGTTGTTATTATGACCAAGTCTGTTTTTTTTTTTAATTTGTTGATAGTGTAGCAGCCAAATTCATCTGTTGTAGTCTACTAATGTCAATGAAATTACACTGAGAAGTAATATAGCCCTTCTGATGTACAAATAATTCAGTTGTTTGTAATAGGAATTATCTTGAGGTGAATGTCAGAATCTTTGGGGGAAAATGACCTTACATGTGTTAGTTACCCATATTATTACCTGTTTTTAGGTAACATTCAAAGCATCAAGATATTCAGTTTCACCAGATTTAAGATTTGTTCTTCTTGCATATGATGTTAAACAGGTAAGCAAACTACTCATACATTCAATTGTCTCATTAACTGACACTTTACATGTTTTATCATTTCTGATTTAACTTATGATTGCATTTAGTATAATTAGATACAAATATGGTTTATTTTTTCTCCCCCAGTGCTTTAAATGAAATTGATGGCAGTATCTATCTATCTATCTATCTAGATAGATAAATAGATCCTCAGCTGGTATAAATTAGTATAGCTCCTTTGAAATAGTGTTATGCTAATGATCTTATCTACAGTTTATAATTTGTAAAGAAAAAATAATGGAAATACACGCTTAATTATCCAAAGCTGAATTATCTAATGCTCCCTGCTATCCAAAAGAAATAATGTCATCTGTCATTTATAAAGGGTCAAACTCTAGACTAGTGATACTCAGACTGAGGCTGAAAAGCTGCAAGTGGCTCTTTATTATGTCTCCGGTTGCTCTTTGCTCACATGATATTAAAAGACTGGGTAATTTAGTTATTAACCGATCAGGATGCTTATACAATGTTATTAACCAATTGTAGAATACTCCATTGGTCATTTTGCTGTGAGAATGGTGTGTGTGTGTGTGTGATATATACATATAAAGAGGGAGAGAGAAATGAAATAGTGCATTCAAACTACTGTGGCTCTTTTGGACACTGTTGATTGCTAATTTGGCCCCTGAACCACTGAGGTCTGAGTATCACTGCTCTAGACCCATTCAAGTCATGGGAGTTTTACCGTTGTCTTCAGTAACACTAGGATTTGGGCCATAGAAAGTCCCTCAGACTATATCCAAATGTATGTTTCTCATGATATTTGGATAATCAAGGCTGTGCAGAGTGTTAGTATTTTGGCATACAGTTTACATTAGTAAAACCATAATCTGATTATCTAAAATTTGAATCTTTTGGAACAGGAAAATTAAAGAAGGGTTTAAGTGTGGTAAACACAGAGAAGCCAAGATTTTGTCTCAAACACTGATTACATATAAAAGGTGAATTGGCATTCGCATTATTCACAAGACTTTGATAGACTGATGTATTAAATCGCTATACAAATAAACCTTTTTTTCTTCTTTTTTAAGTTTTGGGACAATAAACTCTGAGTTACAAATTCCACAGAGGTGAAACATTTTGCTTCCCTTAATTTCAGAAATCAGTATTCAGAAATTGGTTCATATTAATTTTATTACTTATTTTTGATAAGCCTCATGTTGGTAACTCACCTTAGACTTCTTGTGTTTAGCATACTGAATTTCTTGCAATAAAAAATATTCATTTCCAGGTCAGAATAAAAGCCTAACAGGTGCACTGGTAACATTCCTTTATTGATTTCTAGACCCGTAACCTTAATGATTATGTCTGCAACTTGGAAAATATGTTGACAGCTAATAGAACATACTGGAGTGGTGTGATGTAAAGGAAAAAAAGTAACTTCTTAAAGACTGTTATTTATTTGAGTCTCATTTAAAGTCTATTGAATTAAATGGAAGCTTTTCCAATGAACAGTCTTCTTTCTTTCTTTCTTTCTTTCTTTCTTTCTTTCTTTCTTTCTTTCTTTCTTTCTTTCTTTCTTTCTTTCTTTCTTTCTTTCTTTCTTTCTTTCTTTCTTTCTTTCTTTCTTTCTTTCTTTCTTTCTTTCTACCAAGTTAAAAAGGAAGCAATTAATACTTTTTCTGTTCATTAATTTGTTCAGACAGGTGATGATTTTCTTTTAAAATTAATTTCTGCAAAAAATTCTAGGCCTTACTTGGGCAACAGTCACATGGTATGTTTCTGTACCTTGACAATAGGTGTGTGACTCTCAAAATCTGAATTCCTATGCAAATTCTAGTGATTACCATACGTTTTTCCATTATTTGCTTAAAACCTATTTTCTTTAAAATTCACACAAGTAAAATCATTTAGTAAAAAAGTTACAGAAAACAGCACAGAGGTGAAAATACAGTCAACACCACATTAACCGAATATGTACAGTAATCATCCAGCTATCGGGCCTGATCCAAAGCTGTTGAAGTCAGCCACCTGACTTCACTGGGTTTTCAGTCAGGGCCCCTAGCTACACATAAATTTGTACTATTTGCCAGATGAACAGTACTTGTATACTATGACAATGTGGTGTTTGTCTTATTAATACATATTAAAACCTAGCTCTTATATAGCACTTTTCCTCAGTAGATCGCACAGTGGTGTACAAAGGAAGACAGTAACTTTATCCCCATTTTATTGAGATACAGAGAGGGGGGCAGTGATGTGTCCAAGGACACCCAGCATTTCAGTGACAGAATTGGGACTAGAACCCAGATATCCTGCATCCCAGTTCAGTGCTCTATCCACTAGGCTTGACTCTCATCCGCTGTAAATTAGTATAACTCCACTGAAGTCAAGAAAGCTACACCAATCAATCCCAATGAAGATCTGTCCTATAGGTATATGTGGTCAAACAGTATAAATCACTAAAACTGTTGCATAACATAATTTTATGCTATTATGGTTCATATGAGGTCAAATGTGTGTTTTCTCATCTCACATCCTTGGTTCATTTAGAGAACTAGTCATGCCTGATCTTCTTAATTTATTTAAAACATTAATTTTGTTTCTGATGTTGTCATACTTCAGCAGCTGCTCCTCTGCGTTTTCTACATTATTTGCTTCATATTATTCCCGCTTTCACTTCCACTGTTAGGAGAGTGGGGTTTGCTTCTGCGTACAAGAAGCCCATGGGGGCAGTGCTAGGGGAACCCTGCAAAGATTCACAGGAAGCTAGTGGCATCTGTTCAGGAGTGCCAGCTCTATTTGTTTTGCCTGGCCCCCTGCCACTATAGCTCTGTTACTGCTGACAGTAACCTGCCCCTGGAATTCTCCTTTAAGGGGGATCAGTTTTGTGAAGAGATGATGTCATAAAGGGTTAGAAGACATGATGTTCATTTCAGAGTAACAGTGTAAGTCTGTATTTGCAAAAAGAAAAGGAGTACTTGTGGCACCTTAGAGACTAACCAATTTATTTGAGCATAAGCTTTCGTGAGCTACAGCTCACTTCATCGGATGCATACTGTGGAAAATACAGAAGACGTTTTTATACACACAAACCATGAAAAAATGGGTGATTATCACTACAAAAGGTTTTCTCTTCCCCCACCCCACTCTCCTGCTGGTAATAGCTTATCTAAAGTGGCCACTCTCCTTACAATGTGTATGATAATCAAGGTGGGCCATTTCCAGCACAAATCCAGGGTTTAACAAGAAAGTCCGGGGGGAGGGTAGGAAAAAACAAGGGGAAATAGGTTACCTTGCATAATGACTTAGCCACTCCCAGTCTCTATTCAAGCCTAAGTTAATTGTATCCAATTTGCAAATGAATTCCAATTCAACAGTCTCTCGCTGGAGTCTGGATTTGAAGTTTTTCTGTTGTAATATCGCAACTTTCATGTCTGTAATCGCGTGACCAGAGAGATTGAAGTGTTCTCCGACTGGTTTATGAATGTTATAATTCTTGACATCTGATTTGTGTCCATTTATTCTTTTACGTAGAGACTGTCCAGTTTGACCAATGTACATGGCAGACGGGCATTGCTGGCACATGATGGCATATATCACATTGGTAGATGTGCAGGTGAACGAGCCTCTGATAGTGTGGCTGATGTTATTAGTCCCTGTGATAGTGTCCCCTGAATAGATATGTGGGCACAGTTGGCAACGGGCTTTGTTGCAAGGATAGGTTCCTGGGTTAGTGGTTCTGTTGTGTGGTATGTGGTTGCTGGTGAGTATTTGCTTCAGGTTGGGGGACTGTCTGTAGGCAAGGACTGGCCTGTCTCCCAAGATTTGTGAGAGTGTTGGGTCATCCTTCAGGATAGGTTGTAGATCCTTAATAATGCATTGGAGGGGTTTTAGTTGGGGGCTGAAGGTGACGGCTAGTGGCGTTCTGTTATTTTCTTTGTTAGGCCTGTCCTGTAGTAGGTGACTTCTGGGAACTCTTCTGGCTCTATCAATCTTTTTCTTCACTTCTGCAGGTGGGTATGATGTTCATTCTCCCCCCAGCCCTTCCCTTGCAACCCTTTCCCAAGCAGAGATCCCCAGACGTACTGACAACTGTCTCAAGGAAATCAATGTATAGGTAAAAAGTGTTTGGATTTGCTCTCATGAAATTAATTATAATTTCATAGATTTAAAATAATAGACTTCAAAATAGAAAATAAAGTATAATGCATATTCAATTACTTTAATGAGAGAAAGATCAGCCCGGATTCTTCCTTTAGTTGATGCCATCAAAAATGTATACTGTTATCATACAGAAGTATTTTCTTCTGGTAATGGAAGTTACCACTCTGTAGAGTAAATGTAGTTTTCAGTGGCACTCATTATTGGGAACCACAACTGAACTGTTTTAAACCTTTAGAACGAGAGCCTTAGATGATATAAATCAGTATAGGGCTATTGACTACACTACCTGAGACTCTGACTCTTATTTTCCCTTACGCATTGTGCGTTATCAGTCATTTAATTGAATTGTAACCCCTTTGATTGGATTTAAGCTATTCATAAATATTTGGGTAATAGGTTTTTCTTTAATGAGAGTAATAGTTTACATATGTTTATCTGTGTTCCATTTTATGACAGAGTAATACAGCTGGTGCAGATGTATAAATCAACGGAGTTTTATAAAGAAGCTAGTGTAATTCAGCTGAACAGATTGAAGGAAAGTAGAGACAAATGTTTGTTCAAGACATTTGTCATGAAATTGTAATTAGAAACAAGGTTATTTTGATGTTTGGATTAAAAATAAATGTTGAGTTAAATTAAATAGTTGAATATTTATTTTACCATAGTCAGCATTTTCTCTAATCGATTTTATGCTTTGAACGGCAAACCTGAATTAAATTTGCAGTTGTTTCAGCACAATTAAGATTGTCCTTTATGCATAACGGGACATAAATCTGCATGAAAATAAGCCATCTTTGAATACAAAAGTAATAATTGACTGAATCATTTAAATCATGCCTAATCAAAGGAACAAAGGAATCAAACTGTGCCACAGCAGCTGGTTTAGCATTGCTTTCTAAACTTGGTATGTGTCAAAATACAGCCTTTATCATGTGCAAGATAGTTGTGTTATGAAATAATCTTTACATGAGGGCATATTGATTTCTGTACACACGTTTGTCTCCATCTTTATGACAGCGCACTACATAATGTGGCTTGATGTTAAGTAAAACTGAGAGGTACCGTCACCTTAGGGATTACTTGTAACAATAGCGAGGTGGGAGCTGTGGAAGTGGTGGGAATGGTTTCACTGTTTTCACGACTGTGTAGCTTCACATTTTCCCAGTTCTCTCTCCTGTTCTCCACAATTCCGTGACTTTGCCAAAACTCACGTAGATCAGCTGAGGGCAGCTCAGACTTCCATTACTGATGCTCATGCTATTTGGCGAACATCCATGAAAAAGGTTCTTGCTTTACCAAGTAGCTAACCAACAGGTGAGAACTAATGTGAGGAATGAAAGTGGCCTATATGCTCACAGGATGTGAAAAACATGGCAGTAGTTAGACCATTGCCCTGTGCCATCCGTACATTTATTGCATACAGGATGAGAAGGATTGGAAATGGTAAATCTTTGATTTTCTGATAAGATTATAATTCTCAGCCAAGGACTGGAGTGGGTGATGTGATATTCAAAATGGATGGAGGCTATATTTGGAAGCCAGTGAGGCGTTTGAGAGAAGCAATTACCTCAGTGTTGCTTTTAATAAGTGACATGACTGAAATCTGTCATTTCAATCTTCTTTTTTTAATTCCAGTACATGTTGATAGTAACAGCTGCCAAAAGGTAGGTAAAGTTCTGCTCATAAAAAAAGGAAAACTGCATATGCTTATTCCACCTTCCCTTCTGCAGTGGCCCTAAAAGATGGCACAGTTTTGTACACAAGCATGCTCTGACCACTAAGGAACTCAGGAAGTTTCTCCAAGGGGTGTGTGGATCTTCATTCCTCCCCAGAGCAGCGTTACCTCAGAAGGGTTTGATCCAAAGTCCATTGAAGTGAACGTGAGGCTTTCCAAATACTTCAGTAGGCTCTGGATCGCATCCTAAAGCATGACCTCGCCACTCCCTCACCAGAACTCAGCTTCACATTGAAGATAGAGCTTGTGAATTGGAGCAAATTCCCTTCTCCTTTCCTCACCACTTCTCTCTCATCATATCTCCCTTTTTTCTTTGTTTTGACTTTGTGATCCCTTTCTTCTGATCCCTTTTTGTCTGCCACGGGCCCTCTCTCGCCTTCAAATGCTTTCTTAATGCCAACTTATTTTAGGAACATTTCCTATCATCTCTAATCATCTACAACTTACCTTTCTTGAATTAAGTTACGTTTGCACATTTTAGTTCCTGATTCACGAAAGCACTCATGGTATGAACTTAGCTGCATCCCCATTCAGGAAGCTATGAAATATAAGCATGTGCTTGCCTGGATGGGGTCTTTAGACTGTAAGTCAGTCTGACTAGGGAATGTGTGTAAAACAATGCTAGTTTATAGCACTGTAAATGGTGGATGGATGTGTGTAATGTCTCCAGATGCTGCTGCTGTGATAGAGTGCTACATCACTGACCCACCATCTAATTCATTGTTTGTTCTGTTGGAAGCCATACACCAGAAGAAGTGATTTTTAATAATCAGTTAGGGTACGTGCAGGATGAAGGAGAATGCAAGCCTGTGCAGAAAGAAGAGGAGGAAGCTGAGTCATGACACTAACTGTGTTTTGAATTGATCGTTCTATGTGAATGAACAATATTTCAAAACACTTCCTGAAAAGTTGTAGTTTAATGCACCAAACAACATAATGACTCAAGCACAGCAAGATAGTTGAAGAGAAATCACGAGAGATTGAAGTTTCTTATCTGCTGTGCAGGGATGCTTATCACCACTCCACTGTTGTTATATGTATTTTTACAGAATAATAACAGAGCTGACCACAATCTATAAAGAACTGAGGGTAAATTGCGAGAAGTGGCACACTCATCGAGCTTTTTCAGTTTGCCTATGATATTAGCTTTTAGAGAGCACTGCAAAAGATCTACAAGAGTTTATTTGCAGATTAGAAGAATCCAGGAGAAAAAATGCATTAAGGCCTTAAATTATGGTTATCTGTTATGCATTATGAGATAATCTTCCTACCAATTACTTGGCAGTTAAATGTTCAGTTATGTCAGTAATCTTATCTTCTTGGTCTGTGAAATTAATTATGGTAATTGTTCTGCTGAAATTGAAAGAGAGGAAAATCAGTTTGCTGATTGTTTTCTTGTTTTAGAGATTATTCAGAATTAGAATAAACAATGTGAAATATCAAAATGATACAGGTGTTTTCAACAAAATGATGCCGTACTGTTATGGAAGACTGACTATGGAGTATTATGTCCCAGGAGACACTAACTGTAGGTTGGTGATGTTATCATTTAACAAAGCCGCCCCCCTGAATTCACCTGCACACCACTCATTTTTGGAGTACTGCATATGAAATAAGGAACTGAAATCAGCATCCCATCCTCAATTCTACTGTCTTTAAAAATGCTGCCCACATACCTCAATGGGCAGAGTAACTTGCTGGGGCCAGTGGTGAAATGGGACAGTCTCAGCAGCAAGGAAGGGAAATACTCATTCTGGCACACTAGGTAGCTCTTTCCCTGGGAATCTCTGGCCATGGGGGAGGCATGCTGATTGGCCAGCATTCCCTAGCTCCCAGAATTTAACCTGGTGCGTGGGCCATGTGGAGCCTCTTTCAACTCTTCAACTCAGCAGCACAACTCTTCCTTCCCCTCTTCCCCCCCCCCCCCCGAACTAGGAACAGGAATCTGGCTGGACAGATGCTGTGGGTCTAGCTGATTGCCTGTTTGGGGGTCAGGTTGGAATTGTTTCTACCATGGGCCAATTGGCAGAGAACCAGGGAGGGTTTTTTTGCCTTCCTCACTGCGCCTTCACGCCACAGTGGCTTAAGTAGGAATGCGCTTAGTACCTTACTGAGGTACTTGGGTTGACTTGTTTATTTGTTGCAACTTATGGCCAGTTTCAAGTGTGGTTAAAAGAATAAAATGAACGGTTCTCTGAGAGAAAAGGCCTGGGATTTTGGTGATGGGCCTTTGTCTCACAGGTGAGACCTTGTGGCCCTCGTGGCCCATCCTTCTGCACCCTCTTCCCCTTGGAGGAGGATGTTAGGACTCAGAGAGAGCTGAGTCCTGCAGGTAGGCTGAGGAGAGCCTACCCTGAGTAACAGGTTATATGGTAAGGAGCCCTGTAACCCCAACACTGGAACCAATTAAATGCCTGGTAATAGAGAGTATGGGTGATGGGTGGGTAGCAACCCCTGCTCCGGGTGAAAATTTAATAAAAGTTATAGCCCACCACTTAATTCCATGCATGTCTGTCTCTTTGTGCCCCTATGTCCGCATCAAAGGCAGGTTTCTTCAGATTTTATGTTACTCACACATAGGAACATAAGAATGGCCATACTGGGTCAGACCAAAGGTCAATCTAGCCCAGTATCCTGTCTTCCGACAGTGGCCAATACCAGGTGCCCCAGAGGGAATGAACAGAACAGGTAATCATCTCGTGATCCATCTCCCATTGCCCATTCCCAGCTTCTGGCAAACAGAGGCTAGGCACACCATCCGTGCCCATCCTGGCTAATAGCCATTGATAGACCTATCCTCCATGAACTTATCTAGTTCCTTTTTGAACCTTGTTATAGTCTTGGCCTTCTCAGCATCCTCTGGCAAGAAGTTCCACAGGTTGACTGTGCATTGTGTGAACAAATACTTCCTTGTGTTTGTTTTAAACCTGTTGCCTATTAATTTCATTTGGTGACCGCCTAGTTCTTGTATTATAAGGAGTAAATAACACTTCCTTATTTACTTTCTCCACACCAGTCATGATTTTATAGACTTCTATCATATCCCCCCTTAGTCATCTCTTTTCCAAGCTGAAAAGTCCCAGTCTTACTAATCTTTCTTCATACGGCAGCCATTCCATACCCCTAATCATTTTTTTTTTCCCTTTTTTGAACCTTTTCCAATTCCAATATATCTTTTTTGAGATGGGACGACCACATCTGCATGCAGTATTCAAGATGTGGGCGTACCATGGATTTATATACAGGCAATATGATTTTCCCGTCTTCTTATCTATCCCTTTCTTAATGATTCCCAACATTCTGTTAGCTTTTTGAACTGCAACTGCTCATTGAGTGGATGTTTTCAGAGAACTATCCACAATGACTCCAAGATCTCTTTCTTGAGTGGTAACATCTAATTTAGTCCCCATCATTTTACATGTATAGTTGGGATTATGTTTTCCAATGTGCATTACTTTGCATTTATCAACATTGAATTTCATCTGCCATTTTGTTGCCAGTCACCCCGTTTTGAGAGATCCTTTTGTAACTCTTTGCAGTCTGCCTTGGACTTAACTATCTTGAGTAGTTTTGTATCATCTGCAAATTTTGCCACCTCACTGTTTACCCCTTTTTCCAGATCATTTATGAATTAGTTGAATAAGACTGGTCCCAGTAACAGACACCTCTATTTACCTCTCTCCATTCTGAAAACTAACCATTTATTCCTACCCTTTGTTTCCTATCTTTTAACCAGTTACCAATCCATGAGAGAACCTTCCCTCTTATCCCATGACTGCTAACTTTGCTTAAGAGCCTTTGATGACAGACCATGTCAAAGGCTTTCTGAAAATCTAAATACACTGTATCCACTGGGTCCCCCTTGTCCACGTGCTTGTTGACCCCCTCAAAGAATTTTAGTAGATTGGTGAGGCATGATTTTCCTTTACAAAAATCATGTTGACTATTCCCCAACAATAGTGTCTGACAATTCCCTCATCTATGTGTCTGACAATTTTGTTCTTTACTATAGTTTGAACCAGTTTGCCCGGTACTGAAGTCAGGCTTACTGGCCTTTAATTGCTGGGGTGACCTCTGGAGCCCTTTTTAAAAATTGGTGTCACATTAGCTATCCTCCAGCCATTTGGTACAGAAGCTAATTTAAATGATAGTAGTTAAATGTCAGTTAGTAGTCCTGCAATTTCACGTTTGAGTTCCTTCAGAACTCTTGGGTGAATACCTGGTTCTGGTCTTGGTGACTTATTAATGTTTAGTTTATAAATTTGTTCCAAAACCTCCTCTAATGATACCTCAATCTGGGAGAGTTCCTCAGATTTGTCACTTTAAAAGAATGGCTCAGGTTTGGGAATCTCCCTCACATCCTCAGACGTGAAGACCGATGCAAAGAATTCATTTAGTTTCTCCGCAATGGCCTTATTGTCCTTGAGAGTCTTTAGCATCTCGATTGTCCAGTGGTCCCACTGGTTGTTTAGCAGGTTTCCTGTTTCTGATATACTTAAAAAAATTTTTGCTGTTACTTTTTGAGTCTTTGGCTAGCTGTACTTCAAATTCATTTTTGGCCTTCCTAGTTATGTTGTTACACTTCAGTTGCCAGAGTTTATGCTCCTTTCTATTTTCCTCACTGGGATTTAACTTCCACTTTTTAAAGGATGTCTTTTTGCCTCTCACTGCTTCTTTTACTTTGTTTTTAGCCGGGGTGGCTCTTTTTTGTTTTTTTTTACTATTTTTTTTTAAATTTGGGGTGTACATTTAAGTTGAGCCTCTATTATGTTGTCTTTAAAAAGTTTCCATGCAGCTTGCAGGGATTTTATTTTTGTGCTGCACCTTTTAATTTCTGTTTAACTAACTTCCTCATTTTTGTATAGTCCCCCTTTCTGAATTAAATTCTACAGTGTTGGGCCGTTGTGGTGTTTTCGCTGCCACATATATTTGTGGACTTTCAGATAGTGATGATTTATTTTTACTTGGCATGGGTCCAGAACAACACCCTGGATGCAGATGCTCCTGAACATTGTGAGGTTTGACTTTAACCCCAGATCCAGATTTTACCATTTGTCCCTATTTCTATCTCAACCTCCCCAAAAGATCAGAAACCTACTCACCTTAAGGGTTATCAGAATCAATCCAGACAGGAATTTTATTCCTCATGTGCATCCATAGCTAAAGAAAATAAAAAGAATTTCCAAAAATGAGGAAGTTCGTTTCTGCACTTCACTTTGAGATTCTCCAGTTGTTATTTAGCTAATAAGTATTGAAACAACGTGTACATGAAAGGCTAGATTTTCAGCTGGTCATTGCAATTAAATGGGCTATCCCCATTTACCTTAGTTGAGGATCTGGCCTTTAAACACTCTTCTTGTATTTTACATCAAAGTTCCAACTGTGTAGAAGGGATTTCATAAATAATAATAGCTATACTGAAGGTGACCATGGTATACCGCGTATTTATTATATATATTTGATTTTTTAAAATGACCATGTGTTAGTTTTGTAGCACCATAGAAGTGCATGACATTTTACAGACATATAAAAACATGAGATATCTACCTGAGGAGATTTCCAATCCTGCAAACATTTAATATCAGTGTGTAATACTTGCTGCCATGAATTCTCATTGACTCTAATGGGACTAGTTGCATTAGTCAGCATGCACACCCAGTATTAAGTGTTTCCAGAACTGGACCTTAATTATATGATGCAAAGAATAACGAAAACAGGCCTTGGTGAGTAGGAGACAGGAAACAATATGAAGGTTGAGACAATTATAAACAATGGAAAGGGAATATTATTTATGTTGAATATATTGGGAACATACTGTGGTTTACTATGGGTCCAATTCTTACTCTATCCACAGTGAGTAGTACCTTATTATAAAGTTATTATTTGGGATCCTATATATATAATATGATCCCTATATACTGACAATGATCCAGCAATGTATTTTCTTCATTGGTCAAAGTACTACATTATTCTAGGTGTTTCTGAGATCGAAATGTTAAATCTTGAACTCGCAAACATTGGAGGACTTTGTCATATACCCCAGAAGACACTGATTTTTTGAACTGTTAGATGGATTGTGCTTCTCCATTAACTTTATAGTGTCATATATGAAAAGGTTAATATCCTTTTTCCATACCTTTTTAACCGACAACCAACTACAGAAAATTGAGTTAATGGAGTTACACTGGATTTACACCACTGCTGGGAGAGCAATACAGCGGTGCATAGACAATCCAGGAAGTTTCTGGAAAATGTAGGGGACAATTTCCTGGTGCAAGTGCTAGAGGAGCCAACTGGGGGGGAGCTTTTCTTGACCTGCTGCTCACAAACCGGGAAGAACTAGTGGGGGAAGCAAAAGTGGATGGGAATTTGGGAGGCAGTGACCATGAGTTGGTTGAGTTCAGGATCCTGACACAGGGAAGAAAGGTAAGCAGCACGATGCGGACCCTGAACTTCAGGAAAGCAGACTTCGATTCTCTCAGGGAATAGATGGGTAGGATCCCCTGGGGGACTAACATGAAGGGGAAAGGAGTCCAAGAGAGCTGGCTATATTTCAAGGAATCCCTGTTGAGGTTACAGGGACAAACCATCCCGATGTGTCGAAAGAATAGTAAATATGGCAGGCGACCAGCTTGGCTTAACGGTGAAATCCTAGAGAATCTTAAACATAAAAAAGAAGCTTACAAAAAGTGGAAGGTTGGACATATGACCAGGGAAGAGTATAAAAATATTGCCTGGGCATGTAGGAATGAAATCAGGAGGGTCAAATCGCACCTGGAGCTGCAGCTAGCAAGAGATGTCAAGAGTAACAAGAACGGTTTCTTCAGGTATGTTGGCAACAAGAAGAAAACCAAGAAAAGTGTGGGCCCCTTACTGAATGAGGGAGGCAACCTAGTGACAGAGGATGTGGAAAAAGCTAATGTACTCAATGCTTTTTTTGCCTGTGTCTTCACTAACAAGGTCAGCTCCCAGACTGCTGCGCTGGGCATGACAGCATGGGGAGTAGATGGCCAGCCCTCTGTGGAGAAAGATGTGGTTAGGGACTATTTAGAAAAGCTGGACATGCACAAGTCCATGGGGCCGGACGAGTTGCATCCGAGAGTGCTAAAGGAATTGGAGGCTGTGATTGCAGAGCCATTGGCCATTATCTTTGAAAACTCAGCGAACAGGGGAAGTCCCAGATGACTGGAAAAAGGCTAATGTAGTGCCAATCTTTAAAAAAGGGAAGGAGGAGGATCCTGGGAACTACAGGCCAGTCAGCCTCACCTCAGTCCCTGGAAAAATCATGGAGCAGGTCCTCAAAGAATCAATCCTGAAGCACTTACATGAGAGGAAAGTGATCAGGAACAGTCAGCATGGATTCACCAAGGGAAGGTCATGCCTGACTAATCTAATCGCTTTCTATGATGAGATTACTGGTTCTGTGGATGAACGGAAAGCAGTGGATATATTGTTTCTTGACTTTAGCAAATCTTTTGACACGGTCTCCCACAGTATTCTTGTCAGCAAGTTAAAGAAGTATGGGCTGGATGAATGCACTATAAGGTGGGTAGAAAGTTGGCTAGATTGTCGGGCTCAACGGGTAGTGATCAATGGCTCCATGTCTAGTTGGCAGCCGGTGTCAAGTGGAGTGCCCCAGGGGTTGGTCCTGGGACTGGTTTTGTTCAATATCTTCATAAATGATCTTGAGGATGGTGTGGATTGCACTCTCAGCAAATTTGCGGATGATACTAAACTAGGAAGAGTGGTAGATACGCTGGAGGGTAGGGATAGGATACAGAGGGACCTAGACAAATTAGAGGATTGGGCCAAAAGAAATCTGATGAGGTTCAATAAGGATAAGTGCAGGGTCCTGCACTTAGGACGGAAGAACGCAATGCACCGCTACAGACTAGGGACCGAATGGCTAGGCAGCAGTTCTGCGGGAAAGGACCTAGGAGTAACAATGGACGAGAAGCTGGATATGAGTCAGCAGTGTGCCCTTGTTGCCAAGAAGGCCAATGGCATTTTGGGATGTATAAGTAGGGGCATAGCGAGCACATGGAGGGACGTGATCGTCTCCTCTATTCGACATTGGTGAGGCCTCATCTGGAGTACTGTGTCCAGTTTTGGGCCCCACACTACAAGAAGGATGTGGATAAATTGGAGAGAGTCCAGCGAAGGGCAACAAAAATGATTAGGGGTCTGGAACACATGACTTATGAGGAGAGGCTGAGGGAACTGGGATTGTTTAGTCTGCAGAAGAGAAGAATGAGGGGGGATTTGATAGCGGCTTTCAACTACCTGAGAGGTGGTTCCAGAGAGGATGGTTCTAGACTATTCTCAGTGGTAGAAGAGGGCAGGACAAGGAGTAATGGTCTCAAGTTGCAGTGGGGGAGGTTTAGGTTGGATATTAGGAAAAACTTTTTCACTAGGAGGGTGGTGAAACACTGGAATGCGTTACCTAGGGAGGTGGTAGAATCTCCTCCCTTAGAAGTTTTTAAGGTCAGGCTTGACAAAGCCCTGGCTGGTATGATTTAATTGGGGATTGGTCCTGCTTTGAGCAGGGGGTTGGACTAGATGACCTCCTGAGGTCCCTTCCAACCCTGATATTCTATGATTCTATGAGAATACATTTTGGCCTGCAATCTTTGAAACTAACAAAAATGGAAATTGCTTCTGCTGTCAAAATGTTGTAGTAATAATTTGGTATATTATATAGTAAGGTGTTTTTTTCTTTCCGATTTAGAATTTCCACAAATGGAATTTAAGTGATTAGAATTGATGTTTTACATCTTGTCTTACAAAATTGTATTGGAAGTGAAACTCATGATAGATATGCTTTGCTGCTGTTCACTAAAAACGAATTCAGGGCATTTATCTTTTATAAAAATATGTATTGACAGAACAAGTATTTCCTTTCAATAGTATTGACAGTCAGACTAAGTCGGAATAGTATTATCTGAAGAATAATCATTAATGTCTGACTGAAATTCCAAGGTCCAACCGATAAACTTAACACATTACTCAACATTGGTGTGTTCAGTATCCTACATTGAGGTGGCTTTTTTTTTTTAAATTCACTGTTGATACTCTGGAGTATCTACTGAACACTGAGTATTCATTGGAGAAGGCTATTCATATTTACTATAATGATGAATTCCATTAGAGTAGAGGAAACTGCTAGGAAAGTCATTCTGTAATTGTAAGCCAGAATGTGGCAAATTGTAGAAACCACCAATGACATAAACTATAGTGTATATGGGTGCCTTTTGCGTATTGGCATTTTTTTTCATTTAAAATTGTGACGTCTATATTTTTTGTTATTACAGAGCTATGATTTCCCCACCCATGCAGTTTATTTTACTATGCCAAACAAGTCATCCTAGTCATCAGCCTAGAAGTGGTAAATAAAACTATGAAACAAGAACAGAGATGGGGAGGAAGGAATGAGAGGCTCTACTAATGGCAACACAGAAAATGTAGGTGGAGAGTCAGGGGAGGATATAGTGACATAAACCAAAGGATGAGATGGTCTCAAACATGAGTGTTGTCAGCAGAGATTACTTCTCTTATTCTGCAGTGATGTCTACAGATTTCACACGTAAATGAGTGGAGCCAAAAAAGTGGCAAAATTTGGCATGCATGTGCTTATACCATACAAATAACATCAATTTTTAAAGAGTTTTAGACCATTTCAGTTAAAACCACTTTGCTTTCAGGACAAATTAATATTAAAAGCAAGTTTGATTTGGGGCCAGATTGCATACTACATGCTTCTGTTGAGTTATACATTACTTCTCAAATATTCTCATAGACTGCAGTAGACTTTTGGAGGTGTAAGGGTGTACTCAACATGAGTAAAGGTTGCAAACCCTAGGCCCTTGTGAGTAATTTCATCTAGCAGAGAAGTATTTACTTAAATATTGTAGTTGGCTGCTAAGACATTTTACTATAACAAGTAAATGTTACAGACCTTACCTCCATGAAAAAAATTTCTCCGGTATATCATCCGTGGAGTTAAATAATATAGACAACTTTTTACTTTGGTAACATACTGAAGTAAATTGCATTTGGACAAGCCCCACTTTGTACCAGAGCATCACATCTACATTAGGCATTTGCATTGATCTAACTATCTAAACATAATTGCACTGGTGCAGAATTCCTTAATGTAGGAAACAGGTAGTATTGTTGTGTGGTAGTTGCCCAGAAGTATTGTTGTGTGGTAGTGCCTAGAAGCTCCTGTTACGATTGGGCACCACAGTGCTGAGTGCTGTACAAAGATAAAACAAAAGTCTCTCTCTACTTGTTTAACTGAATCAGCAGTTTCCTTCATCTTCTGAACAATTATAGGGAATAGAATTCTAGCTCCTCATCTCACACTGTCAGCACTATGCCATCTTTGTCTTTTTGCCTGTTCTATATAATGGTAATGCCCAGAAATGCCCCAGAAATGTCCTTTTAACTAAAGCGTGTGTCCATCATAGTCCATGAACAAATTATTGAATTTCATATAGTTTATTATTATGAACTGTAAAAACTGTTAAAAACTTCCCTTATAACCCATTGTCTATACGAGCCATTTTATAGGTGGTAGTGGAGGTATATTTAGATAAAAAACTGATTTTGCACTTATGTTGCAACACACATATTTTTAGAAGATGAGGTTCTGGTGACATTTTACTCAAATAGATGTCTTTCAAGAGACTCTTCAGCAAGGTGGATTGGAGAAATGAGTTTATAAGAATGAAATCAGGCTGGATGAACTGAATAAATCAACAGGGCAAGTAATGTTAGGAGTTCTAACTGGAAACAGTACTAAATGATTGTAACCATTTTTTTTAACCTCCAGTAAAAAGTTTACTATTGACTATTATGATTTTATCAATTAATTTTGGGCCATATTTTTAGTGGGAACTCAAAACAAAATTTGGAATATGTGAGTATATTGATCAAGCAAAAGTGTGACTTCCAATTTATACATCTTTTTAAAAAGATTTACTCTTTTCTATTTCTACAGTTTTAACCATGCTATGGATTTTGTTAAGTACATGGGACTAGATTTGGGCACAACTCATAATAAGGAGTGATTTGGAGCAGCACCTCCATAGTATGAATACCAAGAGGTATTTCTATATATGGAGAGGCTGTGTACATAGCTTCACCTTTACATGGTTGGCTTTTATGTAGGAGGGAGGAGCCATAGTCCTAGCTCCTTTATGGCTCATCTACGGAAGTAACTGCACTCTTCTGAGGGGCTGCTTTTCTTCCTGGCTCTTTGGCAGGCAATACAAGGGTGGCGCCTTGCTCCTCCTTTCCACTGCATAATTTCATAAAGGCCAAGCTGATATTGTATTTATTTGTCACACTCAGAAGTAAGATACATGTTTTGTTTTTATTAAAACCACAGTGTACTGTAAGAGAGTAATATACTATACATATTGTAATTCTGTACTGTACAAACTAATAATCAACAGTACATTTTATGATGTTTTGAGAAGTTTCAGAAGAAATTTAATTATGAGAATTTGGAAGGATTGAGATCTGCCAATGCTCACCACCTGCAACTGCAGGAAATTAATACTCCCTCCTGCTCAGTACTCCAGAGGAATACTAATCCCTTTACTCCCATCCCAAAATTACTGAATACTATGGCCTCAAAGACCATTCCTTTCATACCTTGAATTTGACAATAACTTTAATCCTGTTCACAAACCACTGTCAAGCATCTAGTCTTGCTGATTCTCAACTAAAATGTTGGTCCAGAGCCTCAACTAGTGTAAATCTATTAAGCATCACCACTTTTACAGCAGCTAAGGATCTGGCCCATTATAATTAAAACATTGTAATGAACATACAGTATAGACAATTTTATGATATAGAAATTAGCAGGTACCATAATTAGTCCTTTCAAATCTATCTTTAAAGTCCATCTTTTTGGCTATTGCCTCCTAGCCCTCTTCTCTGTATGCAGACACAAATATTATCACAGGCACATCTTGAAAATAGTCCTCTTAACAACTGCCTACTAATCACCTTGCTGTTCAACACATTGAGGAAATGCTCTTTTTGTTTTGCATGCAATATATTTCATTTGTCGTGATAATCTATTTCTGAAATTCTGTAATAGTAATATGTGATTGAGAAATATCACATGTGCAGTCTTTTTCTCAATACACATTTACACAAGCTGCCATAAGTATTGATACATTTCGTCTTAAAATAGTCATTGATCACAACATTCTGATTCTTTGTTTTGCCACCAAATTAGCATGGGGTTTCGGTAGTCATTAATTTATCCCAAATGGAAATTTAACACCCTGCTTTCATTGAGGTATTGTGCATTAGATTTATAAGTTAATGATGAGTAGTGATGGACACCAAATTCTAAGATTTATGCATTTAAAAGAGAAAATCACTATGTTAAATACAACACACGTAACAGAGTTGCTGATCTATTATTTTAAACCTACTCTGACATGTAAAACTCAATGATTTGATAAGACACATAAGAATAGGATTACACTGCTGAATCCCAGAGTTCTGTAATGTCTGAATCTTATTTCAGTGTTCTCATTGACTATTAATCTCTGTTTTACAAATGATATAAAAAAATGGAAAAAAATAATTTTACTGTATTGATCGTGGTGTTTTCCCTGCATCGGTGAACCTTTATTAATAGCAAAGATAGATATTATTTTCTTGGAGAATCTTAAAAAAAAATTAAGCCAAGTCTGTCAGTTGTGCAGCACTGCCCTTTTTCACATTTTATGTGTATTTCAGAAAATATTAAGTCAGAAACTAACTAATGATAAGTTGCTGACAATATACAAGCCCATGCAAAATAAAAAAACAAAACAATTGTTAAAAATACGGTTGCTATCATTTTGTCAAATGGAAGTCCCTTATGCACTTTGGCCAAAAACTATCAAAAAAAGAAAACTTGGAAGAAAAACCCAAACTTCACTGGCATGTATTCTTCCATTAATAAATAAGGTGAAAACTGCCACAGACTCATATTTCTCTTGAAAGAAAGAAATTTCATTAAGATAGGTCCGTTTTTAAAACAAAAAACAAAAAAATGCTCAAGAGGACATAATGGTAAATGTGCTTCCAAAATCCAAATGTCCATATTTAGGAACTCATGGTGCCCAACATAACCCAAGCCACTCAAGTTCACATCAACAACATCCTTATCTTTTTCTTTTTAGGTTCATTTTGACCCTGCTTCTGCAAACACTTAAGACATCTTATGTGTGTATGTGAGCAGCCTCCTGGAATTAAAAAGTCTAAACATCTCCATTGTGTTTGTGTGTTTGTGTGTGTGTGTTTACGGAGATGTAGAGACTTTTTAATTCCAGGAAGCTGCTCACATATATCTACACATTACTAAAATGTTCATACCCCATGAAAATAGCTCTGATCAAAGATTCAAAAATATTTTCCATTGTTATTGAATAGCCCTAGCAAGGTCTGAAAACTAATGAAATTTTTTCTCTTATATTTTAGAATACCTTTGCATTTCTACATAATTCTGTCATAATTTGATATTAATAAAAAATGTAATTATTCAGAATAATCTAATTAAAAATCTTCAAGCAACACATGAACATTGTAGTCTATATTTCCCAATAAATCAGTTTTATGATATAAATAAAAATGGTCTTTATGGTAGTGCTTATTAAATCTTTAAGGGATCACTTGTTATTTTGAAACATATAACACTGCTTTCCAATTTATTTTTATGTTCAACAACAGATTCTTTTCTTTTCTCAAAATCAATAATCAGAGACAACAATTTTTGAATTAAGGGAGTGTATCTTGGATTTTATTCAACTGAAGTACATTTGCAAAGCCTATTTTACAGTAAAGATACGATATTCAATGTGACCCTAGGGGTTTTTAAGTAATCTTTCCATGGAGATGCCAACTTATCAACAGCTTGGACAGTGTCTATTGCAGTATCTGTAAGCGGGAAATGTGAACTTCTCTAGCTGTCTTCTATTATAGTATTCACATATAATGTTAATGCCATTTATTTATGAATTTGTTTATCTTATTTATCTGTTATGTTTCCATCAACTTTCTGGAGGCATTACAGAGATAGAAAGCAAAAGCAATATGAGTTGAACTCATTGAGCATAATCCATAGTTTGGAAGAAAATATTAATAATAAAATCCCCACCACCCCGATGTGGGCTATAATGTGCTGATAATCTTCACAAATATAGACCTCAATCCTTGAAACTGATCCATGTGGGCACAGACCCGCATAAGCACCAGGCCCCATTCACATCAGTGGGGCTCTGTTTGTACTCAAGGGCATATTTGTGTCGATCTGATTACAGGATCAAGGCCATAAATGGGGGGAGGGGATCACAATTCCTCATTTGGCAACTGTGAGAACATATAGCTACTCCGTCACCCCAAAAAGAGAATAAAATACTTAAGAGTCCTAAAATGGCAGGTTCAAAAGTGTTTCCTAAATCATAGAATTCAAAACTAGTGCGGGCATCACCAATTGACAGACTGAATGATGTCCTAAGTCTCAAAAGGGAAAGAATAACCTTCTCAGACAATCCCCTTCAGCATAGTTGCAAACAATCTGTAATATTTCAATTGTGCAATTAAAATGTGAGAATTAGATACTGATCGAATTTGAGCCACTGCACTACAGCTGTTTTGCTGTCAAGTTACTAGACTCTGCAAATTATTTATTAAATAATTACAAGTTACAGGAAAGTAAGAAATAAATTTGCCTTATTCCATGAAAGATTCCTGTGCATACTGGATCCAAAAATGACATTTCAGGAAAACATTCACATAAAATGTATAATAATTTCTTAAATACACTTTAATTTGATCTTCTCACATTTCTGGTGCCTAGGTTATTTTATATGCAGGCAGAATAAGTATAATATTGCCAAAAATACAACAGCTGAGATTCTTTTGAGTTTTAAAATCCATTATTCTTAATAAACTTCAAGGAAAAAAAACAGAAAGAAACACAAACAAATATTAAAAAAATTAAATAATGGATTTTTTCTACATCATGCAGTAATGCATATCTGAGGACAGAATTGGCTCCTCAATGGGGATAAGATTATGACAGCTCTTGGAAGGACAGCATATTGTTGGGCTAACCATGTAGTTTATCATAAGTAAGATTGATAATCCTCAAGTCAGAATCTACCTCTTGGTCTCCCTGGGGCCATGGGGAGATAGTAGACTACACTATGTGCTTCTGGCACACTGGCACAAATATGCCACCTCGTATGCTGTGGGTGCATAGTCAGAGCTTCAGCCCCTCCTATTGCTTCCCACCCATCAGTGTTAGAGAGGGATCTAGCAACTTGGTGGAGCCTGGAGGTGGCAGCAGAGCACACCAGTGCCTCCTCATCCCTTGAGCTGACATACAGTTGTGCTACAGCCTGGCCCTATACCAGTAACCAGTGTAATTCAGTATCACTGTATGTGCCATGTAGTATTCCATCACTCATTCAAATCTTTAGGTAAAATAGGGATAATTTTCAGTATTTTAAAAGCAAGACTGTCGGTATTGCACATATGGCCATTTGTGATGGAATGTAGGAAACACAGGCAGGGTAGCAGCACCCACAGGACTTTTTCTGATTGCACTGGTGGAGTGTGAGAACAGTGAGGAAGTGATCAGCTCAGTGTCTCGGGCGCCCAATTATTCTATTAGTAATTTCAGTGGGTGTTGGATCAGGCCCCACAAGGTAGGAGGATGGATGGTGTGAGCTAGTTCTGTCCTGTAAAAGAACCCTGCTATATCAGAGGGTAGGTGTAGCTTGGAGGTACTGCTTTGGGGAAAGTGACACACCCTTCCTTCTCCAGTAAAAGAAAGGTTACTAAAATGGGAGCCCTTATAAAAGTGGGGGAGGGAGTTTAAAATGAGGCTATGGTGTGTCATGATAGGAAATCTACCATGCTTGAACTTCTAATGGGTATAAAGTGTCATAAAAATCAAAACCATTACATATAAACTGTATTAAGATGAAATAAATACTCAATAAATACCAGATATATTGAATGGTATATACCATATTAATTCATCCTTATTTTTATTTTCTGTCCATGAAATAAACAGGTGGGTAAGTCCACCAAGCTTTCAGTGGTAAGCCAACAACACACAAATAAAATATTTGTTTATATGTATTTTATTTGGGTTTCTAAGTGCAGCCAACAAAGAGAAAAGTGACAATCCCTAATCTCCAGGTGTCCTTCGCAGTTGTTTTAAAAATGCAATCCATTACAACGACAAAATCAGCAGCAACATCCCTTATATACAGCAGTAACTAGTTAAACAATACAGCAAAAGATATATGAGTAAAAATGCCACAATATCCTTGAAAACTTCACCATCAAGCAACGTATCCAATCCAATAAACCTCCATAAAGAGTATGAGCTTTGTAGTGTGCCCTGGAAGTAAGCAAACTGAGCCTGTTTCACACCATGTTGGGAAGTGAGTTCTGAAACTAGTCTCCACATTACAAAGAACTGAAGCAAGCCCATCAGAGAGTAATTTTCTTCCATAATTTCTGGCTCTTCCTTTGCAGATTATGTAATAAAATTACTTTATATTTAGGTATCACTTTTTACAACATCGTACAATGGTTGGAAGAGACCTTGAGAAGTCATCCAAGTCCAGCCCCCTGTGCTGTGGCAGGACCAAGTAAATCTAGACCATGCCTGACAGGTGTTTGTCCAACCTGTTCTTAAAAACCTCCAATGATGGAGATTCCACAACCTCTGTTGGAAACCTGTTCCAGATCTTAACTACCAATATAGTTGGAATGTTTTTCCCCCTAATATCTAACTTAAGTGTCCATGGCTGAAGATTAAGCCCACTATTTCTTGTCCTACCTTCAGTGGACATTAAGAACAATTGATCACTGTCTTCTGTATAAAAGATTGTTATTAGGTCACCTCTCAATCTTCTTTTCTCAAGACTAAACATGCCCCATTATTTTAACCTTTCCTCACAGGTCAGGTTTTGTAAACATTTTATCATTTTTGTTGCTCTCCTCTGGAGTCTCTACAATTTGTCCACACCTCTCCTAAGTGTAGCACCCAGAATTGGACACAGTACTCCAGCTGATGCCATGTAATCTTGGTACCCTCTCAGATGACAAGGAAATTGTTTGGAATGATATACATAGCACTATATCCTATGCCATCACTGTAACAATTTGTTTCAGAAGGCTGCATAAGAAACCTTGGCTTTCTGAAGAGGCCTTTGATACCAGAGGCCTTTGATATTAGTGAGAAAGTCAAGGGCATAAACAGCTGAAAGGCATTTTCCAGTCCACAGAGAAAAGTGACTGTGATATCTATGTCAATTCCCTGGCTGACAAAGCAGAGAACAGCCTAAAGAACAACAAACTACGTCCTGCCTTCAGAGCCGTAACATACCTGGCTGGCAGCCATGAATGGCCTTCTAACATTCTCTGAAACTGGATAGCTCTCCCTGCTCATCAATGGATGAGGTCCTGAACAGTTGGAAGACACATTATGAAAGCATGATGAACCACAGACCTGCTGACGACTGTATAGAGGTGCATGAGCTAGCAAACTGAACAGTTGATGATCCAAGAATGAACTCTGATCCTCCATCACTCAAGGAATTATGAAAGGCCATGCAAAGGTTACGGAATTGGCATGCTGCTGGACCTGGTGGCATTCCACCTGAATTGCTCAAAGGTGCCTCGGAACCAGCAAGCGTAGACCTACATCAACTGCTCTTAAAAGCGTGGGCATCAGGCAAAGCACCAATAGAATGGAAAGACTGCATCTTAGTGTCCCTGTACAATGGCAAAGGATCTTGCATCCAGTGTGGCAACTACAGGCTAATTTCACTGCTATCAGTCCCCTGAAAGATCTTTTCCTTGTGTTCTACTTGGTAGGATGCAGCTGCTTCTTAACAGACATCACCATCCACAGTAATCAAGTTTTACTGTAGGGCAGTCAACAATGGATGCTGTTTTTTCCCTTTGGCTTGTGGCTGAGCTACACTCAGAATTTAATGGGTTTCAGAGTAGCAGCTGTGTTAGTCTGTATTCGCAGAAAGAAAAGGAGTACTTGTGGCACCTTAGAGACTAACAAATTTATTTGAGCATAAGCTTTCGTGAGCGACAGCTCACTTCATCGGAGCATCCGATGAGCTGTCGCTCACGAAAGCTTATGCTCAAATAAATTTGTTAGTCTCTAAGGTGCCACAAGTACTCCTTTTCTTTTTTCAGAATTTAATGTCCTGCTTCATGTGGCACGTATAGACATTAAAGTGGCTTTTGATTCAGGCAACAGGTCAGCAGTCTGACTCTCACTTAAAGGAGTTGATGTATCAGATGTTTGGATAAACCTGGTGTGTGACCTTCACGGCAGTAGTGGTGCAGGAGTGTGTGTTGGTTCTTGACTTTTACTGCATTTCTAAACCTCCTCAGGTGTGCAACAGGGATACATTTTCACCCCAGCACTATTCTATTAAGCTATTGACTGGATATTAGCACTTGCCACTACACATGTTGAAATCAAGGTTGGTCAAGAACCGTTTATCAACCAAGACTATGACAACAATGCTGTCTTGCTTGTGAAAAAGTCAGAGAATGACAGTCCCACCCTCCAAGGTCTCCAAGAAGCCGTCCACGCTATGGAGTCCAGAACTCCTGGAGCAAGTGGGATCAAGTACCATGGAAAGCACTGATGATCATCTATGTAGGCTGCAAGCAGAGTTCAAATAGTTGCAAAAAACCAGGCATTCTTCGATGAATAGCTCTTGCTGCCTTCTGAATGAAGTCCATGTTTTGATTGTAGACACAAAAATGTCTTTGTGCTGAGATAAAGTTCAGGATCTATCAAACCTTTGTGTTTCCTGTATTGCTATATGGGTCAGAAATCTGGACCCTCCTACAGTCAGACTTGGAATGCCTAGAGGCATTCCATATTGCACTGTCAGCTCCAAATTTTGATCATAAAGTGGTGAATTTGTGTGAAATGTCACAATCTTGCAAAGATCTGGCTTTCCTTTAGTCGTTTGTTATATTCAAAAGGAGTATTGCAATGCTCTGCAGCCATGTTGCCAGGATGGACACAAAAAAACCCAGCACCCTGCTCTCAGAGTTTGCATCAACACGTGACGGGGTGCACACCCTGACTGCACCTAGTACTGTTTACGGGGCCACCCCAGAGATTTGTGGATTTGCAGGATTAAGCTGGATCTGGGAACTTCACCACATGATGCATTGTGCAACGTTATCAAACATGGTTATTCTGTTAGTCGATGATGTATGTTTGATGATGACTGCAACTGAAACCTCATCTGTGCTGAGTAGAATGGGACAATTATCTCCTGTATCTTACATGCAACACTTCTGTTAATACACCCCTGAATGATATTAGCCTTTTTCAAAACTGCATTGCATTGTTGTTTCCTATTCAATTTGTGATCCACTGTAACCCCCATTTTCTTTTCAGCAGTACTACTGCCTAGCCAATTATTCCCCATTTTGAAATTGTGCCTTTAATTTTTCCTTTCTAAAAAGTTACTTTGCATTTATCTTTACTAAATTTCATCTTGTTCAAGTCAGACTAATTATCCAATTTGTCAAGGTTCTTTTGAATTCTAATCCTGTTCCCCAAAGCGCTTGCAACCCCTCCCAGCTTGGTATCATCTGCAAATTTTATAAGCGTAGTCTCCACTCTATTACCCAAATAATTAATGGAAATATTGACAAGTACCAGACCCAGTACTGATCCCTGCAGGAGGATCCCAAAGTGTTTTACTAACTATAGACCTGATCCAAAGCCTATTATAGAGAATTGACTTTGGATCTGTCTTTGAACATGTACAACACCACCATCTCTGGGGTGGGAGAGCAGCAGCCGGGGGGCAATGAGGAGTGCACATGTGCTGTATGGATTTTCAAAAGTATCTCATAAGGGATAAATTTGTCAGTGTTGTCAGTGCTTCATCTGTGCTGAAAGTCAGCAACTCAATGTGTAGTTTACTAGCTCCTCTGTGAATATTAGTCCTCTCACTTTCTGTGTTGCTCCATGTTGTTAGGGACAGCCCTGACAAAGATTTTTTTTTTGACAGCTTACTGTCTCCCTTGCTATTTTCTTTAGAATTTGGGGATGTAATTCATTTGGCTCTGGTGCACAGTCAACTTGTAATGGTTCTAATTGCCTGTCTACAGTGCCATTATCATAAAGATATTTTAGAATTACATTTTCCTCCAGCAAAATATATCCCACTCTTCCTGAATGTAACCTTCAGCTGCTTCTCTTGGATGCTGAAGTAAGAATTCATTCAGGTTCTTATCACTATTAGGTTCATTTGTTCTTAACATCTCTTGAGACCCTTCTTGCTTTCCTCATGCTGACATGTTTTAAAAGATGTACTTCATTCTCCCTTCCCTTTCTCTAGGATTAGATTGTGTCTTGAATGACACGCCCAATAGGTGAATAAGGGAAATCTAATCCACTCCACCGTATCCCCTTCATTCATACTTGGGAGTGGTTAGGTAGGAGTAATCTATTTGCCCAAGTACTCCCTCCCCAGAGGAAAGGAGTAAGTGGGAAACAGCTGAGCCTTTGCTCCAGCCCCTTTTCTCACCAATCAGAGTAGCTGAGCCAGCAGAGTAGCATGAGGTGGGAGTGGAGGGTAATAATTCACCATTGTTTTGTACCAGGTGTGTCCCTGGGTCACAGTAGGTCCTGGAGCTATTCCTTGTTTATGCACTGGTGTTACAGCATGCGCACAGAGACGCTAGAGAAAAACAGAAATACTGTTGATGGAAGGTTGCAATGTAACACTATTTTATTTCTTAGAATTCAGAATGATAACACAAAAGAATCCCAAAACTGAGAGAGACAAAGCAGGCAGTTCCTTAAAACAGAAAGACACAACTCACCTAACTCATTATAGGCTTTGTCTGCAGAACTGACTGCTGCGTTGCTCTTAGGCCCAGATTGCACACGTCTGTCGAGAGCCTCCAAACAGAATTAAAAATCACGGAAATTTAAAGTGACATTTTACAAATGTAACACAGTTTTCAGTATACCACAGAGATGAAAAGTTAAAATTTAGCCCAATTATTTACTATTATTCATGATTGCTTCTTTACTATGTGGTGTTGTCCACACCCATCACACATTAGGTATGTCTAATTTAATCCTAGATAGATGCTGGCCTGTTTCTTACTCATCTTGAATTCCTTTTAATCTTTGGTCTTCAGCTCCTCAATCATTCTGACTGAGGAGTTGTAGTTAACAAAACTGACCGCATATGTCCATCTAAAAGAGAAACATGACATCGCTGTTGTTTGATTTTTGGCCCAGCAAGCCTTTTTTCAAATAATGGAGCTACCGAAGTACACCTGAAACAAAGATCACAGCCAATGGGGTTGTGATAGTAAATATGCCTTTTATTTATCAAATTGTCCTTGATTTCAAGGATAGATCACACAGAATAATTGAACACCTCTTTTTAGTTTACATCACGTCTTTAATATCATTTAAGCATTGATATTTGAATCTAATTTGTTGTTCTACTCTTCTGGAATTTGGCACACATATGTGAGAATGGGTTAAAATTTAGGATTCTCTCTTAAAAAAAAAAAGACAAGTATGTATTTGATGCACATTTTTGGCCTGGAGCCATAACAACATGTGCTGTCATAGTGTTATACCTCACAAGTTAAGCAGGGTTGGGGCAGGCCATTATTTAGATGGGATGTTACAAGAGACACCTCTGTTTTGCAGGAAATGGCAGTCTTTCCCCGCCTTAGATGCTTCAGATCCAACTCCACAGTGTACTGTGCTGCTTGAGATATTGTATTCTGGATAATATGTAAAATTGAGATTTTGCCCACTTATGCTCACGTAAGATACTTTGCATAATGCTTGTCATCTAAAGATCGCCAAGTGATCTACACTAATTCATACTTTATACCTCACTATATTCCTGAAAAACAGTTAAATAGTCACTGGAAAAAAAACGAATCTTTTCTTTTTTGAGTGAGGGGGATAGCTTTTACCTGGTTGAAAAATTGGATGAATATTTGAATGAAATTTTTAATGAAAAAATGTCTCTTGCCTCAGAAAAAATTTAAATCCAAAATGTTTCAATCAAGTATTGCTAACACCATTTTACATATATGCACCCTGGACACATAGTGGTAAAATGACTTGCTCAAAAGATCACAGATCAGTCTCATGGCATAGACAGGAATGGTCCCAGATTTCCTGACTCACAGTCATATTTAATTTGCTAGATGCTGCTTTCCAAAATGAAAGGTCCCATAGCACTTTTCTGAAGAGAATAATGTTTCCTGGCCAAATTCTAACCTGAGTAATTACACGATGCTTACCTCAACAGCAGTCACTTTACACACCAGACTGGATGGGTTTCAATGGTAAGTGAAATGATCTGGACACTGTAAATACTTTTATAATGCAGAGTCTGTACTTTGGAAATCTATTATGCTGATGTATGTTATTAGTTGGTCTGTGTTAAAAATAATGAGGAACCTATTCTGGATTGGACAGCCAGAATGAGATACACATTGTAGTCATAAAAGTACTTAAAACATGTGTCTATATATCAGAATATGTACAAATTATTCTTTGATGATGTTTAGAAAAGAACTTAGTCTGTAATACTTACAACAAGATACATGAAAAGCAGGCCTTCCCCCAAAAATGGGTAGATGAAAAGCAAGAAACTTTGGTGTTGAGCACATTTCTTATCAGGAATGTTCACATATCAGCAGTGGCATTCACAACAAACATCTGTTTAGGCAGGGGCCTAATTTCTTTTTCAGTATCTCATATGAAATTAAAATCATTGTCATACAGTAAATACCAGGAAAGTGAAAAAGCTAACTATTGACTTTGCATTAAAGTACTTGTGGCTTGTCGCAATTTATGTTCTATTTATACAGTATTCCAAAAGTAGAAAAAAATTCCAACAGTTTTGGAAAAAGTTATACATTGAATAGTATTCAGCAGATTTTTGCACAGAAGTTCTCCACAGAGGGTTCACAAGCTCTTCGGGCTTGTTTTCACTACCAGGGAGATGGACACTGCTGCAATCAATGTAGCGGGTGTTGATTTAGCGGGTCTAGTGAAGACCCCTAAATTGATGGTAGAGCACTCTCTGGTTGATCCCAGCACTCCAGCTCCCTGAGAAGACTAAGGTAAATTGACCAGCAGCGCGGTGAAGACACTGGGGTAAGTCGACCTAAGCTACGTCGACGCCAGCTACATTATTCACGCTATATGCTATAGCTGGCATAGCGTAACTTAGATCGACTTACCCCAGTAGTGAAGACAAGCCCTTAGCCTTCTGTAGATGCAACAGGTAGATGTATGGATGGGAATGTAGAATTAACTCAGAGAGCCAAGATAAAGAACCCATCAGGTAGCCCTCACACATATTCATTCTAGGATCTAAAAACATCCCATTGTTAATGTTATATTTAATGGCATCTTATAGCAGTCTTTGCATGCCACATATCTCTATTTGTCTTGCATGGCTGTTTCTCATTTTGTTTTATACGGGGAATTATTCCAAGATTTCAGCACATTTTCTATAACTCCCCTTTGTTTCCAAGTACCTCACCAAACTAAACATCTGGCAAGAACTTACCCTTCCTTATCTTCTCTCTTGCCCACTTCTCTGGCCTCTGATTATATCATCTCTACTGTTTTTTCTCCTGTTTCATCCATGAAATCTCTCTTCTGCTTTCTGTCCCATTGACCCCATCCCTTCTCAGCACCAATTATTCATAGCTCTCTTTTTCTCTAATTCCCTTCATCTCCCTTATCTTTAAGCACGTTCTCTTTCCTCTCAGTCATTTCTGTTCACCATTAAAAACATTATGTTATTCCTCCAGTTTAAAATAATCCTCACTCACTCCAGCTTCTCATTACTGTCCTGTTTCTGGCATTTTCACTATTAATTAATGCCCAATCTCCTTCCCCAGTACTTTTGAGCTGTCTTTTCTCTTTTGCGTTTGTCTTGGCTTCTATACCTGAAAGCTTTTCAGGGCAGAGGGTGTGACTTTTATTTCTACTTTTAAAGGATCCCTTAAATTAACCATGCTATCAAAAGATTATTAAATAATACATACTGTTCTTGGGACCAAACATAGTAGATTATATTTTAGGAGAGATTCTTGGCACACTGTACTCAAAATTTCCTTCCTTGATTCCCTATCTGCTGTACCAAGATGGAATACAGGATTTCTAATATTTGTATTTTAAAAATATTTTCTAAGTAAGGAAAATTAAAATCTGTATTGGTTAAACTTCAAATAGATTTATTTTAACAATCCCAGTCACTAATTATTTTAATATATAAAATATTGCGCGCACACTTTTTTTTTCACCTCAGGAGTTCAAAATAGTTGTAAAACACTCCCTAAATCATCCCTTTGAAAGATAGCATCTTCAGTAGTTTTACTTATTTTTATTTATACACATTTTACAATTGAAAAAAACTGAGGAACATAAAAAAAACCTAAAGTGACTTGCCTAAGGCTGCACAGTAACCCAAGGGCAGAGTCAGAAACACACCCCAGAATTTACAGTCCCTTAGTTTAACCACCAGAAATGTTTTTGCTTAAACATGTTTTTTATTATTTTCCCATTATCCATAGAATGAGTAGATCATACTGAATTTGTCAAACCAGTCATTTCTATTGCTGTGTTACTTCACAACAGAATTAAGGCCCAATCCTGTGCACACTTAAGCACTGAGTGACATCACTCACAGGAGTTATCCAATCAACATCAGTGCGGCTTTTCCTGTAATAAGCACTGTGCCCAATAGAAAGTATTTGCAGTGTTGTGTTCCTAAGCACAGAAACCTGGGTGGAAAGTTCTTGTTCCTACCAATGTATTTTCAGTAAGAAGAGGGGTAATACAGAATGGTGAGATTTCAAAAAGCCTGCCTACGTGTAAAATGGCCTCCTTTTATTCGATTGTAAATTGTGTAGTGTAGTGTTTATGTATTGTATTCAATCCATTTTCCCCAGCTGCCATGCTGCAACCTTGAGTGAATCTGACAATCTGATTAGAGAGGGAGTTGTTTCAAATTTCTACTTCTGCTGAGATTTTTTTTTCATTATGCTCATTTATGCCTTTCTGGATCTATGCAGAATGGATGCTTTTCCACTGACTTTTTTTTTAATTTTCATTTGAGATTATACGCTATCCCACACCATGCCCATCATTGTGATGTTTGATCATGGATTCCAAGATCAGTGGCTTGCAATATGTGCTCTTGCAGTCCTAAATAATATGCAGAGCAAGAAAAGACAAGTACAATAACCGATGATGAACACTGGCAGTTACGTTCTGCCTTCACTTCCACCCCTTTACCTGCGATGAAGTGTTCAAAGTTTATAATTATGCTGATAATGGCTAATGTATATATCTTAAATAATGGAACTGAAAGTCAACGCTGGGGCTGTATCTCTTTCAGAAATGGTTGAAGTATTTTTTTTCTTTTTAACCTTGAGAGGATATGTGTAACAGTATATTAAATTAGCATAAAATATTATGGTTATTGAGAGTAATATATCTTCATGGATCCTCATTATGCTTCAAGAGTAATGGATACTAATTGGTTCAGGACATTGATTTAAAGGAGTTATTGAGTAAATTGTAGTTGTAGTTTACTACTCAAAATGGCATAGCCGATAGCATCTGTGCCATTGTGCTTATTGTTTTATTAAACTAAAGGTGAAAATATTTTATAAAAATAATGTGATATTTTGTGTAGATTTTGCAATCTGGTACCCAGATTTTTAAAAGAGGTTTGAAAAATTAGAGAGGGTTCAGAGCAGAACTCCAAAAAAAAAAAAAAAAAAGATTTTAGATCTGGAAAAATCGCCTTATAGTGAGAGATTTTAAGAGCAAAATCTGTGTAGCTTTTCAAAAAGAAGATTGAGAGATACGACTATGGTGTATAAGGACCCTTATAGTGAAAACATACTGAACAAGAACTAATGACTGGAAATGAAATTCAAATTAGAAATAAGGAACAATATTTTATCAATGAGGGTGATTAGCCACTGGATTAAACTATGAAGATAAATTATAGATCCTCACTCTCTTCACATCTTCAGATCAATACATTCTGGAAGATATGCCTTTATCAAACACAAATTATTGGATTCAATGTAGGGTAACTGGGTGAAATTCTATGGCCTATTTTATATAGTAAGACAAACCTGATCCCTTCTTACCTTAACATCTAGAATCTAGGAATCTATAACTGAATGAATGTTGATTTTTTTATATAATCCTGATATTTAAAAGCACTATCTAAATTTATAACACTTAAGATGTTTCAGTTATTAAAGGCCCATACTGCTCAAGACTAGAACATGTCTGGTGATGGTGTAGCCAACTCACCCACTGTTGTTTTGTTGGAGAATGGATTAAATGAATAGGATGGGGCCCCCCGAAACATGGGTGGTTATCAATCTGTCCGTGCTTTAGGCTTACTCTAACTATTCCTAAACCAAAAGGATACCTGCGGGAAAAATCAAGTCAGTCTCGTTGACATAGGACCCCATGTATGCATGTAATTCTGACAAACACTGAATGTACAGACAAAGAAACTGTAAATAAGCATTTGATCAGGGGCATCAAGTGAGATATTTTAACATATCCAAAATAGTTGTGTCTGTGGGTGCCATCAGTGAGACCAGAATTGCAGCTATTGATACTTTAGTTACAGAAAATCACAAAGGGGACCATGATAGTTGCAAATGACAGGTACTTATGCAAATGGCATAGTCATACCAAGTGACACAGAACTGACTAAGCTTAAGCAGGTGAGCTTTATGTCTTCCTAAAATAGGGAAGATGAGAAAAAGGGACCCTCTTGGATCTGGCAGACTGAGCCTTAATGTATTTCTAAAAAATCCAAAAATAATGACAAAGAACTATTTTATTGTATAATTGACAGAGAAAATATATAGGGTATGCCAGGCATGAATAGACTCTCTAAGATTCATAGATCTGGAATATATCTTTCTTCTTTACTCAGACATTCTTTTTGCAATGTACCCCTCAAATGTAGAAAAGGCTGAAAAAAACTCCTATTCCCAATTCACACAAAAACAGAGCACGTTTGTTCACTGAGAAATATCTTTTCCCAAAATGTCAGTGCATACATTACTAGAGAGTGGTATCCTGAACTTCATTAATATAAGTTATTGGAAAAAAGTGTATTACCAACCAACCATTTGCATGCTAATGAACAGCTTAGTAAACTCAAAAGAAACTTTTCTCACAATAGTGTAGAGTAGCCTATTAAATGACAAAATTATACTGAGGGGATATTACTTTAATCAACAAGTGCATAACAGGAAGAAGGCACTCTTTATTTACTCCTATGATTTGTTTTCCTCTTTGGTTACTCCTGATGTGGAAATGTAGTGGCTCTTGCTCCATACGATGTTCCGACATTCATAAAACTAGTGCTTTGACGTCAGTCACAGAACTCCACAGGAGCATGGAGCTGGTCTGTATTGGTAAAGTAAATACTATGGAGTTTTTCTTTTTCTTTCATATAAAATATAATATAGTTTTGCCATCTCCCTATATCAGAGGGTACAAAATAATGATTGTTCCACACAGTTTAAAATCTATTCAACACTGTCTAAAGCATGAAAGACAGAAAAATTATGATTTCCCTCACCCCTTTATACGAAAAGGAGTACTCTTCATTTGGGTTACATGCCGAGTATAACATCGCTAGCATAGTCTATATCGGGGCATCACATGGAATGAGAATTAATAGCTCTAGATACAAAACAAAAAGGGCCCGATCATGCAGGCATGCATGGAAGTAACTTTACTAAGTTGCACCTGTGCTTAAGTATTAGCTGGATTGGATCCTAAAATGGACACTTTTTAAAATAATCAGTCCTGTGCTGAATGTTACTCTTCCCCTTGATATCTGTGGCATTCAAAATTAACTGCTGAATCTGTTCCATTCTGAATGGCTGAACTGGAGAATACTGCAGTCTGACAGATTGATCTGTTGAAAATGGATATGTGTATGTTGGGCTTCAGCTACTTTTTTTCCTGGTGAGTTTCACAGTAATGCACAATCTAGGAAAATACAGAGTACCTCAGTATTCCATGCAAATCTCCCATTAAAGTCAATTAGAGATGTGGGCTGTATCTCAAAGCCAAACTGGGACCTTCAGAATTGTGATGGCTAATGTAAAGTCAACCTGTAAATAGATTACAAAAAATCCAACTATATTAAAATAAAAGTGATGAATGTCCGAAATAATGAGGGTTGGTGGATCCCTGATTAGCATCTGGTTTTACTTAACATCCTTAATGATTTGTGTGAAGGAGTAAGCAGCATGCTTGTGATATTTGCTGATTATACTAAATTGTGAGGTGTCATTGGTAATAATAGTGTGGACAGAGAAATACTATAAAATGAGTTAGAAAACATGTACAAAAAGAAACAAAAAACATTGGGCTAGAACCTCAGCTTATGTAAATCAGTATAGCTCCATTGGTTTTAATAGATCTATGGTGACTTGCACCAGCTTAAGATCTGGCCCATAAGATTCCTGTTGGAAAAACTGCTGCTTGGTGGGAAAAAAAATCCACCTCCATTTATATTAAGTGAGAGAGAAATCTAAGAGAATATAATCATGAAAGAGACTTCAAAGTAATAGCAGACAATAAATTGGAAATGAATATGCAGTGCAACAGGGCACCAAACATGAATCCATTCCATTTGGGGGCTGTGAATACAGAGGCATCATGTCACGGAACTGGGAAATAATAGATTTCAGAGTAACAGCCGTGTTAGTCTGTATTCGCAAAAAGAAAAGGAGTACTTGTGGCACCTTAGAGACTAACCAATTTATTTGAGCATAAGCTTTCTCATGAAAGCTCATGCTCAAATAAATTGGTTAGTCTCTAAGGTGCCACAAGTACTCCTTTTCTTTTTGGGAAATAATAGCTTATTTTCCTATATGGCTCTCCCATGACCCCTCCTATAATATTATTTCATCTAGTTCTGGGTACACCAGCAAGATGGTGACAACTTGAAGAGAGGTCAGAGAAGAGCAACTACAATGACAGTAGGCTGAGAGACTGGGTATGAAGAAAGATTAAAAGAGCTAAAGATAATACAACTTGAGATAAGAGGAAACTCAAGGGGACATTCTAACAGTTCTGCTTGCAGCAAGTTCTGTTAGTCTATGGACTTTCAGGGAAAGTAGTGGAAGTCCAATTGTTGGGGACTTTTAGAACCAAGTTCAAGGAAAAATGTTTTGTAGAATGGAACCATTCTGCACTGACAAGTGGCTGGAATGGATAACCTATGAGGAGTTTTCCACCTTTAATTGTACCTCTAGGAATGTCCTCTCTGATCCCTTTGTGCCATACATCTTGAGTCTCCTCTATCAAATTCCTCAAGAAAAAAATTCCAATTCACCCTCCATCACTGACCTCCAGTCCTGCCCTATTCTGTGCCCTCAGACTATAATGTGCTGACTTTATTTTTTTTTTAAGAAAAACCTTAAATATATCTGCTGTTTATAACCATGCATACCTAAAGGGAACTAACAAGAAGTGTATGTGAGAAAAACGTTATCTGAGATGGGAATGAATCCCCTGGAGCAAAAGGTACTCCTGTGGCTGGAGCTGGGATGTTGTGATAGCAACAGAAGTGAGATAGGGCACAGCTCATGTGGGACTCACTGAACGCAAAACAGAAAAGAATCCTTCAGCTCCAGAGACACTAGGCTAAAGTGCTCCCTCCATCTTTTTTACTGAACCATGTGGACTGGAGGAGGTGCTCTCAGCAGCCCTGAATAAAACAAACATGCCCAAAAGTAACTTACAGCATGTGCTCTGGGTTTCTTCACACCCAAAGCTGAGGTTTGATGATGAAGGAGAGAAGATGTTGTTATGGATAGTTGAGTCATGGATCAATATGTTCAAAATGGCCTAAATTTACCAAACCAGAGTAAAGAACTCTGAAATAGAGCCAAAATAGTAGTAGGCTTCAGTGCAGAATGCAAAGTTGCGTGTCCATCAAAATTCTCACACAACAGCAAAGCAGATGTGATGCTTTTCTAAAAGGGGACATTAATCTATCAAGATGAATTGAGCAACTAGAACAATGTGACTGCCATCCTAAATAAACAATCAATAATAATTAATCAGTAAATGACACTGCTCCAGTTGCTTCCATCTGAGGACCTCAAAGTGCTTGATAAACTTTAATGAGAAATCCTTGAACTCGTGTAGTTTATTACTATAGAACTCCAGTTTGCAGGATGAAAATGAAACCTAACCCGATGGATAGCAGTTATTGCTTTGGCTTTTTAGCTTTAACTACTAGACTTAACTTTCTATGGTAAAATTAAGGGTGAGTTACAAAGGCTCTTGTTCTCTAGAAATGACGAGGAGTATGTTATTTAGTAGTGTTGTCAAGATTAAAATGCTCCACACCCCTTTTTGGCACAGTATGCTAATGTATACTCCCGCCAACCTTACATACTCCCCATTGAATATTATTGTAAAATATTGTCTGTTTTCTGAATTGTTCAGGATATTTTTTTCCTCTTCATTTTCTGTTGATTTATTAAGGGTGGCTTTTCCACTCAACTTTCAATGGCACAGTGATCCCTACAGGTTATGGGCTGCCTAATGCATTCATGTACAGCATCTTCCTGCCTTTCTGTTTGTTTACTGTGGAAGAGTAAATACAATATTGTATTGTATTGTGTTGTAAAGGACAATATTTGTGTATTGATTTTTACATGGAAAATCTATGCATAAAACAGTAATAAAACTCCCTTTTGTGCCAGGTTATGGTCTAGGAGGAAGTTGCTGGAATCATAATAAACAGCTTAAAATGAAGTGCTCATGCGCTCGTAACTGCAACATTGTGAATGGCAAGCCTATGATACTATGCTGTCTCTCAACAATGACAAAAAAAGATTTATTTTTTTTTCCATTTTAAAGCTGGAGTTCTATTTTTGTTTTTTATGTATTTATTCTCTTCTCAAGGACACAGAACATGGAAATTATCTATATTAAAGAAGCAAAATATAGGAAGAGCTAATTTTCATTAAAATTGTAAAGCGTCCAGTTCATTCTTCCTGTTCATTACTTGAGTCCAATCTTTCATTCATTGAGGACCTCAGCCTCCCTTTGGTTTCCTTTCAGTGGGCGCACATGGAATATTGTACTGGACCCATTGGGGCACATTCTGAATTCTACTAAAGCTGCTTTGTGCTATCCTGGTGGAGAAGAGCAGGCATCAAGCCAGCTTAACTGGCTACTTGTGCATTCTTATGACATACAGAGGAAATCCCAAGTGACACATCTTGCCTGGCATGAGGGCAAGTCTGGGGAAAAGGGCAATATAACTGAAACAGCCAACACAATTTAAAGCAGACTTGAAGCTTCTCTAAGTTGTGTTTTGGAACCAGCCCAACAATCCAAGGTTCAGGAGGCCCAAAAGATAATTTATAACCCCTTATGCCTCATATCCTGTCACCAAAGTCACACAAGACACTAAATAACCAGTCATGAGTATTTGGGCCATTATTTGCACTTTGTCTAATTTATAGAGAGAAATAGATATGTCTTGTTACTGCTAACTTGCAAGAACAGCAAAATGTTCCTCCTGGCCCCACGCTGCAGATGGAACAAAATTTCCTTCTTGTCTCCACAGTCCTACTCTGCCTAAATGCATGGAACAACTATTGACATCCATAGCAGTTGCAAGGATTTAGGGAGAACAGCCTCTGATAGTTAAGATCTGCCATGTGTATCTGTGAGGAAAATTTTCCTTGAATTGAGTTGATAATATTGAAAGATGCTTGTAACATTTTTATGTTTCTATGAAAAAGGTAAAGTCAATTAATACACTAGGTGAAAGAGGTATTTGAATTTGATTAAAGATAATATAGTATTCTGAAGTTCACTTTTTAAGATCATTATATTTTTGCAATGTCAGGCTTTTTGAGAATTAATTTATACTTAATGAGAAACATCCTTCTATTAGTTACAATCAGTGCAAGGAGCATTGCTAACATAGGATGCATTAACAGAAGACAGATTAGATTTATTGCAGAATGTACTTAGGGTGAAATTCACCCATTGTGCCGAGGGCCAGTGCAAGTCCTTGGGCTCTGTTTAAACTCTATATTGGGCCTGTGTGAGGTGGAGATGAAATGGGCACCCCTTTGCTTCCTTTGGAAAAGGGTTTCCTTGGCTGGCCCTACATAAGCAGCACAGAGAATGATGGAGTAGGCTTCTGAAGGGTCCTAAACAAATAGCTCTCAGGGACTGTAGGTATTACGCCAGTATATAGGAGCAGCAGTCACAAGGTCTTTTTCTAGTTATCCTTTTACCTCTATTATATGCTGGGGTTTGATATTTTAAGCATGTTCATCAGTAGCATTAAGGAGTACTTTTTTCTGTTCTTATTTGACAAAGTTATTACACTGACACATTTAAATTAAAAGAAAAAACATTCTGCACTGAACTCCTTCCCCTTATATGACAGTGATTATGAAGTTTTGTCCTTATAGAGAATCATTTTCTCTTTGGGAACTCTGCCAGTTTGAAAAATAATATACATATGTATAGCAGAAACACAGGAGTATGGCAGCTTTCATTGTTAGATCCAAACATCACCCAATGTGCTTTATTATTGGGGTGAAAAGAGCAAGTGCTGAGGGAGAAAGAAGGGGCATATGGGATTAAGACATCAAGGAGGATTAAGTGAAATTGAATTATAACTTTTACAAAGAAATGAGGTGCAGCGACTCATACACTATATATCAAACACAATAATTAGATCCACAGAGTATTTAGCTATGAGTATACTGAATGCATAAGCCTGTCAGAGAATGCAGTCATTCAGATGCATATTTCTACTCCTGATTTTGCTCAGTGATATCAAAAACCAAGGTAAAAGGAGATAACATTATCTTGCATTACAATCCCTTCACTCAGAAATCTCAGAGACCTAAAAGAGTTTAACTGTCTTATTAAAGAAAAGCAACAACTTTCTTTTCAAAGGAAACCTAACACTAAAATAACATCTATCTCATCTAGAGTTTTCCAGAGCAACAAAAAAGTTCAGTCACCCTTCCAGAAGTTAACACTTGACAGTTAAAAAACAATCAACTGATGTAAATGACGACATAAGGTGCAGGGCAATGGAGAATCAGACCCAAAATCTCATCAGATCTTCTGCCCTCTATACTCCACTACAGTTAGTTACTTGTTTTCTGTTTGATAATATAAGCAGTTTAAATTCAGCTTTCTCTCACTATGCTGATGTTTTCACATAGTGACTGATATCAGTGGATTCTAGCCAATAAAAAATATCTAGCTTTTTATTCAAAAAGTACATACTTTGGAACATGGCTGTTCTCCACAGCTGCCGGTTCATTTTCATAATGCAGCTGCACATGTCCATAAATGAAGATTTTAATGATGAATGAACCTCAGAAAGCTTCAAAGTTCAATTCCAAAGCATTTCTGAACCCGCTTGAGTCCGCAGAATGGGTCTGGTTCTGTTCAATATCTTCATCAACGATTTAGATTATGTCATACAGAGTACACTTATAAAGTTTGCGGATGATATCAAGCTGGTTGCAAGTGCTTTGGAAAATAGGATTAAAATTTAAAGTGATCTGGACAAACTGAAGAAATGGTCTGAAGTAAATAGGATGAAATTCAATAAGGAAAAATGCAAAGTACTCCACTTAGGAAGGAAGAATTAATTGCACACATACAAAATGGGAAATGACAGCCTAGGAAGGAGTACTGCAGAAATGGATCTGGGGGTCATAGTGGATCACAAGCTACATGAGAGTCAAAAGTGTATGTTGCAAAAAAAAGCAATCATTATTTTGGGAGGTATTAGCAGGAGTGTTGCAAGCAAGACACGAGAAGTAATTCACCCCCTCTACTCTGCACTGATTAACCTTTGTTCTGGGCGCCACATTTCAGTAAAGTTGTGGACAAACTGGAGAAAGCCCAGAGAAGAGCAACAAAAATGATGACAGGTCTAGAAAACATGACCTATGAGGGAAGATTGAAAAATATGGGTTTGTTTAGTCTGGAGAAGAGAAGACTGAGGTGGGATGTAACTGTTTCCGAGTACATAAAAGTTTGTTAAAAGGAGGAGGGATAAAAATTGTTCTTGTTAACCTCTGAGGATAGGAAAGGAAGCAACAGGCTTAAATTGCAGCAAGGGCGGTTTAGCTTGGACATCAGGAAAAACTTTCTAACTATCAGGGTAGTTAAGCACTGGAATAAACGTCTAGGGAGGTTGCGGAATCTCCATCACTGGAGATTTTTAAAAGCAAGTTAGACAAACACCTGTCAGGGACGGTCTAGATAATACTTAGTTCTGCCTGGAGTGCAGGGGACTGAACTAGAAGACCTTTCAACGTCCCTTCCAGTCCTACGAGTCTATATATACACATTTCAATTCAGAATTTGCCTATAAAACACATTTTTCTTTTCTATATATTCAATGGACCAAATTCATCCCTGATGTAAACCCACAAGGCTGTTAATGGCCCTGAAGTTAGCCTCGTAAAAAGTGTATTTCTGCTAAACTCCTTAATTATTCAAAGATGATGCAGAAGTACATTTTAGAACTACCGCAGAATGGGTAAGAAATCTCATGAGAACAGGGATGTTGTGGTTTTCAGCACTTCTTTAGCTGAAACCACCAAATTCAAAGGTTCACAGAAATACAAGAATTTCCTGAACTTCATAAAATAGATAGATAGATCTAGATATTCATTTGATAGGAGAACAGGGTTTTTTCCCCTTCTTCTTCCCCTAAATGTTTTTGCCAGTCCAGACATGTCATCTGCTATGTTAATGTCCTTAGAATCAGTTCTCTGAAAGACTTTTGCTTAGACGGAGGAGCAACCTTTCACAATGCATGATATAAGGAGAGCAATCTTCAATTAAGTGAAAATATGGAAAAAAGAATTACAGTAAAGAAAGGGTGGATCAGGCACCATTACAATCTGTGGCCTTGTGATGTTGTGAATCTTGTATGTCTGTGCACCTCTTCTTTATTTTCTCATGTGAAGATTTACAAATTTTAATCAATTTTTTTTTAAAAAAGCCTATTGAAAAAGATAGAATTGTACTTTGCCACTAAATAAAATTACAGAATGAAAAGTAAAGCTGTTGCTACATTGGTTAGAGACCACTGTGTCCACTGACGTACTCTAAGAAATAAGTTACCTGTAATAAACTGGATAAGTTTGATATGGACATTAGCATTCCACCACAAAGAAACTATTGTATTTTGGGTACATGATGAAGTCAGTGGGACTACTCATGTGAGTAAAGAGTACAGGATAAGAATTTTAGAAGAGTATTCTTCTAAATAAAAAGGTTTTGTGTTGTTTATATCTACTAGAAGTAACAATGAGAAGAATGAACATCTGCTTTATTGTATTGTGGAAATCTCTGTCCTAGGGAGACATGTAGAGAAGCATACAAATTCAGTCAAGGATTTTGAATGCAGCTGAGCTGTTGGAGTGCATTTACTGTACACATCTTGATCAGACTGAAACATTTTCTGAACTATCCAAACTGTAGTGTCACATAAGTAGGGATTAAGTGAAGTCATGGCTCCATGCAAAATTCAAATATGGGCATATGGAAAGAATGATTGATCACGTTCTCCTCCAAATTCCATCCTGAGCCTTGTTAATTAAGGAATCAGCAGCTGTTATTTAGCAATGCTTTAACTTCATAGCTATGCCCAAGTGACCCTACAGGAAACAAGTGATAGGAGATGCATTCTAGCTTTCCTGCAAATCTTCCTTTTCCCTTCTTCCTCCACAATTTGTAGCTTCTGCTACAGAGAAATTCCATTTAGCGCACATAAGGGAATTAATGAATAAAAGGAAACAGAGTAAAAAACATTTGATAAACATTAAAATTAGAGGGAAAAAAGTGTTTGTGATAAAACACATTGATTTGCCCTCAAAACAATGTAAACCAAAGTAGGGTAATTATACACTGATGTCTGCGGTATTTAAAAATATACTTGTTTAAGAGAATACTTGTGTTCCTATGGAAATTATTTTCTCTGTCAAAAATTAAGTAACTGAAATTTGAAAAAATCCTGACAATGATTTGTTCTGTTGTTGTGACTAGCATCCCCAACCCACACAGATCCTTGTTACAGAACAGCTGTTTTAAAGTAGCTAATACCCTCCTAACATAGAAGAGTCAAATACTAGAATTGAAAGACGCATCATTGCTGTCTAAGGATTGTCTTCTCTGGCCCAGCTGTCCTGAGTTGTAATTCTAGGAGGAAGATATCAAGGAAAGGTGAAGGGTCTTCTTGCTTCCTTCTTGATAGACGAAAGCCAAATGCAAACATGCATGTCTCTACAAGAAGTGAAACATGAATTTATCTCATGTTAAGGGAGTTCCACAGTTGAAGGACACCCACCAAATCAGCCTATCCTTATTCCCTGGGAGTTGTTATACTTTTCTACATTAGCCACACCATCCCTGTTGATTGTGGTAGACTCAGTAATTCAAAGAGCTGGAGAGCGAAATGGGGGCTATCCCTGGGGTAGCTAAGCTCCAGTAGTCCATTCACAGTGAAATCTTGATCCTGTTGAAGTCAAGGGCAAAATTCATACTGACTTCAATGAGGCTAGGATTTTCACCCAGAGAGCTTTGAAAATAAAGATCAGGAAGCCTAAGGCAGACCTGGAATTGGAATGAGAGTTGTGTAAAGAAAAAAACGCTGGCATGAGATACTTTTGCTGATTTATCCTACTCAGGAGAAGAACAGTTTAATATTAGGCAAGCTGAAGTTTCTGTATTTTTTTTTAATGTTCAACCCAATATTGCAATATTCTGGTCTTAAGATGACAATACATTGATCACCTCTGGTTCGGTCTGGGTTTAAGAGGAAAGTGTTATCGCCTTGCTGTCTTTTTCATCACCACTGCTATTTAAAGACCTGATTCAAAACAGTTAAAATCAATGGAAAGACTCTTGTTGACTTCAGTGAGCTTCAGATCAGTCCCTGAGCATCTAGATTCAATGCTAAGTGCAGGAAGATTCAAAGAGTACCATTAACTCTGCAGTACAATGCACCCTGGTGCATATGGAAGAGATCTCTGTGCCAAACAAAGGATGGATTTTTCTTATTTTGAGAATTACAGTGACTTAGGAATGTAGAACATAGGACTAGAAGGGACCTCCCAGGTCACTGAGTCCAGTCCCCTGCAATTACATGCAACCTTGTCATAAAATCCCATTCATAAATGTATCAAGCGCCAATGCTGATAAATCAGTATTTGTTTAAAGAGATGCAGGATCAGGACATGCCATCTTGAAAAACTTATGGAAGATAGGAAAATTGCTGAATTTAAGCACAGAAAGGATGTGATGTTTGTTAAAAGGAAAGAGTTGAGTCTAAGTAAAAACCTCTTTGCTCTCATTAAGGCCTTTCCATAGCAGGTCCACAGCCTAAGTCCACAATTAGGAGGACCTAGAGGAGGACCATATTCTGCAGCAGCATCCCTTCTCCCAACCTGTGGGGTTTTGTTTGCATAAGACAGTACTGATCTTCTGCATTCTCCCCTGCATTTTCAGGGATGGTTTCTTGGCAGTTGGTGTCAGAGAACCCATGTGCACATAGGTCCTCAGTGAGGTGTGCGGCACAGAGAAATCTAATGAAAAAGGAGATAATATGAAGGCACTTGGTCTTTTCATGAATCCCTCAGCTTTCTGTGGACAGCCCAAGATGCACAGGATTGCTCCATGGATATTGGGACATGCACCATTGAGAGGAGCAAATTCCATAGTCTGTTTTAATTTAGATGTCATGTTTCCCTTTTCCCCTACAGGGGTAATTCAACGGAAGCTCTTTTTGTTGAAACCTATTCAGTTTCCTGGCCTTAAAGATGTAACTCTAATGTAATGTTACTCTGCTGCACCAGCCACCCTATCCATCTTTTAAATATAATTTTAATTTGGTAGCATGAAAATTTTCTAAGCCACACTTGCTCATGAGACTAGAAATATTTTTTTAAAGGCAGCAATACAAAAAGTTTTCAGATTGAATATTGTTTGATATTAATATCATGGTTGCAGTAGTTTATTGGTCTACTATTATTATTATTTATTATCTAATATCTCTAATTTTGGTGCATATTCAGTGACGCTCATATTTCAAGCTTGTTTCTATCTTTAAAAATGCACCCAGTTTAACCTTTAACAATAACAGCAATAACAAAACTTGAGCCTGAAACCAGGCCATCCTACTATAAACTCCTGGTAGATGCGATGGTTGGACTTCAAAGAGAAATACTGTGTCCCTTCCTCCCGGCCTCCCATTACACTTAGTAACATTTTGCAAGTAGGTGATGGCTTTCAAGTTACATCAAACTTAAAATGCAAAACTGGGAACACTTCTGTGTGGCTCCTAGTTTGATTAGTCTTTTGTTTTAAAGTGAAGCTACAGAGTTATCTAGCCGCCTCTGAAGTACTGTTGAGTGCAGTGCTGGGAGAAGAGACTCCTTGGGAAATGTGACTTTCTAGTGTACTTCTTTCTAAAACATCAAATACTTCTGATAAACAAGCGCTTTCAGTACTGGAAAATAGTTTTCACTCTCTTTTCTCTTTTTGCATCCATCCCATTTATGTTTGTCTATAATATCTGTTAGTAGGGGAAATAGACCCTGTGATACCTTATCAGTATTTCATGCGGACATTCAAACAGTGGTATGACTACACACATATGACCTTACTAGTTACTCAGAAATCTGCTGTGGGCAGGGGTGTACAAGTGTGACAAAGTCTGGATTTAGGTGTGCCTCCAATGTCCTGAACAAACCTTATTGAATTAAATCTAATTTTAAGTATCTTAGGAGCTCATTGTGTTAAAATGCACATGTTTGTGTTATTATTTGATTCCATGTAACTTGCCTAGCAGACATAATTAATGTAAACCCTGGGAAATGTTATAACCTTTAAACAATCAGCTAAGAAAAGAATGAACTGTTAGTTAAGTAGATTTCCTAGGAAATCTCTAGGAGGAGGAGTTATGCAAGAATTTAGCCTTTGAAGCTTCCAAAGGAGATGGGAACCTTTTGGCTGATGGATCACCTGTTACATGAAGATAGATCAAAGATCCAAAAATGTATAAAGCAGTGAGTCTCTGATTCCTGGGGTGTTCGTTCTGAGCTAGCAGTTGTTATGAACACGTGACAACAAGAAAATCTCTTGGTGGGGTTTGAAGGACTGTTCGCTAGCCAGTGCTTTTGCTGGAGCTAGGGGCTGATGTCTGGTAAGCTTATTAGCATGTGCGTAAATTTGTTTATTGTTTTTAATGTTTTCTCTGAAATGCTTTCACCTTAAGAATAAATGTGCTTTTTTAGAAAGAGCTGTGTGGTAGCTTAACTGTGGCAATTACACTGTTTACTGATTCTAAGGAGAGAAGTAGAACAGGCCTGCTTATGCAGCCTTACTTTTCTGGGGAATTCATAGTGTAGGCAGGGAGCTGTGCAGCATGGAAATACCTATGCCAGGAGAGAAAGATGTGTTTGTCTGCCCAAGAGAGATGACAGCTTGGGAGTTGGAAGCCTAAGAGTGAATGTTCTTGCTGGACCACACAAGGGGAATACAGGAGCAGTTGCCCTGAACTTTGACAGTAGAGCATGGGTTTTTGTCTGGTTTGTCTGCATTATTCTCAATACTCTTCTTTCATTTTTTTCTTTACCAGTAACAGGACAACTTCTGCAGTTAATATGACTGGCAGAATTTCAAGAGAAGTACGGAAGAATTTATCTAGTGAAATACTAGCAGTGAAGTTGAAAGACCTTTCCAAATTCTCTTGCACATTTAGTCTAAACCACCTGTCTGTCTATCAATGCAAAGTCTAAAGAAATAAACTGTTTCTAACATATATATACATAATCATCCATACAATGAGTTTTAGGTGTCAAGTTGAACTTATGCAAAGATTTAAAGTGTGATTTTCTTTTCCTTTTTACACTCTTCACAGTTGCCATCATCAGTGGGAATCATAGCAACTCAGGAAGGCTTTTTACAGTTCTCTCCTTTGTTTGTAACAGATCAAATGTGCTTCTGCCACATATACACAGAAAACAATACATACCTGTCTACGGGAACTGCTAGTTCTGTGACTGCATCATAGGTAGGACAGAGCTGCCTGAGCGTGTGTTGCAGATCTTTTAAGCATGGTTCACTGAGCTCAGTGGAAGTGAATAGCCTCTACCAAGAATGGGAAACAGGGAATATGTCTAAATATTACAATATGTTAATATACTGTTAAATAAAAAAACAAAGCGTGTAGCAGAATAAGCTCACCGGGCAGTTTGTCTTTTTTGCTACCATGGAAATTTTTTGTATTATCTGGTGATTGTGGGGAGAGGGGAAGTATGTTCTGCATAGTCTGTCTTGGATATAGGTTAACTGCTGTCAGACCCAAAGTATGGCAAATTTTCTTGGCCTCTGCAAAGATTATTTTCTGTAGCAGTGAGTGTGCATAGTCCAGTTACATTTTCTGATGGCATCCTTGAAATTTGAAATTGCTTCAGAGCCTGCTTGCTCTTTTAATTGTATTATTTTATTATCATTTGTTAATACAATACAAATACACATGCAAACAACTCTTTATTGTACTGGTGTAAATGGCTACATAAAGTTGCAGAGCAATAGAGAATCAGACTCCATATCTTAACAGGCTCGTCAGATCTTCTGCCCACTTTACTCCACTACAGCTTTTTACTTTTTTTCTGTTTGAAAATATACTGTCTACATGCAGCCTTCTTGCATTATGATGATGTTTTTGTAACTTGATTGGTATCAGTGGATTCTAGCCATTGACAAGAATATGTCTCTATGATCCATGCAAGGCCTTGTGGATGCTGGCTGCATTACAGATCAAACTACTCAGGGACAGAACTATGTAAATAATGGGTATTTCTGTTTTCTGGGAGTTCTGAAAAAAATGTTTTAAATCAACCAGAAACAATTTTTTTTCCCCAGCAAATTGAAAGGTGTAAAAAAAAAAGTTTTGGGTGAAACTAAATGTTTTGTTTGATTCAAAAGGAATAATTTCTGTTAGATTTTGAAAATATTTTTGCATTTGAAATTTAAAAAAAACAAAGTAAAAGTTTTTTTGAGTGAAAAAAAGAATGTTTCATTTTGAAAATGTAAAAAATGAAATGTTCTGATTTTTTGGGATTTTTTTAATTACTTTTTTTTTCATTTGAAACAATTCAGTGAAATCCACATGAATTTACAAAATATTTTGGTCATCCCTGTCATAAAAATAAAGGGAAGTGTAAACCCCTTTGAAATCCCTCCTGGCCAGGGGAAAGCTCCTCTCACCTGTAAAGGGTTAAGAAGCTAAAGGTAACCTCGCTGGCACCTGACCAAAATGACCAATGAGGAGACAAGATACTTTCAAAAGCTGGGAGGAGGGAGAGAAACAAAGGGTCTGTGTGTCTGTCTATATGCTGGTTTCTGCCGGGGATAGACCAGGAATGGAGTCTTAGAACTTTTAGTAAGTAATCTAGCTAGGTATGTGTTAGATTATGATTTCTTTAAATGGCTGAGAAAAGAATTGTGCTGAATAGAATAACTATTTCTGTCTGTGTATCTTTTTTGTAACTTAAGGTTTTGCCTAGCGGGGTTCTCTATGTTTTTTAATCTAATTACCCTGTAAGATATCTACCATCCTGATTTTACAGGGGGGGATTTCTTTATTTCTATTTACTTCTATTTTTATTAAAAGTCTTCTTGTAAGAAACTGAATGCTTTTTCATTGTTCTCAGATCCAAGGGTTTGGGTCTGTGGTCACCTATGCAAATTGGTGAGGCTTTTTATCCAACATTTCCCAGGAAAGGGGGGGTGCAAGTGTTGGGAGGATTGTTCATTGTTCTTAAGATCCCAGGGTCTGGGTCTGTAGTCACCTAGGCAAATTGATGAGGCTTTTTACCAAACCTTGTCCAGGAAGTGGGGTGCAAGGTTTTGGGAAGTATTTTGGGGGGAAGGACGCGTCCAAACAGCTCTTCCCCAGTAACCAGTATTAGTTTGGTGGTGGTAGCGGCCAGTCCAAGGACAACGGGTGGAATATTTTGTACCTTGGGGAAGTTTTGACCTAAGCTGGTAAAGATAAGCTTAAGAGGTTTTTCATGCAGGTCCCCACATCTGTACCCTAGAGTTCAGAGTGGGGGAGGAACCTTGACAATCCCAAATCTCTATTTTTCATTGAAAAGAGAGTAGGTTGAAAAATTTTGCCCATCTCTATTGAGGAACGCATTTCTTCTTGAAGTCTGTTCTTAATCCTAATCAGGATTTACACACACTTTGATCTGCACCAGGTGGCATGGTATTCAATATAGAAGGGACACTGTACAAAAAAATAAATTAGGTGATTATGGGGAAAAATGACAACAGATGTTTCTCATAAGAAGTTGGTCAACAGTACAGTCATTATTGTGCTTATCCAAGTGAATGGAATCCCATTAAACTAAATCTTAATTTAAGAAGCCTTAGTTTACCAACTGGTAATGTGTGTATGTGATGTAAAAATTAACATATCAAAAATAATCTCAAACTAACACTGCCAAAACTGAAAGCAAAGAATCTGGCATGTTTTCCATCCTGTACCAGTCTTCTAAGTTAGATATGTGATACAAACAGTATGTTGTCTTCAGCAAGTAGAAAAAATAATTTAAAAACAAACGAACACTATTACATTCTAAAATATAAGTGCTTTCGTAAGTATACTTCATCAGGGTCCTTCAGAAATCTTTCCAGAGTCCCAAAAGCAGTGGAAGAAATAAATGAAATTAATCGGGATGACTAGATGTTCGCTTTGGTTTGATTAATGATGGTCTGCAAAGTAAATACATTGCAGTGATTATCTTACTTTATAATGGTAGTGCTAGTAACTTTGCAAAGGAGTAATTTTTTAAGGTATTCTTTTCATGGGTGATTAAATTCAAATTATTGTGTTTATAACACAGTATAGCAAAAAAGTTTGGTTTGCCCTAATGTTTCAAATTCTGCCTTTGATTTAATGGGGATGCATAGGCCCTGTTGTGAGCCAAAATTCTCGCTCTATTCTTAAATCTAAAATGAGGCTTTCTGGTGTTATATATACAAGACCAAATTGTGGCATGTAGACACTGGCCTCCATGCTAGTCGACCTACTCTGAGCCAACATAAAGGGGGAAATGGGATATGGCTCTGCCTCTTCCAACTTCTCCTCCCATTTTTGGGGCACTGAGGACTCAGTCCTGCAATGTACCGAGTACTCAGATGAAGTTCTGAGCACCCTCACGTTCCAGCGCCTTCAGTGGCAATTGAGGGTCCTCAGCACACAGCAGGAGCGCTCTGCACCTTGAATGCCTGAGCTGTAGCGGAGCAGTACCTATCTGCTCTTCAGTGTATGCAAGGGCGAGAGTTGTAACAGGCATTCCATAGACCACACACGTAGCACAGCTCGGAATAATTTTGACAGAACCATTTTCCTCTGGAAAACACGGTTCTGTCAAAATTAAAGCGCTTCATGAAATCACATTGATTTTCCCAAAATTTTGTTTTGGAGAAAAAACAAACGAAAAGCCTCAGCAATACGGAAATGCCCTGTTTTGGCTTTTTCAACTTTTTTTGAATGAAATGGGTTGTTTTTGTTTTTAAGTGACTTTTCCGTTCTATTTTTTAAATTTTGTAGTATATGCTATATTACTGTATAAAATTTAAAAAAGTTTAAATCAAAATGAAACATTTTGATCAATCCAAAACATTATTTTTTTTAATTTTTCCTTCACAGTTAGGAAATTTTCAGGTTTCATTCTGATTCAAAACTAAGCCAAATTTGAAAATCACGAAATCCTTTGGAAAACTGAATTCCTCATTTCAGGTCTACATACATGCATGGGGCTTTGGTGTGTGTGTGTGTCTGTGGAGGGGGTGAGACGTGTGGGGTGGAGTAGGTGGCATTCAGGAGTCTGTACTGTGTGTGGGGTGGGGAGAAAGGGGTATTCTGAAATCTGTGTGGGATGGGTTGGTACGTATGGATGTGGGGACACTTTGCTGAACGGCCCCTATGCAGGACCTCAGCACTCTGCTTGTGTCATGCAGAGCTGGCAGCAACTTGAGTTGAGCTCTAGTCTGCAGGGGTGGGCATGGGTCGTAATTTCCATAGTACACGGAGCCCTCAAATTATTCAATCTGGGCCCAGTGGGGGGGGGGGCAGCTCAGAGCAGAAGAGGGTAAGAGGGCAGGTGTGAAGTGAAACTGAGGTGAACAGGTACCATGAAGGATGAGGAGGGAGGGAGTTGCAGCGAACAACCAGTCAGCACAGAGCAGAGGAATTCTAGTAAAACGGTAGGAAGTGTCTAAAGGTCCTTGCTGCTATGACTGCTTCTGTATCTGCTCCTGCCAGCTGGAGTCGCTGCTTGGTTCCTCCCTGTAGTTTTCTTCCAACTTAGGTCACATAGCAAAGGGGAGGGGAGACATCACCTAGATCATAGTTTCCCGAGAGGGTGGCCCCAGCGAGTCTGCATTTTAATCCTATACCCCAGTGCAGCAGTCCCTGCTTTGGCTGCTTCTGCAGCTGAGTTTACTGGCCAGGGTCTCTGGCTGGATTGGGTCTCACATGGAGAAGAAAATATAAGATGAATGGTTAATAGTAATTATAAATAATTATAATGGTTTTATATAGCATAGTTGGTCAGTCAGAGTGAAATGGTGTTTATCTAATAACATATGTGTGCATGATGGTTTGCAAAGCCCATAGCACCAAATAATTCTTGGACACTATACCCCATATGCTTCCAGAACTAAGGAGCTTAGGGGAGATTTTCTGAAGCATATTTGAAGTATATTTGAAGTGCAAGTTATGCTATGAAGTCCCTTAGATGATTTTGATAATGCTAATGCCTGCATTCTCAATTAGGCATTGCAGTAATTACTGTACACTTTGGACTTTTATATTGTATAGCTACACGTACGTGTATACTCTCATACAGAAAGGAAACCTAGAACCTGTAGTGGTGTAAAAAGCCCTAGGCAAACAGTGTCAGGATTTCCTTTACCTGTCCAGGTGAAACGATCAGGAATCAAATGCAGAGCGTTGGTGTTGTAGGTTCCTTCACTTATGGAACTTCTTACTGGAAGAGGTCAGAATTAGTCCAAACCTGATCAATTTCAAAATGTGATTCAAAAGACATCTTTTTTTTTTTTTCAAAAGCCAACCAACAACAAGTGAAAGAATTAATGGAAAAAAACCCATCTAAAAACATTTTTAAAGAGTATATGTGGCTGAAGTCAGAGTTAGCAAAAAGTGGTGACCAGCATTTCAGATCTAGTGCCTGAAGTCAAGCACCTAAATTCATATTTTGGAGCCTAACAAGGAAACATGACTTTCAGAGATGCTGAGCCCTCCAGGTACTATTTACCATTTTTCAGCACTTCTTAAAAAATGGCCTGCTTTTTTTGTCACATAACTTTTGTCATTAAAGACAAAACTCTATGTGAATCCTAACACTTATTCTGTGCATTTTCTATTATCATTACTATTTATTAACGGTAGATGATTATCTATTTCTATTTTTTTACAGATGGCTTTATATAGTTTTTAAATCTTTTTTGTCTAACTGTTTTCAATAATCTGTTTTATCTTGATCCATTAAGGGAAAAAAATGTCCACTTGACTGAATCAAAAATATAGTTAATCCAAATCTAAATTATTTTAAGAGTCTAGTACATATAACCATAATGTACAAAGATAGAATTTATAATTTGTAAGAGATAGTAACTTTGAAGTTGACATTTCTTTTATATAGCAGTGATTGCTTCTGCAGATACTGTGTAAATGGCATATTATGCAAAGTGAAAGTTTAATTATAAGGGGAAACTTCAGTTGAATACTTCTGTTTGATTAATAATCTATCAGCAGATAACATCTAATTTGAATTTAGATGTAAGCCAAACAACTCATGTTGAAACATTTGCTGTCAGCCGAAAAATCAGTGACACAAAACTAAGCTTTACTTTCCCCTTCTGTGTTTATAATATCGGTTCACAGGCAATTGAGTAGGGACAGTAACCTCGTTGCATAGATTTCTACTATGTGCAGAGTTTAGAACATAGAGCAAGGCAGCCAGTATAAAGGTTACAAAGTTCCCACCCTCCTAACTCTCAGCTGCCTTTCACTATGTTTTCTCATCTGCCTCCTTAGTGGGTGCAACACTAGCCACACGGTTAGCAAGAGAAAACTGTTCTATTGCCCACCAAAGCGTATTGAGATATGATGAATGCTGCAATTTGTGAGGCTAAGTGTTGCCTCTCTGTCTCTCCTAGTCTCAATCATGCAGAAGATGGCACCTCCAGAAGCACAACATTCCTCAACACGCCATATTGCGCTGTTGATTCAAATATTGTCCTAAATAAAGAGTCCCACCTACTGAATAACCAAAACAACTTCCTTCAGCTTTTAGGGTTCCCTTCGAGGTCTCCCATCCAAATAGCAACTTGGCTTAATATTTCTGGTTTATGAGATCTAATAGGGTCTAAGCCTACATGATATAGATATCATGCTGCCTCATTATGTACATAAATTAATGGGATCCTATTTCAAACACCAAGAAAAAAAAGGCCCTGAAAATGCAGTAAGGCATACCATACAGCATCAGTTCTCAACGGGATGTGGGGGGAAAGGGAGGGATGTTGAACTCTCTAACGGGGCATGGCAAGCCTTCCTACTCAGTCACTGGGTCACAACACCACTCACTTAGATTTGGCCTGGCTGCTCCTCCATCATGATGGAGGTGTGGCTTGGCTATATTTGAGTGAATGACATTGTAATCTCGTGGTGCCCTCTAGCATTCTTCAACGCTTAAATTGAGAAATACTGCCCTGAAAAGTTTGTGGATATTAAGGTATGTGAGTTTAAAAGCCTGTGCATGGTTAGACATCAAGATCAAAGGACTGATTTATTTAAAGTAGAATCCTCTGTACTGGAATCAGTATATTAATGGCCCAATTCCATCTAGATTATATTGGAAAGTTCCATTTTGTAAGGGGAGAGGGAGAGCGCCAAGTTTTAAAAAAAAGGAAGGTTAGTGGGGCGTAATTCAAAACCGGTTGAGAACCCATAGCATAGAGTAATCATTTCCCTTGAGTATGATTACATAGATTTTGTGGGTTATGTTCAAGATATTAGGATAGTGCTTGTAAAGGTGTATATGTTCCTACAAAGAATAAGTACTTCTTGAAATGGTCATATCAAATCTGTGTAGCTCTTTCTTTTCTTTTTCTTCCCTTTCTTTTTGTTTTTTCAGTAAAAATGGAAATAGAATGCTTATACATTTAGAAGTGTATGGCTGTATTCACAGTGAATAAGAATAGTCTGATGTTACTCAATGTCATGGGGGTGAGGAGACGGAGGAAGAACTTGCTTAACTTTTCAGTAGGTGATTGAATGTATATTATGGCAGAGAGATCATTTTAAATTAGCATTCTGTACATTTAGGAGAGAGTATATTTTTGCTCAAACATAAATTGCCTCTGATCTGAACACATTTAAAAAACCCAATCTTAATCTTAGCAATGAACATTTCAGAAAGTAAATTAATATCTTGAAGGGAAAGAAATATAGTATTTTAGAGCAGCACCCATTATTGTCACTATAATTATGGCTTTGTCAGCGTTTCCATGAAAACCCTATTTCTGAGGAGGGTTTCTTTTTTTAAACCCTTTTCATAACAAAATTTAGCTCTGCCTGAATCTTGGCAGACAAAGTCTCAGCCTGTTGGTTTTTTTTAAGATACATTTTGAAATAAACCATTTTGACTTTTCTTCTGTGAAATATCACACAAAATAAGTTGAGTTTTATATAGGCTTTATGAGCTTCTCCAGAGTTGCTGCACTGAAGATTTTCATTAGCTTATAACATGGAACAATTGTGCGTGGAGTTTAAAGAGCACACACCTTTCCCCTCTGACATTATCACTCAGCTGGGTCCAGGTCGCGCCCTAGGGAGCACTTCATTGCAACCTCTAGCCACCCCTCTCTGTGGAACAATTGTCAGGCTTCCAGTGCTCTGGGGAGGTCTAGCTGGGCTGACCCTGTCACCAGAAGAGGTGATCTGTTAGCTGGAAGGTGTGGCCAGCTGCACAGCAAACCAGCACACATGCTGCTGTTTTCAGTAAATATTACATTATTTTTTTTGTAAGACAAGTGCCATGAGCCCTGAATCATCTTATGTCTTATACATAAGAACATACTGGGTCAGACTAATGGTCCATCCAGCTCAGTATCCTGTCATCTGACTTTAGATAAGCTATTACCAGCTGGACAGTGGGGTGGGAGGAGGTATTCTTTCATATTCTCTGTGTATATATAAAGTCTGCTACAGTTTCCACGGCATGCATCCGATGAAGTGAGCTGTAGCACACGAAAGCTCATGCTCAAATAAATTGGTTAGTCTCTAAGGTGCCACAAGTACTCCTTTTCTTTTTGCGAATACAGACTAACACGGCTGTTACTCTGAAACCTGTCTTCTGACTGTGGCCAGTGCCAGGTGCTTCAGAGGGAATGAACAGAACTTAACACAATTCTGGCATCACTTCCCTACCTGCTTCCTATTCGCCTCCTACCCAAAGGGGCAGAATTCGGTTAGTAGCTAGATGTATTATAGTGTTTTTTGGGGGAGGAGGTTAGCCTTCTAAGCATCAGGTTACCTCTTGCATGGCCATGTTAGGGTCAAGTCACAGCCTTGCCGTTGATTTCAGTGGTCTATTTCCATTGTAGAACAACGCTGATTTCAGTTGGGCTCCACAAGGGAGTAGAAATCTGCCTGTGTGAAGCAGCTACAAGATCAGGACCCAAGAATGTGTTGGCTACATGGCAAAAATCATCTGTAAGAACTAGAAACTGTTTTTAAAGAAAAACAAGATAGACAGTATCCCCATTAACAACTATGGGGAAGGCCTTAAAATTGCACGATCAGCAATTTTATGTGCATACAATGTTGATATAAGAATAATTAGAAATACAAAATTCAGATTTTTCTTCTTTTCTCTTTTCTTTCTATTGATTTCCTTTATATTGAAATGGATTTTCTGGATGTAGGGGGCATGTCTGCATCTAGATTTTTACTGTTATGTTACTGAAAATTATACACTTTTTGCCACGTCCTCTGGCACATGGGACAAATGTGATGCAGATTCTAATTGCATTTGTTTAATAATGATTCATAAATAATAAAAACTAGTAGTAAATTATAAAAAACAATGTGATTCAAATTTCTAAATGAACAATTAGCCTGAGAGAGTGAAATAGAGTTAGGAGGAAATATAAATCCATCAGAGGAAAGCTGAGTATTGAAGGCCAGTATGACCTTTTTCTCAATAGAGAACTTCATTCTCTTCTTGTCCTCTGAGTTAGACCTCTGCTGAAAAAAGTGTCTTGGGACCTAAATCACGGGTAACTCTATTGAAGTCAGTGGAGTTATGTAGGCAGAAAACAAGTATAAAGTAAGTGAGAGAAGAATTAGGGTATCTGTTTGATTAGGATAAAGTTTCTGAGGTGGAGTTAAATGGGAGAACTCACAAGCTTAAAGTTAAGCATGTGCTTAAATACCTCGTTGATCAGGACCTTTCTAAGGGGTGAGCAAGATAAAAACCAGGAAAACAATTCTTAGAAAAGTAAGGGAAGATTTTGATATTCAGGTATTTCTTCTATTGCTTGTTCCAGGTAATTAATCCAGTGAAGAGTAATTGTCATAATGACACAAAAATACTATTTTCTATACAGAAACCTTTACTGTTTAGAAATTCTATTGACACTACAATTAATGTAGTAAAAAAAAAAGATAAGATTAATCAGAACAACAACAACTATAATCAAGAAATCTAAATACTGTTTTACTCCATTGAAGAAGTTGCAGGAGTTTAGTAACTGCTAGGATTTGGTCTCATCATAGGGTCTAAATTAAGTGAGAAAATTCTGAAGCATTGTCCACCTCCGTGGGTGGAGTTTTTCTCCCAGCGGAGGGTATATAAATCATGGATCTGGAAATCTGCTGGGAAACCAGTTCAGACATAGAAATTTGGGAATTCTAACAGCCAGTCAGACCTTTCAGAAGACTTCCCAGGTCCCTTGGCACCATGTCTCCCTCAAGCTGTTCACAAGACCTGATGAGGACATGGTTTTCCTGACCCTCAACAATTTTTGAGATACGGAAAATTTTTCCCATCATGGTGAAAAGTAAAAATCTCTAAACATCCCATGATCTGAACCCCCCCTCCATCTAAAATTTGGATTGGGTCAGTCAAAACATTTTGTTTCAATTTCAACGTATGAGTCTTATTATTTTATTTATTTATTAATTATTTGTTATTAACTATAACTGGTTGGCACGCATTCAGTTCCATCAAGGATGTTCTCCAAGGAAAAATCAGCAAGGCAACTCTAGCCAACCTCTTCAATTCAACAGTACTGCTGGCAATGTTGTATGGCAGAGAAACATGGGCACTGATGAAGATAGGGGAGCAACAACTGTCTGTCATGGAGGGGGTGATGAAGTGATAGACAAAAACGTGGAGTACAGGACATTGTTGTTGGAAGCAGGTAGAGTAAAATGTGATAGGCCAGACATACAGCTAGGCTCACAGACAACCGATGGACTACAGCTGTCGCTGAGTGGTACCCACGGAAACTGAAACCACCACTTTGCCGACCTCCAAGACAAGAGAAGAATGGAAGACATGTTGTGATCGGTGCAACCTATGTGAGGGATGAAGGTCAAGGTGATAATGAGATTAAATTGTGAAACGCTGAAAAGCTCTCATAAATTTTTTTTCTTCATTTATATGTTGACAATTTTCAAATGTTTTTATTTTTTTTCTATTTGAGAAATGTATCGAAACTGAGCCTTCCCCTCCTCCCCCCCTCCCCCCCGCCAAAAAAATCAGTTTCAACGAATTGGTATTTTCCAGTTAAAAATTCTTTGAAAAATTCCCAAAGAGTTCTACGGCTGACTATGCTGGCCTGGTCCTGCTGTAGGTGACCTCAGGATTCCCTCGTGCCCTGTGGTTTCCAGTTTGTGAGTCCATCTTGCTGATGTAGAACAGGGAAATTGTAAATCTGTTGAACCAATGTTTTACTTTGTGTTCGTTATACATGTTTGTCATCAGTAAGCACTAGCACTTGGAGACTAAAGAACAACACCATGCTTCAGCCTGAAATGTTTTACTCTTAGGGAAACTGAGTTGCATCATACCATCCTTGACATTTCCTACACAGCTGACCCTGCATTTCAGTGCAGGAATAGAGGCTTACTCATCTTCTGCAGAAATCCTGAAAGAAGGAGAAAATGGAGAGAGTAAGGTGGTAAAAAGAGAAAAAGAATTAGAGAGGCGAATGCAAACATAGTGCCAAATTGAATTAAAAGGAAAGGCAAAGACAGTGAAGAGAAAAGAGACTGAATCAGAAAGTGGAGAAGATGTACAAAGATGAAGAGAAACAGAAGGATACAGAGAAACAGAGAGATAGAAAACAGACAGATCCTGAAAATTATAGACCCAACCCGTTAGTTTAACCTCAAAATGGGGTAATTTACTAGAGCCAATAATAAGGCAATCAAACTGCAGGCAACTTGAAGATAACATGGTAATGCATTCACAAAACTGTTATCAGGTTAAAAATATCCTTTTAGTTACAGTAATAATATGGGCGGGCAAGGGAATATAGAGATACATTTGGATGTCAGTCAAGCATTTGGCATCTTTCCACATGGGATTCTTTTAGACAGTTTGGAATAGTGTGGTATGGATACAGAATGAACGGGAGGTTCATAAACAAAATAATTATTGATAGTTGTACATCAAATTAGGGAAAGGCTTCAAGCCTGGTGTCAAGTCTTGATGGTTCATTTTCATATTTTCATAAAAGATTTGGAGGAAAGCGTGGAGAGTACACTGCTGCTGCTAAGATTTGCAGTTGAAATTAAGAGTTCAACCCAGTGAAGCTGTACCTTTTGATTAGTCCTGTTGTTTTGGGAAAGAATGACTAGCAGTCTGGAACATATATTTTAAATACTGCAGTAGCTGAAGGAATGTATTGAAAAAATTGAATAGTTAAGATTTGATGTATTTCAAAAAATCGAATAAAAATGTAGTCCCATGGTTTCATTTTGAAAACAGGGAAATAACAAGGGCTAATAACAGTGTGATGGCAGTAGGGGGCAGTGTGGATTTCCACAAACTACCCAGGGAGCCTTAGGGAGCTCCCTGATTGCACTAGGGGAGAGAAATCTGCAACATTTCTTTAAGAGGTGAAGCATATCCCCTCCCTTCCTGTGTAGTTGGCCAGCTGCTGACTAGTGTCAGTAGGGAAGGAGGAGCTGAAATCTGTCTGCCTACTTCTCGTCCCCATACTAGTGAGTTGCATTTGGGTGGGTAATGAGGGAGCAATTCTGCAAGAGTCCTTCCAAAATGTAATTAACTCCCGACCTTCAAAGATCACATTTTATAGCACACGTAGCATGCTATCATTCAGTTAACAATTGAGTGGAATTTTTGGGGGGTGAGGTTCTAAAAACATTTGCCAGTACAGTACAGGGTTTCCCTCTCTACCAAGATTCATAAAGTTTGAGGGCTACCCACCAAAATAACATTGATATGTGACTGAAAAGAGCATAAAATTTGGAAATTAAAAAAAAAGTGTGTTGGTTAATTTGGGTTACTGTAAAGGTGGAGAAAGGGGGTTAGTAGGGAGGGGTTTGAAAATGTAAATATAAATGTGCACGTCATGTTTTAAGGAGTCCCAAATCTCACAGTCCCTGCCAATGTTAAAAAAACATTCAACCTAGTCCTTCTCACAAATGATCAGTGCCAACTTTGGAAGCAGAGAAGTACCATGTATGGAGTGATGGAGGACTCTGAGAATACAAGATAACAACAAATGAAGACTGGTTGTCTTTCTAAAAGATACATTTAGCTCAACCAGAAGTTATGGGCATGATGCATAAATCACTGGGTGAAATTCTATAGACTGTGTTTTGCAGGAGGTCAGATTAGATGATCATCATGGTCATTTGTGGCTTTAAAATCTATTAATTTTAAGAAAGCTAAGCACTACTCACAGTGTTCAGACATGGCGCAGTAACTATAATACCTGATCTATGTTTAGGCCTTGAAAGCATCAGGAATCACATACTTATGGTCACACTTGTCTGTTTCCTGCCTTTTTGGATATGTCATATCACAATACCTCAGTAACATACCTAGTCTTTGGCTTATAAACAAGCATTGTGCATACTTTGTTTAATCAAACCCTTAAATTGCAGTTAAAATTTATCTCGAGTTATTAAACATGTTTTCCCTTGAATGCAAGTGGACACATTTCTGTAAAATATTCATGAACTTTGCAATTTAAAAAGAATGAGCTTCGGGGGGAATAAGCATTCTCTGCTTAAATGGCAAAGAATTGTGAGTGTAAAATGCTACTGTTTTGATTGGGTAGTGGGCTAGTGTTTTACAGCTAGTTTGCACTGGTGTAAAAGGCTATACAAGGTACAGGGCAATGGAGAATCCTAAAAGTTCTATAATTTTTTACATCTTCATTGCCAGTTATTGTTCATATTCATCATTATCTTTTTTTAAAACTAAGCTCAGTGTGGCAGTTTTCATTTAAACCTTTGTTTTCTTTTCTTTATTCTGACAAAATAGGAAAGGGGAAATAAATTCTCAAGAGTGCTGATTAACCAGTGACAGCCATGTGAACGCTGTGGGGTACTGGCACATAGTATGTGAGGACAGGGGTTTGGGGGGGGGAACAGCTGCTATTTGCCTAACTTTAAAATGAAATCACCGGATAATACTTTTATTAGATCTAGAAACAAACATAAAACAATTTTAAATAGTCATGTGTTTGTTGTTGTTTTTATGGTTTTGTTAGGATAAAACATCCATAAAGGCATTTTCATTGTGGTTTTTGAGAAATAAGGAGAAATTACAGATAACTTCATTTAGAATCATTTTCGAATGCTACAAAAGTAAGGTAAAAGTTACTATTTAGTGGCTGTGCAATGTCCCAATGGCACGGAAAAGGTAGCCAAACCAAATAGATTCACAAATGATATGGTATGTAACATAAAGGAGAAAGGTAGAATACTCTCATCGCTCGCGGTGGGAGATGAGCAGTGTATCATGATGATATTCCTGTAGCTCTGTCATCAGACTCTTTAGAGTATGTGTGTTTTCAGGGGTAGAAGAATAATTCCAGAGACATGTTGGCCACACAAACTAAGCATGAGGTCAAGAACAAGGAATTCCTGAATTTTTGTCCCAGCTCTGCCACTCACTCTTTGTGTGGCCTTGGACAGGCATTAACTTCTCTATCTTAGTTCCCCTTCTGTAAAATTCAGATTATACTTATTTCTCTTGTGACAGGTTCCCCCTGGGGTGCAACCTGGAACTGGGGTACCACTGAGCCCCTTAACCCAACAAACTGGGCACCCTCTCACACTGTGCTGCTGTGATAAGCTTCAGACCTGCTCCCGGTCCCACACTTCCACTCGCATTCACATAGGTAGGGACACACCCAGTTGCAGTTACATGCAGTGGTGAGCTGGAGCTGGTTCGCACTGGTTCACTAGAACCAGCTGTTAAATTTAGAAGCCCTTGTAGAACTGGTTGTTCCGCGAGGGACAACCGGTTCTAAAAGGGCTTCTAAATTTAACTGGCCAAAAGTGGAGCCTTGGACGCTGATTCCATGGGTGCTCCAGCAGCTCCCCGGCCCCAGCTGACCTCCACCTCCGCCTCCTCTCCTGACCATGCGGCCCCTCTCTGCTTCTCTGCACCACCCCCCTCCCCCGGCTTCCTGTGAATCAGCTGTTCGTGCGGGAAGCCGGGGTGGGCTGAGAAGCAGGTGGCGGCTTCTCACTCAGGCCCAGGGAGGCAGAGGAGGGGGGGATGCGAGGAGGGCCACCCGCGCTGCAGCAGGTAACCCGGGCGGGTGGGAGCGCGCAGGGGAACCGCTCCCCACCCCAGCTCACCTCAGCCACCCTCGGCCTGAGCAGGAAGCTGCCTCCTGCTTCTCAGCCCTCCCCGGCTTCCCACCGAACAAATGATTCGCGGGAAGCCAGGGGAGGGAGGAGCGCGGAGAAGCAGAGTGGGGCAGTGCATTCAGGGGAGGAGGCGAAGCAGAGGTGAGCTGGGGCTGGGCACTGGACAAGGAGCTGCCGGTAGGTGCTCTGCACCCACCAAATTTTCCCCTTGGGTGCTCCAGCCCTGGAGCACCCACAGAGTCGGCGCCTAAGGCGCCACTGTTGATGTGATCAGTGGGGGGAGCAGCCGCTCCCCCGCCCCTAGGAGCCAGAGGGACCTGCCAGATGCTTCCATGTAAGCACCGCCGGGACTCCCCACTTTGCCCCCCAGCAGGTCCCTCTGGCTCTTGGGGTGGAGTGGGCACCCACTACGGTGGTCCACGAGACCCTCCTGCCTGGTTCTGGGGGCAGTCAGGGGACAGGGGAGGGGGGTGGATGGGGCAGGGGTCCTGGGGGGGGCATCAAGGAACGCAGGGGGTTAGATGGGGCAGGAGTCCTGGGGAGCGGGGGCGGGCAATGACCCCCTCATGGGGTGAGGAGGGAACCGGTTGTTAAGATTTTGGCAGCTCATCACTGGTTACATGCAGGCTCTCTGCATGAACCAACAATAGAAAGGCCACAGCCAAGGTAAATCCCAGCTCCTCAGACATGCATCCCCTCTGGAGCATAAACCTAAAATTATATTATCTTGTGCTGCACAGGAAACTGTACAGGGAAAGCTTATAGAGTCCCTCCTCCCGCTCAATGTGGAGAGGAATATGCAACAGCCTTTGCCCCTTGAGCTATGATTTTCCACGCACGTCACTCCAACTCACTGGTTTAGATTAAAACATAAAATAAATTTATTAATTACAAACAGATAGATTATAAAGTGATAGCAAACAGATCAAAGCAGATTACCTAGCAAATAAAAATGCAAACTAAATTTAGGATACTAGAAAGATAGGATATGAATTAGCAAATTCTCACACTGGCTGATGATACAAGCAGGCTGTGGATTTTTAAGGCACAAGCTACACTTGCTTTGCAGCTTGGAATCCTCAGGTTTTCATGCACAGGCTAGAAATCCTTTTAGCCTGGGTCCAGCATTTCCCCCAGTTCAGTGTTTGTTTCTCAGGTGTTTCCAGGTGTCTTCTTGTGTGGGTAACAACGGATGATGTCACTCCCTGCCTTATATGGCTTTAGCATATGGCAGGACCCTGTTGTCCCAAACCTCAGTTTGGGGAAAAATCCTGACATCCCGAGATGGAGTCCAAATTATTACAATTAATTCTGTATATAATGTATTATTTCAGTGGGGATTTTGCCTTAGAAGGAATAGGGTATTTGTGCAATCCATGAAAACATGGGGGCCTTTTTTAAGGCAGTCTCCATTTTTACAAACACAATTTTGCAGCTGCAAATTATTGCACATTCAGATATTTGTGGATACAAAGGAGCACACACAGACATCTAACAGCTTGGTTTACTCTGGTGTACTCAGGAAGCTGCCATGTCTTGTGGCACCAGGAGGGGGCAGTCAGGAGACAAGAAGCAGGGAGGGTTGGATAGGGCATGGGAGTCCTGGAGGGCCTGTCAGGGGACGGGGGTGTGGATAGGGGTTGGGGCAGATGGGGAACAGGGAGTAGGAGGGTTGGATAGGGGGTGGGTTCCCGGCGGGGGGCAGGAGGTGGCAGTCAGGGGACAAGGAGCAGGGAGGGTTGGATAGGGCGTGGGATTCCTGTGGGGCCTGTCAGGGGGCAGGGGTGTGGATAGGGGTCGGGTCAGTCAGGGAGCGGGGGTGGGGGGTTGGACAGGGGGTGCGGTCCCGGGGGCAGTCAGGGGACAAGGAGCGGAGGAGTTAGATGGGTCAGGGGTTCTGAGGAGGACAGTCAGGGGGCAGGAATTGGGAGGGGGCAAATAGCGGGTGGGGGCCAGGCTGTTTGGGGAGCACAGCCTTTCCTACCCAGCCCTCCATACAGTTTTGCACCCCAATGTGGCCCTCGGGCCAAAAAGTTTGCCCACCCCTGCCTTAGAGACTAACAAATCCAATGAATCTGTGTTTTCTTTACTAATGCAGAAACACATCTGACTCCCCACCTACCTGTGAATCAGGATGCCCATCAGTGCATCAGCTACTGATGTACATACACTACATGAAAGAGCTCTTGACATCTGGTGTCACACCATATCTTGGAATACCAGGTTGAGAAAGTACAGGTTAGGCAATATCCAATATTAAGCAAACCTTGACACAGCCACAAATAAACTAGTTTTTCATGATTATTTAAATCAAATAGATGGTAGCAATGAAGGAGAAATTGATCTTTGTGCTAGACCAGGTAATCTGAAAGGTAGAAAGCAAGCAGCATTTCCCTTCCCCTATTCCTTCAGGAATAAACTGTGAAATATATTTGAAAATGAAGTTTAATTTCAATTGAAATTCTTAATTTAAGTTTGTTAGCAACCATCCTATTTAAAGGTGCCAATTTGTCATATAGATACAGTATCAGCATTTAGAAATGAAATTCAGTGTCACTTTTAATAAATTCCTATTTCCTTTTATTACATTGCAAATTTTATAGCTGAAGTAAAATATAGAAGGAATTAGATGTCAAAAGTCCTCTAACAGAATATCAAATGCTAAGTATGTTTTTATTCATTTTTCACAATTTAACCCTATTTTTTCAAATAATGTTTTTTGTCAGACTATCCAGGAGAGTTCAGTCAGCATGTCTGACTAATTATTTATTTACTAATTTGATTAGACAAAAGTCTCTCTGAAAATGCTGGAAGGCTAGTAATACCTCACAAGTTACTTCTAAATGTGAGAGCACTCTAAAATGAAGCCATTACTTTTGCTTAAATCGATTTCTTTATATTTATGGAATACAATATGTTTGCTTCCATAATAAAAATCTTCAAGAAAATATAAAAGTAGTACATGTATCATTATAAGTATGCAGAGAAATGGATGGTCTCAGTAGATTTAGTCTTATTGTGTAAACTATTAGAATATCTGCATCTCATCTTTGCAGTTCAGCGTTACAATCAGCAGAAGTCTAATTGCTTGAGAAGCCCTGTGGTCAGATTAGCTATGTTAGTAGCAAATGGAAGATTAAAGAGTTATGTATTGCATTTTGTCATTAACACAATTACTATAAGAGACTCATTCAAATGGAATAAAGAGAATATGACAATTAATACAGATGGAGGCTTAAAAAGGGCTGCCTGGGAATGCTGAAATATCCAGGTTCTTCTGGACTGAAGTTAGCAACATGCTCATTCAGTATGAGACCTAAACATATTTTCCTATGCATGTTGTTTCACTTTGGAAAAACACCTACCAAGTGAAAACAGTTTCTTATACCATCAGGCAGCTGACATTCTGGGAAACGCTATGGCTAGCTTATCACAGTTAATGATGGGGAAGAGTTAAAATTCCTGCTGTCAAAGCCAATCACTGGTAGCTTGACCTACTATACCTAGTTCCAAAAATGGTCTGGGTCAGGTATTTGCTACCAAGCAGTGCTTAGGTATCTTTCAATAGCACAGTCTCATAACTTGAATAGCAAAAATCTCAGAAAAATATGAAGAGACAGAGATCTGTCTACAGAAAAGAAAGCGTAATGGGTTTTATTTAATTTGTAACCCTCCAAATACATTCACAATAAAGCATATTGCACGCAGTGCAAATAAACAAACAGTAGCACACAGAGACTTGTATTATTGTATGCTACAGTTGTAGCATTGTGCTTATACCATGCTCGACTGTTGCTAGTCAATGTGGTTAATAATAACATGCAACACGAACAATTTAAATACAAAAGGTTTTCTTAACAAACACCAGCTCTTAAAATATTATCAGACCACCCGGAGTTTGAATGTAAACTCCATTTCTCTTTGTGTTCATTTAACACTAAGTAAATTTAATTGGGATGGGAAATGCACATCATTAGCACGCTATGCAGATTCTGTTGAAAAATGGTCCTTTTTATTATTTAGAGAGAGACCTGAGGTCCACACTTAACAGTGTGCTCCAAATTCCTGCCTGTATTTTTGTATGCAGTTAGGGTCTGTTCCTGCACCACCAAAGTCAATGGAAGTTTTACCATTTATTTCAATCAGAACAGGATAAGGGCTGTCCAGACGGCTACTTAACTGAACCTCAGGCTGAAACAGCAGCTGCAGAACAGCTCTACAGCATGGGGGAGGATGATTTGGAATGTCCATATCCACAGGACAGGCCCAACAAAGAAAATAACAGAACGCCACTAGCCGTCACCTTCAGCCCCCAACTAAAACACCTCTCCAGCACATCATCAAGGATCTACAACCTATCCTGAAGGACAACCCATCACTCTCACAGCTCTTGGGAGACAGGCCAGTCCCTGCCTACAGACAGCCCCCCAACCTGAAGCAAATACTCACCAGCAACCACTAACCCAGGAACCTATCCTTGCAACAAAGCCCGTTGCCAACTGTGCCCACATATCTATTCAGAGGACACCGTCATAGGGCCTAATCACATCAGCCACACTATCAGAGGCTCGTTCACCTGCACATCTACCAATGTGATATATGCCATCATGTGCCAGCAATGCCCCTCTGCCATGTACATTGGTCAAACTGGACAGTCTCTACGTAAAAGAATAAATGGACACAAATCAGACGTCAAGAATTATAACATTCATAAACCAGTCGGAGAACACTTCAATCTCTCTGGTCACTCGATTTCTGATCTCAAAGTGACTATTCTTCAACAAAAAAACTTCGAAAACAGACTCCAACGAGAGACTGCTGAATTGAAATTAATTTGCAAATTGGATACAATTAACTTAGGCTTGAATAGAGACTGGGAGTGGTTGAGTCATTATACTAAGTAAAAATATTTCCCCTTGTTTATTCCTCCCCTCCCTCCCCCCCCCCCCACTGTCCCTCAGAGGTTCTTGTTAACTCCTGGAAATGTGCTGGAAATGGCCCACCTTGATTATCACTTCAAAAGGTCTTCTCTCCCCCCACCCCACTCTCCTGCTGGTAATAGCTCATCTTAAGTGATTACTCTCCTTACAATGTGTATTTTTTTCATGGTCTGTGTGTCTATAAATCTCCCCACTGTATTTTGCACTTTATGCATCCGATGAAGTGAGCTGTAGCTCACGAAAGCTCATGCTCAGATAAATTGGTTAGTCTCTAAGGTGCCACAAGTACTCCTTTTCTTTTTGCATATCCAGGGAGCCTCCACCCTCCCACCATGCACAGTCTGAACTATTTGGGTTTGGTATATAAGGGAAGGTTAATCCAAAGTAGGCTCTGAAAAGACACTGTGCAAATAGCAGCACATGGTTTCATATTTAGTGTCCATATCTGACTCCAAATCAAATTTGCTTAGAAGGTAAAAAAAAAGTCTGGGAGAGCCAAGCTAGAGTTTTTCAGGTTGCTGCAATGTATTAACTAACAAAGATTCTTCAATGACCCTGCTAATGGGACAGGAAGTTGGTATGGTGGGAAGTTTCTGAATTGCTTATATAGGATTTGACTAGCAAGATACAGACCAGACACAAATAAACGATGCCACTTTGCCCATGGAATTTATTATTTCACAAATAAATAGTTTTATAAAATATAAACAACAGTACCAGAGCAAACCAATGAAACGCTTTAAAAAGAAGAAGATATGCAGCCAGATCCTCAGTAGATATAAACTGACATGCTCCACTGAAGTCAATAGAACTACAGTGCTTTGCCCTGCCTGAGGATCTGGCCAGTGGCTTATAATGAGCTAGCCATTGCTTACTGGGAAACCCAAGGAGTTTAATTTGATTTAAATTCCATTTTTTTTAAAGGGCAAAAGTGTGACTTTTTTACAAGTAGTTTGTCAAATTAAAGGTCCTTAACAATTTTTACAACTCCCACAATTGAAATTTTACAAAGGATTAATGGTATGTTTTTCCTCATTGCATATATAATCACTTTGGAGTTTAATCATTTAATTCTCCCCTTTGAATTACGAGAGAAGAATTAAATGTCAAATATGGGTTACTCTGGGTAACTTCCTTCAGAATGTGGAATAGAAAGTCAAAACGTAAAGCAAGTGTGGGAGATATTCAGTGCATAATTATGGGGGTGTCTTTCCTTTTCAATTAGGAAAGTGCTTGGAAAAGGTTTCGGGGAAAATTTTCAAAAGGGCTTGCAGGCCAGATTTTTAAAGGTATTTAGGCTCCTAAAGATGCAGACAGGTACCAAGTGTAATTTTGAAAAGTTCCTAAGCAAATTAGTGCATAAGTCTCACTCATTTCAATGGGGGTTAGACGCCTAACTCACTTGGGTGCTTTTGTAAATCCCACTAGGTGTCCAACTGCAATTTATGGCACCAAAATACTTTCTAAGGGAACCCCCTGTTTGATATCTAAGCCAGCAGCTAAGACATCAGGTAGAGGGGTCTTTTTAGTCACTAGTTATACTGGTATTTGTAAGTGTAACTGCTGCTGGATGGTTGAATAGCAATAATTTGCTTATTCCTATGAATGAATGAATCTTCAATCCATCCTGTGCTCACCACTGTAATGTTAATGGGGCTTCACAATGAAAAGTTCCACCTAATGTTTCCCACCTCCTGTGTCGGGGGAGCCTCTAGGAGTATGTGAATTGTATGCTTACTGTTACGTCTTGAAATTGGCTTCTTGTTGGCAATTCAAGGATTTGGGACCCATGAAGTCAGTCGGAGAACTCCTATAAATTGGTTTTGGATTGGGATTGGTCTGGTTGAGGCTCTCTAAATATATGCACAGTGCAGCACGTTCTCATCTCAGGAATTCTTACACTGCACACCTTCCCCACAGTTAATCTCAGATGGGAAACATTTTGTGTCAATACCAGAACTGGGGTCAGACTTTTCTTTGAAATTCCCTTTCTTGGATGAATGGCGATAGTGTGACACTAGCAAGCTTTGGAATATGATCTAAAACATGTATATTGTCTGATTTATTAGTTTTATTCCTCACAGAATGACCATATGGTTACTAACATTTCCAGAGGCAGCAGGCACCAGTGGTTCTTTAACACTTTCCATTTCCTTCTGTTTCCTTTTATTTGCATGTATGTATCTGTCTTTATATTTCTGGCTAGTATAACAACATAGGTTCTGATCCAAAGGCCACTACATGAGTAGGACATTTTCTGTTCATATCAATAGGCTTTGGATCAGGCCCATACACACTCTAAAACTATATGGTAAATAATACACTTTTCCCCTTCGATTCCCACTCTGCATTTAATCTGCAGCCTTAAAATTCCATCTGCCCTACAAACTGATCCTATTTTAACAATAAAACAAATCCAGGGATCATTAGTTTGGAATCTCCAGGGCACAAATTCCTCCACAGGACAGCTGAAGTTTTAAGGCTCCAAGACTATAGGTAAATCTTTCTTGGTAGTAGAATTTGTATGTGTAGTAACTGATGGTTACTACAGCTAAGAACTACAGGTATGTTAGCAACAACAAGAAAGTCAGGGAAAGTGTGGGACCCTTACTGAATGGGGGAGGCAACCTAGAAAAAGTGGAAGTACTCATGCTTTTTTTGCCTTGGTCTTCACAGACAAGGTCAGCTCCCAAACTGCTGCACTGGGCAGTACAGTATGGGGAGGAGATGAGCAGCCCTCAGTGGTGAAAGAACAGGTTAAGGACTATTTAGAAAAGCTGGACCTGGACAAGTCCATGGGACCGTATGCAATGAATCTAAGGGTGCTGAGGGAGTTGGCTGTTGTGATTGCAGAGCTATTGGCCATTATCTTTGAAAACTCGTGGCGATCAGGGGAGGTCCCAGACAATTGGAGAAAGGCAAATATAATGCCCATCTTTTAAAAAGGGAAGATGAAGAATCCGGGGAACTACAGATCAGTCAGCCTCACCTCAGTCCCTGGAAAAATCATGGAGCATGTCCTCAAGGAATCCATTTTGAAGCAGTTGGAGGAGAGGAAGGTGATTGGGAACAGTCAACATGGATTCACCAAAGGCAAGTCATGCCTGACCAACCTGATTGCCTTCTATGATGGGATAACTGTGTCTGTAGATATGGGGAAAGTGGTGGATGTGATATACCTTAACTTTAGCAAAGCTTTTGATACAGTCTTTCACAGTATTCTTGCCAGCAAGTTAAAGAAGTATGGATTGGATAAATGGACTATAAGGTGGATAGAAAGCTGGCTAGATCATCGGGCTCAATGGGTAGTGAGCAACGGCTCAATGTGTAGTAGGCAGCCGGTATCTGCAGAGATTTTTAAGGCTCAGCTTGACAAAGCCCTCGCTGGGATGACTTAGTTGGGGTTGGTCCTGCTTTGAGTAGGGGGTTGGACTAGATGACCTCCTGAGGTCTCTTCTAACCCTAATCTCCTATGCTTTTATGATTGTATGATTTGAGTGAGAAACAATGTAAGCACTTTGTTGTATAAATTACACACAAAATCACAGATGCGGTGTATAGTTCATAGCTGAAGGCTCCATAAAGGTATCTGCTTTTGTTTCTGGATAGATAAGTAAACAGGAGTTAAAAAAAAACCTACTAAGGTAAAAGGAAAAAGAAAGCTTACACCATTGTAGATGCGTGGTTAGACATTTCACTCTGGTTTACTATAGTGCTAAATGTTATCACTAAAGTGTGTTTAACCTTGAAAGTGCTGCTAAAAGATTTCAGTGAATATATCCTATAAAGTATCTTATATATTGTCCCTGAGGATAATGAAATAGAAGAGGCCAAGAACTATTGACCTATCATGTTTATCAACCATGTACTAAATGTTTGACTCTGCCTTAGCTTAAATCACTGACTTTCTCACAAATGATTATGGGCTTATAGCAGAAGATCAACAAATATGCAGTAAGATGTCACAAGGTTTTGAGAGTCAACTTGTAATCCATGTGGTGTTCCGGAGTGAGTGATTTAAATCGATTATACCAAAGACTGTGGCTTAGTGTAGCATAACTGGTTAATGGAAGTCCTTAACCTACATAAGAAAAATGCTGTACTTATTAAACCAGTAAATGTCCAAGACTGTGAATACCTACACTGTATGTTTTACACCCAGATGATTAGAAATTACTTTTTCAAGTGTAATCCTCAAAATAGAATTATTCTCCTATAAATGCAAGTCAACCCACTCAGCAGAGCAAGCTTGGCTTACAGCTCTTGGGAAGAGGCCTAATACAACACTGATTAGTTATTTTAAACATTCGTAGCTTAAAACCTATACTGCATACTCCAACATGAAGTGACAGGCTTGGAGATCACCAAAAGATTCAGCCAATACGCTGGCATGATGTGCCACCTCGAGTTTAGATGCACCTAAAAGGACTGCAGTATAGTACTTGAAGCCAATGCTACTTGATGGAAACAGGAAAACTGGTGAGTTGACAGATGGGGAATTCTATAAATACATCAACAAAATTTTAAAATGTTGAAAGACAAGGGAACAAAGGTCTAATAAGTACAGAATGAAACTAATTATCAGGAAAGCCATATTAATAGAGGCAACACCATCTGCACTATCAGTTGTACTGAAATGCCTATGACTTACACATCTGATAGAACACTCGGCACCAACTAATGCAGATGCATAACAAAATAAAGACAGTTCTGTTTTGCTGAAACTCATACTCTGAAAACTGGAGTCACCTTTGTCTACTTTGACAAGGCAATAGATGCAGAAGATGAACGGCAGTGTTGCTGATGCCCTTTAAAAATGTCTTAGAAAAAGCACCATCTTGGAAAAAGCAAACTGCATTGGATTTTATTCCCTCTGTTCAGGCTAGAGGAGCCACTGCTAACTTCCTTGCTTGGTGGCAAGGGAAGGGACTGAACCACCAGAGTAGCAGTAGGTGAAAGAATTACGCTTCAGAGACCCCTGGAGTGACATGCTCACCAACAGCCCTCGCTACCCCAATATTAGTGCACCTACTTGCAGTTAGGCAGCATTGTGTGTCAAATAATGCCTGCCTCCTGGATGAGAGCACTAAGGAGACAAAAGCTGGTCCGCCATTATTTAACAAGTATTAGGATCTGGCTCAATTTAACAAGAACTGTGTGATGTTCTGTGGGTGCATTACCAGAGCATCCACAGAAAATAGCTCTCCTGGATACATTCCATTTAGTGTTTAAATAAAAGTGGAAGTAATTTTCTTTTTTAAAAAAGTAACCAGAGAAGACAGAGTAGGAACATTATATAAAGGCAAGACAACAGAAACAGCTATAAAAATCCCTACCAATTACCACCAAATAACACAAAAATTGTCTCAAAACAACAAAATAAGACGAAAGTTGCTCAGACAAAAATCTCTTATCTGCTACTCCCGCCCGCCAATGAGGAGAACCCTGCATTGAAAGGCTGATTCCCCTCCTCCCTCTCAAGTCATATCCTTCCAAAAAGTCATAACCTTAAAAAAAAGCCTCAGACTGAACCAACCCACTGCTTCAAAGGTGCCAGGCTTGATCCTTAAAGGAAGGAGAGCTGCCATTTGCCAGAAGGCAATGTGGTATAACCTATAACTCCTGGCCCACCCTGCAATCAGACACCAGTTAGGATGGTTGGCACCACTTACGTATTATGTGATCATATAATTGAAAACTTTATCCCAAAGCCTGATGCACCAAGGGAACAGAGATAAGGGTGAAGTTAAAGTGCTGAGCTGTCCAGTCGCAAGATTCTCTTATTGTAGTTTTCTACATGGGCTGTTACGGCTGAGGAATCCACCCATGCTTCACTCTTAAGAAGGAGTCTTCACTGCTTTACTGGCCCCTCTGGTCCACGAAAATGACTGGCAACATTTTCCCTGAGCAATAGACAAAAAGGCCATTCACAAAAAGGGGAAATCTGCTGGCTGCCTTACACATGCAGCTCTGAACAGCACACACCTGATTATACAAAGGAGAAGTATTGAAAGAGGAAGTGTTGAATACAGGAGTCCCTGGAGAACAGTGGTTAGCAGCTGCTGAGCTGCAGATAGACTGCAGAATCTTTTTTAAAACTTCTATACAAAGGATTGAAATACCTTGAAGTCGATTGCCAAGTCGAGGCCTCCTTGTTAGAGTGTCCTCGAGAAATGTTTCAAACACTGCTTGGTAAGTTGCCCTTGTTGCTCATTATGCCTTAAGCTGAGCTTCACTCTCATGTTCCAAGGGCCATCTACAATGTAACATACCTAAGAACTCATCATTTTATATGGAATTGAAAAGATCAAATACACAGATGTTTGAGGTCACTTTGTTGAAGAAATATGAAGACATACAGCTTTTTGTCCAGTTTCTGTGTTCTTTAAACTAGGAACAAATCTTCTCCATGTTTTGTACATTAAAGGTTGTTAGCTGGGGAAGTGGGCAATAAATGAGTACTTCAGTGAAGGTGCTCAACCACCAGCATGCATTTAATCTTTTTAATTCTATTTATTGTCTGCAAATATAGCACGAGATTAGATGTGTCCTAGAGAGTTGAGTTTGGTGTGAAGTATTCATTACTTTGTTACAATTCTTTTGAGGTCAACATGAAGTAGTCCCTTGTACTCAATGAATAAATCTTTTATCATGACCTTTTAATCACTCATCATGAAGAAGTCTTTTCTTTTGTACAAAAGGCTACTTCACATTGCCCTCATCAAAGGGGCTAAAATAACATAAAGCAGACACAACAGTGACTGCTACTGAAATATGTTACAATAGAAGAAAATTAATGTAGGTTGACCCAATGGACTAGGACAAGCAACAAGGACTATTAATGGGAAGTCCTGATGTAGGGAACTGGCTGTTAGTTCAATTGTTGTAGATTGCATAGAAGAGGAGGTATTTTAGCTCTATTTTATATTGGGATAGAAGAAAAATAATTTGATTCAGTTAACTGGAGCAGTGGCACCAGCGATTCAAGTCCTAATGGAAGAGCATAGAGGACTCCTAAATCACAAAGCTAAGGAGTTGGATGCGGCATGAGCAAGAAGGAAATTTAACACTAAGATCTAAATCTATCTCCAGTTAGACTGGTGTACCTTATTCCTATGGGCTCAAGTCTCTTCTCACACTGGTGTAAAGCAGGTATAATTCTAGTGAAAACAATAGAACGTGCATTGCTATAAAAAACAATGGAAGTCAGAGCAGAATCTGACCATAAGTATACAAGTAAGTCCTTTTGACGGTATAAATCAAAGTTGGGGCACAGTGAAATAGGTGTACGTCCTAGGCTGGTGGGTGGGTGGGCTGTAACAGTATGACTGATGAGATAGGAAGGGAGAACCTCTTGGCTTTCAGAAGTAGTAGGGAAAGCTGTACACAGAGCTTGAACTTCACACCAGTCAGAGCTTTAGTGACAGGCAGGCAATGAAACACACAATAACCAAGGCAGAAAAACAGGTTCTGAGACAAAGTAACCCCATAGAGGTCCACACAAGTAACTCAGGACCACTGTGAAGTCTCATGCAGAATACACATATGTTTTCACAGTGCTCACCAACATACACACTTCCTGCTGCACCCCATAGGGTGGCTCTGGGTGTCCTAGTGCCCTCAGAGGGCATGATAACAGATTCCATTTGTGCCTGGCTGGTATACGGAAGGTTCAAGGTGAGGAGAATATTTTGTGTCCCACCCATTATATTGCATGATGGCTGGGCAAAATCTATCCCTGTACGTCTGTAAAGCACTTGCCTTTGGGATCTGTATGAATAATGATAATTTCTTGCTCATAAAGAATGTTTTCTAGATCATTAATGATTTGCTTCAGTGTTTTTTTTTTAAATATAAATAACTTACCCAGAGTGAGAGGATGGGTAGATTTGTGAGGAGTGGAGTTAAATACAGGTATAAAATAGGGACACGCTATGCCTCTATTTAGGTGACACCATGGGTCCAGCATCATTAAGTGCCCTCAGCATGTTAGGGATTTGCCAGAAAATTTTGCACTTTCCCTTCTGAAGGAACTGAATTGGTACCAAGGAAGAAAAACTTACACTAAACAACCACATAAAGACCATCTAATGCACCTGCTCTTCCCCCCTCCCTCCAGACAGAACTCCACACAGAGAAATTAGCAGCACCAATACCAAATAACACAACCAACATCCATTGCCTTATTGCGGAAGCTCAGGTATTTAAATACTGGAGCTTCCAGTCAGATTCCTGGGGCAAATTGTTCTTCTGTTCCGCTTGCTCCTTTTATTCTCCATGAAGGCAGTACCTGAACCTGTGTGTTTCATGCAGCTTTCCTTCATAGGTCACAGCAGCCCTTTTCTGTACATGTGTTTTTGAATTACCACACCCATATGTGTCAAGCTTCTTATTCCTCTCTACCCCCCTTCCCCCCCCCCCCCGCTGCTCATTTCTTCTTCCCCTTTGAGGTTATTTCCCTTTCTCTCAGGTGTGCTATTCTTTGATTCTATTGATTTTTCTCCTCTTTCATTCACAGCCTTTATTAAATTCTGTTCAGCTTCTTCTATATTTACTTTTTTTCTTCTGTACTCTTGTCTGGCTTTCCCTTCTTGGCATATGTAGCTCTGGCTCCTTCTCTCCCTTCCTCTGTGTTGCTTACTAGGACATATCTTCTGGTTCAAATCTTTTCTTCCACTCACCTTGTTTCCTTTCTTCCTCTGTCCATCATATCTTTCAGTCTCCCATGGCACATGCTTCTTGCTGCTGCTCCATTCTTCAGGTCTCCTGGGTCTCTTCTTCTCCTCCCCATGTCATTTATAAACAGATATGAAAAGAGCAGCTGATATTTCCTAACTTACTGTTCTGACTGATGCCTATATGAGCCGCATCAGCTGGAGGAGAAGATATGAAATTGAGACCAGCGCCTTTTTTCCCCAAATTGTCTCATCACATATCCTGATTTCCTTTTCTATATGATCATTTTAGAGCAGCTGCAGCTCAGTTCTATGCTGCAAAAACCGGGTGTTTTATTCCATATGCAGTGCACATATTAGTATATATAGCCTGGAAGAAAAAGTATTTCTAATTTAATCTGAGACTCTCACATTCTTTACACACTGGGGAAAAATGTTTTGCCTTGGTAGGCTAATGCATGCTTCTGCAAATAATCCTGTATAAAGCAGTGTGCTCACTCTGCAAATAATCCTGTATAAACCAGTGCAACATTCTCTCTGCCGTCACACAACCTCCTTTACAGAAATCCTAGAAAGTATACAGCTTGCAAAGCCTGGGAACCACATTGCCCCATAGGCTGAGAAGGAGACTGGGCCTTGGCTCCAATCTCCATCTGCACTAACAGAGAGAGCAGGCTGCACGTAGCCCAGGAGAAGGCTGAACCACCATAAAATGCCCTAGGGGAGAATTATGGCTTGGAAAACCCCAATCCCTCCTTCAGCTCCTTCAAGGACAATGTGGCTGTGCGTTGCAACCACCATGGGCCAATAATTCCAGAGCTGAGATTTGACTCAAGTAATATAACTCTCAAGGAATTAAAGATGTGCCCAAATGACTTCTTCCCTAAAGGATGCCTCCATGGAGTGAAACCCAACTAGATCAATTTTGGGGGTAGGGGGAAGAGGGAGCGTCATTTAAAGTATTGGTATCAAGTATCTCCTAAGCCATATCCTGCACATACGGCTGCGGCTTCAGTGAGTGAGTAACCTCCTAAATTGAAGGTTTCCATCTACAATGGAGATAAATACATGGTTTTGTCATGAGAGCTGAATCCCCAGTTTTTCTTATTTTCCTCTTCTTCTATTCCAAATCAGAGTCTGGCTCCTATACATGCATAGTATATTGAGGAGTGGGATGCTGTATAAGAGAAGAAAACAGTCTGTATACAATAAAATCTATTTTAAACATAAGTCAATTTTTAAAGTATATTTAAAATAGATAGCTAGAATGTGATGCTACAGTATAAAGTATTATATCTCATAGACAGGAAGGTGTTATGTGGAATTAGGTAGGGCCTGATTTTGATCTTGCATCAGTTTTACACCAGTGTAACATTGATTTCAGTGGAGTCATACTGGATTTGTAATGGTGTAAGGTGAGTGAGATCAGAATTAGTTCCATATTTTATTTGTATTAAGTCATCAAATAAGACTCAAAAAGAAACATATTTGACATAATAGTGTAACTAATAGAATTTCAAATGACAGCAATCTATTAGGCTTTCAAAAGTAGTAATGTGAAAATTCTATTTTGAATAATTCACTCATCTTAAATTGTTATGTATTCAAAAATGATTGAGCTGCATCTCCACATATCTTAGTTTTTAAATTAGCAGTAAACATCAAGTTTTCACAGCTATTCTCAACTGTAGCTTGTATCATATTATACTGCTGGTGAGTTGAGTTGAGTTTAATTGATTGTGAATTAATTAACACTCTACAGTAGATGTCTTTTTCTTGAGGTAATTAATCTTAGTGAAAAATGATACACAGAGCAGTTGAGGCTCCAGCAGATTTTCTAGATGTGCCTTTTTGTTTAGGCTTACTTGACAGCCTTTTTTCTTGTAGATGAATTAGGTGTCTAGAAATGACTCTTTCTTATATTTATTTTGGCTTGGCAGCATATAGTTGTTATGGCTGGCAATATTTCATACCCAAAAGTGTTAATACTATCCATAAATTATGACCAATGATATACAATGGTTGTTATCAATCATGACAAGTAATTTATCTTGATTGAATCAAATAAATATGATGCTTTGCAAAGTTATGACCTTGTCATTTAACTTCAGTGCTGCAAACACATCAAACCAGTTTGCATTAACTCTTCATAAATGCATATAGAGTTTTAAGAAATAAGATACTGCATCAGTAAAGGCCACAACTGCTAGATGGATTAGATAGGCAGATATCAATACTATTCTATTCTATATAGATTTGTATACTGCGCTCATCACTGTAGTAACTGAACTTCGTCTTGTGATGAATTAACCATGTGACTACACATCTGTCACGTGTTCTTTGCTCTCTCATTCTCTCCCCAATGGGAAAAGCATCTGCGGTGGAGTGTCTTGTTTTAGTAGAGTTTGTTGATGCCAATCTTCGTCCTCAAGCTTTAGGTGGTCTTTTAAGTCTCCTGAGCTCAAACCAGGGAGCTTGAAGATAAGAACTGAGACTTTGAACTTGATTCAAAATTCTGTGGGAAGCCAGTATAGAAAGCAAAAGTGAAGGACCGATTTGCTAGGCTCATGGTAGCCTGTGTTGATGAGGCAATGTGCTGCAGCATTTTGTAATAGCTGAAGGTTTCTAAGTGTTGAAGGTTTCATGCCAATGTACATTGTATTTGCTGTAGTCCAACTCAGAAGTGATGAAGGCATGAAGAAATGAGGCCATGTCAGGATGGGACAGAGTCTCCTAACTAACTGATGATGATAGAAAATGTTACTCACAGATGCTGCTATTTGAGAGTTTACTGTCAGTGAGGAATCCAAGAGTACGCCTAAATTATGGACCAAGTTGGCCAACTGTGGATGTGTACTTTCGACCAAGAAGACTTCACCATGGCTGCATACTGTTCAGAATATTTCCTCTGATAATCTGCATCACCTTTGTGTTGCTCGGATTCAGTTGTAGCCAGCTGTTCTCCATCCATGAACTGAACTACTCCAAGTATTGTGCCATCTTGGTGCATAGTTGTGTGGTCATATGTGATGAAGAATAAGCATATTGTTGGCATTTGACTCCACGTCATCTCACCTGTTCACCTACCGATTGTATGTGAACATTGAAAAGGACTAGAAAGAGAACTGAACCTTGTGGGACTCCACAAGTAAGAAGTGTAGAGGTGGAGGTGCAGTTTCTCATAACTGTGAAGAAATGGGTCCATCCCGGAAGTACTCAAACCATTTGAATGCATTACTCTGGACGCCTGCTATCCCTCTCAGGTGAAAAAGCAGTATCTCACGGTCTACAATGTTGAATGCTGAATGCCTGAATCTAGGTTTTACCAGGTCTAGAATGCCAATTCCTCTAATTAAATCTAGCTTCTCTATGAGCTTGCTCAGGAATGGCAGGTTTGACACTGGGCAGTAGTTTGCTAGAAATAATGTATCCATGGTGGATTTCTTTGGTGCTGGCCAGACTAGTGTTTGAAGGAGGAAGGGAAGATTCCTTCTCTGAATGGTGTTTTGGGCATTTCACTGTGGAGTGGCACCAATTGTTGATATCTCTCTTTTACCTGCCAGGAAAGGCATGGGTCAGAGTCACAATTCTTGTGTCAAAACTCCATTAGTTTGTCAAGAACTTCTCGATGGGTGAATTTATTGAATCCTGGGAATGCAGGTGGCCTGTTGGTTGGTGGGCATATAGATAGAGTGGACCTGAATATGTATGATTTTTTTTCAGCAAAGTAGGATGACAATTCTATTGGCAAAATCTGGTAATTTTTCTTGTCAGTTTCAGGAGATCAGAATAAATATGATGAGACTCAAAACTGAGCAGGAATAATGGTGTTCAAAGAGAAAAATGTCAAACCCCTCTTTTAAAAAAATGATATTGTGGAGTCTTTGTCTCTTTGGTCCTTGGGGGCCGGATCCAGCATTTACTGCTGTCATTGGAAAGATTCCCAATGGTTTCAATGGGCCTTAGAGAAGGCCATGATCAACAAAACCTGATTGTGTGTCACTAACTGTGGCAGTTGTATTATTTAGAGAAGCCCCATTGTCCTCAATGTGACTAGTCATGAAAGCAAGGGCTACTCATATGAATAAGATTTACAAGTCTGGGTCCAAATTCCTGCTGAATACCACTTTCATTTGTTAACAAAATACAGTTGTTTTCTGCTGATCATGGCTTTGATCCTGCAAAACTTTTGATCCTGTGTTGTTATCATTGAAGCCTGTGGGTGCTTAAATTTAAGCCCATGCTGAAGTGCTTTGTTGGATTGGGGTCCAAGCCCCAGTTCAACAAGGTACTTAAGCATGTTCCTCACTTGGAATACTTAGTAGAGCCCGATTTAAATCAGTGGGGCTACTCGGGTGGTTAAAGTTAGGCATGTGCTCAAGTACCTAGCTGAATCATGGCCCATAATTTTCAAGATAAACAAAGTTGAGCCTTTATTGATTCAGTGTCTTGTCTCTTAAAGCTCTTCATCCACATCCCAAGAGTTTATCCATATTGTTTTAATGTGCCTGCAGCTCTGAAGTTAAAATGGCAAAGCTCACTTTTCACTTGACATTGTATTCTGTGCACACAAATAACTCATTATAGGATCATAGTAAACTCCAACATTGGCACTGCTAAATTCAGTGTTTTTAAATCTTCTTTAATATCAGCTCCTGTGCTGAAGAGTGCCACAGAGTTAGGTTTGGTAAGCACATGGTGCATGTTTAAAATGGAGAAGGAATTTTAATACAGCGTCAAGAAAAGGTGAATTTTAACTTCAGTGTAGATATTGATGACATTACTAATTTATTTAGTAGATAGATTCCAAAATGGAATAAGGATTCATCTATGAGCTGAATCCTTGCCTTGGGCAATAGACATGCTGCTACTAATTTCAGCTTATTAACTACATCACAAGTTTTACTAATGGAGAAGCCACACATCTTTTAACACAAAGGAAAGAACCGGATATATCATTTTTATTGCCTTCTGGAAGTTCTGTCTCGGCACATTAGGTACTGATTCCATTTTCTTTGCACTGTAATCTTTGCAAAGACACATATCCTTAAGTTAACGCAAAGTAAATAAGAAATGGAAGTTTGTTATATGAATGTTGATTTATATTTTTGGAGCAGAAGGGTGAGGAGATATTGCTGTTTGGAATCTTGACTCTGTAAAGCAAGGACCAGTTTCATGCCAGGTTAACTCAGCTTCCTGAAGTAGAGAGACAAGGAATGAATCTGTCCTCAAGTGGGTTTGGTATCTGCAGTTCATCTCCCAAGTGAGTGAACAGAATTAATGTTTTTTAATAAATGAATTAGGTGTCTAGAAATCTCTCTCACACACATTTATTTTGGACCTCAGCACGTTGCACAAACTGTGCTCTCATTTGCATTGGTGCAAATTTGGAGTAATTTAAACTGGAATCCCACCTGTGTAAATACAACAAAAGTGAAAGCAGACTGTGGCCTTCTGGGTGTAAAACATTTAACATCCATAATGAACCTTGTAAAATGTTCCTACTTTAGAGGAATGATAAATATCTGCTTTTTTCCCTTGTTTTGCACCCAAAGGGAAACAAAGTTATTTGTCACAATTACCATCTGCTGTGTCATTTCATCTTGTTCTGATTGCATCATAAGTGTGATAGTACAATATTTCCTTCATGCCAGTCTCATGCCTGTCTTTTATTTTGCTCCTTTTCTATTCTCTCTAACCTGTTATTCTGTACGTGTGTATTATTTGTAGTTTATTGCTTATGCTGGGGACTTCTATTTTATTCCAATTGCCTTTTCTCCCAGAGTCAAAACATGAAACATTTTTTTCCTTTGTCTAATAAAAGTAAAGTACTTGGAATGTTGTGACGTTTTATTCTGGATTAGATGCCGGTATTACTGGGTGAGGCTCCATGACCTGTGTTATGCATGCAGGAGGCCAGGCTAGATGATTATAACGAACATTTTGTTCTTAAAATCTTTTAAATTGCACATAAGTCAATGATCAAAAAAGTTTTTGAAATTTTAATTGTAACAAAAAATTGAAAACGAAGTCACTCTGTCACTGCTTCTACAAGCACATCAACAGCTACAACCAACGTTCCCTACATATGGCAATAACCAAATCAATATGATAACAGCACAGTCTTCTTACTTCCGTACTGTGTAGATCTTTCAGTGGTGAGTGTTCATGGATGAATGAAGAAGTGAATATATTTTAAGGTAGTGGTTTTTTTTAGCTTTTTTGTTATTTTTCCTTTTTACAGTGTTTTCATTCCCTTTATTTCTTAATTCCTATTCATTTTGCAATATGTGCTTCAGTAACGATGACTGTAAAAAACAAACCTCTTTTAGTTTTAGATTATTTTTCTTATGTGAGCTGAGCTCAGGAAAATTTAGTTTTGTCAATTCCCATTGATTTCCATGGGAGCTGAGGACACTTATCACCTCACAGCTGGTGGTGTTAGTTGGGTTCTCTTAGCTGTATTTTGCTCAAAAACTCCACTGTTGAGAAATGTTCTAAAACACTCCTTTCAACTGAATATTTCCTGGTGTACATTACAGAATTAGTGGAGCCATGAAACTGCACTTACATTCTGTTAGACCATGCATTGAGCTCCATGACAATAATTCATTTTTAGGAACCCCGGCAAGACTAAGATGTACCTTGACACACAGAAAATAAAGGGCATTGCTAAAAACTAGGACAATATGTTGATTGAAGGTTCAGATCATAATTGATAAGTTTTTTTATTGTTGACTCTTTGCTGAATAATAGATTGTTGTTCTAATGTGTTTTGACTGGAGCTGTTTGTCTTAAAGCTGCTTTTTCTTTTGGATCTTTTGTAATATTAGTTTTTTTTAGGTTGATTTCTCATACATAAATGCAGAGGAATTTTTCCCCCATTGTTGACTGCCCTCAGATGAAAGCCTGTGTTCACTTTACAAATTGATGGAAGACTCCGAAGGGCTGTTTTTGAGAAGAAATATGTAATATTCAGTAGCTGTTACATGTAGAATCCACAGCTGTTACTCAGTGCATAGTGGTGGGAGAAAAAATAAACAAAATATTCAGAGGGGGCATATGCTATCTATTTTATCTAAAAGTCCATTTTCAGAGTTTCTAAACCAACATTGCCAGCTGATGGGGGGAACATTTTCTAACATATCACAGCAGACATGTCCAATGTCATTTATTTGCCGTAGACCAGTGAGCCTTGGCAAGCATACATCCCATACTGGGACATGTACATTTCATGTTCCCACTGTAATATCCTCATAGGGGCCTCTCTGAAAAATACAGTAATGTGGTTGAAAAATGCAGGCCACTGTCCTTTCTTCACTTTCCCCCAGTGAATAAACTGATACAAGATAAAGATTTGAGCATAATGGTGCAGAGATGATCCGACTGTATTTAACTTTTTAAAACACAAGTAAGGTTGCATTGCCCCTCCCTCTTTGACCCATCTGCAAGAGGCTCTCCCTGCTTTCCCATTCATCCGTTGCCTTCCTTATACATAGCAGGACATTCTTCTCTCTGTTCTCTCTATGTTCTTCCCTCCTTTTCCTCGGTATGCTTTTCTTTCATCATATACTAGTGAACTTTGCTTCTGTGAAGTCCGTTAGAATTACTGCTAAGGTAACTCAGGTGACATGTTTGAAAGGTTAATCATGATGTAGTCTTTGGGCATGCTTTGTAGCCACCACCATAATTACTAGAAGGCAGGGACTATAAGAAATGTTTGGGGATGCAGAGGTGAAAGGGAAAATCAGATAATTTAACATTAAATCTTACAAAGGGGATGAAACAACCTTCACAAAGAAAGCTATACAGGGTCAGATTCTCTGGTCTGTCTGGGCTGAGCTTAATGCAAGTCTGGTGAGAGGGGACAAAAATAGAGTTAAGCTATCACTTCACCCCGCAGGTCCTGGGCCTGTCTGGTTGCCAATCCAGCATAAATAAAGCCTACCTCAGAGCTTCTCTGATTTATGCTAGCTGCTCTTGATTCCAAAAGGGAATACGGATATCCCAGCCATGCCCCCTTTTCCCTGACCACTCCCCATGTGCTAGGAGTCAAGAGAAGAGTGGCCTAGGAGCCACTGCATCATCTCTATACAACCAGAAGATTCCCTAACATCAGTGAAATCTTAAAGGGGCTGGTTAAACCAGCATTAGGCCTCCACAACAGTACAAAACAGTTGGAGCCTGTCTGAGGATATAACTCATATTATAGCAATGAGAGTTTAAAGAGTGAAATCACTTTGAACCTCCAAATATTTTGATTCTAGACAGTGATTTTTTTAGTGTGTCTGGCTATTACAACTAGTATGAACAACCAGTCATCCTATTTGTTATTTATGAATAGTGCTTCTTTTTTTAAAAAATTAAACAAGCATGAAAGATTCAAGCAAAATGACAAGATTCCTTTGTAAATAACCTTTTGTAATGTCAGTTTCTTCCAACTGTAGGAATTATTTTCGAGACACCGATACTTTCAGCACAAAGCTCATACATATTTAGATCGAGATTTTTAAGTAACAAAAAGGAGAGGGAATTAAATGGAATATAAAATACCCTTCACTTTGTATGTAATAATAGTTTGTATTAAACCTATCAATCAAAATAACTTTGTAGTTCTACATCTCTTCCTAAAACATACTCCACTTAACACTTTATTTGGTACTTATTGTGAAAACATACATAACTGTCTTAAATTAAATAAAGAATATTTGATATAAAGGTTACATAATTAAAATATTTTAAGTTCCATTCAATTATTTTAAAGAGTTATTGATGTGGATAGCCTACTCACACCATACATGTTTTTCAGTATCCTCTTGCCTATCTTTTGTTTAGTTTTCTTGGAAACAGCCCTTGTTCATTACAAGTTCATCAACTCTTATTCCATATTCTTCTCCTGGTGCTATAGACTCTCCAGACACCAAAACTGATAGGTTGATTGTTTTCTATGGGACTTCTCATACAGTCAGGGTGTTTCTCCTGGAAAGGTCTGTCAGGAAAGGTGACTGAACTAGGCCCTAAAATGGCAGCAGTTCCATTTCCAACCAGATATCCTTAGTAATGAAGAATGTGGGGAAAATATAGAATAGTTTGTAAATCTGCTGAACAATTGCTTCCAAATTGAATGTTTTTAAAATTTTCCTTGAGGCATCAGCTTAAATTTACTTATAATGTAAGTAGCATCCACAGGCCCAATAAGGTAAAATGGGAAGGCTGACATTGTAAAGGATTTGAGGTTCTTATTGGATAGAACAATCTTTCTGGATTTTAATATTTCACTAATGCTCAATAAATACCCTAAACGGTTATGTGTTGATATGTGTGGTCAGGGAAGGGGCTTAATTTTTGTAGTTTCCTTGGGGGAAGAAAAGGACCCTTATATTTAATTTATTATTTGAGTGGAGATAGGAACCTGCAAGGAATTGTAGTTTTCCTAAGGAATGGTGTCTCTATGGATCCTTTAATTAATTCTCTGTTGGAATTCAAAGGATACCCGGGAAAAACAAAATTTGAAAATATGGTTGTCACAATGAGAGCAATCTCTCTGTTAACCCAGTTGGGATAATGCCTTTAGGGGATTTGAGTACTTCATAAGACATTGCATTTTTAATCATATTCCTATTTTATTTTTAAAATTCAGTATCTTATGAGGTATCCCACTCTCCCAAAACAACATCCCAGTTGTATTAGCACATTATTCTTTGAGGGAGATGGCTTCATAGTGATATCCACATTTCCAGGTGTCCCTTTCTCCCATGTTCCCTTTGGATTATCGTTATTGTTTTATTATGATTAGATTTAGCTATTATATAGCACTTCTCATCTGTAGATCTCCAAACACCTCACAAAGGTTGGTAGATATCATTATTCCTATTTCACAGAGTGGGAGAGTGAGTCACAGAAAAGTCTAGCCACTTTCTTCAATATCTGAGTTGAAATTCCAGTGCCCACTGCAGCTTTAGGTCTGGTGGTCCTGTTTTAGCCTTGCACAGTGCAGAGATGACAGTTCCAGAAAGTTTAAACCAGTATTGTTATTTCACACCTTTCAAATGTTAATTGTGAAGAAGAAGTAGCTCATAACTATGTTTCCTACTATGTTTTTCTGTTAATTTTATTACAATAGAAATCTAAGTTGTTCATTCATTGTCAAATGCATGCAGATATCTTAGTGGTATAGAGAATATAAATGTTATAAACCATCTTCTTGAGATTGATTTCATTTGTTTATCTAGTTACTTAAATGTAGTCCTTCTTTTTTTCAACTAGGAAAAGCCTCTTGTGTTTTATTATCATTGTCTATCTCAGAGGTTTATTTTTCTTATGAGGACTGACAAAATAAGTGTAACAGATTTTAGTTGACTAATACATAGTAACATGATATAACCCTCAGGTACATTTCAGTGTGGCTAGGTAGAGTTTTACCAACCTATTTTCTTATTTTGCAGTAGATGTTTTATAGCATCTTTGCATTCTGATTGTTCAGATAAAAACCCTGAGCTTGATTCTCATTACGTAGCACTATCTCTCTCTCCCATAATCTTCCTGTACGTCTTCCTAATTTTCAACCCTCCAATACTCTTTGTAGCAAAACACAACACTTCTGTCTTTAGGAGTCAGTTAATTTAGCCTAAATGAATACTTTTGTAGAAGTATTATTCTGTACCTGTCTGTTCTCCTTGCTATTATATTGTTCCCAATTAAATATTCTGTTTGTAACCATCCACGATGGGCTAGTCAGGAGGCTGTCATTTGACATATCTATGTCCACTAAAAGTTACAGAACTGACGGGGAGGTCCAGACTTAAGCCTTGGTTTTGACTATAAATTGGTATATATTTGTAAGAGAGAAAATATTTTCTTCCTAGTAATTTGTATTGTTTTCTCAAACAAGGGAATTATTTTGCAGTAGGGGAAAGTTTGCCTGATTTTTTTGCATGACCATTTTGCATGGGTTTAGTGATTGATGAAATTAACTAACCATACTGTACCTTTAGAACAGTGGGGTACACGCCAAACACTGTTTGTTCTTCATACTGCATTCAAACCATATTTCAGACCTATTAATTATAATTAATACTGACACAAACTTTAATTTAGGTAACAAGGAAACAAATGTATGGACATATTGGAAGATGATAAATATTGGCAATATAATATGTTCTTCACACTGAATGAGAGCTATAAATACTGGATCTATCTTTCTGTCTTGTTACAGGTTTTTCATTATTCTTACACAGCTTCATATGTGATTTATAACATACATACAAGGTAAGTCATTTTGTTTTTTCAATACAATATGATTAAGTTTCAATGTTTAAAAAAATGTGGTGGTATTAATGTGTTCAAGTAAAAATGTTTACATTTTTTCAAGGGAAGTTTGGGAGTTAAACCCTCCAGAAGTAGAGGATTCAGTTTTACAGTATGCAGCATGGGGTGTAGAAGGAGAGCAACTGGTAAGAAGAGTCATTTAAAATGCTATGTTAAAAATTGTATTGTAATAGATTGTGCTAACACTCCACCCCAGCCAGATTACTGACCAAAAAAAACGAAAAAACCATAAAGGGAAGTTTCTGTTATTGTAGACTTATTCAGACTCGGGATTATAAAACCTGCAAGGTCCAGTCTTGTTGTTGCTTTTGACCCTGATTCATAAATTCATGTTTTTAAGTCTGTTCCTATTCAGCCAAACACTTAAGTATGTGCATATGGATGGACTTAAGCATGTGTTTTAAAGTTAAAGTAATTTGCTTAATTACCAGTAATTTATTGAATCACAGTCTTTTGCCAGGATTAGGTAACCCTATGAGAGGACTAGGGTTGCAGATGAAAAAGGTTTTCAGGTGCAAAATCTGTGAAAATCTTACATAAAATGCAACACATTTGAGACCCAGAGTGGATCTGACAAACAAAATGAAAATGCATTTGTTTCAGTTTCTGTGTGAAATTATTATAAAGGTCAGTTAAAATCCATAATAACAACAATACTTTGCACTTCTATATTGCCTTTCATCCAATAATCTTAACATGTTTTACAAATAAGTATTAAGTTTACTAAATCCCACAAAGTAAGCAAATAAGAAAAATCTTGATTCGAGAAGCAGCATTTATGTTAATCTATATTTTTGCGTCTCTTATGTGAGTGGGTGCATAGAAGAGGAAGATTTAAGGAGAAGAACGAAAACTCAATTCTCAGAATGAAGAAATCACACAGTTCTAGTCTCAATGATCTAATAGTCTCGTTACTGCCTTTAGGCATGAGCCTGCAGCCCCTTCATGCACGGAACTTAAGTGAGAATTCTGCATGCAGATTGGTTATAAATTGGCCATTTGGAGAGGATAACCTGTTGCTTGTGTCATTAATCAATATGGTGGGAATGGAGACTATGCCTCTGGTTGGGATCCATCGCATTAAGCACATGGGGGTAGGAAGCCAGAAGTAATTACATTAATCTGGAACATGCTTGGCATTCTTTAATAATTAACCACACTAATTTATCAATAACCAGTCCATAGTGACAAGATTGACGATAACAAATACATAAGTTATTTACTAAGCACTGCACCATGTACATGCTTAACAGGGAGGTAACGTGTGTTTAAAACTTAGTAGGAATTTAAGTGTGTCATATTATTTTTTAACTGCAGTTCATAGGAAGATTTCCAGTGCTGCACTGTGCAGTAGATTAATGTGTTAGAGCATAAACAAAAAACTGTAGGTGATGAACATTATGTGTTCCTAAAATACATCAAAAAGAGTGACACATTTAAAAATTAAAAGTTAGAAAAGTAACAGCATGGAATATAGTTTGCCTAGATTGTCACATTATTTTATACAGACTAGGACAAGAGCTCAGAGGAACAGCTATTATTTGAGTTGTGACATTTTTGTGGTAAAATTGAAAAAAGTTTGCAGACAGTTTGGGAGAGCAAACTTTTACTTAATCAATTAATATACTTTTCTATCATATAGCCGTTCACTTGGAAAATTGTCTTGGAGCTCACTGTTTTCAAAATGCTATTGTTATCTCTATTAACAATGAAGACACCAATCCAAATGCCCTTAGTTTTATGTGTCATGGGGTGTAGGGGAATCTGAGGGGTTTTTTGAGTCTGAATTCAGATTCAAATTTTGAAAAGGATCTCTTGATTTGTAACTTGTTTTTATATAGCACCCAGCACCACAGTGATAAGTGCTTCTCAGGTAAAATAGATCAACATAAAATATACTTAATTAACTTCATGAAAGCATGTGCTCTTCTCATTTTTCTTGAGTAGTGCTCTCTTTTTGTGGGGGAAGGAGGGAGGTACCCAAATCCAGTTATGGTAGGAAGGCTTTATCAAAGAGGAGAGTCTTGTGATGTGCCCTAAAGGGATTCAGACACTGGACTGGTCTAATTTCTTCAGAAATTCTTTTCCTCAGCCATCTCCCCTCCAACATTTTGCATCAATAGAATTGAAACCTTTGGGGGTCATCCTTCAACTGGTATTATATTGTTATAGTTGAACTGAATGGAACTCCATGGAAGTCATGGGAGCTGACTCTGCTCAGATATCCCCACTTGATAATTTTTATTCCAGTGACATGGGGCCAGATTTTAAAAAGTATTTAGGTACCTATATACGTAGATAACCCAACAGGGAAATTTGCAAAAACTCCTAGGTGCCTCATTTCAGTGGAAGTTAGGCAGCAAGGCATTTTCAAAAATCCCATGAAGTGTCTATCTCCATCTTAAGGAGCATAAGGTCTTGTATACATGGGGCAGCAATGCATATTGGTAGTGTGTGATTTCTAAAGCTCATTAATATGTTGCACATTAATTGATCCACGTAGACCATGCTGGTGGAATTAAAAGCTCCCTAGGGGCATGTCAACATAGAATTGTTTCAAATAGTACTATGTTAAAGCGCACTAGGGAACTTTTAGATCACACCAGCAGGGTGTGAGGATCTCATGGGTCAGGAACCAGGTTCCCAGGCAACATTTGCATCCCAACCATCCTCAGGCATTTGCTAGTTACTGTGGGCTGAGTGGCTAATATAACCCTGGTTCCATCAGAGGCACTACCCCTGGGTGTCCTGATTGGAGAAGCACCCAGCCCTGTCAATTGGTCTGGATGTACTATTTAATCTAGAAGGAAGCACAGGAAGTTGTCCGTAAAACTGGATGACTTCCCAGCTGGCTACTGCATCAAACCCTGCCTTCTCAGCTGACTTCTGAGCTGTGCTATCCTGACCTGTTGTTGGCTCCTGCATCCCTGATGTGTTCTTGTTTCCTGCCCCGGTCTCTGACTCATCACCCCGGCTTGACTCCCAACTCTGAATCCAGCTCTGGCCTTTGGTCAACTCCTGACTCCTGCTCTGACCGTTAAGGTTAACCACCCAAGTACCAGTTGTGATAGTTTTCACAGGCCACTCTAACTCCTCTGGGGTTTGCTCCATGGGGAATGATGGAACCAGCAGAGCTCCCCCTCCCCAAGGAGTGCCAGAATCACTGGAGTGGGTTGTCCACCTTCAGGCAGACAACCTAGAGATGCAGGTCCAAATGACGCAGCTGACAACCAGAAACCAGATGCTGTGGGAACAAGTACTTCAGCTTCCCTCAGAGAATGGTGTGCTTCAGACCCATTGCCCTCCAAACAAGGAATGTCAATTCCCGTGATAGAATGCTTCGCTGGGAAACATCAGAGCTTCTCAGGGCCCCCTCCTGTTCTTACTTCACCCGCAAGTTTACTCTTCCCACCAAGCCAAGATAGGCCTGGTAATTAGCCTATTGACCAGGGAAGCATTGCACCGGGCCTTCCCCTCACTGGATGGTGATAAGCCATTGCTAACCAATTAGAATGCCTTCCTACAGTTGATCTCAACAGTCTTTGATGACTTCCATCGCATCCCCTTGGCCAAGAGCACCCTATGGAAACTCTGGCAGGGGTAAAGTCACAGCTGCCTCCTGTGCCGCACAACTCTGTTGACTCACAACTGATACAGAGTGGAACAAGGTGTTCCCGCTATAGCAATTCTGATAGGGCTTGCGGTAAAAGGCTAAGGACGAGCTGGCCTGAGGAGAAACCCCATCAGGATTGGATGTCTTCATTGACCTTGCAATTCAGATCAACAATCGGTTGTGTGAGCAGCAGGAGGAAAGAAGAGGGTCATCGCAGCTGCCTGGCCCGTGCCCCAGTTATCACATCCTGCACAGCACACTGAGCTGATGCAGGTAGACATGGCCCTTCAGCAACTGAACAATGACATTGCCTTAACCTATGCTTCTATGGGAGTGAGCCAGGCCACCCCATCTTCTTCTGCCCTATGGGAAACCCAACCCAAAGGGATGTGGAAAACAAGCAGGGACAGGCTCAGTAAGAAGGGCTGGCCTGGGTGTCATGACAGGGGTATACTCCTGAGACCCCAGCTCCAGTCTTCGCCAAATCACACATCGGTTCTCACCACTTGATTCCATACCTTCAAGTGCTGACCTGGCTGTGCATTCCTGGACAATCCTGACAGTTTCCTATGCAATGGGCCCCCTTTGACTCATGAGCAGCTGATAACTCTATGAATGTGATGACATCACAAACCCTGAAAATCCCCTTAGAGATCACCTCTGCCCTGGACTCAGTAAAGTCCAGTAGAGACAATTGTCTCAGTAGAGACAATCGACAGGTCCCTCCTATCCTGTGGACCAGTGACCACAGAAACCATGCCTTTGGGGGTTACCATTCAGGCACCCAGAAGCACTGCATTTACTGTAATCCTCTCCCTGCATTTCCCCTGAGCCTAGGCATCTCCTAGATGACCCTCCATAACCATCTCATCCACTGGTAGGAGTAAAGGGTCAGTTTTCCCTTGGAGTTCTGCTGATGGCATTGTTTGGTTCAAGCATGTGGGAGGCACATAACTATCCTTAGGGGGACTCAGTCAGGGATGACTGGCCTGGCAGGGTCTCCTGCCAACTCTACACCCCAATTCCCTTCTAAATATGGTGACTTTGCTGATGTATTTGAAAAGAAAAACATTGATTCCCTGCCTCTACAGAGACTACAACTGCCCTGTAAACTTGCAGCCCAGAGGGAAGAGTCAATGTGGCCATATTTATGCCATGTCAGAGTCTGAGCTGGCCACCCTATGCATATACCTCCAGGAGAACCTGGCTGAGAGGTTCATTCACTAATAGACCTCACCTGCCGGGCCACCAGTCCTTTTTGTAAAAATAAAATAAAAAGTGGCAGTCTCTGCATCTGTGTTGACTACTGAGCCCTGAATCAGATAACAATAAAGAATTGATCCCCAAACCATTGGGCTGTGTGGCCTGAAAGTTCATGAAACTAGACTGGGGAGCATATAACATTGTCGCATCAGAGTGGGAGATGAATGGAAGACTACCTTTACCACTATGGCCATTTTGAGTACCTTGTAATGCCATTCAGTCTAACAAATGCTCCCACCATGTTCCAGCGTCTTGTCAATGATGTGTTTTGGAACATCCTGGACCTGTTTGTAGTAGTGTATCTTGATGATATACTCGATGACAACCCTGAGCAATATAGTGTACATGTCCAAGCCATTCTGGAGAGACTTGACCAACAAGGCCTATATGACAAGATGGAGAAGTACACACACCTTCACCCATATCTTCACAGAGTTTCTGGGGTTTATCCTGTCTTCAGAGGGTATTGAAATAAGCCCATGTAAGGTAGTAGTGATCTGTCATTGGGCAACACCCTGAAATATCCAATATCTACAGCACTTCTAGGGCTTTGAAAGCTATTTCTGTCAGTTTATTCCAAGGTTCTCTGAGAAAATCATACCCCTTACCTCTCTGCTCAGTTCCTTTGGTCCCTGAGGTCCAGCATGTCTTTGAGCAATTAAAGCTCACATTCACCACCACTCCCATGCTAGCCCTCTCCTGTAGCACGTAAGCTTTTATTGTCAAAGCAGACACCTTCAACATAGAATTCTCAGCAGTATTCTCCTAAACGTACAGTACTCAGGAGGTACTGCATCTCTGAGTCTTCTATTCTAGAAAGCTCGTTCTTGTGGAGCAAAATTGTGAAATCTTAGATAGAAAAACTTCTGGCAATTAAAGTCACCTTCAGGGAGTGACACCCCTACCTTGAAAGGTGCTAATTATCCAGTTCAGGTTTACGATGACCGCAAGAACTGTTCATTATGCAGGGACAAGGTCCTCAATCAGCAGCAACTTTTGTGGGCCCTATTCTTTTTCCCATTTTGACTATATCTCCTACTCCCTGGGATCACAGAATGACAAGGCTGATGCACTGTTCCAAGAGGGAGAGTATTATGTTAACCCAGAGGGGTCTCAATCAAGAGACCTCCTATATCTTTAAGCCCTAAAACTTCCTTGGCATGATGCTCTATCAGGATCTTCCTGCCCTAACCCATGCAGCCTCTACCGTATGGACTCACTCCCTCCCCCCCCCCCCCCCGATGAACAGGAAACTATAAACAAGGAATCACATGCCATCCAGAATGGGCATGAAGGGATGTGTATACATTTCCCGCAGACTCCCACGAGTTGCAGTTCTGTTACCATGCCATGATTTCCCCTTGGTGGAGCATTCCAGTCACTCCAAGACCCAGTACTTAGCATTTCAATTTCTTTTGGTGGCTGTGAATGTAAATGACAACACAGGCATATGTTGCCTCCTACTAAAATGATTGTTTTGTAGAAGCCTAATAGCTTTTCTGTCAGAATTTGGTGCCCTCAGCAAAATCCAGGATTATCAAATGCTATGATTGGAGATGAGCTGTTATTGTGCTTAAAGGTAATTCAGGTTATCAGTATAGAGAAAAACCCATTATTTTGTGTGTAGAAAGAACAATTTGTTGCCAGTATATTAATTGTCTATTCAGCTTTGCCTCTTCCAATGTTTAGAAAATATTAGAAAACTGGAAAAAATGCCCTCTCAATCATCAAGATGTAAGAGGAAAAGGAGTACTTGTGGCACCTTAGAGACTAACCAATTTATTTGAGCATAAGCTTTCGTGAGCTACAGCTCACTTCATCGGATGCATACTGTGGAAAGTGTAGAAGATCTTTTTATACACACAAAGCATGAAAAAATATCTCCCCCCACCCCACTCTCCTGCTGGTAAAAGCTTATCGAAAGTGATCACTCTCCTTACAATATGTATAATGTAAGAGGGTTCCCAAAGCAAACAGGCCTAATATGCCTAAGATTTTACCTTTAAAACAAACAAAAAACAAAAACAAAACAATTCATCCTATTTTCATGAGCCTTTGTACTACTTTCAAAGCCTTCTGCCACTTTACTCTGTGTTCAGCTGGGTTTGTCCTAGCTGTAATGCATGTAGGTTTATTTTTCCTTCCTGCCTGACAGTGATTTGCATGTATCTGCTGTCACACTACAAAACTCGTAGATGTTTCAATTATTCTTTGTGTCACTGTATTAATGTGAGAGACTATTTATAATTTCCTTCCTCTGCAGAATGTGAGCTCTCATTGTGGTTGTTAAAGCATTTTTTCTACACAATAAAAAGCACCATCTCAAACAAGTCTACTGAAATCATATCTATTTTCAATTATGATCTGGTTGTAACCTGAAGCTTGTGCCTACTTTAGCCAATGAGAAGTGAGTGGGACTGCTCATACACTTAAAGTTAGACATATGCTTAATGGGTGCTGAATTGGTGCCTTAGTGCTCTAATTGTGGGAAGCTTAATTTACTTTATTAAGTAATCTAAGTTCAAACTACAATTAACACGCAATTTGGTAAACGCAATTTTTGGAAGAGATTTGCTTATACATTTTATTTCATCATAATTAGTACCGTGAGAGACTTGACAAACCCTCCTGGCAAAATTTTAAAAGGGGGAGAAAAAAAAAACCCTGTTCAAGTTTGTGATCCAAATGGGAGCTTAATTAATGATGATGAAGTAAACTCCTAAATAAATATATTAAATATGCTATTTTAATTCTTATTTTTCAAAGTCTTTTCCTTTTCTTGACGTGCTGCATTCTTAGATAAAATAACCTAGAATCACATACTGGAATATCAAAGCCTCTTTTTCATCCTCCCTTTTAATCCTAATGAAGCAAATGACAGTAAGAATGAGAGCAGGACAAGGTGTGTTTTTTAATTTATGCTGAAAACCAAAACATTAATAAGTGTTTTAATGTGATGTCAAATGATTTGTAAATTAAAATGTATAGAGAGGGCCCAGCTGTGCAACCCCTGTCTCACATTGGGAGAACGTATCAGTAGTCACTTAGACTTCAGTAGGGTTACTCATATGATAAATACGTACATGAGTAATCACACATTTAGTGTGATCACAGTTTAGTGATCACACATTCAAACAAGTGTATCTGTGCAGTAAACCTGCCTGAGTGTAAAATTTGAAATACAGTATATGGGCTGAGGTTTGGAAAGTTACATGTAGCCAGTCCTCTGAGAGTAATTATCTTGTTCCTGAGCTATCAGAAAGAAAATGTTAATTTGAGAACATTGTGTACTGTGCATGAGCAGGACATTATTTCCCCACATACTCTTTTTTAGATGTTGTTAGAAAAGGTCCAGAAGGTCCAGCATGAGAAGATCAAGAGAGAAAGGGGGATGATAAAAAGTCTCTCTTCTTTTCTTTACTCTGTTATCTTTTTGGTTTAGTTTGTGACTTGAATGTTGATTCAATATATAGCCTGTACATCCAGTCTATATGGTAATAGCATGTGTGTACACACACACTGTTGAAATCTAAACTAAATAGATAGACCTGCCTTTGTATTTGAAAACTAATGCTAAATTATATGGCCTTCTAAATTATAAGCGTTTTTTTAAATTAAAAATTATATAGAGATTCCATGGGATAACTGATTATGACTTTATCCCATATAGGCCGCTAGAGAAAGAAAGAATAGAAATATCTCTGTGTTCTTAAACATCCTGTACACTGTATTGATCAACATGTACCCAGCATATCTGAATTTTCAAGTTCTTTTTTCCTGTTAACCATAGTAACTGCAAGTTTAGTAGTCTGACAACTTGTAGGACAGTGCTGCTGTGCTGCTTGTACAAAAAAAAAATAGTACAAACATGTAAGAATAAAATCAGAAAAGCTAAAGTACAAAATGAGTTACCGCTAGCAAGGGGTGTAAAAGGCAATCAGAAGAGGTTCTATGAGGTACACTAGGAGAAAAACGAAGGAAAGTTTAGGTCCACAGTTTCTCTGGGAAAGCAAGCTAATAACACATGATATCAAGAAGACTGTGTTTAATGCCTATTTTGTTTTAGTCTTCACTAAAAGAGTTAATTGTGTCCACATACTTAAAACAATAAATAAGAACAAGGGGGAAGGAACATAAAACAGAATAGGGAAAGAAGAGGTTAAAGAATATTTAAATAATGTATTCAAGTCCATCGGGTCTGATGGCATTTATCCTAGGGTACTTAAAGGGAATTAGCTGAAGTGATCTCAGAACCGATAGCAATTATCTTCAAGCACTCATGAAAACCTGCGGGGTCCCAGAGGACAGAAGAAGGGCAAACATGTTACCTATCTTAACAAAAGGGAACAAAAACAATCAGGGTAATTATAGACCAGTCAGCCTAACTTTGATACCTGGAAAGATACTGGAAGAAATTATTAATCAATTTGTAAGATCCCTGAGGATAATAGGGTTATAAGGAATAGCCAGCATTAATTTTTCAAGAACAAATCATACCAAACCAACCTCATTTCCTTCCTTGACAGGTTCACTTGCCATGTGGATAGGAGTGAACAAGTAGATGTGATATCTTGATTTTAGTAAAGCTTTTAACACAGTCCCATGTGACAAACTAGGGACGTGTGGTCTTGATGAAATTACTATCAGGTGGATGCATACCTGCTTGAAAGACCATAGTTGGAGTAATGATCAATGGTTTGTCAAACTGGGAGGACATATTCTAGTGGGGTTAGCAGGGATCAGTCCTGGGTGCAGTATTATTTCATTAATGACTTCGATAAAGGAGTGGAGAGCATTCTTATAAAACTTGCACTTGAACCTAAGCTGGGAGGAGCTGTTAGTACCTTGGAGGACAGGATTAGAATTCAGAATGACTTTGATTAATTAGAGAATTGGCCTGAAATCAACAAGATTAAATTCAGTTAAGGCAAGTGGAAAGACAAATAAGAAAGACAAATTAAATGGACAAATAGAAGATGGAGAATAACTGGCTAGGCAGTAGTACGGCTGAAAAGGATCTGGGGGTTGTAGTGGATCACAAATTGAACATGAGTCAGCAATGTGACATAGTTGTGAAAAAGGCTAATATTATTCTGGGGTATACTAACAGGAGTGTCTTATGTAACATAGGGGAGGCAACTGTCCCACACTACTAGGCACTGGATGGCCTCAGCTGAAGTACTGTGTCCAATTTTGGGCACCACACTTCAGGAACGATGTGAACAAATTGGAGAGAGTCCAGAGGAGAGCAACAAAAATGATAAATTGAGAAAACCTGACCTTATGAGGAAAGGTTTAAAAAAACTTGGCATGTTTAGTCTTGAGAAAAGAAGACTGAGGGGTGATAAGTCTTCAAATACATTGAGGGCTGTTCTAAAGAAAACACTGATCAATTGATTTCCATGTCCACTGGTGCTGGGACAAGAAGTAATGGGCTTAATCTGCAGCAAGAGAGATTTAGGTTTGATATTAAGAAAAACTTTCTAACTATAAGAATAAGTAAGCACTGGAATAGGCTTCCAAGGGAGGTTGTGGAATTCCCATGACTGGAGACTTTTAAGAACAGGTTAGACATGTGTCAGATATGGTCTAGGTTGACATAAACCCGCCTCAGCATGAGAGACCGAACTTGATGACTCTTAGAGGTTCCTTCCTGCCATACATTTCTGTGACCCTAGAAGGAAGCAACTATGAAGAGAGTCATGCTTCAAAAATCTAACACTGAAGCAATTTCCACTTGTGTATCCGCAAAAAGAACAGGAGTACTTGTGGCACCTTAGAGACTAACAAATTTATTAGAGCATAAGCTTTTGTGGGCTACAGCCCACTTCATTGGATGCATAGAATGGAATGTATAGTAAGGAGATATATATATATACATATATATACACATACAGAGAAGTTGATCAAAATCTGATTCAGCCTTTTCGTGCAAAGGTGGGAAATGCCTTTTTTTCCTTGTCTCAATACGTCTTTTAACCTTACAAGGTTAGTTATATTAGGGGCCATACTTTCAAATAAGCCTCAAAAATACTGCCTGTAAATTTTTTATAGAATCATAGAATATCAGGGTTGGAAGGGACCTCAGGAGGTCATCTAGTCCAACCCCCTGCTCAAAGCAGGACCAATCCCCAATTAAATCATCCCAGCCAGGGCTTTGTCAAGCCTAACCTTAAAAACTTCTAAGGAAGGAGATTCTACCACCTCCCTAGGTAACGCATTCCAGTGTTTCACCACCCTCCTAATGAAAAAGTTTTTCCTAATTTCCAACCTAAACCTCCCCCACTGCAACTTGAGACCATTATTCCTTGTCCTGTCCTCTTCTACCACAGAGAATAGTCTAGAACCATCCTCTCTGGAACCACCTCTCAGGTAGTTGAAAGCAGCTATCAAATCCCCCCTCATTCTTCTCTTCTCCAGACTAAACAATCCCAGTTCCCTCAGCCTCTCCTCATAAGTCATGTGTTCCAGACCCCTAATCATTTTTGTTGCCCTTCGCTGGACTCTCTCCAATTTATCCACATCCTTCTTATAGTGTGGGGCCCAAAACTGGACACAGTACTCCAGATGAGGCCTCACCAATGTCAAATAGAGGGGGACGATCACGTCCCACGATCTGCTCGCTATGCCCCTACTTATACATCCCAAAATGCCATTGGCCTTCTTGGCAACAAGGGCACACTGCTGACTCATATCCAGCTTCTCGTCCACTGTCACCCCTAGGTCCTATTCCGCAGAACTGCTGCCTAGCCATTCGGTCCCTAGTCTGTAACTGTGCATTGGGTTCTTCCGTCCTAAGTGCAGGACCCTGCACTTATCCTTATTGAACCTCATCAGATTTCTTTTGGCCCAATCCTCCAATTTGTCTAGGTCCCTCTGTATCCTATCCCTGCCCTCCAGCGTATTTACCACTCCTCCCAGTTTAGTATCATCCGCAAATTTGCTGAGAGTGCAATCCACACCATCCTCCAGATCATTTATGAAGATATTGAACAAAACCGGCCCCAGGACCGACCCCTGGGGCACTCCACTTGACACCGGCTGCCAACTAGACATGGGGCCATTGATCACTACCCGTTGAGCCCGACAATCTAGCCAACTTTCTACCCACCTTATAGTGCATTCATCCAGCCCATACTTCTTTAACTTGCTGACAAGAATACTGTGGGAGAACGTGTCAAAAGCTTTGCTAAAGTCAAGATACAATACATCCACTGCTTTCCCTTCATCCACAGAACCAGTAATCTCATCATAGAAGGCGATTAGATTAGTCAGGCATGACCTTCCCTTGGTGAATCCATGCTGGCTGTTCCTGATCACTTTCCTCTCATGTAAGTGCTTCAGGATTGATTCTGCTCCATGATTTTTCCAGGGACTGAGGTGAGGCTGACTGGCCTGTAGTTCCCAGGATCCTCCTTCTTCCCTTTTTTAAAGATTGGCACTACATTAGCCTTTTTCCAGTCATCTGGGACTTCCCCTGTTCGCCACGAAATAATGGCCAATGGCTCTGCAATCACAGCCTCCAATTCCTTTAGCACTCTCAGATGCAACTTGTCCGGCCCCATGGACTTGTGCACGTCCAGCTTTTCTAAATAGTCCCTCACCACCTCTTTTTCCACAGAGGGCTGGCCATCTACTCCCCATGTTGTGATGCCCAGCGCAGCAGTCTGGGAGCTGACCTTGTTAGTGAAGACAGAGGCAAAAAAAGCATTGAGTACATTAGCTTTTTCCACATCCTCTGTCACTAGGTTGCCTCTCTCATTCAGTAAGGGGCCCACACTTTCCTTGGCTTTCTTCTTGTTGCCAACATACCTGAAGAAACCCTTCTTGTTATTCTTGACATCTCTTGCTAGCTGCAGATTCAGGTTCGATTTGGCCCTCCTGATTTCATTCCTACATGCCCTACATTCCTATATATAGTGCACATCTGTCTATGTGAATAGATTGAATAGTTATATTCACAAGCAAATGGGAGGATCCACACAGAAAAGCTTAATGTGCCAAGTTTTTATGTAGCCTTTCAGAGGCTCATTTGAACAGATGTCTCTTTGATTCCGAGACTCAAAAAACAGTAGGGCAATAAAAGTGTCTTTAAAACTCATTCAAATTTCAGTTGTGAGTGAACGATAAGAGCTGGGTGTTTACCACCCAGAGAAAAGGAAAGGGGGAAAAATTCAAGGTGATATTCTTCTAAAATCTCATAAAGCAAACATTTGGAAACTTGACAGGTATAGTGCTTTTCTAATTCAGGCTCTAAAACCAGATATGTTTATTAACAAAAACAATCATATATGACTATTGAAGTCTTTCAGAGAGAAAGTCCCTTCAGTAGTATTGGTCTAATACAGTGTTTCGCAAATGTGGGACACGCTTGTTCAGGGAAAGACCCTGGCGGGCCGGACCAGTTTGCTTACCTGCCGCGTCCTCAGGTTCGGCCGATCGCGGCTCCCACTGGCCACGGTTCGCTGCTGCAGGCCAGTGAAGGCTGCGGGAAGCAGTGGCCGGTACGTCCCTCGGCCCACACCACTTCCCGCAGCCCCCATTGGCCTGGAGCGGCGAACCGTGGCCAGTGGGAGCTGCGATTGGCCGAACCTGCGGACGCAGCAGGTAAACAAACTGGTCCGGCCTGCCAGGGGCTTTCCCTGAACAAGTGGCCCCAACTCCAGTGTATTTTAATTGAAAGACAAAACAATGCTTTGTAACACTTGAAAATTTAATGTTTTAAGACCCACATATGTCAAACTAATCAACAGCTAGTGAATTAATTCCCCACAGCCTCCAGAATATCCTGTCATCGTGTCTCTCCTTGTGAAAATTCCTTTGGTTAATCACAAGGTTTAGAAAATCAGCCCCACTCAAGAATGAATCTACTAACTGCTGGTTGCCAGTGTTATTATTGATTACTGTTTATTTTCTGTATCATTCACAGTGTGTCAGGTGCTTTCCATACAGAAAAGAACACAAGAGTATATTCTCCCCTGCAGCCTAACTCAGTTTCGGGAGCTGGTTATGGCTGCCTAATCCACACGGCCCAACCCCAGTTTAAGTTAGAGATGCTGGGGAACTGTACTTGTTCAGGCCACTGGTGTAAAACGGTGAGCTTTACTCCTCCAAGATCCCAGCCCACCGACTCCTACCATGACTTTCCCTATACAAAGGGACTGCTCCACTGCCATCCTCTGACATGGCCATTTTACACTGCCTGAGAGGTTCAGAGCAGCCATAGCAAATCAGAGAATGCAGCTCAGAGTGCATGCCCTAGAGAGCTCTCACTGAGTAGCACTTTACTTTGTGAGTAGCCCAACCCATGTCAATGGGGCTTCTTTTGGTGTACATTACAAGTCAGTCTGAGCAAGCATATCACATACTGGCCCTTTTTATTGCCATTAGAAAAGCAGAGTTCCAAAAACGTACAAGGCATGACCAAGTGTGACTGCATGTATACCAGGAGAGGGCTTGTTTTCTTTCCAATGTGGAGTTAAAGCAAATTTTGAAAATTTGAAAGTTGTTGCAAAATGGAATGGTCATCCTCCAGACCCCAATCTGGCAAAGCAATTAAGCACATTCTTAAGTGCTTTACTGGATCAGGGCCTGGAAGCCTAAACATTTATTTAAATCAAAGACTTTAGGCATTGGAAAAATTCCAATTAACTTTGCTAGGCTAGGAGGCCCTAAGCAATCAGGAACTTTATACCTAGCAATGTAAAATATTGTTTGGGTTGCATATTTTTAATTACTATAGCTGATACTTAAAATTTGAGAAGTCCGAAGTGTAGGTTTTGACATTAGAAGCCATAATGTTGCCATGGAGGCTAAGAGAACAAGATATGTTGGGTGGATTTGATCCCTGGATTTCCCTAAGTGCACTGAAAGGAGAGTGAATTGTAAATACATCACCAAGCATGCACCTGACCTGGTTTAATAGCTGTCAGATTAAGCAGCCATTTAGCAGAGCTGTCTTGTCATATCTCTATGTAATTAAGAATCAGTAGCATACATATTAGAATCCACTGGATAGTGGTAAGTGAAGCCATCAAGATATAGACTTTCTGCTATTCTAAATAAATTCTTTTAACAGAACCTTGGGGCAGGAGAGTAGACAATAAGTATATGCCATAACTGAGGGCAATATAATCAGCGGAGATATATATAGATATAGATATAGATATAGTGACAGAGTCGGGCCAGATGGCTACAGGAGAGTAATAGAAGGCAGATATATTAGACCCAGGTTAAGTAAGTCTCTTTTCCCTGGGTAAGGTAACAGGGAAGGTTCCAGAACAATCAGGAACCTTCTGGAGACAATTAAGACAGACAGGTTGATTAGAACACCTGCAGCCAATCACGAAAGTAGAAGTGGGACCGCTAAAAATGAGGATGGAGTGGAGGTTAAGGATAATCTAGGCATGGCCCAATATCTAAACAAATACTTTGTCTCAGTGTTTAATAAGGCTAAAGAGGATCTTATCCAGGTTTCTCTCCTATCTTTTTATCTGGGTTGTTTTCTTAACATCTTTTTCAATCACAATTGTGTGTGTCTTGGAAACTTAACGTTTTGTTCCAATTTGCTTTTGGGTCAGCTCCTCACAAGTGGTTAAAGGTCCAGATAGACCTGTCCTAGATCCAGAGGTCACAAGAAAATGTCTGACCTGTAAATATTGAAAATATGGGATCTTTATATTATTTACATGATATTGTTTTTATTGAAGTGTGTTAGCATGTGTGGGCTCTGCAGGCTTCATTTGGAAATATTACTGGGTCAGGATTGATCTATCAAAGGAATGCAGGATTTGGCCCTGGTTAATATCCTATGGTTACCCATTTGTTCTCTCTCATGCTTAAGAGACAAGCCGAGATGGAAAAACTTCTTGTCGCTTTTGAAGAATAACCAGTAATTATCAGGGAGTATCACCAGAAGAAGCTGTGGAACGTAGACAACACTTATGATGTGATGAACTCCTTGCTCTACCCAGCAGCATTTTTAATGGTGGAGGTTAAGCAGGGAATGCGGGATGTAAACAGTCACACTTGCTCCAGGCAGCAGCACCAGAGTGAAGCTTTTATCTTGTTAGGAGCAAAAAGAGATACAGCTTGGTCCAGTGGGAGAGATGCTGAACTGGAGTCTGAGGATCTGGGTCCTGTTCTAAGTTCTGCACTCACTGGCTGGGTGACCTTCGCCAAGTCACTTAGTAACTCTCAGTAACTCATTTCCTTTCATCTCCCTTGTTTGTCTAATCTATTTAGAGTATAATATATCTTATTATGATCGTACAGCGCTAAGTTCAGTGTGGCCTTGATCTCACTTGGGTCCTCTAGATGCTTCTGAAATAGTAATATCAGAAAGCAATAATAATGTAATAATCACAATAAGATGTGATGTAGATATCTTAAATGTCTTTAACACTTATAGGGAATTTTATTTTATTCAAATTTATTAAGTCTATTATTTTTCTTTACTATATACATATAAAACCTGTCCACCCTCCTATTATCCTTGCAGCTAAAACACTTCTGGGTTTATCTGCCACCTTAACTACAGCCCTTTCTCTCTGGCCTCTGTTTACATATCACTTGCTTCCAGTCTACCCAGAATCCAGCACCCAAAATCATCTTCCTTCCCCTCCTCTTCAGCCATGTTGTCTCCTGTTTGATTACCCAGTTCCTGCACCTCGTCTATTGAATCAAATATAAGATTATTGCATTAGCTATCAAGGCTCTGCACAACTCCAGCTTCGCATCTCAGTCTCTCTGTTCATTACACCTTATTACATTGCACCTTATCCTCGTCACTCAGCCAGTGGTATCAGCCTCATATTCCTCTTGTGTCGCTCTCCCACTTTCCTTTCCTTCCCAATGATCCCACCCTCTTCTTCAGACACTCCATTACTTCCATGATACCTTCAGATGCAAACACCTCTAAATATACCACTACTTCCATTTTATTTAAACAACAAAAGAAAAAAAATCAGCTGGGTCTCCAAATGTCTGTTTTATTCTTGTTGTTCACCTGTCATTTGCAGGATTGGGATCTTACAGAGTCACAGTTTAAGCACATGAGTTGACCCTGAAGGATGGGATATTGAGCAACAACTGTCTCTTTTAATCTTGTCTAATATCAAGCACAATGCTGGTGTTTGACCACAAATAATACTGCCTTTGTTTATCATGTATTATTTGTATAATGCCAGTGGTGTGTTAGGTTGGACCCAATCACTAGCCTGAGACAGTGAATTGGCCACTCCCAAGTTTATAGCCCATGCCTCTGAGCTTAGTTTATTCTTCAACATAAAGTAAACATGGAATAACATCGTTAAGTAATAGGCGGAGAACAGGAGAGAGGACTATCTTATAGCATCCTCTTGCATTCTACAGCTTACTAATCAGGACCTTCTCCAGTCTATGAGGGTCTCCAGGTCTCTTCACAGTCCCCTGCTACATACAGGCGAGCATGCTCCCAGCCCTCTGCTAGTCTCAGACTCTCTCCTGGAGCTGGGGTCCTCATATATATATATATCCTCCAGCTGGTAATCATCTGCTCCAATCACTTTATGCTGTCCAGTTGCGTTGGGTGATTCCTGGCCCTGTTCCAGAACAAAGCTGGCTTCTTCCCATCCTCCTGGCCTATAAGGAGGTAGACCACTCTAGTAGAGGCTCTCTCGACACTTCACCTCACCAGAATGTTGTGAAGGGCCATATAAGTACCTGAGTTTGAAGTTAGAAATGTATGAACTCTTCCTGGCAAGAAAGACATGAGTGTGAGTCTTGTTCAGCAAGCAGCCCAAATAAGAATTGTGCTCTGGGGAGCTCTGTAGAAAGCAGGGAAGAAAAACCTTCACTTCAGACAATGAAACCATAGTGAAGTTGTATTGTGGTTCTGTAGCCTTAGGTTGCAGTTGCTTCCCTTGCTGCTGTGCCCTCCACCACCTGATCCTGAGACAACTGAGCTAGTTGCAGATCCACTGGCATGCCAATAGCCCACAAACTCTCTATGCTTTCAGCAGATGGGCCAAGATCCTCAAAGGAATTTAGGTTCCTGTCTTCCATTGAAAGCTAGATCAAAACTAGCTCAGATATGTCTACAGGTACTGCAGACATACTTGAGTATGATCAATTTTAAAGGTTTATGGTAAATGGTGAAGTTCTGACAGGGATATTGCATGGTGCTATGTAAAGAGAATACAGATTCTTAAATAAAATAATAAAATGTGATTGTGCTTTTAAACTGGTTCTTTTACGATCCAGATAATGATTCATTTGCTTTTATTTTGGGGGGGGGGATAATCAGACTTACTTACTTTCCAACATAACTGCCTCTCCCTTATTTTATAACAGTGATTTACTTTAACACATGGAGGCTAAGAACACATAAAAAATTGTTTTTTGGGGGGAAAAAATTACAGCTGACTTCAGATGAGCATAAACAAGTCCAGTGCGTGGAGAAATTTATTAATCTTCCCAATCTCACTAACCACAATTTTACTACTTTTCAGAATTGGAGTATGCCAGAGGTGCTAACATATATTATATTCTGTAGCATGTGACAAACCTCTGTTTTCTTGGGATTCTACTATTGTTGATTCCCCCAAGACAAGACACTGGACATTTGGTATTATCATTTCATCTTGAAAATTAAATTTCTGGAGGCTATTAAAACTAGTTGGTAGAGGTTAAATTGTTTCAGAACTCACTGACCCTCATAGCTCGCAGTGCATATTTCTATTATCTTTGACGGTGCACGCTGCTTGTCTTCTTGTTGTTATGAATCTTAGAGTCATGCAAATTGGTCACAGACAGGCTACGAAAAAGTAATTGGAAAAATTCACTCATTATCTTAGTATAGGATTTCCTGTTATGCTAACTAGTTTGGGATCGGGGTTAGTTTTTCAGTGACACTATGATGAATAATCAGATTATATTAAAGGATATGCTAACTAGAATTCTGTTTGATTGTTATCAGTACCTTCCATTATTTTATTTATTTATTACACTCTAGACCAAAGCAGATGTATTAGAAATAGATCAAAATTAAGCCATTAGTTCCAACTCCTCACCCGCAATTTTTGGGGAAGTTCCTCTCTGAATCTTAACTTTGCACTGGGCATCTGAACCCTTGCTGATGTCCGTAATTCCAGTGAAGTAAATGAGATAAATAATGTAAAGACTGCACACTGAGCTGCCCGTGCATTTATGCTGGGCAGAAATAGAACACCCTTGAACTTCAAGAAAGTTTGGATTTGCTTCTACATTCAGAGTAGAACTCTGCAGCACATATGTGTCACTAAAATGTGTGCAGATCTCTTCAGGGTAAATCCAGTCCTGCCCTCCATGGCCAGATGCTGGGAAAAGGGGGCCACTGGCAGTGGAACTAGAAGAAAGGTGCACATCATCTGCATAGCACAAAATCCAGCTCCATTCATACGCCCTGCTCTGAAATACATAGGGGGCTGAGAGAAGGGTTGGGGGTGTATTTGGAGATTCTAGCACTCCATGGATCCTCTCCACCTGCAGCAGTGGAAGTGATTAAGAAGGCCCAGGAGCTACGCCAGTTATTAGCAGTAGATTAGCCGTCACAACTTTAAGAGAAGATTTCTCCACCCTTGCACATCTGCCTATTATCTGGCCCTAACTACCTGGACAGCAGAAGGAGACTCCGCTGGTTGGAAGGCATGAGATGCGATGTCCTGAGGTTGGGAGTTCCACGACCACCACTCCCAAGAGGAGAAGGCGGGTGGTGGTGGTCGGGGACTCTCTCCTCCGGGGGACTGAGTCATCTATCTGCCGCCCTGACCGGGAAAACCGAGAAGTCTGCTGCTTGCCAGGGGCTAAGATTCGCGATGTGACGGAGAGACTGCCGAGACTCATCAAGCCCTCGGATCGCTACCCCTTCCTGCTTCTCCACGTGGGCACCAATGATACTGCCAAGAATGACCTTGAGCGGATCACTGCGGACTATGTGGCTCTAGGAAGAAGGATAAAGGAGTTGGAGGCGCAAGTGGTGTTCTCGTCCATCCTCCCCGTGGAAGGAAAAGGCCTAGGTAGGGAGCGTCGAATCGTGGAAGTCAACGAATGGCTACGCAGGTGGTGTTGGAGAGAAGGCTTTGGTTTCTTTGACCATGGGATGGTGTTCCATGAAGGAGGAGTGCTGGGCAGAGACGGGCTCCATCTTACGAAGAGAGGGAAGAGCATCTTTGCCAGCAGGCTGGCTAACCTAGTGAGGAGGGCTTTAAACTAGGTTCACCGGGGGAAAGAGACCAAAGCCCTGAGGTAAGTGGGAAAGCGGGATACCGGGAGGAAGCACAGGCAGGAATGTCTGTGAGGGGAGGGCTCCTGCCTCATACTGGGAATGAGGGGCGATCAACAGGTTATCTCAAGTGCTTATATACAAATGCACAAAGCCTTGGAAACAAGCAGGGAGAACTGGAGATCCTGGTGATGTCAAGGAACTATGACGTGATCGGAATAACAGAGACTTGGTGGGATAACTCACATGACTGGAGTACTGTCATGGATGGTTATAAACTGTTCAGGAAGGACAGGCAGGGCAGAAAAGGTGGGGGAGTAGCACTGTATGTAAGGGAGCAGTATGACTGCTCAGAGCTCCGGTACGAAACTGCAGAAAAACCTGAGTGTCTCTGGATTAAGTTTAGAAGTGTGTGCAACAAGAGTGATGTAGTGGTGGGAGTCTGCTATAGACCACCGGACCAGGGGGATGAGGTAGATGAGGCTGTCTTCCAGCAGCTCACGGAAGCTACTAGATCGCATGCCCTGATTCTCATGGGTGACTTTAATTTTCCTGATATCTGCTGGGAGAGCAATACAGCGGTGCATAGACAATCCAGGAAGTTTTTGGAAAGCGTAGGGGACAATTTCCTGGCGCAAGTGCTAGAGGAGCCAACTAGGGGGGGCACTTTTCTTGACCTGCTGCTCACAAACCGGGTAGAATTAGTGGGGGAAGCAAAAGTGGATGGGAATCTGGGAGGCAGTGACCATGAGTTGGTTGAGTTCAGGATCCTGACGCAGGGAAGAAAGGTAAGCAGCAGGATACGGACCCTGGACTTCAGGAAAGCAGACTTCGACTCCCTCAGGGAACGGATGGCCAGGATCCCCTGGGGGACTAACTTGAAGGGGAAAGGAGTCCAGGAGAGCTGGCTGTATTTCAAGGAATCCCTGTTGCGGTTACAGGGACAAACCATCCCAATGAGTCGAAAGAATAGTAAATATGGCAGGCGACCAGCTTGGCTTAATGGTGAAATCCTAGCGGATCTTAAACATAAAAAAGAAGCTTACAAGAAGTGGAAGGTTGGACATATGACCAGGGAAGAGTATAAAAATATTGCTCGGACATGTAGGAATGTTATCAGGAGGGCCAAATCGCACCTGGAGCTGCAGCTAGCCAGAGATGTCAAGAGTAACAAGAAGGGTTTCTTCAGGTATGTTGGCAACAAGAAGAAAGCCAAGGAATGTGTGGGCCCCTTACTGAATGAGGGAGGGAACCTAGTGACAGAGGATGTGGAAAAAGCTAATGTACGCAATGCTTTTTTTGCCTCTGTTTTCACTAACAAGGTCAGCTCCCAGACTGCTGCGCTGGGCATCACAAAATGGGGAAGAGATGGCCAGCCCTCTGTGGAGATAGAGGTGGTTAGGGACTATTTAGAAAAGCTGGACATGCACAAGTCCATGGGGCCGGACGAGTTGCATCCGAGAGTGCTGAAGGAATTGGCGGCTGTGATTGCAGAGCCATTGGCCATTATCTTTGAAAACTCGTGGCGAACCGGGGAAGTCCCGGATGACTGGAAAAAGGCTAATGTAGTGCCAATCTTTAAAAAAGGGAAGAAGGAGGATCCTGGGAACTACAGGCCAGTCAGCCTCACTTCAGTCCCTGGAAAAATCATGGAGTAGGTCCTCAAAGAATCAATCCTGAAGCACTTGCATGAGAGGAAAATGATCAGGAACAGCCAGCATGGATTCACCAAGGGAAGGTCATGCCTGACTAATCTAATCGCCTTTTATGATGAGATTACTGGTTCTGTGGATGAAGGGAAAGCAGTGGATGTATTGTTTCTTGACTTTAGCAAAGCTTTTGACACGGTCTCCCACAGTATTCTTGTCAGCAAGTTAAGGAAGTATGGGCTGGATGAATGCACTACAAGGTGGGTAGAAAGCTGGCTAGATTGTCGGGCTCAACGGGTAGTGATCAATGGCTCCATATCTAGTTGGCAGCCGGTATCAAGTGGAGTACCCCAAGGGTCGGTCCTGGGGCCAGTTTTGTTCAATATCTTCATAAATGATCTGGAGGATGGTGTGGATTGCACTCTCAGCAAATTTGCGGATGATACTAAACTGGGAGGAGTGGTAGATATGCTGGAGGGGAGGGATAGGATACAGAAAGACCTAGACAAATTGGAGGATTGGGCCAAAAGAAATCTGATGAGGTTCAATAAGGATAAGTGCAGGGTCCTGCACTTAGGACGGAAGAACCCAATGCACAGCTCCAGACTAGGGACTGAATGGCTAGGCAGCAGTTCTGCGGAAAAGGACCTAGGGGTGACAGTGGACGAGAAGCTGGATATGAGTTAGCAGTGTGCCCTTGTTGCCAAGAAGGCCAATGGCATTTTGGGATGTATAAGTAGGGGCATAGCGAGCAGATCGTGGGACGTGATCATTCCCCTCTATTCGACATTGGTGAGGCCTCATCTGGAGTACTGTGTCCAGTTTTGGGCCCCACACTTCAAGAAGGATGTGGATAAATTGGAGAGAGTCCAGCGAAGGGCAACAAAAATTATTAGGGGACTGGAACACATGAGTTATGAGGAGAGGCTGAGGGAGCTGGGATTGTTTAGCCTGCAGAAGAGAAGAATGAGGGGGGATTTGATAGCTGCTTTCAACTACCTGAGAGGTGGTTCCAGAGAGGATGGCTCTAGACTGTTCTCAATGGTAGCAGATGACAGAACGAGGAGTAATGGTCTCAAGTTGCAGTGGGGGAGGTTTAGATTGGATATTAGGAAAAACTTTTTCACTAAGAGGGTGGTGAAACACTGGAATATGTTACCTAGGGAGGTGGTAGAATCTCCTTCCTTAAAGGTTTTTAAGGTCAGGCTTGACAAAGCCCTGGCTGGGATGATTTAACTGGGAATTGGTTCTGGTTGGAGCAGGGGGTTGGACTAGATGACCTTCTGGGGTCCCTTCCAACCCTGATATTCTATGATTCTATGACTGGGTGCTGCCCACAGGAATTAGTCCTTGAAGAATATTTCAAAATTTGATATTGTGAAACATTTTACAAACCATAAGCAAGTATCTCGAAAGAAGTTAATTTAGTTGAGGGATCAATGGAGATTTTTTAGGAGCTGACTGAGATGCAGCAGAAGGTGTGGGAAAGGATTATTGTCACATATAAAACATTAAAGTTAACAGAATCTTCAATTCTTCACACTAAATTGAAGTGAATTTCATTATTATCAGAATTAAATTTCTTGTTAATCCAAATTATCCTAAAAAGATATGTTTAATTAAAGGCAAAGATTTAATTAAACACATGCTAGATTTTGTTGGCTTGTTAAATTTGAAAATGAATAGGTTTGTCAAATAACACGCTAAGGAAATAATAGGTCATGCAATGTTGAGGTTAGGGTTTGATATTTACACACTTTGAAGTTTTATTCACTAAGTGGTCTATGCCCCAAATACTAAAGGGTATGGTGAGAAGCAGTTAAAAAATAGTAATGCAATTTTCAAGTGAGATAGCGTAGCCTGGTTCCACCTTATGCCTTTTTCAATTTATTTTCTTATCATCATGCCTAAAAGCTGGGAAAGCATTTTAGGCACAAAGCCATTGATGAATTTATGAGAATCTCTCTGACATAGTGTTAGCAATTTCTCTTCTAATAATTTTAGAAGATGGAGTCAGCAAATTTTAGTGTTCAGTATATCCCTGTAAAACCATAATATTAATAACTGGATATGAGTTTGTATTAAGAAAAACCTGCAACATTCACTTAGTGTAGTGTACGTCAGCAATACCCACAGACCCTTCTGGAGATAGAACTCCAAGGGAAGATGTTAAAATACACATCATCACCCTTTTGAGTAAGTAAGAGTGTGCACTAAGGCCGTGCTCCTGTAAACAGTTACACATGTGCTTAATTTTGCTACTTTGAAAATCCTGACTATTCACATTAGTAAAATTAAGAATATGTGTGTTTTCAGGATTCGTGTCCCAGATATGTGGTTTGTATTTATTTAATTTATATTACTATAGAATTTAGGGGTGTGAGCATGGGTAAAGTTAGCATAATAATTGTACTGTAATCACATCTCAGTTTGCAGTGTAGTCTATTCATAGTCTACTCCAGTATTGCCAACTCTCATAAATTTAACATGAGTCTTGTGATATTTCATGTTTTCCTTCAAGCCCCACCTCTTGGAGGCATGTGATTAAATGAGAATCTGAGTTCTTAATTAAAAAAATTGGGCCGTACCTAACACGAGGGGGTCCTGGGCCATGAGGGAGGCTCCTAGATGCTACAGTAAGACCAATAACAAATTCATAATTCATAAATGCATAAATAATAAAATAAGTTTACAGACATCAGTTTTGCAGAATAAAGCTTGAAAATGTGGCATGAGTGCAATATAGAGTAGAACTGGTCAGGGATTTTGCAACAAAACATTTTTTTATCAGAAGATGCTGATTGATCACGACTGAAATGTTTTTGTGGGAAAGGATTGGTTTTGACAAATTTTTTGAGTCAAAAACATTTTGGAAAAAAATAAAAATTGTTGAAATGTGTGTTTCAACATTTCAGAACAAAACATTCTGGGCTTCAAGTTGTAAATGACTTTTCATTTCAAAATGTCACTTAATTATAATATTTTTTAAAAAAGAAAAAGTGGTCAAAATCTAAACAAAATCTATTGATGTTATTAAAATGAAACATTTTGATTGAGCCAAACCAAATTTATTTTCAGATTTTCAGTTTGCACAGGGAATGTTTGAGATATCACCATTTTGTCATGATTCAGAACAGGAGAATTTTTTGAAATCTCAAAAACTTTGTGGGACAGGAAAAACCATTTCCTGCACTGTTCCAATGCACAGCTCAAAATCCAAAGAGCAAATAAAAAAGAAAACAAAATTTCTTGGTTTTTAAGTCAATCTCATGCTTTTCTGGGGTGTGGCTCTTGATTTTTGAATGCTTGGAATTTGCAATATTGGTACCCACGTCTAGTCTTTGCTGGGGTATTCATGCCATGCAAAATAATTCCCAATTCTATGGCTCTCCAAATGGCAATTCACACTTGCATAATTATACATTATCAGGAAGCAGATTAATATGTTCCTTCCATTGCAGTCAGAACTCAGTTTCACTTTGAAATTCTAACGAAGTAGATTCCATTTGATTGCATTCAGCATTCCTGCTTTCAGTTTTTGGAGCTATTTGAAAGGAGCACATTGCCAAATTAGCTGATGATCAGTGTCAGCTGGTTGCAAGATGCATGAGAGGTGGTTTTATCCATTGTTGCTGTGTATTAAGATGCTTACTTTATAATATTTATGCAGCTCATCAATGTCCAAAAATAATATGCATTAAATTTATTTTCCAGCCTTCAATTGTCCTAGGAAAGTACATTACTGTTCTTACTATAATCACAACTGTGGGCTAGCCTGTGGCCTGGTTTAGGTGGCTGAACAAAAGAGAATATAGCACCAACTTACTCAATTGTGCCAGCTACTAGGATCACAAGCGGGCATGCAGGGCATGTCAGGAGAATTATGTTGCACTAGGCAGGGACTTTAGACCTGGCACAATGTATTTCCCCCACAGAGTAGCAAAAAAACAGGAGGCAGATCCTGACTTCTAGAATCATGGGCTGCTCCTGGGGCACCGTACCAATGCACTGACCCTTGTTCAGGGCTTGTCGCAAAGCCATGGTTAAGTCCAATGTTAGCAATTTTCATGTTAAGCATACTACCAATTGATTTTAGTGCTAATGTTGTTGTAATTATGTGCTATCTGCTTTGCTATACTAATAGATATGAACATTTTCATTCTAAGGCCTTGTTTTCAAGGTGTGGAATGTGGTCAATTGATCTATAAAAATAAATGCTCTCAGATGAACCACAATGTGAAAAGTCTTAAACCCAATGACTCTGGGGTTTTGGTCTTTTACATATTTGTAAGAAATCTGCATGGAGTAATTTCTTTGGCTTCAAACACTTTTTATGGGCTCCTGTAACTCAAAAATGACACCAGATGAATTATAACAAGTGCTCAAAGTTACAGGCTGGGGCTGAATGACTGAACTTAATGGTGATTTATACTAAGGTATTTCTACAACATGAGGCATGAACACATTATTCTTTTGGGACTAAATCCTGCACAACAGTGCACAGACCTGGCAGTGGAGGGGATGATTTAGAGCAGCATGTTTAGTCTAGGTGGTTGATTTAGTTCTGCAAGGTCCTGCGTTTAAATCTTGTTTAGTTTATTAATATCTGTATTGCACTCGGTGTCATGGGTAACACAGTTTCATCATTTTTAGCTAACAAATAAAATCATCTCTAGCACTTGGACTCTAGCAGTGAACAAGTGGGTAGAGGGTGGGCACAGGTCCCCAGCAGCTCCACTCCTCATGTGCAATGGGGAGAAAGAATTTCCTGTGGGGCAGGATAGGCACAGATTTCACAGCGGTTGGAGTCTGAGATCAGGAGTAGTGAAGAGGAAAGGGGAATTTGTGATGAGAGATTACACTAGGATGTTTGTGGGAATGTTTGAAGGATGAAAAGCTGGCTGTTTGGGTTGTCAGGGAAGATGGGATTGGGGCACTTTATTAAATAATTAATACTGAGTAAGAATGAGTAACCATGTGATCAGTGGAACCAACAACTAGATGTTCCTTGTGAGATATTTTCTTATATGCAGAGTGTCAAATTCAATTAGCAACACATACTAAATAGTAGTAACAAGATTAAAGACCCTTTTCATGGTTCAGTTATAAAAGTAGTTCCTAATCCTGCATGGTGACTGACAATACAGTATTTAAATGAAAGCTTTTCACTACAGCGCCCAGACATTAAAGATGTTTTCACAGTTTGAGACAGAAACAACCTACAAGGTAAGAAAAAAAGAAATACAAGTAATATTTTGTCCTTGTTATTGTTCTACAATAATGGACAAGATTGAGCTAGTTATTCAAAGAAACCTAAATGAAATAAGATCATATTTCCAGTTGTTCTTTTAGCCAGTTAAAAACATTTCTTTATACATTGGAGGCAATGCTAGATATTGGAGCCACAACCATTTACACCACCTGAGGATCTGTCTTGGCATAAATAAATGCTTTTAACTGGCTAAAAGAAAAACCATTTGGCAAAATGATCTTATTTCAACTAGGCTTCCTTAAACAATTAAGTAGGCCACCTTGCCTAGTGTTACTTATATACATTTCTTTTTCCCAGCAAAAACAAACTTAAGTCCTCACTTTTTTTTTTTTTTTTTTTTTAGGAGATATACATTGACTACAGTGCCTGTCATTGCCTTCTTCAGAAAGTTGGCATCATTAAAATTCTTACTCCATTATCTTCTCCAAGCTTAAAGTTGGGTCATATTTTTCAGGTTCAGAGAGATTCTGAACTGCATCCAATTTCAGTTCTTCAATATAAACGTAATTACTGGTCAATACTTTTGGATAATTTAGATATCTGCTGAAACCATAAAATATTTCATCAATTATTTTTACTTCAAGTTTGAATTCACATAGGGTTTTAAATTTCTGACCGGAAAGTAACTTTGTCCCAAGTCACCCTTTGTTCCTGATAATAGCTAAAACATGCTTCAGTGCTCATGGTATGAAACTCTTCAGCTTTATTGCTTCATAAAGTAGAAATCCTGATACAGATATTATTAAATATCAATAAGGTCTGTTGTTTAAAGATGCTTAGGGAAATCTGTTTCAACTCATAATTGGGAGGGGGAGAGGAAAGCAATGATAAGGTCAAGAATACTTAACCTTAGATTGGTATTATTCCCACAAGCAGACATATGATAAATACCTGGGCCTTTTAGATTATCTGTGGAAATGCATTTACTGCAATTAAGCAACCCACTGTTGTAGCATGAGTGCATATAGAAGAGATGTTTGCACCAAAACTTATATTGTGTATTGTTTATCTATTGCTATATTATCTGCATTTTCCTGCCTGCAAAGCTATTATGGTACGTACATGTTCTTATGAATTTTTGTTGTTATTATTTATTATTATTGTGTGCTTGGCAAATGCAAACATGGCTATGGCACTTTAAAGATAAACAAGACAATAAGCCGTAAGGAATTTACAATTAGGACAATTCATGAATGTTGACATCAGGTGAGAGGGAGGGATGAGGGATAACAGAAAAATTAAAGGACTGGGAAAATCGGCTTGGTAGAAGCATTATTACAGGATTTCACATCAGCTGTGATTCCACATTTTCCTTTCCTTTTTGTTGTAACTTTTTGTTTGTTTTTTTGCTGGTGTGTGTTTTTTATAACATCGGGTGGGAAAGAGGGAGCAGATAGTGCTAATAGAGAGATCAGGGATAGCACATGCCAAAAGAACTGTGTTTCAAAGAAGAATATGATAGCAGAGGGGAAGATCCCTGTCTAACAGGAGAAAGGAGGTAGTGTTCTATTCTGTTCTACAGAAGTTCTTAAATCATGCTCATCACCATAGTATGTGAGTGCCTTTCAGTAGCATGTTAAGTAATGTGACTAACATCTGTCATATGTTTGTTCTATCATACTCTTCTCAGGTGGAGAAGCATATGTAGTAGAGTGTCTCAGTTTGTTTGTTTTTTAAATAAATATATGCATTGCTATTTATGTAAGAGAAGCCAAGGTCAAAGAAATGTGTCTTTCCCTTGGAGGGGAAGGTGATGAGGGTTGTGATAGTCCTTAGTTCTCAGGGAGTTCATTCCACAGACTTGGACCAGCCCCTGAAAAAGTTCTGTCTCCCACACAGACAAACTTTTTCCTTATTGTAGAGAGTTCCATTGTGCCAGAGAAACAGAGTTGTCAATTATGTTCTTCATCTCAGAGCTTTAGGCAAATTTTTAGATATCTGGGCCCAGGCTGGGGAGCACTTTGAAGTAAAGGACTGAGATCTATCATCCAAATTGATTCAAAATTTTATGGGAAGCTAGTGTAGAGAGTGGAGGACAGGTTTGATGCCTTGCTCGGAGAAGTGCTGGACTGTTCTGCATCAGCTGAAGTACATAGGATTGTGTGATTGTTTCCATTATAAACCCTCATCTTTTCAACCAGGTTCAATGCCCCTCCTGTTTTTTCTCTCTTGGTCTTTCCTTTCTCTCTCCCCTCTTCCTTGCACCTCTTAGTGCTCTAACATTCTGAACTTCAAACTTAGACTCTGAGTACATAAAAAGTGGGGAGACACTTCTGCCTCTTCCCAGGTGTCCACCTACTGGCTCCTTCCTCTAATTCTTAGAAATACCAGAATAGACCAGGAGCCTGGACTGTAAAAAATATCACTTTGGTTTACCATTAGCAACAGCAATGGAGTGAGAATGAATGAGGTGAAAACAGCCTCAAAACTCACTGTTATCAGAGCAAAGTGACAGACTCACTTCTGTCCTGTAGCTTTCCCTGAATGTCACTACAAGAAAAGAAATAAGATACAAGAGGAAGGATGTCGATAGAGAGAAGGGGCTGGCCATTTTAATAGGCTTCAAAAAGGTGGGCCAGTCTCTCCAGGTGTCAGAGTAACAGCCGTGTTAGTCTGTATTCGCAAAAAGAAAAGGAGTACTTGTGGCACCTTAGAGACTAACCAATTTATTTGAGCATAAGCTTTCGTGAGCTACAGCTCACTTCATCGGATGCATACTGTGGAAACTGCAGAAGACATTATATACGCAGAGACCATGAAACAATACCTCCTCCCACCCCACTGTCCTGCTGGTAATAGCTTATCTAAAGTGATCACTCTCCTTACAATGTGTATGACAACCAAGTTGGGCCATTTCCAGCACAAATCCAGGTTTTCTCACCCTCCGCCCCCCTCTCCCCCCCCACACACAAACTCACTCTCCTGCTGGTAATAGCTTATCCAAAGTGACCACTCTCCTTACAATGTGTATGAAAATCAAGGTGGGCCATTTCCAGCACAAATCCAGGTTTTCAAATGGCCCACCTTGATTATCATGCACATTGTAGGGAGAGTGGTCACTTTGGATGAGCTATTACCAGCAGGAGAGTGAGTTTGTGTGTGTATGGGGGTGGGGGGGTGAGAAAACCTGGATTTGTGCTGGAAATGGCCCACCTTGATTTTCATACACATTGTAAGGAGAGTGGTCACTTTGGATAAGCTATTACCAGCAGGAGAGTGAGTTTGTGTGTGTGTGTTTGGGGGGGGGGGGGTGAGAAAACCTGGATTTGTACTGGAAATGGCCCAACTTGGTTGTCATACACATTGTAAGGAGAGTGATCACTTTAGATAAGCTATTACCAGCAGGAGAGTGGGGTGGGAGGAGGTATTGTTTCATGGTCTCTGTGTATATAATGTCTTCTGCAGTTTCCACAGTATGCATCCGATGAAGTGAGCTGTAGCTCACGAAAGCTTACGTTCAAATAAATTGGTTAGTCTCTAAGGTGCCACAAGTACTCCTTTTCTCTCTCCAGGTGGTTCATGGCCCCTGCCAGCCAATGATAGCTTTCTGATCTCCTCAGAAGAATCTCAGCTCTAAGAAAAAGTTCTGGGGTTGGCTGGGAGGAACCAAGGGAAGATACTATAAAAGGACAGATGCAGGCCTCTTCCTGCTTCTCCTCCCTTGATTGTGTTAAATCCAGGACATGTTAGAGTGCTCTATATTTTAGCATTGAGGGAGGAGAAAACGACGGACTGCTTAAGGCGATTGTAGCCTTCTCCCCTTTCATTGCTGCTGGGACAAATTGTTGGCAGAAGATATCTTATTTGAAGTTCAAGTTGCAGCCACTTGCCAAAAGATTCTGATTGCTGTCTGTGTCCTCAGTGGTTCCTTGCCATTGAAGGGTGAGGGGTAAAAATAATGGAGAGAAGAAGAAAAGAGGGGAAGAAAAATGAGTAAAGAGAAATTCTTCCCAAACATCTACAGAGAAAAAAATAAGGAAACCAAACTTGACAATAGGAGGGTCATTATTATGATATGCTTTGTGTAAGATGTTCAGATACCAGTGAGGTGCATGGTTTAAGAACACAGAGAGAATCAAACAGTACTCAGTTCCTTGGTCTCATTCTTATTTCACTTAATTCCCAGATGTAATGTTACACCAGTGATGTATATCTGTAATTTATATTTGTAATCTATATCTATTGAGCTAAATCTATTTTCGTAGATGGAAATAAAGATATTTGTGCTGGATAAAAATGGGACTAACAAAATATTTCATAATCTATTTAATTGTAATAATTTTTGACTTTTTAAACTCTTTACAACCTGGGTGGTTCTGGTGATTGTGAGAAAATTTGCTAAAGAGAGTAGAAATATTTGAGTTGGCATCATAGTTAAAAAGAAAACATTCTTGTGGCTCTGAATCCTAAAAGTTTTTTAGAAATTGATAATACCAGAAAATCTAGAGAGATCTTCAATGAAAATTATGATGAAGTATTCTTTATACTGTTCTGAAACTGTGGAAATTGTATTTCTATCACTGGCATGAAAACATTCATTTATGTCTACCAACATGTTATTTCCCCCCTTTTTCAATTTTATCTAATCTAGATTTATATTTTTGAAAATAACATCTACTATCAACCTGATGTAAAGAGTAGCTCATTGCGACTGACATCCTCAGGAAAAGAAGGAATCATATTTAATGGAATTGCAGACTGGCTCTATGAAGGTAAGGTGGATAAATATAGATGTTTATTAATACAGGGAAGAGATTCTTGTACAAAACCTACAGGAGAAAACTATTCATTCCATGACAATGGTGTCTGAAGCTATTTTGATTTTTCTTATTTTCTTGCAAAATTGCCTTCAGATCTTTGCATTAGCTCATATTTTCTATTGACTCACAACTTGGTTTGCATATAGTTATATTTTCTAGAGTGGGGGAGGGTCCCCAAAGTGCAGGGTAAAGAGCAATGAAAAAGCTTCGCAGCCGGAGCCCCACAAGACCGAGTCGGCTGGCATGGTCCAGACAGTTGTGTAGTTGCTGTGCAGACATACCCTTCGGCTTCTTTGAAAACCCGAGATCAAATGGACTCTCTGAAATAAGAATGGTAATTTACATTGTATAGAGGTTTAAATGTCTGTATTCAAAAGATTACCTACCTCAGGTTTTAACAGATTCCATTAATGTTTTGTAAGTATTTTACTAGGTCAGTGAAGTTCAAAACCAGAGAGAAGAGCATCTTTAGCGTGGAAGATCATTTTAAATGCACTTCAGACACTGCAAATCTAATATGATTGCATATAAATTGGTATATTTAAGCATATAAAGTTAATTAAATCTGACAGAGCAGATCACCTTTTTGCTAAAACAAAGTATTGCTTGGGTCACATTCATGATTATTCAATACTTTGCTAGGCAACTTTGGGCCAAATTCTGCTAACCTTAAGGTGAATTGCACATACTTATAAGATGATAGCCTGTGTGATATGCTCTGAATTGGGGGCAGTGTGGAGTTGCACTGTGCCAAAGATAATTCTGAATGCCTTCTGGAGATCTCCAAATTCACACTGCTCCCCTTTATGGAGTGCAGTATATTCCTTCCCACCCTCCACCCCAGGCAGCTGACCAGCTCTGCTGTTCAGCACTTAGGCAGACAAAGTTATGGTTCTGCCAATTCTCCAGGCTTTTCTGGGCAGCATGCATCCCTGGGGAGTAATTAGAGGTCAGCCTGACATTTATTTAGGTCATCTGGAAGGGAGAGGGAGCCTCCACCTGATGACTAGGTAAAGTCTAGCATAAGAGAAGCCCTGGTGAAGTCAATTGGACTATATTAAATATTGGTAAAGGTTACTCAAATATACTTACTTGTGGGTAGTGTAGTAGTGAGCGAAACCGTTCACAAGATTAAGAGATAGCATTGTGGGATGAGTGAAACTGGGGAAAAGAAAGAGTCAGGTTTCAGGAGGGACTGGGGTGAAGTTGCTGACAAACTTTGGAGCTCTGGCATGTAACACTGGCCAAGATCTCTTTCCTATGACTGTGCCTGCCTGCCACATCACTTATGGCTAAGGAAACACTCAATATAAACAAGGATTACAAAAGCTGGTCCTTAGTTAATAGAGAATGAACGAGGAGATTCTAATGCTATTGTAGATCCTTATGGCAAAGCTGCACCTATTGTTAAGACCCGATACTGTGAGAGAAATAAATACGTTAAAATTACCTGAATACAATATAAGTATATTGACTGCAAAGGGCCTCGGTATTTGTAGTATTCGTATACAGTAACTAAAGGGTAACAAGACCAATTTCTGTCATTTATGCCATGCCAATGCGGCATTTTTCAATTTCAACTTGATTGTGCATATCAGAAATTTATCTGTTATAAAAAAGGTTGGTGTGCATTTTTAGAAACTAAAATTTTTATTAAAGATAAATAGAATTGTTGACAGAACAAATTACTTTCTCTTACATAAGCATTAAAAGACTGGGTCAGAAATATAAATGATAAGAAAGAGAAGTAACTAGTTGAAAATGCACATATTAATGTTACATTTGCCACTGATATTCTACCTGAGCTTTACACGTGTGTATGTAAAATAGTGCGTGCACATACACTTGCCCATGCGTTGAATGTGCATTGTAAAATTCCAGCACCTGTGTGCTCAGAGGTGTTAGAATTTCCATTCACAAAACTCACTGGAACATATGCTCATATGATGGTTTGCACCAGTCAATATATGTGTGTATCCACATGTGCAATTTTTAACGCAAGTGGATATGTAGGGGTTGGAAATCAGGTCCATTAACCTCTCCAAAAAACATGGATTTTCAGCAAGGCCACAACTTTTCCTCTGTTTTAATATGAAGGAAGCAGGACACACTGATGCGGAGGTCCTGTATTTCCAGTTTACTGTTTCAATTGCTCCTGGTTAATCCCTGTCAGGACAGGCACTGGAAGCCACTTTGTGAGGGGCTCCCCCACCACAGACGGGGCTCTGTGAATGAGGTAATATCCAGCAAAGGTTATACAGCCTTGTGGGGGGCTCGGAGGGGTAGCCTGGGACTGTGAGGTCTGCGTGGCCTCTCTCAAGTGATTTCACCCATTCTCAGGCTGTCCGATCTGTGCCCCATAGCTCTGATGCAGGTCCTGCTCCTAGAGAACGGTCTCCATGGATTCCGAGGAATAGGCTACAGTGGAATGGAAGAAGCTGTTTCCCTCCCCCCACCCACACTCACCATCTCTTTAACACTTGTGAGAGGGTGCACATGGGGGTCTTTCCAGGCACAAATCCCAGCATATTGTGGCATGCTGACTCTTTTCTTCTTTCCTAGGTAACTTGTTAATTTAAGCGGTACTCTGCCAGCTGTAGATATATATGAAATATTGTGTGGTAGCATCAGGCATATAGCTGATTGAATACCTCACAATTATATTAATGGACATTCAGATGAATTCCAAATAGCCACTCATTTTGACCATATGTGTGTGGCTTTTTCATTTGCAATTCATAAATACTCACATTTCTGGGCTTTGGTTTACAGAAGTATTTGGGAGTGTCTGTTCTTTGTGTGAATATCCTTATTTAAATACAAACAGCGGTGTTTTAGAACAAACCAAAATGTTTGCCATATGAATGTTCATAGTCAGGGAGCAGAAAGAATATTCTGTAACTCAGGCAATCAATCACACATGAACAGCAATTAGTGAATATTCTGAATGGACAGCTTGTGAATACTCCAAATTTTGGTTTTCATACACACAGCTGAAATTTCTGTACAACACACTGTTCACTGAAAAAGTACAAATCGTAAATTAGCTAGTTAAAAAAAATCAAAGTCTGATCACAGACTAAAAGTAAAAGAGTTAAATTAGTCAGATCTAGTGCTGGGCAGGAACTGGATTTTTCATTTGGCTGGGAATTCAGTAATTTTAAAAAAGAAAGAAAGAAATCCATTCCAAAACAGAATAAAACAAAACAAAAATCAAAATTTCATGCAAAATGAGGTTCAATAAAACTGAAGGTTTTCCTCAAATTAAAGAATAAAATATAAATAACTGGATAGAATGATATTACTGCTAAAAGTGCCTTTAAATTCTATTGTGCAAATCATTTACAAAAAGAATTAAACATAAAAAATGGATAGAATGATAGTAGGGCTAAATATAAGGCAATAATAATCATCCCACTTATGCAGGTAATTCCACTGATATCATTGGGAATACTCATCTGAGTAAAAACTCATAATTTAGCCTATAATGGTCCTTAATATTCAGGCAATTCAGTCCAGGATAATTTTCAATATTTCTTTATAATTACAACAGCTGCATTGCAACAAAGCATAGAAACAATATAAAATGCAAATGAATGAGTTGGTAATCTGAATCACACAATAGTTACTTCTATGAATTTCCAAGAATATGCATCTGTTTCAGAGGAGCTTCTTCACTCTCATGTTGCCCACTGGTGGTCCCCGGATGGAGAAAGGTTGGCATTCCTGATGATAAATGACACTTTGGTACCAAACATGGTTATTCCTCGGTTTACTGGAGGTCTGTATCCCAAAGGAAAGCACTATCCGTATCCTAAGGTAAGTAAAGTCTAAGTGCAATCTACAGCCCTTTTGCACACTTCAGTGAACCGACTGATAGCATTCTGCAGTACTGAAGGGCTGTTTCTACACAGTAAAAGAAGCTGCTTGTGTTGATGTGGCAGTAAAAGGAATAGCATTCAGGGTTATGCTATTTCAAATAGAGTTATAAAGCTTTTTGCTAGACAGAAATCATTAGGTCAGGATGAGACGTACAGTCTGTTTCATGCTAATATATGATTGGTGTATGCTCCAGCTTTTGAATGAAGAATGAAATGATCAGAAGGAGTCAAGAAAAAATGCTGCCAGAATTGCCTTTGAACAGCACAGAGTAGTAGTATATAGATGGATGAAGCATAAGAGGTTTCTGATAATACAGAGTATCCTAGTATCTGACTGCTACTTTTCATCAAACCATGGAATTATAAACAGGAATGAGAGGCCTTGGTTGGATAAAATAAGCATTGATATGAACTTTCCCCAAGTCTTTAAACTTAACAGAACCATACCTTTCAGTGAGGTTCAAAAACTTGGATAAGGAGCGCCTGTCTTTTGTGATGAGGAGAGATCTGCAGGTCTAAACATGAGACTCTCTGATACCAGAATTAGAATCCTCCTAATTTCCTATTTGCTCCCCATAAACCCTCCCCCAAGGTTCCCCTGCTCAAAGTCTCCATATTCACTTACCTTTGTTATACTATAAAGTTCCTAAACCTTGGCAGCCTCTTTGCTGGGTTCTGGCTACCACACTACTTTAGCTGTATCTCAGATGTATTACTTAAATTCAATATACAGGCAAGCTGAAGAAGAAAATACTAGGATGTTATATATAGAAAAGACATCATAGTCCTGATTCCCCTCGCCTATAAGCACGCTTTATGACTATGTAACCCCATTGACTTCAGTGAAGTTATACCAGATTTATATCCATAAGCAGAGAAATCAGGCTTTTATAAGTAGCTGTGGCAGGGTCTATGGCCCATTTCAGGGACAATTTGCAGCTTACAGTCAAAAAAGCCTGGGCACAATCAAGAAGCACCCTATCTCACGCTGGGGGCGAGGCTATATATAAACAGGAAAAGGAAGCCCAGGAGGAGAGATAAGGAACTGGAAGCCATGCTGGTTGTTATGGGCTGCAGGCTCACTCACACTTCAAGACACTAGCTTGACCTAGGCCTTAGTGACTTTGTTTTCTGACTATGAGTTTAGTTTCACTCAGGTAAAAGCCTTAGAAATTTGGTTAAGCTGCTGCTTCCCCAGTCTGATGTCTAAGGGAATGGAGAAAGCCTATCTGCCTCCTAGAAAAATAAGAAAACCAAGGGCATTAATTTGGAAGCCTTCTTAAAGGGGATGATTTTCTTTGTTAGTTTGGTTTTGGTCTCTCCTTGTTGGATTTTATGCAGTAAAATGCAAATATGTAGAATGGGAGCTGGCTTCTTTGAAGGACGTACAGTGATTGCTGAGACACCAAAACAGCATAATGTGCAGTAGGTAGGTATTTTCATTAAAAATGTTAAACGTTCAAAACGTAAAGAAAGTAGCAATAGTTCAGTGTATAGATTAAAGATTTGGGTATGATTTTCAAAAATATTTAAGTTTCATTTTCATAAATGACTTGGGCATGCAGAAGTCAAAGTCCCATTGATTTTCCTAAGTCACTTAAGTAGTCTTGAAAATTTTAACCTTGCTTCTTCTCCAATTGAAATCAATTGGAGTTGACCCATTATCTTTAAAGGAGGAAAGATCAGACCTTAAAAATACCTATGATTTTCTTAAGAAACAGCATTCTAGAATGGCAATTATGATTATTATTTAGTACGATAGAACCTAGGAGCACCAGTCATGCAATTCTGCCAGCTTTGATGTCTAAAAACAATTAATCAACCAAAAAAAATATACAAGGAACTCTTTTTTTTAAAAAAATTAGCACTACAAAGAAGTGAAAAATCTCAAAGCATTAGCAATTAAGCACAAAAGAGATGCACAATATTATTTCAGTAATCTCATTAATGAAAAACATTATCTTCATTTAATTTGTCTATTCAATAACAATTTAGCTTCCAGTTAAACATAATTTATTAATTAAGCTTGTGGTTAGGCAACATGGATAGTTAAAAGTTGTTGTTTAATACAGGATTTCACTTTACGTTATGCAGAAACTGTGACATGCTCACTTGGGATCTCACTCTGCAGTCCTTACTCACACACAGTAGTAATTACTCAAGAGAATAATCCTGTGGAGTGTAAAGGAGTAAGTGCGAGTAAGGGTACCAGAATAAGGACATCTGTAGGGTTGACATGCTTGGAATTAAATGTGCGTTATATTTTCCACCTAGGAGCATATAATGAATGATATAATACATTGCCAGAGAGGTAGAGTGAACCATTTTTGAATTAAAAACAAACAAAAAAAAAACAAAAAAAAATACACTGTGTAAAGTTTTTGCATATATTTTTCATTGTCACTGCTGTTTCAATTCCGAGTTCTTGCCAGAAGTAGAAGTGTGGGAAAGCCATTCTGGTGGCATTTCTGGCCTCACTGGAAGCTGAAAGAACTCAAAATCTCACACAAAATATTTGCCCCCGAACCTTCAATTACAGACCTTTGCACCATAACTCACATGAGTCATCTCTCTGCAGTTAATGGAGCCTACTCACATGAGGAAAGTTACCCATGTCCTTTTGTGTTTCAAAGATCAGCCCGTCATTTTGCGGACACATGAACTTCTAGAGACTCAACCTAAGTGATCGTCTAAATTTCATGTTTGCCTATAATTGGTTCAAACATACATCTGACTCCTGTCCTGCACCTCTCAGATATGGGTGGACATGGGATTTAGGCTAGAAATGTGATGAGATGAGTGCAATTTCCAAAGAAAACGTGTGTTGGTATTTCAGTGAGGCATCTTTTAAAGACCACACTGGGTCTGTAAATATCCCTACAATGAGTGAAGTGCACACAAGCTAGTTTTTTAACTAATAGTGGTAAAAATTGTGGGTTTGATCATTTTTTTCTTGATCCACAAATACTTTTGCCTATTCTGCATTAACAGGAAGTCCCCTCCTCTGCAGCAGCGGCATTGCCTCTTCTTCTGCTTCCCTGGGGCTCCTTGGAAAACTCTCTGTGGGTCCTGAAATCTGCACAGTAGAGAGGGGTTGGGCAAAGTGGGAAATAGTGCAGGATAAGGGGCTTTACAGCATCTTCCCACTGGCCCTGCGGAGCCCAAAGTTAACAGTACTCAATTTTCTGACTCTCTTCCCCACACACACACAACCCACCTGAAGAGAGTAAGGAGACTCTGGTGATGGTCACCACCTGGAGAAGCTCTACTGGGGTTACGTTGCCAGAGAATGGAGATGGGAGGAGCCTGTAATGGAACTCTGGAGCGGCCGTGGATTGAAGTACAACACATCACACACGGGGTCTTGACTTCCTGTGGATCCTCAGTCTTTATGACCTTGGCATAGGACCCTTCCCCACACCCTAAAAAAAATGGGAAGAAATGCAGTGAAGATTTGTTCTTCCCTAGCTCCCTACCATTTACGTTAAATTATCCGTATCCTTTTTTCAACAAGATGATTAGCCAGCACATGATTACTTTAGGGATGCTAATTTAAGGAGAACTACATTTATTTCTGTGTGGAACACAGGCTCCACAGTAAGCCATGAATGATTCTAATAAGACATAATATTTTAACAGTTCTAGCAGCTATGGAGTGAACCCACATAGATACCTAGTAGCTTGATCCCAGAATAAAAAAAAAAAAAAACGTATCCAGATCTAAAAGCCATTTTATTCTGTAAAACTGAAAAGAGGATATGATTTTACATTTGTGGAAAGTACAAGCAGGAGTCCCATTACCACTCCAAATTAACTGAGCATTTCAGAGCTACTCGGAAGCAGGCAAACTGCAAATAGATATTTTATTATATTTTACAAAATCTTATAAAGTTCTACAATCTAGTGTTTATTTATTGGGGTAGTGCCTCCGAAACCCAGTCATGAATCCGGACTCCACTGTGGTAGGTGTAGTACAGATCCAGAGGAAAAAGATGTTCCCTGCCCAAGAGTTCACAATCTAAATCTCAATACAAGACAAAAGACAACGTGACTACAACAGGCAGATGGAGGAACCCAAGGAAACAATGAGACAACATTCATTACCATGATAGGCAGTAATCTGAGTAATATCTATATTATTGATAATGTGAACCTCAAAATATTTGAAGGTGCAGGATACCATCTGACCTACCATCCTCTCCTCCCCAAGACATTCCATCCACCACCACAATCCTATTTATCACCCTCTCTTTGATTGTTCCCCTTTTGTCAGCAGCAGTCTTTAGAGACATGAGAGATCCTAATGGTTCTTCCTTGGCTGCCCCTAGCATGAATGTCCAGGTTTGAATATTAGATCTATTACTAGAACAGTATTACAAAGCTCATTTAAACTGGACTTTTAACTACCCAACAAGAAAGAATGCCAACGGTGCTTTCTTGGGATGTATGCATCTTCCTGCTACAGTTTCACATGGTCTTACCTTCTGGAATCTTAGGGCTAGTCTACATGGTGCAGCAAAGCACTCTAGAGGGATGTGGATTTTAAAGCAGTTTAAGGTGTTGCACTCTAACTGCCCCATGTAGATCCTGATGGCAGGCTCTTAACAGGGCTACATTAATGCAAACTAGATACCTTTTAGAGCACACCACCATGGTTTGCACAGGGTAGCTAGAACTCATCACATTAGAGCTCTCTACAAATCACAGCCCTCTAAAGTGCTTTGCTGTGTAGACAACCCCTAAATCCTAAACACCATGGGGTATATTCTGCCTTTGAACATGCATAATTCTGATAAAATATTAATGGAATTTCCATCTACATACAGAACTCACAAAATACTTTCCCAGTTAGTGTCATTTGAGTGGTCAATTTTTTTTGCATTACGGTATCTGTCTTCAGTGAATAGCAGCATGATCGATAGTATATACTCACTACTTTGGGTTTTGAGCTACATTTTCAATTGTGTAGTTGATTGACTCAGCAATTTGTGGGAGATAATGAGACAGAATTTTATTGTTTTCAATTGAAGATCACTTTAAGGGTTTTCAGGTTATGAAAAACATATTGAAATATATGTATTCCTTAAGTATATTTAGCTGTCAGTATTTCCAGTGCCTCTACATTACATGCTAAAATTTCTACTTCCTTTTTTTTCAAAGGCAGGTCAAACAAACCCAACAGTAAAGCTGTTTGTAGTCAATCTATATGGACCAACACATACACTGGAACTCATGCCACCTGACAGCTTTAAATCAAGGTATGTAATTTAATTGTTTTGCGAAACTCACGACTATCTCTGAGACCATCTCTTTCTTTATAGACCAACACAAAAGCTCAATTTAACTGGAGAGCTCTTGATATTCATCCCCAGGGCTGAGCATGGTGATGAGCACAGTATTAGAATCTGAATAGAATAGAACTCCATGGGATGGGCATCCTTAGTGGAAGTCCCAAGTATGTAGAATATGCACCTTTCTGAGATCCATCAGAGCCCAAATTTATTTTCGATTTATTGCACTAGATATTTACCTCATCAGGGAGCTAAGATTCTAGAGAAATGGTAGAGGGCAGAGGGTTGTGAACAGAGATTTTGCTTGAGGTCAGTGTAGAACAGAATTATGCCATTTGTTTGCCCTGTTCCCACTTGCTGGCAAAGTTGGTTTCAGTTTCTGTGATGCACCTGGAAAATACAACAATGGGTGCATTATCAATAAATAAAATAAATACATTTTGATAAACTTTTTTAAAATGTAAAGTGATATATTTAGGAACTTTTCAAATCATTAGACATAAAGGATTTAGTTTATTCCTGCAGCCATATCACCTGTCAGATCCAAGCAGATCACATAAACTAAGCTGTGATCCTGTCTGATCACATAGGCTAGGCTGTGTTGGACTTTGTCAATGTCTGCTACAGAGATCTCTGGGCATAAGTAGGTGCTTCAGGAAATAGTGAGATGATTTACTAGGTGTGACTCCTCCTCCTTTTGAGTCAGTACTGAAGTAGTGACAGCATGGTGCTGCCAGGAATTGTCCTCCTGAAGTTACTGTCTTTTGCATGAGGCATAAAGCTGAGCTCTTGACCCCCTATGCTTATTAAAGATCTTTTGGAACTTGCTTTAAGGACAGGAGAGTTTTAATTAAAGTCTTCCAGCCAAATTCCAATTTATATCATTATATTCTGCCAGCCTAAATTCCCATTGCAGCTTCAGCTCGCTATGATAGTCCATTTTACTTCTTGCCCTAAATTGTTAGGTAATGTTATTTGGTGCTATTGAACAGCGCTGACTGCATTCTAGAGGTAAAGGAGGCCGTCACTGTGTATCATCACCTTGCCCTTCATCACAGAACAGTTTGAGGCTTATTTAAATATTATTAAAATAGTTTGAGCTCTCCTGCTAAAAGGTGGTAAATAAGATAAAGAATTATGTTACCACTAGTCCAAAAAAGCAGGGCATACACTTTGTTGTTTGTGCAGTTCTGCAAAGCCTGAACGGTTTTACAGTTTTTAACGGGTTCTTTGAAATGGCCATGACATTAACACTATGGGCCTGAATTATCACAGTTTCATACTGCTATAACTTCATTGACATCAGTAGAGCTACACCAGAGTCCTATGGTAATAATTCAGGGGTGAATCAGGTCCTGTTAGTTGCACATGCTGGCATGAATACTTACTGTTTAGATAAAAGGAATGATTTTGAATGGACTGTGCTTGCTGAAAATAGATTTTCTCTCTGAAAATGGAGCCTTTTATGAAAGACATGAACACAAATCAAATGTTTGCTAACTGGTCACTGGCAGAAGCAACAGCATATGCCCTTCTAAATGAGCTAAAAAAACCCTAACAACCAAAAAACAAAAACTGGAGAACAAACTCTTAAATGAAATGGATTAAAATCGTTCTTTAAATCGTACAAAGCCAGTGAAAGTATCAATTATATACAGTGGAATTCTTGAAATCTTCAAGAAAAGAAAAAAGAAGCACATAAATTTACCAGTTTTGTAAATTCATTCTTGCTCCTTAAGTGATCTGTTTCTCTCAGAGTAAAACAAAATTGAATTAATTAAATGAATATTGACATTGTTCAGTCTTTCTTTCCATTCTGAGCTGTAAAGCTAGCAACAACTGAATTCACAGACTGTCCTATGTGGTCCTACAGGGACTCACTTCCCAGAGTTTGAGACTTTGGTGTGAAGCTCACTCTAGCTTTACTAAGACTAATGTTAACATTCTCAGTTCTCTTTGGGATACACTCAGTTAAAAAAAAATCCATTCTGCTGTTGCATCATGGAAACCAGAGCAAGGCTGTACAAACCTGGAAAAATCAATTTTAATTTTACCTATTAAAGCATAATGCCCTAGTTATCTAAAATAGAAAGTTGACATAGGTATGAGTCAAGATTCGTTTGAAAGTTGTGATCTGCAACTCGCATTCAGGTAAACTGAATGTTTGTCAATCTGAGTCTTACGTGCACATAAAACATGTACAAACATGAGAGAAGTCAAGAGTTGGGCAGGGCTTTTAATGATTCTGACGCTTTAGTATTAACTTGTTTCAGGAATCAGTGTTTTGCAGTCCCATTAGTAATAAGATCAGCAACGTGTTTCTCAAAAAAAACAGTAATGGGAACCTTTAAAAATTCTCTAGAGTTCGGTTCACTTTTAGGGATATTTTTTATATAGAACTTTTAGCAAAAAAGTCTTTCTGAAAACAGATATTGTGCATGCCTGAACCACTAAAGGTGACATATACTACTCTGTGTTCCCCTAAAGCCTCACTTAGGGTGAGGAATTTAGGCCCAGATCTTTGAGTGCAGTTGAATCACGCTCAGTGCAGGATCTGAGAGGGTGGCAAAGCATGATCTAGAATCTTGTTAGATCCCTAACATAAGTGAGAGCAGCTTCAGGGCTGCTTTAACCTATCCTGGCTGCAAAAGCCCCATAGAAGCCTTCTTCCAGCCCAGAATTGCCTAAGTGCTCTGGGCATTTCCCCCTATACATGAGATTGTCGAGTATGGTGTAAACTGGCAGTATGAGACTGGGATTTACCTATGCAAGCATGTCCCTGAAGTAAATTACTGTTTTACACTGCGAAAGTGGTACAAAGGAGCTGGAGACCCAGTGTCAACAATCTCATCCTTAAAGTGTCTGTGTTCTGAAAAGTTTCAGAGTAGCAGCCGTGTTAGTCTGTATTCGCAAAAAGAAAAGGAGGACTTGTGGCACCTTAGAGACTAACCAATTTATTAGAGCATAAGCTTTCGTGAGCTACAGAAGTGAGCTGTAGCTCACGAAAGCTTATGCTCTAATAAATTGGTTAGTCTCTAAGGTGCCACAAGTCCTCCTTTTCTTTTTGTGTTCTGAAAAGTAACTGCAAAAATTGTATCACTCAATGTTTCTATTCACAGTGTGTAACTAGATCCGTTCTTCTTCAATGACATAGTTTTTTACTACATTTTATGTCTCTCAATTTCTTGGGGCCCATACAAGGAGTAATGTCTGTGCAATACACAGAATTGTTGACTAAGAACCCAATTCTGTCCATGGAATGGATGTTTTGCTCTTGATTTTAATGGGACTAGGATCAGGTCCTATGTTCCAATTGTAAAGCCAAATCTCACTTACCTATACCTTTGCAATCTTCAAAGACAGATGTCAATAGCACAGTCAGGATGAAAAGATGTCATGGTATTTTTTTTGTCGAATCAAGTTATAAACACTCGAAAAATTGGATTTGTGTAAATACAGATAAAATGTAATAACACTGCTACGAGACTCCACTATCGTCTTCATTGTTTGCAGTATTTTCACATCATCAGATTCATTTATATATGTATTTTCTGTTTGTGAATGTGGGGGATGGGGTAGTTAGATATTTAAGAACTGGAGGGAACCTCAAGAGGTCATCTAGTCCAGTCTCCTGCACTCATGGCAGGATTAAGTATTATCTAGACCATCCCTGAAAGGTATTTGTCTAACCTGCTCTTAAAAATATCCAATGATGGAGACTCCGCAACCTCCCTAGGCAATTTATTCCGGTGCTTAGCCACTCTGACAGTTTGGAAGTTTTTCCTAATGTCCAACCTAAACCTCCCATGCTGCAATTTAAACCCATTGCTTCTTGTCCTATCCTCAGAAGTTAAGAAAAACATATTTTTTCTTCCTCCTCCTTGTAACAACCTTTTACATACTTGAAAACTGTTATCATGCCCCCTCTCAGCCTTCTCTTTTCGAGACTAAACAAACCTATTTTTTTCAATCTTCCCTCATAGGTCGTGTTTTCTAGACCTTTAATCATTTTTGTCACTCTTCTCTAGACTCTCCAATTTGTCCACATTCTTCCTGAAATGTGGCACCCAGAACAAAGGCACTTGCAACCCTTCGCAGCTTGGTATCATCCACAAACTTTATAAGTGTACTCAGTATGCCATTATCTAAATCACTGATGAAGATATTGAACAGATCCAGACCCAGAACTGATCCCTGCGGGACCCCACCCATTATGCCCTTCCAGCATGACTGTGAACCACTGATAACTACTCTCTGGAAACGGTTTTCTAACAAGTTTTGTATCCACTTTACAATAGGTCCATCTAGGTTGTATTTCCCTAGTTTGTTTATGAGACAGTCATGCGAGACAATATCAAAAGCTTTACTAAAGTAAAGATATACCACGTCTACCACTTCCCCCCATCCACAAGGCTTGTTACCCTATCAAAGAAAGCTATCAGGTTGGTTTGACACGATTTGTTTTTGACAAATTTTGACCGTTACTTATCACCTTATGATCTTCTAGATGTTTTCAAATTGATTGCTTAATTATTTGCTTCTTTATCTTTCCAAGTAGAGAAGTAAAGCTGACTGGTCTGTAATTCCCTGGGTTGTCCTTATTTCCCTTTTTATAGATTGGCACTATATTTGCCCTTTTCCAATCTTGTGGAATCTCTCCTATCTTCCATGACTTCTCAAAGATAATTGCTAATGCCTCAGATATCTCCTCAGTCAGCTCCTTGAGTATTCTAGGATGCATTTCATCAGGCCCTGGTGACTTGAAGACATCTAAATTGTACAAGTAATTTTTAACTTGTTCTTTCCCTATTTTAGCCTTTTCTGATCCTACCTCATTTTCATTGGCATTCACTATGTTAGACATCCAATCACCACCAACCTTCTTGGTGAAAACTGAAACAAAGAAGTCATTAAGCACCTCTGCCATTTCCAGATTTTCTGTTATTCCCCTTCTCCCCCCCACCCCTGCCCAATTGAGTAATGGGCCTACTCTGTCCTTGGTCTTCCTGTTGCTTCTAAAGTATTTGTACAATGTTTTCTTGGTACCCTTTTTGTATCCAGCTAGTTTGATCTCATCTTATGCCTAGGCCTTTCTAATTTTGTCCCTACATACTTGTGTTATTTGTTTATATTCATCCTTTGTAATTTGACCTAGTTTCTACTTTCTGTAGGACACATTTTTTTTTAAATTTTTAGATCATTGAAGATCTCCTGGTTGAGCTAGGGTGCTCTCTTGCCATACTTCCTATCTTTTCTATACAGCAGGATAGTTTGCTCTTGTGCCCTTAATAATGTCACTGAAAAACATTTAAATGTTTCAATTTGAAATGACTTTTTGTTTAGAAATGTCCTTCAAGTTCATGGAAGAATAAATAAATAAATTCTGAAATCAATATGAAACGTTTTGTTTCAGGTCGAATTAAACTTTTTGTTTGACTTGAAATGATTTTTTTTTTAACTTTTCAATTCATTGTCTCCCCTACCCCCCCAACCCCGATTTTTCAGACATACCAGCAAAGCAACAAATCAATGATTTCCACAGCTCTAGCTCTAGTCCTAGCGCTGCTTATAGACTTGCTATGTGATGGGAGAATTCATTCCACCCTCTGTCCCCTCATCTTTAAAATGGTAGTAACAATCTACCAACAATCTAACCTACCTCACAGGCTTGTTGTAAAAGAGTAAGCCATTAAGATCAGCATAGCAAATGGATGGAACATGTTATGTAAATGCAAAGAACTAAAGTATTGTAATTTAATCATAGACATTATGGTCATCTGATCCTTCCCATTGAATACTTTCAATTCCTTAAGCCCTTATCTGTCATAAATTTCCTATTTAAATTATTATTTATGTTATGTGTGTGTATTAGGGTAATAACCGGGACCAAACTAAGACTGATAACTCATTCTTCTAGGTGCAGTGCAAACACATGGTAAAAGTCCCTTCCCCAAAGAGCTTAGCATCTAAGTAGACAAGAGAGATGTAGAACATAAGAACAGCCACACTGGGTCAGACCAAAGGTCCATCTAGCCCAGTATCCTATCTTCTGACAGAGGCCAATGCCAGGTGCCCCACAGGGAATGACTAGAACAGGTAATCAGCAAGTGATCCATCCCCTGTTGCCCATTCCCAGGTTCTGGCAAACAAAGGCTAGGGACACCATCCCTCCCCATCCTGGCGAATAGCCATTGATGGACCTATCCTCCATGAATTTATCTGGTTCTGTTTTGAACCCTGTTTTATTCTTGGCCTTCACACATCCTTTGTCAAAGAGTTCCACAGACTAACTATGTGTTGTATGAAAAAAATGCTTCATTTTGTTTGTTTTAAAACTGCTGCCTATTAATTTCATTTGGTGACCCCTAGTTCTTGTGGTATGAGAAAGCGTAAATAACACTTCCTTCTTTACTTTCTCTCCACCAGTCATGATTTTATGAGTCAAGATGATTCAGTCTTATCCCCCCTTAGTCATCTCTTTTCCAAGCTGAAAAGTCCCAGTTTTATTAATTTCTCCTTACATGGAAGCCATTCCATCCCCTTAATCATTTTTGTTGCCCTTTTCTGAACCTTTTCCAATTCCAATATATCTTTTTTGAGAGGGGGTGACCACATCTGCACACATTATTCAAGATGTGGGCATACCGTGGATTTATATAGAGGCAGTATGATATTTTCTGTCTTATCTATCCCTTTCTTAATGATTCCCAACATTCTGTTTGCTTTTTTGACTGTTACTGCACATTGAGTGCATGTTTTCAGAGAACTATCCACAATGACTCGAAGATTTCTTTCTTGAGTGGTAACAGCTAATTTAGACTCCTTCATTTTACATGTATAGTTGGGATTATGTTTTCCAATGTGCATTAGTTTGCATTTATCAATACTGAATTTCATCTGCGAGGTTGTTGCCCAGTCACCCAGTTTTGAGAGATCCTTTTGTAGCTGTTCACAGTCTGCTTGGGACATAACTGTCTCGAGTAGTTTTGTATCATCTGCAAATTTTGGCACCTCAGTGTTTACCCCTTTTTCCAGATCATTTATGAATATGTTGAATAGGACTGGTCCCACTACAGACCCCCGGGGGGACACCACTATTTACCTCTCTCCACTCTGAAATCTGACCACTTATTCCTACCCTTTGTTTCCTATCTTTTAACCAGTTACTGATCCATGAGAGGACCTTTCCTCTTATTCCATGACAGCTTACTTTGCTTAAGAGCCTTTGGTGAGGGACCTTGTCAAAGGCTTTCTGAAAATCTAAGTACACTGTATCCACTGTATCTCCCTTGTCCACATGCTTGTTAACCCCCTTAAAGAATTCTAGTAGATTAGTGAGGCATGGTTTCCCTTTACAAAAACCATGTTGACTCTTCCCCAACAAATTATGTTCATCTATGTGTCTGACAACTTTGTTCTTTACTATAGTTTGAACCAGTTTGCCCGGTACTGAAGTCAGACTTACTGGCCTGTAATTGCCAGGATCCCCTCTGGGGCCCCTTTTAAAAATTGGCGTCATATTAGGTATCCTACAGTCATTTGGTACAGAATCTGATTTAAATGACAGGTTAGAGACTACAGTTAGTAGTCCTGCAATTTCACATTTGAGTTCCTTCAGAACTCCTAGGTGAATACTATCTGGTCCTGGTGACTTATTACTCTTTAGTTTATCCATTTGTTCCAAAACCTCCTCTAATGACATATCATTCTGGGAGAGTTCCTCAGATTAGTCACCTAAAAAGAATGGCTCAATCTCCCTCACATCCTCAGCCATGAAGATCCGTGCAAAGAATTCATTTAGTTTCTCCGCAATGGCATTATCATCCCTGAATGTTCCTTTAGCATCTCAATCATCCAGTGGCCCCACTGCTTGTTTATCAGGCTTCTTGCTTCTGATGTACACAGTGTGGAAGACAGGAAGTATTATTGCCCCCATTTTGCAAATGGGGAACTAAGCCACAAACATATTAAGATAAGAGGTACTTAGCACCCACAACTCCAGCTATAGTTAATGGTAGCAGCAGTTGCCTAGCATTTCTGAAAATCAGGCCCTAAGGCCCCGTTCCTCAAACACCTTTAAATGCCTAAGCACTTGGAAGATCTGGGACTAAGTGACTTGTCCAAAGTCACTCAGGGAGTCTGTGGTAGATCCATCAAACTGTATCTCCTGAGTCCCAGGTTTTTTTTCCTTAACCAAAAGACTAGCTTTCTTTCAATATAGCACGCAACAGTACTTGATTGTAATGAGTTTGGTTACCTTGCAGGGTTCATTTCTAGTTGCACAGTATTAACTTTTGCATCAGTGTCCATAAGTGCAAAAATTTCCCATTAGTACTCATAAATGCATATAGTACCTCTTTCTAATACACAGCAGTATAAATAATTTAAAAACACAATATATATTTTAGGAACTCATTCGTAGGACAAGAATCTAGTGTTTACCTTTCTTAGCAGACAATCTGCCAGCAAACTAAAAGAGCAACACAGCGTAGCTTGTTCATGCTAGCACACGCTGTACTTATTCAACCAGATCCACAACTACTTCATACAGTCACCATACACTAGGGTACACCATCATTCCATTGCCACAAGTTTTAAGTAACAGAAACTTCCTGCTACTGTAATCGGTAGATATGTTTCACAACCTATTCATTGGCTCTAAATTAGACTTCAATTACTTCATTATAGCAAATTGTCTGAATTTGCAAAATTGGATTTTTTTCTTGGACAGATTCTTATTTTAAAGCTCAAAACATTTTTTTCAAACTATTCTAATTCAAATCTAAGTATCCACTCTTCAGGCGAATTTAGATTGTGAATGTAACTATGCTTTCAGAGTAATTCAATGCAAATCCCTTTTCTTTGTTCAGATTACTGTCTCTGTTGACTTTGCTAAGCACTTAGCATGGCAGGCAATAAGATAATGCACATATCTTCTCATTCACTAGGTTCCCCAAACGCACAAGTGAGATCGGAGGATCATACATTTTTAAATGATAATTAATGGGTTAGCATATTATTGTGGTGTGAACATAATATAGTGCTCAATTTAGACCACCAAATTAAAGGAAAAAATTGTAAGAAAAGATTATTGCTCTTTCAACTGAGTGTATCTCAAAGAAGGATGGATTTAGTATCTCTGTGTGTGTGTATGTAACATACACGCACACATATATATACACATATATGTGAGTCCTGTCTGTTGCCCAACACTACCAATTATAAGACCCTGTTTTCAGCTCATAACTTTGTCAAACTTTAACCATTCATTCTGCAAGTTTGTGTGGCAGGTGTCTGCCCTAGGCTGATATATTAATTTTCAGCCAAAATTGCTAAGCCATTTCAGAGAACGAGGCTAGAGAAAATGCATTGCTTCCCTCATATTCAAAAATTTGGGTGACTTTTTCTTTCAACCTCCTTAGTGCTCCCACACTTTGGAGCAGGAACTTGACATGTGCTGGTGGGGTGGGAGGTGGGTGGTCTTTGTTTCAGAAATATGCCTTGTAGTGTCCCCATGAAATCTGAGCAAATTTAGCCAGTTTATAAACCTCTAAAAATTACAGTTTGCACATGCTCTGTAGAATCTCTTTCAATTTCAGCAGCTAAAGACTCTGAAGAGTCCATACTTACCAAGCATGCTCAAGCCTCTCTCAGCTCCTAATATTAACCAGACTGTGTATGCACCATTCCCACAGAGTGATTTAGTATGCCCATTCCCCCACAACTCCTGTATGTGACCAGACTGTAGATGCACCATCCCTGCAGAACAACTGGGCATGCTCTAGCCCAGAGTCATACGGACAAAGCCAGACTTTCTCTCTAATGGCTGCTTCCAGCTGATATGGGCCAGGGTGGGGCCAGGCACTAAAACTAAGAGCAGGGAACCAGTTTCTCCTGTGCTCCAAATGACCACCCCCCCACCCCCCTGAACCCAGGCAGAATGGAAGATGAAGCTGTCTGATTCAAATGCAGAGAGGACAAAAGCCAGACTGCATGGGGAAAAGCAGTAGACTGGGACAAGGAGTCTGGGACTGGCTGGGCAAGAAGACTGTGAGCTGGAGTGGAGGGGTGCTTTGACTGGGAGCCAGGAAGAATATGGAGGCTGGGACTGGGAGCTGGAGGAGAGAGGTGGCTGAAACTGATGGGACAAGGTGGCTGGGACTGGGAACCAATGAGGGAAATGGCAACTGGAACTAGGACCTAGTTGGCTGGGAGGGAAAACACTGAAATTAGATGAGGAGCTGTGGGAGGGAAGGAGACTGGGATGAGTAAGCAGTAAAGGGAGACCGGGGTAGGGAAGACTCATTTGACAAGGAACTGGAGTGCAGGGAATGAACTGGCACAAGAAGCTAGGGAAGGAGAAAACTGAAACTGAGAGATGAGGGGTGTGGGTGGAATACTGAGACTGGATATGGAGCCTGGGAAGGAAGACTAGGACTGGAGCCAGTGTGGTGGGGTGGGAGGGAGAAGAGATAGATTGGACAAAGAGCCATAACAGGAGATTAGGATGGTTGGATAAGGAGACTGGGATGAAAACCTGTGCCACTTTGTATAAATAAATAATTATTCAGTGGGGCAGAGACTGTAACCCTGGTCTGACCCCTCCCAAGAGAGTGCCCTAACCACCAGGCTATAGAGTCTCTCTCTCTCTCTCCCCGCCCCACTCCTGTCCAATGAATATTTATTATTTATACCAAGTGGAACAGCTTCAACAGGAGCTATTGTGACAGATGCACTCCTGAATACCCCATAGCCCTGTGTCTATGGCACTCTCCTGGCTGGTGAGAGATCGGGGTTCAGGTCCCTGCTCTACATCAAGCAAAGGAGGATTTGAATCTGTCTCCTGCATCCAAGGTGAATGCTCGAACCACAGTGTGATTGGGTGAAAGAGGGGCACCACCACCGCCTGCTCCCTCTCCTTGGTTTACCTTGAGAAGGAACTGACCTGATTTAGGTATCTGACTCCAGGAGTGGGTTCACAGCTGTGAATTCCGAGTGGAGGGAGTCACCTCAGGGTTAGGTGCCTAGTTCCCTTTGGGGGCGGGGCTTAGGCACCATTCCTCTGCTCAGCATTTCCTACTGGCTACGCCATTCAGCATGTTGGCTTCTGTGAATCCCTAACTCTCCCCATGCACTGAATGGAGAGTCTGCGCACTTCACCTTTAACATTACAAGATGGCACGATGCCTAACAGTGAGACATTGCAATTGCTAAGTACCCCTTGTGAATCTAGCCCCAGAGGGCCAAATTAAGGTCGCATATGCAACCTTATATCTGGCATTTTTTAAAAATTTTAAGTGTTCGACTTTGAAACTTTAATAATGTTCTTTTTGTGTATGTGATAGATAGATACAAATAGATTCAACCAAGTACAGGAGTATGTACTACAGGTAAGCATTACTTGGAGCTTGTCAAAATATCATGCAACATCAATTTATAATTCCAGAAAGACACATGTAGGGGGGAGCTTCTATAAACAGGTCATAGAGTAGTGAAATTTGAAAGTAGATTTTTTTTTGTCAGTAGACAAGAAAATTAAAAGAATTTTTAAATGGTCTGTAATTTTTCACGTATTGTGAACTAGAAGTGCAATTAAAATTGTGGGTTCACACGATATTTGTTGGAAGGTCACCTTATGGTTTGATTTTAACCATTGGTTTGATGTGGCTTGATGTTAAATATTCAAAATACAAATACTAACCCCCTACTCACTAGTTCCAGTCAGCATGTCAGATCACACTCTGGAAGAACACCCATATCACCTGGAATCAGGTGGAAAAACAGGGAAGGATAGTCCCAGGCAAGGTGTGCCAATTTAGTTATTCTACCACATGCCATAAACATGGGGTCAAATTCAGACCTGGGGCATCTGCATTGCTTTCCTGGGCCCATTATCTTTTGTGTGCAGCATCAAAGTCCCACAAAACTTTCCTACAGGCCACAAATTGGCCGTCTGTAATGTAGTAAGATGTTTTTTGACTCTATAATTATAAATAGCTGCTGTTAACAAGTAATGAAGCTTCCATCAAAACTACATTACAAAACTAATTAAGTGCAAGCTAACAGCCTCGGTTTAAAGTGGGACTGAATTTCTAGACACATTGTTTAAGTCCAATGTTGAGCATTTCTCAGCTGGACCGTAGGAGCTGCCAGCTGCCATAAGCAGTGAATTGAAGCAAGCACACCAAGTTTCTTTGTGATGACAAGCTGCAACAGGCCGCCTTAGTAACATCTTTAGTTTGACAGCATAACAGGATTTCTGTAGGAGATAAGTAGATATTCTGTGTCATTAAAATCTGTGTGTTGGACTCCTTTGCTGAGCCAAACATGTCTGGGGATGGACAGTTTGTCTGGTATTACAAGTTATTTGCTACAGTGAAAGTCGACTAACAGTGACACAGTGTCTGACTTCTCTTCACTTGGTCCCTGCATAGAATACTTACAGTGTATCAATGGCATTTTAAAATGATCCCACAAACCTTGCAAAACAATGGTGGGCTTTGTGGTTTTGTTTTGTTTTTGTTAGGGAGGGATTGAGTGTTTGTGCAAAAGTTTGTTTCTCTTAGTTTGATGTCAGCTATATGTCCAGGACAGAGAAGCGTCTGGCATAGCAAAGAAATACGGCAATCTGCAGACTATTTTTGAAAACAAATGCATTCATTACCACATGTGGTTAGTCTAGGAAAGTTCAGGTGCAACATCTGGTTTCTGTGTAGGTTCTCCTTTTACTTATTTGCTTCTCACACTAAACAGAGAAACGAGAATGCAAGTAAATTTACTCTCCTTTTATTCTGACCATGACTCAATGGCACAGTAATCTAGCCTCTCTTCTGTTTCATAAAACACCTTACTAACTTGCACAAAGTTAAGCACATGTTTATGTGGTTTGCTGCATCAGCATCAAAATGGACAGTATATATTTTTGGGAAACTATTTTAAATATGGCAGTAATTTGACATATTTGCAACCTGTATTTTATATAGTTTAAATCTTCATTGAATAATTTATTGCATACAGTCATGTGGGACAAAGTCTGTAGAAGGTGCATATGTCTCACGGCTACTTAAAAGATTACAAAATAACTGCTAAAGGAGCAGAAACTTCCCAGGCAAGCAGCATGCCATAACCACTATTCCTAGTGGTGGCATCCATGACCCAATATATTTGTCATTTGGGTATCCAATTCCATCCCTCAATACTGATGTTTTCACAGGGAGCAACTCAGTTCAGGCTTTGTTTTCCAGATTTGGTCTACTTACTACTATAATTTAAAACGTTACACAGCCGTATATAAATTATATGACCACTATATTTTAAAATTTATGTTTACCTCAGAGAATACTACATCACTATGGTAAAGTGGGTAAGCAATACCAAGACTGTGGTGAGATGGTTAAACAGACCACAGAACATTTCCATTCTTACGGTTTGTGAGACCACGACTGGGGCTTGTAGCAAGGTAAGTCAGATTTCCTTGTTTCTTTCTTTCACAGATTATATTACTGATATTTATCCTTATCACCAGAAATAGGTGTTTGGCGTTTAGTCTTCAGAATGTCTTTTGATGTCGTAATTACTAACTAAATATAATCAGATAACATGGAGATAAATGAAAGGATAGAAATCCAGATTTTATAATGAAATGATTTAATGCAATCAGTAAAATCGAGAGACCTAATTTTCAGAGTTCCTACGCTTTGTTCAATATTTAACTTCAGATGATCATCACCTCTGAAAATCAGGCATTTTACAGCTAGCTAAGGCAGAGGCAAGATATATCCCTTCAGGTACTCTCAGCTGTCCAGTCACTGTTTTTTCTTTCCACATAGTTCCATTCCAGACCTTAGTATCTATAAAGGTTTGCATGGATTTAAAGGAAAGATGCAGGATAGTCCCCAGAGGCTCATCGTACCTAAACAATATATTTGATTGTTAAGATAATGCTATTTTTTAAAAATTGAAATTGACATTTCTGGGAAGACTGGGGAGAGGTTTTTGTGGGCTTCAAAGGAAATCACATATGGTGACTGTCAGGGAGTCATAAGGGTGTGTGAAGGGGAGCTAAAGTTCAGAACAGGTAGTAGAGAAGATAACTTTTGTTTCCAAATTTCCTGCCGTAGAAGGAGCCATTGCTAAGATGTGATGTTTCCACAGGAGCCCAAAGTTGAAATAATATTTCACTTTTTATCCTGTAATTTAGCCATGATAACACAGCTCTAAACAGTGGCCAGTCCCATCAAAAGGAATGTTTATTTTAATGCTTTTGCTGCTGATTCTGACAGCATCCTCTGTGTGGTGATAGGATGTGGCACCATTTCAAAACAGAAGCTTTTTCACAAAGGTTCAGGACATGGTTCCTCGTTTTCCCCTCACACAAACATGTCTCCATACCTGGCAGGTCCTGCTTGAATTGAAGACCATAATAACAATCCCCTTGAGTTCAATAAAAACAGGACTGGAAACTAAGTGTTCATCCTATGATGACCTTTCTATTTCCAAAGACACGTGCACCCATCACTCATCCCTCTTTATACTTTTTTTAATAAGTCTGGGTGCCTTCAGAAATATTTGTGAATGTACACCTTCAGATGGACCACAAAATGTGACAGGTAAAGGAGAGCTTGCGGGTGTTGCTGGAGTGTGATTGGATTGTGTACAAGAAAAAGAAAAGAATATTGTATAACACCTTTACACTAACTGCACTGTAGCACCTCTCAGAAATATTTATTTCATTCGTCTTGATTCCTGTCATAACTGGGAAAAATATAAAAAAGCTATATAAAAGCTGTAGTCTGCACCTGTCATGGCCCTGAGTAGCTGTGTCCAGTCCCTCAGGTGCACCCGTTTCAATACCCACAACTTCTCTTTTCCCTGGGGTGAAACCCAACAATCCAACCACTCACTGAATGGTTTCCAGTTGGGATCATGTGGATAGTAATAAAATGCAGTGACACAGAAGCAGCTTCTTCAAACAAAGTAGGATTTATTTGCCAAAAGGTTCACAGCATTGAGAGAAGTGGATTTAAAACAACAAAGAGACCCATACACCTACTGTCTTACTTACACTTAGCATTCATCACAAGCCCCTATGCAGACGTGTCTTAGTCTTGGTGCCCCCTGTTCTCTTTGGGGAAGAAGTTACAGCCTTCTTGCTGCAGACATTTACTCTCAGTCAATCTATGTCAGTCTGCAGCAGCTGACAACTTCCTTGCACCCCCTTCCTGAGGCCAACATATTTAAGGGTTAGGATTCCTTTGTATGCTATGCTTAGCCTTGGGAAGAGTAAAGCAGTTTAGCCTGGATAGAGGCTTAGATAACTCTGATAACACCTTATCTTTGCCATTGTTTTGTTTCCTATTGGTTTCGTTCTTACAACCTCATTTTGATCTACCTCCATATCAAGTAACCCACATAAACAAACACAGAGGTATGCACAATACTCATAAAAAATAACTCAGATATTTCCCACTTTGTCACAGCACCCATTAGACTGAGGGAAAGTTTAGCCATTGACTTCAGTGACAGTGGGACAAGACTCATGGCTTTCTAACTGAACTGAAAAATCCTCAGTGCAAGAATGTTTTACAGCATATATTACCATTTCAGTGCTAATGCATATGCAACTTTTGTAAATATCCCAAGAGTTTATCAGTATTCATTTGCAATTCCAAAAGGATTTATATCAAAACAAATGATCCAATTATGATAGCCACTTGAATTTTAGTTGATCGGACCTCACTTCTAGGGGTAGATCCTCAGCTGGTGTCAGTTATCATAACTTCAGTGCAGCTAAGACAATTCATACCAGCAGCAAATCTGTCCCATATTATTTTACTAGTAGATATATGGAGTACCTGGTTGTATGGTATGATGTAAAGGCAATGGCCCTATATGCAGCATGATATAGTAGATACTAAGATTTTGATGTATTCATTAAACTATTACCCATGAAACTAAACTAAACTATGACTCATGAAAAACATGTTTCAGATGAAAACAAATGATAGAAATCTGGTGCTGGCTGTTTAGCCAATGTTGCTGAAGGTCCTAAAAATTTCCGGTTGTCAGATGATGCCTAGAGTTAAAAACCAAATATTACTGTCTGTTCAAAGCTTTTTGAAGCTAATAAAAAAGGATTTTAAAAGATCTTATGTCCCTAGTTATCCTGGAAATTCAGAAAGACAGCTGTACTTATAATTAAATTATCATCTGTTATAACCTTTTAAGTATTGTGCATTTTGGGGATAATGTCAATGGAAAGACTAGAACAGAGCTTCTCAAACTGTGGGTCAGGACCCCAAAGTAGGTCACAACACCATTTTAATGGGGTTGTCAGGATTGGTGTTAGACTTGCTGGGGCCTGGGGCTGAAGCCGAAGCCCGAGGGTTTCATCCCTGGTGGTAGGCTCAGCTTCGGCTTCAGCCCTGGGCAGCAGGGCTCAGGTTGCAGGCCCTCCACTCGGGACCGAAGCCCTTGGGCTTTGGCCGCAGGCCCGAGGCAGCTGGGCTCGGGCAGGCTCAGGCTTCTGTTCCTCCTCCTGGAGTAGTGTAGTAATTTTTGTTGTCAAAAGGGGGTCATGGTGTAATGAAGTTTGAGAACCGCTGGGCTAGAGCTCTATAACACAGGACACAAACATTAAATATAAAGAGTCATTTTGATGAAAGTGAGGATTTTTTTGATCTGTATACATTTCATAAAGATAATTCTTCTCTTTTAGAAATACGAGATTACATCAGAAGTGTGGCTTTCTAAACAGGTACTGTATGAATGATGTTTGAAATATGTAATGCATTGCTGCTTCTATTGTTACTTTTATCTCATTATTTGATTTTCTTTAATGAAATGTAAAATGACATTTCTGTTAAAATAAAATAGTCACTTTTTAGGACCCCCACATTAATATAACATATGATCATCAGAAAAATGACTGTGTAAAAATTACTTCTGTGTGCATTGAGTAAGATATGCTGACTTTTCAGATAAAAATGTTTTTACTCCTTTTTTCCTCCTGTTCAAAATTGATGCAAAGGAATAGAAGAGAAAGAGGTTGTATAAGGCTCCAGAGGAATGCTTGAGAATAATATGACAAAGTTAACACACATGAATTGTATGTAGATCCAAAATGTCAGCAAATGGTTCCACTTTCACAGATTCAAATAAAAAATCCAACAGATTGCAAAAATGGATGAAACATATTTATTTAAAACACATTTCAGGTCCCATCTTGTAAGCTGTTGAAGAAAAAATCATTAAAAATTATGATTTTCTGGTTGGCGGTGTCCCTTTAACATTTCTATATGATGTTGGATTAGGGAGATGAATAACAAGCAAAGTTACTTACACAGTTCAACAGTCAATGATAGGGCGCTGATTCATCAAAGCATTTACATGTGCTTATGTCCATCCAAATTCAGAAACGGTGGCTTACGTCCTGTAAAAGCCAACTTTGTTTTGCTGAATTGACATAGTAGACAACATTTGTCATCATTATCAATAAAACTTGTTTCTTTTATTATACATATGTCCGTAAAGGAAACTCTCTAGTATTTCCAACACTAGCAAAAGAGGACAATACCAAAAATCACATGAGAGAGAGTCAGTTTTGTGAGATTTTCAGCCCAAATATTCAGGCAAAAGAGTTTTGAAAAAGTGTCTGAATTTATAGCTGCTGAATTGAACCATATCTCAGAACCCTTTGAGGTTTAGCCATTCTAGTTCCATTATTTTTACCATGGTATATAGACACAGTTATGCTGAAAGCAGAAGGACACCTCTTTAACTTTCGTGTAAGCAATGACAATCCAGAGATTTAGGTATCCAAGCTGATTATTTGATGGAGAGTTTAATACACAGTTTGAGACAAATTAAACAATTTTATATTTATAGAATGAGGAGCCAGTTTTCTCCAAAGATGGAAGTAAGTTCTTTATGATAGTCCCAGTGAAACAAGGTGGCCGCGGTGAATTCCACCACATAGCCATGCTTATTGTTCAGGTAAGTTTTTGCTTCAGTTCATATTTTTGGGGAGTGGTTGTATAAATCCCCAGGCATATTGGTAAGGGGCGTCCCTGGTGATGTCTTACACAAAGAAAAGACTGCCCTAAGTAGACACTTGAGAGCCTCCACATATGTATAATTGGGATAGCCTTTTCTCTGTCGTGACCACAGCTCTTCTGCAAGACACATTTGCAGCACCATGTAGTCAGGAAGGTGGATGAACTCTCTCTCCATAGTAGGCTGATGCCAAAGATGCTCAATAGATCTGTCAACAGCAGGCACTCACAGCACCTGGTAGTCAATCTCTCTTCCTGTCTCCAAAACTAGTCATAGAGGTTGTTTGCATTCTAAATCCTCTATAGCAAAGTAATGCTCTGTATTAATCCAATAAGTTCCATATGAATATAGAAATCAAGGAAATCTTCAGAATGCCAATTTTACTTTATATATATATATATATATATATATATATATATATATATATATATATATTTAAATGTCAGTCCAGAACTCTGGGTGCACGCACAAAATTTAATTGATAAAACATATACGGGAACCAATGTCCAAATCTGAAACCCTCCAAAGTTCAACCAGACTAGAATTCTGCCACTTTCAAGTGCTACATTTTCCAATGACTTTGACTTCTTTGGGTTATCCCCCTGGGACAAAGTGTGCAGTGTGACCAGAAGTTCCAGTAGATTTGGACTGTGGTGAACTAACATAGAAAGTAAGGCCCAGATCCTCTAACAGATTTTGGCCCCTAATTTCAACTGAAATTAATAGGAGTGAGGCATCAAAAACCCTTGGAGAATCTGAGCCTAAGTTATAGAGCTGAGAATTCCTCCAGCTTCCACTTAAATCAGGGGGCTGATAATTCAGGTACCTGAGCTGATCTCAATAGGACACAAGAAGAGAGGGGCCATATCCCAGACAATTTATGCTGGGATTTTCAAAGGAGCCTTAAGGAATTAAAATAGCAGCCATTCATGATACCAATGCTCCTTGGTGTCACACGCTTACGATGATGTTCATGTTGATCTCAGTATAAAGCATGTTGTTCACAATTCAGTGTGCAAAAAAGAAAGAGCAGTTGCACCTTAACTTATCACTTTGGGCTTGTTTACACTGGCACTTTACGGCGCTGCAACTTTCTCCCTCAAGGGTGTGAAAAAACACCCCCCTTTGTGCTGCAAGTTTAGCCAGTGTAGACAGTGCCCCAGTGCTGGGAGCTGCTCCCTTCGTGGAGGTGGGTTTTTTAGAGCGCTGTGGCAGCACTTTAACATTGCAAGTGAAGACGTGCCCTAAGATTTTAGAATGGGAAACATAAGTGTATGTGTCAAACTTCCATCGTTCAATAAACCAGTGATGTGCATGAAAATCAGAGACTATTACGCTAATGTAACAATCAAGGCAGTCCTATTTAGGCATCTTTCCCATTGTATGGTGCTGTGTAGCCTGCAAAAGTGTTTGAAATAATAACAAAATGGAGGGAAAATATCTTGTAAGGTCACACTAAATGTTAGTGCCGATAAAGAGTTTGGAGTGAACTTGTAGGCTGGTCCTGCTTTGAGCAGGGGGTTGGACTAGATGACCTCCTGAGGTCCCTTCCAACCCTGATAGTCTATGATTCTATGATTCATTAGACCTAACCAAAGTTTTGAGGAAACTCAATAAAGGCCCCAATTTAATAAAGCATATAACCACACGCTTAAATCCATTCCTGTTTGGCAAAGAACTTAAGCACATGATTAACTTTAAGGACTGACTTCAATGGGACTTACACATATCCTTAAAGGTAAACATGTGCTTAAATGCTTAGCAGTCCATCCCTTTTCAGCAGAATAAGGACATGGGGGAATATACAACTGCAAAGTGGCAAAGACCTCAGATTGTTTGGGCCAAATTCACCACAACTATGAATAGGTCTAATTCTGACTTCAGTGGAATTGTACTACCTTACACTAGTGATGAATTTGTTTTTTTAATGTATAGCTGCTCCCCGGAGTTAGTTTTTATCTACATATATACGAGGAAACCAGACATTCCATATACTGATCGTTATTCATCAGTAAGCAACACTCTGTATGGTAATGGGGCTGATATGGGGCAATAAAGGATAGGAAATGTGTTTATATGCTGTGCTTTGCACACTGTATTAATCTGATTGTCCATTTCTAAAGCAAACATGGAGACATGAAAATTATATTAACCATTTCACATAAAGTCTTTTGTCATATCAAATATTTGTCACACTTTGTGTGAGCCACAGAAGCATAACAGTTGCCTCAGCAGAATTTTAAATAGGTGGTTAGTACACAACATCGTGAAAACCAAAATCCACAATGAACACTTGCAGTAAACAATGGAATGTTATGTTTAATTGCCCACTTAAGATCTTTCATTGGTAATGTTAAGCAGAAGTAAGCATTGTAGACACAGGAGAAGTTAAGCAGTTTTATTGCCCCCAACATAAAAGTCTAACAACACAGAATTAAACTTTAACGATCAATGCACTTCTGTTTCAATTAATCATTGGGGTTTGGTTATCCAAATGAAGCACAGCTAGTGAGATATGGTGGTTTTGCTTAGAACATCTTAAATCAACCTTCTTAATGCTAAGTTTTAGAAAAGCTATCACACAAAATGTCAATTACATAACCAAATCAGGTTATCAAAAGCATCTAATTTAATTTATCTGGGGCACTATTTTAAAAAGTGTTAGAGCCTATCAATTTATTTACTTGTTGAATGTAAAGTGTTCAATCTGTGTTATGTTCCCAATTACCTTTAATAATTTATATCATATTGAAAAGAAATTAATTAAAAAATTGGACTGAACCAGGAGTGATATGTCTATTGGAAATTCTTAGTTAGTTTCCCTCCCCTCCTCCCCGCCCCAAAAAATACAAATATACAGTGGTTCTTATTTTCTACCATAGTATGAGAATTTAAAAGTAATTTAAATGATTTGAGGCAAAAATTGCAAGCAAGCATAATAAATTATGTATTACAGCTGTAACCTTGAAAAACGGCCACACTGTTTAATACTGACCAGCAGTATAAACCACAGTTTATTTTGGAATCTGTGATTTCAGAACTTAAAAATTCTCTTCAGTGCTGCCACGGATGGAACTTTGTTATAAATGAAGAGTCCTCTAGTCTCTACCATCTAAGCAGACAGGAAACACTCACTCATTTCAATAGTTTCTAGATGCCCCAACTAATGTCAGTACCCCCATTTTAATGGAATATTTCTTAATATAGATACATACAGCACCTAGCACAATGTGGCCCTGATCTCAGATGGGGCCTCTAGGAACTACTGTAATACCTTACACTCGCCGTACAATTCTTTCCCAAGCAGTCTTTTTTATTTTCTCAGTGGTTGAGACACTGTAATTCTAATGACTGGAAGTTTAGGCTCTGATAGTTTAAATGCAAATATAACAGGTGGATTCTAGGGACCACGTTCAGCTCTGCCTTGACTCCTAGCAAGTTAGCAACAAAGGGGATTAAAACACTGATCTGCCTGCCTCACAGGATGGTAGTAGTATTGGTGTTGTTTATTTGTATTGTGTTAATGCCTAGAGGCCTAGACCAGCTCAGGGCCCCATTATGCTCTGCTCTGTACAAACATACAGTAAATTTTCTGCAGTAACTGGCTAATGTTTGTACAGCACTTTGAATGCATAGGGTCAGGCTATGCCTCTTTGTGCCACTTCAGCAAGTAAAGGACAAGCAAATCTTCAAGAAACACAGGTGATATTTATTTATGTTTAGCTCCTTACAGCTTTGGAGTCAAATCCTCAGCCGCTGTGAATTGCTGCACTAAAGATCTGGATTTGATCTTTTGCACCTTTATTCTCGTTTCTGGAAGAAAAACACTTATTTGTTAGTTTAAAGGGTTTTTTTAATATAGTGAAAATTTCAGGATGCATTGTGATAGCCTCTAGCTGAAATCAAACTTGCACCAAAATTAAAGATATGCCAACCTAGATAAAATATAGAACCTCTATTGTCGATATTGTGTATGAGTAATTGAAAATAAATATTGCAATGGAAACTGCCATGATTTTACTACCTTTGGAAAAGTTAATATTGAGGGAGAAAGGATCCTTACAGTCAATGCCTTTCAGTGCATGTGGGTTTTGTGGTTTAAGTGAGTTATGTTGTACATTAAAAGATTAAAAAGCTGTAAATCAGTAATGATGTGTGCTGACAATCATGTTAGGTAAAGAAAAACATAAGTAGTAAGATGAAAGTCAATACTTACCATTTCTCTGCAGGCTAAAACTGAACAAATCAGTGTGAGACACCTGACATCAGGAAACTGGGAAGTTATCAAAATCCTGGCATATGATGAAAATAATCAAAAGATGTGAGTATTCATGTTCTTTGTCTGCAGGTAAAATATCTGAATTACCGAGATAGAATTAATTTAACTGGAAATAGTGTATATACAATTAAGTAACAATATTTTTTTCATTTGCAAAGCACTGCCATAAATTATAACCATAGTACAAAGAGCAGTTTCATACATTTGATCTGCCAAGGTAATGCAAGTATCTTTTTCGAATAACTAATGGAGATATGCTGTGCCATCTACTGACTCATTCTGTTGATTAAATAAAAGGAATTAAACTACAGCATGGAGTTAATAACCTTTCCAACCCCACTCCCCCTCCCCACCCTCCAGAATCCAAGAAAAAAAAACTGGCAATATTATTAGACTTGATAAAACTCAGAGGTGTGAGTTCACAGGGGTTTTATACCTTTTCTTTGGTTTCGATGTGTGGGCATTCCAATCTTCCAAGCTTCACTTTAATGTTCTCTGTTCAAACAGATACAAAAACTCAAATAAGAAAATAGAGGGGAACTCAGCCAAAATCATTGAGTTTCAACCAATGTATTAATGAAACCTGGTCAAAACCAAATCAGGGACTATATTAAGGTTCCTAAATAAGGAAGGAAGTGCACTGACTGAATGGCAGTGCCTGGAGAGAGTATGGGCCTGATACAAAACAGATTGAAGTCAATGGAATGAGTCTAGCTGACTACAATGGGCTTTGGAACAGGTCTTATTTATATCTGTATAAGGCAGAAATAAATATAATGTGCTTGACTCTGAGCTCCACTGAAGTAAAAAGAGTTTCAGCAGCAGTGATGGAGCCTGTGTGAGATTCGAATCAGTACCCTTGCCTCCAGGGTTACTGGGGGATGCAGTTACAGATAGATCCATCTGTGGATTTTGAAAAGGAAAGAAGCTCTTTTTAGGTGCTGTTCAGTGCATAGGTGCCACACAAAGGAAGCCATAATGTGCCCCCAAGAGTTCAGCATTGGTTTGATATGAAAACATACATCAGCCTGGGTATGTAAAGCTTTCTGCACATTTGTAATTTGAGCTGGGTGAATAATGGATTTTTTGGGGCTCATTGGAAATTTAGAAAACCAAAAATACTTTGGTTCAAACTGAAAACATTTTTTGAAATGTTCAGTAATGCGTAAAGATCAGGGAGAAACATTTTGTTTGATCTGAATTGAAATGAATCATTTTGATTTCCAGCATTTTTTAAACCTTTTAAATTATTTTTTCAAATAAAATTAAAGGAAAATTTGAAACAAAAAGTTTCATTTTGAATTGAAAAATTGAAATGTTTTGACTTTTTCAGATTTTTTTTTTTTTACTGAAACGATTCAGCGAAACCAGCATGAGTTTGTAAAACATTTCACACAAAAAAAGTGTCAAAAATTTCACCCAGCTCTATTTGTTGCATAATGGGCTTTGCATGGATTTGGGCTTCATGTTGAAAGTTCTTCCTAACATTATATGGATCAGAGAGTTTTCAGAAGTGAGTTTAATTTTATTTGTGTTTCTTGGGCAGTTATTTTTTAAGCACTGAAGATTCCCCAAGAGGGAGACAGCTATATAGGTAAGTAATACTCAGAGGAAAATTTACAATAGCCCTAACACAAGTACTATAAACTAGAAAGAGATTCTATGTGCCTGACCTCCTGCTGTCTCACAGCTTGTTTAGTCATCTGCACTTGAGCAAAATGAGTACAATGTAGGTGTAAAATACTACTTTATGCTCAAAAATTGCCAATCATATTTATGTGAATATAATATGAAATTAAAAATTTGGTGAACTCTAAATGCAATGGTGTAATACATATGTATTCTTCAGACTGGTATACTGTATAGAAAGCTTTCTCAATGTGGCTAAAATTATATTTACAAAAACCCCAATCCTTCAGTCTAAAATTTGTGGGCAGACTGCCTCACCCATGCAGAAACCCCAGTTCTAAAAGCTACAGCTCCCTAATTCTCATTAATTTTTTACTTTTATTCTCACTCCCAAGGGTGCCTTTAATAATTAAGGTCTCAGTCCTGTAAGCTGTTTCATGCAGGTTTAGAAGACCTCCCTCACAGAACAGCTTGTAGGATTGTAGCTTAATGGAGCAACCAACAGCATGTCATATTCATATTCTGTGCAAAACTAGCAAAAAGAAAATTAGCAAGAGACGAGTGGAGATCAGGAAACAAACCTAATGTCTGGTGGGCCTTTGGCATCACTCCATGAGTTTGTTATGTTATCAAACGAAACTTTTCTGATGTTTGTAACTAATTTTGTTCTCAGTGTATCAACTATTGGATTACTGAACCGCCAGTGTCTTTCATGCAACTTCATGGAAGATCAGTGCACATACTTCAGTGCAAAGTTTAGTCCCATGAACAAGCATTTTTTACTACATTGTAAAGGTAAGTCATATATATTGTTCACAGTAAAAATTGTTTGAAGTAGTGCTTTATTTGTGTATATCAAATATTAATATCTTCTTCTGGGTAGTGATTTAGGCCCTAATATAGCAACAAGCTCAATTGCTAGGTCCATGCAGGCACAGGCTTCCCCTGTGCAGAGCGCATTGGAGGTATGGAGCCTAAAATCATTTTTGTAAAAATGTTTAAGGTAGAAAATGACGGAAAACAGCCATCTAGCAATACATTTGAACAGTCCACTTCCTGTACATCTACTTCTCTCTGCAACTGTGTATTTCTGTTTCACAAAAAAAAATACATTAGGTTTGAAAATAGAATATATTAATACAAATAGAAAAAAAATGTATAGTGACTAAAATAAGGGGCATTTTCATTAAGATACCTGTCAATAAACAAACACATGTGGGCATGGTTCAGGGCAATTGCACTTGTGTTTCCCCTCAGTGGTCTAGCAAGGGCATTCACTGTCCGGTTTCCAGCTCCTCACCTTTGCTTTTCTTGGGTGGAGACCGAAGCCTTACTCCCTCTGGCCAGAGTATTTCCAGGCTGCACAGTTGCCTGTCTTCACTGTGTTATTCTCAACAGAGACAGGATGCCCAAGCGCACTTGTTTGCTTTCTCCTCAGAAACCGATACTAGAGTAATTGTCAACAGTTAGAAGTTACCACCCAGTTCTTTTTATGAAAGCCTATTTTATTCTTAAGATAAAAGCATTACAGAGAAAACATATGGTTGAAGCAGGGTTCACCCTGATTAGTTCTTGACTGGGAGACAACCTAGACAATCCCTGGGTGCTGAAGGAAGTGGTATGGGCAAGTCAGCAAAGGGTTTCTTACTTCGAAGTCAGTACTGAACCACTGCCCCAGCAAGGTGCAAGGAGGTGCTGGGCTCTGTAGCTTTTGTTTTTATTATGTTTTAGTAAAATGTATTTAATGCGGAATTATTTATTTGTACACTTGAAATGAGAATGACCTTAATTCTGCTCCCAGCTTTGACATTCACTATACTAGCAATAGGACTGGTCATTAGGGGTCTGACTTTTAGAGATAGAGAGATCCCATATCTCCACTGGAGATTGATGGGATCTGTGGATGCTTAGCATGTCTGAATATCAGGCCCTATGAGCTCGAACGTTGAGCATGTCCCTGCACTTGGTGCAGGCCCCAAGGCGGCTACGGGGGGTACAGAGATGGCTACACACCACCTTTGTTTTTCCCTATCCCCAATATAAATTAGAGCTGCCAGCTGGGGATCGCACATGCCTCTTCTCTAGGTATATCCCCAGCATAATCCCTATGTGAAGATGGAGTACAGTCTTTTATACTCCACCTGGGAATCTTCAGCAGCCTAGTTATGGCAGCAATATGGCCCCATAGGACCACTAGGGTAGTGCAAAATGACTGTATTGGGGGCACAACATTTCTAAGATGTCAGAGTCAGCAGCACAGTCCAGCAACAGAAGCTTTTCTCTTGTTTACTTACAAGAGTTTGAGATAAACCAACTTGAACAGACAAATATCCCCCTCCTCCCCAACACATACACACATTTTAAAACAAACAATAGGCCCTGCTTAAAGCTGCAACAAAAACACACCTCTGCTAAACTCTTTGGGGTCTGCTGGTTAGCCTGATCCTTCAAGCTTCAGTTCTTTCACCTTCTGTTCGCTTGTGAGCACGTTTTATAGTCTAACTTCTACTTCCTGTTTGCCCACAGTCAGTAGCACTGTCTCATTATCCCATCCCTTTTAATCTCTCGAGCACCTCCAGAGACTTGAGTGAAGAATTAATTCCCAGTTTGCTAGAACTAGTGTTGAGCTGGTATCCTGTCAGACTTTCTTTGTGTTTATTTGTTTATAAGCTTTCCTTTGGTGTTCCTTGTTGAGTGATGAAAAAAAACTGATTTTTTGTTCACTTGCAGTACCAGAAAAGTGGAGAGAAATAATCATTTAGGTCAATCTGAAGTGAAACTGTTTCTAATTTTTGGAAAACTGAAAAGTAAAAAAAAAATAATAATAATAATTTCAGGTCAAACAAAACATCTTAGTTTTTGAGCTCTTTAAAAGATTTTTTAATTTTAAAATAAAATTGAAATAAATTTTGAAACTAAAAGTCATTTCAAATGAAAAAATTTATTTTAAAAAACATCAGTACTAAACATTTAGATTCTTTTCTGAATTTTTGGTTGGTTGGTTGGGTTTTGTTTTGTTTTAGTAAATTGCCCAAAGTCCCACAGGAAGTTATTAGCAAATCCAAGAAGAGAACCTAAATCGCCTGACTTCCATTCCTCAACACAAGGCCTTTTCACCTTCTTTTTGTCTCTTTCCTGTTTCAGAATGTATCTTTTAGACAAATATGTCATGTGCAGTGGTTAAAACCATTGTTCCCTTTTCACCCTTTTTATTTCTTTGTCTTTTTAGCCTGTATACTCTTCAGAGAAGGGACTGCAGATCCAATTCTTCTGTCAATTACACCACTCAAGATCATGAGTAATTTAAGTCAGTGAAGCTGCTTGAGTTCCACACCAGTCTAATTGACAGCAGAATTTGGTCCCATGTCTTCCTGTGTGTTTATACAGCATTTACTAAAATGGGGTACACGTCCTGGTACTTTCTGACCTTGGGCACTACTGCAATACAGTAAATAATACTTTAATATGTTAAACCTACATTTAACTGTAATACCTAGAAAAAAGATACCAAAAGAGTTTCTTAATTATGGAACTCTTTGGAATTATATGGTATTTTTCCTGCACTTTTGTAGATTTGCATCACAAAGTGATTATTGTCATCTCTGTGTTCACCTTCCTTCAACTATTGCGATCTTTGCTATTTGTTGAAGTTCAGAGCAACTCATAAACAGTTTCTACTTTAATTATTATTTGTACTTTTCTCCCTTTACAAAAATAGGGCCAGGCGTTCCAGTTGTTAGCGTGCACACTACAAGTAACCCTGGAAGTAAGTAAGCACCATTCCACAGAAACTCCTTATTATAATCTCTGTTTTAACATAAGTAAAAGAAAAAAATATGCAATTCATTTCCATAAACCTGTCTTAATTACATTCTAGCAATAAACATGGCTGGAAGTGATAAGAGAAAAAATTAATCAAGTGACTAGAACATTCCCAGGATTTCTCAGATACATGTTAGGCTAGATGCATATCTTTCACCTACTATTTACACTTGAGTTAATTAGGTGGCAGGATGTTCTTCATCCCTTTCACTCACTATGTAAATTATGTTTCTAGTATGAAATGTCTTCTGTAGTCTTAAAAATGTTTTTAAAGTTATAATCCAATTATTCTGGATTAAAGTACAGACCTCCCAGGGCTGATCATCAGATTTAACTTGCATACAATGAATCAAGTACTGCCCTCAGTATACTGGTGCAAATCCAGAGTGCCTTCACTGATATTTTAAATAGGAATTCCAAGAATTGCGTTTTGTGAGATCAGGTCCATTACCTCTACATTTCAGATGTTGCTAATTATGCTGTCTGCTATGGACTTTTGCACTGTCAGAGCAGCCAGGGAGCAGCAAACAAGCCACAAACATCAGGAAGTGTAGGACCACCATAGCAGCAATTATTGCCAATCCCTCCAGTCCCACCCAGCAGTCCTTCACCCTGGCAATCTACAGCACAGGCACCTGGCACTAGTTAAACCAGCCTCAAGATGTTCTAAACTTGTGCTGGAGGTCCAGGCCGATGCACATTATTTCCCAGATCCCAGGGCTACAAAGGTGGCAAGAAGCCATCTTTGTCCATCCTCCTCTTGTCTGGGCCAAGCACAGCTCAGCCACAGCAGAGGATCTGGCCCTGCATCTTCAAAATGTCATACCGATCAGACCTTTCAAATACATAATAGAGTTACAGCATGTTGATAACTATCCTAATCCACTTAATTAAGGAAAAGCTAACAACTGCCCTTTCTCCTTCATATGTTCAGTATTACTGTTTATTGTAGTTGTCAAGCTCTATACTGTAGAAACCCTAAAAGTGATCTAGGGGCTAAGTATATCACTCAGTGCATCTGAAGAAGTGGGTTTTTACCCACAAAATCTTATGCCCAAATAAATCTGTTAGTCTTTAAGGTGCCACCAGACTCCTCGTTGTTTTCGTGGATACAGACTAACACGGCCTCTGATACTTAGTACCCCTCTGATACTTTGTAAATTCATTAACTTTTGTGGAGCTGCCCAGTATTTATGAGAGTAGAATTTGGCTCTTTGTGATTTGTTTCTAAAATTCCCATTTGTGAAGAAACAAAGCAGAAATATGAGTGGGATTAACATAGAACATTATGGAAAGAAGAGAAGGCAGTAGGTCTAGAGAGAGAGTGCTTACCATTAACAACAACAAGAAAAACCCAATAATGAGATAAGATTTATTTATAATGTGTCAGTGAAAGATTAGATAATCCCCCTCTATTAATAAAAGAATAAGAGTGTGATTAAAGATTACTTCAAATTATTATATCCTAACACTATAATTATAACATTTTGGTTGACTGCCCAGAATTAACATTCTAGTTAGATTATCCCTTGTTGCCCTAAATGAGGATGTATGATTTCAAAAATCCACATTAAGGGGTGAGATTGGAGAATAAAAAAGAACAGTAGGATCTTTCATCCAAATGCAAAAGAGTTGTTTCAAATCTGGCTTTGGCTTTTAAGCCAAACTGTTCCCTGGCTCCTCATTGAAGTGTGGGAGAGGGAGGAATACAGAAAGGTAGTGACCAAGTAAAGGTGTTCTGGGTCATTTTCTTGCACTGGACAGACAGGTGCAAGCTCCTTACTCCCACTGGTGATAGGTGCATCATGTGCTCTCTCAGTCTTATCCCACTTCTTATTATCAGGCATCCATTTTGGCAGGGACTGTATGCCTGCCTTCTTGTAAACACAGAGCATTGTTCAGCATAGTAGCATCTCCCGTACAACCATCCACGCTCCCATTGTGTGTCAGGTATGCTAATATCTGCATTGTGCCTGGCTCCTAAATGGAGTGGGTAGTGAGGGTATTGCTCTTTCCCCCTACCACCTGCCATGCACCACAAGGCAAAATTTAGCCCTTGATATTTAATGAAGACAAAACTTGTTGAAGCCAGAACAGAGAATACAAAATCATTAATGCTCCCCTTGCACATTGTGAATTAAGCTGGTAGTTTGGCTTTTGAGTTCCAAAGTAGGTGCACTATAAAACTTGTTTAAAGAAAGAAACTATAAAAAGGTTTAACATTGTATATTTGTCTCTTTTTCTTTAATTATTGGTATCTTGATTTCTGTCTTGTATGGTGATTCATTGTATCTTTCCACCCTGATTCCTCCTATTTGTTTCCTGCAGAATTTTACATATTGGAAAATAATGCTGTGTTGAAAGAAACTATTTTAAAGAAAAAGATTTTGCGGACAGAAATTAAAATGGTTCACATTGAGGATTATGGTAATTTTAGCAAAATGTTCCTTTAACACAGAAAAAACTTTCTTCAAATCTTACTATTTTGGATCTGTGTAACTACCTGCCTTTAATGGTTTTCTCTTTTCTTAAAAGAACTTCCTTTACAGTTGTCATTTCCAAAGGATTTCACAGATCGAAACCAGTATGCTGTTCTGTTAATAATGTAAGTATCTATTTAGGGTCACTACAAATAATAAAAGTAGGTAAATGGGGGTATAAAGAGAGGATTTATTTCTGTATTTTCAGTTGTAAAATATATGTGTGGGGGGAGTGAGTGTAGGGAAAATATCACTTTCCCTATAACACAGCTTTTGAGTTGGTAAACTAAAACCTTTGTTATCAGGAAGATGCTGTTTTCTGTCTTGGCTAATAAAAATCCTGTTTTGTGAGCTTGTCAATATAAACATGGTTCAAGTTATTGATAGCTAGATGTGAAGGGCCAGATCTTCACCTGGTGTAATCTCAAGTAGCTCCACTGGCTTCATTAGAACCATGCCTGTTTACATCACCAGAGATACTGTACGGTTTTTTTGTATATTTTTTTCTTCTATCACTGGTAGAAATAGCAACTGCCTAGAAGTCAGTTAAGACTTCTAGAGCCCAACTGCTTTGGGAATAGCAGAGAGAGGATAAAATACTGGAGCACCAGTGGCTGGAGACATTATGGGCTTGATCCACTGACCACCAAAGTCAGTGGAAAGACTATGGGAGGACGGATGCACTCACTGGCAGCCCATGTTATAGAAATAAAGTAGCTATGTTTCTTTCAGAGCCAGCCTCCTTCTGCTTACTCATTCACAGGACATGTGTGCATGGGGAGGGAAGCCATGATCACACCTCCAATCCACCCTGATATGTCAGCAGTGATCAATACCTCTATCAGCATTAGCCAACCTCCATTTTTGCCCAGGGAGTGAGGGCTATAGTGTTAAGGCTGTAGTGTTATATGCAGGAGAGCTAAGGTAGGGATTCTTAGTACACACACTCTCCTCTCTCCATGTACCCACATTGGAGCAGACAAAATTTGTTCCTTTGTTTCTAATTAGCCATATTTGTTTTTCTCACATCTCAGTGGTTACTAACTAATTCATCATTGGTAAAAAGGAGTCATGTTAGGACACTCCGACTCTGGGATCCATCCTGATGTTTTCAGCACCCTAGATTTATATTCTCCCTTGGAGCCCCACAGACTGGGTTTCAAATTCTGGTTAACAAACATGGAAGCCATATGTCTAATGCCTGTATTATACCACTTGCATACAGCATTTACAGCTTTGTATTATTTACAGTCTTTGGATAGATTTTCCATCAGTACTGTGTGTAGGGCATTAACAATGTGACTCCTGTTAAAATGAATGGAGGGGTACACGCCTATGCAGCATATTGAAAATGTAATCCCTGATGAACACTAGGACATGATACATTAAACTAGTGTCTTCTGCTTAATAAAAATCTCCAAAGATACTTATAGTTATACGTACAAGGCCTAATTTGCAAGCATGAGCCTCTAAATAAGTTGTCCAGAATTCCTGCACTTGAGCATTCAGGTCAGTTCTTATGCATTAGTAGGTAAACACGCAGTAAGTGCTGATTTCAATGCCCAATATGTCATTTGGACATTCCATTTAAGTGCCTACATTTGAAAACTGGGCTCCTGGACTATCTTTCAGTTAGACTAGTGGATGCATCTCTTTTTTTTAATGGCTGATGTAAAATGTGACCTCTCCTTCAGGGAGGAGAGGATAGACATTAGAGAGAGAGAGAGAGAGAGAGAGAGAGAGAGAGAGTCTACTTGCTAGTGCATATGACTGAGCACATTTATATTATAGGCAGTTGTTCTCCAGGGCCAAGGGATAAACTCATTTGACACCAGCGTAATTGGTATCATATGCCATGGCAAAAACTTGTTTTTCTGTAAATAAGGGTACTCAGGGACTTTCATGTAACTTGCTTAAAAAGTGACTTAAAAAAGCTGAGTAAATAAATATTCTTCAACTTATATTTAATTCTTGTGCTACAAGTTAATGCAAATTTGAGGAAGGCAAAAGAGAAGGTGCTACTATGACTGAGCATTATTTACATACATGTCTGGAGAGAGTTTTAAAATGTTTTCTTTTGCAGAAGTTTCAGCACCCAAGAGTGGTACTGAGGCAGGGTTTGAGTTCTATATTTGCATGGTATCAGGTCTCCAGTGAACAGGCTGTCAGTGATACCAGAAAGTTATGCCTATAAAGTGATTATTTTTTGTGGTGTTTACAAATGGGAGGGAAAGGACCTTAGTGACAAATACAAATTTTTGGTTTTCTTACCTCTGGAATATTGAATTTCTGCTTCTCTTCAGTGAAACCCCTTCTTTTGCAGTGCTGAATTTTCAGAGTTAATGTTAACAGAAGTTATTTTTAGAAATCCCTTTAAATGGTAATGAAAAATCAATACTGAAAATCTGACAGGAAAGACCTTCTCTATCTCATTTAATGTGGCTCACCTCTCCCACCACCTGAAGAGAAAGAGGTGATATTTCTCAGCCCCGCTTGCCACAAACTCTACACTGAGGTCGCCAAATTAATCTCTTTTTAGAATTAGAGATGACCCAAATGGGACCTGAGAATGCAGAACTTCAGCTGAAGTCAATTTAGATTCTATCTGTGAGACCATTGCAGGACTGAGCCCAGGGGTTTCATACAGACTTTGGATAGCTCCAGTCTCTGAGGCAAGGTGTGGTTGGAAGCCTGTGTGCAAGCTAGATATTTTGTCCATCCAAACAACCTCAAAATTGACATCTTGCTTCTTTTCATTACCAGAAGTACCACCTCCAAAAAGCAGTACTGTACTTCCAGGAAGGACATCAGGCTGTTTCAGGTAACACTGATTGGCTGATTGTGTGATGTCATTTCCCAGACATTCTACCTTCTGAAAGTGGTACTTCTGTGACTGACTTAGGGTCACTTTGTTCCTTCTGCACACATGTTAGGAGTGTCCATACAATGGTTATTTTAGTGGTAGATCACCAGAGGAACCATTAATCCTGCTGTGCAGCCACACTTATTTCCTTGTCCATGGTCTCAAAGGGGTGATCAAACTACCAAGCCATCTAGGAATTGAAAGGGGAAAAAAGGAACGTTCACTGTAGTCCTCAATAACAATGGTTAGTGTTATCTGTTTCTATCTGTTTCTTTGCAAGCAAATGACTTCTGATCCAGTGTAAATGACTGAGATGTCAGTAGAATTATATTTTCTCTGTAGATGTAAATGGGTTTAAAGTGTTTATATCAACAGGATTGCAGTATACAAGTGAATTTAGGAGAAGGGGGAGGAAAGAAAGGTTGGGGAAAGGAGCAGAGGAGAGGGAAGGCAAGAGTTGGCTGATTTATTGTATCTCTGGGGCCAAGGTCTCAGCAAGTTTAGATGCACAATTAAGTGCACACAGGATGCTGATGCTTCACAGTCTTACTACTTGGGCAGGGTGTGTGTGGCATGTAAGCCCCCCTCATAAATTCTACTTCAGCCATTGGGCTGTAGCAGTCTCTACAAAGCAGCTCTGTAGTTTCTGCAGGGGATTATAGCTCTGCATGTCATGCATATGCCCGGTACCTGATCCAGCTATTCTTGGTATTGGTGACTTTCATTACTAGCTCAGAAAAAAAGTATGTTGGACTGAGGCTCCGAATTAGATTGTAAACTTTTGTGGGTAGGGACCATCTTTTATGCTCTGTTTGTACTGTAGATGGCTCAGTAAAACTCCTATCCCAAAATCATAGCTCAAGTAATAAATAAACTGGAAATCATAAGATCTGGGTATTATTCCTGCTGTCACAGGCTTCCAGTCCAACTTTGGTCAAATCACTCAATTTCTCTGACCAAACTTGGGTGCCTAAAATAAGCCTTCTGAACTTAGGCACCCAGGTTTGAAACTTTTGGCCTTCATGTTTAAGGCCCCAGTCCTGCAGCTGACTCTGTGCTGGCCAACCCCTGAACCTCCACCGAATTCCACTGAATTCAGTTAAGTTCCACACATCACGGAGCCCAGCCTCAAAGAGTCTGTTCCAGCATCAGGGCCTAAATTTCCTTACAGTAAGACTCACCTTCATCCTAAGGAGGTGCAAAGCTTAATTCCTTAATGGCTGTAAAGCGTATTATGACCATTAGACAGAAGTGCAAAGCACTGTTGTTCAAATTTATATTGGGTCAGAACACCAGGCTATCTAGCAGAGGTATAGGCCTCACACAGTAACGGGTTGCCTCTGGCTAGCCCTATTTCTCTTTCGTGAATTCCGATGCATAGGCCATAAAGTACTAAATAGATTTAACACTGTCCACTCTTCAATTTGTTCCTCCTAAACTACTAATACATTTCACACTCAGTTGCCTTCAAATATAATACATACACGGTAGCCTATGGGTTAGAGAGGTGTACAATAATTGCTTTAAAGTGTGGTTATTATCTCTTTTCTATATAATTAGGATCAAAGTTTAAATTTCAGATTTTTTATTTTTTTTTTTCATTATGGTTCAGCTTACTCATTAAAAAAGTTGGATGATCCAGTCCTTCATAATACACAGGAAATGATTAAGTGGAGTAAAGACTAAGGCATTTAATGTGGGTAATAAAATGAGAGGTGATAATCATTCTTTATTTCTTCTTGAACATAATTAACCTCATTCTTTCAAAATCTGAAGATAATGCATCTTAAATGTCAGCATTCATTATTTAATGTCATTTAAAACTGTACAAACTGTAAGTGGATATAGTGAAACTGAATCAGTAGAAAGATTCTTCTAAACTCAGAGAAAAAAAATTATCAGGCTGTATATTCCTAAGTAGACATCAAATATCTTAACTCTCCTGGAAGTGTTGCATACTTTATACATGTCTGCTTATACCTCCATAATGTAGAGGAAACTCTCCACCCAGTATTGAAATGGTGCCAGAGGTAGGCCTCACTCAAGCCAACTGAGCATGTCTATACATCACATGGATCTGGTACCAGCATCCCAGACCATAGGGTGGAAAGTGGCAATTTTTTTAACAGGGCAGGTACAATGGTGAAGAAGAATGCCATAACACATGTAGCAGGAATTCAGGGAGGTAAAATGTAACTATTGGTATTTCTCTAAGACCTTCAGCATGATAACATTCTTGCATTAATGATTCTCTTCTGGAATTTTCATTTGTTGTAGAGGATGTCTGTTGCAAGTGATGGAACAGTGCATTGCCACAGGATGCAGTATAAAAATATATGAGAGATTCTACCTTTTTTATTACACCCTGTTTAGAAGCAGGACATCCCAGAAGTCCTTTACATCTGGCTACATGTGAAGTTATTCTGCAGGTCAATTTTGTGGGGATCATTATAAATGAACCATCTACATAACTCTTACGTGTTTTGCATACTCTCCTGCCAATTAGGTTTTTCATTCTTTTCCCTTTGGAATGAAAATGATTCTCTGCTCTTTTGGTGTTGTTGCTTTGTGGAAGTCTTGTGAAAACCTAGCTCTTTTTAGTCTTCTGGGAGTTTCTCCTTTTTCTAAACATTTAGTAAGTTCCCACTGCCCACCACAGGCCATATGGGATCTGAGAAACAAGCAAGAAGCTTTCTCCAGCTATTTCACTGACAACCGCAGTCCTGTGCTATGGGGAATGCAAAGGCTGCTCCTTTTCAGGGACCAGGACTCCAGAAATGGGATGGGGAGAACATGGGCCATGGCTCAATCTTCTCTAAACCTCCTGAACAGGGATGGCACAGCAAAGGAAGCAGTGGATGAGGGCTAGGAGCAGCACAGTATGGAACCACAACCTTTCCTCATTTCTCGGACACAGCGCTGCATCTCCAGTACTCAGAGCTGTGGCTTAAAAACCACAATCTGGCCTTTAGCATTTTTGATGGCTGTTTAAAGAATATTCATGTTGCTTCTGCAATACTAGCTGTATTTCATTTCAGGCTATCACATGATTCCATTCTGATAATGTGATCTTTTCTGGAGGTGTTCCCCCCCGCAATGATAAATGCATTGGTTTGCACGGTTGCAAATGTATTGTCTGCTTTTTAGCTATGATAGGCTCTATCAGGGAAGATGAATGGGGATGGGTGGAGTGCTTGGCATTCTGACACCATTGCTTGGGATTGTTATGGGATCTGATCTCATACTGTTGATGAAGGGTGCGGTTGGTAGCAGGGCCATGTGAGAAGTTGCTCACAAAAAAGGAATGTGTGGTGAATTTTCTTTTCATGTCAGTTTTGCAAAATGTTCTTTTTTCCTTCAGTGGATTTTTGCCATTTGCAAAAGAGACTGTTTTCCCAGTGATTCAATTTTGAATTCCATAGATAGAATTTATCTGCTGAGCTCTAGTTTCCCTCACTAATTCATATTGCTATTATGATACTTTTTCATACTGTGCACTAGATTCATGAGCTTGTTTTGGGAGGGCGTTTGTACTGTATTGTGGATGTCCTTGATCAGGCACTATGATAATATTAATAAATAAGAAAAAATAAATAATAATAATAGCCACTGTGATAAGAACTACATATTCCCCTCCAAGCTCTAACGAGAGCCAAAGCTTTAGCTTTAGCTCCCAGATGAAAAGATTCTTCTCCTTTCAGTAATAGACCAAACAGATGATGAGCTGCCTCTTTCTCCAGACAGTCTGAGGTGTATGTGACTGAATTGCAAGAGGCATACAAATTACCTACTAAGGTCAATGATATCGGTATATTATTGATAGCTTCTGTCTGTTTAAATGGCACCTCAATGGTGAACTTCAACAGTGTTTCTGAATCATTCTCAGCCTTGCTATCACTGCAGACTCATAAGATGCTGCTCCGGTACAAGTACAAAAAATAAAGTTAAGAATTATTAGATAACTCCTTCACTTGAATCCCACTACTCCTCTTTTGTTGTTGAAAATACAGTAACACTGCTGCAAAATGACGTTCCTAGAAAACATAGAGAAAGGCATGTAATTGGATATGGCCCTTCTGTGTGTGTGTTTTGATTTTGCTGGCTGTGAAATATGTGTAATGCTTTGCCTATTAGAGAATTCACTTGTGTCTATCCATGCTCAGGTGAGGTAGGATGCAAGGAGGCTTGTGCTCATGGCCCCGGGTTTTTGTTCACTACTCCTTTTCATACCAGCCAGTGGGGGTCATGGAAGGGGGACACTGCATCCTGTAAAAAGGTGTAGCAGTGGAAGATACTGAGTGCTTCTACAGTGCTCCACTTCTGCAGTATTATTGGCATGCTGCATATGAGCAAGTTAACAATGAACAGAAGCTGATTGTATGCAGAGATGGGTATAAATCAAGACCCTGGATCCAAATGCTGCTGCACTTTGGGAAAGATTGGATTGCAATGCAAATTTTGCAGCTCAAGCCCACCTCTAATTGTGAAGTGTGCAATAATGGATCTGATTCCATACTGCAATAATGGTTAGGTGCAGTTTCAATCTGCCGTAGTCCTTTTATATATATTTCAGCATGTGAGTAGCTACAATGGATGGAAAAGTCCATGAATTCAAGAAATGGTGTGGCAAGAGAGGTGATGTACATTGCATTCCCCATTGTATTGAAATAGATTGTGTGTCCATGTTAATGGCTCTTACGGCAGACTTCTTTTTCATACCATACCCCTTTCGGGGTTTGATACAGTCAATCCGTGTCAAAACCAGAGACATTTGGTAGCAAAAGATTTGAAAAGGGACACAAAAACATAATCCATTCTTGTGCTCCAATAGTGGAATTCACCCCTGTGTAAAGGTCTGGCACACCACTTAAGCCTCACTTAAGCCCTATTTTAAGGGCATAAGTGGGACTTAAATGATTCATAGGATATGTCCTGTCCCTCTGCAAAGGGGTGAATTACAGCCCAAATGATTAATGTCATTTGTGTTAGGAGCAGTTAGAGACTCTGAAGCCCTTGTCTGACACTACTGATGCCATTGGGAGTTTTGCACCATCCCGCAGTACAAGTAGGGCAGTACACTATGGTCCCCCGTACTGGCAAGATACTTATAGCTGGTATGGCATACCAGGAAGGGGAGGAGCAGAACGTCCTCCAGCGCAGCCCGTTCCGCGCAGGGTCTCCTCTGTCTGCACAGCAGCCCTGCCGGAAGACAAGGTTGGAGGCGGGACAGCTACGCTGGAGGAGCTGCGGGCATGGAGCTTCCCGGCGGCCCCATGTTCTGCTCCTTATCCAACTCTGGTTCCCAGGAGAGCCCTGTGGTTCAGGGCTCTCCCAGAACCACAGTGGGGAAAGGAGCAGAACCCCCAGTCCTGCCCTTCCACGGAGCTGCGTCTCTTCTGGCTCCATCTGTACAGGAGGACAGGGGTGGGGGCGGGGCTGGGGGAGGTACAGCCCTACCAAAGGACAGGGCTGGGTGGGGTGAGGCTGGGGTAGTACAGCGGCCAGAGACGCTGCTGGCATTCTGCTCCTTTCCCCTGAGACACAGGGCTCTCCTGGGAACCACAGTGGGGAAAGGAGCAGAACATGGGGCCACCAGGCAGTCCCATGCCGGCAGCTCCTCCCGGGGGCTGCTGTACAGATGGAGGAGACCCTGTGGGGAAGGGCTGGGGGTGGTATAGCTGTGTCGGAGGAGCTGTGGGCATGGGTCCACCCAGTGGCCCCATGTTCTGCTCCTTTCGCTGCTGCAGTTCTGAAGTCTCCTGCACAACAGGAGGAGGACAGAGCTCCCCCGCCCCAGTAAGGGGAGTGGATCATGGGGAGGGGACAGGGAGAATCTGGGGGGCCCAGGCTGGGGGCGGGGTGGGGAGGAGTCACATAGAGGATCACATGAGGAGACCACGTGCCCCCCTTGGGGGTGGGGGACACGTACCAGTAAGAAATGGATTCCACTTGCCACATCCCATAGTGGGAGTGGCTTTAAGTGTCCATCACAAACTATTTATGTAGGTTTCAGAGTAACAGCCGTGTTAGTCTGTATTCGCAAAAAGAAAAGGAGTACTTGTGGCACCTTAGAGACTAACCAATTTATTTGAGCATGAGCTATGAAGTGAGCTGTAGCTCACGAAAACTCATGCTCAAATAAATTGGTTAGTCTCTAAGGTGCCACAAGTACTCCTTTTCTTTTATCTATGTAGACATCCTTGAAATAAATTAACACCTGGGAAATACACACCAAAACTAACATGTCAAAGCAACCCATCAAAAACTGCACTGCAAGACATGTGGGATTTAAAGTTTGATGCTCAGAAAACTCAGCCATTTTCTACCAAAAAACAAGCTTCAGGGGGAAAAAAGAGCAGTTTTAGAATCTCACAATATTTTTTTTTTAACTTAAAGCCCCAGCTTTTGAAAGACATGATTATATGAGAATCTCAGGCCTTTTGGTGGCAGAGAAAAGCTTTTAAATGTGACCGATGTGCATCTAAAAACTCAAAAACCAAGAATCCATTTTTTTAATCTCATGGATTTTAAGTCATGATTTTTTGGGGGCCTGACTCATGATTTTTGAGAGTTCGGGTGGGCAATTCTGAAATAGTCAAAAGTAATGAAGAACTGCATGTAGAGTCATAATTAGCTAGACAAGTGCTTTTATGGAAAATTATCTGACTATGAACATTTAGGGTAATATTTTCCTTAAAAACTCATCGTTGCTCTAAATCTGATTCTATTGAAGTCAATAGAAAAACTTCCATGGGAGCAGTTAGACCAACACTGAACGCTTTTGGAAAGCCCATTCTAAATGTTAAATATAAATTGGAAGAGCTTCTGAGTGCCTGTTGCTTTTGTACTTCAATTAATGAAGAAACTGAAATCCTGCCAAGTGGTATTTTCCCACCCAGCTCATATGACATTAAGCGGGGTTTCATGTTTATTGTTTCATAGTTAGCCGTATTGTATGTTAACTCCTTTTAAAAAAACATGCTGTCGTTTTGTCTTCTAAATTAAATTGTTTACTCAAGACACACAAGAATGAAAACCCAAAGGTAATTTATTGATATGCCATTTAAAAATAATTTATCACAAACTTAGTTCCTGAAATTATAGTTACATAAATATGGTAGGTCCTATGTAAATTTGAAAACAGATTTATGTATCATATACATGCTAATTAACAAGTTGTCTGAAAGCGTACCTTGCAGCTGAACTTTCTATTACCCACAGCAAAAATAAAACTGAATAATCAGCCAGCAGAGCCTATGACACAACAGTGATTGAAAGGGCTGTGTTGGTTTTTTTTTCCCTATTTCTACAACTCTTCCAAGCTTAGACTTCTTCAGCAAAATAATAATTTCTGCCTCCATCCTTCTTATACACGAGAATATTCCCATAGACACTCTCCAATCTAATTTCCATACAGCCTGCACAGACACTTTTACATTTTAATTTGCATTCAACTGGCAGATGCAGTCTGCACAGAGGCATTTTGCATTTTTTTTACAACTTCATGGTAGCCTGCTTTCTTATTCTGTGTTTATCTTTGGGAAAAAAAATTGACAAGGCTCCTTTTTAAAACTGACATTTTGTTTTCATTGGAATGAAAAAAGTAAACTTACCTTCAATGAAAAATGCTTATTGTCCCCATAGAAACCTCTTTTCTCCTATTCCTTTCTCTCTTTTCTGCTGTAAAATCTTTATTTTATGACTAAACAATAACAACAACAACAACAAAAACAACTTACCATTCATGCCTGCATCCTTTTGTTGCTAGAACCATTGACAGTGAAAAATAATTTCCCCCAAAATGTACTTAATTCTCCTCTGCAGTCTACTTCACAAAAATCCATTCCAGGATGTGATAATGCAGGTATTTTTGTTTTCTAGGAAAACATCATTCTAAGGAGTATTTTATTTCTTGTTCAGTTATCAGGCTGCAATAATGATTTTTCCCTTTTGTCACCCTATAGCATCTTAACAAATTCTAAAATGGAATTTCCAGAATTCAAATAACCAGAAGGCATAATGTTAATTTCGGGATCACTCTATGTAAAGCACGTGGTTCATTTTCCTACCTTGTTTCTGCAAAAATTATCCAAGTATCCCACCTACTGCATGGCATTATCGTCATAGTGGGTTTGCTTTATGCAGTTCAACAAATTATTTTGCTTACTGCTGCCATGAGGGATAAGAACACCGGTTAATGTGATGGTATAGATTAAGCTGACAGTAATTCAACTGGGTTGCACAAACTGACTGAACTCTGCTGTCTAGGTTAAATAAAATATTGAAGTACTGCAAAGTGTATCACATTGTCAATAGTCTGTGTTTGTGTCTGGTGTGTTGGTATTTACAGTGATGAAGATCCAGGCAGCCAGTTGGTTACAGATAAGTTTCACGTTGACTGGGATTCGGTGCTTGTCAACTCTGATAATGTCATCGTAGCTCGATTTGATGGCAGAGGGAGTGGATTTCAAGGCCTTAAAATTCTACAGGAAGTCCATCGTTGCTTAGGTTCAGTGGAAGTGAAGGACCAAATAGCAGCTGTAGAGTACGTATGTGCAAACTTTTCTTCTATTTTAATCCATTTTTACTTTGATGAATAGACACATTTAACTGAAAATTTCCAGCTATTACTGGTCTCCGTTTGCAGAATGAAATATGGTAAATGCTTATCTTTAGTGCAGTAGCACGTTTCGAAACATTAGGCTTTTCATTGCAAAGTGTGATTCAATGAATAAAAAATCAAAGGGAAAAATGTTTTGGATTGATGTTCCTCTTTGATAAAGTTGTCCTTCCGGGCCTAATCTAAATATGAAATCTAATCTAGTTTACATATTTTTCTAGCGTCCTTAGAAAAATGACTCATGGCATGATATACAGTGCTTCATTACAAGTGAAATATAACGTCTTAGACATATAGGGTCAGATTCTGTTCTCACTTAAATCACTGTAGATCTGGAGTGACTACACTAAATCACCAGAATTACAATAATGTAAATGCAAGCAGAATTTGGCCAAAGGGTTTATTATCCTCTCACTTGATCATCAGTCTTAGCATGGGTAACTCCATTGCCTGCAACAGAGTTACTGCAGATTTATACCAATTTAAGTAAGAAGAGAATCAGGCCCCTACTATATATTTACATGTAAAAATATGATAACACTTTTTATTAAGGGACCACTCCTCTCGTTGATTGCATGGTATTTTAGAAATGGACGGATTATTACCTACATTCATGTACGAGGTATGTTCATGTATTGGTTGAACAATTTTAGAATGACATGTTTTACATTTCTGAAAGTCATCTGTAATCCCTGAAGACAATGAAAACATTAACTGCCTACAGGTCAAATGGCTTTGCATCTCTGAAATAGGAGTGGAGTTGCAAAGATGTTGAGTGGAAGGACTCTGTCCTCCATATGCAGACAGAAAGCTTCACAAAGTGCCTCACAGGCTCTTGAAAGTAGCAGCATGCTTCTTCCCGCCTCCCTAACCCCCTTCCCTTGCTACCACACACTGGCAGATCTGCAGAGTGGGGAAGGGACCATAGTCACATTCCCAACTGGGTGAATGAGGCCTCCTTTGGGACATGGAGCTCTAATAAGCAGTCTAATTGGCTCCATATCTTAATTTTAAGAGTTCTTCTAAATCAGAGTTCTGCATTCATGAGTTCAGAGTCATTACTCTGTCTTTTATCTGGTTTCTGTGGGTGCACCACTGGGCAGGAGGGTATGCCAGGTGGCCCTGAGAGTTCTTTCTCTCTTGATGCTATTAAGAAGCAGACAGAAGTTTTCCTGAAATTTGTAGTCTCTCTTCTCTATACTGTATTATCCTTCTGAAAGCACAGTTGATGAATTACCTCTGTGGGAGGATTCATAATTTTGATCATTGCCAAAACACAAGTACTGTAGCGTAGGGATCTGAAAGCAAACTGCAAGACTTCACTAAAATAAAATAGTTCTTATTTGAACTCTTAAAAATCTGTTTCTCACTTAGTTTATCACAATTCTTTCTTCTACAAATAACCCACTCCACACATATGACTCTCCAGAATGTAACATTTCTCTTTTTCTTATAGGTCATTACTGAAACAACCATTCATCGATCCTAACCGACTGAGCATATTTGGAAAGGTAACTTACAAAAATAGCAGGAGGACACTGTCAATTTTAAAATCATTTGTTGCAAACAGATTGATTTACGTATTTTGCAAATAACCATTTTTGTTACTAACAATGAAAATCACATTTACTTGTCATTATTGAATGTTGATTCAATTTTTTTCTCATATTGAACAATTAGCAGCTAACAAGTCAGTTTCACTTTTCTTTATAGTAACTTTCACTTTCAGTTCCTACTGTTGCAAAATATGCTGCTCATATACTGCAAGGGAAAATGTTAATTGTTGAGGGGAAAAAACTTTTTTTCCATTGGAAGTTTTTAAAATAAATATGTGGAAACGTTTCTTTTGGTCTTAGTTTCTGTAAAAGCTCATTTCTTGTACAATTTAAATTCTAATCCATATTTAAGTTGACAGTGTCCCTTTAATACACAATTTATATGCAGACATTTTTAGCTTTTTGAGTTATTTGAGATAAGATCCTAGAGTGTTGACTAGCGTCCTTTTTTGTGCCATCTCTTAGAAGTCTCCCTTTTGCTGTTTTGTCAGCTGTTTAGCAATGTTATATGCTGTTGTCTCTGGCATCATACAGACCCAGGTAAAGGTTTAACCTTTAGCAAAAAGTTAAAGAGAATCTTAATTATCTCACTTGAAACGAGCTTTTAGACGTTTAACACAAGACAAGCTGTATCTTTTGGAAACTGACATTTGTTCCTTTGTGATATTTAGTTTTAAAATGTTACCTTGAAAATGTCAATATTTTGTGTCTTTAATACTTTAAAATTCCACAGTGAAAACAAACAAACAATCAAACCACAGCTTCTAATATATATAGGCACCATGGTCATCAGTTATTGAAGCAGTATGTATTCACTATGAAACCCCTAAATTCTAATCCCCATTCTGCTACTGTCTTGCTGTGGCTGTAGGCAAGCCATTTAACCTCTGAGTCTCACTTTGGCTGTCTGTCAGATGGGGATGATAATACTTCCTCGGAGCTAGCATTGTGGGAATTAGTTAATGGCTGTGCAGCCTAGTGAAAATAAAGTGCTGACTATTATTATTGTTCCACATGCAACAAGACCTTCCTCTCCAAACACATGACCTCCTAGTGTACCACTTAAGATGAAAGAAACTATTTCTGTCAAAAGTTCAATAGCATCTGAGTTTATACTTTGTTTGGAGGCTAGCCACAAAAAAAGAAAACATTTTCAAGTAAAGCAGGTTGGGGATTTTCCAACAAGATGTTTAGTAAAAATATGCAGATTCATCAACCTGAAATGTTTCACAGCACATTTTGTAGGCAGGACCAGCCTCATGATTCTGTGAGAGTCCGGGCAGTCAGCCTCTCCATTTTGTTTCAGGAAAAACATGAACTGAAATGGTTTGATTTTTTTTCCTAAATGATTTTTTTTATTTCCTTTCAGAGGAAATTGTCTAGCTTTTGTTCTGTAATGGAAAAAAAAAACAATGTTATCGACATTTCACAATTTCCAACAGAAGGGACATTCTGAGTGTTGACCAGCTCTATTTCCAACTAATGAAATGTAAGCATGACTGACTTCATCCACTAGGGGTGCACATCTCTCTTTGAGGAGTACTTGTGGCACCTTAGAGAGTAACAAGTTTATGTGGGCATAAGCTTGCGTGGGCTAAAACCCACTTCATCAGATGCATGCGGTGGAAAATACATATAAGATATATATACACAGAGAACATGAAAAAATGGACGTTGCCATACCAACTGTAATGAGACTAATCAATTAAGGTGGCTATTACCAGCAGGAGAAAAAAAAGTTTGCCTTCAACCATATGAAACATTGTTGACTAAGAAAATTTCTTTTTCTTTTATATGCAATACATTTTTGATGATCTGACTAAGGAAGTGAACAGAAGATGCCCTTTGCTGAAAGAGTAAGAGGATTGTGTGGATTACCTATGCTGATCTCAACCCAGTTGGACGCACACATATTGCTCTCCTGGAGCTCTCCATCATCCTTGAATGTTATAACATGCTTTTGAGCTACTCAGAACAAAGTCTTGACAAATTCCACAATATAAACTACTAGCAGTAATAACAAAAACAGTTGAAATATCAAGAGGGCAAAGTGTAAAAAACAAACACCTCTGTCTATCAGGCAGCCCACCAAAACTATCTTGCTCACTTGCAGGAAAGTTACACACCTTACCGACAAAGTACATCAGAAGAGTCTCTCTTAATTGTTACATATCAAATTGAGATGATATATAGTTTACAACTTTCCATCATGGAAATTGAAAATAAGCTTGAAAGTATGACTGTGTAGCTAACCAACTTGTGGAAAATTTGGTAGTAGAGGTGAAGCCACAGAAATTTAACTAAGAACAGGAAGTCCAGATTCTTAAATCATAAAATACCAACTAAATATTGTATAACCATTGAAGGAAACTATACATGTTATATGTCTGCCCGGGGAATCCTGGCTGGAAGCAAAGGCACAACCCCAAAGAAAAATATTCCCAACAGAACTAAACTGGGTTGTTAATGGAGACAAGGTATAAATTTTGAATAAGTTGGCAATACCTATCTAGAATTAAATTTGTGCTGTGAAACTACTGCAAAAAGTACAAGCAGAATATTAAACAAATGGCCAAGAAAAAGAGAACCTGGAGGCAGAAAGAAGTTATTGTTCCCTTCAGCTCTTTGAATTATACAAGTTACTGGCACCCACATCAACATTCTCTCTTCGCCAAAATCTTTTTCTATGTGTGGGCAATTTTGTGTTGTCTTTCGCAATTTAGGCTAGGATTTCTATGAGAATTGGGCACCTAATTCTCTTAGGCTTTTTCAAAAATCCCAGTATTATTCTCTATTTTCTTCTCTGTACCCAGTTAGCATTGACAAAGTTCTGAGCCCAAGAACACACTTTTTGATTTATCTCTTTTTCCTTAACTAAGATTTAGCAAAGTTTTTAAAATGCTCCGAGAATTCCAGAAAGATTAACTTTTTTTATTAACCATTTTAGAAATGAAGAAAAGGATATAGAAAATCATCTCAATAAGACGTAAATGAACCCTTTCTCCATTACTTTTTCATTGTTCAGTGCCCTTCTGCTGGATTAATTTTTACAGAGAATTATCATGCAAAAAAAAAATCCACCTTCAGCAGGGCAATTTTCTAGCAATAATCAAGAGAGAAAAGATAACAGCCCTTCTAAGAGAAACACAATGAATATAGTAAAAGCATTAAACCTGGACTGCAGGACATTGAACTCCATCTTTTAAGATTCTGGAGTTAATCTACAAGCATTTCATGTAGATTGTCATATTCATCGGAAACAAAACCCTGGTGGATAGTCTCAAATAAGAGGACTCCTGTTCACACTTCTCTTCTGCATACCACCTTATCCCACCAATAGAAGATGGATTTCAGACATTCCGCACGAAGTGCCTTTCAGGGTGGTGAGATGTGAAGAGGTGTCTTAAACCTCATCTTGGCACTCCTCTGATCTTGCAGATGCTCTGTGCAGGCCATTCCCCCTGTACTGCAGTGCAGCAGCCTGAGGGCTGCTCGAACACATGCTACCCTAGCCACAGAAATGCAGAGCATTGAACTTACTGGCCACCTTTCTTCTAGCCACATCTCCTTTTGGCAAGGTCGGCGGAATGCTTATGGCAGGATATATCAGCTGAGAGTCTCCAGCGCACACACTGTGATCTCTGCTCCTTTTAAGGCAGCACTTGAGCTAGTTTCTGTGGGGCAAAGTGTACCAGAGAATCTGACCCTCTCTAAGGGGCATGCGACAATGTGTCAAGCAGAAATCCCCATGGAAGGCAATGGGAATCCATCTGTGAAGACTGAAGTTTAGAGAGAGGACAGGTGACAGCTCTCCCTTCTTCCTTAGCCTCAATCTATAGCCTCAGTGTTTACCTAGAAATAAGTAAAAAATCTTCACAAAATACATTAATGTAAACAAAAATTCTCCTCTCTAAGCACTGTCTCTGACGCACTTACCTTCAGTTTTTCTATTTGTATCACTCGCCAGTTCTTCTGCAGGCTGAGGGCTAGTCTGCACAATGAGACTATGGTATCTTAAATTAAAATATACCTCTTCTTATTATTATTATTAAAAAAATCATAAATTATAACATATTTTTAAAGCCTCAGGCTTCATAGCAAGACAGAACTGCCACACCTTTTCTCACACTTCATTCGTAGGTTTTTAATTCACGCTAAAGCAATAGTTGCAGGTGTAAATACTGTGGAATGACATGACAAAGGTAGCATGATACTCTTTAACTTCATCTATATTAAGGAACAATGAACAAGAACAAACAAACTGCAAATCATGTTATCTGGTTTAATAGGGATATGGTGGATACATTGCATCAATGATCCTGAAATCCAATGAAAGACTTTTTAAATGTGGAGCCGTTATTGCACCAATCACAGACATGAAGTTGTATGGTGAGTGTTTCCCATCCTGCCATTTTATTAAATGATTTCCTTAAAATATCTGTACAGCAGATCTGTAACTCAGGTTAACTAAGTTCAGGTAGTGTAGTGGAACTGTATTAAAACTAGGCAAATTGGACATATGGTTCCAATTTTAAAATGAAGATAATTAATGACTGGAGCAATTAAGCACAGGATGTGCTAGATTCTCCATCACTTAGAGGTCTTTAAGATTTTTCAAAAGAAAGTAAGGGATTAGGTGTCGCATTCTCCATAAATCAGTGGAAGTTGGGTACCTAAAGCTCTTAGGCCCCTTTAAAAATCCCAACCTAAATGAATATTGGATGTCTTTCTAACAGATATGAGGTGAAATCTTGGCCCCATTTAAGTCAGTGGCAAAGCTCTAATTGACTTCAACCAGGCCAGGCTTTCACCATGCTTTGGTTCAATCACAATATATTGGGCTTAGTGCAGGAACTGTTGGGTAGAGTTCTGTGGCCTGCGTTATGCAGTGGTCAGACTAGATGATTATAGTGCTCCCTCTTGGCCTTAAAGTCTATTAATCTCTTTTCAAGATGAAGATACTTGCCATCTTTATGGCTTAACAAGCTTCTGCTGGCTTTTAACCAGAAATAAAGATTTTTAAAAATGGAATTTATCTTGATTAACTCTGAATTTCCTGTTTTCCTTTGTAGCTTCAGCTTTTTCAGAAAGATACCTTGGCATTCCATCTAAAGAGGAAAATACATATCAGGTAAGTTATTTTAACAAGTAATTAAAAGTAATGGTTTGGCTTTTAAAATATACTGCAATTACATTGTGTGTGTTCATTTTTAATAGGCATCCAGTGTACTGCACAATATTCATGGTTTAAAAGAAGAGAATTTGCTAATAGTTCATGGGACAGCCGATAGTAAGTATTTATAAATGCAATTACATTTGTAGGTACAGCCTGTAATACACAGCTGCTCAAAGAAAGATTATGTATGTAGTAAGAATACACATTTTGATACCGTTCATCTTCGTCTCCCTTCTAGTAGAATTGTCCATCCAAAGAGACCTGATTGTCAGTTTCAGTTGCCAATTGTAAATCTAAATGGGTGACATTTTCCTTTGCTACCTATTTGTAACTCTTAGCTGCTGTATGTTCTAATTTGTTTAAATCTGGTGAAGCAGGATGTTGCTAGTGAAAGGCACTGTATCAATTATTAATAAGGTGACATACATTTTTAAGTCTTTTAAATTAATCCTGGTTTTGTGATGGAAAGCATAATAAATGTCAGCGTAATCAGTGATAAACAGTACCTTTCAGTAAATTAACGCTTTGGCTAATTAATTAAACTGTAACAATGGGGAATCCTTAAGCTATTTAGGGCTAGATGGTAATTTGCTCTTGAGCATAGTCAATGGAGTTAACACCAATATAACATGTATATGAGTGAAACCAGAACCAGGCGCAGCTGGAAATCCAGGGGTGTCAGGCAGCAAAGAATTTGGCCTGTGCTAGTTGACAAGCAGTTTTCTTTTAGTATATTTTGCTGTTCATGATAAAGGGGTAAATAGTGACTTGGATTCCAAGCCCATCTAGGGTACTAAATTGCATTTTATGCCTTGCACAGCCTACCTAGATCACATACATGTTTGCTCTGCTCCTCTCAGAACAGGTAGGTGGGGAGGAATGGAAATGGACAGAGTCAATGTGCTGATCGACCTGGCAGAACTGGCATGGGAGACTTGGAATTTGCTGCTGGTATAGGCCAACAGCAAAGTACTACCCCTCTGTCTTCCAGACCAAAGGGGAATTAGGGAGGGAATTATGTCTGTAAGAGGTGTCTGAGCAGCACAGTGCTTTCCAGGGACGACTCCTGGGTTTGAGTAGTTTGTGCACCCTCTTCTTCAGGACGGTGCCTAGTAATACAGTCTAGCTAGTCCATCAGTACTTACTGAATCCTAGTTTCATGTTTACTCTGAATGAAGCAAACACAAGCATGGACCCAGAGCTGCATGTTTGTACCACCATGAAGTTTAGATTATTAAAATAACATTACAAAAGGCTTATTTCCTAAATGAACGCAGTCTCTTACAATCCTGTGCAAACAATAGAAAATCAGACATACTGTCATTTAATACACGGACAAACATTAATTGCATTTGAATACTCCAGTGCTACTCACCTTCAAACTATTTCGGTCCTTGCTAAGCAATGGATGAAAAATAAGAATTCCTACGTAGTACCCAGAAAGTATACTGTATTACAGTGCTGTCCATCACTGCAGCACTATTGTTATTTACTACGGTATGTATCTCAGGTGCAGTCAGAAAGCGTATGTCTACATTGCAATCATTGGTATGACTGCAGCATGTGTAGACATACTTGAGCTAGTTTTGATCTAACTAGCTCAAATAACAATAGCAGTGAATCCATGACAATACAGGCAATAGTATGGGCTGTACAAGCCTACCTGGGACAGGACCCTGAGTATGTACTCGATCAGCCAGCCCATGCTGCTGCTGTTTTAATTCCAGCGGGGTAGATCAAATCAAGCTTGGGAGTGTCTAAATGTGCTGCAATTATGCTTCTGATTGCAGTGTAGATAGACCTTAATCAACTGCAAATCTGGTAGCAGTTTGCCACATAACTTCAACCAAAAAGTTTCTTTATCTAAAAGGAAAATAAATAAATACAATTAATAAATAAGTACGATAATAATGTTGTTCACTAATATGTAGATGTTATTGTCTTGTAGCTAAAGTCCATTTCCAACACTCAGCAGAACTAATTAAACATCTAATAAAAGCTGGAGTGAATTACACTATGCAGGTATGTAATGCTCAGGTGTCTCTCACAGGTGCATTGTTCAGTGTTTAATCTCATTTTGCTTTTTCTTACCTATACTTATCTATGTAGGGGCTCTTTGGATAACTTGTAGTCTCGCACACCACCACCCCCATCAGTGACGGTCGTGGAGACTGTCTCCTGGGCTATTTGCATTCCCACAGACCAGGTCCCTTCCCATTTGGGAGCCCTGGTACCACTTTCCCCTGGTACCACTTTCCACGACCGTCACTGATGGGGGGGTGGTGTGCGAGACTACAAATGGAAGGGATGGGAGGTATCCAGGAAACACTGTCTGTTAAGATGTGATTCATATAATGGAAGTGTTTCAGAACTTCTGATCTAGAGCATTCACTTTCTTCGCCAAGGATCTGATCCCCTCCTCCATGGCTGCAGAGGGCCCTATTCAAAGGCACTAGTCAGCTCTGCTGCCCTAAGAGTAAAGGTGTCCATGTGCAGACACCTCTGCAGAAACGGCGCGGGAAAGGGAGTTGGCAGGATATTTTGGGGACATAGATTGTGCTCTGTTTTTATACAGGACCTAGTACATTGTAGCTTCTAATGGAAACAAGTAATACATGATTATATTTCTCCCTTCCACCCACAGATAAAGACCCTGGATATAGTACTCCAAGCATTGGGATGGAGCAGTGGCCACTGTGCTCTGAGGAAGTGGGGGTGGGGTGGGGTGGGGCAGGAATTCCTGTCCTACGGGTCACTCTGCATCTCTGTAGCAACTCACCTGTGGTTACTCAAGCTGAGCTCTCTGGCCTGGATTTCCCTCTCAAATCCTGAAGTCTCTTCTCTGTCCTTGCGGCAAAGAGTCCTGTAGCACCTTATAGACTAACAGACATATTGGAACATAAGCTTTCGTGGGTGAATACCTACTTCTTCAGATCACATGCATCTGACGAAGTGGGTATTCACCCACGAAAGCTTATGCTCCAATACATCCGTTAGCCTATAAGGTGCCACAGGACTCTTAGTCTGGATCTTTAGAAGCGGCAAATATGGCTACCCCTCTGATTCTTCTCTATCCTTGCACAGGAAAAGCGCCCATTATCTGGGGGCTGAGGAGACTACAGTGGTTATTTATGTTCACCATGAGGGAAGGTGTGAGGCTTTGGATGAGGTAGAGAAATAGTAACACCTATGAAAAGGTCTTCCGTTGAATACTTCCTTTGGCTGCACTGAAAATCCCAGCCAGAAATGCTTTTCTGAACACAATATCTGAGCATAGGCTTTTATGGCTAAAGATCACGATGCAGTCATTTAGTGCTGGTTTTGAATCCCAATCAAATGAATTTTGCTTTGAAGTTTATCACTTTCATTGATACCATAAAACTATTTAACATAGTCATTCTGTTGTCAACTGAAAAGCTTTGAAAGTCAGACTGAAAAAATTAGAGCCCTAAATATCTGAACTGATTTTTTTTAAGACTGTTTACTTTCTCCTTTTCCTCTGCTAGATCTACCCAGATGAAGGTCATAACATTGCATCTGAGAAAAGCAAATATCACCTTTACAGCACAATCCTTGGGTTTTTTAGTGCTTGTTTAAAGGAGGAAGCCCCAATTTTACCACAGGAACCTGAAGAGGATGAATAAGGAAGCCTGTTTGTACAGTACTGAAGGGAGACTTACTTTGAGGCTCAATAAAACCTTAAATAAAAGTGACTGTAAGATTGCAGATTCTGCAGAAGCTCAAGGGCAGCTAAAGGATATAACAGTGGAACAGCACATTTAGAGACACTGAGCTAATAAACTGGAATTTGAATACAAATCCAAACATATTACCGAGGGACAAAACCTATACCTTTGTGGATGGACAACGGTTGGTTACAGTTTCCTGGACAAACTTAGTTTTGCATAAGTGTAGAGTTAGTGCATGTTTATTATGTTAAGCCTCACTGTCTGTTCTGTAAGTAGTTGCTCTGTTTTTAATTTAAATGCACATCTTTATCCATTTTTGCATTATGCTCTACCAATCATAAATATTAAGGCCACTTATATTTTAAAAGGTGAGTTGCAATCTAATACTTTACTGTAACATTACAATAAGTGCAATTCCTTTCCTGCCTATTAAGCATAAGAAAGCATTGAGTTAATAAAGGATGTGATATTTTCTATAGTTTCTGTTTAAAGGGAAAATATTGTCCAGTGGGTCATATAACATAAGTGTAGAAACTTATTTTATTTTTATTTGTTTTAATTTCAGACATTTATTACTGTTATTGTACCTATTAGTAACCAGTAAGGGCATTTTTGGGAGTGCTCTCTTGGTCTTTATGTATATACACATGACTTCCTAAGCAGAAAATCTTTGTATGCTTGAATAATTTTTCAAGCCATAATTAACAGCTGTGTTTTAACAATGTCTGCAGTTGAAATACTTCCCCAATGCCAAATGTATCATTTCCATAAGAAATGTTTGGGTTGTGTTTTGGTATTGTTTATAGTAGTTAATAGTCTGCTGGTTACACTCTAATTTTAGAATATGCTACTTTGTCAGATGTAAATTAGATACATAAATATTAAATTATAGTTTCAGATAAAGAAATTTTATTAACAACATAATGCCATTGAGTAATATTTTACCCTAAAAAAGAAATCTTTGCTCAGATTCCATTCTAATTTCTGTGGCAGTAGCAGGTAACTGGAACAGCCTGTCAGTTTTTATTTGGTATTCCACAGCTGCTCATCAAGAAGGATTTACATTCAACAGTGTTACGAAGAAATGAAGTATTTCATCCATGGCCAAGGAAGCTCCTGACAAATGAAATTTTGTTATTTTATTCAGATGGAGATACCAAAATGCATCCATTTATTTGTCAAGGTTAATTACAGCACTAGAAATTGACATTACGAAATAAACAAAGCAGTCAACATAGGTCATCAGAATATTAACATCAACGATTGAAATCAAACATTATGTTCATTTAATATTAGATATGTTCCAGAAGGTATCTGAAGGCTCTTGACAAATGCTGTGCAACACACATAAATACTATGTAATTTTTTCTCTGGATATTATTTATTAATGCTTTTCTATGTGATTAGGATTTCATTTCTTGCGAGATTAAAATTAACATAATCAACATAATTTTTGGAAAGTAATTTACACTATTTAAAATGCAAAGTTTTGCATATTTTATGAAGAATTAAAATTGTTTTTAAGGTATATTGAAATTCATCTGAAGCTTTTTAATCAATATTTTCTTCTGGAATATTTTCTTCTTTGACTGCTAGAGTTTTTTCTGATGCAAATAGTTAAGTTGTCTGAAAGATGGTTTTATGGAGCACTTAAAAGTATTTGTTAATGTTTAGTATTTACTTTGTTTTACTAGCAATTTTTATCTATTTTCAATTAGTTTAATACACTTTTAATGTGCATTGACATCTTGTCTGGGTCCCAGTGTGACCGCAAAGTCTGAGTATGTCTGCAGTGGACGATATGGGAACACTCTATGTACTAGGAAAGACGTCAAGACAAATTTGAGAAAATCCGTTTGTTCAGCAGCAACAAGCAAGAAATCAAACACAGACCCACCAACTCTGCTTGTACTACAGGATCAGCACTTCAACTTATTAAACAGTTGCAATTTGTTATTGTAAATTTACCCAGATTATGTCCTTCATCATTTTCCTCTGATGCGCTACCATGAACCGAATTTTCCTACTCGAACACAATGGGTGAAATCCTGGCCGCACTGAAGTCAGTGGGAATTTTACCATTGATTTCAATGGGGCCAGGCTTCCACATAATAAATGGACACATAAGGCCCGCATCTGGATGTACAAACAAGTGCACTCAGTGTATGCAGTCGTGACCGGGGGCCCCACTATGCATTCACATGACATCGGGCTGCAATGCGATCTGCATATGGCCATGCACTCTGAACACGTGCCTGCTTTTTATCTAGGAGACAGCAGGCGTGCATTTTGATTTTCATTTTTAATACATTCAATATTTTTTCTTATTAAGCCATAAATACATACATTTCCATTGACTTTTCTTTGCAACAGTCTAACATTCAGATATAGGGAGAGCATCAGACCTTGGGAGAAGATTTTAGAAATGAAATTATTATCCACCAGTTCAATTTTGATTTTGCGTTACAGATCCAGTCTCTGAATCTGTATCTGAATCCCCCAAATCGAAAAAAAACAAACTGGTTTTTGTCGGCAGCTATCTTTGATCACACTAATGGGATTCAGATTTAGTTTTTAATCTTATGAACATCTTCAGAATTATTTTGCGGTGTACAATGTTTGGTTCCTTTCACTTGCTCTATTGGCCCAGCCAGGTATTGTTATGTAAACAGAAGCCTGTAGGTAATTAATGCATTATTAGTAGTTATTTGTATTTAAGGAGCACCTAAAGGCCAAAGTCAGTCAGGAACTATTACCCACTTGTGCTAGTTACTGTACACATGAATGGTCCAAAGAGCTTGCAGTCTAAATACCCCATCCATTTCTAACCACTATGGAAATATTTTAAGGCCAGAAAAACTACTACTAGATTCATCCTCCTTTTAAAACATGACTTTTTTTTAGACTATTCCTGCTATTTTGGAAAGGGCAGTAAAATCAGAATCTGTCCATTTACTCTCCAACAGTTTATATAGCTTAACCTTCAAAACTCATTCCTGATCATCTCTCTCCTAGCTATAATCCTGGTACTTGCAAGAACCATAAGAACCATGGGTCAGATTGTGTTCTCAATTATACGGTGAAATCAGGAGCATTACTATTTATATCAGGGGAGTTTTTCCTGAATTATACTGCCTAATGGAAATCAGAATCTGGTCTGTTTTGTTTTGTTTTTTGTTTTATTGATTGACTGAAAAATATTCTTTAATCTTAATGCAGTCAGGCAAATGGATTGCTTAGGAGAAACCTGATCAGTGTATGCTATCTGCAGCCTCGTCTTATGATGGTGTTTTTTTTTCTTTTAGAGTCAAGTACCCTCGGGTTATTATATTGCAGGCATCTGTAGACCTACTCAGAGGTCTGAGAGGCAAGGGTGACTCACTCTGCTCTGAGACTCAGTTTGCAAATATAATCCAATAGATTCATTTAGTCTAGTGTCTGTGGATTCTCATCGAGAAGGGCTTTCATTTGATCCAAAGACTCCCAGACAGGGGATTTGGTAGTGTTGGTTTTGATTTGGCAGAAGTAATCAAATGCAGAAGGCTCTTGATATTTAACTGAATATCCTTTGCTACAGATTTAGTAGGCATATTGAAAGTTCCTGAAACCTAGAATAATGGCTGAAAGAAAAGACTAGGCAGAAGCAACCCTGTATTCCCTCTGCCAGTCTCTTTTAGACAGCTAGAAGCACCTGTCCATTTTATGTCTGCTTTGAGTAACTCCTGCTGACTGCCACTCACTTCTGGGGAAGAGAGCACTTTCCCAGCGTTGGTAAATGAGCTACTTCCATAGAAAATCCTTTTATGCACATAGCAACACTCCTCTTTTTTTTAATTGATTCCAAGGTAGGTAAGTAATAAGTATCAGACCTGATTCCCTCAGATGTTCCACCTTGGCTTCTACCAACAAGCTGTCAGAATCCTAAATCAATACTGGTTTTGGTGATTGAGGTAAGTGCCTATGTTATTGGAGAAGACTTATACCTGAAGACTACAGTGCTATTAAATTTGCTAGGCCAGATCCTCAGGTGGTATCAATCAGCATAGCTCCACAGAAATTAAAGGAGCTATACTGCTTTTTACCATCTGAGAATCTAACCCACTGTCTCCATTTACAGTAGGGTCAAGACTTTTGCCTGTGGAAATAATTTAGAGATACAAATTTCTGCCTTTATATAAGTTTGCATCAACCAAAATTGATTCAATTATTGTTGTAGCCCTTGAGGACGTAAATGGAGTATGCAGTTCCTGTTTTAATTGTGACACTCTCAGTGCTGAAATCCCAGTGCAATATGTAATGATAAAACTATATATTCAAACAAGCAAAAAACCCACTTTCATAAGATGAAATAGAAAGGATCACAAGTAGTGAAGATGAAGGCTTAAAAACCTAAGAAAGGCTATAGTACAATGGTTTTCAATCTTTTTTCATAGATACTATGGTAACATGGCCATTATAAGTAGCCAATATAGATAAGCTAGGGATCCTTCTTAGCTTATCCAGAAACTGAATACCATTCTCTTGAACAGCCAGACTTCAAGATTCTCTTAGAATGAATTTGGTTGGAAGGTCACTGAATTTTGGTGGTAAACATCTATGCTACCATATACCCAGGGATTTGTCCCCCAGAAGCATAAAAAGCCACCAGGTACTAAGTCACTTAGTGCAACTGTCCTCTCAGGTAGTTGAGGAGGTTAAAAGGGGACTCATTTTACATTCAATTTATGCAATGCCTACTGTGTATAAGAAGGCTAAAAATAACACCCTTCACCCACAAACAGATGGCCCTGCAGAAATCCTTTTTGATCTATCCCAAGAAAAATCTAAGGTGTTTGATCAAACCATTGGAGTGAGTGGCTAGCTATGTACTCCAGATGAAAGACCAACTGGCAGAAATGAAATAATGGGCCCACAAACTGCAAAATGGTCCAGAGAATTTGGAAGGCCAAATATAACCCCAAAGCAAGAGAGAGACTTTATACCACAGTAATATGTTTTGCTCCTGTTAACATTCAAGAGGATACGCTTTTGATAAAATGGCAGAGCCATTCCGAATTCTTAAGGAAGACAGATGTGGTAGCTGTGCCTACTAGTAAACTCACCAATCAGATCTGGAATGTAATATGCTTCACACATGCATAGAACCTAAGGTGGAATCCTAGCGGAAGCTGATGGTACTGGAAATTCTGGAAGATGTGATGATACAGAAATGGACTAGTGTAGTTCAGAGATGGTGTAGTGCAGCTTTTTCCTGGAAATTACAGCATCAAAGGGAAAAGATCCATAGGGTAAATCCTGTCAGCTGTGTACCATGGTTTGTGGTGAGAGAAAGGAGAACCATGTTAATGCAATGCTATCGCGTTAAATGACTTCTCTCAAATTAATAAGCAGCATAATTGTATACTGCAGAACGTTACAGTAGCCATACAAGAGGAGGTGTAGGCAATACTTGATACGGGACAAAATAAACCTTCAAAATAGTCTGGACTAGCCCGATAGCTTTGGTACCAGAAAAGGATAGAGCAATATGATTCCGTATAGGTTTCCAATCCAGTATTAACATTTGATCTGACTACCGGACTTTAAATGGATAAAGTGATTAAAAAATAGCAACTGCTACATAAACTCAACCCTTGTCATAAGTGACTTAGGCAAAGGTTACTGGCAAGTGCCATTGTCGCAGCAGTAAAAGGAATATATGGCATTTAAAATTACAAATGATTTCCACCAGTTCACTGTCCTTCCTTTCTGACTACAGGGAGCACTGGCTACGTTCCAGAAGTTAATGGGTATTTCTGATGGACTGCAAATTGTAGGCAGCAGCCCATATGAACAGCATAGTCATTTATAGTACCACCTGGGCTGAGCATCTTGAGCAATTAGAGGAAGTAGTCCAGGGTTCCAGTGAGTGAGGGATGCCCAAAGGAAGGTTTAGGGCGGAACAAAGAGGATAAATACTGGAGATACATACCAGAAGGAGGTCTATGAAACCTCACATAGAAAATATTCAAGTTATCTTAGAATGAAGAAACAAATAAGCTCCTTTTGGGTGCTATAAGGTGACGGAGGAGGTTGAACACTATCAGCACCCTTGCATGAATTAATCAAAGCAGAACAAATGAAAAAAAAGTGGAATGGACAAACACGTTTGATCGGGCTTTCCAGGCATTAAAAATGAGTATTTGTGCCCATGCTGCACTGCCCAGCCTGGATTTAACAGCCAAATATTTGGTTCAAGCACACCGCTCTGGAGTTGAGCTGGGAGCAGCATTATTAAAGGAAGGAGTAAAACAGCCATCAGTGCTATCTGATCAGAAAGCTTTTCCAAAAGGAATCCAGCTGTGTCCCCACTGAGAGAAAATCCTTACCTAGTCTTACACTTACCTTACAAAAAGAACTGTGAAGCATGGAACATAAACCAAGCGCACAGTTACACAGGTATATCATGTAACTGCACATGGACTAGAGTCTGTTACTAATAGTGGGTAGCACCATACTTCACACCCACACAGCCTTCTTCACTTAATGGGACTATATGTAGAGTAAGATGCTATTCAATAGGAGTAAGGATATTGGAACCTCACCCTGTATTTGTAGAAACAGCATTAGGTGGAGGGTGTATTGCCTACCTCAGTACATTACAGTGAGAGTGAAATGGGAAGGTTGCCTTCTTTGTTATACAGTAATATATGTTCATTGAATGGGGCAGGGCTCAAAATTGTGAAACAGAGAGTTCTTCACTCATTGAGTAAACACCACAACATTCCACTTCCTTCTAGAAAACAGCTTCCCGTAATAGAATTACTTCTTTTGTTATTTGTCTTTTCTTTTTTTAAAAAAAGCTCAGAACTTCCATAGTTTAAAAACAATATTCAAAGACGGTTAAGGGTTACAGAGTGAGTCACACAAAAATAAAAAAAGGCTAAAATTAGGCCATACCTGTACAACCTTAACTGTGCCACTGATTAGTACGCCTTACGGTGGTCTCTATTTACATGCTTGACATCCTACTTTTTTGCACGAGCCCCGTGTTATTCATTATGCTTCTTGGGGCTGAAGAATGAAGACGGGTTTATGCAGGAGTGCAGAAGGCGCTTTTGTCATTCACTGCAATGTTGGACATTATAGAGGTGATGAGGTGGGGCCCTACAGATTTAACAGTGAGAATAAAATACAAACACTGAAAAGCTCTTTCATTCACTGTCCACTGACCAACTTGGGCAATTTATGAGGCTGGATCCCTATGGAAAATATAGTAAACTACATTCAGAATGGGTGTGAAATGCATAACTTCCCAGCTTACTGAAACACTTCCATTAAAGTCAGTGGAACTACACAAATTTACACCAGTTGAGGGTTCAGCTCAGCCTATGAACATGTAATTAAAACTGAAACATAATGTATGTGAACAACTTATCTGAGGCTTGGTTTTGCAATCTTAATATTCTTTTAACAGGTTTAGTAGGGAAAACATAATTAATTATACCGTTTATTCAGACTGAGCCTGCACTGATCCTTTCTGGCTTTGTTTCTACTTTCTATGTTAGAGAGGATTGCAAAAGGTAAATAATTATAATGGTCATAGTTAACATATGAAACAATCATGGAATACTAACCCACTCTGAGAAGCTGCATACTGTATTTATATTTTGTACAATTCAGTTTGCCCCATGAGCTTACTTCTAATCACATCAGAATTGTATGTACATTTTCAGCTTACTTGGGGTTAAATAATATTTAGGAAGGGAATTGGCTTCATCCTTTCCTGCATACTGGGTTTATAAAAACACACATCCAAAGTGGTATATTTGTACAGTGATTAATGTACCCACCTCTGCAGCATGTGGCTAGTTTTACGTACCTTAAAACTTAAAACAATACAAGTGTACTGCCTAGAACAAAGCAAACAGCAACTATCCACCTTTTTGTTCAGACCCACCCATCACAAACTCTGCCCCCCGCCCCACCCTGCTCCTTTTCACTTTTGACACAGTATTAATCAACTGCTTTGGTGAAGAAAGGCACCAAGCAATGTGTTATGATGGTCAGCAAATCCAAACTCTGGCAGACTGGTAGTGTGAATTTGAGGCAAGCAACTTTCACTGGGACTGCACTAGAGACACCAGACCTCAAGAAGTCCAATCTAGGGTCCGTAAACAAAGAGGACTGCCACTGTGCTCATCCATCAGGGAGGTAAAGGATGGCTCCACGTTCTTTGGAGCGCTGCAGTTTATGAAGAGGGACAATGACTCCCTCTAAGTCCCATTGGAGGAGGTCCATGATACCCAACATGACCTTTTGGACATTCCCTATACTGCAACTTCGGGGCAGGTAGCCGTGAGCATAGGCTTTACTTGAACACTCTTCCCCCTGCCCGAAAAAAAAACAAGCCAGCAAGCTCTACCCACCAGACCTCCAACTTGTAAAAGGGCAGCATTAGAAAGTACTATGTTCCTGCTACAGGTTCAGAATGTCTTCTTTGCTCACCCAGCACCTTGTTCATGAGTGTTGTGAATGAGCGACACCATTTAGTGTCACCGCACATGATAAAGACCAAAAAAAGTTCTCAGAATGGCAGCCGTGTTAGTCTGTAACAGCAAAAAAAAACCTGAGGCGTCCTTGTGGCACCTTAGAGACTAACAACTTTATTTGGACATAAGCTTTTGTGGGCTAAAACCCACTTCATCAGATGCATGCAGTGGAAAATATGGTAAGAAGATATATATACACAGAGAACATGAAAAAATGGGTGTTGTCATACCAACTGTAATGAGACCAATCAATTAAGGTTGGCTATTATCAGCGGGGGTGGAGGGGGGAACCTTTTCTAGTGATAATCAGGATGGCCCATTTCAAACAGTTGACAAGAAGGTGTGAGTAACAGTAGAGGGGAAAATAACATGGGGAAATAGTTTTACTTTGTGTAATGACTCATCCACTCCCAGTCTTTATTCAAGCCTAATTTAATGGTGTCCAGTTTGCAAATTAATTCCAATTCTGCAGTTTCTCATTGGAGTCTGGTTTTGAAGTTTTTTTGTTGGAGAATTGCGACTTTTGGGTCTGAAATTGAGTGACCAGGGAGGTTGAAGTGGTCTGGATCTCTTTGGTCGCAAAAAACTGCTCGTCTGGGCTATTGCAGTTTAGAACAGTGAGCTAGCAAGCCCTGATAACATATAACCACACCAGCTAGGGGTAGGTTGTCTTTTATTGACCATTTACCTCTAGAGCAATTTCAGGCGAGCATTGTAGCGGGTCGGTTACTAGCAAGGGCTTCATTGCAACCCTTCTTGGATGCAGCTGACAAGGCAGCTTGCTTTATGGCTGCAAGGATTGTCATATGCTGTGCCGCTTGGCTGAAACTGTCAAGAATCCCAAGGGATGTCCAGAATACCATTGAGGACTTTCCTTTCAATGGTCTCGAGCTCTTCTTTGATGCGTCCTTGCACTCTCAAGGATTGAGGGACTATTCTCTGCTTCCTCGGTATCTACATGCCGATGAATAAAAGGCAATTCAGCAGATCGTGGGTGGCACAGAGCTTTGACCCAGTCCAATTTCCAACCTACTGCCTAAGAAGGGACCTAAGAGCCAGAAGCGAAAACCATCTGCCACCACTCCCACCACTACACAGCTCTCTTCATCAAATAGACATTGTTTTGAGCTATTATGGTACTTTCCAAGCAGCTACAGGAGTTGCATATATGCATCCTACGTATAGAAATGGGTATGCTGTGCAATGTGCCAAATACAGGTGTGTGAACAGTGAACTAGGAAAAAAGTACCAAGCAAGATGGGCATTGCCGGTGGACAATAATGGGTATATGGAGAGCATGTGATGAATGGGATGACATTATTACTATTTATTTGTGTTGTGTTGAACCTTATTAAAACTTGTGGCTGCAGCAGCTGCCCCGTATTTGGGCTAAATCAGGGGTGGGCAAACCTTTTGGCCCGAGGGCCACATCTGAGTATGGAAATTGTATGGCAGGCCATGAATGCGCATGAAATTGGGGGTTGGGGTTGGGTGCGGACTCCATCTGGGGGTGTAGGTTCTGGGATGGGGCTAGAAATGAGGAATTCAGGGTGTGGGGGGGAGCTCTGGGATGGGGCAGGGAGTTGGGGTGAGGGGAAGGGAGAGAGCTCCAGCTGGGGGTGCAGCTCTGGGATGAGGGGTTGGGGGTGCAGGAGCGTGCTCCGATATGGGACTGAGGGGTTCGGAGGGCAGGGGGGGTCAGGGCTGGGGCAGTAGGTTGGGGCATGGGAGGGGGTCAGGGGTGCAGGCTCTGGGTGGTGCTTACCTCAAGTGGTTCCCAGAAGCAGCAGCATGTCCGTCCTCTGGCTCCTCTGCACGCTGCCCTGTTTGCAGGCACCGCCCCGCAGCTCTAATTGGCCAAGGTTCCCGGCCAATGAGATCTGCAGGGGCAGCGCTTGGGGCGGGGACATGTGCAGAGCCCCCTGGATGCCCCTACATGTAGGAGCCGGAGGGGGGACATGCTGCTGCTTCCAGGAGCCATGCAGAGTGAGGCAAGCCCTGGACTCTGCTCCCTGGCGAGAACTCGAGAGCCAGATTAAAATGTCTGGAGGGCCAGATGCAGCACCTGGGCCATAGCTTGCCCACCCTTGGGCTAAATGTGAGAAACTATTCAGTTCTTTTATGAAAAAATGGAGACCTCACCTAAAACTAGACCACAGGCTTGCTTAGGAACTGAACCATGTGGACCTGTGAGGGTTGCACTGTGATCTGATAACAAACACAGGGGACTTGTTTGTATTGTAGCAGGGTGTCTGTTAAGCAGAAAAAACAACAGAGAAGCTGAGAAAACTGCAGTAGAAAGCCAAGGGCATAGCCAGAACAAGCACTGGGAACATGGCCCTGAGAAAAAAACCTAGTGAGAGAGAGCTTTTGGGCTAAGTGCTGGCTGAAAAGGGTCTTGAAACTGTGAACAAAGGAGACGTTACACAGCTTGTACAACAACTGGAGATCTTTAAGAGGCCTGTCCCTATGGAAGCAAAAGTCCTGACTGCAGGTGAAAGGTCTGCAAGCCACAGCTACCCCTGGCCCTGGGGGGTAGGGAGGACAGGAATAGCCATTTCCCTAGGACTAGGGAACCCTGCACTCTAACCTCTGATGGATCATTTGAGAGGCTTTTGACCATGCTCAGGACTGGGCAAATAGGTGGTAGGAAGTGTCCCAGGGAGGAAGCCTCAAAGCACTCTGGAGTTTTTACTACCTCTGCCTTTCATAGAGCCCTGAGTAGTAACCCAGTGGAGCAGGAGGACCTGGGCTCCCCACCCGACCACCCTCTTGTGCAGGGGGCACAAACCTCTTCTTCCACCCCATTTCCCACCAAAGATAAGCAGTGAGAGAGACACTGTAAACAAAACAGCTCTCAAACTTGCAAATAGTGCATGTAGCCAGTGTGTATAATCCAGCCCTCCTGTCAATATTGTCCCCCTCTTCCCTTTCCACACCAGTTTGGTGCATTTTTGTCTTAAATTAGACCATAAACTCTTTGTGGAATGGACTCGCTCCTACAGTGTGTGTGTGTGTCTGAGAGAGAGAAAGAATCAGACTGGGGCCTCTGAGCAGTACTGAAGTGCAAATAATGATATTAATCTAAATCCAGAGTAATTCAGCTGAAGTCCAGAGAGTTGCTTTGGGTGTAATTGCAAGCAAAATCAGGCTTATAAGTCTTTCTATTCTAACTCTGATTCCACTGAAGAACCTTATAATGCTCCTTATGCTTCAGTACCTTTGGGGGGGGGCAAATTGAAAATCCATACATGGACAGCTGTAGGGTTCCAAGCCCCCCAGACAGTTAAGAGTTAACCTCTAACAGGGTGTGGTACATGAGAGCTTTTTATACAAGTGTCATAGAGTAAAGATTCTTAGGATCCTGTCAATAAGTGTCTGTGTTTGTCAGTCTTCTACTATATCAGAGACAGCAAAATCCCTGTGCACCACACTTGCTGTACTAAAGAACTGATGGATTAAGGCTATACCGTAACAGACCCTTTCACTCCATAAAGAGAGGTAAAAAAAAAAAAACAATCCCTCTCCTGGTAACTCAATTTAGAGCTGTATTTTTACAAATAACAGAGTCAACTTGAGGCCTGGAAGACTTCAAACTAAATAAATTGAGTGATAAACATGTTCTTTTTAATGTGAAGTAGTATCTTGGAATATAAATCTTAAAGTCTAACCCTCCTGAATAGCTAACTTAAACAAAAGTGAATTAATTGATAGTGGTTCAACATGTCATTCTTAGTTTCTCTGTGGCTGTCAGAGTGTGAGAATGGAACCCTGGGCAGTTAAGAAGGATGTCACAAAATACTAAAGTACAAAACTGCATTATTAAAATATACCTACCAAGCTATTAGGAAAGCAATTCAACGTATACTATAATGGTCACCTTTAAGGGTAACTTTATAGGGGTACTGGCTGATGCTTTTTAGGTTTTGCTCTGAGGAGGGATTTTTGTGAGAGCTTTTTGTTGTTTTCAGTCCATCTCTGACCCTTTGGGATTATTAAGAATTGCCTGGAGACAATTTAATGGTATCATACTCCATGCCTCATTGCCACAAAAACATTGATTTTTAGCCTTTTGAACCATGTTGCAGCTCACATAGTTGAAATCCCGTATAAGGTGAGCATGAGTCCAGCAATTACAGAAGTGTGTTTACTTTGAACCGACTGTGTAGGCAATGCCCTCACTTAGCCCGCCCTCTTGGTGCTGCTTTCTGGTGTCATAATAAACTATATCAAAGTCTGGATTTGTAACTGGTCATTCCACTGAATGGAAGAAAAAGAATTCATTACAGTATGAAAAAAAGTGTGTAACATATGAAATGTCTCTCTGCTAGATAGAAGTATTTGTTAATCCTGAATATCAGGTGTTGAGTGTATGTCTACAAAGAGGGAGCTGGGGGACTAGGTTTTTAGACTTATTTCTGACTTCCAGGTCTAGAAAAAGTGACTTATTAGGGAATGCCACACTGGGTTCCAATTTGTTCCATTTAACCTACCACCTTATCTAAATGAAGTCTGTACAAATGTTACCACGCATGACTACCAAATGTCACTGAAGCTTAGTTCATTCAACTGCAGCTTGGTCATGTTTTATATGCCCTTTATTATCACATAAAATTAATTAATGCGCCATTGAACATAGTTTAAAATGTATCAAAACATTTAAAAAACAACATATAGCTGGACAGTTCCTGATTGCTATAGTGAGAGCCAGGTGGCGCGCAAAAGCTGTAAGCTATTTGTGACATTTAACAGCCCTATTAACATCCCTAATTGTAAATGACAGGGCAATTAAGGCTGAAAAAATATCCCAACAAAGTGGCTTGAGCAATGACAATTGTTCCATTAAAGCAAAAGAAAGCATTCAATTTAATGGGAGTAAAAATTCTTTCGCTGAGGTTGTCCAACTAAATTGATTGTCCAAATTACCAGTGTCCCATTTAAATGGCTAAGACTATATGCTGCAATGTATTAGCTGACACGCATGACTATTAAAGAGCTGCATATCACATCACAATGACCTCTGCTGAGTTTAAAGACAACTCTGGTACCACCAGTACAGAATATGATAGACGTGCTGCTGATGTTACACCAAAATGAATGCAGTGCTGTATCTACTGCTATTGTTGCACGAGAAAGCTCTTCAGGGCAATGATGGATATTTGAAAAATGAAAACTGCTTTTTTTTTAATTAACAAAAGGATAACAATAGTCTTTCACAAGAAACTAATTTGTAAAGACTGGATAACAGGATACAGTGCAAGGCGGAAGCATGGTCTCACTGTAAAGGTAATGGATTGGGCCTCTGGAGATGTAAGATCAGTTCCCAGTTCTAACACAGACTTACTGTTTGACCTCAGGTAAAATGCAGAGGGACTGCTTCAAAGCCCAGTGAAGTCAGTGGAACACCTCCTGTAGACTTAGGGGGATTTAGATCAGATCCTTATCTGAGGTCTTCATCTGTTAATGAGGCTAATAATGTTTCCCCATCTCACAGGGGTATTGTGAGGACACATCCATTAATGTACATACTGTGCTCATTTTCTGTGGTATGGGGAAGGGGGCCATAGGAGCAGATATTTAAAGATGTAGCACATTCAGAAAGGTGCATTAAAATGTATTTGGGGTCCATGTTCTCTTCTTTCCTTTGCCTTGCCGACAGGCATAACAGCATGGAAATTGGGGAAGATGGAAAAAATTGTGATAGCATCTTCAGCTCCTCTGCAAAACCCTATGGACTTTTCTTCACTACCAGCGTAAGTCGACCTAAGTTATGCTACTCCAGCTACATGACTCACGTAGTTGGAGTTGACATAGCTTAGGCTGACTTACCACTGTGCCTTCCCTGTACTCCATTGACAGGAGACGCTAACCAGTCAACTTACCTTACTGTTCTTGGAAAGGTGGCGTACCAGAGTCGAGCAGAGAGCATTCTGCCTTCGATTTACCAGGTCTTCACTAGACCTGCTAAATCGACCCCCACTGCATCGATTGCAGCAGTGGTGATTTTCGTCGAAGTGAAGACAAGCCCAGTCTGTGTGAGCTCAGCTCTGCTTGCAATGGAACCATGACCAGCTGAGGAGGGGAAAGTGTTAGGGAACAGCTGATTTATGTAATATGCTTCCAAAGAACTGAGCACTAACTTATACATAGCATCCGGCCATGATATTTCTGTCTGAAAAGGAGAGAGGTTCCAGGCAGAATGAACACAAAGGGAGTTTGGCACTAAAAGGGCAGTAGACAGCTCAATTAGTTGTTACTGGACTACAGTAAAGTAAATCCATTTAATAAAAAAAAATCAACAAAAATCCTGAGCTTATAACTTGATGATGAAGATGGATGGCCATATTCTCAGGTCTCAATCCACTCCCAGACCTACTCTTTTCAGGTAGTAGAGAAACAGTCCTGGCAGAGATGGACATTTCAAAGGAATGGGTGCTGTGACAAATGCATAAATTAAAGAGCAACATGTCCCCAGGATCAGCTGGTTGACATCCAAGAGTTCTGTAGAAACTTGAGACTGATGTGGCCAAGATCCTAACAACATTATGCCATCGCTTGTTGAAATCAGCTACATTACTAGAAGACTGGGTAGCAGCAACTGTTGTGTCTCTCTTTGAAAAAAGGTGCGATTGTGAGGCTCGCTGTGACAGACTGTGGGTTTGAGTCTCTTTACACCAATTTCATCCCTATATTCCCCCAGTGACTTCAGTGGAGTTACTTCTGGCTTACACTGGTGTAAGTGATAGCAGAATCTGAAGTGACACTTGCACTTGGTTCCATAGGAAAATTGATACCAGTGGCCTGAGTCACCGATGTGTCACTCTATTTTTTTGCCAGAGTAATTTCATTGATTGCACTGGTGTGAGCCCTATAGTACTAGAGCTGCTTCAACATATGCCTATCAAATGTACTATTTAACATTTAAAAATATAATAAAACCCGACCAAGACTTGGTTCAGTGGCAAGAGACTAATATTATCTCTGAAGCGTTATAGGCTGAAATATGGTCTTGTGGTTCAGGAATTGAACAGGGACCCAGAGAGCTGGTTTCAGTTCTACCACAAATAGAACTGTGTGATCCTGTGTGATCGTCACTTAATCTCTCTGGTCCAGCTCCTCCAAGGTATTTTGGCATCTAAACTCTGAGGCTCTATTCCTTGATTCTCTATCTGTAAAATGAGATAATATCCCCCCTTTCTTCCCTCTTTTTGTCTTGTCCATTTAGATTGCAAGGTCGTCTGTCTTTTGTTACTTGATTATACAGTGTTTAGCACAAATGGGTTCCAGTCTCAGTTGTGGCTTTTAGCCACTACCCTAATAGAAATAATTATTCACTACAATAATCTGCTCTGCTCTGGTTAGTTTGTGTCTTGACATTGGTTGTTTCTTCATTGCATGCACCAACCCTTTCCATTTTTCTTCCAAAATTATGAAGTTTTGAAAGATGTCAGCAACATGTCTCAGAATTCAACTCTCATCTCCAGAGGTGAAAATGTTATTGTCACCAAGTACTGCACAAGAACTAGACCGTCTAATTTATGTGACTCTCTTCATGTGAATGAAGTGACATTTACAATATGGAATAATTTAAAAATGCTTACAGCATGAAATTGCAAAGTTCTGGTCAAGACCATAAATAATGAAAACTTCAGTTATAGGATTAAATATGGTGACTAATATGGAAAATACCCATAGAATGAGCATTGAGATAGATGTTTTGAAGGGATAAAACAGAAATTTTCAATATGACCTGTCACCTAGATCTCAACTCATTATTTTAGAAGGCAAAGAAAATATATTAGGAATCCCTCTGGGTGAATGGCTATGCCTGAAAGGAGGTGATTAATTTATAGCAAGCTGTGAATGTAAAAAATGTTGACCTTTATGATTAACTGTTTTCAATATATTTATTCTTAAAACTCACTGAGGTTATATAGACCTTATCACTTTGAAAAAACTCTAGTTATGTCAGATTTGGGGAAGAGCACTCAAGGATTTCTGCGAGTTGCTGCTAAAGGGTATGATTCAGCAAGGTATCAAAACATATGCCAAATTTTAAGTACATGCTTAGTTCCATTGACTTAAAGTCTGACATATGCTTTTTGTTGAGTCAGGGTCTTAGTTTAATTTCAGTTGCAAACCCAGACCCTTTTCTTATTCTAAGTAATCTTAAAAGGTAGTTTCAAAATAAAAAGTCACAGTGATTATCAAAGGGCTGGATTCAAAGCCCACTGAAGTCAGTGGGAACCTTTCCATTGAATTCAATGGGCTTTGAATGATCCTAAAGTTCTCTGGAACTCTCACACTAATGCTTATATGGAAAGTACAGTAACAACATTTCAACTGTACAGAAGTAATGTGTTGCTCTCTTTTTAAACTAATGGAGAAAGACTCTAGTTCTTCCCTTTGAAGGAAGGAAATCACTTCATGACGTTTGCCCAGTGTACTGTCTTAGTCAGAGTATGCTAGAGGAGAACAGACAGAAGCTTTGGGATTTTAGTGAACTGCATGCCGACAAATACATTAAAAATTCTGAAGGGAATTTGGAGAGTTTATGGATAATGTCATAGTTCACTTGCTGAACTAAAAGGCAAAAGATGTTTTATGTGAGACACTAATTTGTTGGGAGGCTTATTGTCACTAAGACTTGGAGACACTTCTTTTCCCATATACTACACTTATCACAATTTACACGGAGTGGATGGCATTCTAATTTTTTTAAATTTGTTCAGTCCCACTAAAGCCATGTGAGCTAGGTGGCCAAGATCTGGCCCAGTACATCAGAGCGTGCTGAAGGCTGCTCTGACTTTTGCTGATGATCTCACAGTCTCAGCTGCCCTTGGTTGCACATAACATTGGTTTAAAGCCAATTTTTACCCCAAATTGCTACTCTTACACCTAGCATAGCTCAATCAGACTGGAGGAGCTGAGCCACTATGTCCAATGAAATTACAGGGAGAATTTAGCTAGGCAGAATTTAGGTTCTAAGCATTTACCATTATCACATCATAAAGTTCTAACTATATCAGAGCATTTGGTTTTGTCATTTTATATTATAACACAATAAAAAGAGCAGCTAACCACTACGACTGCCATTTGCTTATATTATAATGTGTGAAACAAGGCAATATGCTTACAGCATTGTAAAACCGCTATTAAGGAAATTGATGTATTTCCTTTACAAAATGTAATTTTGTCAAGTGTTGTGGAATATTGATATTAATTATCATGATTACCCAAATTCTCCTACTATATAAATTATATTCACTTGATCTGAAGAATAAAAGGCCAGAGCCAAAGAGGGCAGCCACCTACTTCAGGGCTCAGTCACAGTTTTGGATGAGCCCATATCTGAGTTAGTACACAAAGGCACCATTCCCAGTCAGCATGATGTCATACTGCCCAGGAGCTGGCTGGGAAGTAGACTGTGACTCAGAGAGACTGTTTGGTGTGTGGTGGGGAGACCAATCCAATTGTCTGCCTAGTCTCCCTTGCAGTCTGTCTCCACCCCCTTCTCAATCACTCCTGCCCACATGGTATGGGAAAATAGCATCATACTGAGGCTGCTTTCCTATGGTTAGCTAGTGTAGAGGAATAAGGAGACACCTTACACACCCGTACTTCCCTGAGTGGGCACACAGGATAGGCTGTGCTCTGGGACTCGGAGTTTCAAGTGCAACAAGATATGTTTGGTCTCTCTACAATTTCCAGAGGGTGTGGAAGGCCAGTGCTTGCTGACAAAACTGTGACCAACTGAATAATCAGTAGACTGACAGCTTCAGTGCCTGAAAAAAGAAAATTCTCCTTTGTGTTCTGTTCATTAATGATGGTCAGATATTAGTCATGACTGAGGTGTCTGCTGCCGTTGCAGACTCACGTATCACTAGGGCTGTTTAAATACAGTTGTTTTGCACTGTACCTGTGCAAGGTCATGGGGAATTCGGGTACCTCGGCGACAGCTCTAGCAAGTCTTCTCAAGAGCCTTCGTGGTAGCTGAGCCGCGAACTGGGAGTATAGATTAAATGCTGCCTATAGGTAACAGTGGTGTTACTTGTCAACATTTAGGGACGCTATTCAAGGTGGACCACTAGTGGCCATATAGGAAGGAAGAAAAGACAGGTATGAACAGGAACCAAGACAGTATTGCATTCACCCCAACCGCAGGGTCCTGTGACTCTGTAATCTCTACAGTATCTAAACATAATAGTGTGCAGAATTTATCTGGGTAGTTTACAAAACCAAGCCCAAGATCTTTAGCCACAAATAGCATGCCTCTGCAAAGAGCCAGATCCTCAGCTGATGTAAATAGATGTAACTCAGCTGATGTCAATGAAGCGAAAATAAGTTACACCGGTTGAGGCTCAGTCCCAAAAATCTAAGGTTAAACTAAGACTCATTAAAAGTAGAACTAGAGAGTGATGCTCTTTGCACAGAAATATTACAGAGTGCCTCAACTGCAGTCCAGACGAGGAAAACATTAAAGTCTGAAGGTTATAGCTTTGCTCTTGGTTTTCCTCTCATCTTAGCCTGACCCTAGCCATTTGCTCTGAAGGAACTTTATTTTTCTTGGCAGTTGTCACCGCACTTAACAAAGATTAAAAAAAAATCTTCAGTGCATGTATTTTACAGCCACCCACCCTGATCATGTTCTTAGGACATTCCTTCCCCTTTCATTCTTGGACACGTTCATCTCTGTGGCAGTGAGAAGAACAGTAAAAGGTTGCTATGGGGTTTGTGCTGCACAGAAAGTCCTCTTCATTCTGCAAGCTCCAACCTCCTCCTGCATTTACATGTTTTAAATTATCCTTATAGCAAACTATTCCAAGAATTAGGACATCTGGAGTGAAAGCCTGGCCCCACTGAAGAGAATGGAATTTTTGCCAATGACTTCAGTGGGACCAGGATTTATCCTGTAATTTCAAATACTGCTTTCACTGAGTCCAATTAATTATTTTAAGCCACCACAAATTAACACATCTGAAATGCTTCCACATCTATGTACATTTCTAGCTAGGCAGAGGAAACATCAACATCTTGCTATATGGTTGAGAAGATGGTGCAATGAAAGTGTTTAAGTTTATTAGACTTGTAACCCCGACTTGGAGTTTGCCAGTCCTGGAACTCTGGACTGAGCCTCTAGGGGTTCCTACCCTACAGACTGCAACAATAATGTCTACCAGAGCCCTCTGACACCATTTCCCAGCATGCATAGAGTAAGCGTGAGGACAGACTGGATGAGAAACCGCTGCTAGGCCAATAGGGATGATATGGACAGGCAGTTTACTAGGCTTGTGATGAGGAAGAGTTGCTCAGCCCCTCTGTGGGAAGGGACAGCCACTGTCTGACTCAGAGACAAAGAGACTCGTTTTCCTTTCAGTGAGTTTAGCAGCTGAGGGGAGAAGCAGAACAGCTCAGGGAGTCGCTCATTATCTCCCACTCCTAAGGGCTGCTCTGAACTGCTTTGGGCTCTAGAGCATGGCTCAGGCAGTTTCAGCCCTACAAAGACTAGTGCCCAGAGTGGCAGATATACAAACTGATGCCAGCTCTCAAAAGCTGGCCTAGCCCTCTATAAGATGCCAGAGCAGGGAGCTAGGATAGGACCCCACTCAGCTAAAGGGCAAAGACTCAGTAAGGGGACTCCCTCTTACATTTTGTTGAAGACAGCCAATCTTCACAGCAAGGATTATCTAAGTTTGTATTAGTTAATCATTTACCTGCCATTGCAGGGGGCCTCAGTCTCTGGTGCACTTTGGTCCGGCTTATTCTCTGCTGGTGGCACATAATAATCCAGTCTACTGTGGGCTGTATTACTTTGGTCTAATTTTGGTTGTTGGGTTTAGCGCGTGGTGCTGGGTGGTTTGGTTGCCTGTGATATACAGGTGGTCAGACAGATGATCTGATGGCCACCATCTGGCCTTAAACTCTATAAGAGTACTGTATAGAATCATAGAAGATTCTGGATGGAAGAGACCTCAGGAGGTCATCTAGTCCAACCCCCTGCTCAAAGCAGGACCAACCCCAACTAAATCATCCCAGCCAGGGCTTTGTCAAGCCGGGCCTTAAAAACCTCTAAGGATGGAGATTCCGCCACCTCCCTAGTAACTCATTCCAGTGCTTCACCACCCTCCTCGTGAAATACTGTTTCCTAATAGCCAACCTAGACCTCCCCCACTGTACCTTGCTCCTTGTTCTGTCATTTGCCACCACTGAGAACAGCCTAGCTCCATCCTTTTTGGCACCCCCCCTCCCTTTTTCAGGTAGTTGAGGCTGCTAGCAAATCCTCCTTCACTCTTTTCTTCTGCAGACTAAACAAACCCAGTTCCCACAGCCTCTCCTCATAAGTCATGTGCCCCAGCCCACTGTTCATTTTTGTTGCCCTCTGCTGGACTCTCTCCAATTTGTCCACATCCTTTCTGTAGTGGGGAGACCTAAAAGGGATGCATTACTCCAGATGTGACCTCACCAGTGCCGAATAGAGGGGAATAATCCCTTCCCTCAATCTGCTAGCAATGTTCCTACTAATGGAGCCCAATATGTCGTTAGGCTTTTTGGTAACAAGGGCATATTGCTGATTCATATCCAGCTTCTCATCCACTGTAATCCCCAGGTCCTTTTCTGCAGAACTGCTGCTGAGCCAGTCAGTCCCCAGCCTGCAGTGGTGCATGGGATTTTTCCATCCTAAGTGCAGGACTTAGGGGGAGAGAGAGGGGAGAAAAAACAAAACAAACAAACAAAAAAAAACGGTTCCCCCCCCGACCCCCTTTTGCTGGTAATAGCTCACCTTACCTGATCACTCTCGTTACAGTGCGTATGATAACACCCATTGTTTCATGTTCTCTGTGTATATAAAATCACCCGACTGTATTTTCCACTGCATGCATCCGATGAAGTGAGCTGTAGCCCATGAAAGCTTATGCTCAAATAAATGTGTTAGTCTCTAAGGTGCCACAAGTCCTCCTTTTCTTTTTGCGGATATAGACTAACACGGCTGCTACTTTGAAAACTGTGTCAGTGAAACCAGAGACTCACTAGACTCTCAAATGAACTCACACAGGAAAATGATAAAAGACAAAAACACCCTATCACCTGTGGGCAAACCCTTTTCACAAGAAGAAAAGGTGATCGTTCTACATCTGATCTAGTAGTTCTCATCCTCAAATGCACAACACTTTCAAGCGCTGAGCCTGGGAGCTTAAATTCATAACTTTGATAGCCACTACAAATCATGGGCTGAATAGAGACACTGGATTTATGAAAAAAGAAAAGGAGGACTTGTGGCACCTTAGAGACTAACCAATTTATTTGAGCGTAAGCTTTCAGGAGCTACAGCTCACTTCAGCGGATGCATAAGCTCACGAAAGCTCATGCTCAAATAAATTGGTTAGTCTCTAAGGTGCCACAAGTCCTCCTTTGCTTTTTGCGAATACAGACTAACACGGCTGCTACTCTGAAACTGGATTTATGGCTTATTACAACAATTTATAGCCTACTAACAATCTCCCTCCCAGTTACTCCCCCCCGCTTTTTTTTCACCCCATGACCAGAGTGGTGTTAGTGGGCCACTTTACCTTGAATGGTCCCCTGAAATATGTGTTAATTACTTATGCGAAACAATCCATTCCGGGTTGTATTTAGCGATGACGCTCTGAGTACATTACCCAGACATGAAGAAGAGCTCTGTGTAAGTGTCATAGCTTGTCTCTATCACCCACAGAAGTTAGTCTAATAAAAGCTAGTACTGCACCTACCTTGTCTCGCTAATATCCTGGGACCAACATGGCTACAACACTGCACACAATGAACAGCATAGTCAGTATGTCTGTAACTTGAACTCCTGTCCCTCCCCCATCTGTTTTTTGTCTTCTTTAACACAGAGCCTGTTTCATCCTAAATGTCTCAAACATTTTGGGGGTGCCTGTAATCATTAATAATAACCTAAACTACCATTTTGATGCAGTATGCAAGTAATCCATTGATATTCCCAAGTAGCAGAAATCTTTCCAGATCATTGTACTTTTACTGTATTCAGGTGTTACTGAATTTAGTTTAGTCCTCTAAATGCTAGTAAATATGTGTGAACTCTACTGTAATATACTAGCAATTCACCATATTTTGTATTATTTGGCTTATTATGCAGTTTGTTTAGCTCTGAAGTTACCCTAGTTGCACATGCAAATCCCCACTTGGGGAAGCAAACACAGTAACTGGAAATCTAAATCTCCCTTCAGTTACACCCATGTGGTACCTTTTATGTCAATGGGGGTTGCATGGGAGTTAAACCTGTACCCAAGTTTTATGTGTGTAAGAGAAAGGGCCTTTATAAATCAGGCCCAATATACTGCATACCTTTTCTTAAGCAATAATGTAAAGTTATGGAACCCCGGGGTTCTGACACAAGGCAACCATGAAATTCACTTATACAATGCTATGAAGTTTCCCTCTGCCTGGTGAAATCTACAGGTTGTATAGAGCTGCCATCCTGATGCTTATGACACCCCCTTCCCTGCAAATGACACAGAGGACATGACAAGTTTGTGCTTGAGATATCCCTACCATCTCAGAGATCCCTGGCTGCCAGCATGGCCCCTTGGGGTTCTGGGAAGCCATTAGGTTGCTTTAACTAGCACCAGTTGTATACAATGGTGTATACAAAAAATGAAACAGCTTTGATGGGAGACGGGGGGAAAGCTGCAAATTAGTCATTGTGTATGCAATAGTAGAAATAACTAAATTTAATTAAACTCAGGTTTTCATTAAGTTTATATGAAACAATATAAATCTAGGTAATGAACTATTGTTTAGTATCTTGATTTGTTCAGTTTCATTTTATTGATTTGCATGGTATGATTTATGGAGAATCGGCAGCTCTGGCAAGGAGTCATACAATAAATCAAAACTAGATGAGACAAACTGAAAGTTAATATAACATTAAATAACTGAAAATGTTTCATATTCCATAAAAAATAGAGTGAAAAAACACTGAAGCATGCTTCAAACTGGATCTTCCATCATGCTGTTACACTGTGTTAAAACATTATTAGAGTGAAATTTTGATGTTTTCAAGTACCATTACTGAATAGCACGTATCTATTACGAGGTAAAGAGAAGCAAACAAATTATTAAAGCACAGACTTTAAAGTGGCCTTTAAAGCATCTTTTGTATTACACACCAAAGTAAACTAGACACATATTGTGGCATTTGTGTACATATGGAAGTAGGGTGTGACATTACGGTTTCCACCTGGTGGATATTTGACTGGCCTGGCCAGGGTTTTTTATGGTGTTGCCAGAAAAATAATTTAATTTGCTAGAGTTTTCTTATGTGGGTCTAAAGATCTGAATTATTATCACAATACACTGGGATAGCTAATGTTAAAACTTTCTGTGTCCAGCTAAAGATGCTGCAGTGTTCCCACTTCTGCAGTTTAAGCAATAAAACTGTTGAAAATGCAGCACCTGTCGGCCCACCCACCTGCAAGAGGACCACACATATCTGTGAGAGAGGGTTTGAGTCACACAAGAGTAATATCAATCTTGTCTTTATGTGTTCTCTCTCTAGGTACTATAGGTGTCTGTTGAAGTGAGGGTGTTGAGTTGCCTTGGGGTTGCAATGAACTTGCCTTGTGTGGGGGAGAGTGCCAGGATTTTTGCATTTCAAAAGATGCTGTTAATTAGCTAGTGCTTGATGCCCTGCTGGTACATAAGCAAGAATCAGTTACTATTAGGGTATTCTTTGTGGGGTGTAAGGCGGCTGCAGTTCTGGAATGCATTCCCCCTCATTGGTCTGAAATGACCCACATCAGACAAGCTTATTCTAAATATCACTATTTATATGGCAACCATTGCTTTACAATCCACCATTACAATCTGTAATGCATTGCTCCTCACAGCTCCCTGAGAGGTAAGAATTATTATTCCCATTTTATAGATGGGGAACAGAAGAACTAAGTGATTTACCCAAGGGCACACAGAAAGTGTAGGAGAAGCAGGGACCTGATTCCAGGTCTCCATTTCCAAAGTTCCAGGTTAGTGCCTTCACCACTGGATCAACATATTCTGGGACATGCTGCAAAGCTAGTCTTTTTCCTCAAAATTTTGAAGTTGAGAGGATGTGGTGATGTGTTAAGTTAGGTTAACTATATGGGGTAACAGTATTAACATAACCCAGTCACTGGCCAACATTAAACAATTTTCAACAATGTCTGGGGTTTAGTAAACAGAGATCTCAGCCCACTTTGCAGGAAAGCAAACTCACTATAAAATTCATGCCAAAGGCTAGAAATGTATTGAGCGAAACACACAAAAGGAAAAGAATCACAATGCAGGACAAAGCATTGAAACTGAAATGTATTGTTTTGCAAAACAATCAAAACCTCTCAAAGTCCCTTTTTGGAGACAGTGAATATTGGCTCACATCTCTTATTCGGCAACACTGTCCTTCTTGGTGTGAAGAAAGCATTAGTGCTCTTCAATTCTGAACTGGGAATGATAGCCATGTCCTTGCTTTAGACAAAACAGACAGACACAGAGGTGAGAGCAGAGATAGAATAGTAAAGTTCGGGAAATATGACTTTTTGATGGTCTCAGGACACAGGGCATCTGCTCAATCACTGACAGATGCTTTGGGGTATGCAGATTGGCCACTACAGCTGTTGCTCTGGACCATGGTTCGCTTCCATAGACAGGGACGTCATCTAGCTGGTCAAGTCCCTCTCCTTCCCCGATCCTTCTCAGGCTGAGCAGGGATGGACGGGCCATCTCATCATGATGTACAGTTGATTTCAGTATCAGATGAAAGAGAGAGATAGGACAGGAGAAAGATGGGAGCTCATGAAGGAGGGGAAGAAAGAGCAGGATCTCACATGTATTGCGTTGAGATCCTTGCTGGTGCAGTGATGTTGGCCAAAGCATGTCCACTGGAGTATCAAGATCTGGTGTCACAGCAAGAGTCACTCCACTGTAGCTGCAGTGATGGTACAAGATTTTTCCTCCCCCCTCCTCCACCCACCACCCTCAAATTGCTGTTTTAAGGGCCTCAAAAAGGCTATGGCATTATTTTGTCCACCCATTAGGCTTGATTTACAACACACCAATTTGGGGTCATTGATTTCTGCTCCTCTACTCCACCAGTCATAATCTTAACACAGTCTTTGTGTGCTATCAGTAGATCCTTTCTTTTTAAAAAGAACAGGAGTACTTGTGGCACCTTAGAGACTAACACATTTATTTGAGCATAAGCTTTCATGGGCTACAGCCCACTTCATCGGATGCATAGAATGGAATACATAGTAAGAAGATATATTCCATTCTATGCATCCGATGAAGTGGGCTGTAGCCCACGAAAGCTTATGCTCTAATAAATTTGTTAGTCTCTAAGGTGCCACAAGTCCTCCTGTTCTTTTTGCGGATACAGACTAACACAGCTGCTACTCTGAAACCTTTCTTTTTAAATTAATTCAGGCTTTCTGTCTTCCGGTGCAGGTGGAGGGTCATGTACTGTGGAGAGCATTGATGAGCTCATCTACCTAGGCTGCAAGTGTAACGCCAACCGTTGTTGGGATCGAACCTGGGACTTCTGGAGCTTAGAGTATGAGCCTCTACTGCATGAGCTAAAAGCCATGGGCTCTTAGCTAAGGCTATAGCAGACTCATTCATCTCTAAGTGGTACTGGTGCAAGTAGATAGGACAGAGCCCCACACACAGGAGGTATGTGGTTTACATACTTCCCCTAGCTAAGGAAGTGCATCCCAAGCTTCAGAGACTTCCCAGCTGATATCCAGGACAAGCCACCACTTGTAACACTAGAGAGGGACAGAGCACCACACCCAGGAGGCATGTGGGTTAAACAAGCAGTATTCAAACAGTGACAGAAACTGGATATTGTGCACTGCAAATGGCTTATGGTGTTCAGCTCTTAACAGGCCAAGTGCTGCTTGGATTTCAATGGGACCCGTTAGGTCAGCTGTGCAGCATTTTTAAAAATCCCACCCATAAGCTCCATGAAAGAGCATTTTGATGTGCAACTCCCTCGTCAACAACAGCCATTCTGAACTAGCGCTCCTCTGTTTTCATACTAGTGGGGTGAGGTGGTTAAAAGAGCTTACAGTTGCAGTGTACATACACTGGAGTTGCTTTCTGTGGTTTCACAAGAAAGAAGCAATCCCAATTTCATTGACAAAACAAGGATGCCTAATTAGTGAAGACAACGAGCTAACTCTCTAGAACAAATGTAACTGCTGTGTGTACTGTTTCTCATTTTTACTCAGGGGTGAGTCAGAGCTGAAGCATTTGCTATCCCTGAGCACAGACACAATCCCCATAGGTAAGCACGTAACTCATATTTTTGGCAGGAAAGCAAAAAAGATACTGTTCAATTGCTGCCTTTAGATATGTGCTTTCCTGGGTCAAAAAAGGCTTTCAGGAGAGCGATTGCACACAGAAAGGAGACTTTGATACTTCATAGTCTTTCAGACTAACACAAGCTCACCAGTGCAACCACTAGGCTAGTAAAAATAGAAGCATATCACAGGTGCAAAAAATGAGAAATGGATCTTGGATTAAAGACATTAAAAACCAGAAAGATGTCAGTATGCTTCACAAAGACGGCAATGAGGAACATTTTCGTTTCACTTCATCTAAAGCACAAGAAAGTTCCTCTATTTATGAAATATCAATACACGCTTCTTACTAAACTGATGACCCCTCTCCCCCTGCTTTTCAGTGAAAGGACTAGCCTCAAGTATAGTGAAAATAGTGGCATACTGATGTTGGTTTTCTATTTAATGGCTGTATGGTGGTCCATGCTAAATGATCTGATGGTATCAGCCCTGTTCATGGTGTGTACATTTTCATTTGAAATTGTTGTTGGCAATCTCAGAATAGAAGCCATGGACTAATTAGACTACTAGGGTGGGAGTTCCCCCAGGCCAGGGTTGAAGTATATACTGTAATGTTGCTGTGATAAAATAAGCAACTTCACTAAAAAATGGTTTCTGCTATAATTACAAAGAAAGAAACCTTCTGTGTCTTCTTTTTTCTTGCTAATTTAAGGACGATTCATCTCAATGGAACATATATTTGTAGCAGTAGGTCTGTGGGGATAAAGAAAAAAATTGCTTGACAAAACCAGAGGGAGGAAAAAAGCTCTGAAAATTGAGACACAAGAGGAAGAAGTGGCTGCAGTGGTTAATTATTCTGAGTTGCAAACTTTAAGACTCCATTATCTGACATTTCTATCTGGTCCTGTAGCTATCGTTAGTATCCAAACCAAAATCCATTTAAACTAAACCTTGATTTTGCAAAGGTTCTGGATACCCCTTTATAAGAACAAAGTTTGTCTGTAGTACAGAAGAGGACAAACTCTGTATTCAGAAATGTGCATTTGACTGCCACTACCTTCAGTTCATGGGTGCTTTTCAAATGCATCCCAAAGGAAAAGTCATAGATTCACAGATTGTAAAGCTAGAAGCGACCACTGTGATTATCTAATCTGACCTCCTCTATAACACAGGCCATAGGAATTCCCTGAATTAATTTCTGTTTGACCTAGAGCATATCTTTTAGAAAAAAACCAGCCAATCTTGATTACAAAATTGTCAATGATGGAGAATCTACCACAACCCTTGGTAAACTTTTCCAATGGTTAATTACCCTCACTGTTAATTATCCTCACAGTTAAAAATGTACACCTTATTTCTAGTCTGCATTTATCTATCTCCAGCATCCAGTCCCTGGAATTTGTAATTCATTTCCCTGCTAGATTAAAGAGCTCTCTATTATCACATTTCTGCTTTCCATGTAGGTTCTTACAGATTGTGATCAAGTCACCCTTTAACCTTCTTTTTGTTAAGCTAAACTGTTTGAGTTTCTTAAGTTTTTCAGAGTTACTGCTTCCCAGGATAGATTAACCCATCCTGTACATTTGGCCATGTTAAAATGCGTACTGAGAAGCTGGTCCAGAAGTTGTAAACACTAGGGAATTAGGATTGTTTTCTTTATTCTTTCACTCGTTTAAAATATTCTGTCAAGCAGTTAGTTGTTTTTGTTTGATTATTACAGTTTATAACATTTAAATACTTGGGAGGATGAGTAAAGTTGTTTTGTGAATGTAGCCAAGGATGGAAACATAATAGCATAAATTAAATGAGATAGGCAAAGTTCATCTTTTGCTTTGAGAGCCAGTTTGTTTGCAAAGGCTGAATTAGTTCATTTTGCATTTTGATAGCATGTCTTGTTTGACCTTGGAAAACAAATATGAGTTTTTATTTTTAGTGGAAGCACCTCTGTACGCAGTGCACAGTAGAATGGACCAGAGGTGAAGGCATAGAACCAGACATCTCACTTATTCTGGTTTTCACGCTTAACTGATATCTGTGGAATTGCTCCTGATTTACACTGCTATAAGGGCATCACTTTACTGATTTAAGACCAGACTATGAATCCCTTGCTCACACCACACTGATGACCATGACTCAAGGCTCAAGTGGGCCTACTTGCTTAAATAACTGAGTGCCGAGATGAGTAAAGGGTTCACATATGGCCATTAGAACCTGATTCTGCCATCCTTACTCACATTGCATACACTGTCACAGCCGAGACTCAGGGGAATAAGGAGAAAGGACCCATCCCTTTGACCCTGAGCAAGAGCAGGAGCTACTTGTCTGATACACCCCTCAGTGAGCAAGTGGATGGGAAAAGGACTGGGAGATCCTCCCCTTCACTGACCAACCGGATAGCTGGCCAAGTGCACAGGACACAGAAAACTGCAGCAAAGGGTGAAAAAGAGTGGTCTAACTTTCTCCCCAGAGCACAGGGGATGCAGGGGAGGAACTGCAACTCCCTCAGTCACAATTTGTTTTCTGGATCGGTCCCAGGGTGATGCAGCTATGTGCTACCTCTCACTGAGGACCAATTGTAAAATTGCAGTTGAGCATATCAAGTAATATCTTTATTTCAATGGCACAGACTTGGATATTCTTGCACAATTTGGTTAGCACCTTACCCCATGAGTAGCTTCATTGACTTCAACCTGATTTACTCTGAAAAGTACCAGAAATCTCACACAAAGCCTTGTCTAAATGAATTTGCCAAACAAAATATCAAAAGGATCTAAACCTCTATGGGCACGTCTACATTAAACAGAACTTCACCATCTTGTCAGAGTCACACATCATCATTTTGCAGGCCTCAGTGGTTTAGGCCTTTGACAGAAAAAACAGTCCAGTGGTTAGGATGCTCAATGTCCTGCTCTGCCACTGATGACTTTGGCCTTGGACAAATCACTTGGTCCCATATACTCAAAGGTGTATAGGTGCCTAAGACCCATTGAAATCAATAAGAGTTAGGTGCTTAAATGCCTTTGAGGATGTGAGCCTTGGTTTGTCTGTGCCTCACTTCTCCATCGGCTAAATGGAGATAATAGCACCACCCTACCTCATAATAATGTGAGAATAAATACATTAAAGAATGTAAGGAATGTAAGGAGCTCAGTTTCTATGGTAATATAAGTACCTCAGACTTGTCACTGGTTTGGGTGACCATTTCTATTGAATTAGAATATAATAAATAGTTCTGAAAAGTTATAGTTACTCAGTTTTTATTCAGGCAAACACCCCAATGCACTTGCTTCCATGGGAGTTCTGCCTGAATAAGAATTTAAGGGATTGGCCCATTTTAATTCTGCTACTTATTGAAACATATTACAATGGAACAGGTGGAATAGGTGGCCTACCATAAACATTGGCAAGTACATTCTTTTTACTGCAATCTCAGAACTAGCCTATATTAATTCATCTTGAAGATTGGCCATAGTAACATTGATTAAAGCCAGGTATGTCATGAGCCACTTATTTTAAAAATCTCTTTACATCCTATAGGCCTATAGAGCAGGGAAATAAACTCCTAAAGGAGAAAATAATTATTATACCAGCAAGGGAACATTAACAAATTCTCCCTTTTCCTATCAGTGTTCTTTATAAATTTTACAACCCTACATATTTTGTAACATTCTCTGTAATTTAGCTATGGGTGATTGTCTGCTTATTGACTGCTTACTGGAGCTGAGTGAAGCATAGGCAACAAATAAATTATCTAATAAACACAATGCTGCTTTTTCTGCTCATGAAATGTCCAAGAGCAGATATTGGTCCTTTAATTTATTTGTTCAATATATTTTCAATTTTTTTCTCTGTTAGTCAACAGGAATATTTGAAAATTGAGTTGCACTGCTTACCTCTGATTAGTCCGATAAGTCATGGATGGTTTCTGTCCCTTGACGGGAAGATAGTGCAAGCAATCCTAGTGCAGTCATTTGTACTTTGTGCCTTTAAAACTCAGTTTTTGTATGTACGCATGATAGTGATTTGGAAGTTTGCATTGTGCAAACATTGTTTTGCAAGTGAAAAATCACTCAAAAATGACACAGACATAGTCGAAGTTAACTGATTTATAAATGCAAGATCATATTCATGGACAATGTTTTGTGGTATTCTCTCAGCTTTAGTCCTGACAAACACATCCTGAGGTGTGCCATGGTAGACACTGAAGTAAGCATATTTTGACTGTATGGAGTAATTAGCGCTTTCAGAAGGAATCTTCTAACATTATCCTTTTTATAAACACAGATGGCAGGCTGTGTGCGCTTAGGCATTACTGTTGCCAGGGAATCTTATTAACGATGAAGCAGACACTATAATGAGCAAGGAAGGAAGGCACAGAAATAACACGTTGATTGAGACAGACACACTGTAGCACAAGTTATATTAAAATCCCATTGATTTCATGGAAATTCAGGGTGCTCTGCATTTCCTTAGGCATTATCGAATACCTTGGAAGACTGAGCCCTCTAACTCTCTGGCTTGTCTTCACTGAATGCTGATCACGTGTTAAGCACCCACGGGTTTGTTAATGCACCATAGCCTAACCCACTATGGTGCAACTACGTTGTTGAAATATGACTGTTGCTGCCATGCACCATGTCTGCACTGGTGCCGTATGTGGCTATGACAAGCAATAGAGCTATCTGGGCAATACAGTTATCATAGCTCTCTATGCTATGTTCATTCTATGCTTGCATTCACAAGGTGCTGTAGGACAACCTCTCTGCCCACTTTGGGGGTATGGGCGGACATGCTGTAGGCCTGACAAACGCATGTCCTTGCAGGACCCAGGGTGGTGTGTTGGGCTGCTGCTACATGCCAAACGGATGGCTACTGCTGTGAAGCTTCTGGCAGGTACCCAGGGTTGTGGGGCACTTGGCAACCTTCTGTCCTTAGTATGAGGAAGCCTTGTCTGTGACTGTCAGTCATTTGACTTGGTAATGAAAGATATTTTGATTACCCACCCACCCCCCAAAAAAACCCCATAGAACGATATAAAAATTACGTGGGACAAAGTAATGGATTAAAAACTGGCTAGAAGGTCTCAAAATGTAACTGTAAATTAGGTATCATCAATGAGCAGGTCTGTTTCCAGTGGGGTTCCACAAGGATCAGTTCTTGGCCCTGTGCTATTTAACATCTTTATAACTGACCTGGAGGAAACCATAAAATCATAATTGATAAAGTTTGCTGATGACACAAAAGTTGGTAAATAATGAAGAGGACAGAGGTCATTGAGCAGAGCAATCTAGATCACTTGGTAAACATAAACAACATGTGTTTTAATATGGCTAAATGTAAATGTATACATCTGGGAACAAAGAATGTAGGCCATACTTACAGGATGGGGGAATTTATGTTGGGAAGCAGAGACTCTGAAAAATATTTGAGGGTAATTTTGGGTAATGCACTGAACATGACCTCCCAGTGTGACACTGTGGCCAAAAGAGCTAATGTGATCCAGGGATGCATAAACAGCAGACTCGAGGAGGAGTGGAGATTTTACCTTTGTATTTGGCACTGGTGTGACAACTGCTAGAATAGTGTGTCCAGTTCTGGTGCCCACAATTCAAGAAGGATGTTCATAAATTGGAGAGGGTTCAGAGAAGAGCCACGAGAATGATTAAAGGATTAGAAAACATGCCTTATAGTGATAGACTTAAAGAGCTCAATCTATTTAAAGAGCAGGTGAAGGGGTGAATTGATTATCGTCTATAAGTATCTACATGGGGAGCAAATATTTAATAATGGGCTCTTCAATCTAGCAGAGAAAAGTATAATGTGCTCCTTCAGACTGGAAATAAAGTATAAATTGTTGAAGGTGAGAGTAATTAACCAATGGAACAGTTTACCAATGGTTGTGGTGGATATGCCATCACTGACAGTTTTTAAATCAAAATTGGATGTTTTTCTAAGTGATAGGCTCTAGGAGTTATTTTGGGGAAGTTCTATGGCCTGTGCAATACAGAAAGTTGGACTAGATGATCACAATGGTCCCTTTTGGCCTTGAAATCTATGAATCTATGCCTCCACTAGCCACAGGCAACACAAGCACGGGCCCCGTAGTCCCTCGGCAGGTAAGTAAAAAGCACCCTCTAATCCCTGAACGGTCCAAGCTTCCCCCTGGAGCATCCAACCCCTGGTCCACTGGACACTCACAGAAATCACAGATTTGCTATTCCCAAAGGAACAGAGTACCTCACTTTACCAATAAGCATCAGGATCACCACTCTGCTTAACTCACAGCACTTAAACACGTTTAGAGTGAAAACAAGTTTATGTTTATTTAACAAAGAATAGAGATTTGAGAAGCAACAAGTAGAATTAATGAAAACAAATTGTTTCATATAAAATAAAATCATAACACACTTTTTAGAGACTAAAAGTAGCTAACACACCATCTCCTGTCTCATAAAGGTTAACTCACCCAAAGTCTTTCTTCCAGCTTTAAACAGTCAGTCCAGCTGAGTACCTCTGTACCACCAAGTATAGTTGCAACAATCCATTCTCTTCAGTTGTAAATAGGGTACCACCTACTGCATGTTCTTTTTTCTTGTAGAGAATCTCCTCTGGAGACTTCACAATCTCTTGATTAGCATTTTGTTCGGGCTGTAAATAGGCATCCATCATGAAGCATACAATACTCAATTTACAGTTAGCCAGCTAGATAGATCAGCATCTTCTGCCTGAAAGAACATTTTTTATCACCTTCTGGTGACCAACCCCAACACACAGACCTTAAGAGCATATTTTCAGTTTATATACATAGCTCCTCACACCTTGTCTGTACATACTTTCACAGTGATTATGATTATCACTGAGACACAGACTTTCAGTGGAGACCTTACATCAGTGGTTTTCCACTGGGGGGGCCTCAAGCCATTTCAGCGGGTCCACAAAGCAGGGCCAGTGATAGACTGGCTGGGGCCCAGAGCCCCACCACCGCACAGGGCACAAGCCCCACCGCCACCTGGCAGCTGAAGCCTGGAGCCCATCCCCTCATTGCTGAGGCCCTGAGACACCCCCTCTCCTCCTTCCCCCCATGGAGCCCTGGAGTTTTTATAGCATGTACAGGAGGCCTTGAAAGGAAAAGGTTGAGAACCCTGCCTTACAATGCACCCTTTGACTGAATAACTGACAGTTGCTGCTATTTATGTTGCTTTTTTGATGCCTCTCCAGAAGCTGCTGCCAAGAGACACTGGTGGCAGCTTCAGAGGCTGGTTTTGGCCCAGGGAAGATGGAGGCAACAGCTTACAAACAGAAGCACAACACGAAGAGAAAGGGACCATGAGGAGATGGAGGTATTTTGGGATTCCCTCTGAGACCTTTTTCTACTTGGTTTCCCAAGAACTCAGTCTGACTCCAGATTTTGTCACTAAGGTCTCTCTATTTGGCATATCAATGCTACAATAACTAAACCATGTGGGGGTGGATGCAGGGCACTTCCCAGCTCCAAAGTTACACAGAAACCCTCTCCCTTTATATACATTTACATATTCCATTGCATTTACTACACACTGCAACACACATTTGTGGGTTGGCTTGGGTACCTTGTAGGAACCAATCCCTGTGCAGCATGCTCTGTCCATGCATTGTTCATGTTCAGCCTACTCTTTATATCAGCTCTACATTGCTAATTTATGTTGTCCATTTTTATCTTGTTGGTTGTAAATGTTTCCCTTGGTTTAGTATTTTCCCTTATATCGTAGCTAGCTCAGATATTCTGTCTTTTAGATTACTGATACATTTAGTTATGTTAGTTAGCACAAATGTTCCATTTCAAAGTGATGATTTACTTACCTCCCTAATCCTATCTTCCAAGGAATGAGGCCTCCCCCACATCCATTTAATTACTGACATCAGCCCAGGCCTACCTACAAGGCATAGGCCAGACTGGTGTTATTTCTCATGGCAAGACCAAGACTGAAGCACAGAGTAGTGATACTACATTGTGAAGGAAACTTGGGATGACCCGTTGTGGGTCCAGAACCTTCACATGAAGAAAGCCACATTTTTGAAGCTATCTAAGGAGCTTGCCCCAGTACTTGAGTAGTACAATGGCCCAATGAGAGCACCAATAATACCCCAGAAGCATGTAGCAATTCCCCTGTGGAAACTGTCCACCTATGCCATTACATATCTGTTGGTAATCAGTTTGGGGTAGGCAAATCATGAAGGTTTGCAAGGCAATGAATGCTGTGCTGTCCCCCAGTGTTGTAAACATTGGAAAGATTCCTGCAATAATTGTGTGGCTTATTTTGAATAATTATTTTGAAGAATTAAAATATTTATGAATGGATGGCTTCCCATGCTGTGCAGGTGTGATTGATGTCATGCATATACCCGAACTTTTCCCACTATTTCAAACATGCAAGTACATTAACAGGAAAGAATGCTATTCTCTCATTATGTATGCTCCCATGGCCTGCCATGGCATATTCATGGACATCTACATTGGATGCACTGGCAGGGTGCCATTACCTGTTTAACAGTTTCTCTCCATTAACACTGCCATTAACAGTTTCTCTCCAGGCAGTGTCAGGAATAAAGCAATGGGGGCACAGCTCATCTGACTGATAAATAATTGGCACAAGCAGAAGTGCTTTAGCCTAAAACTACACGTTTATGAGCTCTTGAGTGCCTGCGCACGGTCTCTCTCTCTCTCACACACACACATGCTGTTTCAATAGGGTTTAGAGCATTTCAAAACATTTATAGCTACCCAAAGTTAAGAAATGGCAGCTAAACTTCTGGGGGGCCCCACCTTCCATCTAACTGCTGGGGTACTTAGCTGTCAGATCCTGGAGCAAAGAATGCTTCCATGGACTGCTCCCAAGCAAATTCTTTCACCAAATCTTTTATAGTTAACTTCAAACAAAGCACAGAACCTATAGTGTCTCCTTGTGCTTCACCATAGTAACCCCTAATGGGTCACCAGTTCTCTTACTTTAAGCAAAACTACTCATTAGTGCTTATCATCAAAACATTTCTATCATAACAACGTGTCAGGGGCACTTAGTACCAAGGTTGCTATTCCCTCACTTTCTTCCATACTTATAATTGGCTACCTTTCTGTCCCAGCCTCCCATTGTGATTAACAAACTGCAAGTATGCAGCTGTCTGACCTTGCCTCATGAAGGCCTCAGATTTCCTAGCTATGTGGTGTTTGGTTTTCAGCTGGCAGTGACTGAACATACAAAATTGCTGACTGCAGTAGTATCAAACGCTGGGGTACACACAGGAATGCCAGATTATGGGGTAACAGGTACATGATGGCAGTCAGACGTCCAGCTTCTTTCAGTCTGGGCAAATTGGTTAATTGTTGCCCCCTAACAATACAATCAATGAGGGTTTCATGCCCACTGTAATTTTAAGTGAACCAGCCTACCCTTTGCTTTCCTGCTTGATGATGGTGTATCTTAATATGCACCAACCAGACAAGAGGCAATTTAACTACATGCTGAACAAGTGCAGAATGGTGGAGGAATATGCATTTGGGGGACTGAAAGCAAGATGACAGGTTTCAGAGTAGCAGCTGTGTTAGTCTGTATCCGTAAAAAGAAAAGGAGTACTTGTGGCACCTTAGAGACTAACAAATTTATTAGAGCATAAGCTTTTGTGAGCTATAGCTCACTTCATTGGATGCATGCAGTGGAAAATATAGTGGGGAGATTTTATATACACAGAGAACATGAAACAATGGGTGTTACCATACAGACTGTAACAAGAGTGATCAGGAAAGGTGCGCTATTACCAGCAGGAGAGCGAGGAGTGGGGGAAGGGGGGAAGCTTTTGTAGTGATAATCAAGGTGGGCCATTTCCAGCAGTTTACAAGAACAGTAGGAGGGGAACTAAACAAAGGGAAATAGTTTTAGTTTGTGTAATGACACATCCACTCCCAGTCTTTATTCAAGCCTAAGTTAATTGTATCCAGTTTCCAAATTAATTCCAATTCCGCAGTCTCTCCTTGGAGTCTGTTTTTGAAGTTGTTTTGTTGAAGGATTGCCACTTTTAGGTCTGTAATCGAGTGACCAAAGAGATTGAAGTGACAATCTGCTTGAGTCATGTTGTGTGTATCTCAATATGCATAAGGATAAGCAGGAGTACTATGGGATGGAACGGATTGCTGACAATGATGCCTTGGCGGGGGGGTGTCTGCTTAGAGACAGCCACTAAAAGCACCTATTAGAGGTACAGAGTCTGTAACAGCAAAGGCCAGCAGGGATACCTTGTGTGCGCTCGCATGCTGAAGCCTCATGGGGCTGACTAGTGGTGTTGTATGGCACATTGCACTGCTGCCTGGAAATCAAATGTAGTGTTTCTGTACACATTAAAGATGCTGTCTTTACTTTTATCGAAATTCATTTATGCTAAAAAAATGTGGCATACCATGGTTCAAATGTATATCAACATAAGACAAAGGAAAACGTTAAGCCATGTAACTAAAAAGAAAATTGTCAGGATATTGTCTTCTCTTTCCACTGCATTGCAACAGGTATAGAGTGTAGTGGATACTCCTGCTGGAGTGAGGTTCCATGACTAAAAAAGCCTGGTTCATTGACTGGCTCCTCCAGGCATCGTTGGGCATCATAACTGGAGGAGATGGTAACACAAGGTGAATCTCTGGGGCTCATGTAAGCTCTGCGGCTCTGGGGCTTACGGACTTGCCCCCCAGCTCATGAGGATACTTTGGAAGGATTCAGTTTTTATTGATAAAATGTTGATAAACCCACAAACTAATGAAAAATATTTCCATTGATAACCAAAATTTACAGCTAGGCAAAGTAAGAAAAATGCTGCTTGAGGATGTATTAGAGTTCGATTTAAAGATATTTACTTTGTATATTTTGACAAGTGGTGTTGACAATTTGTGTTTTAACAGTTGTAAATGTTTACCTTTTTTAATCTCTGTGTTTACTGCCATTAAATAATTAGCATGTAACCCCCACATAGTATGACCTGCCCATAATTCATGCAAATTTAAAAATTTACATAAAAATGCTTAAAAAGAACCATCAAAATTACATATTTTAAAAATATAATTCTGCCATGCCTACTCATGAGCCTGAATAGTCTCTCAAACATAGATTCTAAGGTGAGATGGGGCCAATATGATCATCTTGTCTGACCTCCTGTATAATACAGGCCATAGATTTTCCTCAAAATTATTCCTAGAGCATATTTTTTAGAGAAATATCCTCAATCTTGATTTAAAAATTGTCAGTGATGGCACATCCATCACAATCCTCAGGAAATTGTTCCAGTGGTTAATTACAGATGCTTGGATATACCCTTGTGCAGGTTCTTCTTTTGGGAGTAAAGTCATAAATTTTGCTCACATCAGCCTAAAACTGCACTAAAATTGTGATGTGATCATTTGGTCAGGTGGCTGCACACTAAGGGCTTGTCTTCACTATGGGGGTAAGTCGACCTAAGTTACGCTACTCCAGCTATTGGCGTCTTCACTGTGCTACATCAACGGGAGACGCTCTCCGTCCAACTTCCCTTACTTTTCTCAGAGAGCTGGAGTACCGGGGTTGACCGGAGAGCACACTGCCATTGATTTAGTGGGTCTGCCCTAGACCTGCTAAATCGATCCCTGCTGCATCGATTGCAGCAGCGTCAATCTCCCCGTGGTGAAGACCAGCCCTAACGCATGGGCTTCTTAATCTGCATTGTTCTGCAGTATCAATGCAGAAGAGTGAAGCTAGAGGAATTGCAAGCAGGTTGGGATGGAGACACTGACAAGAGGCATATGAAGATGAACCACTTCTGGTCAAGGGTGTCAGCACAGGTAGATGGCAAGATAGTACACAAGAATAGTTGCACAGACAAATGTGTGGGAAAGAAAGGAGGAATGTCATGGACTGATTCAGCTGTGGCTGCACATTTTCATTGCAGTTATCTTGAGTTGGCAATATTTAGGATAAGCTAACTCAGGGTCTGCCCCATGCCCCATACCTCAGAGGCACGATGTGATGGGTGCCTCTCTATCTGTATGTCTACACAGGACTAAAAAAACCCCACAGCTGGCCCAAGTCAGTTGACGCAGGCTCACAGGGCATGGGCTCTGGGGCTAAACATCACTCTATAGATATGGGCTTGGGCTAAAGCCTGAGCTCTGGGACCCTGCGAGGGTGAAGGTAAAAAGATGCTCCTGTTCTGGAGTGAGCACACCAGGCAAAAGGGGCTAACTCTGGAACAGGAGTCCAAATGACATAGCAGTGTCTGGTAGGGTCAATGCAAGTCACATAGTATGAAAATAGAAGAAGCCTTGAACCATGAGGAAAAGCGAAACACTTCAAAAATGCCTCTCAACATCACGGAGTTCCCTGAGTAAAAATGTGGCAGGAGCAGTATGGAAGAATACAGGACAATGATCTCTTATGTGGCCTTCCTATTGACACCTGCTTGGAGAAGCTATTATACTTGAGTAAGAGGATGAGAGGAGGGTAGAGAGAGGCTACACACAGGAATGCTGGGCTGTGCAAATGCTGAGCAGAACAGAGAGCAGCCTGCTGCAGCTGAGAGCAGGCTGTGACTTCTGCGGTGTTAGGTGGAAATAAAGAAATAATTAAATGTTAACTGATATACATATACCACCTTGGTCCCATGACAACCACCAAACATACCAGCGATCTATACCAGCGAAATGCCCATCCAGCTTTTAAAGAGCAATGTCACTGTGATTCCTGTTCCCCTGCTACTGCTAAGGCAAATGAGTAAGGCATATTTTTCAGCTTAGCTCCCCACTTCATAAATTAACAAGCTGAACTATCCTTGCTCTTTGTTTAGGGCTTGTCGACACTACATTGGCTGCTGTAGCACATCTGGCGAAGACGTGCTATGCTGATGGGAGAGTGCCTTCTTATTGGCATAATTGGTTCACCTCAGCGAGAGGCGGAAGCTCTGTCAGCGGGAGAGCATTTCCTGCCAGCTTAGTGCTGGTGTGGACAGTGTTTGGGTTGATGTAACTTGTGTGGCTCGGGAGGAGGAGAGAGGCTTTACATTGACTTAAGCAGTAGTGTAGACCAGCCCTCAGACTCTGTTGTGGCACTCCTTTTTCTGAACACTTGCCAAATTGCTGAGGGCTGAACACTGACATTTTCTTACCTGATGACTTTTGCTGGTTCATGTAACAAATGGTCTAGCAAAGTCATTTTCTACTAACACCAAACAAAGACGTTTATTAGAACAAGGGAAACAGATTCACTGTAAAACTACACACTCTCATTTCTTCCTCTTCGAAAGTATGTTCCCCGGTTCCACTTCTGCTTGGTTACGTACTATAATTTTAAAGAAACAGTATCCTCCCAAGTATGGTCAGTTGTCCTAATTAGGCTAAATTCAGGTGAGCTGGTCATATTAATTAAGACCTATGTTTTCAAGTGACCAGTGATTTTGGGAGGCTTCAAAGGAGGAATTTTCTGAGGGTGGGTGCTCAGCACTTTCTGAAATTCAGACCTGTATAAGGTGTCTCAAGTTCGACACCCATATACCTGGGTCACTTATGAAAATGTAGGCAATTGACTTTAAATATAAATAATAAATCTGTGAAACACACTGTTGCTAAACAACAGAGGCAATCAATTAGCATAAATACAACTTTTGAAAGTTGAAATTGCTTTGCATCTGGCCAAGATAATTTAGCAGGAAGAGCTCAAAGATTAAAAACGAGCTATATCTTGAATAAGAATAAAAAGAAAAGGAGTACTTGTGGCACCTTAGAGACTAACAAATCAAAAGCTTATGCTCAAATAAATTTGTTAGTCTCTAAGGTACCACAAGTACTCCTTTTCTATTTGCGGATATGGACTAACACGGCTGCTACTCTGAAACTTGAACAAGGATAATTATAAGTGAGCTGTCAAAAAGTTTATTTCTCTTCCTTTCTTGCTAGGCCCTTCCCAGCAGACAGACCAAATGACAAATTGTGTGACAATTCCCTCTAATTGTAATGAGCTACTTCCACTCCGAACCACTGATAATTGCAGAGCATTTCCAGTTTCATCATGGAGGATGGGGGCAGGGAATAAATGAAGCTATTTTTGATTATATTAGTACCTTAAAGCAACTTTCTCTAGCAGGGTATGCAAATGAGGCACAACAAAAGAGGTTGTTTATGGACATCTATGCAAAGTAGGTTTTTTGGTGGGGGTGGGCGGAGTTGCTGTCTGAAAATGATTTAACTACTACAGCTGGAATGCATATAAAATCATTTTAGTGATGAAAATAGCTATACACACACAAAACCTTCATGGAAAGTAACAGGGAAAAAGATTGTCAGAGAGCCCGTAAATATAAACAAAGCATGTGGTGTATCAGACCCTGTTGCTTCAGGCAGGGATCCTGTCAACAACAGTACAGGTCTCTGGTGGGATCCAGAGCACAGGGTTACGGGGAAAAAGAAGAGATAGCAATGATTCACCGAAATGGTTGGTGTGATGGGAAGTGTATGTCTAACGCTGCAGAGTTTAAGAGTGAATTACATCTGTTTTTAAAATTCAGGAATGCCATATTGTGTAGAATCCCAATCCCCAGGCCCTCCTCAGTATTTTGAAGAGGGCATTGTGACTTTTATTGCTGCTGAGGGTGATTTGTTAGGCATATCAACAAATATGATGATTTGTTGGTAAACACTTATAGAAAGGGGAGGGAAGGTATAAATATTAGAATCTGTTGAGATGGCACATCTGTGAGCATTCTGATAAGACATCAAAATGAGTGCTCTTTTTCATGCCAGAAACAGTTTGCTGCATTATCTGTCACACTTAGACCTGGAAAGCACTACACTGCAGCCTAAAACTTAGAGAAAAGAGTCTCCTGGAAACAACTTGGAACTGTGTCTTGTGGTATGGGTGATGGTTGGCAGCATGACTATATTCCATTCCCCACTCTGCCACTAGTTTGCTGCACAGCTTTGCTGGTTCTGGAAATGGTTTGTTGTATCACTTTACTGATCTGTATATCATATTTTCCAGCTGTAAAATGGGGCTGATAATATCTATCTCCCCAAGGAGTTATAACATCTGTAAAGTGCTTTGATGTGCAAAAGAAAGGAGCATTATAAGTGCTAAGTGAATTATGTCTATATAACCTTGTATAGTAATCAGTACTATATAGCTAGTTGCTCCTCTTGGTTGCAGGGAAAATAGAGTAAGTTTGTATTTTTTGGTGGAAACTGTGCATATTTCATATGAGTGCATTGGGATTCCTGGAATAAGTGCTGCCAAATGACTGTAGGTGGATTTTAAAGGAATAAAGGGCTCTATAAAGAGTTCTAAAGCAAACATAATGTCATCTTTAAGAATCCAGACCTTTATTCTCCTTATTCACCCTCAAGCTATGTACAAAGATCTGGTTCTTTTCGGAGACAGTATGCAAAGTTCTGATGAAGCTGATACCTATCCATGGTATCTTTAAAAAATGTGCCTGTGCAATCATATCTCATGTTTGGAATGAGAAGCCTCACTTATAATACATTGGAGACAATGCTATTATAAAGAATACCATGGGTATTATAGGCCAAATCAAGGACCTTAATGTTGCTACCTAGTTACAGCAAACTTCACTTTTTGAATGACTATTGACACCTGGACCCCATCTCTGAATCAGTTAAGTGCCTGGCAGTAAGTCATCATAAGGCCGTCTACAAATGCTAACAGGGAGAGAGGAGGCGCCATGTGTTTCTATTTATCACTCTCTGATGGGCAAAATTGCTTGAAAGTAAGTTCTCCTGCAGAACTTTACAATCACCATAATCTGCTCCATAACTTTTAAGTGATTCTATTCATCTTCATGACAGACTACATTTTTCAGGAATCTGTTCATTAAACTCAATGGCATTTTAATCATGAAATGCCCTGTACAGCATAACCTAACGCATTGGCAGAACTATTTAGTTTGAGCATTGGGTGAATCTCCTAAGGGCAGGTTTTATACCACTTGGGAGTATCTCAAGACAGTAATGGCTGCTAAGATACCTATGCACAGATACTGAAATATATAACTCACCTGGGAAAGGGCATTATAATTTGACATTAAATACAGCCAAACTCTCTCTCTCTCTTGCTGGTCAACTATATTGTATCTGATTCATGTAGAAAATCATCCAAGTATCTCAGAAACTATTATAAGAGTTGTTTGAGAAGGTTAGTCAGGGAACGGATCACAGGAATGTGAGCTTGCCTTTCATAAACAGAATTGACAGCTGTTAGATAATACTAGACCAGTGTGTTATGACTCCTGAAAGCCCATTGTGGCTAACCTGTTATGCATCACCATATGGTATGAGTGCAGTAGAGTCCCACATGATAAAAAATTAAGGAAGACCAATACATTTTACCACTTAAAATTTAATGAGGAGTGAAAAGACCTATGTACAGATTTGAAAGATGCTTGCTATGATCTTTTTGAGTTCAAGAATGCCACAGAATTTCTAAAAGCTATAGATTAAAACCAACTAAGATTCCCAGGGGTCTAAGGAGCATCTTCTGAGTTTCATAACTATCAAAAGCTGCAGTGCTGGTCATGGATATTACAGAGGTATAATAATAATGACCTTGCAGCTCAAAGATTGATTATTTAAGGCAAAATAGACAGACTGTCCTCATGACCATGGGCAGAGAAAATCCAAAGCAATGTTTTCTTTTCTCACTCTTATTTGTTGAAGTATATGAAAATTCTCCCACAGCTTGAATGAAAAAAAAAAAGGGATGGATTTAAGGCCTGATCCAAAGTTCATTGCAATCCATGTAAGTCAATCCCTTCAATGATCAGGCCCTAGTGATTCACAATCAGAGGGGTATGCATTGGCTAAATGTTACTTTAACCAACTTATGTTGTTATTGATGATCTCCTTCAACAAACATGTTAATTTGGAAAGACAGATTTCTCTACTGCAGTGGAACCCTATCTGATGGTCACCGGAATGAGATATTTTGACCAAAAAGATGTGGGCATGGGGATGTTGGAGGGGAGGCAGTCCATGAAAGGTCTTGTGTCTTACGAAGCTGTTCACAGAATGAAGAGCTAGAGAGAGCACCTCTTTGGGTGAATAGAGACAGGGGACTAGGAGCTCAGACTCTGACATCCAATTCCTGGCATTAATCATGTTGTGAAGATGGTAAAACCCTTCTTCCATATTCTCTCATACACCCAAATCTGAAATCTCTCTACCCATTGATGTATAGAGGGGATGATCTGGGCCATTGTAAACAATGTTTTCTTTAGATTAGTTTTGTTTTCTGTTTCCCATGTTTCCCTTTCCTGCATGTGGGCAGTGGGTTAGCCTTCCTTACGGACTTTTCTGGACAAATCTTGTGAATTGCCATGCAATGGGACTGCAGATGCTCACCATCAACCAGAATTTGATGCTAACTAGCATCATCAGAAAGAAACATAGGGAGCAACACATGCAAAACAAAAACAAAAAACAAAAATGCTTCGATTTGAAGACTGCTGATAGGATACATTACAAAATTAACAGGATGCATATTTATTAGAAATGACTTAAACATAGCCAATGTAAGATTTAGTAAAAGATCTGCTTAAACAGAATAAAGATAGAAGAAGTGGTTGAAAGGAAAATAGGCAAAAAGTAAATTGAGGACACTTAAAAGTGTTTGAAAGAATATTTCTTAGACCCAAGGGCAAGATTCTACTCTTTAAACAGAGCACAACAGAAGATCTGCCTGAGAAAAAAGAGTTAAAAAGGTAGGCAGCCATAGAAGTTATAGAAATATTAGAAGAAAAGCAGGCTAAGACATAGAGAAAAAGATGAATCTGCTTGTAAAGAGAATATGGATTAATATAAAGTGAGAGAGGCAGATGAGTAAATGCAATATGATTTGATTGCATTTGACCAGAAAACATACAAGACGACAGCTGGTGAGGAAGCAATGAAAGTATCTGGAAAATGAAAAAACAAACAGAAACAAAACCCCCAAACTTCAGAGTTATCCTGGGGGTTTAACGAAAATCATGAAGTATAATATTTGGGAAAATGGTGTGATTTGTGATTAACTCATATATTTTAAATTTAATTAGGAGCAAAATTAAATATTCATCCAGATCCTCATTTGATATTAACATTGAAGAACATTAAAGTTGATGGAACTACACCAATTTACACCAGCTGAGGATCTTTCCTATTGTCTCTAAAACACAGTATCAATTAAAACCACAAGTTGCATGTTTTTGCAAGTGTTTTATTAGTAATGTAGCATTCTGAAACCCTTTGAATATAAAATTAACTTACTCATGGCCTTGGAGCATTCACAGAGTGTTGTTAAAAAAAGTTTGTTTTACTTTCTACTTATATTCCAATATTTTCTCATGCTTTAATTAGCGCTTCTGATAGAGTTCATAGTGGTGTGTTGTAATAACTGAATAGTCAAATTGGAATTAAGGATTAGTGAATTAGAAGACTGCTACTGAAAAATTCTTCTGCTCAGTTCAAAACCATTATATTATGCTGTTGTTGTGTAGTTTTATTGTTCTTTAAGGGTTGTTCTGGAGATTTTAGGAGGTAAGTGAGCCAAGATGTGCTTATTTACTAGACTTTTAATCTCCAATTAACATAATAGTTTGTTAACGCTCCACTCAAACCCATACATATTTTTCTTCTCTTCAGACAGATGCATTTTCCCATTATTGAAGCTATGAGGGTGCAATTTGATTAGGTACCATGCTTAGGGTCAGCTTATGGCCTAGTTTCCATAGGCATGCAGGAGCATAAGCGGGGGTTAGACCAACCATATGCTCCCACCCCAACTCCCAGGACTGTGAGGCTGGTCAGGATGGGAAAATGGGAACTGCACACCTGCTACTGCCCACTGTGCAAATTAGCAGAAAGCATTGGGTGTGGGTGGAGTGTCAGCTTTAACTCCCAATGAATAACCCAGCATGAACAGTGAGGCCTGGGTTGGAAGGCTAATATTGTTTACTACCCTATGGGGCAAGTTGGGAGTAGGGAATGATGCCTCTGTGGCATGATTCCTTTCCTGCTCTACTCCATGAGTGAAGCAGCTATGTACCACTCCTTACAGAGGAGTAGCTGTACACTTTAACTCTCATTCAAATAGCAAATAGAATTTTAAAGGCTACCATACTCAGGCAAAACTCCTATTAGCCATCATTGCTTTGCTTGAGTAGGTCTATGCAATCGAGGCTGTAAATACACACCCAGAGATGCAACATTCATCTAAAGTGGGTTTGATTAAAATCACCCCATGTGCTCCACGAAAATGGGGATAGCCCTGACTGGTTTCATCACAGGGATGTTGTGGCGCTTACTCCTTTCATGGTTCTAAAATCCTTTCAGATGCTTGACACCAGGAAAGTATTAATTATTATTATTTTATAAACTGCAGTGACTCAGAATGTCCTCTTCTAAGTACAGGAAGATGTTGCAGGTACCTGGGATGGTGATAGGTGATATTTTAAAGGCATCCACTGGAAGTTTATGACTTAAAATCACAAAGAAAGAACATCCTGAATTCAGGTTTCCACACTATGTTGAACTCAGTTCTTGGTATTTATATACATTGTTTGCAGCATACACAAGATCTGATTCATACTCACTACTGCAGTGCTGGGGAGCAACCGGTGGCCATAGTACATGTAAGTAGCAGTGATACAGGATAAGGTAAGAGAGATGTCCTGGAGCCAAATTTAAGCTTCTTGGTAAGAGAATAAAGTCCAGGGCTTCCATGATAGAATTCTCTGAAATGCTTCCATTCCATTCATGCTTCCAACGGTCACAAGAGTGAAATGCCTGCAAGCAGCGTAAACTTTTTAAAACCACAATAACAGAGGCTCAAACTATATGTATACCCCAAATTAAAAACACACACACACACACACAGACAGAGACACACACACACAAAGAATTCAGAAAAATGCCACCATAGCTAAACAAAAGAGTGAAAGACTTTGTTAGAGACAAAAGGATATCTTTTAAAAATAGGAAGTAAAATCCTACTGAGGAAACTAGAAAGGAACAAACTGGCAAGTCAAGTGTAAAAGTACAATCAAGCAGGATAAAAAGAATTTGAAGAGCAACTAGCAAGATTTTTTTTTAAAATTGCTGTTGGTATTTGTAAGTACAGCAAAAGCAAGAAGCCAAACAATCAGTGGGGCCACTGGATGATCAAGATGCATTCAGGAAGACAAGGCCATTGCAAAAAAAATCTAAATGAATTCTTAGCATTGGTCTTCACTGCAGAGGATGTGAGGGAGATTTCCATACCTGAGCCAGACTTTTGAGGTGGCATATCATAGCTATCCCAGATTGAGGTATCAAGTAGAGGAGGCTTTGGAACAATTTGATAAATTAAACAGTAATAAGTCACCAGGATGATCTGGAATTCACCCAAGTTTTGGAGGCAGTTAAATATGAAATTGCAGAACTACTAACTGTGATATGTAACCTATGTCTTAAATCAGTCTCTGTACCAGATGACTGGAGGGTAACTAACCTAATGCCAATTTTTTTTAAAAGGCTCCAGAGGCAATCCTGGCAATTACAGGCCAATTAGCCTAACTTCAATACCAGACAAATTATTTAGACTATAGTAAAGAATAGAATTATCAGACACATAGATGAACACAATATATTGAGGAAGAGTCAACACAACTTTTGTAAAGGGAAATCATGCCTCACCAATCTTTTAGAATTTTTTGTGGGGGTCAACAAACATGTGGACAAAGGTGATCCAGTTGATATAGTATATTTGGACATTCAGAAACCCTTTCACAAAGTCCCACCCCAAAGGCTCTTAAGCAAAGTAACTGGTTAAAAGATAGGAAACAAAGAGCAGGAACAAGTGGTCAGTTTTCACAGTGGAAAGAGGTAAATGCCCCCAGGATATGTGCTGTTTAGTATATTCATAAATGATTTGGAAAAGGGGGTAAACAGAGAGATGGCAGATGATACTAAATTGCTGAAGATAATTAAGTCCAAAGCTGACTGTGAAGAGTTACAAAGGGATCTCACAAAACTGGGTGACTGGGCAACAAAATAGCAGATGAAATTCAGTGTTGATAAGTGCAAAGTAATGCAGAGTGGAAAAAAAAATAATCCCGACTATGCATACAAAATGATGGGGTCTAAATTAGCTGTTACCTCTCAAGATAGAGGCTTGGAGTCATCGTCAAGAGTTCTCTGAAAACATCTGCTCAATGTGCTGCAGCAGCAAAAAAATGATCAGAATGTTAGGAGCAGTAGGAAAGGGATAGATAATAAAACACATACCATCATGCCACTGTGTAAATCCATGGTATACCAACACTTTGAACACTGCAGATAGTTCTGGTCACTCCATCTTAAAAATATATATATATTAGGATTGGCATAGGTACAGAGAAGGGAAAAAATATTAGTATTATGGAACACCTTCATTACGAGGACAGAGTATAAAGCCTGGGATTGTTCATTTTAGAAAAGAGATGACTGCCACTGATAAAAGTCTATAAAGTCATGAAAAGTGTGGGAAAAGTGAATAGTGAAGTGTTATTTATCCCTTCACATAACACAAGAACCAGAGGTCTTCCAATGAAATTAATAGGCAGCAGGTTTAAAACAAACCTAAAAAAATATGTCTTCACACAATACACAGTCGACCTGTGGAACTCATTGCCAGGGGATGTTGTGAAGACCAAAGGTATAACTGGGTTAAAAAAAGAATTATACAAGTTCACGGAGGATAGGTCCATCAATGGCTATTAGCCAAGATGGTAAGGGACAGAACCCTATGCTCTGGATGTCCCTAAATCTTTGACTGCCAGAAGCTGGGATTGGATGACATAGCATGGAGTCCTTGATAATTGCCCTATTCTGTTCATTCCCTCTGAAACATCTGGCACTGGCCACTGTCAAAAGACAGGACACTGGGTAAGATAAACTACTTGTTTAACCCCGTATGGCCATTCTTATGTTCTTCTGTAATATTAATATAAGTGTTTTGGAGAACCTAAAAAATAATGGTATCAGATAGAGAAGGAAGACAGTAATAAAGACAGAGTGGAAAGAAATATAGAAAATAAAAAGAAAGGAAGAAACAGAAAGGGTGTGGCCAAATTATTCCATAATTGTTCACTAACAAAGATCATCCCACATTCCTTTGAAGCATCTGGCTCTGGCTACTGTGGTAGAAAAGATATTGGCCAAATGGATCATTGCTCTGATTCAGTATGGCAATTCTTTTTCACTATGCATTTTTTGTTTTAAAGATAAAGTCTAAAAGAGTAACAGAGGGAGGGAAGTGAACTAGGGTAAAAATTGAAAAGCCCAACACCATTCACCAGATTGTACCATCATTTCTCACAAGGAACCAGACTGAATCAATTTATCCTCCACTTCTGCTTGAGCCCCAGGGCCCAGATGCAGCACTGCGCCATTTCCTTCAGTGAAGCTAAACTGATTTAGGGCAGCTAAGGATCTAGCCATAAGTGACTTTAACTACCTGAAATGTTTATTAATGTGTCCTTTCACCATCTCATACACATTTCATAGTAAAAAGAAAAGGAGTACTTGTGGCACCTTAGAGACTAACCAATTTATTTGAGCATGAGCTTTCGTGAGCTACAGCTCACTTCATCGGATGCATACCGTGGAAACTGCAGCAGACTTTATATACACACAGAGAATATGAAACAATACCTCCTCCCACCCCACTGTCCTGCTGGTAATAGCTTATCTAAAGTGATCATCAGGTGATCTCCCAAAGGTGAGAGAACCTGGATTTGTGCAGGAAATGGCCCAACTTGATTATCATGCACATTGTGTAAAGAGTTGTCACTTTGGATGGGCTATCACCAGCAGGAGAGTGAATTTGTGTGGGGGGGTGGAGGGTGAGAAAACCTGGATTTGTGCTGGAAATGGCCCAACCTGATGATCACTTTAGATAAGCTATTACCAGCAGGACAGTGGGGTGGGAGGAGGTATTGTTTCATATTCTCTGTGTGTATATAAAGTCTGCTGCAGTTTCCACGGTATGCATCCGATGAAGTGAGCTGTAGCTCACGAAAGAAAGCTCATGCTCAAATAAATTGGTTAGTCTCTAAGGTGCCACAAGTACTCCTTTTCTTTTTGCGAATACAGACTAACACAGCTGTTACTCTGAAACATTTCATAGTGGTATCTGTTAGGATCACTTTGGATAAGCTATTACCAGCAGGAGAGTGAGTTTGTGTGTGTGGTTTTTGGAGGGGGGTGAGGGAGTGAGAGAACCTGGATTTGTGCAGGAAATGGCCCACCTTGATTATCATACACATTGCGAAGAGAGTGGTCACTTTGGATGGGCTATTACCAGCAGGAGAGTGAGTTTGTGTGTGTGTGTGGGGGGGGGGGGAGGGTGAGAAAACCTGGATTTGTGCTGGAAATGGCCCAGCTTGATGATCACTTTAGATAAGCTATTACCAGCAGGACTGTGGGGTGGGAGGAGGTACTGTTTCATGGTCTCTGTGTGTATATAATGTCTTCTGCAGTTTCCATGGTATGCATCTGATGAAGTGAGCTGTAGCTCACGAAAGCTCATGCTCAAATAAATTGGTTAGTCTCTAAGGTGCCACAAGTACTCCTTTTCTTTTTGCGAATACAGACTAACACGGCTGTTACTCTGAAACCTGTTAGGATATAGATATTCAGGCCTGTCTGTAAAGGCCTGTACTTTAAGAATTTAGGTGTATTCTTATCACTTGGCTAGTTAGAGGTATAAAAGAAAGAATCAAAATCACTGTCTGCCAGTGTAAGGTCCTTCTCTTACTGTGACAGTCTGAGGCCCTGTTCTTAGGCTAAGGCCTTTGGCTAAGCGACAGAGGCAGCCATAAGCTGGGAAGCGACCGGTCACATCCTCACATTCCAAAGTAGTCACATTGAAAGAAGGTGCTATTGGGCTGTTAGGAATACAATCCTGTCCTGATAGTGCCTATCACCTCCAGAGAAAGGGAAGTGCCTAGAAGATGTAAAAGGAAATTGAGGTTGATAGTTTTCTGTCTGGTAAGAACTCACTTATCAATAGACACAGCTGGGAAACTCTTATGTCTTTATAGATGTAGTTGTGAAATCCTCACTTCTGTATTGTTTTGTCATTATAGTTCCCACTTTGCTATTGTTTATTGGCATGGTCTCTGTCTGGTTCTGTGATTGTTTCTGTCTGCTGTATAATTAATTTTGCTGGGTGTAAACTAATTAAGGTGGTGGGATATAATTGGTTAGCTAATCATGTTACAATATGTTAGGATTGGTTAGTTAAATTTCAGTAGAATGATTGGTTAAGGTATAGCTAAGAATATTACTATATAAATTAGGGGCAAACAGGAAGTAAATTGGGATTCGAAAATAAGGAAAAAGGAACTTGTATTTAAGTTTGCTGGAAGTTCACCCCAATAAACATCGAATTGTTTGCACCTTCGGACTTCGGGTATTGTTGCTCTCTGTTCATGCGAGAAGGACCAGGGAAGTGGAAGAGTGACGTAATAAGCTCTCTAACAGTATCTAAGTGCCACTTTAGAAAGTCATTCATAGTGCAGTGAAAGCAGGAAATAACTTTGATAAAATCTTATATGTATTACAGTTTTCTGTACATAAAATCGATCCTCTCAATCAATGGGCACTGACTGATTCACCAAATGGAAAGTAAAAAAAAAAATTCTCATCTCCTAAAATGAGGTGTACGATGTAGTAAATAAAGTGTGTTCTTTTCCCTAAAACGTATGCCTGATTCAGCAAAGTACTTAATCACATGCCTAACAAAAGGTGTGAATTACGTTATTGGCTTCAGTCGGACAACTAATGTTAAAATTAGACACATATTTAAGGATCTTCCTGAAGCCAGGTTATAACTGTGTTATTACACATTTTGGACCGAATGCAGATGTGGGGGAAATGGTTGCAACTACAATGAAGTTGGACCTGATTCCACCAGGACTGCCTTTGGCCCTTTATGGTTAAAGTCTTACTAAGTGATTCAGATGTCAATGGTGCTATCCCCCTTCCATACCCACTTTAGGATCTGGTCTTTCAGGTACATCTCCTCTGAAACAATCATCATCATCAGACACATTTAATAGCAACTTCCCTTAGTCCATGCTGTACAGCGGTGTCACATACTGTGCAGAATGCACAGAGATCCTTCTACATTGCAAAGGGGCTGTATTGTAATATCCCATCAGATTTCTCCATGCACCTGAATCTCATTTTCAGTGCACCAAAAGTTCTTTCAATTATAGACTGAACACACAATGTGCTGCATTATAATGACATTCCTCTGGAGTTTGGGGACTCGGAATGAGAGGCTTTAGTGACTTCAGTGGGGCCTTAAGGGAGATAAGCTCTCTCAGCTACAAACGGAAAAATCTGATTTCACTTTCAGTAAAATTTGCCCTGACAGGCAAAATTCTGCTCTTGGTTGCACCAATTTAAACCCAGAATAATTACATTGATTTAAGAAGAGTTATTCTGGATTTACACTGATAAAACTGGGCAAAGGATTTATCCCACAGAGCTGTAATACAAGGTCTTATAATTCTAACAATACCGTTAGGAACAAAAGACAAAATTTGTTCTATTTTTGACAGTATAAAACCTTGCTCCTAGTTACGTAGCTGACTTTTTGTTTTAAATGGCTATTGCTGCAGTGATAGCAGTAGGCCTCCAAATATGGGAGTCTCTCACTTTCCTGTACTCTGCACTGGGTCTGAAAAGACAATGACAGATGAAAGCCGACACTGAGATTGGAACAGTGGTAGCTTGTGACTTTTTTGACAGGTAAGGCACAAATCACAAAAAAGTGATGGCCCCAGGTATAATATAATAGCTACTAAAAGCTCACCTTATTTATAGTGAAGAAGCAGCAGGCAGCCCTGGGAGTTGGAGCCACCACTGTGGTGCAGCTATTACCCAGGCCGGAGTGAGGGGCAGAGCATGAGGCAGGCCTGGGGCTTGGCAGAGGATCTTCTTGCATATGCACATGGCCCACCCCATGAGAAAGGGTGCTCGAGAGGTGTAGTGTGTTGCTCCCCATCCCTGTCCCCTGCCAACCTCCTGCAGCCCTGACTTACCCGCTACAATCCTGTTGCGGTATCTCCAACAAGTGGTTACCACAGCAATGCCCTTACATAGTGACTCCTATGAGCGGTAAATTGCCCTGGTAACAAGGCACTATTAGCTATACCAAGATTTGAACCTCATGCAGCACTACGTTCTTCAAACTTTCTGGCATTGTGCTTCACAACTAAGAGACTGAGTTGTGACATTTAAATCAAACCACAATTTGCACTTAAATCTGTATATATTTATCAGTTGAATTAAAAAACGATGTGCAAAATGTATTTTGTAGATTTTGGCAAGGTTTGTTTTGGTTGTGCCTCACTTGCCTGGGCTGACGAGTTGCCAGCGTATGGGAACATCAGACTAAAACTTCAGGCTATGGGAACATAATATAGATGGGATCCAAGACAGCTGCCTGAAGTAGGCAGGCTGACAGTTGTCCCTCCGGGTCGTCCCTCCCACAACTATGTGATAAGAAAATACAAAAGTGGGTTGGAGAAAGAGGAATTACGTGGGGCATAATGGGGGAGAAGATCTGCTTGGATTGGGTAGCTGAACTGAGGGCAGGCAAAAGCCCACCTTTTTTCAGAATTGTTGTAAAGGAGGTTTATATCTGGATTGCTGATAAGGGTGAGAATAGGCCACAGAGCTTTTGTTTCTTAAAATAAATAAATAAGGGAAGAAAAGTAGTTTGTTACTACAGCTGGTTGGAAAATTTACTTTATTTTCTGGTAACATTTTTGAGGAAAGTTTTCAGGTTTTTGCCAAAAAACACCTAAATCAATCTTTCTTTTTTTTTTTTTAAGTTTTCACTTTTCAAGCAAACCACTTCACAGTTTTGGTGAAAAGAGAAATGTTCATGAGAAAACTGCCATTTCATCCCAAAAAAATGCTGATACAAAATTGTGGTCAGATCTGTTTATGACTCTGAACATGAGTATGAAAAGAGGAACTATGTTCCTAAATTATCATGTTCATCTACTCTTTATTCCTCATCTGAAGCCATAATCCTCTGATTGTGACAGCTATAAGCATTTCCACAGGAGTGAATCACAGTTGCCAGCTCTCACGTGGTAAATAAGCACCCCAACTTTCACAATAAGCCAAAAATCAAGCTAATGCCATTTCAAAACAAGGCCAAAACAAGCCAATCCCTAAGAACCCTAATACTCTACGTAACTAGATCCCCCCGGTGTGCAGTCTGGGGACTGTGGTGGGCCTTGACTGTGCATGCCTGACTCTCTCTCCCCCTTGCTCTTGCTTGCTCCCTTGCCCCTGCTTGCACGGAGCCGATCAAAAAAAAAAAAAAAAAAAAAGAACAAACAAGCTACAACAAGCAATCTACAAGCCAAACAAGCAACAAGCTACAAGCCAAAAACTAGCCAACAAGGAACTCACAAGCCAATTAAGGCAAAAACAAGCCCAATTTCTGTGTTTTTTTCATGGGTTCAGCATGTCTGGAGTGAATACTGATATAACAAGGGCCCCAATCCTGCAAAAGTGGTGTTTCATGCTGACATACCTCGTGCCAGCTCATGCCAAGGCCCCAATGAACACTGAAAAATGCATAGCTGGAAACCAGTCTGTCTTAGCTATGTTTTAGTATTGTTAAAATAAATCTGAGTGTTGTAAGAATGTATTTAAAATTTAGTCTTTATTAAATACTTGCAGGGTGCTACACATATTAATCTTACTTGTAATATCTGTATTCCATGTTATAAGGTAATATTTAAGTGTTTGCTCTGTAACTATAAAAATGTTTGCTAAAACTATAAACCCCCACATTCAGAAGAGTATCATTACCAAGTGTGAAATACTAGTTTACCATAAGAGGTGCTATCTCCTGCCCAACAAAAGAAGGTCTATATACACCAGACAAGCCATTGTGGAATGTCAGTGGATAAAAGACTTTGAAGAGACCCACTTATGAAGAGGGGACATGCACAGGGCCTTGTCCTATCACAGCTTGAACAATGGGGGAAGGAAATAAAAATCCTTGTCAAGGAGGAATTGTTGTCACTATGCTGCTTGGAATTTGGAGAGGGTGATAATTCTAAGCATAAGCAAGGGATCCCCAAGCTGCTTAGTTTGGCTTAGCCCTAAAGGACAAATAGAGCTTGCCTATTACAGCAGCGTCTATTATGTCTTTGAAACCTAAGACTGTAGCTCTTTCATGGGTATATGTTTACCTGCTTTAACCTTGTAAATAACTCTAATTTATTTTTACTAGTTAATACATCTTTAGTTAGTTTATTACAGGACTGGCTATGAGCATTGTCTTTGGTAAGAGATCTAAGATATAATTGACCTGGGGTAAGTGACTTGTCCTTTGGGATCAGGAGTAACCGGAATATTGATGCGATTTTTGGTGTAAGGACTATCCATCACAAAGGCAGGCTTGCCTGGGTGGCAAGATTGGAGTGCCCAAGGGAACTGTCTGTAACTCAATATTAAGGTTGTTATAGTGCTTTAGGAGTTCATACTTGGTTGGTGAAATCTAATTATAGACCATACAACCGGTTTGGGGTTTGTGTTCTGTTCCTTGACAGTCTGCCCTGTGGTTGACTCGTGAGCTACTCTAGACAACTTGACATGGCGGTTAATTAATTTCAGCCTCTTTCATAAATTCATAGATTTTAAGGCCAGGTGGGACCATTAGATCAGCACAGGCCATAGAATTTCACTCAGTTAGTCCTGTATTGACCCCTGTAACTTCTGCTTGACTAAAGCATACCTTCCAGAGAGGCATCCAGTCTTGATCTGAAGACTTCAAGGGATGGGGAACCCACCACTTCCATTGATAGTTTGTTCCATGGTTAATCATCAATTGCCAAGAGGTACCTAGCACCTTACAGGCATGGAAAGAACAGCAGGTACAGGTGAACTATCAGAACCAAAGGTCCTAAGGCCATCAATATCTCAGCCATAGAAAAGTCACTTTCTCCATTAAGGTCCATAAAAGATGAAAAATCCTGATGGTCCCTCATCTGATGTGAGTATATAAGCATTCACAGCTCCCCTCCCCCTAAAGAATCCAGTGATAGCTGTTTTCTGTAAAAAGGGAGAGGGTATTGAAAAACGTACTTCCTTCTGTTTTACATGTCTCTTAAAGTGCAGAAGAAAAATCACAGCCATAGCCACATGCACATTTGCTGGCTCCACTCCTCCTTTTTATCATTCACATGGATTGACCTGCATTAATTTAGGATTAAGCAGTGAGCTGCTGTATTAGACGATCCCTAGATATTATACATTATCTCAGGCAAACAATTCAGAGGCTGTTCTCTACAATACCAGTCCAGAGAAGGCTAAGGATCTATGAACTTTATGCTCCAGATTCTGGAGGACTTCACTTTAGGACCTAATTTTGGAGGTCAGGTTGGCATGGGATGGATTCCAGTACCCTTTATTCACAGTAACTCCTTAATACACAAACAGTGCCATTGACTTTTATGAGACCACTCTTGGTGCAAGGTACTATTCAAGCAGAGTAAGGGTATCACAATCTGACCCTTAGCAATGATACCAAATTATTTGATTTAAATAGGAGTAGCAGATAGGGCTGCCTCTGTCCCTATTGTTTAATGCCATTCATTTTTGAATGAACCTGTTGCCCTTTGGTTTTGTGCCAGTTTATTTGGGATTACAATCAGTCCATATGGACCGAAAGCCTCCCCTCTTTGCAGATTATTTTTTGGCTATTATTTTTTCATCTAATGCAGCCCTATTCATCCATCAAATTCTCTACAAACAGCCAAGGGAGTGCTTAGCTCTTAAATCAAACTGCAAAATATCCCAGCAACGCACTGGCCATATAAATAAAAGAGAAGCTACCTGATGACTTTCAGATGAAACTCTTCCCCAACAGACTTTTTGGTACTTAGATGAGGAAGTACTCGCAGTTGAAAAGACATCTATGCTGTGGGATAGGATTAATCTATTAATGATGTATACTCCCTTACACTCACTCCTGCTATGTCCTTTTATAGTGCTGCCAATTCTTTTTCCACTTAACATCTGGGGAAAAAAGAAGACAGATCATATGTATAAAACTTCCTATGGAAAGGTAAAAAGCACCAAACACGTCCAAGAAAAATGCAACTAAATGAAGATAAGAGGTGGCTTGAGACTTCTTCATTTAAAAGATTTGTCATCTAGCCGCTTCACTGAGATGTATTTGGGGATGACAGCATTATATTACATTCCTGGATTTCAGGCACAATATGGCCTGCCATTGAAGAATATATGACTTGTCCCATCTACTTGAGTACTGTATCTACATGCCTAAAAATAGAACTAACCTCAATGTCAAGAATGAAACTGGTCATCATAACTGCTGTACAAAAGTGGCACAAAACTAGGAAGCTTTTAAACATTTCCCACATGATTATACAATCAGTCTCAATAGATGATTTTGACCTACCCAGACTTATTAGCTACATGATCTTATTGTAATAACCCTCCTCATCGGTCCCATCCCTGATGTTTTGTTATGCCGACACACTGCATCACATACAAAATTAGATTTAAGTTCTTTGGGGAAAGGACCATGAGAAGGAATTAGCAGGGACTGAGAATATTAATAATAATATATTAATAACATTGTACAGTTTGCACCAGGGGAGAACAACATTAGACAGTCCAGGTTACTAAGGGGTCTAAAATATACATTCATGAATATATTCATTTTCACCCCTTCAGTAATGTTATACGAAACACATATTTGTTTATGTACCACCAACTACAAATAGGAGCTTTAATCTCTCTCTTGAGCCACATTCCATCATATGGAGAGACACATTTCGGCATCATCTTAAAGATCTAAATATTTTATCTCTAGCTTTTATAACACTTGTGGCCAGATTGACTAGGGGCACAGAGAGTTATAAATTATACCTGTGTATCCCTGTGAGATGCCGTGCCTCTTAGTTCCTTCTGCACACTTCCTGTGCAGCCTGAGACGCTTTAACTTTACAACCAGAGAAGGCATTGTCTTGATCGAGGCTGCTGAGAGAACTGCGTCCCACAGCTGGGTTGGTCATGCCCCCTTCCTTGGCAGAGGTGTCTAATTTTTGGTGCAAACCATGTCCAGTTTGGGTGTCTGCATTTTTTAAAAGGATGTTGAAAAACTGGAGCGGCAGCAGAAAAGAGCCACAAAAATTAGCCAACCACATTATGCTTTAGTCAGATACAAGTGAATGGGCTCAATACAGGGATAAACTGAGTGAAATTTAATGGCTTGTGTTATACAGGAGGTCAGACTGGATGATCTAATGATCCATTCTGGCCTTAAACTCTATCATTCTAAAAGTTCGGGTCCCTTACCACTGCCTTGGTGGAGCCTGCAACTGATTTTTGCCAATACAATTTTTTCTCGCTGTGGAATTTTTGCCACTCGTGCCCTGTGCCAGGATTTCTGCCAGTGGGGAGAAATATTGGGTACTGAATCCATGTGAGGCCTTTAAAAAAACATCAGACCATTAGTCAGCCTTAGCATTAAAAAGTCAGGGATGGCATCAGTATGGACACTCACAGCAAAAGTTATGTCCTTGTATGAAAACATGGCATGTGAATGAACCAATACAACACATAGATAACATTGATCATGGGCTAGATTGTATGTTTGTGAAAAGGAGCTTTGGGAGAAAAAGAGTTCACTGGGCCCCATATTCCTGTCCCACTTCCCCCACCACTGTGCATGTACAAAGCACAACTGTAGTCCCTGAGCATCTCTGAGCCCAGGGATTTCTTCCTTTAACCTCCCCAAAGGAGATGGGGAGGGACAGGGAGGCAATGGGTTATTCCCCGAGGGACAGTACAGCTCCACACCTACACCAAACATGGACCAGTGTATTAATAACACAATCCAGCCCTTTAATATTGACCCTCAGTTGCAAAGAATACCTGAAAGGTTCCTCTGTTTATTGTGTTCCAATGGCCAAAGCTAAGGAACCTCTCTATGAGCATAATCCGATGCCCAAAATATTTCCACTGAAGTCAAGGCTTTCAATCTTGAGTCTGGGGCATTATCTGGTCTTCAATTAGATACCTGAACATGAGGTCAGATTCTCAGCTAGTGTAAGTCGGCACAACTCCATCAATATAACAGGGATTACACATAGAATATTATATGGGGGACAGAGAGACACGGGGGGTGGGCACTGTATTTATATTTAAATACATTAGGTAAATTTTGTATCTCTCAGCTTTGGCAGCATCCCATTAGGTTGGCCTGTTCAATATCTGTAGCTAACTATTGACTTTTTTCAATGAAATAGATGGTCATATATATGGAACAGAGGTCAACAGATGAAAAAAGAATGCAACTGAGGAAGCTGCAGTTAAATCAATGTTTGTTTAAATTCCTTAGGACATAGGATGCAGCCAGCCAGATTACTTTATGACTGCTTTCCTTGCAATTTAGGGATGTATGCAAACTTTCACACACACATACCCATTCTTCCAAAGGTGATTTCTCCATCAGAACATTGTTGAGTTAATTCACTTAAGGCCCTTATGCAGGAACATTGAAGTCAATGAGTGTTTTGCCATTGACCCAATGAAAGCAGGATTAGTCCGGAAGCCAAAAATACTCTCTTTTATCTCTTTGGGTCGATCAGCATCCTCTGTCAATTCCTGGAGGTTAAAAGTTGTCCCTTGATTTGCCTGAGTAGGCCAGCCCTTCAACTATGTAGAGTTGTTACTATTTCTCTACCATAAAAGAGTCCTCATCTTATGATCTGTTACAGAACATTAGCTCCTGATACTTGCCTATGCAATATGCTGTAAATAAGGACAGTACTTCTACGTTAAATCTGCTAAAACCCAGTTACAGACCTTCAAAAATATGAGGCTCCAGTCCTACAAAGAGTTTCTCAGGTGCTTAACTTCATGCTCTGTGATAGCTCCCTTGATTTCAATGCGACCACACACAGTGCATAAAGTTAATTATGTACATATATTTACTGGATTGGAGCCTGCATCGCTATTAGGGATAAGACCAGATTCTTTCTCAATTCCTCAGCTTCACAAACACTCCTCAAGAGAAGCAGTTCTTGCCACACTAACAAGTGACATTCATGTGCAATGCTGCATCTCCTGTTTCTCTCCATTCCAGACCCCTCAATGAAGCAACCTGACAAACAATATGTACACGTCAAGTCAGTCAACTGAAAAAAAATTAATTTGCAAAAATCAATTCAATTTCTTTTCACATGATATTAATGGTAGAATCATAGTTTAATGGCTTTTTCAAAGGGCAAAATTGCTGTTTAATTCGGCTGCATTTTTTGGACTTCAGCACCTATTGTAGTCCCCAGAATACCAGCCAGGAAAGCTGTGCAGGGGATCCACATCCAGGCCCTGTGTTAGGGGCTGGATTTCACTTCCTCAGCCACTGTGCACTCTCCTCAAGGAGCCCAAATATTCTGACTTTGTGAAGGATGAATGGATTTCATCCACAACCGATTTTCACCCACAACAGCGGAAACTATTTAAGCACGACTCTAACTTTACTCAACTGTTGCAAATAATTTCTAATACATGCACATGCAGTATGCACAATTAATTCCACACCCTGCAATAATAGGTACAGATTGGGCTAAAATTGTAACACATTTATCATATTCTAAAGAAAGTTGTGTGGTATGCCAAGACAAGTTTACCATTACAGCCTCAATGAACAAAGAATATCAGGTTATGATGTTATGGAAATTTATCCAGGATCAAAGTTCACTGAAGATTGCATAGTATGCTGTTCTTTAAATTCTGCTTAGGACCGGAGACAATTGTTGCATAGAATCAAAGTATAATGCCCCATCACTGGAGCTTTCACTGGATTTACAGTTTGCTTTCGCCGACATTTTCTGGCAAATGGCAAACTCATTGATTTTGCCAAATTGTTAACAATGTTTATATGCATGTTCACTTCCACACTTCCCACACTGCTGTCAGTTGCAAGGTTTTGGTACCCTCCCTTGCATTGTTAGGTTTCCTCATGTCATTTTCTTTCATGCCAGTCTTTCTTATTCTGTCTCAAGTATGGTTTCTTGACTTTCCTCTTTACTTAAAGTCTGCACCTACAATTTTGCCGGCTCTGTAGCTTTTTGGATTTTTGTAAGTATTTCTAGAGTTTTCTCATAGACTTTGCGCAAAGTCTCACATACTTTTCTATTGCTTCAGACCACCACTAGCCCGTCTTCAATCAGGGAATCACTTCAATGGCCAAAACTGAAAGGCTGGCTCTTTAACGTCAAGAATGTAACATAATCATCAATATTTTCTTGTGTCTTTTGTGCTTTCGTGTGAAGGAGGAATCTTTCATAGGTTTCATTCTTTCTGGGAACACTAGCTTCAAACTCTGCACATACCCTAGAAACTTTAAAAGCATCTAGGGCTTCTGCACTAGTTACAATTAAAAATAATTAATAATTTATAGGGCCAGAAGGGACCATTGTGATCATCTAATCTGACCTCTTGTATAGCACAGGCCATAAAACTTCCCTAAAAATAATTTCTAGAGCATATATTTTAGAAAAACATCCAATCTCGATTTAAAAATTGTCAGTGATTGGGAATCCATCATGACCCATGGTAAACTATTCCAATGGTTAATTACTCTCACCATTAAAAATGGACACCTTATTTCCAGTCTGAATTTGTCTAGCTTCAACCTGCAGAGTCACATACAACAAGAAATGCAAGAAAAGCAAATGGTGTTTGAAAGGCTTTCTTGATTCCTTCACATTTTCCCGATAAGTTAATTCTGGTGTTGGATTCAGATCATCTATCCTTGTGGCCTTTGGATGTGTTGTTCAGGTGTCTGGAACTGCTATAAAATCTTCTTGGTGACTCTCAGATCCATCTACTCATGGTACCATGTGTTATTCTTTGCCTTACTAAGATACGAAGAGCTTGTATTTAATAATTAATTTTAATTAAGCATTATATAATATAACAAATGCCTACTGCAAGCTATACCCTGCCAAAGTCTATTCTGATCTTCCCATTGCAGTTCAGAACCCCACCTTCTCAAATGGAGAATGATAATCAATCTTTGCAGCCACATCTCACAGCCTTACCTAACAATTACAACTGTTTCAGACCAGCGGATTTTGGGGAGTTTTAACGCAATTTAACCCAGGGCAGACTCATTGCCAGAAGGATGCTATTGGACATGGCATTATCCCACCAGCTATTTGCAGGAACAAAGGTGGTCTCGAGAGGTGACAAAGGTCAGAGAACAGGTGGTTGAAACTCGTAATTTCTATTCCACAGCTAAGTCTGACATTTGGGCAAAAATATATTACAAATAAACATCAATTTCCCACAAAAGGAAATGTCCAAAATACATTCATTTTGGGGTCACATAAAATGTTTTGATTTTTGACTTTAACTAGTTTTCATTTCATTTTACTTTATATTTTATAATTTATAACATAATAAAAATACAACAAATCCCTAAAAAGTAATAATTTTGAAATTAAAAATCAAAACATTCTATTCTCATCAGGTTGAAATGGAAAGTTTTGGTCATGCCAAAGGCTTAATTTTAATTTTTTTAAAACAAAATTTCATTGAAATGGACACATTTCTGCAGGATGTTTCAATCTTGAAAATTTGGCATTTTCTGACAGAAAAACTTTCTGGCTACCTTCACCTGGTTCTCTCCAGAGCAAGCAAGTCCATCATCAGTGCAGTGTCTTGTACTGCTGGAGGTGTTCTATCCAGAAGAGCAAACCTCAGGCTTACTCTTATTATGGGGACCAAATTTTTAGGCTGGCTCATGCAAAATGACCCACCAAGATTCTCAGCCATCAAGACCTCTGAACCCTCCTCATGAAGATCCAGCAAAGGAAGAAGAGATGAGAATAGAGGAGGAGACACCATCATCCTCTTCTTCCATAGATGAGGCAACTATGTCCACTCCGCCATTCTATGCAGATGATTTCAAGGTCTTTCAGGACTTCGTGAAGCACAGATTCATTTGGAGGAAGTCCAGGAACAACAGCACTCCTTGGTGGACATCCTGCATACCTCACTCAGGGCAAAGTAGTGTTGCCTATCAATTGGGCTCTACTGTCACCAGCCAATACAGTTTGGCAGATTACGGCTACCATCCTACCCACTTTAAAGAGGTCTGATAAAAAGTATCATGTCCCAGCCAAGGGTTCAGAGTACCTGTTCTCCCACCAAACTCTTAACTCACTGGTCATCAGTGCCACCAATGGGGAAAATAGGCACTATCACTTTAAATTAACACCATCTGACAAAGAGCTTAAATGGCTGGCCCTTGTAGGACATCCAACTGAAGGTCTTTTATCCCAAGCCTCACTCTTCAAGGGAATGGGCCAGCCTCCATACTCTGGATGTAAGAAGACGTCTGGTCTTCCACCTGCACAGAACTAAGCCCCTGAATTTTCCCCACAGGTTCTTCATCTCCTTTGTTGAGAGGATTATGGGTCACTCTATTTCTATTTCTATTTCTGGGTTTGGGGTTATATTCTGGCATGTTACAATTCCTCTGGAGTATCACCCCCCCCACAGTGAATGCTCACTGCACCTAGGACTCAATCCAGATCCATACCCTTCCTTAGAAAGGTACCCACCAAGGACATTGGTAACACAGCCACCTGGTCCTCCGTTCACACTTTCTCACAGCATTGATCTTAATACATACCTCCAGAATAGATGTGGCCTGCACTGAAGCTGTTCTACACTCTGTACTAAATCTGTTTCCTCAGCACCCTCTGCTTCATTAAAGTACTGCTTGGGAATCTCCTCAGATGTAGCCTCCACAGGGACAATAACTCAAAGGAAGAAGTGAAGTTACTTATCTTGTAGAGTAACTGGGGTTCTACAAGATGTTTTGGCCCTACAGGTGCTCCACCACCCACCCTCCTTTCCCTTCTGCTTTGGAAACCTATGATGGTCTGAAGTTGAGAGGGAATTGCAGTGACATGTGGCATGAGCAGGCATATGGTGTGGGTATGGACCCACGGATGCTACTAACAAAAATGTCTCCGATCAGCGGTGCATGGACACATGCAAATCCATGCATGGAGCACCCATAACAATAAACCCTCTTAACGAACTCTACTTACCTTACAAAGCAAATGACCTCTCCTAATTTCTAGGAATTTTGCTACTCGGATGACCATTCCCATGCAGAGTCATTGTTAAGATGTATCTGCGCTAAGCAAACAAAGAGCACATCACATTGTTATATATATATATATATATATATATATATAATGGAATTTTAAATATAGGGTTTACTCGACTGGATGGTGTGGATAAGTAACATTTGCTATCAACTATAAGATACACTAAGGAATAAGCAATCTTTCTTGAGATATTCTGGATAACCTAAAAATCAAAAGTATAATGTCAATGCAAATTATTCAGCGTAAACAGGGAAACAAACCTATTCCCTTGGAAAATGCAATTTAGTCTACTGTAACCAGGGCTTTCCAAGAGATAAATGTTTCAAAATGATTAATATGTGTGATGGAAAATTATACTGGTAATTTGTGTAGAGCACAGAGAATGTTAAGAATAATGTAATTCTGTTCAGAAGGATTTTTTTTTCATAAAGGAGAACGGTAGATTATGACATCTGGTTAAGCCTTTACATATTTTAATGTGAAGCAATATATTCAAATTCCACACTTTGCTTTAAAATGAATAAATTTGTACCCCCAGGTTTGTAAATCCTAAAGGTGATGATTTAAGTGAAAAAGTGACATTTTGGTATAGGGTGAAGAAGATTCTGAGTTCTTAAAATTTCCTTGGTCACTAAAAAACCTGCCAAAGTTGCTAAAAGCCTAGAGAAAGATTTTCAAGAGTTCCCTGTTTTGAGGGAAAACATTGCTAACTCTAAACCTTTCATACTCAGGTAATGTATAGAGGACATTGCATATAATCATATTTTATTGAATACATAACTAAACCAAAACAAACGTCGCCAGAAAGGCACATAGACACATTCAGTCATAGTCAATGAAGAGTGTCTCTTCTGCATCTGGAAAGCTGACCTGGGCCTTTAGATTTTTTTCTTTTTTATGAGCAAAAGAATTATTGCATCAGACATTGAAGGCTGATTGTCTATGAAGCATACCTTCTGATCTGAGTTAATTAGTTACAGTACATATTTGTTAAAGAGAAGGAAGATACCCTTTGCAAAGAACTTAACATTAACAAATAATAAGGTAATGGGGCTACAGAGTTTTTCTTTCAAATCATTGTTTTCCCTTAATATTTAATGATACAAATATAAATTCAAAAGAGGATGCATACAGCATAATTATTCCCAACACAAGAGACATAACAATAAAACTGCACAATCCAAATGCTCTGTGCAGAGCAGTGTTCCCATTTATATGTCTTTGTTTCAATATATTGGCTGGATGGGAAGATTTCTCTAAAGACAGATGTGATTAATTTGAACAAAAGTATTGTTAAGCTTACAATGAACAAAGGTATTAGCAATGTCTCAAAAAGCAAGCCTTGCAAAATTAAACTTAACCTTGTGGTTAGAATGTGCTGTAACCAAATAATACTTTGTGTTGACTCCTATGTACTTATCAAACCCACATTAATCACATTTAAAACCCAATTGGCTATAGAAAATAAAAATGCCTAACTTATAAGATTAACTAACAATTGGCTACAAGAAAATAAGTATGCATTAGTTATAAGCCACGCTAACCACACTAACAATTTGGCACACCCTAATTGATTGGTCTGTTTTAAAACACGGCTGACAAATAAAATAAAAAGTGCAAAGACACAAGCTAAGTGTGTGTGTTTTGGTCATAAAAAATACCTGACCCACATCCCCTAAACCAAAGGAACGTGCACTTTTCAGCTGTCTGTACCTGGCCAGTGCAAAAAATGGCCAACTGAAGGGTAATGTATTTTCAAACAAATGCAGGGTAAGGTTATAAAGTAAAAAAATCTGGTTGCTCAAGCTAAATTAATCTTAGTTGTAGCAATACTGCAGTGTAAAACCAGTGGTAGGTAACTGGTAAATGATAGCATTACATATGCTTGTCTTCAGGGTCTTCAGTATAACCTGCCATGTATGGTGTATGTAAGGTTGTTGTTCATTAGCTCCTTAATGGTTGGTAACGTTAGAAGTGCTTGTGCTTGTTTTCAGTATAACCTGCCATTTATACTAATTCTTATTCAATGCTAGTCTTTACTCTTTCTTTTCTTATTTTGTCTGTGTTGTCTTTATAGTCAAAAATCATAAAAAGCCTTTTTAAAGGAATAATTAGTCATTCTTATTTATCTTATACGGGCACTACTCAACCTCATTACATCTGTGTTGGGTGGTGGGAAGTAGAATCATAGATTATCAGGGTTGTAAGGGACCTCAGGAGGTGTCATCTCAAAGCAGGACCAATCCCCAACTAAATCAAGTAGTGACCACCTAGGGCTAAATTAGGGCCTTAAGGCATGTCTCCTTCTTCCTTCATCTCCCCAGCAGACAGTGATGGATTAGGAAACAACATTCTCAGAGCGATGTCCGTATTTTATGGAACTCAGGAAGAACATCTGTATGTTAAGCTTAGTTTAAGTTGTGCCATAGCTATCTCCATGGTAGACTACATTATATATTATATAAATATAAATATTTATATAATATATAATTATAAACTATAATTTATAATTATATATTATATAAATATATAATTATAAATAATTATTTATAGCCTGTTCAATGTTACATTTTTTACTTTTAATTTTGTAGTCATTAGATTATATATATAGACACACACACACATCACATTCTATATTACCATCACTTACCTTTTGAGTTTCTTTTTAGTTTGAAAAATATGCACTATATATTTTACTTTAATTCCTATGGACTAGCTATTACCTAGCCTTGGCTTGCCTGCATATGGATGTAAAAGAGTAAGCCCTCCCTGTTGTAGGCCTACCTAGATCACTCATTCCAGGTCTGCTGTTTAGTATGGCCACAGCCTTGTCATTGCTACCTCCCCAGGAACAAGCATGCAGCGTGGACTCTGTGCCAGGCCAGGTTGACCAGTTGAAATGGCCAGGTATGATGTGTGAAAAGTAAGTTGAGCCTAGAAAATGAATGAAGTCATTTACTCATCCTTTCTCTCCTGAGGAACCAGGGTGGAACTGTTACTCTCTGAGTGGCAATGACTTGCTAGGGCTCCTGCTGGGGGAGGAGGGTGGGAGGGCCATAGATACATTCTGCTCAGAGCTGAGACTGAAGTTACAAATGTATATATCATTTGTATATTATCTTCTATTTTATGCCAACACAATCAACTGCTAATGGAAATTAAGTCATCGGAGAGGATTATGATTTCAACTGAGGGATAAACAGCACATGTAGATGGCTATTACCCTGTTTCAATGCAAATATCCTTATTAATAAAATAAAAGAGGAACACCAGAACAAAAAAAAAATCTTACATACACACACTGAAGAAAAATCAGATTCAGACATTCATCTACCCCAATTTAAACCTTTTTTTTTCCTCTAAATTCAGGGATATGTGGTCTGACTTTCCACTGCACCATCACATTAACCCTGACTCCTAGCTGGTTTTCTTCAGAAAAAAGTGAGGAGGTTATTGACCCCCTAGCACAGCAGGTCTTCTAGGAGGATAAGCCATTCAATGACACCAGCTAGCAGTTAGTGCCTGTATCTCTTCATTGATCACTACTGGAACAATTCCGTTTAAACTTAGCAGACCTCGTGGACTTCCCTGATATTCACATGGCAGTGTGCATTTCTGAAGTCCCATAGCTAGTTAAATATTTTGTGGATGGTCAAATAATGGAGAAGACAGGGCGCCTTTTAGAGGGTGCAGATGGAGATAGAGTTGTTACACCGAGGAAGGGAGTGGAAGCATGTCAGCTTCATGAGAGGTAACTCTTAGATGTTTTAGAGGTTGAGAAGAAGTTTCTTACATTTTGCATGGTTATCCAAACTGCAATATTCTGAGACTCACTTAAGGTTTTATATAATAGTCAGAATGATTTCTAGATAAACTGTTTAGTGTAGTTTTCAAAAATGCATCATCTGGGGTTTTTTTGGTTGGGGGGGGGACAGTTTATAAACTAGTTGTGCCCAGTTCTGCTTGCTACTCTTGCTGTGCACTGATTTTGTATAATCATGGCATATAGAAAGAAGTCTCTAGGCCAGCCCTTCAGCTTGTGTACATCATCATTCTCCACTGACTTCAGTCTGTAATTCCTTCACTTCGCTCTGACACCAACAAAGCTATACCAATTTACACCTGCCGAGGATCTGTCCTGCCGCTGAGTGAAAGTAACCTAAGGGATTAGGTCTAAATGCCAACTTCAGCATCCAATTAATAAACTGGGCCTTTTAAGCTTAAATTCCCAAGTTTGAGAATTGACAGTACTTTGCCCTAAAGCAAGTTCTCTTGCGCTGTAGCAAGAAGCATTACTGTGAAGCCACTAGGGTGGCCTAGAATTTATTTTAAAAAGAAAAGAAAATTTAATATTATTTCATCACCCTTTAATTTTGCACACTTCTCTTTTGACTGAATCTAGTACAGATGTGTACATTAATATTGGATCAAAAACTCTAAAAAAACTGTTTAATTTTCAAATTTTCCCTGCTCTTTCTCTAAACGTGGTCCCCATTAAATATTCCAGATTAAGTGGCTGATACTGACTATTGCCCTAATTAACTTGGATGTAAAATACTTGACATGATTTTTGGAGGCCATGAAATGTTTGAAGGCTCATCCTCAAACTGACATGTTTCAGTATTCAGGGATAGAAGAAGAAGAAGAAACTCCTAGGCAAGAGGCCAGCTATTGAGGACCAAATTCTGGAACTGGCATTAGCTAATTGGCTGAGCTGCAGACTGAGATGTTTCAGGAGAGCTGGAGGAGAATAGAATCCTCACCTCACCGGCTACTGTATATGTGGAGCGCTTCTCTGGCCACTGTTGTAACTCTGTGGCTGCAGTAGCTCCCATCTGAGGTCTGAGTACTGCAATCTGACAGGGGCTAGGCCTGTGGCTCCTGATTGATTAAGAACTAGATGCACCCTTTTATATTTTTAACCCATTTCCCTCCCCCATCCCATCCAGCTGTCAGTCTTATCCACTTGTTATGTCTTTTCAACTGTAAGTCTTTGTGGAAGCGTCTGTTATTTGCTGTATTTCTGTACAGTGCTGAGCACATAAACGCCCTGGCCTGGTTGGCCTCTAGGTTCTACCACAAGAATAAATGTTAAATAGGGTTAATACATTCACTTCTCGGGGGTTCCATAGCAGGTGGATCTCTGCAAGCATAGATCTATCCCAGCAAAACGGTGTGGCTCACTGGGAGTCCAAACGCCCTTCCCCTCAACCCCTCAAGCTTCCCAAATCCTGCCCTCTGTGTCTGCAGTGGAGCCATACTCATCTTACTGGGTCAGGATCCTGTGTGTCCGTGATGAACAGAGTGCAATTAAAGACCAGGGCTGCATCTGGCTGTCAGAGTGTATCATGTTTATCAAGATGTGTCCATGGCTTGTGACAGCTTCTGCTGGTGTGTTTGGGTACATGGACTGGTGAACGCTCATACGCTGCCCATTGGGAAACTTGGTGATTAGGCCGCATGTGCATCTAATAAAGAGCAAGAGATAATCAACAACATTGCACCAGCACAGAGGACTAGATGAGGGCTACAGACCAGTGACCTCTCACGGAGAGCATTCATTCTTTCAAGACTGATGGAATTTCTCCCTTCTCCAGGCAGACACACAAGGTAGGATAGGAAGGGCTTACAAAGATGGCATGTGTTCTGGCAAATCCTTTTAATACAGAATAAGAAAAGTTCTGGTTATCTGCATTAAAATGTGGAGTTACAGTTTATGTAAGGTTCAAAACAATATCCATAAATAGATAACTGACCTGAACCTCTCTTTATGTCCCCTGGTTTTACATTGATATAACTCCATTCAGTGGAGTTACTCCTAATTTACCCCAGTGTAAATATAAGGAGAATCATGTCTGACATATTTTACTATGCCCCATTACTTTTGCCCTTTTCAACATGATCACCCTGTGACTTCTTAAAAATGTCTGTGATAAAACAACAGCCCTAAATCTTCACAGAGCAGCACTCTTGGTGGGCAGATCAAGTTTCCTGGAGAAACCTGAGATAACAGCCCTGGTCCTCCCTTACACTGGGCCAGAACAATCTACTGTTTCCTCATATTTCTCTTTAAGGGGGCATTTGTTCTCCCTCACTGTCTTTCTTAGTTTGTTTTTATACATTGTAGTACTCCAGCATAATGTAAACATGGCAAAAAACCAACAGCAACAAAATCCAGAGATGATGCTGAGCATTGTAGTGCACTAACCTCTCAGGCTATTCTGGTGGCTAGAGGATCTTAAGAACTGTAGGAAGAAGAAAAATCATGTTACTGTTATGAGCTGGTGAAATCCTGGTTTGGGTTGAATTCAAACCCCGTTGAGAGTGATAGGTGTGAAACCCCTTGACTATCCTGTGCTGTAGTAAGAGTTCCTTGCTCACAGCTCAATCACAAGACCAGGCATTTATTATTAAGTGCAGGCTACTAGCTCATTTGGAGTGGTCCTTCTGGATGAACTCTATAATCATATTCCCCTTTGCACTCTGGTTTTCTTCTATCAGTGGGAGTGTATTCACCACATTCCATAGCGTTTAGAGAATTGAAGACCAGAAAGGACCACTGGATCACGTAGTCTGAACTCTTGTATACCACAAGACATTAAAGTTCACCCAGTGGCCCCAATAGAGAGTAACTTGTGTTGACTGAAGCATTTCAGATCTGAGGAGACTTAACGGTTGTGCTCCACAGGCAAAGAACAGGAGAGGACTGAGGTGCTACCAATACCTTTTCAATGGTCCTGATCTTTCAAAAAGCGCAAAGCCTAAATCTATAATATCCTTGATCAATCTTTCATCTTCTTTAGCGATTCCTTCCAAAGTTATGGTGGCTGTCATGAATCAAAAGATAAATATCCAGCTTGGAGAAATTAAATCTTTGGAACAGGAATATTGATAGATTTTATTTTCTTGTATGTATTCTTTTACTGATTGAGAGTAAGAGGTACGCTTTAGTTAGCTGTGTATTCTGCCATACTCTCTCCCTAGTGTGCAATGTGAGAGGGATGTCTTAATTTTGTTAATTCAATAACTGTAAGGAAGTAATTGTCATACCTTTGGTACCTAGCAAAGAGATTTGGTTGAAAATGGGAAAACTCTGCATTGTTGTTGAAGATCTGTTCCCATAAAAGTTAATGGTACTATCAAGACACCCATTGCCACAGTATCTGGAAGAACTTCACATATGCATGAAACACTATTGTTTCCCAGAAGTTAATTCATATACTCTGTTTCTCCCATGGCAACTGAACCAGATAGCCTGAAAGGACCAGAAAGAGATGATTTGGGGTTCAGTGAAAACACTAAGGCTAAATCCACAGCTTGCCTAACTCAGCATAATAAATTGATTAAAGCCAGTGACCTGGTCCTAATTGTCACAGGTAAACTATGGGAATCTGAGAATATGAAGCAGAGGGGCATTTAAGGAACACAGCATCCATGATCTTGGACAAATGGTTCTTGTAGTTTCTCACAAACCCAGCAGTGCTCTTGTCTACATGCAGGATAGTTCTATTCCAAAAAAGTACTCTGAAACCTTACACCTCTACCTCTGAGATTGGCCAACCAGGCCTCTTCAACAGGATGGAACAGTCCTGAGCGCAGCTTGGAGGAGGTGGTAATTAGGTGTATAGGAAATCCTGGGGATACTTTGTGTGATTTCACAACACAGAGAATAGCCAGTTAAGTGTGGTCCTTAATGAAGGTTTCACTACCTTTACCACCGAATATCACAGGAATTTTTAAAAACAGGAAAAAGACATATGTGGACTGACTAGCTGACTAGTTGCATGCCCACAAAGCTGCCATTGAAGTGACTGGGAGTGACATGAACATATCTGGTAGGATAAATAAGGCCCCTAGATTTTCTGCACACATCTGTCTTCCTCAGCTCTCTAGCTAATGCCTTCCCTCTATATGCCTCCCCCTGATAATTAGTTTAATTCACAGTTGCACTGCCCACAACATTTTCTCTCTATCAGTTCTACTGGTCCAATGCAAAATTGAAGTCACCCAGCCTCCAACAGACCTACTTAACACAACCAACTAGTCTGAATAGTGGAGCTATGCTTTTATGTGCTCCATTTATGTCACCACAAATCTTGGAAGCTGAGTTGGGTACATTGAGTTACATGTCAGCAGCCTGAAACTCATTTGAGAATAGGATTACTAGATCCTCACCTCAGTCCCCAGAAAAATCATGGAGCAGGTCCTCAAAGAATCAATCCTGAAGCACTTACATGAGAGGAAAGTGATCAGGAACAGTCAGCATGGATTCACCAAGGGAAGGTCATGCCTGACTAATCTAATTGCCTTCTATGATGAGATTACTGGTTCTGTGGATGAAGGGAAAGCAGTGGATGTATTGTATCTTGACTTTAGCAAAGCTTTTGACACGGTCTCCCACAGTATTCTTGTCAGCAAGTTAAAGAAGTATGGGCTGGATGAATGCACTATAAAGTGGGTAGAAAGTTGGCTAGATTGTCGGGTTCAATGGGTAGTGATCAATGGCTCCATGTCTAGTTGGCAGCCGGTGTCAAGTGGAGTGCCCCAGGGGTCGGTCCTCGGGCCGGTTTTGTTCAATATCTTCATAAATGATCTGGAGGATGGTGTGGATTGCACTCTCAGCAAATTTGCGGATGATACTAAACTGGGAGGAGTGGTAGATACACTGGAGGGCAGGGATAGGATACAGAGGGACCTAGACAAATTGGAGGATTGGGCCAAAAGAAATCTGATGAGGTTCAATAAGGATAAGTGCAGGGTCCTGCACTTAGGACGGAAGAACCCAATGCACCGCTACAGACTAGGGACCGAATGGCTAGGCAGCAGTTCTGCGGAAAAGGACCTAGGGGTGACAGTGGACGAGAAGCTGGATATGAGTCAGCAGTGTGCCCTTGTTGCCAAGAAGGCCAATGGAATTTTGGGATGTATAAGTAGGGGCATAGCGAGCAGATCGAGGGACGTGATCGTCCCCCTCTATTCGACATTGGTGAGGCCTCATCTGGAGTACTGTGTCCAGTTTTGGGCCCCACACTTCAAGAAGGATGTGGATAAATTGGAGAGAGTCCAGCGAAGGGCAACAAAAATGATTAGGGGACTGGAACACATGAGTTATGAGGAGAGGCTGAGGGAGCTGGGATTGTTTAGCCTGCAGAAGAGAAGAATGAGGGGGGATTTGATAGCTGCTTTCAACTACCTGAAAGGGGGTTCCAAAGAGGATGGCTCTAGACTGTTCTCAATGGTAGCAGATGACAGAACGAGGAGTAATGGTCTCAAGTTGCAGTGGGGGAGGTTTAGATTGGATATTAGGAAAAACTTTTTCACTAAGAGGGTGGTGAAACACTGGAATGAGTTACCTAGGGAGGTGGTAGAATCTCCTTCCTTAGAGGTTTTTAAGGTCAGGCTTGACAAAGCCCTGGCTGGGATGATTTAACTGGGAATTGGTCCTGCTTTGAGCAGGGGGTTGGACTAGATGACCTCCTGAGGTCCCTTCCAACCCTGATATTCTATGATGTGATGCCATTTTTGACTCTACAGTTGTTCTTTATAGAAATATTTTTCAAGATTCATCCAACATAGGGTATATCTGAAGAAATTAATCCAGTTAAAATCATGTCAAATGGCACCTTTCAAAGTAACTGCTGTACCTCATTTCCTTTCTGCCTTTGCCTTCTAAGATCCCAAGCCCTTCCTACAAAAAAAAAAAAAAAAGTAAAGTCATAAAAGGAAAGAAAATAGGTTCATTATTAAAATGCCCATTATAAATGCTGTGCACATTGATTGTGTGCATTTTTTATTATTTTATTTTTCCTCAGGCAGTAACGGTAAATTAATGTGTTTATGACATTTCTGCAATTCCATCTTTGAATGAGACTTATGCCAGATTTTGCATTATAAATACTGACTTACATTAAGTCCCATGTGTGTCTCTCATGTAGAAACAAAATAGACAGTATAGTCATTATTCAACTTAATTTGCAATATTTATTACCCTGGGTGGATATGAATGTGTTCATTACATTCACAATAAATGACCTCTGGATTTCTGAGATATGTCTTATAGTAGAAAAAACTTGTAAGAAGTAAATAAGATACTTCTCTTTCTCTCCATACATTCTCTTTTCCTGTTCACTCCACTGTATCTCTATTGAAATAGAGACTATACTGATTTTGAATTAAAAGAACTTATCAATCCATTGTATAAAAAAGTATCTTTGCATAAACACTGCATACAACTTTGTGCACAAATGCAAGCATATGAACTGCACTGTTGACACTCCCAGGAAGACATCCATCTCAGAGTGTGTATTAAATACAGAGACAATGAGTGTGGCAGAACTGATGGTGAGGATGATTGTAAAAGCTGACTGAAACACAGCAGAACCCAATTAAACGACCACTACCACCAACTATGGAGGCACGCCATGAAGAATCAGTACATCCCATTGTAATATTTGGAACAAGGAGTCCTGGGCTGACATAGTTGGGAGGGTCAGTCAAGCAGATTCTATAGAATCATGGAACAGGGGCAGTGTCAAGGTTGAATCCCCACTCTGGCTCCTCAAGTGCAGGAAGTGGGGGCCCACAAGGATTTTAAAAATTAATACTTGCCACTTCAGGTTTGTATTAAACCCCCAAGGTTACAGCTTCTCTCTGACCTAGGCTTGGTAAATGCTACCACCACCCAAACGCAAAAAAACCCCAAACCCTTGGACCCAGGAAGGCACACTTGGGAATTCCTCCCTGAGGGGTACCCTCAAGCCCTTTCACCACCCCCCTCCAGGGAAGAGTTGATAAAGAAAAAGGAAATTAGCTGTAGCTACCAGCTAATCAAACAGCATATGCACAAACCTCTTAGGACACAAAAATCCAAATCCTTCTTAAAAAAGGTAAATTTTATTAAAACAAAAAGAAAGAAAATACATCTGGAATTTAGGCTGCTGCTAGATTTTAAGAGAGCAATTCCAAAAATTAAGCCCCCAAAATAGCTTTCTTTGGGGGTTCAGCTTAAAGGTTGCAAGCAAACAAAAGCATCTGGGGTTAGCACAGAGGAGATCCACAAGCAAAAATAAAGAATAAACCTAATCAAATTTATCTAAATGTTCCCTATCCAAATAATTCCTTCTAGGTATGGAAGATAATTTTTAATACCTGGTTCAAACCTTACACAGCATTTCTGCTTACAGCATTGCTGCTCTCCCTGCAGCCCAGAGAACAGAAAAAGGGAAAGTTTCTTTCCCATTTAAAAAAGTTCTAGCCTTCCTATTGGCTCTTTTGACCAGGTGCCCAACCCTTTTCTTTTACCTGTGGGCTTGTTAACCCTTTACAGGTAAAGCAAGCAGAGAACAGCTACCAAGAGGGATTTTACAGCTAACTGGCTGGCTGGGTGTCCATCAAAGGGAGCTATCCCCTCCACTTTATTTATCACAGGCAATGTGAATGCAGAAGGAATGAGTGGAAAGACAACAGTTGCACGTAAGGCACAGAAGCAAAGCACACTATGCTGGGCAGAGACTATTACAGAAAATGCAGTTCTTGCAGTGACAGAAGCCTAGAAAATGTTCCCTGCAGGCCTGGGCAAATGGGTCAGATGATAAATGTTATCTGTCACTCTTCTTACAATTGTGAATACTCCACTGATTTCCAGTATACAGTACATAATTTCACGATGCCTGTGCCTTCTTTAGTTTGCACTTCCTGTGGGTTCAGTTCTACAGGCCTGATCGTCAATGCTCACTGAAGTCAGTGGAAAGATGCATGATAACTTCAGTGGGTATTGGAACAAGCTCTTTGTGTGCTATAGGGTAAGCATGCTATGTTGGCCTCTTTCCTTGTGGGCACATCCACTTTCTGGTGTGAACTAGTACTAATCAGCTGCACACACTGGTACTGCTGCTTGTACATGGAGAAATATGAAGGAGGCCATTAATTTGTGCTGATTAATTGTTTCCATCCTTTATATGATTTACAGCTTTCCCCAGTGCTGCATGATGTGCACCAGATGACGCTTCTTTTGCTTCTTTGGGGAACTGCTGTCCTCTGTTCTCCATCTTTGCTTTCTCTAGTTTTTCCTTCTTTTCTATGCCCTATTCAGAAATGTACAATGAGAAAAAGGAGCAAACAAAGCAAAAGGATGTTGGCGGAGGGCAGTGTCTTCAATAATTTTTCACTTTTATTGAAATAATTCTGGAGCTAATTAGTACTCATGATTTAGAACCAAACTGTGGCATTTATTATTATTAATAATGATAGTATAACCTAACCAAATGTGGGGCTCCATTGTGCTAGGCATTGTACATACGCATGGCAAGAGACAGTCCCAGCCCTAAAGAACTTACATGCTAAATAGACAAGGAAATCAAAGGGTGGGAGAAAGGTGGTATTAATATCCCCATTTTACAGATGGGGAACTGAGGCTCAGAGAGATCAAATGACTTGCCCAGGGTCACACAGAAAGTCTGTAGCAGAGCTGAATCCAGGTCTCCTGAGACCTAGCTAGTGCCTTAGCCATGAAACGATCCTTTCTCTTACTTTAGCCCCTGGCCCGAGTGAAGGGTGTTCTTCAGCAGTGCTTCTCAAACTATCTGATGTGGGGGACCGGCAATTTTTTTTTCCAATGTGCACGCAGATCGGCAGCGGTCCGCGGGCCACCACTTTGAGTAGCACTGCTCTAGAGCCCAACCTCTCCTCCTCCATGAGGGAGGGGAGGGCTTATGTCTTATAGGCACAAGCCCTGCCTAGGTGAGATGGGGGAATGTGCAGCATTCACTCTGCTGATGGGGTGGTGCAGTATGCTTATTACTTCCCAACACAATGGTGTGTGCTGTGTCCCCGGGACACATTAACTGCAATCTGTGCATTCCCTTGAACAACACCATGACAGGCCCTTGCACAAGCTTCACCCAGGGGAGGGTGAAATCTCCTTATTCTGCATCTCCTTAATTGTTTAAAACAAAAGTGAATGTTCAAAGAAACATATCTGTGTTTGAAAGCTGTTAGCCATAGGGGATCAGGAGACAATGGGCCAAATCCCAGCATCCTTACACATGTAAACATTCTCCTTGCAGCTGGTGGGACTATGGGCCAGATCTAAAGTCCATTTAAATCAATGGCAGTCTTTACATTGACTTCAGTGGGCTTTGGATCAGGGCCTAAGCCAGCAGGATTTGTCTCATCATCTGCTTTGTTCTCTTTTAACAACTCCTTCGCAGAAATGTTTGCATTTTATAACGAGTGGGAGAATGCCTAATTGCTAAGCTTTATTGTGATGTCAATCTGGAAAAGGCCTCCTCTGAAGTCAACTAATTCATCTCCTGTGGTATTAGTGCAGGAGTTGCTTTAATTTCCTAGGTTTCAGAGTAGCAGCCGTGTTAGTCTGTATTCGCAAAAAGAAAAGGAGGACTTGTGGCACCTTAGAGACTAACCAATTTATTAGAGCATAATTTCCTAAAGGCTTCTCTACACTGCCTTTGCTCATCTCTGGAGCTGGTGCCTTAATTGCCTTTCTTGACAAATTATTACACCCCTAACTGACCTAGCTACACCCTGGGACATTTTTTTCATCACATCTACTATAGTTAACAAATTTACTTTCCCTTAGTTTCAGGCCATTACTCTTTGTTATATTATAGTTTACTATACTAGTACCTCAAACAACTTTCTGTAACTTCTTCCCCTTTTAAAATATCTTCCCATAATGCATTTTTTCTCTAATCTGTATGTTTAAGAAGGAAAAATAATCTCTCTTGGTAGATCTTTCTCTCTCATTATTTTAGAAACTTTTTTGCCCTTTCCTAGGTTCTGTACCATTTCACTCTGTTTTTATAGTAGGTTCAAAAATGTACTCAGAATTCCAAGACATAAATGCTCCAGAAAAAGTATGTATGAATGTGATCTCAATCAAGAATTCACTTTAGCATTCTTGACCCCATTTATTTTCCTTTTGCAAACATTCATGCAAACACATTTTTTTGTATCTGGGAAGGAAATATGTATTAATTCCAGAAGCGTTCATGCAGCCATCTTGAAAACCCTGTGGGTTCAGGAAGCAGAGAGAATATCATGTGATGACTTAGGTAACCAAACAGTTGCTACTGGTGGACTAAGAATAGCAAATATACAAAGCAACAATCATTAAAAATAGTTTTTGAACAATCAGTAAGCTGCTATTGATTCACATATGGTGAAACTCACCCCTGGGAGATAGGCTAACACAGAACAATGACTTTTTTATTACTATTATTTGTATTGCTGAAGTGCCTAGAGGATCCAACTGAGATTGAGGTTCTGTTGTACTAGGTGCTGTACATGCATATAGTAAGAGACAGCCCCTTCCCCAAGTGCTTAGAGTCCAAAATGGATGTGACAACCAAAGAGTGGGGGGGGGGGGGAAGGATCACATTTTACAGATGATAAACTGAGGCAAAGAGAGATTAAAAGCCTGATGGAGCACCCATTGACTTCAGTGGGTATTGGTGGGGGTCTGTGTGATTTACCTAAATTCACAAGAGAAGTCTGTGAAAGAACACTAAATTGAATCCAGATCTCCTGAATCCCAACCCAATGCCATAACCACAAGCTGAACCTTCCTCTTTTTGTTGTGATTTATGACGAACAGCGGACATCCATTGCTTTTCACAATATGTAGATATTTCAAGATGGAAATGCTCCTTATCCTGTGCTGAAAAAAAGTTATTTCATACTAATATTTGTTTTCAGGTCATTTACAAGTTACAGTATGCGGGCTGTTTGTCTTTTTTTAAGGGGCTAAAACTGCATTTACTTTAAATTAAAACAGATCCAAGAGAAGGAATTGTCTATGGGTGGTTGTCATTATTTAGATGTCTGACAAAATACAATAACACATTTTCCTTAATTACATGTGTTCATATCACCAGGAAAGATGAACTATCTAGACTGTCAAATGCTAATGCAACTGGACTTTTTTTTTGCTCTGTGAAACCTGTCAAAGAACTTGTCAAGTGATAAACTCCCCTTCCCCTCCATATTGAACTCTATTTGTAATCAGTCATTTCCAATTACTGTTCTCTACTCCCTTTAATAACTCACAGTGTAACAATGTTCTGGATTGAAAGTACATCTCCCAGCTATCTTGCATCAGTCTTCAAAACCACATATTTAACATTTCGTTTACATAAATTAAGTGCCTAATCTCAGGATCAAATGAAAGCTCTTCCTTTGGTATGTCCCTTACTGTAATGTCTGTGAAAGGAAGCCAGGAAGTGGGCTCAACAAGGAATTCTTTAAAGACACATTTCACTTTGAAAGAGGAGCAACTAGAGGTAGGAAAATCATAGACGTTAGCGATGGAAAAGACCTATGATATCATCCTCCTAATGCAATAGTGCTCCCCACAGTGCATTTTGCCCACTCAAGTTGTAAGAGTCCCAACCTGTAGGTCTTCCATTACTTCCTTTATTAGATCTCAATCCACATTGTTGAAGGGAATATTAGCTTATTACATATTATTTATAGAATGACATGGGTGCTAAACCATCAGTCTAGACTTTCCCTTTCTTAATATCAACCCATTATTTTATAACCCCACATACCACATTTATCTTGTTGCAAGGAAATCCAGTTCCTTATGTGGTTACGGGGGGGAGGGGCATGGATAAGCATTCACATTGTACTCCCTGTCAGTACCCAGCCTGGGGTGGGGAAGCTAATGATCAAACCCATGGACCAAATTGAGTGATAAATCCTGATCATGTCCCACCTGAAGCACATTGCCCATATGCTAAAAAGATGTGGTCATAACAGAGCAACTATTATCTTTGTGTGACATGGATCAGTGCCTCTGGGTATGTAGCCCAAAACTGCATTGACACTTTTTCCACTGCCATCCTCAATTGCAAACTCATGTCAAGAGTTGCTTTATAAAATGTAGTCCCAGGGAATAAACAGGTGGATGACAAAGGAAGGGAAAAGTGAAGTTATGGTCAGTATTGATATAAGCATGGTCTGAATGAATGCTTCTCTGACAGATAACTGGGAAGAGAAGAGACTATGGGTGTGTTTATGTAAATACAGTTTGCTCCTGCTCTGTTTACATATTCATCAGATAAAACTTTGTCAAAGTGATCAACTTTGGCTGGTGTTGGGTACAAATGACCTTAGTACTGAATGCAGGGGTAAAATATGGTTACCAACGTTGAAATTATTGTAGGAATACAGGAAAGCAGGACTGTGCTTAACCTGTCCCACATGATGGGGGTCACCCTCAGTTGAAAGAACCTCGTTAAGCAGGGGCTCAAATGTCAGAGCTCTGTGAAAGTTGGGGATAGACATCTCAGTTAGGGGGTTGTATGTCTCAAAGGCTTTTCCTAGAGTGGTTTAGCTTGTTTCTCCCCACTGTTCAAAGAATAGAGCTAAATAGGCTTCATTAGAAGACTCTTTGTTATTTTAATTACTAAATCAGAGCCGAAGCTAGTTGTGGTAGGACTGCGTTTCTGCCATGCCTGCCCAGAGCTGGAAATCACTGAGAGCTGAAATCACTTGTATCAGGACTGTTTCCTGCACAGAGCTAAAATCAGTATGAGACTAGGCAGTTGGCAGGAGCTTACACAGTGGAGCGAGCATGGTGGTGTTTACTCTCTCCCCCTCATGGCAGGAGGAGAATTCACACAGATGTACCTGTGAACTCTGGGTCTATGCTGACCACACACAACAACTGTGAGTGAGGTGTTAAGGGAGGGAGGGCACACTACAGAAATGTGTGTGTTGGATTCAAGAACCTGCAGCAAAGGACACTTCCCAGATATTGAACCCAGCCCTTCTTGCTGCCCACTCCAGCTGGCAGAAGGGTTACATTACCATAATATTTGACAGTTCCTTCTCAGCCTTCCCTTCAAAGATTTTAAAGAATTTTTAAACAGTTGTGTACATTTTAGAGATAGCGACACAAACTCAATATTTATTTTATTTGCCCAAGATGCAGGAAATCTGTGTCACAACCTGGAAAGGAAATTAGAATCAGAACACGAAGTCGGATGATCTGCACAACAGACAATCCTCTGAGAATCTGAAAATTAATGATAATGAAGAAATTCAGTTTAGCTGAGCATTCAGTAGTTTAGATGTATCTTTTCAACTGGAAATTGCATGAGATCAACCTTGCAAGAAATCTTGCAATAAACTTCCTGGTTTTGTCAAAGCTAGAAATAAAGCAAGAAGAATCATTGTTCCCAGGAGAGTACATCAGTAATTCTGTCTTATTAAAGCTGAAACAAGAGAACACAGACAGCTGCAGATAAAGATTATTAATTATTATAGTAAAGGCTCAGGGCTGGCTTATGTTTTGGATACAGGTCTATGCTTACTGTTAAAAATGGGCGTCTTAACGTGTATGAAGATAATAAAACCTGATAAACTATGTGAGATATGGGACTCTGAGACAGAATTGCAAAGTGCAAGCCTAATTGGCCATTTCCAGAGAAAGCCAAAAGATGTTAGGGCCCTAATCTAGGCCCCGGCGGATAGTGTGGCAAGACACACAATAGGAAACTTTTGCAGAATGAGATAAAATATGTGCAACACAGAATAGAACCCCTAGCTAATTAAAAGTATATCTTGGCTTCTGCAGCACAGATACACCTGGAAGATAGTTTCTGTAGCCTGCACAGGCTTTGAGCCCAGCCAGCTGTTTCAGGAAGAAATCAGCAGGCCTGAGACAGCCTGTTTGTTTATTTTTTCTTAAATACGCGTACACACAAATACATAAAAACCTGTGTATTGGCAAGCAGCAGAGATGACTGTCATAAAACGTGGGAGTGAGTGCACCTTCTCCATAGATCACCCACAATACCTATTCTTAAAGAACCTTCCACATCACATCCACCACCGTACGTGGCACTGAAAGTTCAGAAGCGGAAAGCTACCTTAGCTTAAATCTCAGTTGTCATCGGCCTGGTTGTGGGAGTTCTCCACAGCATAAACATGATTTACAAATGAAAATCATTTTAATTCCCCTACTGTTCCTGAAATCTTGCCAAAGGCTAATCTACTCCCTGATTCTTTTTCTGAAGGTCTGTTAACTTTTATTGGGGCAGTGTACCAGGGAAAAGCAGTGGGACAGGTGTAACTAATGACTCCGTGGCTAACTGGCATGACTTCTGGGTGAAAAGGTAGGAGGAAAAATAGTGTCCTCAGGGTTGCTGACTGCAACCTTAAAGTTGCAGCACATAGGATGCTATAGTCAAGACATGTCAGGTAGCAAATATGTACCGAGTCAGCACTAGAGTCAACTACTTAATATTAGTTGAATTATTTTACATATTGTGATATTTTGCAATTAATTTTTTTTAATTATTTGTCAGATCTGCAAAGAAGGAGCTACCATGTGTGGAAAGATTTTTATGTATGTTCTGTGGACTCCTTTTACTGGGTCATGGCCTCATATTTAAAGTTGCGATGCACTCACAACTGTCACTGAAATCATTGTGAGCTGTGGATGCTGAATGCCTTAAAAAAGCCAAGCCTCTAATTATTTAGTATTCAAGTGCTCCACTTGGCCACTAGTTATGACTAGTCAGGATATTTAAATTAAAAGGAAAGGAATGGAGAGAGTAGAAGAGTCCTTGGGTGAATTTCTGATACCACTGAAGTCAACGGGAGTTTTGCCCTTAACTTAAAGGCAGCTAGGATGTGACTCCTGGGGCATAAAAGTGGTTGACAAGAATATATCAGTTTTAGGTTTAGACTTGAGAAAGATGCAATCATCTTTTGAAAATTCAGCATTGGCCACAAGACACAGAGAGGCTTGCTCATAAAAGAAGGTTACTGGCCCTGGAAAAAATGAAATGGATCTAAATGAGATGATGGCTTGGTGAACTCAGAGAGGTCAGGGAGTTCTACTTCAATAGACCTGAAGAAGTGTAGCAGAGCAGAAGTTGGCCCAGAGTTTATTTTTAGGATTTTTCTACATTGGACTCAATACCAGCATATGAGGAACAGAGTTTTTATATTAAATTCACAATGTGCAAAAGCATTGTTCTCAGTTTAAATGTTTTATATACTTCATAAATTCTGATACTGTTCAGCATATAAGAAAATCCCAACCTCACAGAAATTCATGTTGCAGAGGGTAATTTTATCCAATTCATAAATCTTAATATCAAAGATTCTGAGTTCCCAGTTATCCAGATATTCATTACCCAAGGGATAATAAAGTACATTGGCAAATGTTTGAATTGATCCTATTTTAATGTTGCACTCTAGAGGTGACAAAATACCATACATAAAATCTCATATCAATCTTGTTTTGATGTCAAAACAACGATGATCCAAAACATTATGCATACTCAAGGATGAGAGCCTAAAATCATAAACCATAAAATGTATCATTAGAGGTTATATTTTTCATAAATGTCAGCTAGTCTCTTCTTTCACAGCACCACTGCCACAGCAAAGTGAAAGATCCTAGATAAAACAACACTCATTTTTCTCTGACTTGTTTTCCTTTATAAATTATATTAAAAAACCCATTAATTATTATTTTTATTTGTCTTGTGGACATGAGCTTTGAGAGTCAATACTTAAAACAATAAATAAAAAAACCCTGCTCTGTTTGATATGCCACTGGATTTTTAAAATGAATCTCTTTGTAGAAGATAAGGCCCCCATGGGCAGCTAGACTTTGATACAAGCTGTGGAATGTTATAATTATTTTATGTCACTATGAGGATAAAAAGTACGTGTTAGTCTAGTTTCTCTCTGAAGTTGGCACTCTGGAGTGTGGCCAAAAAAGCAAGAGAAACAAACCAAAGCCCTGGGATTCTAAATTGTATGGTCTTAGCACAGTCATATTTGGAAATAAAAAGTAATAGTTTACTCCTCAAAAAAAAAAAAGAGTGAATCTGGTATCTTTTTGGAATATTTGGTGGTTTCTGGAGCTCAAGGGAGAAGCAGAAGATGGGTTCTGGTGACACTGGCATTCTGTGAGGAAGACCTTCAGCCCAGACAGAAGGGTGAAGCGGAGGGGGCTATGTGGGAAGTGGCCCAGGGAATAGCAGCAGCAACAGAATTATGGGAAGTAGCAGATGGCTCCTACTTATAGGGTCTCTGGGCTGGGACTCAGGGTAGTGGGTGGGCCTGTGTCTCCCCACTGGTAGGGTGGCCTAAGCCATGAGAAGGGGATAAGGCTTGTTTAGAGGCCCAAGTGAAGTCTTAAAGAGTCTCCATGGAAAAAGCCCTGGGGGCACTGTTCTACACCAGGGCAGGCACAGATTTAAAGCTAGCCTAGAAGAGGCTGAGGACAGGGCTAAAGATCATAACAGGGGCAACAGGGTCAGGCTCTATTGGACCTTTACTACCCCAGAAGGGGTTTATTCATTCACATATTGACCATGTGTGACTTGGCTGGAGGGCTGAGCCACTAAAGACCCACCTGATGAGGTTAACAGCCGACAGAAGGAGCCAGGAGCAGAAAGAGTGCTGGTTTTCACCCATCTGACAGGAGGCGCTCACGAGAGGTAAGTGCGCACTGTCGCACCTCCAAAAACAATCTTCCTGGTTTGCTGGGAACAATATAGTATAATCAAAGCCCAGAGCACAAGGATGTGTCTTTTAACATCAAGGAAGTTTTTTTTCCCACCAACAGTGATAAATAAACAGGAAAGAATCTCACAGAAGTACCTTTACATGTTTTCTTCTTTGTTTCATATCTCTCAAAATTTAGTTTCTAACACATACTGAGGTACAGACTAATAATATTGTAAACAGATTTCTCACCCTCAGTTTTCTTAGGTGGGAGGGGGATAATGACATCAAATAGAAGAGAGTACAAAGGCACACGTGGATTTGCATCCTCCATTAACTACACAAACTCCTCCCAGCTGACTTTATGGAGTTCCAGTAGTATACATTTTAATCTCTATTAGATCAATTTTAGCTTTAAGGCTTTGATTATCCTGGCTCAAGCTTTAGTTTGTATTCCGATTCCAAAATTACAGCTTTTTCTGTGTAGCTATAAATTGTGACCCCAGCATCTGAAAACTAATTTGGCCAAATTTTGGCTTACAATTTCAACCCCTTTGCATAGCTCCTGGACTCAGTCTGCCATAGGAAGCATTTCATGATATAGCTGGAGGAAGAGAAGGCATGGCTGAAACTCAGCCAGACCCACGGATCAAGACCATGATGCTACTGAAATTACTGTTTCTCTTAAGGAGTCAAATCTCTGGGTTGTTAACACATTGCTTCTCACTAACATATCAGAACTTACATACATACCTAACCATCTAAATATAAAATCATAGTTGTTGCTCTACATCTAATTCATCCATTTGAAGAAGATAGGTTTGTGTTGGATATTACTGGTGTAGGATCCTCAACTGTGTCACAACAATTTTTGTGTATTTATTTTTTAATATATGCAGACAATTCTATGGTATTGGATAGAAATCTGCCATCCAGTATAAAAACTATAAGATACATGCAAAAACACAGAGTATGTGAAATCCTCCAGAGGTAAGTGATTTCAAAAAGGCTCTTTTATATCCGGATCTCGTAGACAGCTTCTCTCACTCAGATGGTTAACATACCATTTACTATATTTTACTATACCAATAAAATGAAACTTATTTCATCAAAATAATAAATTTAACAGATGGTTTTTCATTGTTTTAGGTGGGGACCTCTCTATGTTCTAAGATGGTGTACAAGTCATCCCAGCATGCAGCTTAAATAAACAAAACATACCCATTTCTATAAAGAACAACAAATGCAGAGACTGCTTCCAATGGTATTACCGTAATCATACTGAATATTCCATTCTACCCAAAAAAAGAAGGGAGGAGAAAGACAGGAAGGATGTTTTAATTGCTAGGTTAGTAGCACTTTCCAGGTACCACTGAAAACCACTTATTTATAATTTTTTGCTCCCAGCAATTGCCAGATTGAGATGTGCATCTCATCGCCATGAGGGATTCAGTGGGAGTATAGGTATACAATCTTATCCCAGCTTGCTTCAGTACCATACAAACAATAATATGAAACAGCAGATCAGTACTTTATAATTCCAGTTAATTTTACAGTCAAAAAGTTTAATGAAAGGAATTAGGTTTCTTATAATCAAACAATGGGTGAGGTTTTCAGCTGCACAAAGGGAGATGTGGGAGGCACACTTATAGCTCCCTAATTTTGGAGCTGGTTCTACATTGGCCCTGGCATAAATTAGAGCGGCCCTGGGCTAGGGAGGTATTATACTGTAATGCCAACTCTACACATTAAAAATCATGAGATCCTTTAAAAAAATATTGGGCTGGTTTCATTTGTTTTCTGCTTTCTGAGCCAATAGGGTGCACTTATATACCTTTTAAACCCTTTCCCCACCACTACGAGGACTTGAAACTTACTGTTTTTAAATGAAAGCTGAGATTCTCACCAAATTACATGAATCCAGGAGGCAGGGGGTTTAAGAAGAACATCAAATATCATGAGTTTGCAATACTATACATGTCTGAAGTTCAGTGCCTCCAGGAACTACTCATGGGACAACAAAGCACCATGTTGTCCCCAGACCGGGCAAAACAGAGTCTGGCCCCATAGGGTGCTATGCAATGAAAGCATGCACGCTCTTTTTATGGTGCTTTCTGAAATTACCAAGCCACCTCCAGTGCTTGGACTTCATGTAATAACTGGGGGTGGGGAGTGGAATAAACCGTTTCACTTAGGACCATTATACAAAAGACTGAGTGTTACATCCAGTCCTTGAAAACAGTGGCCTACTACATAAAGCATTTTCTGTTTGAAACAAACTAATGGAATGTAATAGTTTCCCAGAAAATTGTCTATCTCTGATGTTCTCTTCATTAATTAACTGCCTCAGATTCAGTGTGATCAGCTTCCATATTAGTGCCTGAAGTTGATAAATTTCACAAAATTCATTGTGTCCTCATGGTTAGTAAAGTTATATGTATGTCCTCCTGTGACAGGGTGTACCAGGCCCTTTGAGGCCCCCTGCTGGAGGCCTTGCAATCCTACCCCACCCTGCTCCAGAAAAAGAGCATTGAAGGTGGATCCTCCAGGCCTGTCTAGAAAGGTTACAGGGAAGTGGCCAACCAAAGTGACACAGGCTCAGATAAAAGGAGCGGCAGGGGCTGAGCTGCAGGCACGGATCAGAGGAGCAAAGAAACCAGATAATTGCATTAGGAGTAGCAGAGTATATAGCTCCTTTGTATTCGTGACTTGGGCATTGAGCCGTTATATGTTCCATGGTCTGTTCTGGAGGACCACAGTTGCACAGTGGAGAGTTTTTAATTCTCCATTTGTGCATCAAATATCCGCATCTGCCATGGTTTTGCCGATGTGGTTTAAGGTTGCCCACATGCTTCACAGAAGATTGAAAGCAGAGATGTGCTGCGTTGGGTCTTCTACAAGGTGTTTGTTTGTGACTTCTTGTGAATTCCATTTGGCTTCCCAAGCTTTATCAGGTTGAAGTCACATTGTCAAAGTTAAGTGCGTGGGTCCAAAAGTGCTTGTGCGACTTCAAGTGTGGGCCCCTTACTGAATGAGGGAGGCAACCTAGTGACAGAGGATGTGGAAAAAGCTAATGTACTCGATGCTTTTTTTGCCTCTGTCTTCACGAACAAGGTCAGCTCCTAGACTACTGCACTGGGCAGCACAGCATGGGAAGGTGGTGACCAGCCCTCTGTGGAGAAAGAAGTGGTTCGGGACTATTTAGAAAAGCTGGACGAACACAAGTCCATGGGGCTGGATGCGCTGCATCCGAGGGTGCTGAGGGAATTGGCTGATGTGATTGCAGAGCCATTGGCCATTATCTTTGAAAACTCATGGCGATCCGGGGAAGTCCCGGACGACTGGAAAAAGGCTAATGTAGTGCCCATCTTTAAAAAAGGGAAGAAGGAAGATCCTGGGAACTACAGGCCAGTCAGCCTCACCTCAGTCCCTGGAAAAATCATGGAGCAGGTCCTCAAGGAATCAATTCTGAAGCACTTAGAGGAGAGGAGAATGATCAGGAACAGTCAGCATGGATTCACCAAGGGCAAGTCATGCCTGACTAATCTAATTGCCTTCTATGATGAGATAACTGGCTCTGTGGATGAGAGGAAAGCGTTAGATGTGTTGTTCCTTGACTTTAGCAAGGCTTTTGACACAGTCTCCCACAGTATTCTTGCCAGCAAGTTAAAGAAGCATGGGCTGGATGAATGGACTATAAGGTGGATAGAAAGTTGGCTAGATTGTCGGGCTCAATGGGTAGTGATCAATGAGTCCGTGTCTAGTTGGCAGCCGGTATCAAGTGGAGTGCCCCAAGGGTCGGTCCTGGGGCCGGTTTTGTTCAATATCTTCATAAATGATCTAGAGGATGGTGTGGATTGCACCCTCAGCAAATTTGCAGATGACACTAAACTGGGAGGAGAGTTAGATACGCTGGAGGGTAGGGATAGGATACAGAAGGCCCTAGACAAATTAGAGGATTGGGCCAAAATAAATCTGATGAGGTTCAACAAGGACAAGTGCAGAGTCCTGCACTTAGGACGGAAGAATCCCATGCACCGCTACAGACTAGGGACCGAATGGCTCGGCAGCAGTTCTGCAGAAAAGGACCTAGGGATTACAGTGGACGAGAATCTGGATATGAGTCAACAGTGTGCCCTTGTTACCAAGAAGACCAATGGCATTTTGGGATGTATACGTAGGGGCATTGCCAGCAGATCGAGGGACGGGATCGTTCCTCTCTATTCGACATGGGTGAGGCCCCATCTGGAGCACTGTGTCCAGTTTTGGGCCCCACACTACAAGAAGGATGCGGAAAAATTGGAAAATGTCCAGCGGAGGGCAACAAAAATGATTAGGGTACTGGAACACATGACTTATGAGGAGAGGCTGAGGGAACTGGGATTGTTTAGTCTGCAGAAGAGAAGGATAAGGGGGGATTTGATAGCTGCTTTCAACTACCTGAAAGGGGGTTCCAAAGAGGATGGATCTAGACTGTTCTCAGTGGTAGCTGATGACAGAACAAGGAGTAATGGTCTCAAATTGCAGTGGGGGAGGTTTAGGTTGGATATTAGGAAAAACTTTTTCACTAGGAGGGTGGTGAAACACTGGAATGCGTTACCTAGGGAGGTGGTGGAATCTCCTTCTTTTGAAGTTTTTAAGGTCAGGCTTGACAAAGCCCTGGCTGGGATGATTTAATTGGGGATTGGTCCTGCTTTGAGCAGGGGGTTAGACTAGATGACCTCCTGAGGTCCCTTCCAACCCTGATATTCTATGATTCTATGATTCTTTGATTGATTCTAAGTGCGGTGAGGGACGTCGTTGAGGTCCTGGTGGATGGGAAACTTTCATTTTCCTCTATTTGCTGGACTTTCCAGAATGTTGCGGCATCATGGCGAATGGATGACAGAGGTGGTCTAAACTTCAAGTTAGCTGGACTTTTGGGGTAGGGCTAAGTGAAAAACAGTTAACTTAGATAGGTGAAAATTTCTAGGACAAATAATTTTAAGATTTTTCAGAACTTTTGAGGAGATGAAAATGGTAGCGTGTTCAATTTAAAAGCTCATGAAATTAAGAGAAAACACATTGTTCAGATCTGACATAGTTTTCTTTTTAATGCAAGTATTTGGTTCATTTGGCCCCTTTAAGGACCTAGTTCCTGGTGGGAAGGAAAGAAAATGGCAGGTATTTTTGTCCCTTGAAAATCAGTTTTACTTAGACCTAGGAATTTGTGATTTTCCATAAATCTCGCTTATTGATTTCACTCTAAGCACAAATGGTTTTAACTTGAAAGCAACATTTATGACAGAAAGTTGGTCAGTCACTCTCAAGAGGACACCTTGTATTTTCTTACCACTGTGAGGAGAGTGGTTGATCTTTACATTAATGTAAATATATTATATTATAATAATTTACTTTTATTTTGTAAGGCAACATTCAGCTATTTTATGGTAGACTTTATTTAGTTTTCATTTTTTTAAAAAAAACTACTTAAATACACTGGAAAAAATGGTGCAAATAATAATTATAACTCATCAAAGAAAGGGAATTTCCAACTTTTGTTGAAGTTAGTATGTGCTTAAGTGCTTTCCTGAATCAAAGCCTTAATGCATTATTTCAATGGTTTGGATCTGATTTGCAAAGGCACAAAACCATCAAATCTCACTGAAAAAGAAGCAGTGGATGTTTGGTATCCTTTTGCATTGTTAAATAGCTGCTGTAAAATAAAAGCACAAAATCACCAGTTTAAACTATCTTAATTACTAAGGAAATGTTTAAATTTTAACTTCTTCATATGCATAGGATTTTCCACATATCTTCATAATACAGAGAAGAAATTATCCGAGTCTGCCCTTTCTGGTGGTTAGAAAAGTGATTGCAAGCCTGGCCTGTTGGGTTCTATTCCCTACATTGTCACAGATTCACTAAGTGACCTTGTGCAAGTCATGCAACTGTTCCATGGCTCATTTTTTCCAGCTGCTTTTTACCTACCTCACAGAGAGGTTGTGAGGCTTCATTGCTGTTTGAAGCTATAGTATTAATGTTTCTAAAGGACTTTGAAATCATCAGATGAAAAGCACAATACACGTGCAAAGCATTATTATCATCATCATCATTCCAAACTCTCTAATATAAACAGATGGTTGTAACAAATCACTTTCTGACTGACACAATTAATTTCCATGTTCTTGTTGAGCTGGAATCTTGAAATTCAGTTATAGTAATCCATTATTGGCCACTGAGTACAGGAAAAATCCCTCATGCTAAATATGTCCTTTGCCTCACAGGTGACTAAAAGTTCTTTTTAAAATTCAGATTTTTAACTGTTTAAGTGCCCTTCCATACACATTTGTGGAAAATTTTCACACAGATCTCCCAGAAAATCAATTTCTTTCATTAGTATGTGGTTGCCTTGGGTATGAAGCTTTTGATTATGAGGAAAGAATTCAGAGCTCGAGAATGCTATTCACTGGATTTTAGCCAAGACATTTTCCATAAATCACATAACCAATCCCTTCTTGTCATTAGTAGACCTGAGACTGTCGGAGCACTTGTGCACAACAACTGGTTAGAGTCAGTAGCTATGATAACCACATTTCAATCCCGAGGGACCAGAACTGTAGGAGTTCCAACTATTATAACCAAGTAGGCATCAAAGCCCTCGATGTGCTCAACCAGGAATGACACTCACAGGCAGGGCTAACAAAAGAAACAAGGGCCTTTACTCCCAGTCTGCCTGGGGTAAAATAATTGAATTAAATAAAGTCACAAATGTAATTGGACAAATACAATTACAGTATCCAAACAACAGTCAGTGATCATGAGATCCTTCGGTTCTAGATCAACTTGAATCCCACTGATTCCACTGCAGCAAACACACAGTCCTTCCCAAGTAGGACCTTAGGGATGAGTCTTCCATGTTCAGGCCCTTCCCTGCTCAGGGCAAACCTTGTCCCAGGTGAAACCTCCTCATTCAGGCCCTTCTTTGCTTAGGTTAAATTCCAGGAGACTGCCCTGCAAGCTCAGGACAAGAGATCTGATGCCTCACTTTTCTGCCTTTCAAGATGGCTTCCATCTTCACTTCTGTCCCCAGAGTGACCTGAATTTTGAAGGGAAGGCACTCAGCTCCCATATAAAAAAGTTTCCGATCAGTTCTAAAACTGCAGCAGCTTAGTCAACTGCTGTGATGAAATAATGCCTCTTTCAAAGTTAATTACAATAACTTTAACCCCAGTTCAGCAAAACACATTTAAACACATGCTTAACATTAAGCATTTGGGAATTAAGCACATGCCTAAATGATTTGCTACATAGAGATGTGATTATTTTCATGCTTAAAATTAAGCACCTGCTTTCCTGAATCAGTCTTTATTGAGTAGGTGAAAATCACTACAAAGATCACTGGAAAAATCACTTCGATATCAGCCTACTTCGTTCATTGGAGGCCATTATTTTACTCATGGGAGTTTGTATGTTTCATAGGTTCATAGAATTTAAAGCCAGAAGGGACCATGAGATCATCTAGTCTGGCCTCTTGTATAACAGGCCATTAATTTTCCATCCAGATATCCCTATTTTAATCCCAAACACATCAATTAGACTAAAGTATTTTAGTCACCAGGAGACCAAACTGTGTGCCACAGGCAGAGGATAGGGGAGACACAGGTGCCATCAATGTCCGAGGTCCCTGTAATGGCAGGGAATAGTAGGTGAGATATGCGCAGGTGATCCCAGCAGATGAGCCATGCCCATGTTGTAGTGGAAGGCGAAAAGACCAAGGCCCTGGATGTTAGGGTTCACTTTAAATTACCGATGAATGAAACGTCATCTAAGTCAGCTCAATCAGTTATTTAACAATAGATTGGGACAAACAGAGAGAGGTTCACACATAACAATCTTTGGAAGACAGTCTTGAGCAGTTAATCTGTCCCAAAGTATGAACTTAAATTGACTTGTACTTGTACTTGTTTAGGGCAAGGAAAAAATTAATGCATCTTACTCACCTTATCTTATCTATTTTTCAAAACAGAGAGACACTTATACCAACCACACACAACGTCATTCCAGATGTTAATAAACCAAACAGTACAAATAGCATCAGACAATAGTGACATGAACTTTTTTGTCCTGATGGTACCTAGTAACAATTCAAATATAAATTCCTTAACAGAACATGCATCCTGTGTCAGACAGTTCCTACAATTACAAAGAACAGAGGTTATTGAAAGTTACATATTACAGTAGTATATTTCCACAATAAAGCTTTACATAAGTGCAAAGAATCCTGGGCATATGGTTCTTCCTAGTCTTCTATTGGATATTGGCTAACACAGCTAATCTGACCTGGAGAAAATTATTTTTCAACCCCAAATCTGGTGATCAGTCTAATCTTGGGTATGGTGATCAAGACACAGCAATGAGGCATCTAAAAAGAGGATCCTCTGTACCACCGAAGAACACTAGTCCAGTTGTCCTGGCTCTGTAAGGATACAAGGAACTAAACCTGGGTCTGTGAAACCTGAGACAGCTGGTGCACCCACATCATCCTTGAGAGGCCACGCAGAGCTGCATCCAAGGACCACTGTAGAGATTAGGCATTAGTAGAGACCAGAGTGGCAGCACCCTGCACCCTTCTGATTGCCCCATGCTCACTATTTAACCCTGGAAGTTGTCTGGGAAACCACACAGACTTCTGTCTTGCTGTGCTGCCAGAGTTCACCTTGCTTTCTGGTCTCTGGCCTCCGATCCCAGCCTGGTTCTGACCCTGACTCTTGGCTATTAATGCTGACTCTAGCAATTACTCTGATCTATGCTCGCTGACTACCACTTCACGGTCATCCTTGATTTGCGGTCATGGCTGCGCTGGTGTCCACTAGGAAAGACCAGCTATACCCTGGTCCTTTACAGTCTCCAGATGCAGCCAATCTGCTTCAGAGGAAAGGGGGAAAAACACCCCAAAAAACAGAATACATTTACTGAATTGTGCATCAGGCGAAAAATTCATTCTTTCCCCCTGCAAGTGACTAATTGAAGCCCTGCTGCATGTGGTTTGATTATAGTCGTTATCTTAATGCAGAAGTGCTAGTGTTATGAGCATGCTGATGGCAATACTCATGAAGGAAGGAGAGGACTAAGGGGACACCCAGGTTCCAAGGCCGCAGGAACCAATAAAACATTCCAACCAGACCCCTGGCAAACAGAGACCACAGAAGTTCTTCCAGAAACTGGATTAGGTATCTAATCTTGTTTTAAAGACTCCAGTAATTGTAAATCCACCACCTCCCCGACAGTCTGTTCCAACGTTTAATTATACTCACAAATAGGAAATGCATCTTATTTCAAGGTTGCATTTATCTAACTTGAGCTTCTAGCCACTGGAGCTTCTTACACTTTTTTCAGCAAGGTTCAAAACCCTCTTGCTTTCAGACCTCTTTTCTACATATATGCAGCGAGTAAGTCATTTCTCAACCTTTTCTTCAATAAGCTGAATAAAAGGAGCTCCTAAAACCTCACATCATAAGGCTTGTTTTTAAGCCTGTGAATCACTTGGGGCCCTCCTTTGAACCCTTACCAGTATTTTCACATCCTTCTTGAAGTGTGAACCACAACTGGTCACAATATTCTGGTAGCAGTCTTACCAATGCTATATACAGAGGCAAGATCACTTTCCTACTTCTATTTAATAGTCTTCTTTTGTACATCGAAGGATCGCATTAGCCCTTTTTGCCAAGGCATTGCACTGAGAGCTCATGTTGAGATGATTATCTATAAACCCCTCCTATACCCTTCTCTAGGTCACTGTTTTCCAAGATAGAGACTCTGTAGGTATAACCTGTATCTGTGTTTCCAAGATGTATTACCTGCATTTGGCTGTATAAAAATGCATTGTCTTAGCTTGCAACTGTTTAACCTGATGATTTGGATCACTGCCTAACAGCAACCTGTGCTCCTCATTATTTACTACCAACAGTTTGTGTAATCTGAAAAACTAACCAGCAAAGATTTTGCATCACTGTCGGGCTTGTTGATAAAAATATAAAACAGTTTTGGACAAAGAACCTATCCCTGGAGGACATCCACTTAGAAACGATCTGTTCCCCATTAACCATTACATTATGAGATCTGTCAGTGAGACTGTTTTTGATCTGCCTAACGTGTGCCTTGTTAGTTCCATATAATGCAATTTTTTAATCAAGATGTCATGTGGCACTAAGTCAAATGCCTTGGAGAAATCTAAGTATAGTATAACAACACAGGGGCCTTTACAAACCAGATCTGTTATTCTGCCAAAAGGGATGAACAGTTTTTTAACAGATAGATAGGAAGACCTACCTTCCATGAAACCATGCATACAGACAATTAAAAACTGTATTCCTTATATGCTCATTTGTGCTTGAATGTGTCATATGCTGGTTTACATACATGATGGTACCATCATTGCCCGATTATTGCCTTTCCCATTTGTAGTTAAAGTCCTCCCACTATCCAACTATCCTTGCAAATGTAACACTTGAGCATTTTTTATCATGATCTAAGACTGTTAGTGACAAAAACATAAGTATAATTAAACGGCAAAAAACTACATTAACGGAGTTAAAACTACTTGGTGATATGTCATCCCTTTGCAGGAGGCTGAGCAAAACTAAAACTTCTGAAAACCAGGAAATGCAGAGTTCTCCTTCTAGCATTTGTAGTGTTTGCCAAGCCACCCAACAGCAGCTTCATCAGCTTGAAGAAGGGTCCTAAGGCCCCTATGAAATCTACTCAAGTAATACTCATTGACAACATGTGTCATTGACTGATGGAGACCACAGTGACAAAGTGGGTCGTCACAGAGATCCCATGTGTAAAGGTTGGCTGTGCATATTGCTTGACCAGTTCAGAACCTGTTCAGCAGAGCCCAAAGATGACACGGCAGGTCAAATCCAGGCAGTCAAACTGTTGATTCAGCAACAAGGAAACCATTACAAATGTCTTTAACCAACCACTCACCGCACCATAAAACTACTGATGACAGATTCCAATCTGCCAGTAGAGACCACAATGGATTCCTCGACATAAGTCGTGCTCCGGGGTGACTGAAAATGTCCGCATACAGCGGGAGACCTGAATTGGCATGTAGCTTTTCCACCAGCCTGGCTATAGACTCTCCGCAACGAGTGTGTAGAGGAGTTCTGTTGCTCAGAACTGGTAGCCATAGGATAGGAGTGGGGAGCAGGGTGCCTGTGATAATATGCATGGTCAAATTCCATTTGATGTCAACCAGTTTCGTGTGAGAAGAATGACACCACACAAAGGCACAGTATTCTGCTGAGGAATAGCACAGCACCAGAGCCAGCGCAATCTTAACTCTGCTGTCTTTCAGCAGTGTGCCAATACACCCCATTAACACACACAACTTCACTCTGACAAACCTACAGTTGCTGAAATGTTCTCCTCCTTTTACAATCCTTTCATTCTCATCCAAAGGAGTTAATCTAACACTATTAAAGGTTTGTGTGTGCACTTCTTTATTCAATGTTTACTGACATTTACTGATGAAAATGTAATCTTTCCAAACCTAAGTACAAGGCAGCAGAAGGAAACTGGATTGGGGAGTTCTGTAAGCTGGGAACCTCTTAAATGATCCCAAATTTGGATCACTAATGCCACCCTGCACCCCCACGAGGCATATCAAATTTCAAAGCAAACCAATTAACCATTTGGATTTTAGAGCTCCTACAAGAGTCACGCTTTAAAGCATATAAAATGGCGGGAATGGAAATCCTCTAGCCATTTTTCTGTATTAGTGCATCTGCAGTGTAAAAAATATACATTTTCTTAAATACTCAATTTGGATCCCCCAAAGATTTAATGAGTGCCATGAACTACTGCAGGTAAAACTTGAAAGATTGAGGTCATGTTGACGTGTAACTTATCAAAAATTTGATTGGTAGCTCTGGGCAAATAAAAGCTCACCCAGAAACTTTTTTTTCAAATGGCTTTTTTGAGGGGCTTATGTCTATGGAATCCCAAGATGAAATGAGTACAAATGTGGTTCACTACCCTACTCTTCACCCTCCCAAGGGACACCAACTTTCAAAGAATTCTGACCAATATGTTGATTTTAGAGAATTAAGAAAGGTAGATCTTTAAACAGAAGACATGATGCAACCTTAACTATAATGGAGCTCCAGCACCACTATAATAAACTTGAGCTCATCTCAAACAGTGCTGATACAGACTGGAACGTCTATCATTTTTACAGAGGCAGAAGCCTGTTCCTTCAATATTAATCTAACCTGTCACCTATCTGACAGTGTTTAAGTGTTTAACCCCCCCGTACAACAAAACTCAAAAGCACCAACTTAGCTCTCATTGAAATCAATGGGACTTAAGTGCTTTGCTGAATCAGGGCCTAAATGGACTTCATTCCACTTTTGCCATGCACTGAAAAATCATAAGCAGCATCCCAGGAGGCTGGAAAGCTGCATATTTATGAATACAGGATCTATGATTAAGATAAAAGCACCGTTTATTGATTACAGGCTACACTCTGCTGTTAAAATAATGAAACTAAATAATGTGAAGCATTAAAGAATTGGAATTTGCCAAGAGAGGGCAAAGTGCCCCACAGAATCCAATGTTGATAGCCATATTGGCCTGAAGGGCAGGATTAGCTGACAACTAATAATAAATATATATCGTCGTTTTAATCCCTTTAAAAAGATGTAGTTGCATACAAATAGTTTATAATGTATAGACTATGTTGACAAATGGAAATCCTTCACAAAAGGAAACCAATTGACCTTTACTTCCCAGTCATTTACCAATAAATCCACTAAATAAATATCTGACATAAGGTCCTTTAGCATTCTGCAAATTATCAGAATTTGTCCAAAGGGGTTTTGAGACAATGTGAGAGTAAACAGATGAGCAGACAAGAAAAATAGCAACTTGATCCAATGTGAGGGGCTGGTGAGTTGAAGGCTGAATGTACTAATCCCATGAAAATTGCTGTTTGATGAAAATCCTTTTTCTATCATCCAGAAAATCTGTGAATAAGGAGAAGTGGGAGGTGGAAGTCTTATTTGACCTCAACAGTTGATTATCTCCTTCCAAACTATTGGATTATATTCTTATCACTACAAATGTCAGAAGCCATAAAACCCCCTCAGAATGTGATGACTTTTTAAATTTCCTAAGGGTCTGATAAAGGAAATGTAATAGTGAAATCATCCAAATTCTTTATTGCCTGTTAAGAAAGGGTTCTGCAATATTTTTTCTTTCCTTTTCGTCTGCTTATATAACCTTTAACATTTAATATAAAGATGCTTAAGTACCAGATTTAAAGAGACAATATGAATTAACAGAGTTATCCCAGTTCAGTTAAGACATTATCTGAACAATACCCCTTTTGCTATAATCATGAACAAAATTGATTATCTGAAATCCATCTTAAATATTTTTAAACACTGTCAGTCTCAGTTAATATATATATATACACACACACACACATATATTTGTGAAGGAGCTCTGTACAATGGAAATCTTTATCTACCAAGATACAGTATGCTTTAAACTTTTACAGTTACATATACTCTACCCACAGAGTGAAATGGAATACTTGTATTTGATAGTATTCTGCTTCCTTTTAGTCCCTTTGCAATGAACTAATATTTGTTGCAACTACTTTATTCTATTGTGTCCTTATTTTCCAACTACTTTCTACAGCACAATATAACAACTGTTGTAATGTGAACATGTATTCACATTGTGCATATGTTTAAAAACATTCTGACACTGATGAGCTTTTTCATTTCATTTAGGAGAAGATGTTTCTGGAGGAGCTGGTTCTAACCCTGTCTTTCCAATACCTTGAGGAACAGAGTCAAAGGCAAATGTTCTCTGGAACACAAATCATTCAAGAAAGCTAGGCATGATCAGATACGGCCTGGTGGGTTCTCCATTGCAGATGTATTTTAAAGTAGGAGCTACACAGGTACCCGTGCTAAACTTTTGCACAGTCATGAAGGGTTGTTCCCTTTTCCCCTCAGAGTGAAGGAATCAAGTTTGTCCAGAAACAAACTTTATGGAGCATCTTCTAGGAGCAGTCCTGTATCATTAAGAATAAATACTTGTGATTTTCTATTGCCTTCCTTTCAAAGATCTCAGGCATCAATGTATTAAGCTTCACCATAACCCTGAGAAGTACTGCAAATATTTTGCATATGAGGAATCTGAAGAACCGAGAAATTAAGTCATCTAGTCAAGATTAGATTAATTCAGTGGCAGGAAACTGGAATAAAACCAGGTCTCCTGACTCAAAGTTTTGTGTGGACATGACAGCCTGGGCTAGAATTTTCCTTATAGTTTATCTGGCAGGTGATAGGGTTCAATGAGTATTATATATGAATAATGGTCTTTGACATGGGGGTTGACATTTTATACCAGGTACAGAAATTGGTTGGGTTTTTTGGAGGGGAAGGTTTTTGTCAATGAGTAATGCTATTTAAATTGTATCACTGTCATACTTTGCATGCACAAAGCCTCTTTTATTTGAAGATCCTAATATTCACAATGGCTAAGCATTGCTAGTTCATTGTATAAATGTGAAAACAGATGCATATAGAGATGTTAACATGAATTTCTTAAGGTCTTTCCCATTCAGTGGAAGAGTCAGAAATCAAGAACAGAGCATCTGACTCCTAATATTCTAACTTCCACGCTACATTGCCTCGTGTCTGTAAACAAAAGGTGTGCCCTAGACATTTTGATAATCCACAATTATTAGAGTTGCCAACCTTCTAATTGCACCAAGCCAAACACACATGCACCACTCCTTTTCCTAGGCTCCGCCCCTTCTCTGAGGCACCCCCCAACTCACTCCATCCCCCCCCCCATGTCACTCGCTCTCCCTCACCCTCACTCATTTTCACTGGGCTGGAGAGGGGGTTGGAGTGTGGGAGGGGATGAGGACTCCGGCCAGGGGTGTTGACCCTGGGGTGGGGCAGGGGATGAGGGGTTGGGGTACTGGAAGGGATGCGGGCTCTGGCTGGACTCTGGCATGGGGCTGGGGATGAGGGGTTTGGGAGGGGCTTAGGGCTGGGGCAGGCGTACGGGAGTGGGTGTGGGCTCCAGGAGAGAGTTTGGGTGTGGGAGAGGGCTCAAGGCTGGCACAGGAGGTGTGGGGTATGTGCTCTGGGAGGGAGTTAGGGTGAGGGATGGGGTTCCAGGTTGGGGTGAGGGAGGGAGTTTGGGATGCGGGCTCCAGCTTGGCGGTGCTTACCTTATGTGGCCACTTCTGGGAGCCATGTGGAACCAGAGCAGCCATGGAGCCTGCTGGTGGGACTTTTAGTGGCCTGGTCAGGCATTCCGGTCGAAAACGGATGCCTGGCAACCCCTAACAATGATAGAGAAAAAGAATGCAGAAATAGAACAAATGTGATGGAGTTTCAAAAATATACATTGCTATACAGTTTCACAATTGTTACTAAGAGCCTTTAAGTAACTGCATATAGCTTTAATTTAGAATATATTTTTACTGTTTCGAAGATCACACATATTAGTGCTGCCATATGCATTTCTGACACAGCTTTGGATTGTAACATCTTAGGCTGGGATCATTTCTATATTTATACAATGCACAATGGACCCTTATCTCTACATGGCTCTCAAGGCAAAGTATATTATTAAGAATTACAAGTAATATAAATCCTGATTACATCCAGTTGTTGAGATATCTACAGTGCTATGAAAAGTTTCCCTACTATAACCCAGGCATTTTATGCAGAATTTTACCTGCTAAATTACAGGGCTATTTAATCACTGATAACGTTACTGAACCATTGAGAATATGGACAACAGTGATCCCAATTTTCCTTTATGGTGCATGAAAACAGTATTATAAACAAAGTGGTTATTAGCTTCTGCCTGAAGGTGGATGAACATTTTGCATTTGCAGACAAAATGTTCTTATAATTGGTCCATTCAACCTTGAACAATTAAACAAATCATTCTTGACATTCTCCATATACTAGTTAGCTTTTCACTTTCCTGGAACTCTATGTGCTGTGCAAATCCTCTGAAAACCAAACACAGTCATTAAATGTTGGGCCAAATTCAATACTGTCCTAAGCTGGCAAGTCATAATACCAGCTGCATTTCCATAGTATTTTTCATTCAAGTATTTGAATATTTTTAAATAAACATCAACTACATTTACCCTTTGATGTGCTTTAGGTAAGTATATTAACCCCCTTTTATAGACAGCTCATTGTTTAAATGCAGACTTAGAGGTAACTTTTCTCTATTCCATCTCTTAAGGTCTTGATCCAGGCAAGCGCATAAGTACATGCTTACCTTTAAGTGATTTCCATGGGATTCAATGGGATTACTGACATGCTTTAAGGTTAATCGTGTGCTTACGTGTTTTGCTGGATTGGAGCCTAAAGCATTCACAGACAAGACCATTAGCACCTTCCCTAAGCCGCAATATAGATTCCGTTCCCCAATCTTGAACACACACGAGTAACTGCCGGTATCCCTATGAGATCACCTCTCCTTCAAGTCAGTCACTTCCTCTTTCTTCAGTCCTTGAACATACCTTGGTACCTACCCTCCATCTACAAGACAGAGAAGACAAAATCCTTTCCCTGTATCTTGAACATACCTTGGTTTGCAGCCCCTACTGCCTGCATGATCCCTGTACATGCTCATTCGATGTGTGATATATAGAGAAACCAAGCACCTGCAGTTCATCATGGGAGTGTGGGTGGGTGCTCAGCATTTCTGAAAGGCAGGTCTGTAATGTCTTTTCAACAGAGCAAGGATTCCTTATATATTCCTTATATGGGGAACATAAATATTCCCTATATTCCTTATAGATAACTTGGACACTTGATTATCCTGGTGGTGTCTTGCACGCTGCAAGGCAGGGAGAAGAGAGAAGATACCCTGCTTTCTTCCCTAAGCCTCCTGGGGTAAGGGAGCTCTGCATCTAGAAAAAGATCTAGTGGTGTTTGTGTAATGAACCCTATTGGTAGATTCTCTGCTAAGGACTTCAAATGGATATGATGGACAGGTAAATATGGGATCACAAGGGGAAGAGCCATGTGGGAATCTCAGAGAAGGAGCTGGAAGTTGTTTTGGGGAACAGGTCTAGCAGTCAAATCTTGAGAGTTGCTGGGCACCTGCAACTTTCAGTGAGGCCAAAGGGGGCCACAGCTCTCTTGGATTTGATCACCGGAGCTCTCTTTCCTCTAAATCCAAATCATTTGTGAATACTTGGCAGGCTGACAGATGCTGCCCTCCTGAGAAGCTAAATATTTGAATAACTGGTGAAGAAAGTTGCAACTATGGGATCTGGTTCAGCAAAGAATTTAAGCATAGGATTTACGAATCCTGCTGAAGTCAATGAGACTACTCACATGCTTAATTACTATCCTCAACTGGGCCTTGATGCTGATTAGTTAAGTAAGAAAAACAAATGTATAGTACCTACCCACTTAAAGAGACATTATACTATTATCTGTACAATATATACCTCAATAGGAGTTTTGCCTGAGTAAGGACTGCAAGATTTATACCTTTAATATTATATTCCTCTTATATTATTAATTACAGAATAGGAGCAAGAATAATGTAGCAGAATAAAAAATTGATTTAATTCTATTTTTATACCTATTTCAAGTTATTTTACCTTTGAGGGGAAAACAGATTATAAATTCTACGGGCTTTGTCTGTAATAAAAAATAAATGATCTCATTTAAAAATTAACAATTAAATAATGAGACATTGAATGACCAGATTAGTTTGGGAATAGGTGCCATGGGGCTAATATAAAAGGAAGGAGTGATACAACAGCAGAAAACTAATTTTAGTCAAAGAACATTCTCCATTATTCTACACAAAATATAGCCTTTTGGATTAATTTTGGATTAATTTACTTACAGCTGGAGCTTTGAAGTCAATACATGTTACCAACCTAAGGTTCATTCTAATGTGCACTTAAAACAGCTTTAAATGGAAAAGTAAGAGTTGTCACAGAGAATTCTATTGGCTGAAATTGTTTGCTGCAATAATTGTTGACACTTAGCCAGAGTTTATCCATAGTTGTCATGGTCTTAATTTGATTTTTTTGACGAACCCCTGCAATATAGACATAAAAGCTTAGTCATTACTGGATACCCGAACAGGTATATTTAGGGCTATGTCACAGGGCACTCCCTCAGCTACCCCATGTGCCACACTGCATGGCCCATTTGGGTGGTCTCTTATTCACAATGGACATGAAGTTTGTTTCCCCCCCCCACATTTTAAACTTTTGAACTTTTAATCTTTAGATTGTATCTTTATTTGCAGAAAAGAGCACAGGAATGTGTCCATTCCTTCCAGCTTTCTCTACTACATCCAGCTCCCTCTAGGAGCTATTCTCCTACTTCCTGTTCCTGATCGTCTGTGTTATACAACTGCCTAAGTGACCAGGGTGCTACATCTAGCACTCTGTCACAGGCTGGCATTAAATGACTTCGGGGTTTTTCATGAACTGCAGATTTTTTTTGGAATGCAAATGGAAGCGATGGAACGTCAGCTCTCCTCGAATCTACATCTCAAGAAAGGCCAAAAAAAAAAAATATCTCTATGGGTGGACTATATATATTTAGTGATTAGAGCCACAGTTTGGGAGCCAGAAATCCAGGCTCTGACCCTGACCCACTCTGTGATGTTGGGGCAGATTCAGGTTCTCTACCTCAGTTTCCCCATCTGCAAAATGGTGATGAAAATATCGAACTAACACAAAGGAATACTGTGCAGATTTGTAAAACTGCTTGAAAATAAAAGGCACCATGGATCTGATTTTCAGAGATGCTGAGTACCAGCAATTCTAACTACAGTCAGTTGGAGCTATGAGTGCTCAGCACCTCTGAAATCCAGGGCCTATGTAAAATGGTTATTATTTGTGGAAAAAACTTTAATTGTGCTGCCAGTTTCAGAACTTGATCTATGCAACCCTAACGTATTTCTTACTCATATTAGTATACCCATGGATGTCATTGAGACTGCTCATGTGACTTAGAATTACACACATGTCTAAGGATTTGAGCCCAGGTTTTTAAAGGTATTTAGGCACTGCAGTGCTCAGTGTTGCAATGCCTAGTGATTTAGCATCCCAAAATCTCATGTTCAAAAAAGGATTTAGGGATTTAGCAGCCTACATCTCTTTTAAAAATGAGATTTGGGCTCCTAAATCCATTAGGCATTGCAACACTGTGCACTGCAATGTCTAAATACCTTAAAAACCTGGGCCTCAGTCCTTATTCTGTAACATCCTTAGAGTTATAAATACTCATTGGGCGAAGTTCTGAGCCCACTGAAGTCAGCTGAAGTTTTATCACTGGCTTCAGTATGCCAGCATTTCACTCACGATGAACAACTATTTACAAATATTTCATATATTGTTGTCAGTGGATAATATTAGCATCCTATACACATGCATTTAAATCAAAACAGATAAAGAATCATCATAACTGGTATCCTTGGAGACGCAAACATCAGTGGGCTGAAAGATATTTCCACATACTTTCTAAGCTATGTATGTGATGAAAATTTTCCACAGACTGTCAATCTATTCCCGAGAATGAATGATCAGTATTATTTCTGGTATAACTGCGACTGGGTTTCTTTAGATTTTAATGTAGAAATATTCTGTTACCTGTGATACTACCTAACTTTTTTTCTTCCCCTTTGCAAACATTTTTCCAGCCTCACAATTACAGCTCAGCAAAAAGAAAACAGTTCAGCAGCTGGAAATTATTTAAACATGTTTCCCCGGACTCACAGTTAGAGTTACACAAAAACGAGGCTGCTAAATTTAAGGAAACTGACAAACAAAGGAACTGTTTTTCCTTTAATGCCATTGTAAATCTGGAGTAACTGCATTTAAATAAGTGAACACTAAACCAAACCAAACCAGAAATTATGGCAGCTCATGTGGAGTAAGAAGCAGCAAAAGCTTATGTGTAAATGGAGATATTTTGCCCACTAAACTGAAGCATGCTCTCCCACATCTCAGTTCCTCTGGAAACTGGGACTTATATTTAAAGTGTGCCTAAATATAATCTCTAGCGACTTTTCAAGGTTTAAATTTTTTTGCCTGTATTCTTGCAGATTCTGTAATATGGTGGAAGTTTTATAAGTCCAGGTGACTAATATATGTAGTTAAGATATTACTTGTATAAGAAAGGCTATGAAAAAGTTAAGCAGCTCTTGGCATTGAGAAGTTTGCTTTTGGTTCTCAATTAATCAGATGGGTCAAAATGCTGTTTTATCAGTAGCCATAGGTCACAGTAATCTTAGTATGTGAGAAGTCAGGTTTGTCTGTGTTCTCCCCTGTTAGTCAACCCTGATGTGGATCACTGGCTTCTAGAAATCACATTTTATCTCCACATTTCACATATAAAACAATAAAAGTGGAATCCAAAGATTGGACTGAGTTGTTGAGATATGCTCATAACGAAAGGTGGTTAAAATGCCAATTGTAAAGAATGGATTTTTTTTTAAGTTTCCAGTGACATGTTTAATTTTTTCATTTTTCAAAAGACATGTTCTGTAACTAGGTTTTTGATATTTTCACTGATTGTCTTCTCTCTACTTTGTTTTCTCCTTTTGAGTGGCAAAGTGGAAAAAAATGGAACAGGGCAGAAACGGGGGGCAGAGGGGGAAGAAGTGGGCAGAGATAAAAGAAAAAAACCCAAAATAGAAAAAAGACCTTTAGAAAAGAAGTAAACTTCTTCAAACACTAATTAGAAAACTTCAGCAACAGGATGAATCTCCTTCCATACACTGGATATTTATTCAACCCATTGGCAAGAATTTTTGAAGCTCATCAATTTTATATGTCTGAAAGGCAGATCTTGCATTTCAAATAAATTGTGCAATATTCTTAGCAATGGGATGTATGGAACCACCAGATTTCTAGATATATTATTTACCATTTCTGATGTACCTGACTGTTAGATAGTTCTCATTCTAAATGCATAAAGTGCCATCCCATCCTCTCTAGTTTCAGAGATAGAACCACATGATAGGTACAATTTAATTCCTAGTTTTCCTCTCTTATGGAAAGCTGTCAGTGCTGTCTTAAATGTATTATGGAGTGATGTGGGAACTCTACATCACTGAGATGAAACAAAGCTCCTATTATAAAGGATGATTTTTGACTCCCTTTTCCCTTCCTGGCAAGTTAGCCCAAAACACCTAAAGAGGCAAAACTACAAAATTAAGGTTGAGTCAGCAGCTGAAGTTGGTCAGAGATAGTGAATGATTAATTAGTGCATGGCAATTGGGAATGGGTTGGGTACCTTAAATAAGCATTACCATGTCATTTAACAGAAATGCAGGTGGAAGCATTTGTGAATGGAGGAAAAGGAGCAGTATAGTGTTTAAAAATATTTGGTTGGGTGTTAATTATCCTTTCCAACATTATTTTTGTATGGGAATGGTCTGTTAATTTCTTCATGTTGTTGTACTTCAAAGGACCTGTTTCTTCACAAATACATTTCTGCACAAATAAGCCATGGGACACCTACAGGCTAATTATGCCGTCACCTCTTTCTAATCTACCTATTATATATTTCTAGTGCACCAATCACTGCAGTTCCCTAGGGAAATATAAAATATTTTGGGATACCTATGATAAATATAAACAAGATGAGAACACCACCTTTTGTGGCGGTCTCAAAAGATAAATATGATATTTTGAACAGTAACATTTAGTAACCTTAAAAACCTTAAAACTGTTTAGATGTCTTGGAGGTGACTGGACATTTCCTTCTGTGTTGGTGCCTGGGAAGTGTGATGCTGATGAGTATAAATACTTGATTTGAGTAAACTGATTTGTAATTTGGAAATCTTATTTAGCTATAAATACTTGGTCAAATCATTGCTTTTAGTGGGAGCTATATTCATGTTTCCATCCTTTAACATACTCACCGTGAGCAGGAAATGGACTTCAGAATTAAATATGAGAGCTATATCATCTTGGGAAGATCAACCTGTTCAGTGACAATGAAGACTAGATCGGATAAAAACAATCCTAGTTAAGACAAAACGGCCTCTTTCTAGTTGTTACTGATACATGGGATGGGGCAGAATGTGTTAAGGATAATATAGTCAATGACTAGTTTTTTTAGGTTTAGTAAACCAAAGAGTATGGGCTATATCCTCAGATGGTGCAAATTACCATAACACCATTGAAATCAGTCTGGTTGAAGTCAATCTGACATTCTAGCCCTATGTTTGGCACTATTGGTATCTGCAGAAATTTTGGGAGGTATCATAGCATGGCCTGTATTATAAAGCCAGGAGATCAATAAAACAAACATATTTTTCTCCTTAATTGTGTAAAACTCTGCACCAGCGTTAGCAACTCCATTGACTTTGGTGGAGTTATAGCCATTTAGAAAGTTGAATTTGGCCCCAGGTGGATTAATTTTCTCAGCCACAGAAAGTAAAGCTCCTGGCATGTTGCCTGTACTACAGATGGATCAGTCATGTCTCAAAGACACACAGCTCTTTGCATCTGACACAGTTATTGATTCTGCATTTTGTTATTCTGCCAAATGCAGCCAGTTGTTGTCTTGTAGGTGGTAATCCTTATTGTTGTTTCATAGATGGAACATCAGTCCATCAATCTTATTTCACAACAGGCTCAGTGTTTCAGCCAGAGACATTGCTCTTATCTTCTCCCTCTGCTTCTAAAACACTATCAGATTATCCACAACTGCATAGGAGATTGGACTGGCTGGAAGTAGAAAGGCCCATAACAGTTACATGTCATATACTGTAGAGATAAAATCACCATCCATTCTTCCCAGTGTGTCCTTGTTTTGATCTGCCAGGGGCTGAAAACTCTGACCAGCAAAATACTTAAACATGTTTGCAGCTAATTTTTCCTCCATTGTTCCTGACTAAGGCACCCAAATATGCAAGGGATTCTATAAACATGTTTTAGAGGCTGGGCCAGTCAATATCTTTGTTTAATTTGTAAGAGGTACTCATCAACATACATGTAGTTGCTTCATTACAGAATATTGTCTCCCTCACTACATAGGGGGCTTGCACTTAGAAATCCAAAATGGATCAGTCTGGAATGTAGCTACAGTGAAATATGTTCTGACAAACTACTTAATAAATGTCAGTAAAGAAATTATGCACAGCCAGCTTCCAAAGAGCCATTTGCCAAACAGCAGCAAAAATATCAGTGTTGCTTTGATTGTAAACTTAATGATTTTTCTTGTCAGGTAGCTTGTGGCTACGTAGTGAAAGCTACTTTCTCTCAGATCTTCTGAGATGGAAATGGATGTTTGTATGTTGATGACTACATCTTACACATTAAACAAAGATATTGACTTGCCCAGCCTCTAAATGCCAATAAATAGGAACACTATGTTTTTTATGAACTTCAATAACAGAGAAGAACAATCTGTCCCTCTCTCTGGCTATAAATGCACCAACAATGCTCTTTTGTTACCAATAGAAGAAGCTTTTGTTAGCTCCATATATCTACTGAACATCCTCTTTATATCTCCACATCACATTCTGATGTAAAGGAATAAAGGAAGCAATAGAAAAAAAAACTCTATGGAAGATAATCTGAAACATAATATTTAGTAATTAGCCCTTAAGAAGCAGGATAGAATGCTGGCAGCTCTTCTTGTAGCTGAAATCAAGATTTCATGGTGGATACCTACCTCTAAGTAACAGAGGGGCAGCCGTGTTAGTCTGTATCCACAAAAACAGTGAAAAAAGAAAAGGAGTACTTGTGGCACCTTAGAGACTAACCAATTTTTTTGAGCATAAGCTTTCGTGAGCTGAAGAGTCTGGTGGCACCTTAAAGACTAACAGACTAACTTCTGTGTTAGTATTTAAGGTGCCATCGGACACCTACCTCTAAGTACACCAAATGCTATTCAGAAAGGTTTGCTGAAGTTGTCACTGGAACAAATGGTTGCTTTAAAAATTGCAAGTAAGAGTTGTATTTGGTAATTTACTCAGCATTTTCTTAATGTCAGTTGTCACCCAATATCTACATTAAGGATCCCGGGTGTGACAAGTGTTTGTATACAATATGCTAGCTCCAGCAAGCTATTTGTACTGAAGTCACATTGATTTACATTATTGATTTCATTTCCGCCTCGGTGATTAATTATTCAAGCTGCTTTCATTTGAAATCTGTGACTTCTCTATTTCTGCCTTTTTTGTGTAGCCTTGATGCATGAAAATGATGTCTACTGTGATGAAATAACACCACTGAAAAGGAAGACAAAAATAGGCTTTATATATACTGTAGGTCATGTTTAAATATTTATAGAAAGGATTTTCCCCCCATAATTCAACCTTGAGATACCAACCTGTGTTTGATAAAGTTAAAAGCTAAAAAAAAGTTTTACTTTAGGGAATGATTCCGTTTTTTAATTTGAGGACTATTAGCTTTGTTATGTTTTCTTGTGATTGTGGTCTACATAGCTATGATCCCATATCCTGTACATTGCATCTTGAAATGTTAAAAATCTGACTACCTATTCATTAGGACTATGAGGGGATTCAAGATGGAGGATCCTACACTCTGTTTTCTCCCTCAGTGAGATTTTATATAATTCTTCTTTATTTCCTTAATCTAGAGTAAGCCATTTAAAAGTATTACCATTCTCCCTATGTATGGAAAGCATTTTTGAGGTAAATCTTGAAATGTTCCATTCAAAGACATGCCCCAAAGCCTGGATATTGACCAAACTTTGTGTAAAATGTATCCCAAACCTCCTAGGATGGGAACATCCATCTGAGGTGGAAACCTCATTAGTTGAGTTTAGATCCCATGTTCCCAACTTTCCTGCACAAACTCAGCACTTACAACAGCTACTAGTAGCACTGAAGACAGCAGGAGCCTTCTTAGTGTGGCTAAAGTTGAACAACTCACTTTTTCTTTTTTAAATAATGACACTAACTAGGATAGGAGTATTTAGCACCTTAGAGACTAACAAATTTATTTGAGCATAAGCTACAGCTCACTTCATCGGATGCATGCAGTAGAAAATACAGTGGGGAGATTTATATACACAGAGAATATGAAACAATGGGTGTTACCGTACACACTGTAACAGGAGTGATCTGGTAAGGTGAGCTATTACCAGCAGGAGATCGGGGGGGGGAGGGGCGGGAAGGGGAACCTTTTGTAATGATAATCAAGGTGGGCCATTTCCAGCAGTTGACAAGAACGTGTGAGGAACAGTAGCGGGGGGGGGGGCAAACATGGAGAAATAGTCTTTATTCAAGCCTAAGTTAATTGTATCCAGTTTGCAAATTAATTCCAATTCAGCAGTCTCTCATTGGAGTCTGGTTTTGAGTGACCAAAGAGATTGAAGTGTTCTCTGACTGGTTTTTGAATGTTATAATTCTTGATGTCTGGTTTGTGTCCATTTATTCTTTTACGTAGAGACTATCCAGTTTGGCCAATGTACATGGCAGAGGGGCATTGCTGGCACATGATGGCATATATCACATTGGTGGATGTGCAGGTGAATGAGCCTCTGATAGTGTGGCTGATGTGATTAGGCTCTATGATGGTGTCCCCTGAATAGATATGTGGACACAGTTGGCAATGGGCTTTGTTGCAAGGATAGGTTCCTGGGTTAGTGGTTCTGTTGTGTGGTGTGTGGTTGCTGGTGAGTATTTGCATCAGGTTGGGGGGCTGTCTGTAAGCAAGGACTGGCCTGTCTCCCAAGATCTCTGAGAGTGATGGGTCATCCTTCAGGATAGGTTGTAGATCCTTGATGATGCGTTGGAGAGGTTTTAATTGGGGGCTGAAGGTGATGGCTAGTGGAGTTCTGTTATTTTCTTTGTTGGGCCTGTCCTGTAGTAGGTAACTTCTGGGTACTCTTCTGGCTCTGTCAATCTGTTTCTTCACTTCAGCAGGTGGGTATTGTAGTTGTAAGAACGCTTGATAGAGATGTTGCTGGCGTTTGTCTCTGTCTGAGGGGTTGGAGCAAATGCGGTTGTATCATAGAGCTTGGCTGTAGACAATGGATCGTGTGGTGTGGTCTGGATGAAAGCTGGAGGCATGTAGGTAGGCATAGCGGTCAATAGGTTTCCAGTATAGGGTGGTGTTTATGTGACCATCACTTATTAGCACTGTAGTGTCCAGGAAGTGGATCTCTTGTGTGGACTGGTCCAGGCTGAGGTTGATGGTGGGATGGAAATTGTTGAAATCATGGTGGAATTCCTCAAGGGCTTCTTTTCCATGGGTTCAGATGATGAAGATGTCATCAATGTAGCGCAAGTAGAGTAGGGGCATTAGGGGATGAGAGCTGAGGAAGCATTGTTCTAAATCAGCCATAAAAATGTTGGCATACTGTGGGGCCATGTGGGTACCCATAGCAGTGCCGCTGATTTGAAGGTATACATTGTCCCCAAATGTGAAATAGTTGTGGGTGAGGACAAAGTCACAAAGTTCAGCCACCAGGTTTGCCGTGACATTATTGGGGATACTGTTCCTGATGGCTTGTAGTCCATCTTTGTGTGGAATGTTGGTGTAGAGGGCTTCTACATCCATAGCGGCTAGGATGGTGTTTTCAGGAAGATCACCGATGGATTTTAGTTTCCTCAGGAAGTCAGTGGTGTCTCGGAGATAGCTGGGAGTGCTTGTAGCGTAGGGCCTGAGGAGGGAGTCTACATAGCCAGACAATCCTGCTGTCAGGGTGCCAATGCCTGAGATGATGGGGCATCCAGGATTTCCAGGTTTATGGATCTTGGGTAGTAGATAGAATACCCCTGGTCGGGGTTCCAGGGGTGTGTCTGTGAGGATTTGTTCTTGTGCTTTTTCAGGGAGTTCCTAGAGCAGATGATGTAGTTTCTTTTGGTAACCCTCAGTGGGATCAGAGGGTACTAACTAGGATGTAGAGAAGACCCCTTCTGATATTTACAATGGGGAAACCAACTACCACCTTTTTACTAAAGATATGTGAGAGTGATGCCCAAAATCATCCAGCTGATGGCTTAAAATCAGCTGAGACAAATACCAGATACACTAAATATGGATACATCTGCAACACTGACAGTTGCTTGAACTCGAGTAGGATGTACAGAGATTCAGAAAAAAACACAACGAAGTCTGTAGCCAGGCTAAGTAGCATTTTATTTCCTCACTGTTCTCCTGTGATCTTGTTTCCTTTCATGTTCTGTTGTTCATTGCCGCAATATTCTCCCTTCAGTACCATAGGGATGAATACTGACAAGACTGTATTTATAACAACTCTCACCAGTCAATTCTGGAAAAAATGGTCTTTAGATTCCAAAACTCTGTATCCATCAAACCAGAGTGTACGACAATCCTAGGGTATTTGGAGTGGTTGTGAAGCCTAATTAATGCTTGTAACGTGCTTTGGAATCCTCATGTAAGTAGAATGGTACTATTATTCCTTCTTCATGACTATAAATGTAACCATTTGAAACTCATCATATGTGATATCCATCTGGCAGCAGCACACTATTTAATATAGTCAGATAGAGCCATCAAGTTTATTTTAAGCCAAACACTAAAACAGTGCCATGCAATATCCACTTTAATATGTTTGCTTCCAGAAAGCAATATGGTTTCCCTTTTTATGGCAATACCTAGTTTCTTTACTTCAGATGTTATTACACAAAACTAATTCCACCCTCCTCCCCTATATCTTTGTCAAGTATTCAGAGATTCCCTGAATCTTAGACCTTTCCTCACTAATTCTCAGCAGTACTCTCCATATTAGCCCTCTCCTTACCACAAGTTTTCCCCTCTCTAGCAGGCTTGAGTGTGTATTCTAACCTTGGGAGAAATGAGTCTAACAGCCCCTCAATCTCTGCTAGTGACTGCAGAGAGCAGTTGTTATTTATTTGTCCCTAGGCTTCAAAGTAAGTAGTTCCCTACCCCGGCAGGGTTAAGCAAACACCCGCCCAGTTTTCAGGATTTCCTATATCAGATGGGGAAGGTTTCTATTCTTCCTCCCAGAAGTATCTCCCACTATAATAAAGCTACTTCTATTCTGGCATTGTCTCTTATAACTGCTCCCCAAATTACCCTCAGCTGTAGCTGATTTGCTGTTTAAGCAGTGACTTCACACCGCAGTATTTAACCATTCTTTGTTTGACCAAATGGGAGGGCAAGGATGTTCAGGTTATTTTAGTGAGCTGCAATATATAGCCATATATAAGTCTTCATAATTAATTATGGACAGTGCTCCACCCCTAGTTAAGGCTTCAATCTACTTTTCGTATAAAACTTATTTTTATCATCCCATAACTGTGTCTAAAAAAGTTAATGTGGTATAAACACTTGCCAGATTCACTCTTACGACAAGGGGCATTTTTTAAACAAGATTTGAAGAAAAATAGTCAAATTCTTGGTATTTGATTGGTAGTTAAAAAATCCTGACTTAAAGGATGCATGCTACTCCAATTATTTTTCAGTGTTTGTGCAACCCTTATAACTTAGCCTTTAAACGGTTCAGAAAGTTTTTGTTTTATGCTGAAAATATTGTGGTTTTAATCTGAGAACATGTTTTCTATGCAATCAGTCAAAACATTTTTTTAAATTATGATTGCTTAAAAGGTACTTGAAACATTAATGTATCTAACCATTTTTGTGTCCCTGTTGCTAAAAAAAAATATGTTGAATGATAATACTTCAAACTTTATTGTAGGCTTTTTGTCTAATAGCAAAATCTAGCATATAGAGAATATAATGTGTATTTGTGGTCACAGCGATATGATGGAAAGTGGTGTCGCTGGATGATAAAAGGCAAAATATTGCTGTTTCTGGTCTGGTGAACTGGAAGATATCTGCTTTGGTGTCTAAGCTATAGGTGTTGGTAAATAGCGGGTTGTGAGTGTTTGTAGTCCATAAGCAAAACATTATGATGTAAAATGGGTATAAATCAGTTTCTGGTTTATAGGTAGGGACTAGGCAAAGATCTTTGAATATTGAGCTACCATCCATAAAATGGTCATTCCCACATTTTTACAAGAGTAGATAATGAAATGTAAGTATCCTTAGTATTCATAATTTTTATGCTGGAAGGTGTTAATGGCTGCCAATCAAGCAGGTTTGATCTGTAGGTAAATACATGCCTGTAGTGAAGTTGCTAGGTATACTTAGCACCCTTCATTCAGATTAAATAAAGGGGTGATTAAATACCCCTTTGGGTAGTGTTTGCTGAAACAAGAGAAACCACCACCCAAGTCACTGACCAGCATGCTAAGACCTGGGCAGAAGCCAAGTCCTGTGGGCTGAGGGGTTTTCCTGGGGACTAAAGGCAAACACAGATACTGGTTAACTGCTTGGGCCATGGGGCAACAATATGTTCCATACTTGATGTTAAAGAGCAGAATTAAGTTGTTGTTTGTTTTTTTTAATCTCTTTTAGGTAAAGGTGAAGTTATCATGCCAACTGTAAACCTTAAACTTACTTGTCCAGCTGCTGAAATGTGGGCACAGTTTATCTGAGCACAGATTGATGCTTGGAAAGTAAACATCCCTAGATGCAGATCGAGTAACACTCAACATTTCAAGAACTGAAAAGATAAATGCTTTGTTCATAAATGTTCATAAATGTTTTTAGGATACTAACATCCATTAATTTCAATGGAATTTAGGAGCGTAAATACCTTTGTGGCTCTGGGCCTTGGATACTATAGCGATGAGTGCCATAGAAAACCTTAATGGAGATGGACAGATATTTGGTTCACCTACAAATTTCCAGATACTTAAAAGAACAAAACAAAACCCTGATTATTCCTTTTAAAGACAAATGAAGGAGATGAAAACCTTCTGAGTGGACGCCAAAAGGAATGTTTTTAAAATGTGCACTAAAAGCTGTGGAAAATACATAATTTCATGTTAACTTCTACTGTGAGCTAATGCAATGGGATATCTATGGACATTCAAGTTTCATTTTGATGTATTTTTCTTTAAAAATATCCATAATGCCCTAAGTAGTAGTATTTGTATTAAGTGATGCATCTATAAGAATTTTTAATTTTCATTGAGTACCAAAGTAAATTGCATCAGAAGGCAGATAATCCCAAATTGGTTTGTTTCTTTTAGCAAATTAATTCTCTCTCATGCATGTGAGCGCATATGGCAGCAAATTCATTTAAAGGAATTTCCAGATATCTTGAACTGCCAACGTTATTTTTAACAGATTTTGCAGATAAAATGCTGCGTTCTTTTTAGCAGCCAACATCTAGCTGGGTAATACTATGAACCGTCTATGGCATCATGAGGTAGAAGTTGTGAATGGAATTAGTTTGTCATGTACATTTGAAATTGAAGCATGGAAAAATTTAATCGTTGCTCATATTAGAGCTGGTTAAAAATGGTATTTTTCCCCCCTCTGGAAAAATCTCTTAAAAAATAAAAAACAATTTTTTGTCAAATTTTCATGGAAAGTGTTGAAGCATCATCAAAAAAACGAAAACATATTTCTGAGGGTAAGGGGAGGGACTGACAAAAAAATCAAGATTATTTTCCATAGACTGTAGACACTTTTTGTGAAAAAATTTGTTTTGAGAGAAAGTTTTTGAGCAGTCTTATCTGAGACACAATAAGAACGGCCATACTGGTCAGATCAAAGATCCATCTAGCCCGGTATCCTGTTTTCCGACAGAGGCTAAACCAGGCACTTCAGAGCGAATTAACAGAACAGGTAATCGTCAATGATATATCCTCTGTGCCCCATTCCTAGCTTCTGACAAACAGAGGCTCGGGACACCATCTCTGCCTGTCCTGGCTAATAACAGCCATTGATGGACCTATCCTCCATGAATTTATCTAGTTCTTTTTCGAACCCTGTTATAGCCTTGGCTTCACAACATGCTCTGGCAAAGAGTCACACAGGTTGACTGTGGATTGTGTGAAAAATACTTCCTTGTGTTTGTTTTAAACCTGCTGCCTATTAATTTCATTTGATGATCCCTAGTTTTTGTGTTATGAGAAGTAAAAAACACTTCCCTATTTACTTTCTCCACACCAGTCATGATTTTATAGACCTCTATCATATCCCCCCTTAGCTGGGACTTTTCAGCTTGGAAAAGAGACAATCTTATTAATCTCTCCTCATGTGGAAGCTGTTCCATGTCCCTAATCATTTTTGTTGCCCTTTTCTGAACCTTTTCCAATTCCAGTACATCTCTTTTCAGCATTCAAGATGTGGGCGTACTATGGATTTATATAGAGGCAACATGATATTTTCTGTCTTATTATCTATCCCTTTCTTGAGTCCAACACTGTTCACTTTTTTGACTGCTGCTGCACATTGAGTGGATGTTTTCAGAGAACTATCCACGATGACTCCAAGATCAATAAGAGTCAAGGTCCTGATTCAAAGACTACAGAAGTTAATGCGGAGACTCACATTGGTGAAAGGGTTTTGGATCAGACCCCAAATGAGACAGCAAAGGAAAACAGTAGGAGTTAGATGCCTAATAATTTCTTTGATTGGACAGCAGGGAACAAGAGAAGCAAAAGCAAGCGTGGTAGGGGTGGTGGCTGCCCCTCTTAATCCATCCTCTCCGTCAGTTCTCTGCTTAGCCATTGGCTGGGCAAAGAGCCAGCTGATCGCTTGGAGGGTGCCCTCCCCACTTGCCTATTTAAACTAAACCAGGGCTTTTCAAAATCATCTTAGTGCATGTCTACACAGCCCATGGCAGGGAGCCTCCCACCCTGGTCAATAGACGCAGGCTGGTGGGGCTCAGGATAGCCCTCCAAAAATAGGTGTGTAGATAGGACTTTGAAGTGTCAACTCAGGCTCTGAAGCCTAGGGAGGGGGTAGGCGTTAGAGCCCACGCTCCAGCCTGAGCTGCATTTCAAAGAGCTGTCCGTACAGCTATTTTTAGAATGCTAATGTGACCACTACTAACCTGAGTGTGTTGACCCAGGATGGGAGGCTCACTGCTATGGGCTGTGTGGACATATTCTTACTCCCCACTTAACTGCTATCATACTGTGACATTCCCCTCTGGTGTCATCCGGACCAGTGATCTGCTAGGTCACTCCAATCCTTGACTCTGGGAGCCAGCCTTACCCTGCTCTGCTGTGAGAACCCCCACTCCTGGGCTGTTCATGCACAGCCTCTGACATGTAAGCTGCTCCTTGGATTGTGCAACCGAATGACAGTAACCAATATCTCTGGTCCCAGACACAACCTGAGGAACCGCTGTCTTGAAGTGTTCAGTCATGCCCACTGGACACGGCAAGCTTATATGAGTTCATCAATTTAACAAAGAAATTGATATGTACGAGGCTTGTTAACCCAAGGGGAGTCTCTGACACACTTCAAACCAAACACACTGCTTCAGGTAGAATAAACAGACAGATTTATTAACTATAAAGATAGATTTTAAGTCAAAGAACAACAAGTCAGAGTGGTTACCAAAATAAAATAAAATATAAGCATGCAGTCTAAACTCTCAACCCTAATAGACTGGAGCAGTAACTAGATTAAGCAGTTTTTCTCACCCTACTGGATATTGCAGACCTTAATATACAGGTTTGTTCCTTAAACCTGGGCCAATCTCATGTGTTGGCATCTTGTCTTCTTCTCAGTGTCCTGGTTGCTTGCAATATAGGTGGGGGCAGAAGAAGGGCCCACTATGTGTCCACTCTGAGTGTTTTATAATCTCAGTCCATGTATTTAGGGAGTACAAGCCCAGGCATGTCTGGAGGGCATTGCTGAGTCTCTCCAAGCAAGGTTGAGCAATTCCCTTGGTGTGGCCTCATGCAGGCGAGCCATTGCATTGTAGCTCCCTCGCTGAACAAATGGACCATAGCCTGATCCTGCCAAGCCTTATATATGTTACTGATCCTGCAATGGGGCTATTCTGAGTACGGATTGCTCCTGCAGTGGTGCCCACAGCTGTACATATGATGCAAGCTCAGGGTAGAAGGAAGCTGTGACGGAGTGAGGAGTCAATCCCAATCCCAGGTGGCTGCAGCTGCCCCTGCGAGGAGGTTAGATATCCCTGAGATCCCCTCCCTGGGTACTGGTGCCTCTCTCCAAGCCCTGCTGACACTGGGGCAGCAGCGGTGAGGTATTGTAGCTGCTTGGGCTGCCTAGGTGATGGAGAGGCCCCCAAACAGGGCTCCACTCAGCAGGAAAAGGCCCCCACAGACTGCCAGGGATGGGCTTCTGCCCTCTGCCCAGCTGCTCCCCAGCCCTGGTGTGGGTAAAATGGTGGCCATGGCTCAGGAACTGGGTGACTTGGGGCTTCTCCTGACTGCCTTCCCTCTCCTGGCCATGGGCATTGGTGCTGTCTCCTGGTATGAGATGGATATGAAGTGGCATGCAAGTGCTGCGGCTACATGTTCAGTGACCCACCTGGCTCCATGTCCACATGCAGACCACAGCTGCAGTTTTGCACGCAGCCTCTGCAAGCGATGAGACTTGGGCAGCCCCCAGTTCCAGCCCTGGACCTCACACTGCAGATGCTGCTTCATCTCTACTGGGTCCAGGCTCTGGTGGTGCTGCCACTGCATAGGCTATGAGACTGACAGCAAGGAGTTCATTTGGGAAGGTGTAAGTGACTGGCAGTGCCAGTTGGGATGTGGGTGCAGAGTGTGGGGAGTCAGGCAGGAGGCTGGGGGTAGTGCTGGGCTGAGGATGCAGGGGCCAAGATGTGGAGACCCCCTTTCCTGCCATGTGAACAATTTCTGGGGGTGGTGCTGCTAGTGAGTACGACTCTCAGGACCTGGCCATAAATGTTTTTACTCAGTCTGCTGATAGGCAAAACTAATGTTGACTCGAGTTTTCTTAAAGACTTAAAGAGCTGGCCTCTAAAAATGAAATAAGGGAAACACAAAATGTAGAATAGCACACTGCATTGAGATATAGTTCACTGCTCATTGAGATATAGCTCATATACTGCATTTACTTTGGGCCTGATTTTCAGAGGTGCGGCATTCCCCTTCAGCTACTATTGACTCCAATGCAACTTGTGGGTGGTCAGGACTGAAATCAATCAGGCTGGCAAATCAATAACCGTTGTTAGATGAACAGTCCACATCTACAGGCACAGCAGTTAGTTTGCAAGATGTATTGTATAATTACATGGTAATTGGCCAGATTTTCAGAGCAACTTCTATAATTGAAGGTGTCATTTTTGTGCATAAACTGTTAGGTGCAGAATTTTTTATGCCCAGGTTACAGCATGAGGAAATGTTTGGATTTATTAAAGCAAAATATAGGCTCAGTCTTCCAAGGTGCTGAGCCTTTCCTAGGAGCTGTTGAGAGCCCTATACTCCTAAAGTCAAGGGGAGCAAAGGGCTCGCAGCCCCTCTCAGGAGGTGTTCATTAGCAGGATGATTTGCCTGCCTGCATGCAGGTTGTGTGGGTCAGTTTTTCTGCATTCAGATCTTGGCCAAGAACAACTGTACATGTTGATCATTTGACAAGTGAAGAATTATACCTTCAGTAGTAGAGACTGCTTTTCAAAGCCTGGCCCATTAAATGCAGTCATCAAGAACAAAAAATTAGTGTGGAGAGCAAATATAATTAGTATGTAATTTATCAACCATGGATCAACACCTGACATTCTTACTCGGACAAAAGTACCATTGATAGTAAAATTTGCATTGATGTTGTCACAGTTGCTGGGCTAGCTCCCATGCTGGTTCTCTTGCCCTTACCTGTCTTGGGGTGAAATTACATGAATTGTACACTCTTAGGGCTTGCCTACGTGAGGCAAAAGCCCAGAGTGGGCCATTAATGGTGGTTTGGAATCTTAATGGCACCCATTAATCAGGACAATTGACTGTAGATGGCTCTGTTTTACTTGTAAGTCTTCCTGAATACCTGTGGGCTGGCAAGTGGGTAATGAAGTCTTACAGTGACATGTTATCATGTCACCTGAACTGGAATCCATGTTTAACCTGTAGTTAAAGGAGATTTTCCACTGAATGCATCCAATGAAGTGAGCTGTAGCTCACAAAAGCTTATGCTCAGATAAATTTGTTAGTCTCTAAGGTGCCACAAGTACTCCTTTCATCTTTAACCTGGTGCTTTTCCATTGAGAAGGAGGGATGGGACCCCAGAAGGACAAAGGATTCCCGCCTTATGCAAAAGATATATAAGTGGGTGGAACAGAACAAATGGGGCAGCCATCATGAGAAATCCCCTAGCTACCACCTGAGCAGGAACAAGGGCAGAACTGTCTGACTTATGGCAGAGGGAGAGAGCTTGGACCATAGGATAGAGACCAAGGAGCCTTCATACGTGAAGAGTCCTGTGGCAAAGTCCTGACAGCAAAGAATTAGTTACTAATAGTACTTCAGACCTGAATTCCATTCTACTGCTTGCATCAGCAACAAAACAGTCAGAAATGCTGATGGAAGAATGTTTAAAAAAGACAACTTTGATTTTTCAGATTCCAAGTTGTGCATGTAGAGGCAATTAAACAAAAACAGCATTAACACATCCTTTTGACTTATAAATTGAGCAAATCCAAGCTGGAACTTAAGAAAAAATAAGGCAGCCCATGAAATCTAGCTTCATAGTCACTTTTATTACCTTAGCTGCTCTTTAACTGAAAAGGGATGAGTGCTTTAATCCTGAATGAGTTTTTTTTCCCCATAGAAGAATAGATACAAATATCAGTTCTGGTTGTATTATCTAGTGAGAATATTGGTCTCTATTTTCCATTAATATGATAATGCTTCTACTTCTTTCACGTACTGAGCCCCATTATTAAGGGGAAATACTTAAATAGGTTTTACAAAGGCTGACAGCATTGTTATTTGAATTTGCCATGTTAACAGGAAATTCTTTATGCTACAGTATTTCACTCCCATTTTTGACAACGTTTATTCTCTTTAAATTTAAAAAATAAATACAGGGTGGGAAGTGGAACATATTGGAAGGCTTCCCCCTTCTAAATGTTCTTCCTGTGTTTACAACTGAAATACAACTAAGCAGAATACTTGCATCAGAAACAAGAGGGAATGAAAATATCAGAAAAATGCACAGTGGTGAGATTTGTAAATATTTTCATTAACATGAGCATTAAAATATTTCACAATGCTAAATCTTTGGGGAATCCATGAGACTTTGCAAAGAAACACGTAATTAACAATTGTTACTGCTGTACGGGACTTGAAAAAAAAACTACTCCATAAATCTTCAGTTTTTCCATATCTAAATTCTAGTCCTGAAGCTAGAATGTGACCCAAAGCCCACAGAAGTCAATTGAAAGATTCCCATTAAGTGTGGAGGTCTTAAAATGAGCAATAGGAAAGCTCCTATTAACTTTACTAGCATCAGGGAGATCAGAAAATAAATGTATGACAATTCTTCATAACTACAGCAATAATAATATTGCAACACAAACAAAAAATGACTCATAAGATTTCTGTAGGTTGTAACTGCAAACAGTCCACAATTATCATTTAAGTATTGGAACAGTAGTGCCTAGAAACCCTCACCAAGATAGGGGCCTGCATTATACTAGATATTGTACTACACTCCACTGACTCCACCATTGCAACACAATTCCTTCTAGCTCTTTTCATGTCACCACACTGAGTCTTGATTCAACCTTCTTCACAGCTAACGGAAGGGCTCTCATTGACTCCAACAAGAGTTGGACCAGACCCTTAATTCCTCACGCTTTTTTGAGGCCATACAGCATGACTACTTGGCAGACTGGGGCAATCCCCGATCTCAGACTATCTGGGAAACTCTGTGTTTAACAGACTCCAACTTGAAATCTTGTTTTTTGTCTTCAAAAAACAAATTTAAGGTAGTTTCAAATTTTGCCTCTGAATCCCGTTGACCACATTTGTAGTTTTACAAACATGATTTCTTATGATCGGTTTATTATGAATTTAGATTAGGGCTGTCAAGCGATTAAAAAAAATAATTGTGATTAATCGCGCTATTAAACAACAATAGAATACCATTTATTTTAAGTATTTTTGAATGTTTACTACATTTTCAAATATATCAATTTCAATTGCAACACAGAATACAAAGTGTACAGTGCTCACTTTATATTTATTTTTTATTACAAATATTTGCATTGTAAAAAACAAAAAAAGTATTTTTCAATTCACCTCATACAAGTACTGTAGTGCAATCTCTTTGTCATGTAAGTTGAATTTACAAATGTAGAATTATGTAAAAAAAAACCTGCATTCAAACATAAAACAATGTAAAACTTTAAAGCCTACAAGTCCACTCAGTCCTACTTCTTGATCAGCCAATCACTCAGATAAAGAAGGTTCGTTACAATTTGCAGGAGATAATGCTGCCTGCTTCTTGTTTACAATGTCACCTGAAAGTGAGAACAGACATTCACATGGCACTCTTGTAGCTGACATTGCAAGATATTTACATGCCAGATGTGCTAAAGATTCATATGTTTCATGCTTCAACCACATGCTTCCATGCTGATGACAGGTTCTGCTCAATAATGATCCACAGCAGAGCGGACTGACGGATGCTCATTTTCATCACCTAGTCAGATGCCAAGAGCAGAAGGTTGATTTTCTTTTTTGGTGGTTTGGGTTCTGTAGTTTCCACATCAGATTGTTGCTCTTTTAAGGCTTCTTAAAGCATATTCCACACCTAGTCCCTCTCAGATGTTGAACGGCACTTCAGATTCTTAAACCTTGGGTTGAGTGCTGCAGCTTTCCTTGGAAATCTGACATCAGTACCTTCTTTGCATTTTGTCAAATCTGCACTGAAAGTGTTCTTAAAACGAACATGTGCTGAGTCATCATCTGAGACTGCTATAACATGAAATATATGCAGAATGTGGGTAAAACAGAGCAGGAGACATACAATTCTCCCCACAAGGAGTACAGTCACAAATCTAATTGACGCATTATTTTTTTTTAATAAGCATCATCAGCATGAAGAAAAGGAGTACTTGTGGCACCTTAGAGACTAACCAATTTATTTGAGCATAAGCTTTCATGAGCTACAGCTCACTTAATCGGATGCAGCTCACGAAAGCTTATGCTCAAATAAATTGGTTAGTCTCTAAGGTGCCACAAGTACTTCTTTTCTTTTTGCGAATACAGACTAACACGGCTGCTACTCTGAAACCTATCATCAGCATGGAAGCATGTCCTCTGGAATGGTGGCCGAAGCATGGCAGGGGCATACAAATGTTTAGCATATCTGACATGTAAATACCTTGCAACACCAGATACAAAAGTGTCATGCGAACACCTGTTCTCACTTTCAGGTGATGTAAATAAACAGGTAGCAGTATCTCCCGTCAATGTAAATAAACTTGTTTGTCTTAGCGATTGGCAGAATAAGAAGTAGGACTGAGTGGACTTGTAGGCTCTAAAGTTTTACGCTGCTTTGTTTTTGAGTGCAGTTATATAACCAAAAAAATCTGCATTTGTAAGTTACACTACCACGATAAAGAGATTGCACTTCAGTACTTGTATGAGGTGAATTGAAAAATACGATTTCTTTTATCATTTTTATAGTGCAAATATTTGTAATAAAAATAATATAAAGTGAGCACTGTGCACTTTGCATTCTGTGTTGTGATTGAAATCAATATTGAAAATGTAGAAAAACATCCAAAAATATTTAATCAATTTATATCGATATTCTATTGTTATGTGATTCATCATGATTAATTTTTTAAATTGTGATTAATTTTTTGAGTTAATCACATAAGTTAACGGCGATTAATTGACAGCCCTAATTTGTTTTTCTCCCCTGTTGCCAAGTGAAAAATCCACATAAACTGATTGTGCCATGGTAGAGCTTATGAGCTTCAGACTGGCAGACCGCAATGACTGTCTGGAGTTGACAGCAGGATTGGGGCCTGATTAGCTGACTGCAGAGGCAAACCAGAAAAAGTGAATATGCCCAACGTTCTAGAAAAAAGGCACAAATGCATACCCAACCTGGAACAAATATGGATTATTCTTCCCTCCCTCACCAATTTCTTTTAATTACAGTGATCAGAGGGATTGCTTGCAGCAATAGTAAGTATAAACTGTAAGACAGAGGTACAATTTTTAAGATGACAACAGATCTTCAACATTCCTGACTGTGTCATAGATATTTCGGATATACAGAATAGCTGGGTATGCTATAGAAGATCAACACATGTGAGCCTGAGTGAGAATCGCCGCTACATGTTAGAAGTGGAATGAACTATTTGTGTGTTGCCGAATTACTCACTGTAATTTGACAATTAATATGCTAGTACCTGAGAGGTGCAAAATTTAAGTGAAGTTGCCACAAGGAAATATGATGAATCTATTATCTGACTTGATGTTAAAAGAGGACAATTATATTCACCTTGCTCATAGTAATTTTAATTCCTTTATTTGCAATGGTTTCAATTTAACCTGTCTGTTTTTTTAACTCGTTTTAAAAAGGTAGCATGTAATATGATCTTCACTACTCGTTCTCTATAATTAAGTCACAAAAAACTACTTTAAGATTACATTGAGGGTTCAATTTAAATTCACAAAAGCTAAGAAATTGAGAAATAATCCTGAAAATCTGTCCTTAATGCAGCATCTGTGAAAATCAGGAACTTAGTGTTTCAAGTTGTGCAGCCAAAAATTGAGCTATAATTATTGGGCACTTATACATCTTGCCTAAATCTCTCTAGGCTACATTGAGAGTTGGTAGAAGTGGCTGTATCTCCACTGATTTCAGTGGATTCTGTTGACACAAATTCTCAATTGTGCCCTCTTTGTCTCATTTTTCCCATATGTAAAATTGGGGCCATAATATTTACCTCCCTCACACAAGAGTTTTAAGGATAAATTAGTTCATATCATACAATAATTTAAAGATACAAAACAATATACTGATGATTAAATTTAACAAGCATTTTCGTAATTTACTGTATCTTAATATTATGTAGCTAATGTTTTCTATTTCTTATAGTTAGTCCCTCTTCCCCACAAAAATAAAAACAAAACAAAACAAAAAGGACAGTGTAGGTCATTTAAAGGGAAACAAATTCTTACATCTCTGCTTTCACCATCTGTCTGCCCTTTGTATGAACTGAAAAAAGAGACTATTTAACAGTAAACAGTAAGATGCAAATGTTCTAACTACATAAATATGTTCTTTGAATACCACAGCCTACATATGCTATGTTTTATGCATCGGTTTTTTTTCAGTCTCTTTCTCAAATGTTATGTGTTAGACAGACTCCTTTTTTGTTCAAGTGTGCCTTGCTAAGTGGTCTGCATGGAAAACAAAATTATGTGATTTGTATCATGTTGTTTGGGACCATTCTTGTAGTGGCACAGTGAGCACACTTGGGAGAGTAAAGATTGATTTCAGTGAGGAGCTCCTACTGGTGAAACATCCTACCCTACCTCTGTCACAATATACCAACCCTCATATCACCCTGTTTCTAATGCACCTATGTTTTCCATTGACACACAGGGTGTTGTGTAAGTGTTTTCCTGAAGCTATTTTCTAATATTACTACTAAAGTAAACATGTGGGTGCAAGGCTATATATATATATATATATATATATATATATATATATGAGAGAGAGAGACATGCAGCCTTGCTAAGCTTATATAGGGGTTTCAAAAACTATTCACTACTGCCTACATGAACAGCTCTTCCTCCTCCAATGAGCGTGCCTCATAATTCCTTTGAGCCAACCTGCAGTTCTTCTGTAATATATAGGTTTTCAGTCAGTTACACATCTGCTTAGCCATCTGTGGTAGCATCACTTACATTCCATGGCACAAACAAACCTGTGGCTTTGTGTGCTATGGAGAGACCCACCATCAGATACACTGCAACTGCACTTTGATTACACCTGTTTGTGAGCATACTGGGAGACTCTCAGATTTATAACTTGCCTTGGACTTTTGTTCCCTGAATTAATGAATTGTTATGTGTATTTCATTTAAAGGTGTGTTTTGATTCTGCTCTTGTACCTAACACATAACCACACACCTTTTAAGTAAGTAATTTAGGCCCTCTATGAAGGTTACTCCTTCATGAGTTTGTGCTTTATTTTTATTTGTTTTCAGTAATGCCCACAACAGGCCAGTGATACATAAACGGAAAAGAAAGCACAGTCCTTGCCTTGAAGAGAGGGCAGAATGGGTAAGGTCTATGGCCCCACACTGAGGTTCTCCCATTATCTTCATGGATCTTAGAGCACCTCAATAAAGGTGTATATGAACACACTTCCTCCTGATCTGGAGTGTGGGGTCTTATGGCAGCAAAACTTCTGTTTGGCAAGGCACATACCCTTTCCATTCCCCCGTCTCAGTCTTTTGTCCTTTAGTGAGAAAAATACATGCACTTACCCTGGATGAGTAATGAATAATATCACATTTGAATGAACCATCCTATATCTACAACATCTAATGCTCTTATGTGTTACTTTTGAAACCTATAACAGACAGAGGGATACAGTAAGCAAGTCAATTTTATCAACAAACTTTCTTCCATATTAAATATTTCATTCATTCTAGAATCTGCAGACAGCTTAATAATAGGCTTCATGTCACTACCTAGCAATGTGCTGAAAAGCCAGAAGCAGACTGAGGTCCTGATAGAGAATCTTCTTGTGATAATAGGAGCTGGACTGTCAGTCATCCTCCCTATTTCTTTTGTCCATGAAAACACAACCTAAATGTTTCACGGATGGTATGATTACATCTGACAAAACCCAGGGTGAGAAGCATAGGCAGCGATGTTCGAATTTATTTTTGCATTCTAAGTATGCTACAGTATAGACTTATAAAAACACACATGGTTATCATACTCATGGTTTTGAGGCACATGTAGTCCATCCTCCTGCCAATGCATGATTCTTCTCTACAGGATGCGTGCTAGTGCTTTGTCCCAGATAGTATTACATGTCTCAAGTGATGAGGATCCCACAGCTTTCCATGGAAGACTATTGCATCTGAGCAGTCAAAAGTCTCTGGAAAGCAGGGGTTGTACTCTGCACCAGACTCACAATCTGGGTGAGATTTATTGAGCTGAGCAGAGGAATGGTCTTACTTCACTTTATGTCCCTCCTCAGCTGTGTCACTATGTAGCTCAACATTATTTATAAGAACATAAAAATGGTCATGCTGAGTCAGACCAAAGGTCCATCTAGCCCAGCATCGTGTCTTGTGACAGTGGCCAATGCCAGGTGCCCCAGAGGGAATGAACCCAACAGGTAATTATCAAGCGATCCATCCCGTCGCTCATTCCTAGCTTCTGACAAACATAGGCTAGGGACACCATCCCTGCTCATCCTGTCTAAAAGCTATTGATGGACCTATCCTCCATGAATTTATCTAGTTCTTTTTGATAATTATTTTGTGAATAATTAATTATTTTCATCAGGTAAGTTGTCAAGGTTCCTTAACCAGAACTAAAAAAAAAAATACCATTAATAATAATTTTCCAAAGGGGACACTGATGAAGAGAGTGACGGTCACACACCTGGTCAGTGGCAAAAGCAAGAATCGAGCTCAGGTCTCCTGACTCCCGGCACAGTCCAAGTCACTAGCCATTGGATTATTCAGTCTCACAATATTATTTTCTTTTTACAATTGCACCTCCAGGGTAGCAATTCTCCTCACTTTGACCATGTTTACCCTAGAAAATACTTCAGTATAACGTACGTCGGCAGAGGTGTCAATAATCCATACCCCTGAGCAACATATGTTTTACCATCCTAAGTGCCTTTGTGGACAGAGCTATGTTAGTGGGAGAGTTTCTCTTGCTGACATAGCTACTGTCTCTTATGGGTGGTGGAGTAATTAAGCCATTGGGAGAGATCTCTCCCATTGGCTTAGAACATCTTCACCAGAAGCTGCACCACCATAGCACTTCTAGTGTAGATGTAGCCTGTATTTGCTATCCTCAGAAGCCCTCATGTGACAGCAAACCTTACACCGTCCAAAAGGCTTGCATATACATTTTCCCAGAGCCCATCAAGAATTCACCTTTACTTCTCCAGAGGAGTTTATTATGTAGCAACATGCGCTTCCTCTCAACATCTCCCTAAAGATCCTCACTTACATCCTCCATGCGGCAGCATAGTGTGAAAATCTAAGCAATTCCTTATCTTTGTGACTATTAAGCTGAAAAAATTGCTTTTCAGGGGAAGATCCTCATCTAGCGTAAATCAGAAGAGCCTCGATGATTTTAATGGAGCTCAGCTCATTTACATCAGCTGAGAAGCTGGTCGCAGTACTTATTTGAGTGGTTGTCCCTCACTCTCTAAGGCTAAGCAGTTTATGCAAGAATTTTTCAATTTCATCTTTATCGTTAATAGAATATGGCAAGATTTTGCTTCTGGAGCATTTTAATATGTATGCGGATTCCAACTCTATTTTTATGGCTTCAGTTTTTCAGATTTATTAGAAAGCCTTTAATGTGTCCCAAAATGTTTCCAAGTCAAGCCATAATAGCAGCAGAAATATTTGAAATGATGATATTTTATGGCATATCAGTTACTGGGCTGTCAGTAGCAGATCTCTGACCATTTTGTAGTTTCATTTCTGTTTAAATTTACCTTTGTCATTAACTACAGGCTGTATAAATTCACTATATCCATTAAAGACTATAACCCCAGGCAAGCTCCGTGAAGTCCTTCTTTAATTCATCTCCTGAGAATATGTTCTCTCTATACGTGAGGTATTGGTATTTTTATTCAATCAGCTTTTGTCTAATATTCTTGATTTGTTAGCCTCCCTCTTGATTAATTAGATACATTTAATTTTAAGTACAGGGCTTCTTGGTGCAATTATTATCTCAGCCAAATGAAGGCTTTTGTTATACAACCTGAATGTAGATGGAGAACTTTTAAAGTACAGACATTTTATTTAGCATGGCAGAATTTTTGGTAGCACACAGTGTGCGAAGAAGACACTTTGATAAAGTTTTAGATCTGGGGGTGACCGAGGTTCAGCGCTGTTAACCTCAGACACTTGTTTGCTACAATGAAAACAATTCTCCACCACAAAGATATGGATCTTTTTCCCCTCTAGCAGAACACTCCAGTGAGAAATGTAATGAATTCTTCAAATAGTTCATAGCAAGACTCCGAATATTATAGCAATTTTTTTTAACATTCTATTCATGCCAGTAACTCTTTCTGATGTTACTGCTAATGAGTGAGTTTCATAAAAGAAATATCTGTGGTATTTATTACAATGGACGGGCTCCTCAACAGCAAGTGTGGGTGAAAAGGGAATGTTAAAAATAAAACTTCCTCCCCCCCCCCCCCAAGTTGTTGCACAACTTCCAAAGTGTCCAAAACTGAAAATGCTTTAGAGAGAGGGAGAGGTGGAAATTTCCAACATGGGTTCTGCATTGTTTCACTGTTCCAGTGGCTCAAAGTGACCCTGCCTTTAGCTTAACTGGAAACTGAACAAGTCCTCTTCTAAAGTATGATCCTCTGGTGGCAAAGACCTACCATGATGAACCCTCATAATATCTTCTACACCAACTTTATTCCTGCAAAGGCTGTGGCCACGAGGAAGGAGGACTTAATCAGAATGTCCTTGAGAATGCATGATCCCTCTTGGGTCTTGTCATACAGAGATCCCTTGGCAAAGGGTGCCTTATCTTTGGCAAATATCTCTCACCTTTGACCTGACAAACTCACTGTATCAAACATATGACATATAGGATATTTATCCATAAACAGTAACAGGTAAGGTATCTACAGAAAGCTTGTCACTTATCGAGATTATAAATATTGTGAGATATATGTACAGGTAATATATAAGGAACAACATGTTAATATGGGAAGTACGCTTCTGCGCTTGTAGTAGAAATTAGTCACCAGGACATAATGTGTTTCGTTGATGACCTGTTCAAACAAGGGGGAGTTGTCAATCCTCCTTAGTGAGCCAGCGGGGTAATGCAAGATTCTATCATGTACCCTTACCACCTCCTAGAACAGTCAATGGAAAATCATCAAACACAATGTCAAATGGTCAAAACCACTTGGAGGTGAGAAGGAACATTATAGCAGGCAGGAGATCATCCTGGCTATGAATAAAAACAAAAGGCTGCTTCTGTATCACAGAGGGTAGGGAAAGGCACTGTGGATTCATTCACTGAAAGATCAGGGGGCTTTCATGAACATTTGGATCCTAATTCTTGTGAAATTGGACAGTTCTGCAACACACAGTACTGGGGTGTGGGGGGGAGCCTACTTTATTATACAGGAAAGGGAACTAATAAGTGTGGATCCAGGTTTATGTTTTAAGATTTTGTTTTGTGTGGTAACCATTTGCTCCCATCACTTTCTCTCATTTCAATTAAATCTTTATTCTTTCTTAAATAAATCTATTTTGTGTTTTAGCCTAAGTGCTCAGAAGTGCTGTATGGTTTACAGCAGCACTGGTTTCAGGTAAAAGTGGTGAACTGGGATACATTGCACCTTCGGGTGAAGAAGATCTGGAATCTCTGTGAGTAGCCAGTGGCAGAGGCTGGGTATCACAGGTGAACACAATTCACTGGGACTCTGGGAGTGGGTGCTGCTGTTAACGTGCAAGGTAAATATAGGGCTAGCATAGCCCAGAGAAGAGTGCTTGACCATCTGAAAAGCTGGCAGTGTTAGGGAGCTGATACCGAGAAACGCTCTGTTTTGCTGAAGGCAGGGTTACAAGGTGAGTTACAGTCCTGGGTGCCATGAGAACTATCACAGATCTGTTGATAGCTTGTGTAATTGCAGCACTCCTTAGGATGCTCTAAAAGTGGGGATCTGGCACTTGGCTTGCCCCAAACCACCTGTGGTGTGTTGGTAAGGGCAAAGTTGACCTCCTCCCTGCCAGCTGTACTGAGCACTCAGTGAGACTGGAGAATTGAGGCTAAATCTCACAGCAGTTAGTGTCTCACACATTTTGCAATAAAACCCAATTGGCTAAGCCTCCTGAGAAAAATATAGATGGGATAAAAACAGAAGTACTATAATCAACTGGTTATTGTGTTGTGTGCACCACTGTCCTCTAATGGATAGAATCAGAATTGCTCAATTGTGTCTTAGGCCCTATATGTCTAACTGTTTAGCTAAAGTGGTAGAAACAAATATGTTTTGCTTATATCATTACTGTTACCAAGTAGCAGTGGTATGCAGCATAGTGGCCACTGTGAAGTCCTAGAGACCCATGGATCAGTCTTCAATTGTATTATGAGGGGAGGAGGTTTCCACCCCCGCGCAAAAAGTTTCTAATCTCTTGTCTTGTTTCAATGGTCCTTTGAACACAAATTTCTCATCTCTAATAATTTTACGGTTGGAACTTCACTTGTTTCATCCTGTTTTATTTTAACAGCTATGAGTACAAAAAAAAAAGCTTAAATAGAAGAAAGATACACAAGTGCAGCTGGAGAAAATATCAAGCACTAAAATTGCAAATTACCAGTAAACACCTAACAATCTCTTTTTCATCTGTTTATGCAATGAACACCTGTGCCTGCTTGGCAGTTAGATGAAGTATGGTAGCCTCCAAGTTCACAGTCTTATTCTTTACTTCTATATGCCTCTCTCTCCCATTTTCACAGGGATTTTGTTGCTTTTGTGATTATCTTAGTGGCATCAAGAGGACATTAAGGAAAATTAAAGTTAGTTATTTGTAACCAGAGTTCTTTGGGATGACTCTGCATATTCACACTTAGGTGCACTGGGCAGTTTATTACCCATGATGGTAGAACCTTCTCCAAGTAGTGCCCATTAGAGTACTGCTCCCCTCAGCATCTCTGAATGTTCTGAGAGTGAGGCTATATACAGGGGCACTGAATCCTGTACCACCTTTGTTTCTACCAGTGCTAGCCCAGAGAAACCATGACATGACTCTAAGAAAGGAGGGCAGGAAATGTGAATATGCAGAGTCCTCTCAAAGAACTCTACGTGATGTTCTGGGGATCACCCAGACCAGTAAGGGGTTCTGTCATCATCTGCCCTATAATCTAAGGGTGCCTGAATATGGTGCTGCTATGGCTCAGATGCCTGACACCAGTAGCCAACCCACAAAGTAGGAAATCTCATCCTGGCTTCCTGAAGCCTAGATACTCCTCTCAGGGTGACTCCAACAGCCCTTCCAGTCCCAAGTCTCCCCAAATCCATCCTTCGAGTTCTTATGTATCAGACACTTGGACTTTTCCCCTCTGTTTCATCACCCCTGAAGGTGTGGAACCAGCCCCCAGTTATCCATTCACTTTGGCCCCCCATATTCCACACAGGTTGTACAAAAGATATCTGCTTGGGATAAAAATAAACAGAAGGTATAGTTAATAGAAAAACCACAGATTCAAGGATGAAATAGTAAGGGAGAGCTAAACATAAACAAGTTACACAGTAAACAAACATAAAAACTCAACCTCAGGCTTCACACTTCTACATTAGATAAAATCCCATTTCTAATACAGGTTACTTATTGCCTTTTCACAGTTTCTCAACATACCTCCTAGCCATACGAATGGTTCCAGCTGCCCACCTTTGAGACTGTCCCTCTCAAGTTCTGATAAAAGCTTCACTTTCAAGCCTCCTTTTTAAAGGATTCTTCTTTCCTCCCCTCCCCACTTCCCCACCTTCCTGTCATGGAAACTCACGGTTATTCAGAGGGGGCGGGGAGGAGGGGGGAAATTCCCTCTCTACTTGACAGCCAATTGTCAAAATATGGGTAAAGAAACAATGATACCCTGTCTTCTTTGGTCTGTCGCTACTACAGAAAATGCACTTTGTAAAAATTCTTGATGCTGTAGAAAGGCCATTGGCAGGACTTTTTACTGAAAATATCTTTGGGTCAATGATTTGGTGTGACAGAAATATGGAAATACACATTCTTTAAAAAAAAATCAAGAGTTGTGAATGAATCCATATCTGAAAGAGAGAGTATTATGGAGTTTAGGGTTAACTTTTTAAACAAAAACTTCCAGATGAACCTGTTCAATTTTGTTAAATCTAAAATTGAATGGAAACCTCATCTTTCTTCCATATTAGGAAGTATCTTGACCCTTGACCCTACAGCTGTTTAGATATCTCTTCAACAGCACCTGTCAGGAGCAATTTCTGAACTTCTAATATAAGAATAATGTTACGAGAAGCTTCCCTGAAAAGGGAAGGGTAGGGGGAATTGAAAGGGGGTAACATTTTGAATTGTACTGCATAGCATTTTTCTGTAACTGCTAGGACCCATTTCTGAAGTAATGAGACTCAAACTGTCAATGAAATAAGCTAGCCTGTTTTCAAACAAAAGAAGGGGTGTATCCTTGCCCATTCATCCACAACTTTCAAATCTCGTGTCAAATCTGAGGTCCTGTATTAAGGAAAGATGAGGAGGAAGGAGCACTGATTTGACTTATCAGGATCTGAATTATTTCTTACTGTATTGAGACTGAAATGAAGACATATGTGGTCTGCTGATTTTGATGCGAACATCTTTGAGATGAGAAATAAGATGAAGACTAAAGGATAAACTTCCTCTGATAATTAAAATGAAGGAGTAGGAGGTCTCCTTCTAGCAGTAGGATATAACCTCCATGACTGAGCAGTAGATCGGGTTTCCTTTAATTTTTCTAAAGGTTCATCCATTTTGTTACTGAAAATACCATAACCTTGAAAAGGGAGATCCTCCACGTTGACTCTTCGCAGTCAGTAAAGGTGAACACAGTCATGCATGCCTCCTCAAGGTAACAGCAGATGCCAATGCTCTGGCCAAAGTCAGAAACTCTGAATGCATGCTTCTTCACATTTTGTTGTTCCATCAATATTACATTTGCCAGTCTCTTTGTATCATCTGGCAGATCCTGTATGTATAATGCCATTTTCCCCACAGATGGAACTGGTAATGGTCCATCACCACCTGGTTATTAATCACCGTAATTCCAAGAGAAGAGGAAAACTAAAACCTATCTCCTTCCCTTTTTCTTTCAAGAGGAGCTGAATGGGCTTACTGGAAACAGCAATCACCAGAGAATGTAGCACAGGGTTAGTATAAAAACATGAAAACTCCTTGTGAGGTATCTGATACAATTTGTCTGTTTTCTTAGATCTAGGCTGAGAAGAAGCAGCGATTGTTCAAAGAGTCTTAGCAAGACCATCCAGTACAGGTGACAACATCCTATTCCTGGAAGAAGCACCAAAAATGTTGGACACAGGATGTTACACTTCCACAGCAACAGAGATAAATTCAAAGTGGATACCATATGATCTGCTACGTCATGGAACTGCAAAGCATCCTCAGGAGGAGACAGTGCAGAAGCAACACACTTGTTTGTCAGGTGACAAATCAGAATCAAAGTCTGTATCCACCTGATCCTGCTCAAAAAGAGGAGCTCTACCTTCATCCTGCTCTTCAGACAGACGATCAGGCACCACTGTCTGAGTGGCAGATAGCTCCGCTGGCAACAGATCCAAAGACTCCTCTGCCACTGTATCCTTATAGTCAGGCCATCATATCTACATCCATAAAGCAGATTTAAAACTTCCTGTGGAGGAAATCAATATCACAGAGCCCAGGACTGCCAATCTCTCCAACAGCTGAGATCACGGAACATATCTATAGGAGGGGACACAAACTATTCAAAAGACTGAGGAAACCAAGACTTAAGTGGCACAAATCTGGACAGTTCAGGTCTTTTAACACTTCCTTTATCCTCTGAGGATCCATCCTCAGAGCCTCTGTAGATCTCACCGGCGATAACAATGGCACCTGAGGATGTAGAGATATAAAAGGTGAGAAGGATCCGCCTGCTTCTTCTCAGCATATGGGCAACGTACCTCAGGCTGCATGTGACCAGAATTCATCACCAAATTTGGTCCGCTGGTTGGATCATTAGCTTCCCCAGCTTGCGCCGGGTACTGACGGGGAGTACAATGTGAACACTGATCCATGCCCCTCATCTGCCTGCTGATACTGTAGGAATCTGAGGGGGGAGTCAAAGATAGATCTGGAGAAAGACTCACAATATCATCTGCTCTACCCTTCATTTCAGGTGAAGAGGATACAGATCTAGGAGCTGATGTAGCCTCTCACTTCCACTCTCCCATTTGAGGAACACTCAAACTGAACAGTGAACATCAGGCACCACAGTATTGGTTCTTTGTGGATCTGAGGAGGACATTGGAGCAAGACAGACCACTGTGCTCTCCTGCAAACATAGCTAATGCCAAATCTGGAGACAGACATTGCACTGCACCTCTGGGCTGTGAAATCAAATGTGGAACAGTCTTAGGTTTCAAAGATGACATCAAAAGGCCATATCTGGAGCACACTGATGAGACAAATATGACCCATAGGATCTGGTACTGCTAACAGAGGCCATCTCCTCCCTCACTTTTTTCTTCAGAACCGACGGCATAATTCTAGACTCCTTAACAGTCAACCAGACAGAAAGTGCCTCCCAGCCTTAACAACTTTAACAGGCAGATCTGGTGAACCAGGAACAGGAGATGGAACCAACAAAGACACCAATCCCCAGGATCCTTTAGACACCTTAATCTTGTGAGATGAAGCAACCAGAGGCAAAATAGATCTCTTAATCTTTGGATCAGACTATCTCCCAGAACCTGATAGCTTAGCACAGGGGTTCTCAAACTGGGGGTCATGAGGTTATTATGTGGGGGGTCCCAAGCTGTCAGCCTCCACCCCAAACCCTGCTTTGCCTCCAGCATTTATAATGGTTGTGGCAAAATACCTTGTCCGCCTCAGCAGGCTCAGTCCTTTTTAGCCTTGGAGACTCAGGTTTGGGGCAAGGCAAGTCCTTATAGGTGGCACAGGGTCCTGCTATTCCTCTCCTCAGTCAGTCCCTTGTGCATGTTTTCCTTCCCTTCTGGGGAATGAGTGCAGCTTCCCTACTGGGAGGGTTTGGTGTCTTCCTGTAAACAGCCTACTGGCTGCTTCCCTCCTCCTCCTCCCACTCAGGGGAGGGTTTAAATAGGTCCCAAGTAGTTGGAGTCAGCTGAACCTAATTGGTTCCCTAGCAACCCCTTTTCTAGCTGAACCTTATTGCCCCATGGTTGTCTCTCCTCAGTGGATAGGGAAGGGCCTTTTAATCCCCTAGGACTAATTACTACCCCCCTTTTGTAGCTGTTTGTGCTGGGTTGACCACATGGTGTTAAATATATTAAAAAGTGTTTTTAATTTATAAGGGGTGAATCATACTCAGAGGCTTGCTATGTGAAAAGGGTCATCAGTACAAACGTTTGAAAATCACTGGTTTAGCAGCAAAAGCTTTTTTAAGCAGAAGCACCTGCAGTTTCTTCTCTCTCTCCTTTTGCTCTGGGTGTAAAAGGTTTGCAAATAGAACACCCAGAAGGAAAGTGGCCTTCTCTGAGGCACTTTAGGTATCTAACACAGTTGTCTGACACTGGGAAGACAGCTGGGCATGAAGCAGATTTCTTAATACCCAACTCCGTCTTTGGTTCCGCTCTCACATGGAACTTGACCTAAAAACTACTAGCTATACTATAAAACTACCTTAAACTACACTAAGAACAAACTATCCAAAGGCACTACATAGCAGAAAACCCCAGATCTGACAGACTGAAGTGGTTCACTTCCATCTGGTACAGCAGTTGGAAGGAACTGAGGAAACAGAGGGCACAGCATCCCCTTACATAGACTCATTCTCAGAATTTTTTGAGACATTGAGAGTAGAGGTAGGAGCGAATGCACACATGCTCTTATGGAGACTACTTGGAGAAGATGCTACCATTTGGATGTGCCGGGTAGCACATTGTCCATAAATGGGAATGTGCAGAGTCACTCGAAAAAGAACTAAGCAGTTGTTTGGTAGGAAGTAAAGTGCTGTCATGGATCAAAAACTGGCTAAGTCGGAGAAAGCAAGAAGTGGGAACAGGGAGTGTAATATCATCATGGCAAAAGGTTAACAGTGGGTGCCGTAAGGTTCTGTCCTAGGACTAGTGTTATAGTCCAAAATTATTTGGAAAAGGGGGTGCTCAATCAGTGCTTAGAGACTTGCCACAGTGAAGTTAAAGGCAAAACTCCCACTGGCTTCAATGGGGCCATGATTTCACTCTAGGCCAAAAATAATGTAATTTAAAAATTCAACCAGACCTGAAAAGCATTTACATCCTAAAAGGATTTCACACATTAATGGAAATGCATCTGAACCAATGGGCCAAATTCACCCCTGCTACAATTCCTATTGAAATCAGTGGGGTTACAATAGAATGAATTTGGCACAGTATTTTTATCCTATTCAGACTTGAGGATATTAAAAGGAATATTTTTTTCAGCCTCGAAATAATATGGAAAGGTTACACTGCAGCTCCAGTCATACAATAATGAAACAAAGCCAGCTATCCTTTTCTAATGTTTCTTTTCAGTGCACTGTAGAACAGATTCTGATCACTGTTACACCAATGTTAATCTGTAGTGACTCCATTAGGTTTGTTATGGATTACTCAAATATGTGATGGAGAACAGAATCTGTCCCTTTGCAAATAAGAGTCCCTTTGTTTCATTGGTATTTTTAAGACAAAACATTCCATCCTTTTCCCCATCTCTCTAGAAAAATGGTTTGCACATAGATTTAGTCAACTATTACTTTTAAATTCAAGAAAAGAGAAATGATAAATGTGACAGCATGATATAAAAGTCCCGTTATAGTTATTATTCTTTGTAACGTGAATTATCTGAAAAAAGAATTTGATTATAATTTCATATTATTAAACACAATATATCCCTATCACTTAGGAATATATGATGTTTTATCCTAGAAAATATATCAGTAGCACTAGAAACATGATTGGTTGTCTCTCTGCAGCCTCTTTCAAGGTTTTCCTGAATATGTCCCTAGATTACCTTTAAATATAATTATGGAGTTTGGTTGTTGTGAAGTAAGGAATAGGCTAAGTGTGAGTTTGAAAGACCATGTGTATCAAAATGAGATGAGGAACCAGTGACTAGAATTTAAATAATACAATTTTCACACACTTTAAGAAACAGAAGGGTCAGAGAAATCTAAATAATTTTAATGTTGATGTTTTATGCACACAAGTAAAGCCTAGTAGCAAAGCTGAGAAAACAAAAGGGAGATTAACATGAGCCTATACACAAGAGGGAAATTTTAGCATGTGGATCATGAGAAATCTTTTCTTGTGGCTTAAGATAGATGGGATTTTGTATTTCTAAGTCAGTATAATAATGCTAATTTATCTAAACTTTAAAAACTTTTGCTAATTATTAGGGCTAAAAGAATACTGCAAAGCCATCTTTTTTCTGGATTATAAAAAACTCAACTCTGCATGATCAGTTCACAGGATTAGCCCTGGGCCAGTGACTGCTTATTCTGCTTCTCACTTTTCAAACAAAATCTTCCTTTAGATTATGTATGACAGAGTTACAAGATCAAGGTCCCATTGTGCTTGAGCATTTTATAAACACATAGTAAGAGACCGTCACTGCCCCAAAATTTACAGACTAAATAAAAAAAGACAGAAAAAGAGCGAGGAGAGGAAATAGGTTTAGAGAAATGAAGTGACGTGCCCAAGGTTACGCAGCAGGTCAGTGGCAGAGGCAGAAACAGAACCCAGGTTATCTGAGCTCCAGTCCAGTGCCTAAGCCACTGGACCACAATGCAAGAGAAATAGATTATGTAAATTTGAGATTGAAAGAAGCTCAAAAGTAGCTGCAAACGATGCAAGAGAGATAGATACGGCAGGAGAATTGAAAAGACAATCACTTCCCACCCGAGAGAGGAGTGAGTTGCAAAGGGGCTGCAAAGAGTAGGCTGAAGGTCTGATCCTGACAACTCTTACTACTTGGTGTAATGCATGGACTTCAGTGAAACTGTTCAGAGCAGCAAGAGCTACATGCAGTAGTAAATATTTGAAGAAGTAGCTCTTATGTTTGAAGGAGGTAAGTACATATTCTGCCAGCAGGTGCATACAGGTAGCTCCCATTGAAGTTCAGGGGAGTTGCAAAAACATTTTCCAGGGTGCAATCTGGCATTATGGGAGCACATGACAAAGTATTGTAGGTGGATATAAGGTGCCAAAGACATTGGGGAAGATGCTCCAACATGCTTGTCTCCACCGCTGCCTCGCAATATGCCCATACACTAAAGGCAGAGAAAGCAGGGTAGAGGAATGGGACTCCGATGTGGCACAGATCCACCAACAAGGAATTCCCCAGTGACAGAGGAATTTTCTACTGGGCACATCTGACTGTATTAAAGCCCTTTTGTGTCACCCACATGGTGTAAAGAGGCAGTTTAAGAATAGGGCCCATAGATTTCTTCCTCCTCTCCCAAGGTTATGGCTCATTAATGATCGGATAAATAGATACAGCCAGAGTTGTACAGTCAGTAATTAACATCAGGTCCAAAACAAAGGCAAAATTAGGTATGTATCTTTTTAATCATGCTTTTCTCTTCTGATTAGGATGGTTATGCAGAACACTCTGCTGAGGCACTCCAATAGAGAGAAATAATGGAAATGGGTAATCTGAATCATTTCAGACAGCTGTTTCGGGGAGATATGTTTATTTCTTTAGATACTCCTGAACACACATACAAGTTATAGGACTTCCTGTTGTTCCTTTACTTCAAGATTAGATGTTTATACACATCCAGGAAAATAAAATGACTTCTGTGACTCTGAACGACATTATTCTTCGAACAGGAATTCACAATGGCCTAGCTGCTAACTTTTAATGAGCCCTAGTAAGATTTTAAGAAATACGAACATGCTCCTCTATGGAAGAACAAGCACTTTGGCCTGCAGTGCCATTAGCATGCTGATGACATTTAGCTCTATAGGGGTTGTTACCAGTCGCAGATCATGACTTTTTTGACAAGTAAGTGCAAGTCACAAAATAGTTATTTCCAGCTCCACCCAATGTATAATTTAATAGCAACTAAAAGCTCTCCTTATTTACAGTGAAGAACCAGCAGGACCTGGGAGCTGGAACTGTCACCGCCCCTGCTACCCAGTCTGGCATGGAGACCAGCGCACGAGGAATGCTCACTGTTCACAGCAGCTCCTCACATCCATGCATGGCACCAACCCTGTAGAAGAGGGAGCCAGGGAAATGTAGAGTGCAGGCCTCATCCCTTCCCCAGGCAACCCTCCGCCTCCCCATACACTACATTCTTCAAACTTTATGGCATTGCGTTTTGCTACTGGAGAGAGTGAGTTGTGATAAAAATCACAATTTGTCCTTAAATCTGTATATATTTATCAATTAAATAAAAAAGATTATGGAAAATGTATTTTATAGCTTTTGGGAATTCTTGGTTAGGCTGTGCCTCCGTTGCCTGCATGGATGAGCTGCCTGTGGTTATTACAGTTGTTACCCCAGTGACCAGACAGTGACATCTGAGATACCACAACCACACCTCATTATCAGGAAAGGGAGGTATTTGTGTAGCTGAAACCATATTGTGATTGACATTTTTATTGCTAACTTCTCTCTCTCTTTATTTTTTGTCATTAGAAGTGATCAGTATTATTGCTCTGCTTCCCCCAGGGCCTGAAGGAGGGAGAGATATCTTGGAGTGAGCTGGCTGAGACTGAATCCAGACTAGATAAGGCTGATGGCTGATTTCCATGGAGTATCAAAGGGATGATCTAAACCTCATTGAAGTCAATGGGTGTCTTGCAAATGACTTCAATGGACTTTGGATCAGGTCCTTAGAAAAGAGACATGGTAGGAACAGTATATTCTTCACAAAATATTAGCAAACAGCTATTTTTGCATTCAACAAGCTCCAATGTTTTCTGAAACTTTTATGTATATATATTCTTAACATTCCCTGTACCCATTTTGGCACTCAGCAATGGGACATAGTCTACAAATTAGTAGGCTTTAGTAAGTTTATACTGCTTTGAATTGAGTTTCCATAGCCTAGCACTACAGTCTTTATGAGACTTTGTTAAATCATTTCTCCACACCTCTCTCTTGATAACAAATATTTTCTTTAATGAAGTATCTAATTTAATCAGTTTTTCTATTTGGGATCATCACATTTATAGGGTTAGCTGCACCTCTGGGGTTAGCCGAGACCCCTCTGCAGGTCTCTGGGGTCTCACTCATCTCAGGGTGGAAACCCATGATTCTTCCAGTCACAGCCTTGGGGGCAACAGCGCCCCTGTTTAACCACCATGATTTGTCAACAGACCCACCTAGTTTTGGCACCAGGAAGAAATTTACTTTTGGAAACCGTGACCAGTAGATAAATGCAGGGGCTCATAACTGCTTCCTCAAAACAAACATAATTTATTTATACACAGGAACGCAGAAATAAGAAAAAAGGGTCAAACAAAGAAGCCTATATTCATCTGGTTTTACTAAAGTTTTGCATTTTCCTCAAAGCCTAGGCGGGAGAAACTTACCCCAGGTACCCTAACATCTGTGGACCAGGCTCCGTGTACTTCCCTGTAGACACTGCCTCTCCCTGAGCTCAGGGCTTTAGGTTTTTATCTACTGTAAAACTCTGTTCCAATGCCTCAGCTGAAGGCCCTTTCCACCGTCCCAAGATAAGGCTGTTTGATTCAGCTTGGTCAGAGAGAAAATTTGACAGGTGTTGACACCTGTATTGTCGGGTAAGAACTGCTGATTGGATTATGTTAAAACATTGTTTCCCTTCTTGGGGCCCTATTGTGAACTCTTGCAATAGTTAACTCTTTGAACCCATTTGAACCCAGCATAACAATGAAATAAATAGAGGTACACATAATATTCATAATATAATACAGGCAGCTCTGACATCCTTCAAAGGTATCTTCAATTTAAGGCTGAATTAGGATATATTAATCATTTGCTCAATGAATCAATATGCGATTAAGACCCAATTGGGCAGAGTCTCAGCTGGTGTTATTTGTCATAGACCCATTGATTTCCTGGCAATTTACAAAGGTCTATTGAAGTCATCAGGCCTATGACAATTTACATCCTCTAGGTATCTGCACCTTGGTTGTATTTGCACATAAAATTTGTGACATTGAATAAGTCTGGAGTGTGCATTAGAGGATCCTCAGAAGCAAAGATTGTTCATGACAGTAACACTATGTTTAAGTTTAATATTAAAGTCCATGAACTTGGAATACTAAGAAGAACTAACAATGAGGGTTTTTTTGATGTGGTAATATAATATGAGAAAAAAATGCATGCTTCGATTTTCAAAGATTAGTAGGCGAATGAAGATTTAAATTGAATGCTAATACGGTTTGGAAAGCCTCGAGGAAGCTACGTCCTTCATGTTTAAATTCTAATTTTAAATTAGCAAGATGTTTCATCTCTCAGATGAACATAATGGAAATGTAGGATTTTATATACACAGAACAGGTGCAATACCTACCTTTTTTTCCCCTACACAGTCCATTTTATTACTTTGATACTCAATGGCACCTGAAGTAAATGCCATTTAATATGTGTGTCTGATTTTTTTTTTCTTCACTTCTCATTACAGGTTCTAAACAGGATGGAGAGGTGCAGTGACATAGTACTGCAAGTAAGGCAATCCTTGTAGAATCATGGGTTAAAAGGAAGTGGAAAACTCTGCAGACCTTGAAAGAAAGTCTGTTCTGACCTTGCTGTTCCCTCTTTTACGTTTGTGGTATGTAAATCCAAGAAGCTCTGATATTCAGATAAGCTATGGATGAGCATCGATTCTTGAATCTGAACCAAACAGCCTTACCTGCTACATTTCACCCATTGCTAGTTAAGAATTAGTCCATGAATACTTGCTAAAGTCAACAAAATTTGATCTCCCTCTTTCTTCCTTTTTCCTCCTCCTGTGCTGAACAAGGCACATATTTATTTCCAGCAGCTAAGCGTTAGCTCAAAGGTAAGGCAGTAGGGACTCTTTGTTATTGCTTGAGAATAGTCTCTAAATGGAACTGATGAAAGGAACCCCACACCACTTGATTCAGCAGGCTGGACAATACAGTGTAGTTCAGTGGTTCTCAACCATTGGGGGCACGCAGGGGTCTTCCAGGGATTACATCAACTCATCTATCTATTTGCCTAGGTTTACAACAGGGCTACATAAAAAGCACGAGCGAAGTCAGCACAAACTAAAATTTCATACAAAGACTTGTTTATACTGCTCTATAGTATACACTGAAATGTAAGTACAATATTTATATTCCAATTGATTGATTTTATAATCAGATGGTAAAAATGAGACAGTCGGCAATGTTTCAGCAATAGTGTGCTGTGGCACTTTTGTATTTTTATGTCTGGTTTTGTAAGCAAGTCGTCCTACATGTGTGGTGAAACTTGGGGGTATGCAAGACAAATCAGACTCCTGAACAGGGTGCAATAGTCTGGAAAGATTTAGAGCCACTGCTGTAGTTAAATACTCTGGCCTGCCTACATTTTTCAGTGATTAATGGTTTTAGGTACCCAACTTCAAGAGATCTGATTTTCCAAAAGTACTGGGCACCTGAATTATGAAAAATCATACCCCTATAGGTGTCTTAAGTTAAGTAACCAAAAATTGAGCCCACCAAAATTTCATCTTGAAAATTTAACCCTTTTTGTTTGAGAGAGTGTTACTTATAGCTAGACTATAGGGACCTGATCCAAAACCCACTGAAACCAATGAAAAGAAACATTCATTTCAATAGGCACTGCACTGGATCATGTCCTAAATAAGATGGAATGTAGTAGGGTACCATAATATATTCAAAACTCAATAATGATTTCAGACAATGCATCATGTAAACCATCAAAATACAATCTATGAGTTTGAGGGTTTAAGGGGAACCCATATGCAAAACAGTGATTTTACCACAGCCAAGCACAGAAAAATCCACATTTAACTAATATTACCACATATAACATCAACAATTTTATTTCTCCTAAATAACTACTATTTTTCTAGCGGAACAGATGAATCCATTTCTACACAATGACGTCATTCACTCCCAGCAGCCACTAGAGCACATCTAGTCATGGAGGTGTGGGATATTGCACATGGATTAAACAGTTTTACCGCCACGCAAAAGATATTTGTGAGATCTTTTCATTTACATCACTATCTTATATTTTAATGTTTTATGAGACAATTAATTAGCTATTTTATTTTGATGTCTGCCTTAATGACTCCTGCAGAACTCCACTAAAGTTAGTGAGGCTACATGGGTGTGAGTGACAGCAGAACTTTCATAGAATCACAGAAGATTAAAGTTGGAAGAGACCTCAGGAGGTCATCTAGTCCAACCCCCTGCTCAAACCTCTAAGGAGGAGAATTCACCATCTCCCTATGTAATCCATTCATCACCCTCCTAGTGAAATACCTTTCCCTAATATCCAACCTAGACCTCCCCCACTGCAACTTGAGACCATTGCTCCTTGTTTTGTCATCTGCCACCACTGAGAACAGCCTAGTTCCATCCTCTTTGGAACCCCCCTTCATGTAGTTGAAGGCTGCTATCAAATCCCCTCTCACTTGTCTCTTCTGCAGACTAAATAAGCCCAGTTCCCTCAGCCTCTCCTCATAAGTTATGTGCCTCAGCCCCCTAATAATTTTCATTGCCCTCTGATGGACTCTCTCCAATTTGTCCACATCCTTTCTGTAGTGCGGGCCCCAGAACTGGACAGAGTACTCCAGATGTGGTCTCACCAGTGCTGAATAGAGGGAAATAATCACTTCTCTTGATCTGCTGGCAATGCTCCTACTAATGCAGCCCATTTTGCTGTTAGCCTTCTTGGTAACAAGGGCACACTGTTGACTCACATTCAGCTTCTTGTCCACTCTAATCCCCAGGTCCTTTTCTGCAGAACTGCCGCTTAGCCAGTCGATCCCCAGCCTGTTGCAGTGCATGGGATTCTTCCGTCCTAAGTGCAGGACTCTACACTTGTCCTTGTTGAATCTCATCAGATTTCCTTTGGCCCAATTCTCCAATTTGTCCAGGTCACTCTGGACCCTATCCTTACCCCCCAGCATATCTACCTCTTCCCCTCGCTTAGTGTCACCCACAAAGTTGCTGAGGCGCAATCCATCCCATCATCCAGATCATTAATGACAATGTTGAATAAAACTGGCCCCAGGACTGACCGGTTGGGCACTCTGCTTGATACCGGCTGCCAACTAGACATTGAGCCTTTGATCACTACCTGCTGAGCCCGACAATCTAACTTTTCACTTTGCAATAATATTTCTCAGGTTCAGGTCCATTTAATAACAAGGCCAGATCCTCAGCTGGTGTGAATTGTATACATTAATTTCAATGGATTAAATTGATTTACATCAGTTGAGGCGATGGCCCTCTGATTTGAAAATGTTTAACATTTATTAGCCTTCCTTCAGCAGAACTGAACTCTACAGTTATTGAGCCAAATTCACTTCTGGTGTAAACTCATTGAAGTAAATGGAGTTACATGAGGCATGGTTTTGACTACAATTTAATACAAAGAAATGAAATGCTTTTCTAATATATTTTATTATATATGGACTACTATACTGTGTTTATCACCATATAATGGGAAGGAGGGAAGGATATCTCAGTGGTTTGAGCATTGGCCTGCTAAACTCAGGGTTGTGAGTTCAATCCTTGAGGGGGCCATTTAGGGATCTGGAGCAAAAATTGGGGATTGATCCTGCTTTATGCAGAGGGTTGGACTAGATGACCTCCTGAGTTCCCTTACAACCCTGATATTCTGTGATTCTATGAACCTTCCAGAAGCTCATTAAGCAACATGCCTATACAGCCATCACATGATGTATTCTCTCTTCCAGGGGAGAAGGTGTGCGGTGGAGTTGTCTTGTTTTGGTAGGGTTTTATTTACTTATTAAATATTCTTATTGCTTCGAATTTATGTTAGAGTAGGAAAGATAAAAACAAATTTGCCTTGTAATTGCAGCCAAAGGTGATATGGTTTGTGATTGTCCTTCATTCCTCTAGGAGTTCGTTTCACAGTCTCAGACCACCCCTTAAGAAAGTTCTGTCTCCTGAACAGATGAGCTTTACCCTTACTGTAGACTCTACAGTGTAGAGAGTTTCATTGTGCCAAGACTTTGAACTTGATTTGAAATCAATGGTAAGCCTTAGAACAGAGGATAAGTCTGATGTGCTCACAATAAACCAGGTTGCTGAAGAGATGTGCTGCAACATTCTGTATTAATTGGAGTTTCCTGTGTTGAAGACTTTATACCCAGATATACTGTATTGCTGTAGTCCAGCCAAGAGGTGACAAAGGCATGAATAACTAAAATCATGTCACTGACTATCAAGATGGGAGAAATTCTCCTAGCCAACTGGAGATGATAGCAGCATCCACAAGCAATGCTTTCTTTGTAAGAACTCAGTATCAGTGAGGAATTCAAGAGTAGTCCTAAATTATTCCAAATAGTGGATGTGTACCTTCAGCCAAAGATGGCTACAATGTGGCTTCAAACTCTTCAAAATACTTTCCTCTGCCCAACAGCATTGCCTCTGTTTTGCTCAGATTCAACTTCAAACATCTGTTCTTCATCCATGACCTGATCTCATCCAAGCACTGAGCAATTTTGATAGTTATGGTGTGATCATATGCAGTGAAGTAGAGGTAGATCTGTGTGTTATCTGCATACTGCTGGCACCTGAGCCCATGTTGTCTGTCCAGTTCACCTAGTGGCTGCATGTACATGTTGAATAGGACCAGAGAGAATTAATCCTTGTGGGACCCCACAAGCGAGGGGACTAGAGGTGAAGGTGAAGTTTTCTACTATACTTATGGGGTGAGTCCCTCCAGGAAGAACTCAAACCATATTATCACATTACCCATGACTCCTGCCACCTTCCTCAAGACAGACAAGAGTATCTCATGGTCAACAGTGTCAAATGCTGCAGAAAGGTCCAGAAAAATGAGAATGGATGTCCATAATCTATCCATTGATAGCAGTAGAGCATCCATCAGTACCACTGAAGTGACTTCAGTTCCATGTCCTGGCCTGAATCTAGTTTGTGCCAAGTCTAGAACATTACCTTCAATAAATTAGCTTGTAATTGGAGTCTGACTAGCTTTTATATGGGCTTACTCAGGAATGGGAAGTTTGACAGTGGATGATAGTTGGCTAGAATCAATGTAACCAGGATGGGTTTCTTCAGTATTGAAGGAGGAAGGAAAGATTTGTCTTCTGAATGATGCATTGGCTATTACAGTCAGGAATGGCACCAGTTCTTTGTAACTCTCTTTCACAAGTCAGGAAGGGGATCGCTCAGATTCACAATTCTTGGGTTGAGACTTCTTCAGGGTGCCCAGAACTTCTTGAGTGACTGTACTGAGTTTTGGGCATGCAAGTGGGCTGTTGGTGGTTTTGATAGGTGAGCATATCCATATTGTTTGAAAAGGCTTCACAAGTGTGTGTGATCTTTTCAGCAAAGTAGAATAATAGATCTTCATAGCACTTGGTGCTTGGTTCTGGTGCAGGTAGTAGGCACTCAGAATTGATGAATCAGTAACCACCCTGGATAGCTCCTTAGAGTGGGATTTTTCAGTTTCTGTGGAGGTTGATGGGAAGGTTTTTTTTGGACAGTAATACAGCTTCAGCAGGGGCTTTAAAGAATTTGTTATGGTTCACCCTGTCTGTATCAGCCTTTGCTTTTGAACATCAGTGCTCGAGTTTCTGCCCCCTCTCTTAATCCAGCACAGGGTGTCAGAAAATCAAGGAGATCTGGATGGGTTCTGGAGTGGGAAGGGTTATTTGAGGGACAGCTATTGATGACTGAGGCTAGTGTAAAATGATGAGTCCTCAACTCCTCCTCCCCCGGGAGGGGTGCTGCTTCATTTAGGTGGCTTTGGAATTTGTTGGAGTCCACAAGTCTTTGTTTGAATCAGGGTCATTGATCTTTCTTATTACTTTAAGGTCTCTGACTAGGTCTCTGATCACTTCCTTAATGAGCTGATGTCCTGTCCAAGATGGTGGATGGGTTGTGATGTCCTCTATCTTGACATCTAGGCTGAAAATCAGGTCCAGGGCATAACTGGCTGTGTGGATTGCATTAGAGATGACCTGTGAAACTACTAGGGAGGAATTTAAATGCCTAGTCATTTCTATTTTTTTCCTGACAAGGATTTCTGTCTTCACTTGACAATATTTTCTTGGGTGACATAAATGTTTAATTGTAGCAGCTGTGTTAGTCTGTATTCGCAAAAAGAAAAGGAGTACTTGTGGCACCTTAGAGCCTAACACATTTATTTGAGCATAAGCTTTCATGAGCTACAGCTCACTTCACCAATGAAGTGAGCTGTAGCTCACGAAAGCTTATGCTCAAATAAATGTGTCTCTAAGGTGCCACAAGTACTCCTTTTCTTTTTATAAATGTTTAAGAGACCTGAAAATTATTCTGCTTATTGATTTTCCTTCATACTGCACAGATCAAATCAATAGGATGTTAAGATGAGGCTCCATTAAAATGATTTCTCGTGACATCAGTTTTGCCTGAAAGTTTCCACAATAACGACCTTTGTGTTACTCTAGGAGAGGTCATTTAAAAAAAGGAAAATAGTAAAAGTGTATGTCCCTTTTGGATTAATGTATAATTTATTGTTCTTTTTGGGATGCTTTATATAACTCACAAAATATTTCCACAATGACGTAAGTTCAATTCATTCAGTTAAAAGCACAGAGCACCAAGAAAAACAAGCTACATTATTTTGCTGCAAATGTTTAAATAACCAAACTGTCTTCGTCTCTCAAACAAATTACTGTTTTAGTCCACTACAAGAAAGAGCATAATATGAATGGCTGTCAGAAAGATTACACAGTGCTGTGTTGTTGCCAAAAGGAGCCATGTCCCTTTGTGAAATATTGTCATCTGGGAAGCTGTATTTATGACTGTAGAAGCACACTTAACAGCAAAAATTACACAACTTTCATTCATGAAAAATAGGCACCTTGAAATCAATGGGAGTTAGACATCTAAACTGCTTAGGCACTTTTGAAAATTCAATAGGTTCCTATCTGAATCTTTAAGCATCTAAATAGCTTTGAAAATCTGGCCCCACAGCCCTATTTTGAGGACTCAAATGGTTCATAGACCTTGTGCTGTCCCCTTTTCACAAGGATGAATTTCACCTTTGATGTACATGTGTAAAGTATATCTGGCCCCTTATGCTGGCCTATTCCAATAGAAACAAAGCACATACCCCTAAATACTGTATTCTATTGTTTTCTTCAAAAGGGGAAACTAAATTAGTTGATGTTTGTATGGCGCTATGAAGATGAAGGGAGAAACGAAGCCCAAGGCCAATGGAGTTTCATCCTCTTACACTAGGACTGAATTTGGCTCCTGTATTGCTATAGAAGTAAAAAAATAACAATTAAGCATTGGGGTTATGTTAAATGACAGCACAGCATATTTTCATGTCATGCAATTCACACTGAAAGTTTGAACAAATGTTAAAACTACTCCGAGTGGAAAATTTGTGCTATTACAAATAAAAAAACAATCCACAGATTTGCAAGTCTACATGCACAACAAGGAATTTTAAAAAATGAGTTTTTGTAAAAGCCCGATCTTCCACAATAAAGCAAATGCAAATCTCTACCCCGCAACTCCTGGAGCACCATCCTCTAGAAGGTACATGCTGTTTTCTTAATAGACTTTATGGAGATCCAGCCCTCACATCTTGCATAGGAGCATAGCCATTGTTCTGCCTGGCCATATAGGAGGGAGCTCAAGTATCAGTTCAACAAATCACTTGAGCACATCCTCATGGTCATCATCCCTCTTCAGCAGATTACTTAAGCACATGCTTAGGTACTGTGCTTCAGTCCCATTGAAGTCAATGGGATTTAGGCATATGTTTAAAAGCTATGCACAAGTTCAAAAGTTGTGCCAAATAGGATGGACTGCTCAATTGGGACCTGATTTTGGGAGCTAATATTTGCCCCACTCCACCAAGCTGTACAGGAATTCATAATGGCAAAGGGAAATGAAGGGTAAAAATCAGCTGTCCAAAGAGGAAATAGATCTCTCCTTTTTCCTGTTTCTGTGCAAAATTTGTCTCATGGGGGAAAAGTTTCTTTTTATTCCTACTCTCTGTTGAATTCAGTGGAGTTGAACACCAAAGCACCAAAATGACTCAATGAGACCTTGTGCCAATTTTTCAAAAGTGCCTAAGTCCTATAGAATTGGAATGGGAATTATGCACCTCACTTAGGTCCCTCAGCCTCTTAGGCACTTTTGAAAATGTTACCCTGTCTGAATCTAAGAAACTATAAAACAACCAATACACATCACTATCCTAACTCTCTTCCCCTGCAGGGGCAGGAAAGGAAGGATCCTTCTCCTCTCCCATGTGCAGCATTGAATGATTGGCTGGGTGTACTACAGAGCATTTTAGTTTTCCCACTTTTTTCTGAAGTAGTTGATGTTGGCTGCTACCAGAATGGCCCACTTGTCTGATATGGTCTGGCAAATCCTTTCTTCCTGATTCATGAGATGTCTGGTCTCTTTCTGGAATCAAAAAGATTTCTTTCTATATCTATTTGGCTAGTCATAAAATAAGGATATCCAAACATCTGAGCTGAACCTTCACAACTTCCGATTGACTTCCTTCACTGTCGGTGGCTCAGATTGTCGATATTTCTTCAATCACTTAAAGAATAACTTTAAAACTATAAGCAAGTGGCTCAGCTACTGTACGTCAGCAGAGCTCCACTGACGTTGACAGTGCTATTCTGATTTACACCAGCTGAGGATCTGGCTCTTTTTAACTGAAATCAAAACATGCACGTTATATACGAAGAACTGCAGTCTATCTTCCCAAAGAAAGCAACTTTCATTTCAGCTAAGGCAACCCTAATGCACTGAAAAAAGCTGCATTGCCTCTGTCTTCACGAACAAGGTCAGCTCCCAGACTACTGCACTGGGCACCTCAGCATAGGGAGGAGGTGACCAGCGCTCTGTGGAGAAAGAAGTGGTTCGGGACTATTTAGAAAAGCTGGATGAAAAACACAAGTCCATGGGGCCGGATGCGCTGCATCCGAGAGTGCTAAAGGAGCTGGCGGATGTGATTGCAGAGCCATTGGCCATTATCTTTGAAAATTCATGTCAATCGGGGGAGGTCCCGGATGACTGGAAAAAGGCTAATGAAGTGCCTATCTTTAAAAAAAGGGAAGCACGAGGATCTGGGAAACTACAGGTCAGTCAGCCTCACCTCAGTCCCTGGAAAAATCATAGAGCAGGTCCTCAAGGAATCAATTTTGAAGCACTTTGAGGAGAGGAAAGCGATCAGGAACAGTCAGCATAGATTCACCAAGGACAAGTCATGCCTGACTAACCTAATTGCCTTCTATGATGAGATAACTGGCTCTGTAGATGAGGGGAAAGCAGTGGACATGTTATTCCTTGATTTAGCAAAGCTTTTAATACAGTCTCCCACAGTATTCTTGCCAGCAAGTTAAAGAAGTATGGGATGGATGAATGGGCTATAAGGTGGATAGAAATCTGGCTAGATCATGGGGCTTAACGGGTAGTGATCAATGGCTCCATGTCTAGTTGGCAACCAGTATCAAGAGGAGTGCCCCAAGGGTTGATCCTGGGGCCGGTTTTGTTCAATATCTTCATTAATGATCTGGATGGTGGCGTGGATTGCACCCTCAGCAAGTTTGCAGATGACACTAACCTGGGAGGAGTGGTAGATACACTGGAAGGTAGGTATACGATACAGAGGGACCTAGACAAATTAGAGGATTGGGCCAAAAGAAATCTGAAGAGGTTCAACAAAGACAAGTGCAGAGTCCTGCACTTAGGACAGAAGAATCCCATGCACTGCTACAGACTAGGGACTGAGTGGCTAGGTAGCAGTTCTGCAGAAAAGGACCTAGGGACATGATCATTCCCCTCTATTCAGCATTGGTGAGGCCTCATCTGGAGTACTGTGTCCAGTTTTGGGCCCCACACTCTACAAGAAGGATGTGGAAAAATTGGAAAGAGTCCAGCAGAGAGCAACAAAAATGATTAGGGGGCTGGAGCACTTGACTTATGAGGAGACGCTGAGGGAACTGGGATTATTTAATCTGCAGAAGAGAAGAATGAGGGGGGATTTGATAGCTGCTTTCAACTACCTGAAAGGGGGTTCCAAAGAGGATGGATCCAGATTGTTCTCAGTGGTACCAGATGACAGAACAAGGACAAATGGTCTCAAGTTGCAGTGGGGGAGGTTTATGTTGGATATTAGGAAATACTTTTTCACTAGAACAGTGGTGAAGAACTGGAATGGGTTAACTAGGGAGGTGGTGGAATCTCCTTCCTTCAAAGTTTTTAAGGTCAGGTTTGACAAAGCCCTGGCTGGGATGATTTAGTTGGAGATTGGTCCTGCTTTGAGCAGGGGGTTGGACAAGATGACCTCCTGAGGTCCCTTCCAAACCTGATATTCTATGATTCTATGATTTCAAGCCATTACTCAAAACTGTCTTCTGCAAGGAAGCTTACAATGATGACTGAAGAAACTGTAACCATCCCCATGCCAAAAGAACAAAACAAAACAAAACCCACCATCATCAACATAACAACAAGAAAAAAAAATATATACCCAGCAATCTCCAAACGGAATACCATCCTCCCTCAGCTGAGAAACAGTGTTGTCTTACCATGGTCACCTAAGTCTCTCCTCTTCTACACCATTGTTCTACATTTGTGTCCCTCTGACATTGTGTCATAGTTTGTAAATTCCCTCTGGCTAGGGACCATGTCTTAACTTGTTTAGAGAGGCACCTTCTACTTTTAGAGATGTTTGAAATAAACAAATAATAACGGTTTTGCTAAGTCAGTGAAAATTTGTGAGGGGACAAGGCCATTAGCCTAAGTTTATAGCTTTCTCTGCTGTCATTCAGACTGCAAACGGTGTTACCATCTGCTTTCCTCTGTGGCTTCATCCCAGACTACAAAATGTGCCCTGGAGTCATTAAAAAAAAAAAGTACCAGCTCAGTTTGATATTGCAGCTTGATGCTTGTGCCAGTCATTGGCAGAACTCTGTTTTTATGCAGCAACAAGGTGTTAAGACAAATGACTTTTCTGTGAGGGGGTAAATTTTCCCAAAGGAATGTTGAGATTCAGCCCCATGACCCCCAGAGATGTTAGTGGGAATCAACTTGGAATTTTTGAATGGCCTTCCTTTCTATGCTGCCTCTGTGGAAGCGCCTTTCCTCTAGTGATTGAAAGTATGTTTTCAGTCTTTTCAAGGTGATCGTGGGAGCTTTGAATCTCCCACTTGCAAGAAATCAGGTTTTTTAAGTCCTCAAATTTCTGTTCGATGAAGTATGATTTTGTAGACCTATTTTTTTTCCTCAAAAATGTTCTAGTCTTTTATTACGAGCATAATGGTGCACTTACAAGAGACAGGAATGGATTGGGGTCAGGGGACTTTTTAAAAACTGGTGTCCTTTTTGTTCTTTAGACTGAAATGTCTTGGACATTGTTTAAAAAGCCCCTACAAAGTGAAATTCTTGAATGAAGTCCAAAGTAGCAATTATGGGCCAAATGCTCTGCTGGTATTAACTGGTGCAGCTCCACTGGTTGTGCTGCCTTGGCAGCATGTGCTTTGTAGGAGACTCAAGCTGTAATCAGACAATTTCTCTTGAGATATCTCCCGTTTCAAAAGGCCCCTGGCCCCTTTTAAAAGCTAGAATCTATTTCAGGGAACAAATGTAAAATACAGGAGAAGGAAGAAGGAAAAGAGAAAATAACAAGGAAAAAAACATAAAACATTTCTTCTCCAGTGACCATGTTCATTTCATATTGCCACATTCCATTTCCAAGCTCTGTTTTAGGGGCTGTTCTCAAGGGCATGAGATACTGATTTCTATTAAAAATAGTTGCCTTTTTTTCCTTTTGGATTGGTGAGATGAGAGGTGCATTTATTATAATCTCTGACCACAGTCTGAATCTTAATATCTAGTGAGATAATTAATAAGATCTAATCCAAGTTAATTTAGCTCTGGGCTATGCAGGACTATCTGCTGGCTGTTTCTCCCTACAATTCCATTAGTGATTGCTTCTTTCCTTTTGCATATGTTTTTCTTCCCTCTGTCAGAATGATTCAGATTATTTATTACCCTTTAAATTGTCTTTCTTGTCACAAATGTAGGTGCAGATAATCGAAATCTCACATAGCGCTTTGTGCAATAATTGGTTATTATTGCCAGGGGAGAGTGTGCTTAAAAACTAAAATCCTAATTCTTTGTGATGTTTTTCAGTTTTTAAACTTATTTTCCAAGGGCTATAGCATACTCTCTTGCACTGAAAGCACTATGAAGCTACAGTGGGGATGCCCCTGAAACCTGCTTTCTATATTCTGCCTATCCCATTGCATCAAAACCATCTCCACCAGGCGTACAATGCACTCCTTTCCACAGTCTCAGGGAAAATGACAATGTAGAGCAGGAATTAAGTGCTGCTTCATGAAGGAGCATTAGATCCCTCTGGTTTCAGAAGAGATCATGTCATGTACAGTGACTGGTTTTGGTCTCTGCCTCTGCCCATTCTCCACCAGAGCCTGGATCCCTTACCATCCAAAGTCATCTCTGGAGCTCTTCTATGGAGAGGGAGATTATGCTGCATTAATTCTGCTTCCATCTTCTTCCAGAAAAGCCACAAAATAAGTAGAATGCTTGTCTTGAGGTCATGGCACTAGATGGGGACCTCAGAAGATTTAATTCCAATGATAGGCTCTGTGACAGATCTCTTGTGCTTTAATCTCTGTGTTCATTACTCAGTTGCAAAATGGGGGATAATAGTTTGCTGCCACAGAGAGGGTTTCCTGCTCTGACAACTAGGCCTGACCGCCCATGCCCTAGTCATTGCATCTAGGAAACAAAAGAAAACAAATCCTGTGATTCTTCAGATGCAATTTTTTCATGAAAAATAAAATAAGGCATTTTATTTATAGTTACCTTGCTGTTCATGCCTTTATCTTTTATATATGCCATCCTCTCTTTCAAGTATTCAAGAGGATAACTTGTCAACAATTCTGTTTAATAGTCAGAATGTTAACATTCTGATAGACAACTGTAAACAATACAGTTCAAAAAAAGTCTTAGAAAAGTCTGAGAAGCATTAATGGAGAGAAGAGGGGGAAAAACAGATTTACGTGTTATAAGTATCCTCTAAATCAGGGTCATATTGACCCCTTTGTAGGAAAAGCTTAGCACAGTGGTCAGAAAACTCAAAGGCCCACATCCTCATTGGGAGTTAGGCACCTGCACCTAAACACCTTTGAGACTCTGGGCCCAAAATTTCAACTCTGAATCTTTTCTTCAAATTCCTCCCCTTAAGCCCCGACAAAACAGGCATTGGGAGAGACAACCTACTGCCCCAATAAACCTGCTGATATCCAGAGATCCAGTTAGAAACTCAGTGGATCTCAGGAACTTGCAGAAGAGAGAGACATTTGCTCAGAGGCCCATTGCATCCACACTACTCCCTGCTCCAATTCCATTCCCTAAAGGCATCATGGCCCTCTTGAAACTATATCTGTCTTGAGCTGCTGATCTGAGCTCCCCACTTCAACAGGGATTCTAGACTGGGGATCCCATGGAAGATGGTGACATACGTAAAATCCTTACCGATTTGAGGGAGGATGAAGCTGTGGAAAGTGGCCATCTTCTGGTTTTGCCCTCATGTTCCATCATCTCTTCTCCAGACATACAGAGCTGTGGTAGAGGGACTGTGCTAGGATCAGGGTAAGAGTATGCTTTGTCATCTGTTATCAATCCCTCCTCCCCCAGCCAATTTCTACCAAATGTTATTTCCCTTCACTTGCAATAATCAGACAAGAGCATAAAGGCCTTAGAACTGGATACTGCAGGAACATTACCCACACAGAAAGATCGGCCATTCACCCAGAGCGACAGAATAACTGAACATTTACTGTGGAAAGTGACTGCAGGGGCTGGGAATGTTTGAAGTTTGCCTTGGGCAATGAAAACCCTAGAGCCAGCATTGACTATCTAAAAGGGCCACAATGCTACAAAGAACACACATGATGAACAGTACACACAAAGAAAATGAAAAGCCTTTGTCTTAGCTCCAGTGAACAAAGCACTCTAAACTGTCAGTTGTCCAAAGGCACCTATGTGCTGCTAGACTCTGTATCAGCTGCAATGCCATCAGAGTTGATTTAATTATTTAATAGCTTCCTTTGCTCTAAAGAAAATTTAATCTTCACCCTACCTGGCAAAACAAAGTACAATCCCAATCCAAAAACTTCTGCTTTGTTTATTGTACCATCTGTTTATTCCTTCCAGAACTTCATAGTTGCTGATGACCCAAATTTTGTGACACAGAGGGACAGATTAATAGTTTGCTGGGTCATGTGTGTGTGTGTGTGTAGACCCATATACAAAACACACATTTTTGGTCAAAATTAAGTGCACAACAGCACAATAGTTATTTGTGCCTGTCATTTTACTTAATGGAATTGTTGGTTGCTTGAATATACTGATAATAAAAACCCTATAATTGACCACCACTGTCCTTATCATGCAGTTACAAGAAGAGGGTAACTGTAGGCTTCATATTAGGTGTCAGCGGGCAGCATTAGGCCCTGCAGCCACATTTGGGAAACCTTTGCTCTCATAAATTGCATACACTAAAATCTATAGCCCTTGAAAATGAATGTGACGGCTCCATGTGAGGGAATCACATACATTACTTAACTAATTAGAGAAAATAAGGATAGATTTAGTACAAAATAGAACAGGTATGGATAATAGCTGGTTACAGGAATGGGCAAACTTCCAGGAGAATAAAGACTCAACAGGCTTTGTCAATGGACAGCTGAAAAAATTGGACTCCATATTTATCAATTCCTCCCTCTTGATTCAGTCAGGCTGCTATCTGGTAATAAATGACAGGGCAGTATAGTTACTTATAGAAAATTGGGGTTGTTGTTTTTTTTAAAACAATTGGACTTAGGATGACGAGGAGAATGCATTTCCTTCAGCCACTGGGAGTTCACAGATGCTTCACATTTTATTTTAAATCAAGTACCAAGAAAAGTTTTTGTAAATATTTCAACCTGCTTTTGACATTTCTCTGAAATCCATCGGTAGCTGCCATGAGTAGCACAGGCCAGTATCCTTACAAGTATATATCTCAAAGAGTCTTTTAGACTCTATGATGTGGCAAAGTTCTATCTAAAAACTGTTTGAAATCCTGTTTGTAAAATTTGTTTGAACTGCAAACAACTGTTTGGTTTGGCCACATTTTAACCCCTTTTTATTAACTATTCATAAACGTTCACATGGATTTTGTTGTTGTTTTGGCAAAAATGTTTGGGGAATACCTATTTGTTCACACAAATCCCTATACTGTATTTGCAAGCAAGACAAGTAGCTTTTTGTTCTATGCTGTTAATCCTATGCTATTTATTATTTATTAGCCATTGTTCTCCTACTTAAGTTTTAGTCACCCAATCAAGGAGAAGAAACACACCATGGGACATAGGTGACTGATCAGATTCTATGGATAACAGATTGTGAATAATCAAAGTGAAGAATTTGAGAGAAGTTTATTGGAGAAATTGTTCATTAAAACTATCCAGAGAATACTTACAAATAAGGAATGAATTTGCAATCAAAAAATGGGATTGGTTCACAAATGGAATTTGTCAGAGAATTAATCAAGAATGAATCATTCAACCTGGTCTCCTTATAGGGCTACAGCCTTCACTAGATCCATATGTGGAATCCTATTCATGTAACTGGGATTTCCATGTAAGTCTCACAGGCAGTATATGTGCCATAAGGATCAATTCTGTTCTCAGTTACATCACTATAAAAGCTATAGTAAACTAGACAACTTTCAAACAAAATAAATCTGTTTTCTTCCTTATTTACATAGGAAGAGGATAGATTTACTTTGGATGATGATGATGAATATACTCAAATATACTTATTCTCACAACACTACTGTAAAGTAGTTAAGGGATACCTAGATACAGTTCATCACATGCATCCAATGAAGTGAGCTGTAGCTCACGAAAGCTTATGCTCAAATAAATTTGTTAGTCTCTAAGGTGCCACAAGTACTCCTTTTCTTTTTGTAGATACAGTTAGAGTTATTGGTAGAGATTCTGTAGATATATTGTGGATCCATAGTAATTACTTTTATGGAGTCACTCCTGATTTACACGGGGGCAAATGACAGAATAATCAGACCCAAAATATCTAACATTGAAAAGCTTTATCTGACTCTGGGAGGGGAAATCTTCAGGTTGACTGAACATTTCCATTAAAACAATTCATGTGAGCTATTTCACTAATTATGTTGAAAGAAAACAAATAATATACTGTGACTTTGTTAACACTGTGTCTGCACAGAAACCACCCATAATTTAATATGTAGCACTGAGTAAAAACTTACAAGAGAATTGCTTTCATCTTAAGTGCCAGAACTGCTTAGCTTTTCTTTGAGGTTATGGCATGTAAACTTCTCATAAGATAATGTTATATGAGGTATCCAGAATAATAAATATCAATTTATTGAAGAGTTCAGTGAGCTGGAACTGATCACTTTAGCAAATGTTTTGACAGGGTAATTTATTACTGCAATTCATTCAAGATTTTTCTGGCCTTGACAAAAATCTTATATTTTAGCTTATTTGAGCATAATTTTCAGTGTTCAAATTATCTCATAGAAACTCAGTGACAAGCAAACTGAACAGTGGCAAGAAATGCATGGACTGTGTCTCCAAATTAAAATGTATATAAGAAGAGTGTGACATCATTCAACTACTTACATATTTTATGGAGTATGAGATGCTCAGATCCTGAAGCTTGACCTGAACATTGTGTTGCATATTCAGGTCTTTTAAGTATGAATGAGCATCAGGTTAGCAGCTGCATAGCTAGATATATGGTACTGCATTTTCCAGGACCTTTTAGTGATATAATATCTGTGCGCTGATATGAGAAATTAGCGTAGATGAAGACTTTCATTTGTCTTCTAAATCAATTAATAAGATGATAGATAATTGTTAAAACCTTTCTTCTTGCACTACTCTGATAAGAATGTGTTTACTCTGTCTCAAGGACTACAATCATTGTGGGATCCATAATGGCAAGCTCCAGTTATCTAGCACATTACAACTAACAGAGGCCAGGTATAAATTCAAGGGAACCACTAGCTTCTCAATAGCAGCCCCAAGACTCTGGGACACTTTCTTAGCAGAGCCCTTGAGAAGACACACCATATTGAGGTGATGCTGCAAAACAAATGTCTTCAAAGTATTTCTTAAAGAACCAGAGCAGAAGAGAACCTCTCCGAATGCTCCAACGACGAAAACAAAGAGTAAGAAGAAGAACTGGCTATCTCCTTGGGTCAATGGTCACTGCTGTTCATAATACATATACAGCACTTAGATTCTAGTGATAGGCATTAAAGAAATACTCAGACAGTGACATATTGCCGATTTTGTTAGGGTAGTAACAGAATATCATGATATGAAATGGTCCTATTTGGGCACTGCGGTATATCCACACAGACAAAAGGCATTGGGTCAAATTTTCTGCTGGTGCAAACTGGAAAAGCTGTTGAGGTTAATGTAGCAATGTCAATCTACACCATCAGAGAAGCTGGCCCATTGCTCTGATGGCATGCTGCAAAGCACCACACTGTTTCTGACATTTTGACCAGTGAAAATATTCATTTATTGCGGCCATATTATGCAATAGGGTGTTTGAGAGCCATGCTCGCTACTGTACTCATATTCTGAAACTCATAATTAAAGCACTCTCCTGGTGACAGTCTCCACAGTTCATTATCTAGAATCATTGCTGTCAGGTAAAAGATCTGTGAACATTTTCATAATTCCCTCAAAGCCAATAAATATCCAAGTCTATCTCAGTGAAAGTGAGCTCTATTCCTCAGTGTTGCTGTGGTGGGGCGGTGCCCTACCCCCATGCCAGATTGGGCTTCAACAGGCCAGAGTGGCTACGCAGGGCGGGAACCAATCTGGGAGGGCTCGTGAGAGGGCCAATATTACAGCCAGCCAGAGGGCTAGGCTAGGCCCTATATAAAGGCTGCCCAGGAAGGGAGCAGGCAGTCTCTCCCAGGCCTTCAGAGGGTGAAGGTTTGTCTCCTGCATGGGCAGGGCAGGGCAGAAACTCCCACCCGGTACCTGCTGGGCTGCGGGCCCTGAGGAAAAAGGGCCTAGCCAGTGCAAAGGGGCCGAAGGAGAAACGGTCCAAGGAGAGAGATGGACAAAGGAAGAGAAGGAGGGCAGGAAGGCTGCTGCCAAAGGGTCCTTGGGTCGGGACCCAGAGTAGAGGGCAGGCCTGGGTTCCCCCCCTTCTCCCTTGCACTTCCATCTGGCCATTAGGAGTGGCCATCATGGACTGCACCAGATCCCTGCCAACTGGGGTCACACTTTGGGGTGTGGTTGGCCATTGTGGCTGGGGTGAAGAGAAGGACTGTTGATAACACCAAACCCCTGGAAGGGGGTGAGACTGGAGCAGTGGGCACTGCCATAGGGCAGTGTCCTGAAGAGGATGCTGCAAGCTGGAAGCAACGTGGGTTGAGACGCCAATCTAGGGCAAGAGACGGATGGGACACCACCGGCAGAGGGTGTGTTGTATGAACTAAGCTAATTCCCAGAGTGAACAGCAGGAGGTGCTGCAGTGGTGAGTCCCAACCCCATCACAGTTGCCTAATCCAGAATCTTCAGCATATTGAAAACTATCTTGTATTATATGTAATGGTTATCTGAGCAGATAGTAGCCCTCCAGGCTATGAATTATGCTTATTAAATATGATATTGGTGTCATTATTTACTCTGGCCTAATGAAACATCATAGAGACACTTGTAGATATACAGAAGATTTTTAAAGAAGATACTTATATAACTTTGGTGCTAACCTAGCCCCACTAATACAGATTGTTCGTTTGATAGGTATTCCATTAAAACTGATATATAATCAATGAGAAGGTATTGGATGGGCTAAGGAATTCATTCATGGATTACACAGCCTTTCATTGCTAGATTACCAGTTCTTCTCTTGTGCATAGGAGTTTGTAGTGAAATCCACATTTGGGAATGTGAAGAAAGATACATGTATCTGGCAGGTTATTATTTTATTTTTATTGTGGCTTTATGTGGCTTAGGACTGTTACAAAGAGTCCAGGTGGAGATCAAGTGGGCAGAGTGCAGGTGAGAACTGCAAAATGAATGGAATTTAGCACCTGGATGTGTGGTTGAGCACATCAGTATCATCCATCCGTATGACATCTGGATTTTAGAAGTAAGGGGGAGCCAAACAAAATTACCTTGTATGCTTCTTCAGACGGTTTTGTACAAGGTTCATTTTGATGACTCAGTGGATAAAGCATCTACAGAGACTGTTCAGAAAATGTTATATTCCATTTCAAAGCACAGATACCATATAATATTTGGGAAATCAAACTCCTCTCCTTTCCTTGTTGATAAGCTATGCTTGAACTACTGACTACAACAATTGTTCTGCTGACTCTCCAGGGGAAGTATGTCAGAACTATTCATTTCAGTAAAACAACAGGGTTCTTTTGTCCTTACTTTCCAATTTGAATAGCATTTATACAGCTGGTTCTTCCCTCCTCACATTTTCTAATGTGTTCAAATATTATTTTTAACTATCGTGGGGCACTAACCCAATTATCTGAAAGGCCTTTTTTTAATAGTACACTAAAAACAGCAGTGTGCAAGTTTTGCTTTTACATAAATATTTGGGCAGCACATAAAGAACTGAGTATTTATTTACTTTTTATCACTTTAGATAAGCTATTACCAGCAGGAGAGTGGGGTGGGGGGAGGTATTTTTTCATGCTTTGTGTGTATAAAAAGCTCTACACTTTCCACAGTATGCATCCGATGAAGTAAGCTGTAGCTCACGAAAGCTTATGCTCAAATTGGTTAGTCTCTAAGGTGCCACAAGTACTCCTTTTCTTTTTGCGAATACAGACTAACACGGCTGTTACTCTGAAACCTGAGTATTTATTGGCTTTATTACAAAGAAAATTGCATTGCCAATCACTGCTGCTAATAGGGAATGACATGGAATTACACGAAGATAAATGATCATTCTTGCTAACTAGCAAATGTTCTGTTTTGTGAGATACAGCATTTCAGAATAGGCAAAGTATAAAGGCAAAATAGGTGCATTGTCTGAAGAATTTAGCAAGCAGCCGATGAAGATGACAAATAATTGTGAGTGAATAATTAGAGATCATGATTGGAGATCATGATGCTATTGTCATCTGCCTCTTTCACATCTACCCCAATAGGTGTCTTCTCTTTATTAATCAAAAGGTTGCAGCAGCAGAAAGCAGATTCAACTTCCTATCTGTCAGGATAATAATTATAGGCCCAAACCACAACCTAAAAATTACTGACTGGGAATGGGGATGGCCATAAACTAAAGCTGCCCTCAAAGTGAAAACTCTGAGGACGGTAATGGCTGTATCACCATCTGACTAGAGGATGGGTATCAAATAGAGCATAGGGGCCGTAGCAGGCTCAAGGAAGTATGATTTACCATGTCCTGTGCCAATGCTAGTGAAAACAACTCTATATTTTCTAAGGAGTCAGACATTTGGTTGAATTCACAGAGCCAACCACTCTGAAAGAGTAGACCAGAGGGTCCATATCCTTTGGTCCAGGGAAGTAAAGGGGAGATACACCATCCTGCCACCACGCAGCAGGATTCTTGAAGGTAATTCCCTTCATAAACCAACTGAACACAGCACGTGGTCAACACAGAGACCTCCTACGGCCCCTTTACCACTATGCTATAGCTGACTTACATGGTCAGCTAGAGATTCCCCCAATGTAAAGGAAAATCCCCGGCAATGTAAAGCCATTTACTTGTTTCCACTGTTTCCCTTGTAGTCTTATTAAAGTTTTCTTCTGCTCTACAGTACTGTATCAAATTTAGCAATTGTCTACAAGAGTGAGTGATTATCACCCTATATCTCAGATAATTTACTAGGATATGGCATAATGGAATCCAATTGTTTGATCCGGATTTTGTAACATTGCGTTTAGAATACTGCAGACTACTGCACTACAGCAGATACACCACAGTTTGTTATTATAGAACAATTATACTGCCATAAAATATAGTGATTTACCTTCTTCAAAACAAAGAGTAGAAGATTTCATTGCACTTATAAATTAGAACTACCAGGAGGAAAAGGAGGACTTGTGGAGAAAGTAGACTAAAGCCACCATTTAGAGCTTAGGGTTGGCATTTTTCAGTGTTACTGAGTATTAGATTAAATCCCCTTGCCCAGTTCTATCCCGATAGTGCTAATGACATTATTAAATGGATAATGATACCTTACTATTTTAACATTCTCAACATTTTAATTCATAACTTAAGTATGGAATTCCATTCTACCAAGAGCTGGTGGAATGTGGTCTAATGCTAGATTGTATTAGATTGACTAGGAATGCATTTCAATTATAAACTCCTTGTAAGGAACAATTGGTGAAATCCAGCCCACCCCCCGCATTGAGCAAAACTCAGATTGACTTAAACAGGGCTAGGATATTACTCCTTGTCTTTTTCCACGTCTTGTTTGGGTCTAATCCAATAATAGACTATCCCTCAGCATCAACCTCTTGAAGAAAACATACTGATGCATTCCTTTTTTACACAAAGAAAGGTATGGAAATAGCATTTTAATATCTGTCACCTGAGCTTTTTTCTTTGATTGGTTTGTTGCCAGTAACAGCAACTTTCTTAGCCTGAGTGACCATACTGACTGATTAATGCTTTCCCCCTTCTACTGGTTTTTGCCTCATGGTCTTCCTTTTGCCATTTCCATAAATTCTCGTAGCTTCAGCATTCTTGAAATAGACTATGATAGATAAACTCTGCAAAGGACTAATGCACCTTCCAACCCCTTTCAGAAAGGCTTATCACTTGTCTTTTCATAAGCTCCCGGGCCATATTCATTCTGATCTAAATTGGCCATGTTAATTCTACCATTACCACATCTTAGCTATTTATTAACCCAAGACACAATCAGATTTGAGAGGAGGAGAGAATTTTTTTTCCTGGGGAAACCCATGTAATTAAATGCACACTCAGCTCCCAGTCTGCAACTAACCTGATGCACCTAATAGCTTATTCAAAAGATGATGCAAAATATTTCTGCAGCTGCAGCAGCATCTTGATTTCTTCTGTTGCACATAAACATACTTCCTGAATATACCCAGCCTGGTGATTCTTGTCACACGTGATCATGTTGCTAAATCTTTGCTGAAAAGCAAGCGCAAGCTACATCTCCCTCTTTTCCTTCAAGAGGGACCCAGCCTTGCTTGCCTCTGGCTAACTGTCTCATTCTGATTGTCAGATTCTGTGCTTCTGGAAAGTTACAGGCCATGGGAAGTGGGGGACTGGTAGCTTTCAGCTACCTTTTTGCCACCCAGATTATGATCTGCTTTGAGATCTGATATAGCCACCACATAGGAAGCTCTGTGGAGTACTCTAATTTACAGCAGTCTTTCCATAGCTGTGTATGGGTTTTACTGCAGTCCAGAGTCCTACAGCACTTTGCTTCTTGCTCCATCTCCCTCTTGCCCCCTACACGACCATCTGCAAGGGTGTGGGCAGTCTAGGGCCACTTACAGCAGCCCTACGCTGTTCTTGCACCGGAAGGGAGTTCCTTTATGATCCCGCTACACTGCTAAAACAACATATAGGATTTGGAGTGGGGGCCAGATTCTCTCCCATTGCATTTAATGGAGTCACTCTATATTTACACTGGTGTAGCTGACATCAGAATCTGACCCAATATGCTTAATATTTGACCTAGCAAATGACCACCTGAAAAGCTAATTAATCAAAGGGATAGGATGAGGCTCCAAGTGCATGGGGTAAAAGTAATCAGAACGAGAATAAAGTTCACCCAGTTGAGCTTTGCACATTGGTACCATTTAATCTGAGGTGTCCCAATGAAGTGTTTTAATGTGATAGAAATGTTAGTGCTGCCTTTTACTGTATAGAAAATATCCATACGTGAGTATTGATTTCCTGACCTGTGTTTCTCTTTGAATTCTGCCTGGTTCTCGTAACTGATAAGAAGAACATATGTTTTCTTTCAGCACTGAGTTTCTCTTTTCCAACAGGGCTCAGACAGAGATGGCATGTCTTTGTTTGCAGTTGTAATCTGATGGACATTAACTTAAACAGCATTAGAAAGAATATTATTCTTAACATCCCATCCACAAGACCTGATAAATGGAATATCATTATCAATGAAATATATTATCAGATGCTCTTTTTAATGCTCACTGTTCTGAACAAGCAATTCTGAAAATATCTAAATGTATGTAATTACTTATTAAAATCATTAGCACACATTTATATTCTGATCAATGCTTCCTCAAAGTTATAGCCATCATTGTACATTTATTACACACACACACACACACACGTAGTCAGATGCTCAGCTAGGTTAAATTGTCATTCAGCTGTCATTTAACTGAATTCAAAAGCTGTGCCTCTTTACACAAGTTGAGGATATGGTATTAACTGTCTACATTTTCAAACAGGACTTGTGATTTTGGGTGCCTAGCCAGATACACCTTAATGGGGTTTGCTTTTCAGAGGGAGGAGCACTTTCTGAAAAATCAGCCCCCTTAATAGGTGAAATCCTGGCTCTATTTCAGTCTACGGGAGTTTTGCTACTGACTTTATCACTGAGATTTCACCCACGGTATTGCAGATTGGTCACTGAATATCATTAGTCACAAAAGCTAGATGATTTGCTACAGTGGTCAAAAGTATCAAAATAAGTAAAGGGGGTGGACCATCATAGGAGAAGATTTTACATGTCCAACATGGTCACACAACCTAAAAGGAAAGCTGTAAATGCTCATTAGATTTCCCCCTGGACCCAGGCTGATTGCATATAGTTCTAAAAACTAAATGTGACATTTAAATTATGAAAGTGTATGAAGATAAAATGCTACATGTGAAGAGCCTTAATTGGGAAATCAAGACTGAGATGGCATCTATATTCTCTCTCATTCAAAAATGTCACTTTTCTAATTTGCCACTATAAATTGTATTATTATATGCAAATCATCTTATTAACCCCATGCTCCATCTCCTTATCCCGTATTACAGAGAAGAGCAGAATTGCAGGTGGGAAAACCCACAATAGGGTATAATAGCATGAAGTGAAGAATGATGGTATGACTTCCAAAAAAGAGTCAAGAATTTTAGATACATTATTACTGGAATTAAATAAGAATAACAAATTAATGTCTAATACAGTAACATACTTAACACTAAGGAATAATAGCACACTACTATTAGGGAAACCTTCCCAGTCCATCCTTGTTTTAAGGATTTCCATTGTTGTAAGGAGATATGGGAAGGAATCCATGTATTTGTGTGTGCGTGTGCACATGTGGGCAAAGGGGTGTGATGGGAGGGGGAGAGAATGGGAGGAAGTTCTTCTGTAAGGGAGAGACTTAAATTTTGTATAGCTACCATGTTTTATTTTCAATGGGTTTTTTTTAAGAAAAAAAATATTCTGAATCCAATTAAGTCTTTATTAACTCAGTGACCATTCTCTTCCTCTCCAAGTCAGTTGTCCATTTGGAAAAGTAATGGATATAGAAAAAGAAATCCTAATTTTTTTTTAAGGATGTGTGCTGGGATCCAAGTAATCTGTACGATTCCTAAAAAGCCATATTGGTTCCCTGTGGCACGATCAACCCTCTTCACTTCCCCTTAAACATCGTGCTTTATAGTTGGAATTAAGTGTTTATCTTTGGTTTAAGACTGGCTTGTATTTTATTAGATTGGTTACCAATTTAAAACACAGTTTCATTTTTGTTAGCAGAAAAGTTTTAGTGGCATATATGTTCAATAAGAGGTCATAAGACTCTTCAGTGGAGTCAACTTGTTTTTGTATCTCAGGGGAGTTATTGTCTTGAAATGATGTATGTATTTTGAGGAATCCATGTTTGGTTTAGAAACGCTTTCATTTTGGTTGATACATAACAACAATCACTCCTTGCACATAGACTCTGAATGTCAAAAGCACTGAGGAATCTGCCATGGCATTACGTGTGTGTGTGGGGGGGGGGGGAGGAATACCATCTACCTAGGTACTTATATGGCCTTATGCAGGATATGTGAGCATCTCATAATAATTCATGGATTTTTATCCTCACAACCCCTCTGAAGTACTACCCCCCTTTCCCACATGAAGAACTCAGGTGCAAAGATTAGATTTGCCCAAGGTCACATAGGAAGGAAAGTTCTGTACACTAGGGTAGCAGAGTGGATCTTTAATAGTTATTGTTATTAAAAAACATTAAATTGTGCCATCCAGATGTGCATTTGCCTCTGCTAAGTAACAAGCCAATTCCATTGTATCCGTACTTGATCTTCCTTACCCTTTACCATTTCACTTGTCACTTCACATCTAAGACTTGACTGTAAGATTATAAGGTCAAGGACCATGTCTTTCAGAGAACTACCTAGTATACCTTAGGATCAGGTAAACTGTTTAAAATAGTGATATCAAGTTTACTCCCTGCTATCCTAGCTCCAAGCATTGGATCCCTGGCTTCCATTGGTCTGACTGTGAGGGAGAAGGATCAGGTTGGGAGATGGAGATTTCTCTCTCTTGGTACGTGTGAAGTTTACCTTGTGTGGAGAGAGCGAAGTTAAAGTCTCTACAAAGATTAGCACAGAAGAGCAGAAAGATAATTGGGACTTCAGCACCAAGTTCTTGACAGTGGAAGCTCTCCACCTTATTTATCAATGTGGAAGGTTTCCTGATATAAGGGATCTTCTAGACCTCAGTCACAGCCTTTTGGGGGAAGGATGGGCTTCCCTTCATCACTATGTGGTGGACTCCTCCTGAGGATCAAAATGACAGTCTAGAACTATACATAGGATGCTTCCGCTGACGTGCACAGGCAGAAATTGTGGAAAAACAACATCGCTGGCCTCATAACCTAAGTCGTACAGAACACAATGCCATCCATAGCCTCAGAAACAACCCTGACATCATAATCAAAGAGGCTGATAAAGGAGGTGCTGTTGTCGTCATGAACAGGTTTGACTACCAAAAGGAGGCTGCCAGACAACTCTCAAATACCAAATTCTACAGGCCACTTTCCTCAGATGGTTGACCTGGAACAATGCTTCCTTCGCTCTCGTCCACTCATGCCCCTTCTCTACCTATGCTACATTGATGACATCTTCATCATCTGGACCCATGGGAAGGAAACCCTGGCAGAATTCCACCATGATTTCAATAGCTTCCACCCCATCATCCTCAGCCTGGACCAATCTACAGGGGAAGTCCACTTCCAAGACAGCACGGTGCAAATAAGTGATGGTCATGTTAACACCACCTTATACCGAAAACCCACCGACCGCTATGCCTACCTTCATGCCTCCAGCTTCCATCCCGGACACACCATACAAACCACTGTCTACAGCCAAGCGCTGAGGTACAACCGCATTTGCTCCAACCCCTCAGACAGACCAACACCTACAAGATCTTCACCAAGCATTCTCAAAACTACAATACCCACACGAGGAAATAAGGAAACAGATCAACAGAGCCAGACACGTACCCCAAAGCCTCCTGCTGCAAGACAAGCCCAAGAAATAAACCAACAGAACTCCACTGGCCATCACATACAGTCTTTAGCTAAAACCTCTCCAATGCATCGTCAGTGATCTACAACCCATCCTGGACAATGATCCCTTACTTTGACAGGCCTTGGGAGGCAGGCCAGTCCTCACCCACAGACAACCCACCAACCTGAAGCATATTCTCACCAGCAACTACACACCACACATAGTAACTCAGGAACCAATCCATGCAACAAACCTCAATGCCAACTCTGCCCACATCTATAGCATCACAGGACCTAACCAGATCAGCCACACCATCACCAGTTCAGTCCCCTGCACGTCCACCAATGTAATATACGCCATCATGTGCCAGCAATGCCCCTCTATGTACATTGGCCAAACTGGACAGTCCCTACATAAAAGGATAAATGGACACAAATCAGATATTAGGAATGGCAATATACAAAAACCTGTAGGAGAACACTTCAACCTCCCTGGACACACAATAGCAGATTTAAAGGTAGCCATCCTGCAGCAAAAAAACTTCAGGACCAGACTTCAAAGAGAAACTGCTGAGCTTCAGGTCATTTGCAAATTTGACACCATCAGCTCAGGATTAAACAAAGACTGTGAATGGCTCGCCAACTACAAAAGCAGTTCTCCTCCCTTAGTGTTCACACCTCAACTGCTAGAAGAGGGCCTCATCCTCCCTGATTGATCTAACCTCGTTATCCCTAGCCTGATTCTTGCTTGCATATTTATACCTGCCTCTGGAAATTTCCACTACATGCATCCGACGAAGTGGGTATTCACCCAAAAAAGCTTATGCTTCAATAGTTAGTCTATAAAGTGTCACAGGACTCTTTGCTGCTTCATCACTATGACTCTAAGACACAGAGCCCCTTGGCAGACAAACTGGGAAGAATCTGACCCCATGTGGATGATGAATACACTTCACAGTGCTACTCCTGCCCCTGCCACCATGAGGATGTAATTTCTAACGTACAGTTTGGCAACTGAGTGGAATCTAAAACTCAAAATCTAGGAAATGAACAAATGCAAGTGGGACCATAGAGCATATGTACCCACTTCTAACAGCCACTTCCCCCCCCTTGTAACCACTGCACAAATAGAGAATCACACAGTTGCAGATATGTATGAATCCCTGTGGTGCTATGGTTGGAGTAGAGACCTCAGTTCTTCGGCTGAGGAGAATATAGATTCCAGATAAAACTGACTTGCAAGCACATTTAAATTCCCAATGCTTGAGATAACACAGTGATACGGTGGAAAACCTTGAATCCTCTGTAGGTGTTTTCTGATTGTAGGGAGTTGGTGACCCAGCAGAATTTCATGTCAAAGAATGCAGATCCCAATCTCACTATAATTTTCAAAACCAAGCAGCAGATATAGACAAACATATTTCCTACTACTTTTTTGTCTTATTTATTTAGCTGGTGAGCTCTTCAGAGCTGAACTGGCTCTTGCTACATACGTTTGTACAGCGCTTAATCCAAATGATCCCCAATATCATTTTGGATGGTGAGGTAATATTGCAGCACAAATAATACAAACACCACTGAGCCAAATTTCACACACAAATATCAAGCTTTGGATGATATTCTGGCAGTTTTGAATTCAGATCAGAATTTGGGGAAAATATGTTTGGTGCCGCTAGCAGTATAATTTGTACTTTTTCATCCATTAAAGGAGGATTGTATCTAAGTAACTTAGAAAATGGGAACCATGCTTCTAAGTCACTTATTTATTATTTGTGTCAAGGCAGTGCCTAGGAGCCCCAGCCATGGATCAGGAACCCATTGGCTAGGTGCTGTACAAATATTGAATAAGAAGAGTGTCCTGATCCAAAGAGCTTACAGTCTAAGTTTAAGGAAAAAAAACAAGTGGAGCCAGACAGATGGGGATTACAAGAAAACATTGAGATAATATTGGTCAGCATGATAGTGTTCTGAGAGCTCAGCCTATGTGGCACTAATGAAATCTGCACTTCTAGAGCCCATGTTGGATATTGTGGACTGGTAAAATTCAGGTAAAAGTGAAATAGGTAAACAGTAGTTTTTTAATTGTGAGATTTTTAATTTATTTGAGGTAAACTTCTTCCCCCATCTTACCTGTACAAATAAATCTCTCAAGGCCCTTGGAAATAGTATCGCACTTGTTTAATTCCACTCTCTCCATCCCCAGATTAATCTCTACATGAGATATTGATGACAGCAAGTTGTATCTCACTATCAAAAATTAAGCTCCCTAAAAATGAGGAAAACTTAGATTTTGAGATCAGTTTTGAGCTCCTAACTCAGAAAACCCCTGCCACTGAAGCTAAAGGAAACATTAGCAAGGTTTGCCTAAACCAGGGGTTTAAGGTTGAGCTGTTAATGGCTAGGAATGACTTGCAAGTTAGGTCTTCTGAACATCTTAGTACCTCATAGTTGGCTGTAATTTAATACCTAAGATTCTGATCTTGGAAGCTGACAGACCCCTGTGGCCACACAGTGACCCACTGACATCACTGGGACTCTGGAAGGGAGTCAGTCTCTGCCCTCAACAATCAGGCTGAGACTTAATAATTTGTTTTGGTGGTCATTTTAATAAATTACAGATATTCCAGCTGGAGCTATCTTTTGATATTTTAGTGTATTTCAGTTTCAAATGAGCAGTTCCATAAGTGTCTTTAATGCAGTAGCTAAACGGATGCAGAACAAGTTATTTAGCGTGATTCCACACTTACTTGCTTTATTAGTAGTTCATAACTTTAATGATGAAGGACAGTGAATGGAATTTGTTCCTTTCAAAAAAATATTGTTTTTATCGATTTACAATGTTGCCAGCCTACTGAGTCTCATTTTGCAAACAATAGTTAATCTTTCAACACAAGGTGTATGCACATATTGATTCCTGATATTATTATGTGTAATTGGGATGCATATGTGGATTCTAGATCCCAGATTTTTAATTACAGTTGTCCAGAGTCCTGTTTACAAGCTTGATTTTGAGTGGAGGATCTCCTGTCACTCTGACAGTTTATTTCAATATATAATATAAGGGAAAACATGGATCCTTTATCCTCTGTTTACCCAGTGTTAAATATTGTTACAGGGGAGAATTTTCAGATGTGCCTATTAGATGTATGCTCCTGAGGATCTAAGTCACTTTTGAAAAATGACTTAGGCTCTTAAGTCACTTAGGCACTTTGAAAATTCTACTCTATAATTATTATAATAATAAATATTACAGCATGTCTATTTCCCAGCTGTGACAGTGGCCACTGGTAGCAGCTGCTACTGACCTGCCCCATATACACAGGCATGGAAGCATCTGATTTTTACTAGTAGATGTCAGTAAACATTGACTTCACTGCACAGACACAAACCAATTAAATATTTCCATCAATAATAAACATCTATGGATACACAAACTGAGAAAAATGCTGCTTTTGAACATAAAATAATTGATTTAAGCAGACATACTTTGTATATTTTGACACATGATGTTGACAATTTGCGTTTTAATGGTGGTAAAGCTATAACTCTTTGAATCTCAATGTCTACGGTCTTTATTTGTTTGACCTGCCCAGAATTTTCAATGACTTTGCAAATTTAAAAAAAAAATGCTTAAAAACCATTGATATTACCCATCAAAATTAAAATGGAAGTCTACCAAGCCTAGCTTGTCAAGGTTCCTCCCCCACTCTGAACTCTAGGGTACCGATGTGGGGACCTGCATGAAAAACCTCCTAAGCTTATCTTTACCAGCTTAGGTCAAAACTTCCCCAAGGTACAAAATATTCCGCCCGTTGTCCTTGGATTGGCCGCTACCACCACCAAACTAATACTGGTTACTGGGGAAGAGCTGTTTGGACGCGTCTTTCCCCCCAAACTACTTCCCAAAACCTTGCACCCCACTTCCTGGACAAGGTTTGGTAAAAAGCCTCACCAATTTGCCTAGGTGACTACAGACCCAGACCCTTGGATCTTAAGAACAATGAACAATCCTCCCAACACTTGCACCCCCCCTTTTCTGGGAAATGTTGGATAAAAAGCCTCACCAATTTGCATAGGTGACCACAGACCCAAACCCTTGGATCTGAGAACAATAAAAAAAGCATTCAGTTTTCTTACAAGAAGACTTTTAATAAAAATAGAAGTAAATAGAAATAAAGAAATCCCCCCTGTAAAATCAGGAGGGTAGATAGCTTACAGGGTAATTAGATTCAAAAACATAGAGAACCCTTCTAGGCAAAACCTTAAGTTACAAAAAAGATACACAGACAGAAATAGTTATTCTATTCAGCACAATTCTTTTCTCAGCCATTTAAAGAAATCATAATCTAACACATACCTAGCTAGATTACTTACTAAAGTTCTAAGACTCCATTCCTGGTCTATCCCCGACAGAAACCAGCATATAGACAGACACACAGACCCTTTGTTTCTCTCCCTCCTCCCAGCTTTTGAAAGTATCTTGTCTCCTCATTGGTCATTTTGGTCAGGTGCCAGCGAGGTTACCTTTAGCTTCTTAACCCTTTACAGGTGAGAGGAGCTTTCCCCTGGCCAGGAGGGATTTCAAAGGGGTTTACCCTTCCCTTTATATTTATGACATAGCTATATGCTTTTTTAACCCTGACCCTGGTCACATGACTGAGGCTAAGAAATAAAGAGTGGTATTTTACTCCTCTGGGTCACATATTTATTACTCAAACCACAGGTCATCCCTTGTTCCAAATGGTAATCAAAAAACCCTAAAGTAGCTCCTGGCCAGCCTGTGGACTAATTTGCAATAGAGGCAACCGAAGTATGGCCTACTGGCTTACACCATAAACCAATCAACAACCTGGACTCATAAAGAGGGCTACAGTAGTTCTAGGACAACTCCTGGTAGTCTCTAGTGTTAGGTTTAACTGTCCTGGAGCAATTTCTCCATCAAAGGATGGTACAAGATCCCCTCCTCCCACTTTTATTTACAGCAGCTGAGGATCTAGCCCATCATTCTTTTATTATCACTGTAATGCCAGAGATTATTCTAAAACGTTTTGTTTTTAAACTTTCCTTCCCCAGTCAAAAAAATGCAAATGAGGGGAGAAAATGGATGAAAGGCTATGTTCATTCCTGTGACCAAGATTCACAATGAGATGAAAACTGTATGTTACTCTATTTGAATGAGAGATTTAGGCTATAATCTCATAGTCCTTCTTGGATGTCAAACTCTACAGAGTATTTATTCATCTGGGGAATTTAATAATGAAGAATGGAAACCCTGTGAGAATATATTTATATATTCCATGGCATGTATCCTAAAACAAGAGAGTTGAAAGAGAAACCAGAATTGGATATGTGACATCACTCAAACCTACTTCTTTCTCAAAGCTTCCATGGGCGATCCCCACACAAATTATGGCTGCTTGCCTCTGGTGTTTATGTCCTTTTAACCATTGATTTGAGCTTGTGCAATGTACACTGAATACTCTTGGGACATGAACTTTGACCATCCAAATGTTTTGAAAGCACCATATGAATCCATGGTACTCTATACATAATCTTCCCCTCCCCTGCAAATTATGTTGGTCCTTTCAATTCCTAGACACTGCATTAATTGGTCTAGATGAGGAAATATGACTGACTGGAAATAAACCTTCTTTTATGGCTTTTCCACTGGTAACAAATTAAACAAGACTCCCCAGAAATCTTCCCCAGTTAACAGTGGGGCCAATTCTGGAGGAGCAGTTAGGGACCAGTGCAGGGTGTACACTTTGCCTTGCTCCATCCATTTATTTTTCTGTTCGCAGTCAGCTTCTATTTTTATTTGAAGATTGATTGTGACCTGGGCTGTGCAGCCATGAAAAGGAGAATAGGCCTTGTGCTCTTTTTGCCCTTATTCTTCTGTGCAACCGCCTTGAAGCAAACAGGTAGGATTAAATTAGGCTTTGCACACTTGCTACTTCCCTTTCACCTCCAGCAGCTGGGCAGGATGGCCCAGATCCTCAAAGGATCCCTGAAGGAATTTAAGTGCCTAGTTCCCAGTGGGAAGTGACTGGAAAGTGGAGCCAAGACTGAACTGATATGGGGCTGGGAGCAGGGGGAGAGAGAATTTTCTACTGGTATGGGCCAATAGCAAAACTTTAGCCCTTAGGCAAAGGGGAGGCTCTCTGAGGGACAATTCCCTCCCAACTATGCACAACCAGTCTTAGGACAGACTGAGAGAGCTCTGTGCAGTGACATTCTGCTCCCCAACTCCTACTTGACTGTGTCTTTCCCTCTCCTTTTCAAATGTGGAGCACTATCATTTTAATCCTCCTCTTCAATAGCTCAGTCTTGACTTTGTGCTGAGAACGCTCAAATACCCATGGCTGTATTTTCCATTGCATATTTACCAACTGAGTAAACACTATTGTACTAAAAATTCTGTTTATTTCATTTTCTGTGATGTATTTTTGTTTTCTTGTTGCCTTTTTGTTTCTTTTACAGAGTACCATATTGTTTGTTTTTAATGAATCACTGGGCACTCTGTCATTCTTTTCCTATGAAAGATATAATTCTTGATACAGCTGGGTATTAATGTGTAATTTGCACATTCACACACATTAGTAATTGAAAAAGCTTTATAAATTGTAGGCTTCAGTCTTGGACTGTACTTTACAGCATGCTGTCGAAGTGTAACCATATAACATTACACAAAATAACTAATGTAAGAGGTCTCAAACTGTATTGATAAGACCTATTTGCCTACCAACACAATGCCCTGTTAACACATAAGTCGGGTGCTCTCCTTTTTAGTACTGGGTCCTAATGGAATACAGGCTCCACATGAAAGACTGTAATCTGACAGTTACTTTATCTTCCCTAAGAAATCAGTCCCTCTACTTTTTACTGTCCATTTTCCTGATTAGATTCCTGTACGTATAATCTCCAAATCAGCACTAGTCATTTTTTTTTCCAAACATGGTGCCTAGTTAGTCTCTTTAATCCAAATGTAGGCACCTAACTATAAGTGACCTTATTTTCAGATAGGATGAACACCCAGAAATCCCACTGAAGTAAATGGGAACAGTAGGGACTCAGCTAATGCAAGTCAATTTTATTTCAAAGCCCACTGATCTACAGATGAATTTCATAAAGCAGGCAGAGGGTATCAGACATTTTGGTTACAGACGAGGTACATAGCATATCTCCACAAACCAGTGCACTATTAGCGTCAAACTCACATGAACCTCTCACAAGTTTTAGATAAACCCTTCATTGTCTCTTGAAATTTGCATTCTCTGTGCTCCTCATTCTCTCATGTTACAGTAGTCAAATGCAAATTATAGGCTAAATACTGATCCTGATGACACTATGCAGGATGAAACACCATTGACTTTACTGGATTTGGCCTGACTTCACAGCTATTATTTGCAACACTGAGTACTTAATTCATGGCAGTTTATTTATTTATTTTTTTAAATGTCTCCATCAGCATGGTCTGCTGAGTGCTCTCAGGTGGCTTTGGTTTGAGAAACTCACTTATTTGCATGACAATAACCAGGACATATGTGCATAAGAACATATGGTCCCTTTTAGAACTCTTCTCAGACTACAAAATGCATTTATCCTTTGCTTCATATTCAAAATGTCATATGATTTACTTACTAAGTCTTGATGTACTTCCAATATGTTCTCACCCATTTTGCATTCCGTATAACAAAGCATGTGAGTACTAAGGTATCTATTTCATTTTTATTGATGATTTTAACATGCAAAATCCTAATAAAATGTACATTGTTGAAAGAACTGCCATAGCCCTGCAAGAATACTATGCATGGAATTCTGTTTATTAAATGCCACTCATGCCATCATCTATCTTCATAAAGCTTATTTTTCTCCTGATATAGTTTATGCACCTAAATAATGAGGTGTAACAACTGGAAGAAGGCAACTAGGTGCACAACTATTTTGTTATGAATTAAACTATAGAGAGATGAAATCCTGACCCCATCAAGTCAATGGCAAAACTCCCATTGACTTAAGTGGGCCCAGGATTACATCAAGTATGCACCTCAGTAACCACATCACAAAACACAGAAAAGTACAGATGACTAACGTGTTTTTAAAATCATTGCCTGATTCATATCCCAAAGTAGATTTGTGGAGATTGCTAGGAATTCAAGACTCTCTGGTCCTTGAATTGCTAAGGCTGCTCTTTTTTGAAAGTTTTCCTCAGCTGAAAAGCAAAATAGCTCCAGGCAACATGGAGGAACTCTGAGTTTTGAAATAGAACTTAAACAGGAAACTTGCAAGGTTCTCATTAGAAGTGGGTGAATAGCAGAAAAGAATCCTTCAGTATTCTTTTGAGTTTTTAAATACATTTACTTCTGCCAGGCTTCCATGGTTTGCAAAACAAATATTTGAGCTACAGAGTTGTTTGACCCAGATGCTTGCAGAAAAATATTTCAGAGTTACATGGAAAAATGATCTCATAAATCAGTATTTATGAGATCATTCATTCAGAGAATAGAAGATAAACCATGTGATACAGATGAAGAATTGCAACTATGCAGTACAGCTTGAATTTTGAATTGTCACAGTCAATCCCTGACATATGTAATTCAAAAATATTATAAATCAATACACTCAAGTGACAAATACATGTGAGTAAATGGCAAATTCCTCCAAAGTACACTACGAGCAGAAAAATGAGGCTAAATTCATCAAATAAATTATGGTTGTGCACAAGTTGCTGAACTCTAGTTCTCACCTGAGGGGAGGTTCTTCATTTTGCTAGTTGATATGAATTATTTTACAGAAATGACAAATGTAATGTAAAAAGAACTGCCAAGACAGCTTTGTTCCTCTGGAATGATGCAGGTTACAAAGCTCAGGACAAAGCATGCAAGAGCGAGACAAAGCAGGAAATCAAACTTCTCCTGAGTCTGACCCCCTTTATGGCATGTTGCAAAACCCTGCTCTTTTGTAAAGCCCCACCCCCCATCATAAAGTGACCAAATTTATATATCTAAGCAGAACCTCCAATATATAAGGAACGGAGACGACTCCATGAAGTTCCATTGGCAACTGCTCTGCAAATATAATTTAGCTGGCAAGTGCTTAAATACGATGGCGATGGATACTAGAGAGGACCCTGATTTTTTTCTGTACAATCAACACTTAAAAGACTTAAATCCTTTTGAAGTTGAACTTGATCAGTGTAAGGCTGGGAGAGGAGAGGGGAGGGTAGAGAAGGATAGTATTGCAATATATACTGTACACTGGTTAGCACTATGCACAAGTACACTGGATAAGGAGATTACGGTTTTAACAACAATATATAACCTGGATACTTCCAATGTACTTAGCTAGTTTGTAAACCGCATGATTTAAAAAAACCCACTTTATTATGGGCAAAAACTTGCCCTGGGTTGTGTAGAAGTAGAGTACTGGGATAGAGATGTACTGGAATGGAAAGAGAAGATAGAGAGTAGAGGGGTCCTATGTCTAATCCCTGCACCTCCATTGTATGGCACATCTACCCGAAGTGCTCCAGAAAAAAACTAGGAAGGAGAACTGGCTTCTGAACCAGATGCTATACCATATGCCAGAGGGAACTCATCTGCTAGCTAGACAGTGCCTCTCATCTTGGGCAGCTGCAGTTAGCAACATGTGTTTTCTAGGAATGCCCGATGCACCTTTTTTAAAAAAAGTGTTGATGAAGGGAATATGCACCCCTGTAATTCTGCTTCTATGAAGACATTTTGCACATACAAATAAGTTTTTCAGTTCACTGGAAATTTTAAAAAATTTTGTGCTGAACTAAACATCAATTTTTTGGCAAATTAAGACGTTAAAAGAAGTAGTTTTGTGCCAAACAATATGTTTCATTTCAATTTCAAGCTTTATATTTTGTTTCCTTTTTAGATAAAATTAAAGGACGTTTCAAAATGAATTTTCATTTTGAATCAAAACATCTTTTTGAAAGTATCAAAAAAATTGATTTTCAGTTTTTCGTTTTTTTTTCCCCCCTGCCAAAATTGTTTGCCAAAATCTACCTGAAATCACAAAAATGTTTGTGTGTCACTGATTAGGTTGAAAAATTTCACACAGCTATAATTTTTCAGGATTCTCACACCTAAGTCTTAGCTCCTTAATGTGAGACCAATAAAATTATCATGGCTCTTGAAGTTTTGTGTCCTTGAGAAGACAAAGTCAGTGGGGATACTCATGTGAGCGCGTGTTCACCCACATTAATAAGAGTTCCATATTAAGAAAGGTGTCACAAACTCCTGCGTTGTGATCAGAATCCATGACCTTTGATTTTAAAACCGCAAGCTTCTGTCTATTGTGCTAAAGAAGCTGTTTAATTAGCTCAGCAGCTAACAGAACTGGTATAAATGAGTAGACTTGAGCTATTCCAGCAGGTAGACAGCAGTGAGGTATACATACAAATGAGCTACTCAGACTGCCTCCCATCATTCCCCACCTGCGGCCTTTTCCATGCACCTTCATTTTATGCTACATAAACTGTGATACAGAGCCTCTGCCTTTAAGGAAGAAAGAAAACAAAAATGATCCGTGATATAAACCATTTCCTTAAACTATCTCGCTCAGGAGGAGGAAGTCTGATTAAAAAGAGATTAAATAGGTTTAGCTTGACATATTGAAACAACTGTGTGGGATCCCAAATCTTGTTAGCAGCAGCATACAAAATTGTCCTATCTAACTAGAATTGCATTTTCTATATTTGGTATATGATGCATATTATTCTACATCGGGTGAACCTGAAGGTTACAGAATCCTTAATCACATGAATTCCCTAGTTTATGACAATTGTCCTCTCTAGGAGGAGCATTCTATGTAAGAGCTTTTATTTTGATTATACTGCATATACTGATATACAGTTCACCCTAGTTGAAGAAATATGAGACTTTTTTTTAATTAATAGCAACTAAAAGTTTCCAGGTTGTACTCAAAGTTATTTCAATTTCTATTCTATTATCTGCTGAAAAATACTTCAGTAACTTTTGCACAATAAACCAGTTCAAATGGGAGCTGTGTGTTCAATATTAAAATGTTTGGCCAATGCTCATTCATGGGAAGCCAATATCTTGGCAGTGGTTATAGGCTGAATGTTCATGTTAATGCTATCACCTCAGCACATATCTATGGTTTTATTTTTAATGATACTGTATTGGTGAGCATTTTATTGAGATTCTGACTTGTTTGGGGAACCGACTGAATAATTATATTATTATATATTATATTAGCATCTGTTATTGCCAATAAATGTTAAGGATAACCTAGTTACCAAGAAGGTAAAGGAATGCAATGATGTTCATATGCATTAATTGATGCTTACAGCAATCTTTTTGTTATTCTTCAGGCTGACCTGTCACACCTTATTTATAGTTTAATGCTGAATGAGAAAGAGAAATCAAATTAGCTGCTTATTGTGAATGCTGAAGAATGTTAACACAGATTGTGCTCAAAACCTGAGCATATAGTTCATAGTACTGCTCCTGATTTTAATGGTTTAAAGAGTTCACTAGAGAGAAGTTTACTGAGCAAAGTCCTCATTGCTTACTGTAAGTAGACAAAGGAAGTGTTGAATTATTTTTTGCAAATAAATTAGCCATCATATTTAGCTTTTTTTCCTCTTTGCAAATAATTTGTGATCTAATCCAGATTTCTGTAAACAGATTTGTTATTTGCAATATTCACCAAATAGTTTGTGCCAGGATCTTTCAGCCTGTGGAGTGGTCAACAACCGGTTACTTTAACTATTTGCTATTCATTATGGTAGGGTGTGTTTGCTCACCTAAAGCACATCACCGAAGGACTAAAACTAATGACAAAGAAAAATGTATAATAGTGAATAATTTTGTTCATCTACAGATATCACAGTGCACAAAGTGTTCACATGTGAACACAAATATCTGTAGGAAAACAGAAATTCCCTGAGCATTTCATAGGTTCATAGGATTGTAAGGCCAGAAGAGACCACTGTGATCATCTAGAATGATCTCCTGTATGATCTCCTATAGAACTTCCCTGAATTTGTGTTAGAAAGACATCCAATCTCAAATTAAAAATTCCCAGTGATGGAGAATCTCCCAAAACACTTTGTAATTTGTTCCACTGATTAATTACCCTCACAGTTAAACATTTGCATCTTATGTCCAGTCTGAATTTCTCTAGTTTCAACTTCCAGCCATTATATCTTGTTCTTTCTTTGTCTGTTAGATTGAGGATCCCATTATCAATTATTTGTGCAAACAAAATACCTTTGCTTAAATACTTGTGAACAGAGAATAACAAGGTGAAAAAAAGCCATTCAGGATTCCCAGAAATGTTCATAAACTCTCTCTCCCCTTTCTTCCCCCCAAGAATAAAACCTGCTGTAGTTTGTAAGTGAGGCTCTTTTTTGAGAATGGCTGCAATTTAAGTTCTGCCAATAATCTAGTGACAATCAATAATCAGTCAGATTTTTAAATACAGGTAATATGAGATAAGAGTATTAAGATTTGCTATAAAAACATAAATATACACAGGAAACAAATACTTTTATCAGGAAAATGGGTTACACTCTACTAGGAAGTAAAAAAATGAGTTCATCTTTCTGCAGCAAAGTGCACTTAACAGACTGTCTGGACAAGTGCCATGCCTCTTAACAAGCACTGATGAACCTTCATGGTTTTCCCATATTTGTGAAAATCACTTTGTTTAGGTGTTTACCTTTTAGGGATCATTGTTCAAACAATATTATTTTCTCCTAAGGACTTGAAGGATACCTCTCTGTGACATCAGTTATATGGTATGTGTCCTGATCTGTACAAGAATCATAATGTCAAATCGCAGCGGGGATTGTATGGCCATAGGTGACAGCAGGGGAACACATGAGGTCTCATTATCCCCTTACGAAGCTATCCATGGCCTGGGTAGTTGTGTAGGGCAAAAGCACAAACTCAAATGGAGTCTATGTCCTACCCCTCTAGGCATGTGGGTGGGAGTGAGTGTATGGGTGGGGCTTTGACTGTTCCCCTTTCACAACATGCTCTCCATCATAGCTGTGCATATTGCATATTGGGCGGAGTCTGGAGTGCCAATCAGAACAATCATCTGCTTGAGCACTTCCATTCCAGAACCAAAGAGTGAAATCCTGGCCCCACTGAAGTGAGTGAGAATTTTCCATTGACTTCAATAGGGCCAGGATTTCACCCAAAGGCTTCAGGGTAATTCTAGGTTTGCATTTAGCTGCCACATCCCCTACCAAAATGGTATAGGCTTTTAATTCCTTAGTCTTTAGGGCAATGGCCAGAATTTCTTCCCAGCACTCATGTTTCTCATGAAAAACATGAACCAATTCTAGGTACTGATAAGGCCCACATTACCATAGTATCTGAGTGCCTCAAACTACTTAGTGCATTTATCCTCAAAAGACCTCTGTGAGGTAAGGAAGTGCTATCATCCCATTTTATAGATGAGAAACAAGACCCAGATGGATTAAATGATTTGCCAAAGATCACACAGTGAGTTTGTGGCAGAGCAGGGAATTCAACATGTCTCCCTCAAGTCAACACCCTAACCATTGGATCATCCTTTCTCTCATTTCTCCTCCAGCCTCCTTAATAACACTAATGGACACATCCCTTTTAAGAATTTCCCTAGAAACAGGAGGATGTTTCCAGACTGCAAGCACAGCAATAGTTCACTCCAGAAATTAAAGGAATCTATTGTTTCAATCAGTGAAGGTCCATAGAGTTCAAATATATTCAATCAAAAGCTAAGCTTTCTCAGGAACATTAGATAATACCTTCAAAAGCACGTAAATCCCATTTTCAAAATGGAAAGCGACACTTAGGAGACTAAGACTTTCATAGCTCTGTTAAGTCAATGGCAGTTGGGCGCCCAACTGCCATTTGTGCCTTTGAAAACCTCCCCCTACATTTTTTAAAAGCAGGATTAAAAACGTGGGTCAACCAAAAAGAAGTCTCTTTCAAACCAAGAGAAAAGACAACAAATACATAACGAGTCTTTTTATCTATTGAAAAGGAGAGTGAGCAAGCCTGAAGTCAAGCCATCCCAGGCTGTGATCTTGTCAGATCACACAAGCTAAAGCTGGTCTGTACTTGAATGGGAGATCTTCAAGGAAATCCCAGTGTGGGGCAAAAAGTGGTGTTGATGCCTGATGCTTCCTTCTGAATCAAATACTGAACTAATGGCCCTGCATGGCGGAAGGATGCACTCTGCTGTTGGAGGTGCTATCTTCTGAAGCAGACATAAATTGAGGTCCAGACCACTTGTGGTCTTCAAAAATTCCATGGCACTTTTCACAGGAATAAGCACATTGTCTGTATAAAACCTGGCCAAATCCTACTCCCCATTAACATTCCCCTTGTGTTTCCAACTGAATATAGTATTTTTTTATACTTTTTGCACCCCTAATTGTGTGTCATGTTGTGGTTTTTGTTATGTAGCTGCCACATCTACTTATAAATATTCCCACCTACTTATAGACCTTATTCGATAATGTGCAACCAGTGAAGTAGCACAGAATAGATACAGAAACATAAGGACCTTCACAGTCTGGTACATAAGAATTTTCCTTAATCTTCAATAAAGCTATCAGTGTAGAGAAAATTAGAAGAGTACAGGAATACAGTGCAGTACAATTGTCACTAAGAAGCTCTCGAACTCTCCTGTAGTTTTAGCATGTATTTAATGCGTAAGTGAGGAGAAAATACAAATCCTGTTTCTGTATCAACCACTAAGACATATTTCCCATTGAGGTTTTTCTGCTTCCACCTTCCCGACGGGCTTCCACCAGGATAAATGTGTGAATTTAGCACATTAGTTAATCTAGCCTCACCACGGCCCTGAGAAATGGCTAGGTATTATCACAGATGAGAAAACTGAGGGACCAAAAGGCTCCGTGGTCCATGAGCAGCATATAGGTATATGTTTGAATTCAGGAAAAGATGAACACAGCCTTTAGGCTGAGTGCTCAGCTAGTTTCCGAGTGCATTAGCAGCTGAGGAGGGCAGAGCAGGGGCAGTATTTCCACAACTTCTGGCCTGCCCCCCAAGCTTTTAGGAGCATCCATTATTTTCCACTTCAGCTCCCTACTACGTATCCTAATAGCCACCACTGAAAAAATCACCATGTGTGTGACTGGACCAAGACGGCACAGAAAGTGTGTCACAGTGACAGGAAGAGAACCCAGGTCTCCCAGCTCCTATGCCTGTGCTTAAGCCAAACTGCCCTTCCACCCAGTAATGTAAACTCTCTTGTTAAGAACTGGTGACAGCCTCCGCCATAGGATATAATTCTGCCCTATAACTAGTCCTTTCAAGGCTATATTATCTAACTGGCCAAATCTGATCTGAGAGAGAGAGTGTGAAGCCCTTACACAGCCTCATGTAGGTTGAGTAAGGGCTCTACAATCAGACTCTATGGAACAGGAGCAAGGTATAACCCAGCATGAGTTGGAAAACCATTTCCAGAGAGGAGTGATCAGTGGTTAATAGTCAAGTTAGGAGGACATATCGAGTGTGGTCCTGCAGGGATCAGTTCTGGGTTCAGTTCTGTTCAATATATTCATCGATGATTTAGATAATGGCATTGAGAGTAAACGTACAAAGTTTGCGGAGAACACCAAGCTGGGAGGGGTTTCAAGTGCTTTGGAGGACAGGATTAAAGTTCAAAATGATCTGGGCAAATTGGACAAATGGTTTGAAGTAAATAGAATGAAATTCAATAAGGGCAAATGCAAAGAACTCAGTTTAGGAAGGAACAATCAGTTGCACACATACAACATGGGAAATGACTGCCTGTGGAAAGGGATCTGATGGTCACAGTGGACCACAAGCTAAACATGAATCAACAGTGTAATGCTGTTGCAAAAAAATCAAATATCATTCTGGGATGAACTAGCAGGAATGTTAAAAGCAAGACGCGAGAAGTAATTCTTCCGCTCTGCTCTGCTCTGTTTAGGCCTCCACTGGAATATTGTGTTCAGTTCTGGACACCACATTTCAGAAAAGATATGGACAAATTGGAGAAAGTCCAGAGAAGAAAATAATTAAAGATCTAGAAAACATGACCCATGAAAACAGGAAAGATTGAAAAAAATGGCTTTGTTTCACCTGAAGAAGAGAAGACTGAGGGGGGACACGATAACTGTTTTCAAGTGCATAAAATATTGTTACTAGGAGGAGGGAGAAAAATTGCTCTCTTTAACCTCTGGGGATAGGACAAGAAGCAATGGGCTTAAATTGCAGCAAGGGCAGTTTAGGTTGGACATTAGGAAAAACTTTCTAACTGGCTGGGTAGTTAAGCACTGGAATAAATTGCCCAAGGAGGTTGTAGAATCATTGGTGATTTTTAAGAGCAGGTTAGACAAACACCCGTCAGGGATGGTCTAGATCAGTGGTTCTCAAAGCCGGTTCACTGCTTGTTCAGGGAAAGCCCCTGGCGGGCCGGGACGGTTTGTTTACCTGCCGTGTCCGCAGGTTCGGCCGATTGTGGTTCCCACTGACCGCAGTTCGCCGCTCCAGGCTAGTGGGGGCTGCGGGAAGTGGTGCTGTCTAAGGGATGTGCTGGCCGCCTTTCCCACAGCCCCCATTGGCCTGGAGCGGTGAACCGCGGCACGAGGGAGCCACAGTCGGCCGAACCTGCGGACGTGGCAGGTAAACAAACCAGTCCAGCCCGCCAGGGGCTTTCCCCGAACAAGCGGCGGACCGGCTTTGAGAACCACTTGTCTAGATAATACTTAGTCCTGTCTTTAGTGCTGGGGACTGGACAAGACCACCTCTCGAGGTCCCTTCCAGTTCTATGATTCTGTGAGTAAGGATGGCGGAATTGAGTCCTTAGAGAACAGTCAGTGAATCCAACTACAATACTAGAGTAAGGTATCCAGCCACAGGTGAATATCCAAACGTATATCCTTTTTTTGCCTGAAAACCTGTAGAGATACTCTAGTTATAGACATGCTACTTTGCAGTACTCAGGAATCACTCCTGAAATGGAGAACTTTTCTAAATGTAATTTAAAAGGTTCAATTATTTTTTTCTCATTTCTTAACACTAACGTATGTGCATGTTATCCTGATCAGCTACATTGTCTAAACCCATCTAGGCCCTCCATAACCAATCCTTTTGCTATCCATACTTTATCCATTCCTGTTGTCTCCAGTTCTTTCTCTGTTGTCTGTCAAAAGTTGATCCATGATTTACCCAGGAGTCAAGTCCTAGAATAACTCTGCTATAAATTCTTTATGGTTATTTATAAGTGGTCCATTGCTTTCTTTTATCACTTGCTTACAGTGTATATATAGATCTGATACCTAATTATTGATACCTCATCTTCAATTAGCTGTTGATTCTTTTTAGTCCTTTCTGCTTGTTTTTAAAACTCTTCCAGTTGTCTTCCTTCCTTGGTGCCTCTTCGTTTTTAAATGCCCTCTCCATACCTCAACCTCCTGAGGCCCAAAAGTGAGAGACAAGGAGGAGCAGAGATCCAACAAGGAGAGACACAATAATAGTGCCAGAAAATGTACATGAATCATTATTTTAGCATAAATCCTGTTGACCATGACGGCCGTGTGAGAGCAGTGACCATTGCTCATGATATTAGGAGTTTCAGTCCAGTGAACAGGGGAGAGGATGCACCCATGGAAAGGGGGCAGCTTTCATGGTGCTGTCTCTGGATGGTTGTTACAGAACATACACAGACACATCAGACAAGTCCATTTTCCCAAAGAGCCAGACATTTGTAAACCTTTTTTTCTGTCATCTCTAAATGAGCCTTTAACTTACAGGGCAGGCTGCACTGCAATTTCCTTTTCAGTTTTACTAGCCCTCTGCAAACACTCCCAATTTCCTGGATTAGTATCCCACCCTCATTGCTAATTGTTGTGTCTTCTGATCTTTACACAATAAATGTAATAGGAAGGCCCAACCAGGGTACAGTGCAGTCCAAATAACCCTGTTTACTAACTATATACAATACACAAGGCCTAGCTACATATATATACTATGGCTCTGGCAGCTTTCTGGTAGCATTGAAAACATAGAAAACAGTGAGCAACACGAACTCTTTAAAGGGATACTACCCAATCCCTACACACAACTATGTCACTCCCACTAGCATAAGAAGGGAACTCGGAGAGGTGTACCTTCTGGAGTTTGTGGTGGAGTTTTTTGCTTTGCTGGTTTTTAAATAGAACAGACAAGCAGAATCCAGTGTGACAAATTAGTCTCTGAGTGAGTCTCTCAAAGGGAAATATAGTATTCTCATCCCTTGGGAAATTTAAAATTAGACTACATAAGATACAAGCAAAAGCTTCTTTGTAATGAACAATTTGTAGGACCGAGTAGATGACCTCATAAGTATTGTCTATCTCTACCTCAGTGATTCAATAGACCTTGAAAGTGATGTTATTTTACTTCATATAGGTCTCTATTCACCTGTTTAGCTCTAGTTCCAAGCATACTGGTATAAGCTGATGTTTTAGGACCCAGTTGTGCAACTCTTACTCATGCTGGTGAGCACTAATTCATATGAACAACCTGATATGGGTGGTATGATAAAAGCATGAACTAGTATAACAAACTGGTGATTGCCCTTCCGTGCAGAGCCACGGAGGATATGAATCTGCAACAGCCCCAGCTAGAGAGCCTAAGCTTAACTCTTAATAAATCTATCATTCAAATGTTCCACTGAATTTAATGGGACTATTCATGTGAGTAACATGAGCTTACCAATTTGAGCCTGGGTTGTATAATTGGGCCCCAAAATCTGTGTGTTTTTTCCTGGAATGAATTTTGATTGTGGTTTGTCTATCGGTATCTGAAATATTTCCTTTTCCACTTCTCATTTCCCATGTATTATTGAATTTTAGCCAAATTTCCCTTTGCTCATTTCACTTTCCTTGGAGTCTGATTCTCTAGAAGTCCAGTATATTGGCGTTACTACCCTATCTTCAGGCCCTCATCAGCATTTTAAAGCTGACGGTATAAGGGAAGAACAAAGAGTTGATGGGCTAATAGAAGGCTTTGTGTGATAAATGTCTTAACAGAATCTGTGACATCTCATTGAGCTAAAATTGCATGCATGAAACAGCCCATTTTCCTGAGGTCATCAGAATGATAAACCATTCTCAGGACAACACAGTAAAAATGCCATTGTTTTATGTAAAGCAATTTTGCAGTACAGTCTACCTCACATTGGGCAATTTGTCCAGGAATAAAAGGCAAGTATGCACTTTATATGAGCATTCCCGTTTGAGGAATTTCACCATCTGCATCACAGTAAAGAGTGTGAATAAGAAGCAGAACCTAAAAGAAATTAAATGAAAGGAGAAAATGGCATAAGATGGAAGTTGTGGAAGAATGATAGCAGAGCAACCAATTGTGCTGTAGTGAAAATTAATCGAGGGGACCAGATTCTGCCTTGGCAACATGAAGATCTTAAAGAGGGTGGAACCAACTTTTGATGATTAATTCTCAGCATAATAGGGTTCTCAAGTGCCACAGAGCTGCCACAATAGCAATATGCCACATGCCACTCACAACTCACAGTGTTGCATGAGTGCTGTGGGTTCTGGCTATTTTTGTCTGTGAAACGACTCACAGGAAGCTATCGCAGTCAAGTTTAAATTAGAGCAGCCCTAAGAAAGCTGTAACTTGCTTAGGCTAGGCAGGCTAAAGAAATGGAACTTAAAGCTGAGCCCCAAAACAGAAAATTCTGCCCCAAAATTAACATATTGTTTTAACATCAGCTGTGCAACTTTTTATCTGTGTGCATAACCGTCTTATCCATGCTATGGTTTGGAAAATAATTAAATTTATTCTTTTTTTTGCAATTTAATTTTTTTACTTTATTTGAAATACAGTAGAACTTTGTTTATCAGAGCCTCCGTTACCCGTCTCTCTGGAGTAACCGAACCACCAGCGCACACACAAGAATATATTGACGCTTCAGCCCCCACCCCCAAAGCTCCGCCACCTGGGGTTGACAGCCCAAGTCCCTCCTGATTATCTGATCTGGCCCGGCCCCAATTAGATTGGCTAAACAGGGTTTCACTGTATATTAAAAAGCACTTGTGGTCAGGCATAAAATGCACGGCTACAAAATAAAATGCTGACAAAGGTCAACCCAGATAAACTCCCTGTAATTAATCCCAGATAGTCACCTTACGAAGGCAGAAGACTTACTTTCTATTTATGTACTTGCATCTTACATACGTGAATATACACACATATATTTTACACCTATATATGTGTAACCCCCACCCTCTTTCCTCCCTGGCTTACTCGTGAGCAGGCAACACTCACCTCTGTGCCTGGGCGCCTGATGTTGTTGACATTAAAGGAGATCCTGAGTATCCCAGTGGTGATGTTGGGTAGGTGGGGATCCTCTATTCAGCCCTCTGCTACAGTCCCATTACTCCTAAAGGAGTTTAAAATTGGTGGTGCCTCTACCTGGCTGGCCCCTGTACACCTCCAGGAATAAAACCATTCTAATAATGATGATTATGATGATGCGTCATGTGGCATGTGTGTAACTCAAAAATACCAATTATAAATAATATACTTATATTAGAGTCAACACACCTTTACTTAACAACTTAAAGAAACAGGGTATAACAAATTAAGATTAAATGCCATTACTAATTTAAGTCCACAGGGGGCAGTTGAATAAAATCAATTGACAAATATATTATATAGCAATAAATGAAAATGATTTAAACTGGCATTTACATTTCCACCATTTGCCCCACCCTGAATCATAGAATATCAGGGTTGGAAGGGACCTCAAGAGGTCATCTAGTCCAACCCCCTGCTCAAAGCAGGACCAATCCCCAGTTTTTGCCCCATATCCCTAAATGGCCCTGTCATAAATATAAAGGGAAGGGTAAACCCCTTTGAAATCCCTCCTGGCCAGGGGAAAGCTCCTCTCACCTGTAAAGGGTTAAGAAGCTAAAGGTAACCTCGCTGGCACCTGACCAAAATGACCAATGAGGAGACAAGATACTTTCAAAAGCTGGGAGGAGGGAGAGAAACAAAGGGTCTGTGTCTGTCTGTAGTCGTCTTGGCCAGGGACAGAACAGGAATGGAGTCTTAGAACTTTTAGTAAGTAATCTAGCTAGGTATGTGTTAGATTATGATTTCTTTAAATGGCTGAGAAAAGAATTGTGCTGAATAGAATAACTATTTCTGTCTGTGTATCTTTTTTGTAACTTAAGGTTTTGCCTAGAGGGGTTCTCTATGTTTTTGAATCTAATTACCCTGTAAGATATATACCATCCTGATTTTACAGGGGGGATTTCTTTATTTCTATTTACTTCTATTTTTTATTAAAAGTCTTCTTGTAAAACACTGAATGCTTTTTCATTGTTCTCAGATCCAAGGGTTTGGGTTTGTGGTCACCTATGCAAATTGGTGAGGCTGTTTATCCAACATTTCCCAGGAAAGGGGGGGTGCAAGTGTTGGGAGGATTGTTCATTGTTCTTAAGATCCAAGGGTCTGGGTCTGTAGTCACCTAGACAAATTGGTGAGGCTTTTTACCAAACCTTGTCCAGGAAGTGGGGTGCAAGGTTTTGGGAAGTATTTTGGGGGGAAGGACGCGTCCAAACAGCTCTTCCCCAGTAACCAGTATTAGTTTGGTGGTGGTAGCGGCCTGTCCAAGGTGTAATATTTTGCACCTTGGGGAAGTTTTGACTTAAGCTGGTAAAGATAAGCTTAGGAGGTTTTTCATGCAGGTCCCCACATCTGTACCCTAGAGTTCAGAGTGGGGGAGGAACCTTGACAGGCCCCCTCAAGGATTGAACTCACAATCCTGGGTTTAGCAGGCCAAAGCTCAAACCACTGAGCTATCCCTCCCCCTCTCCCCACCCTGGAGTGTACACTCCTCTGGATTTCAGAGTCCAAGACACTTGCGTGGGTGCACTGGAAGATCTGCAGCTGGGGACAGCACTCTGTTAGTTCTGTGTATTAGTCGAGGCAAGGCAACAAGCTGCACAACCCCACTGACAATTGGAGCTGGCCCCACCAAATGTCAGCGGCTCTGGGTCTTGGTTCGATGGGAAGATCACTCTGCCTCTCCTCAGACTCAGTCTCTCGGCTGTGCCCCGCTCCTCGCAAGTATTTTCCCAAACCAGAGTGGGGGTTACTCACAGTCCTTCACTGCAGGCCCACCTCAGTCAGCTCTAGGCACAGCAACAGTCTCTAGTGAAGCCACCAACAACCTCTGAGATTCCCTGCTCGATCAAAGCCCCTGCAGGCTCCCAGCAACAGCTCCTGACGTCCTAGCAGCAGCTCCTGGTATGGACAGAGCTCCACACTAGCAGTCTGGATCCTCTCCCCAAAATGGAGCCCACTACCTGCTCTCCCCGTATTCCTTGGGAGAGGAAGTCTCTCACTCTTTCCCCAAGGTATCATGTGAGTTGTAGTCTCAAAGGCTGGATTGCAGCAGACAGGATCTTCCCATCTGGAACATACCCCAATAAAGTTCAGAGACCCCTCTAGTAAAGTGTACCTACATATGGTTTCCATCTAAACACAGTACATATCCAAATCAACAGCAGGTTGAGAAGTATAAGCGAAGCTTCCCACTTTAGTGTATTAGACAATTTTAAATGGGAACTCACTCCATGGATTCACAGTTTATAAGGCCAGAAGGGACCACTGTGATCGTCTAGTCTGATCTCCTGCATGACACAGGCCATAAGACTTCCCTGCTGTATGTTCAATAGCTGTGCATGAACTAGAGCATAACTTTTAGGGGGAAAAAACCATCCAATTTTGATCTAAAAATTTTTTACTCATGGAAAATCCACCGGAAGCCTTGGTAAATTTTTCCAATGGTTAATCACCCTCACCGTTAAAAAACTGCACATTATTTCTTGCCTGAATTTGTATAGCTTCATCTTGAAGCCATTGGTTGCTATTATGCTTTTGTCTGTTAGATTAAAGAGCCTATTATCATCACATTTCTTTTTCCCATGTAGGCACATAGACTGTATCAAGTCACTCCTTAACCTTCTCTTTGATATAGAACTCAGTCTATTTACTTTTTCACTATAAGACATGTTTCCAATCCTTTAATCATTTTATGGCTCTTCTCTGAACCCTCTCCAATTTTTCAACATACTTCTTGAAGTGTGGACACCAAAATAGGATGAAGTATTTGGTAGTGGTCTCACCAGTGCCAGATAAAGAGGTAACATAACCTCTCTACTTCTACTCACAATTCCCCTGTTTCTACATCCAAGGATCACATTAGCATTGGTAGCTCATGTTCTGCTCATTATCCACATAGTTACCAAGTGTTTTTCAGTGTCCCTGCTTCCCAGGACAGGGTAAGTACATCCTGCCATTTTTGGTTCCTAAATGTATGACCTAATACTTTGTCATACTGAAATAGATATTGATTGTTTGCACCCAGCTTACCAAACGATCCAGTAAAGCGAAATCTAGCCAACCATTTGGTGCAGTATAGCTTATTTTTTTAAACTACAATTACAATACATTTTCCTTGAACAGAAAAGAAATAAATCCACACTTCATGAAGCAAAGTACGGATCTGTGTAGACCTTAGGATTCTAGGCTCAAATTACTGTAAATTCTCTCATTTAAACCTTTAATTTTCTCATATTCCACAGCTAGAGGGGTACCCATAATAAGACAGTTAGAGGCACCCATACCCATACTGTCAGAAACATAATTTCTCTAGGTGTAATTTCATAATTAGATTCAATTCTTCAGTCAATGAATGATTAAATATATCATGCCATTTCCTATTACTGGCAGAGGACCATCTGAACAAATTGATCTTACCTCATTAAGCATCCACCCACCAAGTCTAGCATATTACACTCAGCTGAAGCTGATCTAATGTAGACCTTATATCACTTTAGTGTGAAGTATTCAGCAGCCATTTCTCAAGATTCATGGATGGCAAAATAGCAATATTTATAAAACATGTCTCAAGAAATCTGCCCCTCCATGCACAGAAGGATACACAAATGAGCTTGCATTTTAACTCAGTCACTTAGGGCCAGTCTGGGCCAACTAGGAGCAGATAAGGAGAGTGAGACCTGCCTTTGCATCCTTTTCACACCTCCACTGTAGGGGAATAAACAGGGACCATGAACCAAGTACTTCTTCCCAACCTAGTGCAGGTGGGCAGGCTTTCGATGGAGAGGGGGTAGAAGGGTGGGTGGCCTGTGTGAGGGGGTAGCAATCTGTTGCGATACCTTCAGATTTGTTCTGTGACATACTGCTGGGACAGGTGAAACTATGGGCTGCCCCTTGCAGAGAGCTAGTTATATAAGCACAAACTAGCCCTTAGGGGGACAGACTTACCAAAGGACTCAGCACCCAGAATGGGGTTCACCTTGTGATAAGAACTCAGCATGTTTGGTGCACGTTGGATGCTGAAAAATCTTTTGAAATTCTGGCCCAGTAGTTCTTTGAAAATGTGGTATCTCCTACCTAAAGGATTTGGGCATTAAGTACTGTTTGTTTATTTTATATATTGTTTGGAGCTTTTGCTGACACGAAAATTTGCTGCTTTTTTTCCCCCCTCTCTCTGGTTGAACAACATCTAAACTCCCAAAGGACTGATGATGTGCTAATGAGACACAACAAATACCAGGAGATACATTAACCAATATTCCACCCTGCGCAACTTTGTGGAGCTCGGTGGAGTTACTCCAGGCAGAGATTTGGCCTATTCGGACTAATAACCTAAATTGCAAATAGGATCTATTTTCAGAATAGAAAAAAATAGAAAAAAATTATGACATCACTCAGGAAATAAATAAAGGACTAAATTGTGTGCTACAGAAACCATAGTTTTGGCCTGAAGCAGACAGAATGAGTCAGATTCTGCTCCCATTAAGGGCCAGATCTCCTGTGCCCTTTGAAAACAATGAGACAATTGCCACTGAATTCCATGGCCTGTGTCACAGGGTGCAGCCCTCCTTGCCAGACTAGCACCTCCTCCTGGTCAGTCTGGGGATTAGCTCAAGGTCGAAACCCACACCCCTGGTCTGCACACCTGCACTCTCTCTCTACAGATGCCGATGGCTCTTCTCTCAGCTCTAGCACAATGGGGCCACCGTCTTGGTCGAGGCATTGAGGAGCTGCTATAATGTTATTATTGTTCTGAACAATAATACAGGCACGCTGTATATGTCAGCAGTGAATGTTGTCCTAGAGCTCCTATTGTGAAATGTAGAATCATAGAAGATCAGAGTTAGAAGGGACCTCAGGAGGTCATCTAGTCTAACCCCCTGCTCAAAGCAGGACCAATCCCCAATTTTTGCCCCAGATCCCTAAATGGCCCCCTCAAGGATTGAACACGCAACCCTGGGTTTAGCAGGCCAATGCTCAAACCACTGAGCTATCCAAAGATGGAGAAAAGCAGCATGCACTGGTGCTGCTGGGTGACTTGCACATTATAAGCTGACAAAACTAAATTTTTGTTTATTAGATTACAATAGAAAGGAGCAAGCATAGAAATGTAGGGCTGGAAGGGACCTCAGCAGGTCATCTAGTCCAGTCCCCTGCACTGTGGGAGGACTCAGTATTATCTAGACCACCCTGACAGGTGTTTGTCTAACCTGTTCTTAAAAATCTCCAATGACAGAGATTCCACAACCTCCCTAGATAATTTGTTTCTTCTTAACTACCCTTCGAGTTAGGAAGCTTTTCCTAATGTTTAATCAATCTCCCTTGCTCCAATTTAAGCCCATTACTTCTTGTCCTGTTCTTAGTGTTTAAGGAGAACAATTTATCACCTTCCTCTTTATAACAACCTTTTGCGTACTTGAAAACTTATGTCTCCCCTCAGTCTTCTCTTCTCCAGACTAAACAAACCCATTTTTTTTCAACCTTTTATTGCTCTCCTCTAAATTTCTCCAATTTGTCCACATCTTTCCTGAAGTGTGTGCCCAGAACTGGACACAATAATTCAGTTGAGGCCTTATCAATGCTGAGTAGAGTGGAAGAATTACTTCTTATATCTTGATTATAAACATTCCTACTAATACATCTCAGAATTGTTGACTCATATTTAATTTGTGATCCACTAGAACCCCCAGATCCTTTTGTGAAATACTCCTTCCTAGGCAGTCATTTTCTATTTTGTATTTGTGCAATTTTATTATTTCTTTCCAAGTGAAGGACTTTGCATTTGCCCATATTGAATTTTATCCTATTTATTTCAGACCATTTCTCCAGTTTGTCCAGATCATTTGAATTGTAATACTGTCCTTGAACAGAACAGAACCCAGGAAAGATCCTTGAAGGACTCCCCTCAATATGCCCTTCCAGCTTGATTGTGAACCACTGATAACTACCCTCGGACTACAGTTTTTCAACCAGTTGTGCACCCACCTTATAGTAGGTTCATCTAAACTATATTTCTCTAGTTTATTTATGAGGTCGTGTGAGACAATACCAAAAGCCTTACTAAAGTCGAGCTATATCACATCTACTGCTTCCCCCTACCCACAAGGCTTGTTACCTCATCAGAGAAGGATATTAGGCTGGTTTGACATGATTTCTTCTTGGCAAATCCATGTTGGCTGTTACCTAGCTCCTTATTTTCTTCTAGGTGCTTACACATTGAATGTTTGAGTATTTGCTCCATTATAATTCCCTGGGTTCTAGTCTCCTGTTAATAGATAGGTACTATACTTGCCCTTTCCAGTCTCTCCTGTCCTCCGTGAGTTCTTAAAGATAATTGCTAATGGCTCAGAGATTTCTTCATCCAGTTCCTTAAGTATTCTAGGATGTATTTCATCAGGCCCTTCTGACTTGTAGATAACTAATTTGGCTAAGTAATTCTTTACTTCTTTTCCTATTTTAGCTTCAGATTCTACCTCAATTACAATGATGTTCACTATGTTAGTCATCCAATCACTGCAAACTTTTTTTTTTGGTGAAAAACAAAAAGGCATTTAACACTTTGGCCACTACTGCATTTTCTGTTTTCTTTCCCTCCTCATTGAATAATGGGCCTACCTTGTCCCTAGACTTCCTCTTACTTCTCATGTATTTGTAAAATGCTTTCTTGCTACCCTTTATATCCCTAGCTAGTTTAACCTCGTTTTATGCCTTGGCCTTTCTAATTTTGTCCCTACATCCTTGTAACGTTTTTGTTTTGTTTTGTTTTTGGTTGGTTGGTTTTTGTTTTTTGGGGGAGAAGGGGTTGTTGTTTTTTTTTTAAATATTCATCCTTTGTAATCTCACCTAAATTCCACTTCTTTCTATGACTCTTTTTTGAATTTCAGGTCATTGAAGATCCCCTAGTTAAGCCAGAGTGATCTCCTACCATAGGATTGCACAACCTATGGCTCCACCAGAGCATTTCATAAGGCCCATGGCCTGTTTCAACACAATATACTAACAGACTATGCATTAGTGTTTTGTTTTCATGTTTACATCATTTTAGTTTACACAAGTGTGTAAATAGACAATACTATATATGGAAAAAAATCTAAATACACATGAAACAAGCTGAACTTAAAATATAAATTAATACAGGTGACTTTAAAACTTATTAAAATATGTAGGATTTGTTTGGCCCATGCAAGGTTGTGCTTAGGTTTATATGGCCCTCCTGTGTAATAAGGTTGAGTGCCACTGTCCTACCATACTTCCTATCTTTCTATGCATTGGAATAGATTGCTCTTGTGCAAGCACACACTTCTCCTGGCTGGGTGCAGAGGGGTGGCCAAGTTGGAGGGCAAGCCCACCTTGCGCTCACCCTCCAGTGGTGGTTCCTGTCCCAAGGGGCTGGAGGCAGTTCTCTGCTCTGGGTGCTATATCCTAGTTCACATGGTTCCACTCTGGCTGCCCCTTTGTCAGGGCAGAGGGGAGGCCCTGCCAGACTTTAGTAACAATGCAACCTCACGCACCAGGTCACAACACCCTGAGCAAGGATCCAAGTCCAGTCCTGTGGGACAAGAACTGTGGCTGTGGGATGAATGTGGGGTAAGCTTGCTCTGCAACGCCCTCTGCCCACACCCTTGACATCAGGCTGGGATTAGGGTTACGGTGCTATTCTGGGTTGTCGATGCCCCCTCGGCATTTTAATATACTGCACCCATTGAAACAGGAGGCTACATCTGGCCCAGATTAAAAAAACTGTAGTGAGGCCCTGCTGTAATACAAGATACAGTGCCAACTGGCAAGCACTGCAAGGAAATAAACCCGTAGCTCCACTGGAGGAACAGAAGACACATCTATACAGTGGGAGGGTTCTGCAATTCTAGTTAGAGGGAAGGAAGGAGACTTCAGATTTAAGACCATTATTTGTTTTCAAGGAACTGAGCTAGAGAGGCATTGAACGTATTGCCTTCAGTGGGTATTGCAGGTGCTTAATTCTTCTCTGGTCAGGCCATAAATACACAACTGAGAACTGTCACATCGCAAAGTGGACCATGTGATGATTGAATTGGAAACTCCCAGGGGCAAATCCAATAAAAACTTAGTTATTTTTTGGGGGGTGGGGGGAACTATCAGAAAATACGGGATGAAAAATGCAAAAATATTTAGTGCTTATGAAAAAGGCAGCTAATGTACCATGGTGATTTACATCAGTCCTTATACACCCACCACATTCTCTCTGTATATACAATATAAAATTAGACATATGTCTGAGCTGTGAAGTTCAGTGATGTTTGTAGTTGCCACTCTAGAGAGTATCTTGGATCATGAAGTTTAGATCTAAGTTTCCCCGGATTTCAGAGGGATTCACATCTGGCTTGGGCTTATGTCCCTCTTGTCTTTCAGTTTAACAATGTAGCTATTTTTTTGGTGCACAACTGCACACAGGCATGAAATAGCCGAAATACATTATTCCTCCATTCCTTCACACCTTCATTACTAAAGATCAAGTAACAGTTTCCTTAGCAGTTGTATCAGTTCCTATGAGAATCACTAAACCATCGTTTTCACTTTCCCTCTACTATATGTTACAAACAAATGCAAAACATTTAAAAATTATTTGTTCACTGTGCCACAAAATGGTAGTTCTGTGGAGTGATATATTGTAATATGAAATATTGAACCCTGCTTCCCTATATTTTTCTCAGCTTCTTCCCATTGTGTAGTCAATTCAAATAACAATGCTTAGGGCAGAGTATGTCATCACAGAGCCCAGCTATGGAAAACCTGTCTTCCAGATGGTTACTCAGCAATATCCTTTGGCTGTTCAGCTTGCAGTTCTGAAGTAGAGCTAAGTTTTCTGAGTAATTAGTAAGTCAAGGAATTTACTGGACTAGCATGTAGCAGTGTACCCATGCTCCTATGTCAGTCACCATTTTTAAAGACTTTACAAAAATAGTTATATCTGTATATATGGTTAGGATGAAACAAGTTCCTACACTGACTTCAGATTTAGCAGGTGCAGGAAAAAGACATCTAGCAAAATAATATTTATACCAAATGCAAATAAAATTGATCTTATTCCCTTGCATTTTCAACACACACTTCTATAGTCTCCTTTAACCAAAAATAAACTTGGTGTTAGTTCCCAAATTTACACTCTTCCCTTTAACTCTGTAAATTTAATCTGGATTGGTTTTAAAGAAAAAAGGCAGTCCTGCCATTCTCCAATGAAGAAACAGAGGCAAAAAATCTGAGGTATATGTGTGCTGAAGGGACTAGGAAGATGGTAGGAGAGAAATTGTAGAAAAGTGTGAAGCAACTAGGTTTCTGAGTGTGGCTGGACCAAAAGACGACTGAGGAGATGGAAGCCAATGTGTGCACAGACAGCATGTTTGGACCACAGAGCAGGCAAATTCAACAGAAATCCTGTCCCTGAGACAAAAGAGAAGTGAGCTTTCAAAACTCCCAGTTATTCAAAGAAGCATTCCAAGTGGTACTCAGATTGTCACAAAGTTCCAGCTGTGCATTTCAGTTGGAAGAGTCATTGGTGCTCTAGATGCTAGGTACCTGTACCAGGGTGCTGTGAGGCATTTTGGAATGCAATCCCATCTCACTGTGCAACATAAGGCTAGAGCGCTTGAAATCCAGGAGTTGTAGTTGAGGTATGATGAAGAGCCAATTGATGCAAGGACAGATTGCGGTGAAGCATGGGATACTGGTGGCCATTTCAGGGATGCTCCAAGATGGACTAAACATTGCTCTCTTGGATACAGTTTCTCTTTGTTCTCCTAGAGAATAAACACAAAAGTCCAAACCCATGGCCAGCTGACCCTTAGCTGCCATCTCAACAACTTCCTCAGAGGGCTTTACAAATAAGAATAATTGTTTAGCTTGTAACTCCATTACTGTTTTGAGCTTGCTTTCAAACCCAGATTTCATTTCAGAATGCAGCAGAGGGCTAAGAACATTTGTTATTATGTGTGGAAAACAGTCCTGCTTTATAATAGGGCGCAATCCAACCCCTACTGAACTCTATGGGAGTCTTCCCTGGACTTTAGGGAGCTTTGGATCAGGCCCTAAATTTTGGATTAAAAAGAAGTGATTACTGAAGTCAGTGCAGTTCCGTTTGGAAGGACATTGACAGAGGATTTCTGATAAGAAGGTAATTCTATTAATTTGGAAAAGTTATTAATGTTAATAGCTAGGAACTGCAACCACTTTTATCTAAAATATCAGAGCTGGTTAAATTAAATCCCATGACAGGGAGACAGTTTACCAGTGGCAAATTTTTAAAATCTCAGGACTAGTTTAAGATAATTCTTGTGCATGAAATTAGTCCTTGGGAAACATAGAAAACATGAATGTTTTGCATTTGCTTAATCATAAGGAAATTTTCAAGCTGAAATGGTTGTTTTCTTGTATAATAATGCATGTTTTATTTAGACAACTGAATACTGTCAAGAAATAAGGCTATTTCATGGTAATAAGTATTGTCAGCTGTTATATTTTCACTAAAAGGGAAAAATACAAGTAAATTGTCACTTATAACTGTTAAAACTGTGTGACTTGATCCTTTCTGAAGCGTTGTTTAAATCCTAACAAAAAGGTCATCTGCACCTCAGAATGGAAGGTGTGAAAGAAACAGAGCAGCTAATCTGCTCCGGAGGCAAGTGAGGACTCAAACGAGCCTTTTGTGGGATAGAATTGTTCCCGCAGAATCCGCATACAGCAACTCCAGTTGCACAGTGCCTCCCCCCCCCCGAAAATAAATATGAGGCATTGGTCTAATGAGAGCAGCTAGTGGCAGAAAATAGCCGTTATACCTGAAGCAGGAATGGGAACCATGTGCTGGTTCCAAGGGATGGCTAGGGAAAGCCAGGCTAGTCTGTCTCTCATGTGCTTTCCCTCCCCAACCTGGGAGGTGGGGGGTTCCTATCCTATGTGTTGAGCCAGAGGTGGTGAGCCCAGCCCAGTTCTCTTCTCTCTCTGGGAGTTGGGGGAGCTCCAGCACCTGTGAAGCCCCCAGATATGGTAATAGGATGCTGAGGCCACAAACCAGCTCTTGGGGGACTGGGGGGAAGAGATGTAGAGGAAGTTTGGCCTGGCTCAAGCTCTTCCTCTCTACCTTCACCACGACTATTCCAGCAACTCCCAAGCATTCCTAGTGCAACACGTATTGCTGCTGCGGTGGTGGTGGTGGTTGTATAGATTTAGCTCTTCAAAATTTCCATGTTCAGTTATTTTGGTAGACTACCAACGTTTTCCTAAAGAAGGCAAAGAAGAAAAGGGAAATGGTAACTTTAAACAATTTGTAATTCGGCTAAAACTGAATAATGTTTCATAGGATAAAAAAAAAAGGCACTTCTCTCTGGGAAATTTCAAAGACCTGCTGCAAATAATGGAGGTGATAGAGTTCCACAAATAAAAGGTCACAAGAATCTTTTAGAATGGGAAGTGCTAAGCAAACTAAATATAGGCTACCAGCACCCCTATAATAATAAAACTAATTAAGAATAAAAATAGTGAGCTTGTTTTTTGTATTACAGGCTAAAATAAACATATTTATTAAAAAAATATTTTTCACTGAAGAATACAGGAAGTAAATCCAAATGTCACTATGCTGATGACAAAGTTTAATCAAATAGCTCTGAGGATTGAATACAGTGCATCAGGGAAGAGCAAAGGAAAGGAAATTGAAGAACAAGCAGAATAAAGAGCCGCAGTAGCTGCTTCACATTCAGGGCTAAAGGAACAAAGCTGTTGAGAGGAAGAACTCACAATGAACAAACAAATTCTCGCATGCTTTTCTGAGGGACAAACTTAAATAAAAAAAAAAGAGAGAAGAATACTAAAGAAACATGTATGAGCTTTTCTCAAGGGCAAAGACTATAAACTGGCAAAGAAAAATTAAAGGGCTGAATAAAATACATTAAATATTTCATTTTACAGAAAATGAAATGAAACACACTGCTCTCAGAGTTAGAGACTGATTATTTATAACCAGCTTCCCCACACCACCTTCCTACAGTTCAGGGAAATTTTCCAAGGCTGATTTTTGTTTCTTTTCATGTTATTGAATATATTGAGTGCATCTCTTTAGAGCCTCAGATGATATAAATCATCATAGCTCCTTTGAAGTAAATGGAGCTGCACTGATTTACAGCAATTGGGACTCTTGCCCATAGTCTCTAATACATTGGCACTTAGTTATCGCCGCAATCTTCACACTTCCATTTCAGTTATCATTAGTTTCTTCACTTTTACTACTCCTTCCCCCAAAATACAACTCTCTTGTTTTGGGGACAATAATTTGCACAGTGGAAGGGAAGAATTACACCTCCCCCATCCTCCCCACATGTTTTTAATGTTATCCCAAAAGGAAACAAATAAATGGGACAGAAACAAAGATATGTGATTATAGCTTAAATCAGAGAGGGGAAAGGGCGTGAGGGTGATATACATAGCATGTTTCTTGTTATGGTTCAGATAGCCTCTGAAAGAAGGCACATTTGATACAGAATGAGAGGTACCTAGAAGACGACACCTCCTTTCCTGGCCTTCCTTTCAGGCCAGATTCTAACAGAGTTACTCATGTTCAATAGAATAGTTCCTTACCCCCCAGTAGTTCTACTGGAAGAAACAGGACTAATACTTGAGTAAGATGCTACTCATCTTGATGAAGTGTCTCGGTATCTGGCCTCACAAACAGTAATGTCTGCCAGACTATAAGTCAAGGTTAGCCTCACCCACTGGATCCCCATATGAAAGTCCAGTTCCAGGCACAATGACATTCCTATCACTCAATGAGTACAAATATTAAGTAGGAATTAAGTGGTAGATTGACCTTGGGATGACTCTTTGCACAGATGAATTTCACCCAGAACTCAGTCAGGTATGTTTAGACAGTCATGTTACCCCACCACTAAAAGTCCCTTACAAGATTACAAAAAAGAGTATAGTACTGAATAATGCAAAATGCAGGGGAGTTGTAAACAGGCACACAGATACTGCTCAGACCATTAAGCAACATGCCTGTGACTGTTCACCAAGGTTTTCCTCCCTCTTTCTAATAGCTCCCATTCCTTTGGAACTGCATACAACAGGATTTTCCTGTAAGAGAGCAGAGTATCATCAGTTTCTTTTTCTTCTGTGTTTTTTTTTTTTTTTTTTTTTTTTTTTTAACGAAACTGACAAAACAAATCTGTGCATGGTTGATTTTTCAAGGCCTGTATTTTGTTTACGTTTCAAGAAAAGTGGGAAAATAATGTGAAAGCCTGAGGGGACACTAGCTTCTGGCATATGCTATTCTTTCACATATTGTAAGTGTAATGGTGCATACCATCTTGAGTGATGAGAAAAATGTTAGACTGTCATCTGAAGTGTCAAAAAGATGTGGCAGCTTTGTTTAATCGGGAGAAACTTTGACCATTTTAACCAGATTTCATTAGGACAAACTTCTTGGTAATACAGCTAATGCAGTAAGTCATTACAACACCCCATTTTTCATGTCTGAAAGACATTTGTCACTGTAATACCTAAATAAATCAACAACAGACGCTAGAATATTGCTGACATTCTTATTAACACACAGCCATGTGTAATACTCATGGACCAGAACTGCCACATACCACAACCTGAAAAGGAGAAATGAGTCTTTAGAAAATGACAAATGAGTGTGTAGATGGTATAACTATCCAATAGAGTATGCCAGGGAAATCCAGATACATAATTAATTAAGACATGAGTGTGATTGGGGTTTAAGCTCCTCACCCCTATCCTGTCGAGTTCAGTGTTAGAACACTCTGTATGATCTTCTAATGGAAATAAAGTCATTCTTATTTTCTTGGACTTAAATTATACATGACTTGCTATGGGCCAGATCCTGAGAAGTGATATGCAACCATTCTAAATCCTCAGAACTTCTCAGGATATGGTTCTATTTCGGGCCTCACAATAAAAACTCTAGGTTCAAGGCATGCTCACTCATATTCTATACATAGTTTTATGCATGCATAAAGATTTTTACATACTGCCCTCAGTGCACATATAGAACTGCTGTTGATGGTCCATAGTGGGGCATATAAGGATGTTTTATATTTAGGAATTTAGTACTTACAGAATATGTTATTTTCTTCAAATATATATTTCACTGCAAAGAAACAGACCAGACACAGAAGACTATTGAGGGCTGTTTTGTAATATACCCAGTCTGTCTTTTTTTGGGGGGGGGGAGGGGGAAGGGGCTCCTCACAGTTGCAAAATGAGTCTTAAATGGGAGAATCAATAAATATCAATGAACTGAGCATTTAACAGTATCTTAGCATAGCTTCCTTTGTGTTTCCCTCTTCAGCTTCAGATGCACAGAATTATGATAGCCCCTTTCAAATCTTGCAGCAGCTCCATCAATGGCCACATTTGTATTATAACAGTACCTACAGTGTTTTGCTTTGGCTTAAGGTCCCTAATGGCTTTACTGGCCAAATGTGGTGGCGATTCAATCAGTGGTGTAAATTGTTCAATAAGAGGTGCAAAGCAATTAAACTTGCATCAGTGTGGCTGTACAATGTGAACAGAAGTTTACACTGACTTTGAATACTGTGGGGACAAAACTCAGTCCCTTGCATAGGCAGGTGCACTTTCTGTTGAATCTTTAGACAGATGTGTTACAGAAATTGGCCAAAACACTGCACTAGCACTAGGGTTCCATTCAGTCCTGATTACACTGACTTCTGATGGTGCGTGACACCTGGTTGTGGAAAAACCACTTGCAATCAGGGTTGTGGAGCCATAAAGCACCTGCAATCCTTGTGTGCTTTGTATCACCACAACACTCATCCACGGGCATAGGAGGCCTGCAACCAACCAACCACCAAAAACAGGTATCTTCTACAAGAGCAAGAAGATGGCCAGGGAACTAGCATGCACACTCATCCAGCACACTCTTGAGGGCTACGTATCATCTACTTTCTCCTGAAGAGACCTTACCTGACACAAAGCTATCCGTGGGAGTACAGTAAATACAAATTGTTGTTCCTGAACCAGGCAGGGAGAAATCACACCTACAGTGTTTAGGACTTTAAGAAATGGCGGTTACTTACAGTAACAGGAATTTCTTTGAGATGTATGGTCCCAATCTGTATTCCACATGTGGGTACGCGTGCACACCCTGCTCCTGAGTCCGGGGATTCTAACCAGCAGTGCCCGTTGCCCAGTAGGCCTCCTTGTGCTCCCAACCAAGGCCATAAAGAGGTAGAATCATAGAATCATAGAATATCAGGGTTGGAAGGGACCCCAGAAGGTCATCTAGTCCAACCCCCTGCTCAAAGCAGGACCAATTCCCAGTTAAATCATCCCAGCCAGGGCTTTGTCAAGCCTGACCTTAAAAACCTCTAAGGAAGGAGATTCTACCACCTCCATAGGTAACGCATTCCAGTGTTTCACCACCCTCCTAATGAAAAAGCTTTTCCTAATATCCAATCTAAACCTCCCCCACTGCAACTTGAGACCATTACTCCTCGTTCTGTCATCTGCTACCATTGAGAACAGTCTAGAGCCATCCTCTTTGGAACCCCCTTTCAGGTAGTTGAAGGCAGCTATCAAATCCCCCCTCATTCTTCTCTTCTGCAGGCTAAACAATCCCAGCTCCCTCAGCCTCTCCTCATAACTCATGTGTTCCAGTCCCCTAATCATTTTTGTTGCCCTTCGCTGGTCTCTCTCCAATTTATCCACATCCTTCTTGAAGTGTGGGGCCCAAAACTGGACACAGTACTCCAGATGAGGCCTCATCAATGTCGAATAGAGGGGAACGATCACGTCCCTTGATCTGCTCGCTATGCCCCTACTTATACATCCCAAAATGCCATTGGCCTTCTTGGCAACAAGGGCACACTGCTGACTCATATCCAGCTTCTCGTCCACTGTCACCCCTAGGTCCTTTTCCGCAGAACTGCTGCCTAGCCATTCGGTCCCTAGTCTGTAGCTGTGCATTGGGTTCTTCCGTCCTAAGTGCAGGACCCTGCACTTATCTTTATTGAACCTCATCAGATTTCTTTTGGCCCAATCCTCCAATTTGTCTAGGTCTTTCTGTATCCTATCCCTCCCCTCCAGCGTATCTACCACTCCTCCCAGTTTAGTATCATCCGCAAATTTGCTGAGAGTGCAATCCACACCATCCTCCAGATCATTTATGAAGATATTGAACAAAACCAGCCCCAGGACCGACCCTTGGGGTACTCCACTTGATACCGGCTGCCAACTAGATATGGAGCCATTGATCACTACTCGTTGAGCCCGACAATCTAGCCAGCTTTCTACCCACCTTGTAGTGCAAGGTAGTGGGGGTTGTACTGTGAATTTAACCAGATCCAAAGCAAAGGGGATGGAAAGCCAGTAGTGGAATACAGATCTCAAAGAGCATTCAGTTACAGTAAGTAACCTTTATTTCTTCTTCGAGTGCTGGTCCCTGTGTGTATTCCGCACATGGGGGATTGACAAGCATTGCTCAGACTGGAGGTGAGTGAGAGGAAGCTGGTAGCAAAGATCCTTGCACTACTGCAGATCTCCCCTGTTGCATCCATATCAGAGGCCTGGACTAGTGCACTATGTTTAGCGAAGAAGTGGCTGCTCTGCATATGTCTTGCACTGTGACCTCCTGCAGGGATGCTACAGAGGTGGTCTGTGCTTTCGTGGAGTGGGTTGTTATGCTGCCAGGAGGTGGAATGTCTGCTTGCTTGTAGCCCTCAATGATGCAATCAGAAATCTATACAGAGATTCTTTGAGATTATATTGCTTGACATCGGGGTCTCTCTGTTACTGTGATAATAGTCTTGTTGACTTCCTGATAGGTTTTGGTTTTTGCAGGTAAAAAGCCAAAGTCTCTTCTCTTGTGGAGAAGCATGGGTTGTGTTTTTGTTTTGCTTTTGTTTTTGTTTTGTTTTTTTGGGGGGGGAGGGAGGAAAACAAGTAAGTAAATACACCGGTTGATGTGAAATTTGGAAATGACCTTGAGGAGAAATTTAGGGTGGAAGCACAGGGATAACTTTTCTTTGTGAACAAGAACCATACAAGAAGGATCTGCCATGATGGCTCCTAGCTCATAGACCCTCCTGGCCTAAGCGATAAGCACCAGAAACTCAATTTTCGAGGAAAGATGTGACACAGATCATATCACTAAGGGTTCAAATGGTGGTCTGGCAAGTTTTGACAGCACGAGGTTGAAGTTCCATTGTAAGTTCCATCTGAGACCATTCGTCCATGATAACAGGAGAGCATCACCTTGGGAGTCATAACCAATGGCTCCTCTGGAGCAAAATAGGACACGTTTTTTGTTTGTTTGTTTGTTTCAAAAGATGTAACTAGCACCGTAAGAAGTTATTCAAAAGAGAGGATAGCAAGATATTTTTGTTGCTGTCAGTTTTAAGATAAGCAGATGGCATGTCCTGGTTGAATAGCTTCTCAGTTGTCGGATTTGGACAACCACATCAGTGTACCTAACGCAGTCACAAATGTAAAACATATAGTGGTCCTATCAAACATGATCCATAATAACCCAAGCAAAATGAATTTCAAATCAATTATGGGAAGATTGTCAGGAAATGAGAGTAGAAAGGTATTCCTACCCATCTCTAGTGTCATCCTCTATATTGAATTTTCCTACCAGATCTTTGAAAATGAAAATAGCTATTTCTAAACCCTACAGAGCAGCAGATTTGATAATCACTGATGAGCATTAAAAATGCTTGGCATTTTTTTTACATATTCCAATAGTGACAAGATTGCCAGGGAAGGAAGAGGGAAAAAAAGATGCTGAACTGCTTTCATATGACATTTTTGGTGATGTAAACTGACATAAGCGTAATAAGAACTCCCTCTACCTTTTCTGAGAGGACATGAACACAGTGTAGAAGAGTGGTGTAAGGTATTTGTTATTTCTACCTAGATGACCCAACCAGGACTGAGACCCATTGTGTTAGGCAGTGTGCACGCACATAGCAAGATACATCCCTGCCCCAAAGAGCTTACAATCTAAGTAGAAAAAGACAGAGAGAGCTAGAAAGGGAGTTTTATTATTCTGATTTTGCAGCTGGGGAGGTGAGGTACACAGGCCTGAATAAATAAGGAGTTAGACATCTCAGTCTAGTTTTATGCTCCATTACGATGTACAAAACTCCCACTGAACCCTGTAGATGCCTAAACTCGCTTGGCGCTTACGTTCTTGCAGTAAAAGTTCCAGAGGTGCCTACGTTTCTGCCTCTGAGTATATATACTGCTGCCTCTTTCTAGCCAACCAGGTGCCTATCTCCACATAAGCCCCAAAGTAATTCACAAACCAGGGGAAGATAGGTGTTCATATGTCTAAATTGCCTGAGGGGCCTGATCTGGTATGTGTGTTCAGAGGCCACTTACAGGAGCAGGCGCCTCAGACAAATTCACACGAAACAGCTGACGAAGAATAAAGAGGAAGAGGAGGCAGCCTTCCCCCATAGTTTTTAGCATAGTGGTAGGGTACTGACTTGGGATGTGGGAACCATGGGGTTCAAGTTCCCATTCTACAGAATGGGGAGAAGAGATTTGTCACTACTCAGATGAGTACTCTAACCATTGAGCTATGGGATATCCTGATGTGGGGAATATCTTAGTCTCTCCTGTGGAAGCTATTTCACTGTAGATAACTAGTTAAAAAGTAACTGGAGCAGGGGGAGTGGATCCTGGATCTCCCACATCCCAGGTGAGTGCTCACACCACCATCCTATAGAGCCATTCTCATGCTTATGCTCTGTCCTAGTCTCTAAGAGTCATTTGATCTAGATTCAGTGAGCGAGAGAATGAGAGCACAGGCATGAGAATAACTATATCAGGGGAGAAGAGGGATAGGAGGGGGATTGAGGGAGTGAGACAGACTGGTGGGGGTGGACAGCCAGCTCCAGGCTGGGAAGGGGTGTCCTGGAGTCCCGGTATTTCCTACTCTCATTCCTATGGAAGTTCTTTGGCAGCTGTAGTCCCCCGCCCCTAGCTCAGATGCAGATGCCCTCTCCCATCCCCCACCACACCCCAGAGGCTGGTGCACATGTTCCTGCACCTCCCCTGGGCCAGGTATCTTCACCGGAACCTGAGGTGGCTGAAAACCTGGACCCAGCTGGGCCAAGGATTCCTACCTGCTCCCTAGTGGCTGGCCTGAACTTACTGTCGCTGCAGCCGCTCCAACCTTTCCTCTCATCTCTGGCCACCTCCCCCATGCAGGAGTGAAATAAAGCCAAGTCCCACTCTCACCTCTGTGAGCTACCATGGGGGTGAAAACATAGCTCTGATCCCCCAGCATTACCATTGCAGGGGCAATAGCTACCCCACAACACCCCTGCTTGATAGCCTGGTGGTTAGAACACACACCCAAAAGACAGGAGACCCAGGATCCAGTGCCCCTGCTCCAATTACTCTTTCATTATTTAGACACAGTGCAACTGCTTCAATAGAAGAGATTATGAGATTCCCCCACATCAGAATATGCCATAACTAAGTGATTTTAGAGCACTTACCAGGACAGTGGCAGAGATCTGCTCAAATCCCTTCTCCCTTTCAGGCAGAGCAGGAACTTGAAGTAGGGATTTCCCACATTCCAGGTGGGTCCCTAACCACTGGGTTAACAGTTAATAAGAACATAAGAACAGCCATACTGGATGGGACCAATGGTCCATCGATCCCAGTATCCCATCTTCCGATGGTGACCAGTTCCAGATGCTTCAGAGGGAATGAACAGAACAGGGCAATTACTAAGTGATCCGTCTTCTGTCATCCAGTCCCAGCTTCTGGCAGTTGGAGGTTTAGGGACACCTGGAGCATGGGTTTCTATCCCTGACCATTTGGATAATAGCCACTGATGGATCTAACATCCATGAACCTATCTAATTTTTTTTTTTGAACCCAGTTATACTTTTCGTCTTCACAAAATCTGCTGGCAACAAGTTTCACAGACTGTCTGTGCGTTGTGTGAAGTACTTCCTTAGATGTTTTTTTTTTAAACTGCTGCCTATTAATTTCTAAGTGATCTCTAGTTCTTGTGTTATGTTAAGGGGTAAATAACACTTCCTTATTCACTTTGTCCATACCATCCATGATTTTAAAGACCTCTATCGTATCTCCCCTTAGTCATCTCTTTTCTAAGCCGAACAGTTCCAGTCTTTTAAATATCTCATCATATGGAAGTTGTTCCATACCCCTTCTCTGTACCTTTTCTAATTCTAGTGTCTTTTCTGAGATGGGATGACCAGAACTGCACTCAGTATTCAAGGTATGGTTATATCATGGATTTATATAGTGGCATTAGGATATTGTCATTCTTATTATCTATCCCTTTCCTAATGGTTCCTAACATGGTATTAACTTTTTGATGGCTGCTCCACAGTGAGCAGATGTTTTCAGAGAACTATGCATGAGGACTCCAAAATCTCTTTCTTGAGTGGTAGCAGCTAATTTAGACCCCATTATTTTTCATGTATAGTTGGTATTATGTTTGCCAACGTGCATTACTTTGCACATAGCAACACTGAATTTCATCTGCCATTTTGCTGCCCGGTCACTCAGTTTTGTGAGATCCTCTTGTAATTCTTCGCAGTCAGCTTTGGACTTAACTATCTTGAGTAATTTTGTGTCATGAGCAAAATTACCACCCCATCTCATGGTTTATGCCCTTTCTCAGGTCATTTATAAATATGTTGACCAGCACTGGACCCTATACAGATCCTTGGGGACCCTGCTATTTACCTCTCTCCATTCCGAAAACTGACCATTTATTCCTACCCTTTGTTTCCTTTCTTTTAACCAGTTACTGATCCATGAGAGGACCTTCCCTCCTATCCAATGACTGCTTAGTTTGCTTAAAAGTCTTTGTTGATGGACCTTGTCAAAGATTCTGTGAAAGTTCAAGTACACTATATCAAAGGCTCCCTCTTGTCCACATGCTTATTGATTTCCTGAAAAAATTCTAATAGATTGGTGAGGCATAATTTCCCATTACAAAAGCCATGTTGACTCTTCCCCAACATATCGTGTTCATATATAATTCTGTTCTTTACAACAGTTTCAATCACTTGTCTGGTACTGAAGTTAGGCTTACCAGCCTGTAATTTCTAGGACTGCTCCTAGAGCCTTTTTTAAAATTTGGTGTTATATTAGCTACCCTCCAATCGCCTGGTACTGAGGCTGATTTAAGAAATAGGTTACACACCACAGTTAGTAGTTCTGCAATTTCATATTTGTGTTCTTCCAAAGCTCTTGAGAGAATGCCATCTGTTCCTGGTGACCTATTACTATTTTATGTATCAATTTGTTCCATAACCACCTCTACTGACACCTCAGTCTGGGGCAGTTCCTCAGATCTGTCACCTAAAAAGACTGCCTCTAGTGTGGATATCTCCCCAATATCCTACAATGAAGACCAATGCAAAAAATTCATTTGGCTTCCTTGAGTGCTCCTTTTGCACTTTGATTGTCCAGTGGTCCCACTGTTTGAAAGCTTTCTGTTTCTGCTGTACTTAAAAAACAATTTTATTTATTTTCCAGCTAGATTTTGTGTCTTCAACTGGTTGGTCTTCAATTCTTTCTTGGGCTGCCTAACAATAGTTTTACACTTGATTTGCCAGAGTTTATGCTCCTTCCTATGAGGGATCTCCTCCTCCTCCTCTTCCTCTCCAGGATTGTTGCTAAAACAGCATAAGATACCTAACTCCAAAGAGGGTTCACAAGCAAAAATAGGTTCCTCCCCGCAGCTCACTCTTAGGCACCTATGTCTGTGAGAAGCACGGGGCTTAGCTCACATCCCTCTGGTCAGCAGACTCCCTGCCTGGCATGCTTGCTTTTGTGAATTGCATTCTAAGGTGCCTATTCCCTCCCTCTCATTATATAGGAGCTTAGACACCTAACTAGGGCATTCTGTAGCACAATGATTTTCTCAGGCACCTAAAGAAGTTCGTTCTTGTGATGCTCAGCACACTGCATCTTTAGGTGCCTTAATACTTTTGAAAATCTTGCCCTAAGTTGCTTGCCCAAGGTCACATAGTAGGTCTGTGAGAGAACTAAAAATCAGAAACAGATCACTTGAATGCCAGTCCAGTATCTTAAAAGCAAGATCATCCTTCCTATGTCTACTAATCGGAAAACAACATTAATTCTGTACTGTATCCTACTCAGAGTTGCCTTTTAATGGAATAAAAAGTGACTTTGGAATAGATTGCATGAAAAGCTGGTCTGTATATGGGAATGTTGTATAGCACTATATCCAAGCCAATGAATAAAACGAAATACTGCGGTAAAATAATTGCATAGTCATAGTTCTCAGTCTCAGTCTAGAGCAGACAGGCACATATTAACTAGGGATCAACTGTCCTTGCAATATGCATATTTAACTCCATTGAGGCTACTGTGAATTATGGCCACGTAGTGACAGGAGAACAGATCCCTTTTCTCTCTTGTGAGTGCAAAGGGAGTAAAGTTAATTATTTAAAAACTCAACAGGATCTAAAATAATATACAGTGACATTTGAAGAATCTGGACACTTGAACAGTTAACAAAACCCTGGTGCCATCAGTGCCACTGCTGAGAGCCAGTGACCTTTTATAAAAAATTATTATTAAAAAAGCCATTGATATTGTAAAGGGTGACATCATAAACTGAGTTCAGGATCAAGTCTTAGGTACATAAAATGCCTTTAGACCAATGAAAAGCCCTAGGAGACATCCAGTAAATCACTGTACTGCCAATATTTATCACCACATTGAATCTAAAGCCATTATTTCTATTTTGCTTCTAGTACCACAACCAAACCAGTAGGGGGAAAAAAAACGGTGCAGATAAGCGTTACCCCCATAGGGCAATTAGATTACTTAGACACCTCCAGGAGCCTTTCACGACAGACTGCAAAGTATTACATACATTACACCTAACACATGTAATTATAAATTACACAGACAGTAATTGTATACCTTCCCTGGAGAAAAAACAACAGGGAAATGTACTATCAGATGAATGAGCTGCAGGGACAACTGCTGATTTGTTTCAGTAGCTGGTATTTAATGTGCTGCTGGCCTATGAGGCTGCAGACAGAGATTCACGGGTAAGTCTTCTTCTAACCTGATGTGAAGAGACGGACAGACAAAGGAGAGAGAGTTACCTGGCTAATTTACTAGTCAGCAGTTACTGAAACAGTTGTTTTATACAAGACTGCACCTCAGAGGCAATAAATCTAGACAAGTTCTTTTGGACAGAAGAATCTACTGCCAGAGCACAGAAGTTCAGGAGCAGGGTCCCATAGAAAAGTCATCTTGGCCAGATGTATATTTCACTATATACTCCATTCAAATTAAATTTACAAAAAAAGTCTCAGTTGCTGTCCACCCATCTGTCCACACCTATTCCAGAGATGTATTATTGATTGTCTTTTTCCCCCCTCAAATACTGTAGATGATTTATCAGTGGCTATTCAGTCCATTTTGAAAATATACCTATATACCCAGCCCCTATGCCGTGCATTCCCCTGCCACAGCCTCCAGGTCTGCAAAGCTGTAGCTGAAAGAAGAACTGGGGCAAATAATCTGGCGTTTTTTCTTAATGGGTAAGTGGGGGACATGGTCCACTCTGTGAGTCATGTCCCAGGGCAAGGTTCAATCTGCTGTGCAGGAGTTGATGGAGATGAAGAATGATGATAGTGATGGATATAATACCACAGGGCTAAAAGGGATGAGGAAATGAAGCCACGTGAGAACTGATTTCTATTTCAGTATAGGCCCCTCCCATTTTGGTGGCCTCCAACACTTGCCAGGGGTGTTCTGATTAGGCTGACCAGATAGCAAGTGTGAAAAATTGGGACGAGGGGTAATAGGAGCCTATATAAGAAAAAGCCCCAAATATTGGGACTGTCCCTATAAAATCGGGATATCTGGTCACTCTAGTTATGATTAGGCCTCTGTGGACAACTCCTTCCAGTTGAATTGGATGGGCTTGATACCACAAGGACCACAGCTCACACAATGCAGTGTTTGGTGCCCTCTGGGGGTGGGAAACTTTGAACTTTGCTCTGTGATCCTGTATCTGGGCAGAAGTGAAAAGTCAGGAGTTCCTACACTGACTGACAGGAAAGGCTGAGTGACAGAAGGGAGATGGCTGGCTGGCATAGGGAAGCATGAGATCTAGACATAGCAGCAGGCAGTCCACAGACAGTCAATTTAGACTAAGGAGGGATACAGAGATTTGGGAGACTCCACTGTGAGTCCATCCCTGCTGAGAACACATGGCCAGTATTATGGCCATGCTGCACCTACAGGCCTATTTGACCGAGTTTCAGCAGCCAGTCACTGGAAGCTGTAGCCAGGAAGTGCTGATTGTACTGACAGAGACAGAGCTGCATCCATAGGCAATTGTGGAGTACATGAGGATCCAGAGACTATTCTCCTTATTTGGGGAGTCCCCTGGCTGGTCTGGTGTGAAAGTCCTTGTGCTAGGAACAGTGTCTCTCACAGGCTAGCTGAGATGCACTCTAGGGAGCTTGTAATAAAATCTAGGGAGCTTACAGTTGGTGGCTGTTTTATCACCGGGATTATTACCAGCTCTCACCGTGTCACTTTTACCCTGTCCTGTACACAAGTGTCTCACTACTATCATCTGGACTGCCTCTGCTGATTCACAGATACCTAATGCTGCCCTGGAACTCCTGTTCATTAAGCACTTCATCCCAAGAAAGTGTTTGGGATTTTAAAACTATGGGGGAGCGTGCACTCTGGGAGGGGTTGTTTGTATAATGTTAATGGTGAATGTTCTTTTGTAAGTTTTTATTTTTTAACATAAGCCTCTGGTGTAGTGAATAGTGGTTCATTTACTTTAATGTTTCGCCTTTTGCTGAACAGTTGGAATGCCACCTATTGACTTGTCATAGTCATTACCACAGTTGCCAACTTTCATGCAGTAAATAAGCACTCCGACTTTCATAATAAGCCCAAAATCAAGCTAATCCTATTTCAAAACAAGGCCAAACAAGCCAATCCCTAAGAACCCCAACACTCTATGTGACAAGATCCCCCAGCGTACAGTATGGGACTGTGGTGGGCCCCTGACTGTGCATCCTGACTCTCCCAGCTTATCCCTGCTTGCCCCTGCCCCCACCCCGCTTTGCCAGAAGCCAATCAAAAAAAAAAAAAAAAAAGCAGCTACAAGCCAAAAACTAGCCAACAAGCACCTCACAAGCCAATTAAGCCAAAAACAAGCCCAATTTCTCCTTTTTTTTCCCCGCAGGTTTGGCATGTCTGGTCATTATGGTAGATGCTCTATTTTTATTCCATTGCATTGTCAATGGATTTTGCTATGTTACTTTTAAGTAAAGCTGTTCCTGCCTCTACTTGAGTGTTTAATGCTTTCCTTAGAGCAATAAATAATCATTTGCCCTTATTTGCTATACCCATTGCATGGTTTAGACCAGAGCTGTTCTATTACAGTACCCTAACAGAGGCATACAGTCCACATCCAGGTGGACACACTGCTAACAATTATTCTTTCTATGAACAGAGAGCTGCTGTAGATGGGTGGATAGACAATTTCCACCTAGCCAATACCACCACTGGTACCTGCCCAGGATGTCCACTATCCACAAAAAGAAAAGGAGTATTTGTGGCACCTTAGAGACGAACAAATTTATTTGAGCATAAGTTAGTCTCTAAGGTGCCACAGGTACTCCTTTTCTTTTTGCGAATACAGACTAACACGACTCCTACTCTGAAACCTGTCATTATTCTCAAGAACATCTGGTGTCCAGGCAAGAGGTGAGCACTTGCCTGCTTTCAAGTGATCAGGGAAGGAAGAGATATAGGTACATCAATATCTTGAACCCCGACTTGTGAAGGTGAGGGTTCCACTGAGTGTACCATCCTTTTTATTATAGTGACCCCTACACAGATATGATTGTATTCTACATTAGTAGTACAAAACAGTACACATTGCAACTGGGTTACTGAGGTAATTTAGGTCTTTACTACAGGATACTGTGGAGGGTGTATAACGATCAGAGAGTACCCCACTTTCAATCACAAAAAAGGGGATCAAAAGAATATCTTTCAAGACAGCTAAAGTGACACTGAATCTGCCACATTTTAGTATAAGTGTCGTTTACTTACCTTTCAGCAATGAAAAGTTATTAGAACAACTTTGCACAGTTCAAACACAGGTGAAATTTACAATAAACCAGATTAGGGGGCATATGTCTATTTCTATTTTTTGGAAGCTAGCTCCAGTCCTTCTGTTACCATTAACTAGCCTGGATTTGCCTTTGGAGCACTCTGTGCAGCTATTATTTTCTGCAAATAGGATGAGCTCTTCTCTGTGAGGTAACTGGTGGTTCAACTGGTCTAGAGAATGAGAATCCTGTATCTTGTACTATATGTAATTTCACCATTGGGCGGCAATTCACTAACCATGCATAGTATTGAAAATATATAGATTAGTACCACCTGATCATCTTTCCCGATGCATTAATTGTAATGTTGTTGCGACACTGTGATTTTAGAGATCTAGAATTGTAAAAGACTTTCTACTGATGTTTGTCCCTTAAATAATTAAGGGAAATTAAAAAACACATTTTTTAGACTATCATGTTCTACTTCTAATGCAGAAAATGCTACCAGATTCTTTCAGTTTAAGACAAAACAACAAACCATGAAAGAATAAATGTATAATTAACATACAGCCCAGTGTGAGTAATATATGTAATTTACTGCCTCCACTTTGCCTCCCAAAGCAGCCACCTCTGCAGACAGCAGAATCTTAAAAGCTTGAAAGGTTCAAGAAAAAAAAAACACCCATAACTTCCACTGCTACATTCACCACAAATCACCTATCTTAAATTATTAATTTTAATTAAGTTATAAAGGGAGGGAACTAGATTATTTTGAAAAAAAATGACCTACCTTTTTTCTTCAGTTGTTTTTCCAAAATCCATGCAATTTTATGCATCTCTTCTCTCCCCTCCAAATAAACACTTCAATCCTCAATTCCCAAAATTAAGTTTTTGTGGCAGCAGCCCAGGTGTCATGAGGAGGAACCTCAGAATAATACACCTGTGCACATAAATAACAGAGGAAAATAAATTAGGTTATAGGTCAGAATTTGGATGCAATCTTTCATTATGGTTATTGCAAACAATAACATAATCCATGTTTGAAAGCTAGGAAACTGTCAGGATGAAAGGGCACATTGTAGGCATAGGAATTCAATCACAAAAAAGTAAATAAATAAGATCTGAATTTATACTTAAAAAGAGAGACAGAATCAGCAAACCAAATCTTCTAAAATGAGGGATTCCACTGGGCCCACACTGGCAAACGTTCAAAGATTTGAGTGAGTTAGAGGCAAATAAAGAGATACCCAAGAGGCAAGCCACAGCTAACTATGAGCTGCAGGCTGGAAATAAAGCTTCATTTAAGTTAATACTTGCACATAGAATGAGCCCAGTACGTTAAGGGACAAATCCTTCCCCAAGTGTATAATATTCATAACTGGCCTGAACCATGCGGAGGCCCAAGGGGCAAGGAGCAGAAAGAAATTGTGACCTCCAGGCTGCTGACAGCAGTGCTGCTCTCAGGCTGTTACAGCAACTTCAGCCTCAGGGCTACAGCAGCTCCCTGTCCCCCACACTTTGTGAAGGCAACTGTAGGTAGATCTATACAGCAGGAGATCTATCAGCCCAGCTCCAATCTTCCCTAGGGGGGGGTCTCTGCCTCACCTAAGCAAGCCTGAATACAGTAGGAGACCTCAGGTGAGCCGGGCTGCATGGTGCACTGGGCGGGAATCCCAAATCCTAACCTGCTTTTATGACATTTAATCCAGGCTATTCTGATCATATTCCATAGTAAGAGAGAAGGTTTCTGAACAAGAATAATTGAGGGCTCAATTCTGCAATTTGTTGTATGTAGACAGACTGCAGCATCCACACGGAGCCCCATTGTAATCAAGGTGCCTGTATGCAATGAATTATAGGATTGGGGCCTAAACGCCTCATCCAGAGAGGGATTCAGTATCTGCTGAGAGCCTGTAATTCTCATTGATGCTAGTGTGAATTGAGAGTGCTCAGCACCTAACAGGGGGCACTCAGCATCTCATAGGATTCGGCCCAGATGAAAATGCAGTGCCCAGCAACTGGCCCAGACAACTTTCTAATTACCAAACACCCTTGCCCTGCCTCCTTCCCCACCCCACCTCTCTTCCAAAACCACGCCCACACACACTCCATACCCCCTTCCCTCTGTTGCTTGCTCTCCCCCACCCTCACTCACTCATTTTCACTGGGCTGGGCTGGGCTGGGCTGGGGTGTGTGTGTGTGTGTGTGTGTGTGTGTGTGTGTGTGTGTGTGTGTGTGTGTGTGTGTGTACCGGAGGTGGTGAGGGTTCTGGGGTGGGGCAGAGGGGTTCGGAGTGTGGGATGGGGCTCCAGGCTGGGGCAGAGATTTGGGATGTGGGAGTGGGAGAGGGCTTCAGCTGGGGGTGGGGACTCTGGGGTTTGGAGTGCAGGAGGGGGTTCAGGGCTGAGGCAGAGGGTTGGGATGCAGGAGGGGGTGCATATTTCAGGAGGGGGGTGTGGGCTCCAGGAGGGGGTTCTGAGCTGAAGCAGGGGGTTGGAGTAGTGCAGGAGGGGGTTCGGGCTCTGGGTGGTGCTGACCTCAGGTGGCCCTGGCATTTCCTAGGGATAGAGGAAGTCCGCACAGCTCCCAGGAAGCAGTGGCATGTCCCTCTGGCTCCTAGGCGGAAGGGTGGCCAGGGGGTTTCCACATGCTGCCCCTGCCTGCAGGCGCCACCACTCCACCAAGAACCGGAGGGACATTCCAGCCGCTTCCTGAGAGCCGTGAGTAGCCAGGCATGGAGCCTGCCTGCCCCGGTGTGACCAACTGGACTTTTAGCAGCCCGGTCAACTGAGCTGACCAGAGCCACCGCCAGGGTCCCTTTTCAACTGGGCATTCCAGTCGAAAACCGGATGCCTGGCAACCCTACCAAGTGCTGGCCAGATGCATCGGGAGAGTCTGGTCTGAGGAATCTCTCCTCCAGGCCAATAATACCTGCTGAGCCACTCTGCATGGGCTAGTTAGATCCAATTGCTGAAGTAGCCTATTTGGGGCCCTTACATGTACTCCTCTACTGCAAGGATCCTCCATGTCCACACGGTCCCTGTGTATGCCTGCCCTACCCTCATCTTTCTAATAGAAATACATGGCTCTTCACAAACCACAGAAGCTAAGGCTGGATTTGCCAGTTATTGAATTAGTAGACCGCAATGTTTGGACAGTCTCTTATGTAAAGGAGACAGTCTGAGACATTACTAGACTTGCTAAAGAACTGAGGCAGAAAATATTTCTTTAAATCAAAAGGTACTAAACATGCATTTTCTCTTGTACCACATGATCTAAATTCATGGAACAGAAAACTGCAGAACATACAGATATAACTATACAGCTGGACAAAAACACTTAATTCTGTAGCTAGAACATCTACTCAGTGATGAGAGAATGTATATAATCCAAGTTGGAATAAACATATAGAGAAGAAAGACCTAGAAACCTACCAAATTGGCTGGAAAAAAGTGATACAAACCTAATTCGTCTAACACCTAATTCTCAAGGGCCATAACATACTACAGGCATAACACATATGAAACATTAAGGGCTCAACTGTGAGTCTACCTGTGCACCTGCTCAGTGGTATAAGGGGGCGTAATGCCCACATGTGTGGGTACCTGCATCACAGATAAATTCACTGGGGCTGTTACTCCTTCTCCTGCACAGGAGGGCAGGGAATAGGCAAAGCCTTGGAAGGAAAAGACTAGTACAGATTACTTGCTCCCTGGAGCAAGGGGGAAGTAGTCACAGTTTGGCCTCTTCTCTGTTTGTAGGACAGCACAGATACATACTGCCTCATACTCAGTGCAGATTACAAGCTGCCGACCAGTCAAGCCCTGAGATAATATGCAGAGTGAAGACTAACAAGTAGCAAATTTTACCTCAAATTCTCCAAATGAAAGTTGTCATTAATATCTAAATGTAACACATATTATCCAAAGGTTATATATATATATATATATATATACACACACACACACACATAAACAAAATTTCAGAATCCTTTGGCTGATGCAATTTTATATATCCTTATATATAATAGTATTGACCAAAGGATTCATACATTCCCATATCCAAAATCCAGGGTTGTAGCATACTCCTATTATCAACGGTAAACTAGAACATCCATGCAGTCAGTGAAATCAATGAAGTCAGCTAGAGTCAGTGAAAGTTAAATCACCTGGGAATTCTAAGTAAAGCTTACCCACAGCAGCAAAAGAGGCTGATGCCCAGCCAGGCAAAAAACAAAGTCTAAATTTAAAAAATGCCCAGAGCAGCATCAAAGGCTGCCCAACCAGGCATCAAAGTAAGACAGAGGAAAAGAAATTGATGCTTGTTTTAACCACAAAGATATAAAGGGCCAAAAGTTTAAGTTTCCATCTGTAATCCAAACATAAGAGCCCCTGCTCACTTTGTGCTGCTATTACAAACAAGTCACAGATCAATACATTCCTCGTCTAACTTCACGCTACTGGTTGCTGCTTTGTACACCTATCAAGAACCAGAAAATCCAACATGAAACCCATGTTTCTTCTGGAGAGTCTTGATACGTAACAGGTAATACCCCTTTCCTGCTGTCCTCCAGATCTGTCCTTACCTGTGATTGGTGCTCAAAAAATAAAGCTTATTTTGTTTTATTTTCAGAACATTAATCTCTTCTTCTGACCAAGTTTTGGGACCCCACAAGGATCATTAACAAAACCCATTCCAAAGTGGCGAGTGCTGGGGAGGCTGAACTTGGAAAGGTTTTAATTAACTTCCATTTGAAGAAGCAAACAAAACTCACCCTTCTGCAAAGTTGGACAACAAATATCCCCTCGAGAACAAACTTCAAGAGGTCAAATCCTTACTGCTTATTTTGGGGCAAGAAATACAAACTTTCTTTCAGTTTTTCCATGTTTACTTCCAGTCCCGGGAAATACAAAGAAACATTAAACTGAAAAGTAAAGTTTTTTAAACATTAACTGTTCTTTTTCAAAGTATTCAGATACTTGTTTTGCAGTTATGGGAAAGCTTTGGGTCATTTCTGATCTTATCTGAGCCCATTTTCCCCCATCCATAACTAATATAATTACTGAATCTACACTACTAGAACAAAATATAAAGAAAGGACAGGGAACTAAAGAAGAAAAGAAAAAAAATCTTTCTAGAGATAAAAGAAATAGTTCAAAGAGGCAGCCAACATGTAAAAATATCCCTCAGCTGAAAGTATAGTACAAAAAATTTTTAACTGAGAAGTGAACCATAAAAATCAAGGAAGGAATAAGTTCAGATCTGCTCTGTCATTCAGAACTTAGTGATACTACAAGCATGGTAAACATGCCACCTGCTTAACACTGAATCATAGAATATCAGGGTTGGAAGGGACCTCAGGAGGTCATCTAGTCCAACCACCTGCTCAAAGCAGGACCAATCCCCAAATAAATCATCCCTCCTTGTGCCTCAGTTTTGAAAAAAAAATGCAAAATGGCAGCTTTTATTCTTAAATTGTGAATTTTTTACTTATATAATACTGAATCCTATGGCCAAATCACTCAAGCATCACTCATTGACCTCAGTGAGAGTGTTGCACACTAAGGATCGAGTATACGTTGAGTAAAAAATGTTAGGATTTGGCTACTTATTTTTGTGGTAATCTTATATTGCCAAACTGAAAACGCAGCCTAGGCAGCCAGGCTGACATTCTCTGTAGAGGAAGAAGATTCCACCCTTTCCCTTAATGCACTGGTTCACTTATGCAATGTGCATGAAAAATTATTTCCTTGTCCCAGCTGGTGATCAGATCGTGACCTGAAGCATGGATGACTGATCTCTCAAAACTTGAGATTGTAACCACAGAGGCCAGCTATATTCATACCTTTTTTTTAATTGTTTTGAGTGAACATCTAGGAGTCTTTATTAGAAAGAAGTGAATAGAAAAAGCACTATGTAACTGCTGCTATTATTCCCAAACATATTTGGAACCCAAATACATCCTAATATGGGTCTTTAACGCACAATCTTTCTGTCTCAGGAAATGAGCCAAAGAGTTCAAACAACTAAGCCATATAAGAACAAAATACAAACATGAATGTGAGGCAATATATGCTGTAACAAGTTGCTGCCTTCAGCCCATGCCCTCCTGGCATCGGGTGGCTCTGCAGCAGACCTGTCTCAGTTTCCCTTAGGTTTCCAGAAATAATCCACTCACAGAAAGAGTCTTTAAAACAAACCCACTTCCTTGGGGTCCGTCTCTCAAAGCAAGCCCCCTTTTAGCCATCCATAAGTTCTGGGTTTTCCACAGCCTTCCTTCCTAGGATGGTGTGGTTCAAGTTTTAGCCTCCCAAGCCTATAAGTTCACCCCTTTAGAGCTGGGTTTCTATAGCCCTCCTGCTGGGACTGAGTCCTATACATCCTAGCTTACAAACTCACCTCTTGAGATCAGGATTTCACAGCCCTCCTTCGAGGCAATGTGTACTGGCTGAGTTCTTCCTCCCATAAACTCCCCCAGGTAGCCTCTGGTTTCACCCAAATCCTACTTAGGTCACATGACCCACCAGTCACATGACTCATGTTTCCCACTAGGGAAGGAGAGTTTGCTGTGTACTGCTGGGGCTGAGATCTATTTGCCTTTAAAAGGCCCATCAAGTTGTGACATTGTTTTAAAAGACAAACTGTGCTATCATAGTGGAAAAACATTGCAGTATATGGAATGACTCCAGTAGTGCAAGAAAGAGTTAGAAAGAGAAAGTGCAAATCATTGGTTTATTTCCTGTAGAAAACTTCTCCCTCAGAGTGCCCCCTTCTACCTACAATCACAACTTGTGTGCATCTAACCTACTCTGACGTTGATAGACTGACTAATTTAGTAAGAGTAGGTCTTCAGTGAGGAAGGATGGTTTTGTGATTCATTAAAGAACAAGGCTATAGCTCGCTCAGAAGATCTGGGCTCAGTTCTGCACTCTGCCATAGCCTCCCTATGTGATGTTGGGCAAGTAATTTAATCTCACTCTGCCTCAGATTGTAATCTGTAAAATGGGGCTAATAGCACCCCTTTCTTCTATACTTTGCTCCTTTTGTAAACTATTCTGGTCAGGGATTTCTCTTGCTATGTGCATGTACAGCATTTAGCACAAAGGGGCCATGATCTTAGGAGACCTCTAAGTGCTACTATAATAAACAAATAATAATAAAGCAGATCTTTTTTTCAGCATAGTCTTTTGTCCAGAGGCAGCTAAGACTTCAAATTGCTCATCCAACAAGAAACTCCATCCCACCCTCAATTTCCTCACTCCTGGGAAATTCATTCTCTAAATGAAATTAAAATGAAACACTTCTGTAACCATCTAAATGCATTTCTCTGCATTCTGTCCGAGACTACTGTACCAGGGTTTCATTTTGGTTCATTTTCATTTGTCTCGACCCCCGCACTGGGTAAGGTAACTCCCATCTTTTCATGTACTGCTATATATAGCTCCCTACTATATTTTCCACTCCATGCATCTGATGAAATGGGTTTTATCCCACGAAAGCTTATGCCCAAATAAATTTGTCTATAAGGTGCTATAAGTACTCCTCGTTTTTGCTGATACAGACTAACGCAGCTATGACTCTGAAACCTGTCATTTTTATTCTTGTTTCAGTGAGATTCTCACCTCGGCTTATGTGTATAGTTTCATTCTTGCTTTATTTTAAGTTAAAATATGACTGCCACTCCCTACTCCGAAGGCAGCCAAATTCTCCTTGCTTTATTCCCATTCAGCCCTCTGCATACTTCCCTTATACTGGTAGCTGCCGACACTGATCTCAGCCCACCACTGGCCTCCTCCGCTCTTATTCTCCAGTGGGCTGGAAGCCTGACATCTTTACTTGCCCACGTAGAAATTCTGCGCTGGAAAAAAATCTAATTTCCTTGGACGAGTAGAAGATTTATTTATTTGTACAAAGTTAGATCTAATTCACATTTTCATATTTTGGTTCAAACTTGCAGATGGATAAGGTACTATCTTGGCTGGCCCACATTACAACTCATCCCTCTGCCAATTTGCTTCAGACATATTAATCTGCATGAAAAGACTTGACTTATACACAGACTTTATTAATAATGGAACAGTAAAATCAGTAAAGAACCCAAGTACTGTAGGTTTGTTGTGCATAAGTAACTACTGCCTCAGGCTCCTTTCTTTAAATATACGTATTATATATATATTTTTCACCAGGTTTCAGTCCCTTGTGATTTTGTGCAATCTCTGAACCATTGCTAAGAGATCTACTTTATATTTATGTTCACTGATTTAATGCTCAGATATTTCAAAGCTTCTTTTATACCTTTTATACCCCCCTTTCAGTACATTTTACCATCTTGCCATTTAAAGAATTATATTTTAACCTTCAAATGGGAGAAGCTTAAAAAAAAGTAAAAGAACCACTAGCACTTGGAGACTGTAATGTTATTCTGGTCAAAAGCCAAGTCTAGTGGCTGTTCAGTTGTTTATGTGAAATGAATTGTTTGTTACAGTTTGGCTTCTCACTGAAGAAGTGTCCACATCACAAGAAATGCCACTGGAAGTTACAGAATCAAATATTAGACTATTATTTAATATCTATATTGTGATATAACTCAGGAGCCCTAATCAGGATCAGAATTTTGTTCTTTGAGGTCTGCAAGACTTGTATCCAGATATTGTTCCTGCTCCAAAGAGATTACTGGGAAAGAATTTACTTATCCTGCAGTCTGTCTTCCTGCCATTAAAGCACTCTTCAAAACCATATATTTTCTACTGTTGATGTACACTCTAATTTTAATAGTCACGAGACAGGCTGGTTAGAAAATTGTAAGTATTTTTCATGACATTTCATAAGAAACCAAAAAATTAATTATTTTATCAAAATACGATTTTATACTTTTTTGGTTTGGTTTATTCTAGGGCAGAAACGATGTTTTTAGTTTTCCATTGAAGAAACAGAAAAATCCAGATGTTCATTTCCAAGAAAAGGCCAATTTTGGTAAATATGAGTGTATATTTTTGTGATGAACCTTTCCCTGTAGTGGTAGATTATTCTACCTACATCAGTCAGGAAGAGGTTCCTGACAGCCTAAATTTCTCTTTTCCTAATTTCCACACTTAAGTGGCACTTTTAATAGTTCCTTTTCCTCCTTCAGAAATGTATGAATTCTGGAATATTTGTGCAAAGCCCGACTAAAATCCATGGACATTCCACATCAGCACAAGGGGCTGTACAGTCAAAGCTCATTGTAGGATCAGGAACTTATTCATTTTTTTGCTAAGTTCTACATATTTAGCTTTTAGTCTGCTCGTAAGTAGATTTCACCAGTGTCCTACTAACTTCTGTTGCTTCTCTCTGAACTCCCTCCAAGTTCTTAGCATCTGAGGTATCCAGGAGTGAACACAATAATCAAGGCGTAGTTGTATAAGATGTGCATTATCTCTCATAACTCTTCAAAAGTCCTTTTGTGCTGCCATCTTGCATTTCAAACCCATTATCAACTAGTTTCTGGGTTCCCCTTCCCACTGAATAACTTGTATTTTGTGCTTTCCACCACCATTTCTACTCTCTCTAGATCCCTTTGTATGATTTCTCTCTCCATTCTGGTATTTGCCACTTCTTCCAATTAATTATCTTCTGTGAATTCCTTTAATTAACTGTTTACTGTCTCTTCCAGTTCAATCCACTGCCTTTCTTTATCTTGTTTTCAGTCCACATAACAATATACCCAGCCACTTCCAATTAAAATCATTTTAAAGTATGGTTTTGTGAGACTTTCTCTCAGCCCTGTTAGCAGTGACCATTAGCCTTGTTGACACTCTCTGCAGAAGTGGCAATGACTGCATGGAGACTGACTTATTCCTTTACTCCTAGAGGTGATCCATCTGCTTCAGATTCCATAGATTCCAAAGCCAGAAAAGACCATTGTGATCATCTTTCTAGGACCTTAAGTAGAACCCACAAATTTCTCCAAAATAGCTGCCCATGATGTACCTCTTTTGTGGATAAATTCTGTGTATTTCAGTCTCTAAAAGGGTCTGCCACATTTCACAACAAGCATTAACCACATTATCCCAGAATGGCTTTGTTAAAAGTAGAATTGCATCTGAGATTCCAGCAAGGTAGAGCAGCAGCAGGTGGGTTCTGGGTGGGGGGCAGGATGGTATGGAAGTAAGGGAAAAGTTTGGCAAATGGGCTATCATATGGAGTGACAGTCAGAAGGTAGGGTGAGTGAGGTGGCAGAGCAAATGGTAGATGCAGTGGGAAGAAGTAAGGGGGCATGCTGGTTTGGTTGGGAGGCCACAGCGATGTGGGAGAAGTTTACATGGGAGGAAGTTCAAGAACCTGCTGACTAAAGAGGAGCAAGAGGGATGGGCTGTGGGAAGCTGCAAGGCAGGACTAGGAGTAATGCTGTGAGGTAGCACTGGGGGAGAACTGGAAGGTGAATGGGTGGAGAGGCAGTAGAGTGAAGGTAGACCACAAATGAGCATGAGGAAAAGTTAGATAGGCTAGGAAGAGAAGCAGAGGTCAGAATGTTACAGCTCCCATGGGAATGCAGCAACCTTTTAGCCTGAGGTGTTTTAATTGAAGATTTCAAGATGCAAAAGAGAATACGCTCACTGCTCTAATAAGTAATCCAAGCACTTAAAATACATGGACTGCAAATAAGAAAAGGAAAAGCAAATATAATAATTTTAAACTGATAACATAGTTGGACACACAAAATTGAGGCAGGTACTTACAAGGAAAGACTAAATGGATATAAGTAATGATGGCAATTCAGCATCTTTTACCTCCAACCCTGACATCTTGTTACCAGATAAGCCATTTGTGACTGATGCCATAACTAGTATCTCAATGTTAACATCTCCAGGCAAGTATTGACCTGATGATTGGAAAAGTCACTCTACATTTCGACAGTTCAGAGTGCAATTTTGTCCATTTTATTTTCTAGCCTAAACCCTAAAAATAAAAAGAGTGACAGGAAATATTGACTCTCTGTTTACTCTCTACATTAAGACTTTATGTACGTTTCTTTCTTCATCTAAAAAGTGTTTTATACATTTTGACAAAGTGTTGAGAAAAGGGGGACGTTTATTTGGCATGCAATGAACTAGTTGGATTTTTTCTCAGGGTGGGAGCCAGCAATACCGCACTGCTAATATTAAACTGTGCTTGTGGAATAAAGTATTGTTATGATTGAATTAAGGCAGAATTGGGCCCTAATTGAACGAGGGGAGGTGGCACAAACAGAGAACATTAACCTCTGTACTTGGGAGCTGGTACTTGGCAGAGAGTATAGACGATGTTGACTGGCACTAGTACCAGACAACATAATGGAACTGTCTTCTTGGATTTGAAGTTGTGTATCTAATTACAGAATAGATGTATTTATCTATCTTTATACACAGATAAGATCTGCAGATGGGTGGGTAGGAGTTGCTCCAATTTAATTACTGTGCTTCCTTGATTATTTATATTACAATAGAATGTACAGACCACAGCTGACATCAGGGCCCTGTTGTGCTAGGCACAGCACAAACAAATCATGAGAGAGTCTCTGCCCGAGGAGTTTACAATATAAACAAACAGGACAGATGAGAGAAAACAGAGGCACAGAGAGGAAAGTGATGTACTCAATATCACACTGAGGTCAGTGACAGAGTTGGGAGTAGAACTCACACCTTCTTACTCTGATTGAAATGAACAATGTTTTAGTCACAAAACGAATGTTGGGTACAGGTCCAGGATTCGTTTTCTGTGGACGCATGTATGAACAAAATTTCACTGGTGTGAATGTCCATGAGAAGTGGTAAGTCAAAATTCGGTTTCTAATTCACAAAAGTATCTGGGGTTTTTTTTAATCCATCTGCAAAGCAGAGGTTCACGGATGAAACACTAGGCATATCAACAGCAGGAGCAGAGGTGGTACCATGATTAGCTAATGCAAGTTTGGTTCAGGTATAAGATCCTGCAAGAGTGCAACCCAAGAGGATACACATGTGCAAACCATGTGTTTGTGACCCAGAAGCATCTCTGTTGTTGGCTATTATTCATGTATTAAATTAATACTACAGACTTTGCTATTATTACCCATATTTAACAGCTGGGAAACTGAGGCATGGACTGTGACTTCCTCACTTGCACATCCTGCCCAAATAATATCACACAGGAATGCTGTGGCAGAGCCAGAAATTGAACTTATATCTCCTGAATTCCAGCCAGTGCCTTAAACACAAATCTCCCTCTGGTAGAAAATACAATGAGCAAAACACTAAAATTCAAAGGTTGCACTGGTAACTCGCCTGTTAAATTAGTTGAGGCACTTTGCTTGGCTCTGTTGTGAAGTAATCAGATGAAAGAATGGGCAGTGTGCCTAGACAGCATTTCTCAAAAGGGAAAAAATAAGATTCCCTATTTATTTTGAGTTAGGGGAAATGTATGACTTTCCAACCAGTGCAACCTCTCATGGTGCAGTGAAATGTAGTTTCCAATATGCAAAGGGTCCCTGAATAACTTTCTAACAGCAGCATTAGCAAATATGCTGCTTCTTTTCCTTGGCTGTTTGCAGCACGAACATGTAATTTTGCTGTTAGTGGAGTGCCATGAAAATTAAATCAGCGATAGAGTCCAATATGTTCAGTCAATCAACCACTAAAATGTTTTCCTCTTATTTACTAACTCAGGACTCTACCCAGCAATGAATTGGCTACCCGAGTGCAGCCGCTAAAAACTCCACTACACTCTTTAGCATTGCAGCCATGCTGCCTCCACCAGAGCACTCTAATCTATAAATCTTGGCATGGAGGATATGGTAAAAATGATTTCAGAGTCCTATCCCTTGACCAACTTCTTCTATCACCATACGATGATTGGCTGATATAGGTGTCAATCATGTTTCTGGTAATAGTGATATCACGAGGACTCAGCAAAGCATAATCAAGGAGCCTGTTTTTGTTGGTTGGTTTGGTTTGGGCTCCTCTGCATGCCACGAGTTGGGGCCAGTCTTAGACAGGCTGGGGATCAAGGCAGAAAGCTCAGAGCCCCAAGCCTCGGCACCCCACATCTGAAGCTTGGAGCCCCAAGCCTTCACACCCTGCAGTTGAAGTCCAGAGCCCAAAGCCCCAGCAACCCATCGGGTAGGAGGTCTGAATCCCGGCACTCCACAGTGCTAGAACCCGGAGCCCTGGCCTCCCTGCTTCACATGCTGAAGCCTGTAGACACCCCCCTGCCCAAAGTTTTTAATAGCATGTTGCGGGTCAAAAAGAAAAATGTTGAGAACCCCTGGCCTACTTGGTGGAATTCAAGCGTTCAAGTCATTGCTCACATGGTACCAACCAACAAGACTTTCAACCGCTTTATCTTCTCCCTTTTATACCCAGAGATGTCACTGTGTTACTCCCTTTCTGACATGGCCCTGGCCATTCCTCTTTTCTGGGAGGCTAGGTTCATTTTTTCTACAGTGCCCCAAATCTAAAGTCCCTTTTAAGCCAATGGGAAGTGTCCAATGGGAAGACTGTATGGGCTTTTTTGATCAGGCTCCTAAAGAGTAAGCCAACGAAGTGTACCACATCATGTCTTCCTTCTGCCCAAACAGCTGTTAATGGGAGTTATTCATATCTAGTGAAAGGAAAACAGAAACCCCAGATCACAAGTTACCATAATACATTCTTGAGTGAAACTTACACCCTTGCTGAGATTATTAGCTGCAATTTGCAGCTTTCTTCTCAAATGTGTGGCATAGAGGGAGGAGGTGCAGGGTTGGGATCCCAAATATATGGCTGTGGGCTTCCTTCCCTCACATAAACAATATACAGACACCTCATGAGGTGCTGATTAAGGCTGGATGTGTTATCCGAAGGTCACTAAGATCAGTCACGTTCCGATTATGCCAAACCTTCCCTGTGTCATTTCTGATAATTGTGGTCCCAGGAGATGGCAGCATGGGCACACTGGCCAAGGGAGGAGAGAGGCATGCATGGCTTTAGCTCTCTCTCTTCTGAGGAAGGAGAGAGATCAAAGAATGAGGTCAGACACTGCACTCTTCAAAAAACAAAGCCACCGAAGGATTTGCCTTTGCTGTTACTAGTATAGTGGAAGGGACTTTTTGTAGTTTTCAGCTTCCTGGCTTGAGTTGCTTTGTAGTCCATGAGGCCATCAGTCATTACTCGGTTGCACTGTTCATAGCATTGGTCATGCCAAAGCACTTAACAGGAAAAACCATGCCATTTAACTCCACTTTCCTTTAAAATCTTTCTCCAGAGGGACAGCCTTGATTCATGCCTTGCCATCTGTCATAAATGTAAAGGGAAGGGTAAACCCCTTTAAAATCCCTCCTGGCCAGAGGAAAAATCCTCTCACCTGTAAAGGGTTAAGAAGCTAAAGGTAACCTCGCTGGCACCTGACCAAAATGACCAATGAGGAGACAAGATACTTTCAAAAGCTGGGAGGAAGGAGAGAAACAAAGGGTCTCTGTGTGTGTCTATATGCTGCTTTTGCTGGGGATAGAACAGGAATGGAGTCTTAGAACTTTAGTAAGTAATCTAGCTAGGTATGTGTTAGATTATGATTTCTTTAAATGGCTGAGAAAAGAATTGTGCTGAATAGAATGACTATTTCTGTCTGTGTGTCTTTTTTGTAATTTAAGGTTTTGCCTAGAGGGGTTCTCTATGTTTTGAATCTAATTACCCTGTAAGGTATCTACCATCCTGATTTTACAGGGGTGATTCCTTTACTTCTATTTACTTCTATTTCTATTAAAAGTCTTCTTGTAAGAAAACTGAATGCTTTTTCATTGTTCTCAGATCCAAGGGTTTGGGTCTGTGGTCACCTATGCAAATTGGTGAGGATTTTTACCAAACCTTTCCCAGGAAGTGGGGTGCAAGGGTTGGGAGGATTTTGGGGGGAAAGACGTGTCCAAACTGCGTTTCCCAGTAAACCCAGTTAGAGTTTGGTGGTGGCAGTGGATATTCCAAGGACAAAGGATAAAATTAATTTGTACCTTGGGGAAGTTTTAACCTAAGCTGGTAAAAGTAAGCTTAGGAGGTTTTCATGCAGGTCCCCACATCTGTACCCTAGAGTTCAGAGTGGGGGAGAAACCTTGACACCTTCTGATCCCATGAGCGGATGACAAATTTGGACATCAACCTTTAATGTTGTTGTTCAAGTTGCAATATGAAAGAAGAAGGTGCTAGGTGTGCCCTTCTAACTGAGTGAGAAGGGTTACTGTATATGGAAAAAAATCCTTAATGGCAGACAGAGCTGTCCCTAGGGACCCTGGGCAGCATGGGGCCAGCAGCCCAGAGCCCCTGGACTTCCAAGAGCTAAGCAGATCAAAGCAAGCATATCTATCACACTGAGGAGATTTAAACTTCAAGACTCCTTATAAGAAATGGAAAGGGAGTTGGATAGCTTTTGCTGTTTTTAAAATTAAATAGACAGCTAATATTGTTTTTAAAATTATTATGAAGAACATGTTTAAGCTTTGTTGTAACGTGCGTTGTTTGCCTGGACTGCTCAAGACCTGAATGCTTGTGTAGGAGGAACTCTTTGGGTTGGCTTCTTAAATACCTTCATGCTGTTTCACATCTGATACTCCCTGATAAAACATAGGAGCCTTGTCTTATAACAGGCTTATTCAAAGTGATACAAGCTATGAAAGTGAGCTCTTGGAAGAATGTTGCTGCCTTCATAACGTAATAAAAATACTGTAATAATAAATAATAATTAATAATAGTGTGTAATAAGCATGTCATAAAAACAAATTTTATATTTTCCGAGATCACTGCTTTTATAATTTATACTCAGGTAAAGGAGAAAATCCCTGGAAATATTCATTTTTAGGAGGGGGTTCATGAGACTTGACATTTTAGTGAAAGGGGTTGACAGGTTGTTAAAGTTTGGGAACCACTGATCTATAGAATATAGGGATCATGAACCAGACATCTACAATCACATAATGATTCTGAATTGGAAGTTTGTCTTAATATCTGTTGTATATTGATATTAATACAGAAAGGGACCATATTAGTCAGTCAAACATCTCAGGAGGGATCTTTAAACTCAGTGGCAGTCTTGTGAGAAGGCTAGAGAGAAGTGTCTGTTTGCTGAATAGCTAAGCGCTCAATTTAGTTCAGCAAATTAGCACTACAGTTAAGCCAGGATGCAGTACAACGATTAGCTGCTGGAAGAAAAGTATTCTTCATGCTATGCTGATATAATAGGGTGCCACTCTTCTTTACTGAAATATATTCAAAACTGACTCACCAGTCAGTCTGGTGCTAACCAGATTCTTTCTGGCTTAGCTTTAATGTTACCTAGGTTAGAGGTTCTCAACCTTTTTCTTTCTGAGGCCCGCTCAACAGGCTATAAAAATCTCCACGGCCCACCTGGGCCACAATAACTGGTTTTCTGCATATAAAAGCCAGGGCCGGTGTTAGGGGACAGCAAGCAGGGTAATTGCTTGGGGCCCCATGCCACAGGGGCCCCGCACAAAGCTACATTGATCAGGCTTCAGCTTCTGTCCCGGGTGGCAGGGCTCGGCTACCTGGGCTTCAGCTTCATGCGGTGAGGCATCAGCTTTCTGCCCTGGGCCCCAGCGACTTTCATGCTGGTCCTGTTTGGAGGCCCTCCTGAAACCTGCTCAAGGCCCCGAGGGGGCCCTGGATGAGAACTACTGACATAAGTAAACTAAACTGAGTTTAGCGATTTAGAACATATAAGGTTAACAATTTAAAAATTCTCCCTAATTGCTGGACTAGTTTAACCCGTCTGTGTATTTGTACCAAGACAGGTCGGACACATCTATCAGACTATTCCTTTGTCTTTCAGATTCAGGGTCAGAGGCTGATCTTATTTACATTGATGTAAAACACTGACTTCTACACATTATTTGGGATTTGCTCTAGTGTATAACAAAATTAGAATCTCACCTCCTTCTGTACTAAAATTTCAGCAGTAATAGTTTTCCCAAAACTTGGATTTTCTACCATGAAAATCACTTCTAGTCTTTATTTATACCAAAAGTTGAAACAAATATTGCTTTCTAATAAAGAGGGAGAACGAAATGCTATGAGAAAGCTTGCCTATCCAGATCATTTGTTTCACATCTGACTGCATTAATTCATCTCAGGAAATATACATATATATATAATGCCACTTTAAATTTTGGTTCAGAAGGGACATTTTGTCATTCAGATGAGTTACTATGTCACATTGCATTATCAAATGTAATAGTCCAGAGTACCTAATTCACAAAATACTGTCTCCTTGTTCAAAACCAAAAGTGGCATAAACCCATTTATAATTTAAGTAAGTTGCTGGTAGTTCGTAAAATGGCTTTCCCAGAGAATAATGAAGTAGACTGGTGGGGCAAGAAACCTGATAAGTGGGTGTACAATATAAGTCATACTGAATAGTGGCTCCGTCCCTGCAAGAAACTGCAGTACCAGAGAATCATGTTATACAGTGTCTTTTATGTCAAGTTATAAATTAAATATGATTCTTATTGTGAAAGTTTCTGTCACTACAAAATGGGAGCACAGTATAATGCCACGTCCCTTTCTAGGGTGTACAAAATATCTAAGTGTCAGATTTTGGGCTGGTATGAATGGGCATAGATCCTTGACTTCAACGGAGTTTTGCACATTTATATCAGCAGAAAATTTGGCCGTAGGGTCCCCCTCCACAAAAAAAGTTTGTATTAAATTTAATATTTTAGTTAATAAATGGCATTCTTTCTCTCACTATATATGTAGCTAGGAGTGTGTTTGCGTGTGTGTCATAGAATCATGGAATATCAGGGTTAGAAGGGACCTCAGGAGGTCATCTAGTCCAACCCCCTGCTCAAAGCAGGACCAATCCACAACAAAATCATCCCAGCCATGGGAGGGACAGGGAGATGTATCCATGAGAGAAGTAAAGAATATATTTATTTGCATTTATAAAACCACAAGTGGTGTCTCTCATACTCTAATTGCCTCTGATAACTGATTAAAGACAGTCAACCCAATACAATCAATACAGACAGAAACCAAGCAACAACCCTTCAATATAGAACATTTTTACCCTGTCCTGTTGTTGTTGTTATTATTGTTATTATTATTATTTATTACACACAGAACTCCTGATCAGTATTGGGGCCTCCTTGTTGTAGCCACTGTACAGAAGAGAAATTGATCCCTGCCCAGTGCTCTTAAATAAGTAGGTCCCAGTCCTATAAACACTTACAGACATGCTCACCTTCAAGCTCATGAGTAGTTCTATTATGGTCAATGGAATTACACACATGCTTTTGAAAGATCTTAAGAATCTAGTTATCTATGTAGAAATCCCTACTACTTTAAAAAAAATTACAGTAGTTTTTTTACAAATATACAGTATAATGTAAACATTTACATATAACAGAACATTTACTATGAAATCATACACACTCGTAGGAAGTCAGGTTTAAAATTTAAATTGCTAACGTATCCCAGTCTGTATTAGCTAGAACTGGTTGGAATATTTCAATGAAAAAGAGAAACAGGTTGTGATTTTTCCCTTTTTCCCCTGACTAGTTCATGTGTTAGCATATGAATTACAGGTTCGCTACTCTTTGTGTTGAAGATTCACTAATCTGCATTTTCCACTATAGGAAAATTTAATATGGTGTGTCCTATATTTTAAATTTCAATGTAAAACTATTCTCTTCTTCCCTGCATACAATAACTTCCATGCACTCCTATCAAGCGAACAGACCTCACATGCATGAAGATGGTACTATAAACCCTTTCTCAAGGTTATTTGCAGTGCCGCTCATTTGGACACCAGAAAGGTCCCATTGACTTAAATGGGAGTTATTCTACAGGCTGTATACCTTCATGTGAACCATGCTATTTAGACTTATTTATGGCTCCATATCACTAACCAAAGTTTTCCCTTTTGTATTAGTTTAATTATATCATATTAATAAACCTTGACTTTTAGATAGATGCTCTAAGAGGTGTAGTCTCAACAGGATGCATTTGTGCAACTCCCCTTAGCACCAAAGGTAGTTATGCATGGATGGAGAGTTGGTAATGGCCTTAGGTTTGTAGCCATTGCTGGCATACTCATTTTTCCTTGAATAAATTCTTGAGCACAGATACACATGGCTTCCATCTCTCCTTTTGCTATGAATTTTCCTAGGAACAGAATTAAAAATACCAGTTTATGTAAAATAGAACGTTAATCTAGCAAATGCAGATTGTAAGCACTGCATGAGAGCAACAAGAACCTCAATGGGAAGCTAAGGAGACTGCAGAAGCAGGTCACAGAGATCTATTTTCTCTGGGAGCTTCTGTATGTGAGAAAATTGTAAGTAGTTCCTGGCAGCTCCAAGCCACACACATTAAATGTACCTACAAAGGGTTTTTGACAGTTCTCTACAAATCTAAGGTCTAACATCCCTACAGAACATTTTCAATTTTGTAGGAGGGTGAAGAGGGGAAGCAAGACACTTTGTGCCACAGCTAAAGATTGTGGGAATACACATTGGGCCCAATTCTAGCCATTTATGCTAAGGTATTTTGAACCTCTCTGGTAGTATAAAGGGGCCTTAGTCACATTGCAGTACAATTTACCAACCCATTTTAACATTCCTCTGCACCACTCTGCCACGGTAAAGTATAAATGAACATTTGGGTGGTACAAAGGATGTGCTGCAGCTCAGGTCAGTTTTCATTATTTAATAATTGCAAACATCAGAGTTGAGTAGGATCTAATTTTAAGATTAGATATGTGCTAATGTAACCTACTAGCTTTTTTAAAGAGGTTCTGTGCAATGGTGGAGAGAACAAATACTCTGTCCTTCCCATGCCTTCTCCTATTTCTAAAAAAATCCATGGAAGTGAACCTTGAAGGTTTTGATATTTTTGCACACATACCAATCTGTGTTAAGTTCCAAAACACCACAGCATCCAGGAGAAGTGGAACTGTTCAGAGCAAAGGGCAGTTGATAAACCCAGCATTTGTATGCTAAGTGATAGAGTTGAGTTTTTCCCTATCTACTCTATAGAGCAAATAGATCAAACAAATGGTAACCTGGCTAGTATGGTGGATGTTGTGTCTGAAATGGAAGGTAGCAAATGCACTAACTGCTTTGGTGAAGTTTCATCCAGTGTTGTTCAAAGAGACAAGATTTATTGAATTACCTTCATTCAGCCATCTGCAAGATGGATATTTGCCCATTATGGAACTGAACTGGGCCTATTTTCAACAGGGATTTTCAATGCTCACCTGTGGCAAAGCAGTTTGCGAGTGTACTTAAACAGGGGATGTCTAGGTCTCTACTCAAATGGTTGCTAAATCCCTGTTCAGAAAAGTCATTTCTTAAATTTGAAAGCATTAATTACTGATGTGGTTATCCATGCCTTGGCTGTACTCCTTCCTCATAGAGGTTAAAGAAACCAAAGGAGCATTGAGTACTTACTTGTCCTAGCGAAGGTTTCTCAAGCATCCTTTGTGTTCAACATAAATCTATGGCTGGTAGTGGTAATTATGTCACCTGAATGCCAACAACATTCAGCTCTCTCCAGCATGCCTCCTTTTCACTCAACCTGGATTCTGCTGTGTTTGGATTTGCTCAGGGTCTATTCAAAGGAAGGACATAAAGGTGTGAAAATTGGCTATGACGCTCCTGACCCAGAAGTATCAGCCCCATTGAGAGGAGATAAGGATCGTTTTGTGTTTCAGGGAGGCAGATGATGCTAGCCCTGATTTGGCAGACTGGAGGAGAGGGTCAGGGCTAAGTTGTGGAAGGGGAGGATATGTCATTACCTTATTCTAGTGGCCTGGAACCAACATGCACACGGAGGTGGCACCATTCTTTACTCAGTGTCTGCAACAAGAGCCACACCGGGGCTGTGCTACAGCCCTGTGTCCTTCCACACATTGAGAGGGTGGATTCTTTCCCCTCTAACTGCCACGCAGTTCCCCAAACCACACCTATGTTCTCAGGCTTTGAAAGAGGAGGAGTGAATTTCACCTTATCTCCACAGCGTAACAAGTAATCACTGGGACGGGGTTCTCAACCTTTTTCTTTCTGAGCCTCCCCCCCCCCCGACAACATGCTATAAAAACCCCACGGCCCGCCTGTGCCACAATAATTGGTTTTCTGCATATAAAAGCCAGGGCTGGTATTAGGGGGTAGCAAGCAGGGCGATTGCCTGGGGTCCCATGCCACAGGGGCCTACCACGAAGTTACATTGCTCAGGCTTCCGCTTCAGCTTCAGCCCCGGGTGGCGGGCTCAGGTACCTGGGCTTCAGCCCCATGTGGTGGAGCTTCAGCTTTCTGCCCTGGGCCCCAGCGAGTCTAATGCTGGCCCTGCTTGGAGGCCCCCCTGAAACTTGCTCCAGGCCCCCGAGGGGGCCCCAGACCCCTGGTTGAGAACTACTGCACTAGGGAGCAGCACATAGTTAATTTATTTTATAGCAGAATTAAACACACAAGCCAGGTCGCAGTCCCTCTTTTGGAGAAGTTTTAAACAAGCAATATTAAAATGACAGAGGATTTTTTCCTCATGAAAAGATGGTTTTGTGATCAGTTTGATTTTTGTTTAATTATGCATATAGTTCTTTTATCCTGTGCCCTTTATGAAACAGAGGACTCCATGAATTTCAAGGAATACCTGAGAAGAAATCATAATATAGAGTTACAGGGGACAGAGCTAATATTGTTGCCTGTTATATTTAAAAACAGGATTACTTTAAAAATACTAACCTTGGGGTTAGTTTATGCTTCAGGCACTTCCCAGAAACAATTCCCTCACCATATCTGTTCTGTCATTTTTCATAAACTGAACAGTTTTTCCCTCCCATAATGTGTTATTGAGAGATGTCCTAAGATGTGCAAGTCCCCTAAGCGTTAATTAGTTTGTGTGGAAAAAAAAAAGTCAACAAGTTTTAAGGAACTCTAGCTGTAAAATGCAGCACTAATATGGATTTCCTTCCAGCTGAACCTCTGACTTCTCATCGAGACTTGAGATGTACCATTAATAAGATGCCAGAGTCTTATACTTCCCTTTTACCCACATTGCTGAAATATCAAGTGGTACTTCATTGCCAGGGAATCAGCATGCCTATTAGAAAAATGGCACTTTCTGAAATGCAGTAGCATGTTCAAGTGGGTGGTGCTTCTAGAAATGGAAATTAATTATATGAGGGACATGAAGCATCCTCATTAAGGAGTGGTTTGAATTGCCTAGTGTTTTCTTGTTTCAGTTCACGCTGTGGGTTCCTGGTCAGGGATCTCTGGGACATGTTTAATTATTTGTGTGATTTTGTTTCTGTTGTCAAGCATACAGAATCTTGGGTTGTCACATAACCATAACATGCCATTCCCTGCCCCCCACAGTATGCCTTGGTTTTGTGCATTTCACGCTAGGCCTATATGCAGGGGAAAGCAGTGTCCATTGACTCCCCACCAAAGTAAGGTCAGTGATTGCACTGTCAAGGCTTTACATGCTATAGGGAAAATCATTGGGAATACAAAATTTTCCTAGCCAATAGCAACACTCTGTGTTTTCCTAGGTCTCCACTGATACCATTTGTGGCACTTTCTTGAGAGAGTGCAAGAATTTTTAGGAAGGATATTCCAAGTCTAACTTGTTTCATAAAATGCCTCAAAGCTTATACTAGAGCCAGCCCGAGGTCCGATCTCCAGCTGATGTAAAACAATGTAGTGCCATTGGAGTCAGTGAAGATATGCCAGACAACACTAGCTGAGAATCCGGCTTTAAGAAAGAACATTGACAACATTTGGTTGCTGACCCAACATGCTGTGCTTCAAAGATCTGTGTAATATTTGGAGTTTCACTACTATAATAAAAACGTGCAGCACTCCTGGTGCCCTTGGACAATCTTTTAAAAAAAAGTCACTACCCCAGTTCCCTTGATAAACATAAGAAAAACTAATTGACTTCCATCACTTGGTCCCACATCCTCAAAGGTATTTATGTGCACAGCTCCCATTGAAATCACCTGAATACCTTTGAGAATCTCAGCCACCATCCCCACTAGAGTCCTACACTAGAGAGAGAAAGTAGCCTGCCGCAGTAATATCTTTTTGCCTCTCATGTATATACACACACGGTCAGTTTAGATTTTGAATAGCAACATTAAAGGGCCAACATTTTCAAAAGTTGCCAGTGATTTTACAATATCAAAATACATAAGCAACCCTTTTCTCAGAGCTGAATTTTCAGTTAGTAGAGCATTGTCATACTGTAAACTGCCTTGTCACTGGACTATAACTGGAAGGCAAGTAAAACATCAATATGTGGAGCTTGTGAATTTAATAATGCACACTACTGTTACTGTACATTGTGGTTGACTGCCGCTTTACAAGATCTCAGGGGAGTTTGTTGGAGAGGCTGTAATAAAATGATCATTACTTTAAAATAATGTTCAATCAGTTCTCTAGCAACTGCCTGTGCTAGGAGAACTGGTCTGTTTTGGTTACCTGTATCAAATATGTCACGTGTTTGAGTTTAACGGTGACATTTCTAACAAAACAAGTGTTCAACAGTATTTCTGAGGAACTTGCTCTCTTTTCTTTCCTCTACAATGCTTAATTTTGTCCACGACTGGCCCCTCTACTAAGCAATGCAAAAGTCTAATCTAGGGCAGCATTGCTCTCCCTATATGACTTAGCTGAGATCAATATTCATTAACACGAGTAATTCACCACACAATGAGGACAGTACTCTAGAAAATATTAAAAGACACATGGGAAAGAAAAGAAAGGAATACAGCCAGCATGAAGGAAGCAGATCATGTTTGTAAAGCTGCAGGTAGACAGAGAGGGTTCATTTCTGTGGGAATGCTGCTTGCCATGTGTCTCCTCATTTCACCAGCATCTAAGGCTGGCATTTTGTCAAATGTGAAATGTTGTTCTCCCAGATTCTGAGTAGAAAGAATCTTTGATGAAGCACATGGAAGTTAGTGATGGGGAAACTGCAAACAAACATCAGAGTCTGGGTTTGGTTTGGACAAGTTATCAGCAATAAGCAGACGAGCAGGTTGGTGGGGCTCAGTAAGCCATTGCTCCAGGTCAGGGTATATAAATATTGTTCCTCCAGCCTGAATTCCCAATTAGTAGTATATACTGGACCAGAAACCGAAGGGAACAGAGGAGCCTGCTGTAGTTACCCTTGGCCAGAGCATGCACCATGCTGGGTTGGGGATTCTCTGGATTAGGGCAACAAGCAAGGTCCCACTCAGGACTGGCTGAAAGTCACCCCCTGGTCACAACAGAGGAAGCAGTGGACAGTGCATGCAGTGGTAGGCACCCAGCAGCAGGGGCACACAGCAGACAGTGAGTGCAGGCATCTTCCCCCACCACAGGGATTTTTACTTCACCACGCTGTAGGTGTGTGAATAGTCCCCTTGGATTGGGGAGGATGATTTGTGCCCTGGCCAACCTGTGCCCTCTGCCAGACTTTAAGAGATCAAACACTGTTTATCCAACTCAGAGAGGGAATGTAGGAATAGGGTTAAAGGCAATTTGGAGAACTCCCCTTTTATGGAGGGGCAGACTCTGTGTCAAGCACCCCCACAGGTAACAGCCTCAGTTTTCTACCACTACTAATTCACAGGCATGACTCTGCAGTGGGAGGTGAGAGGAAGCCTCCCCAGATGCCCATACAGGTGAGTCAACTGCTTTCCTTCCTGGAGAAACAAAGGCATAGCTCAGTGTTGCTGTGGCTCATACCCCAACCAAAAGTGCGGAAAGTAAGGAAGTTAAGGAATACAACATGTGATTCCTACTCAAGAATGGGAAAAGCCCAAGATATGTGTGCAGCAGCATGTAGCCACTGCCTATGTAAAAGAAAACACTTTTCAGAAGGTGGCTATGGATATTGGGGCACACCTCAATCAAGGGACTCTGATTTGCAGCTTGATGGCCATGGGCCAGAGAGGGGAATCTGTCCCTGGGGAAGGAACACAGGGTTATTCCAAAGTGTGGAGATGGTTTCCTCACACATACACAGCCCACAGGGAGACACACCCCTAGAGAGGGCATACCACCTGACACAAGTGTCAAGTTCAGGTACTCATTCCATAGGGTTTCAGTTTGCTGATGAACCAGAATAGGAACCAGACTTTGGGGGAAGGTAGCTCCCACGGAAGACAACAGGACTGGGGCTCCTAATGTGAGGAACAATGGGGATACAATCCCTTTCCCCAGCCCCTTAAATCTCATCTGAGAGGAAGGCTGGGACCCCACTGGGCTGAGGACCCACTGTGGAAGTGTGTGGAACTGACAGTAAAAGAAACAAGTCAGAGGATTTTTATTTTGTCAGCTAATTCACCTGACCCTATTCAAATGCCCTGGTGGGACACAAATAATTCTGTTCTGCTCTGTTCAGGTTTTATGTTACAGCTATCACCATATCTTAATGCCCTATGGCATCTGGGCACCTAAAATCAAGGAAAGCATTCAACGTGCAAAATTCTCCATGTACCTGGGCTTAACTTCTTGCTGAGCTTTATTTTATAATTCAGTCTCTTGTCATTTCAACATGCTAAGATAGGTCCCCAATCTAGTTTTATTTATGCTTCTTGTACCAGCAAATAATAGAAACCATGAAACCATTATACACCACAGCATCTATTTCTTCATGTAACAATTTCTTTAAACCCCTTCAAAACACACCAGCTATTTTGTGGATATCTTTCCTTGCCAGATTTAATGAGCTTGTTGATTCCTCTAAGGTAGGGGTCAGCAACCTATGGCATGGTTGCCAAACACGGCACGCGAACCAATTTTTAATGGCACGCTGCTGTCTGCGGGACCCGGGCAGACAGCAGCGTACCACTAAAAATCCTGCCCGGCCCGTTCTTTTCCACCCCGCGCTCTCTCCTTGCAGGGAAGGCAAGCTTCCCCCTCCCCCCGCCTCTTCCCCCAGCGAGCTGGGTTCCTGCCCCTCCTCTTCTCCCTCCCTGCGGCCCATCAGCTGACGGCCTTTGCTATGAGCAAGCGGGAGAGGTAAAAGCGGAGCCGCAGTGCGCTCTCTGCTCCAGGGACCTTGGGGAAGGGGGTGGAATCAGGGCATATCCCCTCCAGCCCCCTGCTGTGAGCCACTCAGGGCAGGGGGCTGGGAGCACCCCCACAACCCCAGCCCTCTGCCCTGAACCCTCCTCACACAAACCCAGCCCTCTGCCCTGACCCCTGAACCCTCCTCACACACACCCAGCCCTCTGTCCTCACCCCTGTGCCCCCCCACACCCCAGCCCCGTGCCCTGACCCCTGCACCAACAACCCCAGCCCTGATACCCAGTCCCCCGCCCTGACTCCTGCACCTCCTCACACACCCCAACCCCCTGCCCTGACTCCTGCATCCCCCCACATATACCCAGCCCCCCACACCGCATGCCCTGACTCTTGCACCCCCACATCCCCACTCCCACCCTGAGCACCAAACGGGAGCTCCTGCACACACACCCCACATGCCTACCTGCACCCCTCACAGCAAATGGGAGCTGCCCAGGTAAGCACTCCACACCCAAATCTCCTGCCCCAACCCTGAGCCCCCTCCCTCATTCTAGCTCCTGGCCAGACCCTGCACCCCAACCCCTAGCCTGCTTCTTCACCCCAGCCCTGTTCTCAGCACACTCCCACCCTCATTGCAGTGTAGAGAGAGGAAGAGAATGGGCTAGAACCAGGGAGAAGGTAGGTACCTACTCTATGTGGACAGGGCCGGGACTCCAGACCAGCAGCGGGCTGAGCAGGGCAGGGACCCTGGCTGGCAGGAGCCAGCGGACAGAACCCCAGACCAGCAGCAGGCTGAGCAGCAGCGGGCTGAGCCGCTCAGCCCACTGCCAGTCTGGGGTCCCGGCCATCAGCCCCGCTCATCCCACTGCCGGTCTGGGGTTCTGGCTGCCTGCCCCTTGCCAGCCAGGGTCCCAGCCGCAGGCCCCGCTCAGCCCACTGCCAGCCTAGGTGCACGGAACCCCAGGCCGGCAACGGGCTGAATGGGCTGGTGGCATAAGATCAGCATTTTAATTTAATTTTAAAGGAAGCTTCTTAAATATTTTGAAAACCTTGTTTACATACGACAATAGTTTAGTTATATAAAATATAGACTTATAGCGAGAGACCTTCCAAAAAACGTTAAAATGTATTATTGGCACGCGAAACCTTAAATTAAAGTGAATAAATGAAGACTTGGCCCACCACTTTGAAAGGCTGCTGACCCCTGCTCTGAAGTAACTGCATTTCTTTGTGCATATTAAAGTAAAATCTATTCAGTTCAAAGTAATCTGTTGCTAATTTAATAATACAATCTCCTACAATAATACAATACTACAATCTAATTGTCTTCTGGTTGATTACGCTTTGTTCATTGGTCATATCATTTAGCAGGGAGGATTAATTGGGAAGGATTTGTAATTTTAAATAGGCACTATGAGCCAAAAAATTTGTTACTACAGATTTACCCTAGTGTAACTGTTTTGAAATCTTTAGAGTTATAACAGATTTGCATTAATGAAATGGAGAGCAGGACTGGTTCCTGTGTCTGTATATTTTAAAAAAAGGAATTTAAAATTTTTGATGATTGCTAGGTTATCTTTCTAATATTGTATTTAAATCCAAAAGAATAAATAAAATCAAGGCATACTAGTCTCTCACTGCTAAGACCTGGGTTTGCCTCTGGCTTTGCTATTCTCAGATGCAAAGTTTTCTACCCCCAGTCCAGCCAGGAACACATTTCAGCATAGTCAGCACTTTTTGGTCAAGGCAGCATTATATAAAGAAACATGAACTATGCCAAAATTTTCAAATTTAGCTGCCTATAGTCTGGCTTCTAAGTCCACATTTAGCCACCATGTTTTCATTAAGTACTGAGAACCTGCAATTTCCACTGACTTTACTGAGATGCCACTATAGTTCTGTCCGATGCTAATCTTTAGGCTACTAAATTTACATGTGGTGCCCTTAGTGTTTTACAGGTTTCAGAGTAGCAGCCGTGTTAGTCTGTATTCGCAAAAAGAAAAGGAGTACTTGTGGCACCTTAGAGACTAACCAATTTATTTGAGCATAAGCTTTCGTGAGCTACCGCTCACTTCATCGGATGCATCCAGTGGAAAATACAGAAGATGTTTTTATACACACAAACCATGAAAAAATGGGTGTTTATCACTACAAAAGGTTTTCTCTCCCTCCACCCTACTCTCCTCCTGGTAATAGCTTATCTAAAGTGATCACTCTCCTTACAATGTGTATGATAATCAAGGTGGGCCATTTCCAGCCCATTTCCAGTAAGGAGAGTGATCACTTTAGATAAGCTATTACCAGCAGGAGAGTAGAGTGGGGGGAGAGAAAACCTTTTGTAGTGATAAACACCCATTTTTTCATGGTTTGTGTGTATAAAAACATCTTATGTATTTTCCACAGTATGCATCCGATGAAGTGAGCGGTAGCTCACGAAAGCTTATGCTCAAATAAATTGGTTAGTCTCTAAGGTGCCACAAGTACTCCTTTTCTTTTAGTGTTTTACTAGGCTATCTTTTTTCTTCTGGCCTGAACAAAACATGCCCAATACATATTACTCTGGAAGCTGTTCTTACAAAAAGGCATTGCGTATTGTGACAGGGTCCGGCCAGATGGCTATAAGAGAATCATTTTTTTAAAGGTGTTTTTTTTTATTTGCATAACACACTTACACATTGCATATGCTGTTGGTTTGTTTTGTAACACAGCAACCAATCACAATAGTTTTCTCATTAGCTTCAGGGGAGGGAAGTGTTCAAGCTTGCCTGGGCCCAGAGCGGGGGGCTTCCTCGACTCTCATGGTCTTCCACCCTTCCGAGTTACCTGGTGGTCCAGAGCGAGGAGGCTTCATTGACTCTCAAGGTCTGCCACCCCCTCAAGTTACCTGGCACCACGCCCGAGTGTCACGAACAATTCCCTCCTCTGAAAGCACCCAACAAAAGGGGCAGGCTGTGGGGTGGACAACCCGGGGGGGAAGGGGGACACGTGCACCCACGTGTGAAAGAACCCCTCTAAGGTGGTGGTGTCCGCAGCAGCAATGGCTGGGGCTGGGGTCCCTTATTCTCTCCCCCAATCAAAGGGTCAAAACAAAGGGAGACGGATGGGGACACCGAGCAGAGAGCCTTGGACAGCGCCCACTGCTCCTCAAAGGCATCAAGGGAGTCGGTAGACGCCACCCAGAGGAACTCCGCCCGGATACGTGAAGGGACCGAGGATCAGAAAATGGCCCCATAGTCACAGGAAACTCCATCAGCCAACCTCCTCTCTCTGGTTTTATAGATGGCCGTTTTAGCCAGGGCCAGGATGAGGTTAACTGGAGATCCCACGACTTTGTGAGGCCATGGATGGGGAGTGCATAAATAAAAAGGTGAGGAGAAAAATGCAACCAAAAATGTAATAAAAGATTTGTGAGGAGCCGGAACAGGGGTTGCAGCCTGGTGCACTCCAAATATACGTGTGCCAGGGTTTCCCTCACACCGCAAAAGGGACAGGTATCTGGGATGGGTTGAACCACGCCAAGTACGTGCCCATGCTCACAGCTCCGTGAAGGAGCCACCAACTGATGTCCCCAACAGGCCTCGGAACCAAGGTGGAATATAGGCTGGCCCACCGGGACTGCTCACCCTCCAAAGGTGGTAGAAGGTCTCGCCACTTTCTGTCGGGGCGGGACACTAGGGTGAGGGCGTGAAGGGTGTGGAGCATGAGCGTGTATAGTTGTTTCCTTGGCACGGTTTGGAAGCATACCGGCTGCAGTTCATGCAGCCAGCTCACCGTAAAGGGGTGAGGGGGTCGATTGGGTCTATGGGGCAGGGGTCCAATTAAAAGGTCCAGCGGGCCTGGGGTAGAGGGTGGGCGGGGCGTGCCCTCGAGCAGGACCTGATCGAGGTAAGCTCTAGCAGCGGGCGGCAAAGCGGCCTTCACCTCCTGAAGTACACACTGGAGGGTATGAGGTCTGGAGAGCCCCATGCGACGAGCGAGTGTCAGGGGATCAAGCCAGTCTCCCCGGTCATAGTCCAGGAGGTCTCCGACTCTCGTGACTTCTGCCAGGAGCACTCAAGCTCTGGCGCACCGAGTGGGACTCCGCCACCTGCACACGGAGCTAGGGGTTGTGTAGCAGGGGGGCTCCGCGAGGAGATCTGCCCCCTCGGTGGCCGCCGAGGTTGTTAAAAACCATTTCCAAGTCCGGAGGAGGTCCTGGTAGAAGACCGGCAGCCCAGAGAGGTCTCGCGGAAGACCTCCCGGACGGAGATAAAAGAGCTGCCGGTCATATCGGAGCCCTCGGATGCGGCGCAGGATGGCGTGCGCCAGTATGCTCCATGCCGAACTGCCTGCACTATAAAGGAGCCTCTGTAGGGCCTGGAGGAGGAAGACGCAGACCTGAGTGTGCAGATACTTCAGGCCCTGTCCTCCTTCCTTCAGGGGTAGATGAAGAACCCCTACAGGGGCCCAGTGCATTCCTGACCAAAAGAACCCCAGAATTGATGTCCGGAAGTTGGTCAGGAAACCTGGGGCTGGGACCAGGGTGTTGAGCCGGTACCAGAGCTTGGACAGGACTAGTTGATTAAGCACCAGCACTCTCCCATGAAGGGAGAGACATCGGTGTAGTCCCGTCCATTTCCGGAGCCTCTCTATCACCCCGCCCTCTAAATTTTCCCAGTTCTCCAGCGGAGAGGGATGCTTTGCAGAAAGGTAAACGCCAAGGTAGAGCAGTGGACCCGCGCTCCACCAGATGGTCTGAAGCGCAGGTGGGAGGGAGCTCGCCTGCCGCCCGTCTCCTACTGCCAAGCCAGAGCTCTTGACCCAGTTGACCCGGGCAGAAGAGGCTGATGAATAGATGGCCTGGCAAGCCTCTACCCGCGCTAAGTCGCCCGAGTCCTGGACCACAAGGAGCACATCATCAGCGTACGCCGACGAGACCAGCCGCAGCTCTGGCACCCCTCGCTTTCTCCAGGGCATAGAAAAAGCGGGAACCACGATCCATCTCCCAAAGGAGGCGGATGCAGGATCGAACAAAGGCGCCCTGGGCCCGATGGTCCTCGAGGGCCTGGAGCTCCTCCCGCTTCTCCCGGCACGCTCCGCAGAGGAGCGGGTCCTCGGGGCTGGCGGCCAGACGCCTCTATAGCTCTAAGACCTCCCGTTCCAACTGCTCTATTGCTGCATTTCTCCGTCGGCTGGCACCCCAGGTGCAGTCATGGCAGAAAAGCCTGGTGCGTACCTTCCCCAGGTCCCACCATCGCCACACCGAGGGAAAGTCACGCCGCTGCCCTCGCCAGGCCAGCCAGAATTCCTGGAAGGAAGTCACGAAGCCCTCAGCCTCCAACGGGCTGTTGTTAAAATGCCAGTAGGCCGGCCCCAGCCTCTCCGCACAGATGGAGGCTATCACGGTGGCTAGATGATGGTCAGAAAATGGGGCCAGTCGAATGCTGGAGGAGAGGGCTCGAGAGAGATGGAAGCGTGATAAATAAATGTGGTCCAACCAGGAGTGGTTCGACCGATGGGCTTCCACCCAGACAAAGGTGAATGTGGAAGTGTCATCCGGGTGGTGGTCACGCCAGATGTCCACTAGGGAGTTATGTTTGACTATCTCCCAGAGGGTGTCCACAGCGGCCGGGCTCTGCTCGGTCCCCGCGCAGTCCTGTTCCTCAAGAGTGGTATTAAAGTCCCCTCCCAGGACCAGGCACTCATGAGAATCTAAGGTGCCAAGGAAGGCAGACGCCCAGGTGTCAGCTCAGTGGTTTGAGCATTGGCCTGCTAAACCCAGGGTTGTGAGTTCAATCCCTGAGGGGGCCATTTAGGGATTTGTGGCATAAATTGGGGATTGGTCCTGCTTTGAGCAGGGGGTTGGACTAGATGACCTCCTGAGGTCCCTTCCAATCCTGATATTCTATGATTCTATGATTCACTGGTAGAATTGTAGCTGCTCCAGGCCCGATGTCGGGGCATAGATGTTAACGAGGTTAACCACGATCCCCTCCATATGGACCCGGAGTTGCAGCAGGCACAACCTCGGTGACCCCTAGCACCTCAGGCCGCAGGTCGGGGGAGAACAGGGTCGCCACTCCAGCCTGTCGAACCGTGGCATGGCTAAAGTAGACCCTGTCCTCCCACTCCAGCCGTCAACTGTCTTCGGCAGTCGGGGCTGTATGGGTCTCCTGCAGGAAAACCACAGAATACCCTCGCACCCGAAGGAAGGAGAGCACCTGGGACCTGTGGAGAGCCACCCTATAATCCCGGGTGTTCAACGTTGCGATGGTGAGAGGTGTCCTGGGGAGGGTCGGGGGGGTCCTCACTGGCAGGGACGCTTGCATCTCCCAGCGGGCTGCACAGCAGTCCGTGGCCCATCCCATAGGTAAGTAATTGTTCACAGAAGATGCGGACCCGGCAGTAGGTCGTGGCATCCTGCTTCCCCGTCCCTTTACCTTCCCCCATGAGGGCCCTTGTGGCCCAGAGGATTTGAGAAAAGTCCCCCCATCGCTGGAGAGCAAGTTGTACCTTGTTGCAAGAGCCACGGACATCCACTAAAAACTTCCACAGCTCTCCTCACAGCTCATGGGTGGGGGGTTTACAGTTTCCAAGTTGTTCCCCGGCGGGGCCCTTGGTGCAGCCCTGTGGTCCACTAAAACGGACAAGCAGGGTGCGGACACCTGACGGGGTGCCTGATGGGCTGGAGCTTCTAGGCCCACCTCAAGCTCTGGGGCAATAGGGGGCGGTGGAGGGAAAATAGCAGCTCCTAATGGGTCAGGGCAGGAGAACACAAAGGCCGCTCCCTGGGGGTCATCAATTGGGAAAGGGAAGGAGACAGCCCCGGGAGTGGCAATGACATTGCAGGAGGTAAATTGGATAGGGGTAGGGGCAGGGGCAGGGGCAGAGGCGAGGTTCTGGGTTTCAGGAGGCAAGCAGCTGCATGGTGGCGCCTCCCGATCAGGCTCAAGGATTAAAGGGGTGGGGAGGGAGCTCTCAGTGACACTGGGCGCACACTCTATGGTGGATTTAGCGGCCACAGCATCAGGAGGTGGATTATCTTCTGTAGGGCCCCCGCCCGGGAAAGAAGTTGATTGCTCTGCACCAACGGGGGGTGCCCCGGCGACTCATGCCCCTGCGTGGCACCGGCTGTCACCTGAGCAGGCTCGGTGGTTGTCAGCGGGGTGCCATCAGCGGACAGGTCGGTGGAGGAGTACAGGGGATCCTCGGAGGTGGGAGCAGAAGCAGCAGTTAAGGGGAGGGAGCATGGGGAAAAGAGGGGTGGAGTGAGGTCATGCAGATTGAGATTTGCTGGCAAAAGGTCGTCCTCCCCCTGGGCGACCGGGGTCAGATCTAAGGCCTCAATCTCCTTGAACATGGAGGAGAGGACACTTTCCGCCGCCCCGGGGTTCTCCCCGCCAGCACCCGCCACGACGGTTGCCTCGGGGTTCACGGGGGCTTCGGGTAGCATCAGGACAGAAGGGGCTTCCTCGAGGGTCTCAGAGGGGTGGGTCTCCTATGGAGGGGAGACACTACCCTCCAGTGCTGCCGTGTCTTTCCCGGCTGACACCGGTGGATGGGACGCACTCGTGGGCAAAGCAGAAGGTTCAGCATCGGTGCCCCCCTTCCTGGTCTTCCAGGGGGCCTCCGCCTCGGGTAGATGAGGTGGAGCTCGAGCCTTCTGCTTGCCTCGCTTCCCCTGGACTAGGGCCCAGCCCTCCATGGCATCATCTGGAGGCTGGTTAGCAGGGGTCGTGTCAGGGGGTAAAGGCGATGGCTCAGGGACTTGGGGGGAAACGGTGGGATAGCATAAGGGAGGGAGGATTCTCCCTGGGGCAGGCTCTCTCCCATGCCTGGTGGTATCTCTGCCACACCCTCTCCATAGGCCCCACCAGATTGTCAGCAGCGAGGGCGGAGCTCTCCTGCTCGTCTGGGCGTTGTAGGGGAGGTGCCCCTTGGGCCTGAGAGGGAGTAGCGGTGGTCCGAAGAGGGGGTGGGTGGGTTTGGCGGCCAGGGGCGTTGGCAATGATGGGGCCAATGTCCTGTCGGCTCTCGGGGATCCCAGGTGCCCCTCCTTGCCAGGCTAAGGGGCAGTCCCTCCAGACATGCCCCGACGCCCAGCAGAGGTAGCACTGGGCTTTCCCCGTGGAAAAGTACACCTGGTAATGGGCCCCCTGGTGGGGGACTAGGAAGAACCCTTCGAGCGCCACTCCGTCATGCGCCGCCGATGGCAGTAAAAGTTGCACATGCCAGTGGAAGGAAAAAATGCGACGGAGGGTGGGGTCCTTGCAGCCCAACGGGAGAGGGCTGATAACAGAAACCGGTTTCCCCAGGATGGAAAGGGCGGGTAACAGGGCAGCACTGGGGAGAAAAGGAGGGACAGAGGTCAGGACCAGGCGGACGCCCAGATCCTCTAGCGGCTCTAGGGGGACAAACACGCCCCCCTCCCCCCCACCGCCAGGCCCCTCTCCACTGCTTCCTGGGCGGCAGCCTCCGATGCTAAGAAGAAAACGACCTTCCCATACATTTTGGAGGCCGCCACAATGGCCGAGGGCCTCACCACCCTCACCAACGCCCGCACGTACGTCTCCATGTGGGGTGAGGCAGGCACCAGGAGGCATCGGACACCGTGCTTCCTTGTCATGGTGGGAAAGGGGCCCCGGCCGCTACTGATGGTGGCGGAGGCGGTGGGCGGGAGAGATGACGAGGTGGCAGGCGGGGGGACTGCCGCCGCCCGGGCATACATCCTGTGGGCTGAGGGAGGGATATCCGCAGAGCTGGTGGAGGGGGCAGTGGGGGAGGACGCCATGGTTGGTGGTGAGGGTGCAACAGTGGGGGTGGCCCCTGCCATGGAGGGCCCGGTGGTTTTAGCGGGGCCCTTCCCCTTCTTCTTGCCCTGGCCTTTCCCGCCAGCTGTGGGGGCTTCCCTAGAGTCTGGGGAGGCCATGGGCATGGCAGCGGCGGAGGTCACCCCAGTGCCCTCCATTGCCAATGCCCCAGCGGGGGCAGTTGCAGGTGATTAAGGGAGTTGGGGTCAGGTAGAAAGGGACAAGCTGTGGGGTGGACAATTCAGGGCGGGGGGGCACATGAACCACCGTGCGCTTGTCCAGAGAGTCCTGTTTGGTTGGCTGGTGCTTCTGGCCCACACAGTGGAATCAGGGTGAGCAGCTAAGTCCAGAGGCAGATGTTAAACAGCCAGCAATGACGGTGGAGTGTGGGGGGGTGAAGATCGTAGTGTGGGGGTTGGGAGGACACAGATGGATCGGGGGGCAGCTCCGTGCCACACCCCCGGTGTCCCTACAAACATAGTCAAGACACAGTCAAGGCCTCCCCCCACACGAGAGCACAGTTCGAAAGTTACTCAGTCTTAGGCCCCCTCCACGGCGATTTGTAAATTCCCCGGGCGGTGTTCCTCCAGTAGACAGCTGTTTCTCTTTCTCTCTGTTCCGGGCTTTCTCCGCAGCTGCAACATTCCAGAAATGCTGGAGCAAGTGGCAAGAGTCCCTCTCGACCAGAGACGGGTCCGCAGACAAACAGCGAGCGGCTGGGTCTGGGGGCTGGGTCCTTCCATTCCCCCTCTCTGGGGAGGTGGGCCAGCAGGCCCCCCCCTCTCTTAGCTGGAGTGGCAGCAGCATCTGAGGGCGGGCGGGGGAGAGGGGCGCTAATGGCTGGCCAGCACTCTAGCAACAGCAGAGAAAGGAAAAAAGAAAAAAGAAAGGGGGGGAAGCCGAAAGCAGGGGCAAAAATCAAGGAAAGCCCAGGCCAGAGAGTAGCAGCAGGAGAGCAGGCTAAGTAGGTCCCTTTTCCCTGGGTAAGGTAACAGAAGGTTCCAGAACCTTCTGGAGACAATTAAGACAGGCTGATTAGAACACCTGCAGCCAATCAAGAAGCTGCTAGAATCAATTAAGGCAGGCTAATCAGGGCACCTGGGTTTTAAAAAGGAGCTCACTTCAGTTTGTGGTGTGCGTGTGAGGAGCTGGGAGCAAGAGGCACTTGGAGCTAAGAGTGAGAACTGAGGTGTACAAGCATTATCAGACACCAGGAGGAAGGTCCTATAGTGAGGATAAAGAAGGTGTTGGGAGGAGGCCATGGGGAAGTAGCCCAGGGAGTTGCAGCTGTCGCACAGCTGTTCCAGGAGGCACTCTAGACAGCTGCATTCCACAGGGCCCTGGGCTGGAACCCGGAGTAGAGGGTGGGCCCGGGTTCCCCCCAAATCCTCCCAACTCCTGGTCAGACACAGGAGGAATTGACCTGGACTGTGGGTTCAGAAAAACGGCCAAGCTGAGGGCTGCCGTGAAGCTCCAAGGTGAGCAAATTGCCAATAAGCGCAAAACCCACCAACGTAGAGCAGGAACTTTGTCACAATATGTTTGGCGGGTGCTTCAGAACTGATGCTGAGCTATTATAGATACGTTACCACATTATATATCAGTCTGCAGGAGGTAAAAGTCAGATGCACTGACTGTCTTAGTTTGCATAAGGAAGCACTAAAGAAAATTCAAATTACATTAAATTAGTCTTGAGCATATTTTAAATAGCACACCAAAAATAGATTTAGTTACAATTAAGTCAGAACTGCTTAATGCAAAACAAATAAAATGCACTCTTTCAACTCCAAATTATACACTTCACAATTGCATACACTCCACTGAGCTTAGCATGAGTCCACGAGACCATTAAGGTTCTGGAATGCAAATATCAGAACCAAATTCTCAGCTCACAGAAAACCAGCAGAGCTCCACTGACATCATCGGAAGATGTGGCCCAAGCTATACTTTTGAATGCTAGAGGAACATGCATCCCACTTGGTTGAACAATGAACAGTTTAGATTAAACAGAGTTTAAGTACTGACTCAGCATATGGTCCTATAAAGTGAATTGTAGTGAAATATTTTAAACAAATAGTAATTCAATAGTAGTTACATATGTAGCTATACCATACTAATCATAAAAAGAAAAGGAGGACCTGTGTCACCTTAGAGACTAACAGATTTATTTGAGCATAAGCTTTCGTGAGCTACAGCTCACTTCATCACTTCATCCACTGAATGCATCCGATGAAGTGAGCTGTAGCTCACGAAAGCTTATGCTCAAATAAATCTGTTAGTCTCTAAGGTGCCACAAGTACTCCTGTTCTTTTTGCGAATACAGACTATCTGGCTGCTACTCTGAAACCATACTAATCATGTGATTGGCACTTAGGGGGTCTGTGTATTTATCATAAGGATTCAGGTACAAATAGAAATGCAACTTAGTGAAAAGTTTTGAGAGTACTCAGAGAAGGACCTTTAAATGAACACAATGTGTCACTCTCATTCTCAAGAATGGCACCCTCTCCTTTCTATTAAATGACTGAATTAATAATTATTTTTTTTCAATTGACAAATAATGAAATATATCACATTCAGATGGCTACAGAACTAGCAGCTTAACATCTCACAAGACCTTGACTAAAGCAGAGAAATAATTCTTAGCAAATACTTTATTAGAAGGATGCTTTCTGTTCTTGAATTGTCCAAACATAGATGACAACTTTCTCAAAGCTATTTGTTACATTACATTTTTTGCTGTATTACTTAAAAAACATATATAGTTGGTTCCTGGCTCCACTGAAGTTACAGTCTAGTGGACAGGGTATTCACCTAGGATGTGGGGTTTGAGTCCCTGATCTGAATCAAAGCAGGAACCTTGAGCCTGGGATGCCCATATCCCCAATGAGTGAACTAACTTCTTGGCCATTTTGGGGACTCCCGTGGATATTTTGACCATAAATTCTATCTTGGAACACTATCTCATCAAAACTAACATGTTTCTTTAAAAAAAACAAAAACCAACACGTGGAACTAAGGTACAGAGAGAGAAAGATTAAGAAACTTGCCCAGGGCCATCCAGAAAGCATATGGTGGAAATTGAACCTAGGTCCTAGGTGGAAGCCTAACCCCTGAGCAATCCTTCCTCTCTACTAGACGGCACATTCTGTAAAAAAAGAATGAGACCATAACACAGTTAATTAGAACTGTGCAAAAAGTATCAGCTTCATATGCTAACACTGAGCCTCATGTATATTTTGAAAGAATTCATACATGTGTCCAGTAAATTTTGCTTTCTGTTCTCTTCCATTTCCTGCTGAGTTACAGTAAACTACCACAAACAGCTTTTCTCCCCACTCCATGTTTGTTTGGTAGCTAGGTATCATATGCTGGTATAGTCAGTGCTCTGTTCTTTGATTATACACAGTGTATCTTGAATATACATGCAAAAGTTTACACCAGTCATATTTTAAATGTTAAAAAAAAAATCTGATCTGAACCATTTGATCTTTAGGCCTACAAAAATAATATGGTCAAGATAAAGACACCATTATAGTTAATCAAATGGATAGAGGGTCAACCATAGTGGGCTAACCACATTGTGCTTTTTTTGAAAACTTTTAATACATGGAATTAATCTTGTGGTTTTGGTCTACTATTGTACGAAAGAACTGCCAGACCAAACAGTTGCTTAAGCATAGCAGTGAGCTCAGGCAGCTAAATTAAAGACTCTGTTGTTCAGTCATCATGACAAAAGGAGCAAAAAGCCACCAGAAGCAAAGCTAATATTTCAGTTCTGTTTGGTGCTGATCTGCAAACCTTACTCACACAGATAATTCTTACTAGTGCAAGTATTCCCATTGGCTTCAGTAGGACTTCTGTTGGAATCCTTGTGGAAGAGTTACTGTTACTCAACTTTCATAGACAAAGGGACAATGAATGATTTGCATTAAAACCTGGTCCAGGCATAAGCCTTAATATGTCACATATGTGGCTCAAATGGAATTCTATTTTTAACAATTACATTATGTTAGCCATAATTATTCTGGGCTATATCAAGACAAATGTAGAGCATTTCCAGTGTGAACTCGACTGAAGTCAATTGTGTCACTGAGATCTGAACCAGGCCTAGTACATGGTTATCAGCAATTACCTATGTGCATTGTGGAGTTGCTCTTGCAGCCATTCCACACGCAAAGCTCCCATTGATTTCAGCAGGAGTTTTATGTAATGGATGCTTTCACCATTAGGCCCCTGAGGTTAGTATTTATCATTCAAACAACAACAAGCAAGGGGTCACTTGCTTTTGCTTTGAAATATTTAATTGTCAATATGTTATTTCCACAGTTATGTGAGCAACAAAGAAAAATCTATTTTGCTGAGGGATTTTGTTTTCATGGTTGTATTACAGTTCAAAAGCTCTCCACATTAAAACATGAAAGTTTGAATGACTAGTTAAGGAATGGAAGGCATTAGTGGCTGATTGGCTGGAATTTCTGAGCTTGGTGAGATTGCAATATGGGTAAATGAGACTCTCTCTTACTGTGAAGGAGGCTATTTGAACCACAACATTAGTCTTGTTTCTGTTTTTGTCCCTCTGGCACTACGATTAACTAAAGACTTTAGTTTAATTTTTCAGCATTCCAAGCACATTAATCGGCTTGAAAAGTTGGTGCATTCATTCACTGTGACAGCTCTGCCTTGCTGATCTCTATGCAAGTGTCACCAAAGTAACATGCAAGAGAAACTAAAGTTTGCAAAAAAGAATGTGAATTATATTCAACTTGCTGCAAAAAAAATATAGAATGACAGATATTGCAAAGTGCCCAATGCTCCCCCAGTCTGCTGTGTGGCACTGGACAAACCATGCAAAAGGTGTCTGTCAGGTTTGGGGGGAGAAGTCAAGGAACAGACATGCTGTATGACATTCCACTCCCCATGTCCACCGTGACAGATACCATGTAGAAAATGGAGATTAACTAATACTATTCAGAGTACCATTAACTCCCTGTCTGTCTCTGAAGTTAATGTGAGCAGAACTACTGATGATTCTATCTTGAGTTTTGTATGGTGTTCACCACAATATCTGGGAGAGGAGGGCATTGAAAGGAGCACAGAGACAGCCTTCTAAGCAATTGTTCAGGGACCTGAGACTTTGGCCTTTTGTCTGAAGATCTGTGGCCTGCACTCTCCAGTAAGTGCCTCTTCGCCCCATCTACTGGTGTATGGCACAGAGCAGGAATCTTTCCTACCTTAACTCCATAATTTAGTAAAGTTTCTCTCACTGACGAGAGTTCTGTGTACATTGCAGAAAAACAAAACAAAAAACAAAAACCTGTTTGCCTGATTTTGCAAAAGTGATTGATCCAAGGTTATTTGGCTGGTAGCTTGCTGACATAACATTTCCTCCAGCAGATTTCACTCAGGGTATATGTGCGCTGCAGCTGGGCGCATGCTGCCCAGTCTGGGTAGACAGACCTGCTAGCCATAGAATATTAGGGTTGGAAGGGACCTCAGGAGGTCATCTAGTCCAACCCTCTGCTCAAAGCAGGACCAATCCCCAACTAAATCAATGTTCATGCTCAAACTAGCATGATAAAAATAGTAGAGTAGCCAGGGGCAGCACAAGTGGCAATTGGGGTTAGCCACCTGAGTGCATATCCTGGAGATCTGGGTGGGTTTGCACTCCGGTGGCTTGCCTGAGCCACCATCCATTCTACCCTTGGCTATACTGCTATTTTTAGCACGTTTGCTCCTGCAGAGCTAGTGCACATCTGTCTACCCACACTGGAAAGTGCACTCCCAACTGCTGAGTTTTTAAACGTGTTCAGGAAGTGGAGCCAGCTTCCTGCAAGCTGGAGCTTTTTCCTTCATAGCCAGTGAGGAGGCTTTGGATGTACATAGAGAATGTTTTCTAATGTTCATTTTGTGAAGGGAGAGTGTCAGCCACTGCACAAAGGCTGCACCTTCCCCCTTCAACCCACAGCAGTTCTGGACCTCCAGTGTGCCCTCTTCCCTGTGCCTTGTAAGTTAGGGGTTGGAACTACTGGAGCCAGCACTAGGGAGCAGAGAGATTTCCCTGCTGTGCAGAAGGAGCCAATCATGGGAAACACCAAAGAACTGGGGATAAGGGAATTTTAGGACTCAGTAAACCCTGCCTTTACATTCTTCAACCCAAACGTGCTTTCCACTCCCTCTCCACTCCCTCCCACAATCCCTCTGTTGCCAGCCTCCCTTTCCCTGCCCCCTTCCCATCCTCCCTCATTAGTGTCCCCTTTCAATTCTTTCATCCCTCCTATAATCTACTAAAACCCAGTGATGATAATGACATGCACCAGCTCTAAACCTTCTTACTCTTCTTACGTGTTGTATCCTCGCACCTTAATCCTTGTCTGTCTTGTCTATTTGTGAGAAGGCCTGTGTCTTCTAATGTGTTTGTACAGTCACTGGCACAATGGTAAGGCTGCAGCTCAAGAAGTTGTCTCTGCACATCAGCCTCTTCAATTACATTCCAACGTCACTGAGAAAGTGGGTTGAACATTTGACTCTCATAAGCATCCTTGATAGCGTAGCTGTCTGTGCTCTACTAGGAGAATTAAAGACCCACCCCCCCCCAAAAGAACAAGTCTGAGAGGACCAGGGACACAGCAATGGCCTCATTGTACACGTGTGCCAAGTAGCCCTGCCTGGATTCATTGTTGGAATGTAGGCAACCACTGTTCTACAGCTGTTATAACTGACACTGGCAAGTGTGTTTACCCCACAGTGCTCGGAAGTCATTATACCTGCTCCTGGCTTCTGCTTGCCTAATGCCTTCATGTATACCAAGGCTGGGTGAGTCCATCTTCTCCTCCTCTTTCCCTCACAGGAGGAAGGGTTGCAGGATCTAGAACTTCAGATTGAAGCTTCCCAGTGGCAGGCTTGTTGTCTATAAATAATCTTCCATCTTGGTACTTATAGGGCCCCATCTGTGTAGTATCTGAGCACCTGTATTTATAATAATGTATTTATCCCATTCCTCACAGGGGTGTTGTGAGAAGTGCTAACAAACACCTCTGTTTTATAGATGGGGAACTAAGGCACAAACAGGCTAAATAATTAAGAGACCCAAAGTCACACAGGAAGGCTGTGATAGAGCAGGAATTGAATTCTGGTCTCCCCTGTCCTAGGCTAGTGTCCTAACCACTGAACTATCCTTCCTCTCTCAATAGGTTTCTTCCACACCCATGAACTATAGGAAAGGACAGTACATCTAGCAGAGTTCCATCACAATATATCAGGTCAGTCAAAGATAGTGAGAGTCTTTTATAGGTTAGAAAACCAAGTAACCTGGTGTGATGCTATTGACAGAATCTGTAACCACATAGATCACTGTTGCAACCACTGTTATGCATTTGCAGCAACTATTATACAGAGGCTGTCGTGTGAGATGTCTATGGGAAGGTTATGATTGGCTGGTTATAATTATGCTATCTGTATACTTGTATCATTTTTGTAGTTGCAGTTATGAATATTGGCTCTATACTGTCTGTATTTCAAATTTGTGCTATGCTTCTGGGGAACATCCCAGACAAGTTGGTGTCAGCTCTGCCTAGCCCGCTGGATGGCCCATTAAGGACCATCAGCTATACAACTGACCCACTGAGAGAAGGCAGATACACCTTGTGATTCAGCCAGGTATGCAGGAACATGCCTGTGGACAGAACTCTAAGGTTTTTTCATGTGCCCCAATGCTTGTCTTTGGAACAAAGAAAGAGAGGCCACATGACAAAAGACTGCTGCAGCTCCTCCATCTTGTCTTCAGTCCTGCTTCTTACCTTCGGAGGGACTTTGCAACAAACAGAAGCTCTACACAAAGGACTGGTGACCCATCCCAGCTGTGGATGTACTCCAGAGACTTGATTTGAACCTGCAGTTTATTCCATCACTGCTACCAGCCTGAACCAAGAACTTTGCCATTACTGTATGTAATTGATTCCATTTAACCAATTCTAGCCCTCATCTATGTCTTTTCCCTTTTATGAATAAATCTTTAGATTTTAGATTCTAAAGGATTGGTAACAGTGTGATTTGTGGGTAAGATCTAATTTATATATTGACCTGGGTCTGGGGCTTCGTCCTTTGGGATCGAGAGAACCCTTTTCCTTAGGTATTGGTTTTCATAACCATTTGTCCCCATAACAAGTGGCACTGGTGGTGATACTGAGAAACTGGAGTGTCTAAGGGAATTGCTTGTGTGACTTATGATTAGCTAGTGGGGTAAAACCAAAGTCGTCTCTGTGTGGCTGGTTTGGTTTGCCTTAGAGGTGGAAAAACCACAGTCTTAGGCTGTAACTGCCCTGCTTTAAGCAATTTGTCCTGAATTGGGACTCTCAGTTGGGTCCCACCAGAACCAGCATTGTTACACCTGGGGAATTTAAAAAGAAAAAAAATCCCTGCAAATTACTTACAATAACTCATTTGTTACCAGATTATTTGCACAGGTAACTAGTGAATAAAGCTAGATGAGGTAATCAATAGAAGAACTACTATTAATCTATTTTGAGGCTAATAAAGCTTAGTTCTTCTTAACTCTCATATTTGTCACTGAGGATCATGGCAGGATGGTTAACACTTTTCTCCCCCATTTGTTGGGATGCACCCCCTCCCGCCAAATGATTGTGCTGCACTGTGGATAGAGTACTAGTGTTTATTCCTGTCATCAGTGGCTGAACTCTAAGCATGACTTCTGCACTCAGTTACTTAGTTAAGAATACAGTTATTATCCTTGGAGTACAATCACTTGACTTAAATATCTCATTCAATAGAAATAAAGACGCATGTAAACACATGGGGCCAGAGCCCACATAAGAACATAAGCCCAAGTCAGAATTGCTCTGTTGACATCAATGGAAGCTGCACAGATTTACTTCTGATGAAGATCTGGCCCAGGAGATGTGTCTGTTCACTAAATAGGATAGTTTTACCTTAAACTAAATCAATTCAAGCTACAGCCTTTGTTTTTAGAATAATAGAGAGAGAGAGAGTGTACTGTTACTTGTTATACTAAAAAGGGACCGTAATTAATTCTCCTGTGCTTGATAATTAGGGTCTGTCAATTTTAATTCCTGTTGCACATTTAAGAAACAACAACAGATTGAGGGATGCACATCAGTTACCCCCTTCACAAATCTTAACAGGTGTGTCCTTTCTGTTCTTACGTTATTATTCTACCTATTATTTCATTTGACATTTCATTGTGTCATAAGGAAAACATAATTAACGGTTTGTCTACACAAGGACATTCAAGAAAATTAATTAAAGATGCAAATTTGAAGTGGATTAGTTAAAACACCACATTAAAATGTTTGGGTGTATACTGTTGTTCAAAATTAGGCCAGGTCTATACTACCGACCTATATCGCTATAACTACATCTCTCAGGGGTGTGGATTTTTCACCCCCCCCCCCCCCCCGAGTGACATAGTTCTACTGATCTAACCCTCCATTTAGACAACGCTATGTTGATGGGAGAGCTTCTTCCGTCAACATAGTTACCGCCTCCTGGGGAGGTGGATTAACTCACCAACAGGAGGAGCTGCGTTGCTGTAGCACTGTATGTGAAGACAAGTCCTTGGTGGCCTTAATTTGGTTTAGATTCACTTTGGAAGTGAATTAAACTAAAATCATATTAAGTCCACTTTTTATTCTGAATAATGGTCTTCACAGAGGGTTTTAATGTGGATTAATTAATCTACTTCAAATTCACACCTTTAGTTAATTTGGATTAATTTTCCTGAATGATTCCCAGGGCTCATCTACATGGAAACAGTCAGAACAGATAATAAACCAAATGTTAAGATTATATTTTTTCAAGGGGCTGGTTTCAGCCATTAGGCTTAGCCCTAAGTAAGGGGCACTGTAGAACACCCCTGGATTAGCTCAAAGAGCCACAATTCCCTTCCTTGGGGTAGGGGAGGGACAGAAGTGTAAGTTACCTCGCTCTTAGGCTTTGTCTACACTTGCAGCTAGCGGTGTGATTCCCCTGCTTGCATACACTTCATCGCACTCTCTCTCATCGAGCTATCACCAGTATAAATAGCAGCATAGCCATAGCAGCACAGATGGCATATCTGCTGCTGTGGAGTACAAACCTGCCTGAAATCCGTCGGCAGGTATCCAGCATGGATAAGCCATGCCTCCGCCACTACCCATGCTACTGCAAGTACACGGCTATTTAGACTTGAGGTAGCATGAGTCTGTGTATGCAAGCAAGGGAATCCCACCTCTAACTCCTAGTGTAGATGTAGCCTCAGGGTGCAGGTTACTCTTTCCCTTATAATCTGTTCAGCAATTAGGGGATGTAGACAAGGCTCCCACTCCCTACCTATCTTTACACTCTCCCCACCCACTCGCTCTCAAGGAGGAGTATCAGGTGAACAGCTTAAGCCTCAATCTGACCAGAATGGCTGAGCAGAGGAAGTACAGGACAGTCTTATCTCTCGTATGCCCCTTGCATGATCAAGTAAGAGCAAGGGTCAGTCTAGCTCTCTGTGAATTACTTTAGGTGCTTTTTAAAATTCCACCCCCAGTGACATCAGAGCACAAGTCTGATTGAGTTTTGATGAGACCTGTGCTCCTAAATCACTTGGGATTTAAAGGCAGTGATTTTGAAAACCTCAAACACCCATATCACAATTTAAACCTAAAGTACCATTATTTTTTTCCTATCAGAGTCTCGAAAACTGGTTTTTTTTCCATTGAATTCTGCAGCTCAAAACAGTGTAAACGTTTTATCTAACCTGAACTAACGAATCATAGATCTAAAACATGCAAACTTAGTTCTGAAAAAAAGAAAATCAACAGCAATTCAGTGAGTTTCCAAAGTATTTTTCTGCCTGTTGTGCTTGGGATCTCACTTCCAGAAAATGTGGGTCTTTCCAAGAATTAAAATTCTCCTGCGTGTGTGTTGGGGGGGGGAAGGGGTGCTTGTTCACTTAGTTGCTTTTTCGTTTGTTTTACCAAATAAAGTGTAAAGCAGTAATCAAGTGGAAAAAATAGGCCTATGGAATGGAAGCTCATTATTTCCATTTTAAAATATGACATTTCATAAAATGCATTCTCTCCCAATGTCCCTGCTGGTACTTGTTAATATAACTGCATCAGAATAAACACACCTTTGAGATATTCAAAAAAACAATGTCAAACTATGAAGATGTCTTAAGCTTAATGAGAGACATTACTACAAATAATGTTAATTCGATATTTGTTTTCCAACTCACTGTTGGAACAGGAGAGCTGAAAAATTATGTAGGTAATATTGAAACCTAAATCCTGAAGCATATGACAGACTGCTTTTCCATCAGTCTTGTTTTTCTTTAAAAATATAATCAGACTCTCAGCAATATTTTCTATTTCTTTCATTTGCATCATGCATCTAATTATAAATATTACAAAGAAGACATGTTTGTAGCTTCTCATTGGAGGTTCTTTTGTAATCTCTCTCTCTCTCTGGGGATGAACATTAACTTTGCTAGATGGAAGTGGAGTGATACTTATAATTTCATCTTCAGTGACTAGCTCAACAGGGTCTGGACCCATGGATGCCCTAACAATTACTTCAATACAAACATCTTCAGAACATTTTGCAGTCAAACAAATTAAAGCATTAAACTGTCCTTATGATGCTAGCTGTCCTTTCCCAGAGTTTGTTTTCCCCAGTGGAAGGAGAAGGGAAACAGAGTCACAAGGAGATACTGTGTGCTTGATCCTGCTTCTGTTGAAGCCCAGGTGAGTTATCATTGGCTTCATTGGGAACGGGATTCGGCACGAGAACCACAGGGAGATCATTCTCAAAGCCATATAGAGCCAAACAGTGCTGCCTTTGCCATACCCTGGTGAGCAGTTATTTGCATGGGACCTGGTTTATGACTGTTAATGAATGGCTGTTCCAGGAAGTAAGGTGACCCCTTATCTCCCCTGTGTTCACTGAAAGTTGCCCTGTGCAGAGGGCCAGCACACAGCATTTTCATAACACCATCTGTAGAGTTTCCATAGCACTTAACTGCTTCATAGACTCCCTGCAGAGGGGTGAATTTCACCCACTGTGAGTTATGTTCTTAGATGTGTTAGTCAGGCATGTTTGGACCAGTGTTTCCCAAATTTCTGTGAGCTGAGCTCCTTTTGAGGAAAATGAAACCAACTGCTCTCCTACCCCAAACGCCCATGCCACCAAAACTGTAAATGCCCCCTGATTCCTGTAACCTCACCATGTGTCGCTAAAGATCTACACATCTTCCATGCCCCCCTCCCTCCTACACACATACTGTGGGAAATGCTGATAAAGGTCTTCATAATAAGAGCCTTCCTCTCATTTCTTATATCCTTTCCTGGGTAGTAAAATAGCTAACAACAACACTGATATTTAAAGTACCATCTGCGTTGAAGCCATTGAAATGAATGGGTCAGTTGAAAGCTCAAGAGATTTTCTTTCAGGCTCTCTGCAAACTCAGGTAGACATGTCTTCATCTGTTACATTTACTTCACATTTTAAAAATTGAGACACCAATTTAAGCCAGCATAAACCTCAGTGTTTGGGTGCCCAGCCTGAAAAATTTTAAGAAGGACTTGGTTTTCAGAGGGCAAGTGCCTGTTTAAATTAGACCTGTTTAAAGGTGTCTGAATCTGGGTGCCAGAAATTACTTGTTACTTTTGAAACTCCTGGAGTTTAATCAGTAGTTTATAACAAGCAAATGAATAGAAAAGGTATAAAACACAATGGATTCCATTTGCTTATTATTGTTGATAACCTGATCAACCTTTTGGCGGGGGTAAGGTTTTGGTCCTATTACAGAAAGGTAAAAATAAAAAAAAGTGTCAACACTGGGTTTAAGATATTGACATGAACTCTCCACCCTCACACAGTTCTCTTTAGCCATTGTTTGGACTAGCTTTGAATGCTTTAACTAGTACAAGCCACGACCTACAACTTCCCAAGTCACATGAGACAGTCAAACCTTTCTTCTGAGTAAGAGCATAAGAATCTAACTACACTCATAGTTTTAACTCATCTATTTTCCCACATACGTAATTATCATGTAAACTGTATTACCTTGCTCAAGGCTTACTGCAGTATATAAACATCTAGTTTATATAAATGAAGCTTCCTGCAGCATAACAGTTACGTGAGAGGAAATTGTATCCAATAAAACAGGCACTGTAAAAAAGAGTAACCCTTCAGGGAGCTAGAGTTTAATGGCCCATGTGAAATGAGGAGTGTACCCAAACTGATGGGGGAAGATTGTTTAATTTATGAGCAACGATGTTTGCATGCAAACAAGGTCACCCTAACACAAATTTCTACATTTGGCTTGATAACTGTCAGTTTAACATTGCATCCAAACAAAAATATATAATTTTCTAACTGCTTAACACTAGTAAGAGTAAAAAGGAATGAAAGCTGCAGCTTTAAACCCTATGAAAATGTATTCTTGATTGACTGTGTCATATTTGAACAGGGACTTTAAACTTTTAGTCCATTTAATAGCAAAATTGTGTTAGACTTCATAGTGGTCACCATCTCTTTTATTTAAAGAAACACTTGTACCAGAGAATAGGAGCAATAATGAGCTGAATATGCTTATATTGTGCTTCTGTTTAGGAAGGAAAGCCATCCCCTGAAAGCGATGCAACATTACACTTTGCAACTTAGTGAGACTAGTAATAGCTAATACAGGTTTTTGACAGAGATAGTGGGTCTTGTGCAGAAGGAGGGTAACGTAAAATGGTGTAATCTGCACACTGAGGGAATGGAAAGGTAAGGCTTCAGCAGGAAAAGCAACCAATGGGTAAACATAAGATAATGCAGATTTTAACCTCCATGTGCTATCTAACTGGTTGATTTTCCTTCTACAGCCTCACTTCTGTCCCCTGAACATACAAGTATCACCTGTTTATGTTCACTTACACCAGTTTATTAATCACACCAACAATGAAGTCACCTCTGAATTTGGCTCATAAACCCACCTGCACACAGCTTATGCTCCACAGGGAATGGAGGATGCTCAGCTTCTGAGATGGATTTCACTTATGCAAGATTGGGCACCGTGTTCTTAAACAGAGATAGGCTTGTCTGAACTGGGTAGGCCTGACAACTCCAAACAATGGGGTGATTAGAGGCTGGCAGGTAAAGGAACTGAATCTCATGCCAACTAGTATAACTCATTACTGGTAATTGTGGCAACCTGCGTTCTTGCTGAACAAAGACTACCGATAGCTGAATTGTTATCATCACAGTCCAAAGTAAAAATCCACAGAGACACCTAAATTTGAGTCTTCTTAACCTTATTGCCTCTGGTCCTCTATGGTCTCTGCTGTGCTGCTGCCATCCGTTATCCCAAGTATATTCTACCTGGATCTATCAGCGGAGTTCAGCAGCAGCATCAAGCAGTTAATAGTGCCTGCAAGGTGCTTGTACTAGTTTATTTATCGAGGCACATTTTCCTGTTTCAGCATTAGATCCAGCTCATTTACTCAACAAAAAACCCAACAGCCACCAGATGTTATGTTAGGCTAGTGACTAATTATTAAAGGACGCAACAGCCATATAATTTCTGAGGGTGGAGAGAAAAGATTTCAAGACCAGTGTGAACAAGGAAGCAGTGTGAATGCAGAATTCACAGAAAATTTAGAGATGAGTAAAATATTTTGACTGTGGGTTTTGGGTTTCATTATATACTTCCACTGAGGGTTGCAAAGTCTTTGAAACCTGGGCTGGAATTGGCTTGCTTTTGAACTAGGAGTAGTTCGTTGTTTTTCAAGATTTCCAAGCAGTTTATACTGAGTTTTGCTTTGAGTCGGGATCAGCTTGAACCTGAACCTCAAAGCCCCTAACAGTTAAGCCCATGTGGTTCAGAAACTGAACAGAAGGGTCATCCTCCAAACATTACAAAGTGAAACTCCTGAATTTCCATAAAACTTCTCTAGTCCGATTATGAGAAATGGGTTATTTAATGAAAAGGAAAAGTCACAGCAGTTAACCAGACCCTTCCCACCCTCCCAGGATTTACATAGATTTTGCAAACACAGGGCCAGATCCAGATGGTGTAGAGCCATTGATCTTACTCAGGGGGCCAAGCCAGGTGGGAGAATGTCAAGCAGGAGTATTCTTATACCCTCTTCCCAGCTACCATAACACCCCATCAGGGATCTTTTACCTGGAGTGCAAGTTAGAGTGCTAACCCATGGCTGGGATGGGGCACACAAAGCCACCTTTCACCTCAATCGCTATGCTGAGTTCAGTCTAGGTATAGGGATGGATTAGACCCTGAATGCCACTTCTGAGGTGCTGAGCATTCTTCATTCCTGCTGAACTCCTCACCTCCCAGCATCACATGTAACACCTTTACAAGAGTAGTGCTGAATTGACAGCAAGGGTGTTTAGACGTCAACTAATAATGAGCAAGGAGGATTTTGAAAGTCACTCCTTAACCAGGGGCCAATAACTCATCCTCTAAGTAAGACTGACGAGCACTAGAAATCACTGTGTAGATTACCTGTAGCATATGAAAAAAGTCTTTGGAGTTCACAACATTGAAGAAATATTTATATCATTTAGGGCCTGGTCCAAAGCCCACTGGTATCAATGGCAATATCCCCATTGGGTTAGATTCAGTCCCAGCTGAGAAAAGAGTAGAACAACATTTTATAAGGAAAAAAATAATCTCTATAAGGCATACAGTGATATTTAAGAATTGCAAGGACAATGAAGAACTCAAGTTGTAGTGGGCTCCTAAATAAGGAGATATTTTCTCAACATAACTGCCTTGAAAAATTTGCTTTAGATATTTTATGATAAACACAAAGCATAAAAGAAAATACATGACACCACTGAAATGTAGAGGACATTGACACCTCCACTGAAACTCCCCAAACCCTTACAAGAAGGATGGAGCTGAACACCATAAATAAGAAATACAAAATAAAGATAGACTCCTCTATATGCAGAAGAGAAAAACAAATCACATTTAATGCACACAGAGATGAAGGAAAGACCAGAGTGAATGAGAAAACTGGAAAAGCAAAATGACTAACCACTCCGAGCCAGATCCTTAGGTGGGATAAGTCAACATAGCTTCACTGACGTCAATGGAACTATGCCACTTTATACCAGCTGAGGATCTGGTCCATACACTTTTTAAACAAGCATTTCACTGGAAAATCAAGTCAATAGCTGGGGAGTTACATTTGTTTAGTAGAACCATAAAAGGGGTCACTGGCCACTTTTAAACTCAACACCTGTAAAAGAAAATTGAGAAAGTAGGGTTTTTAAAGCCTGAAACTTTCTACTGTCTTTGTTTCAATTTATATGAGGAAAGAAAAAGGCTGCGTGTATCTACCATCCCTGTAAATGAAAATGAACTTTTAGACTTTACACTCTGAAAGGAGAGTATCCAGAGATGAGTGGCAGGATTTTCAGATGTGTCTCTGCAGTGGTCACTGATTTCGGATGCAGTTCTGAGTATTATGTACATATGAAAAAAACAAGCCCATGTTTGTGTCAGTGGTGATCACTAGAGTTGGTCAGAAATCTCCCAATGGAGCATTTTGGCATCGGAAAATACTGATTTGTCAAAATTGGAACTTCTGTAAGAATGTTCTAATTTGACAAAATTCCAACAGGAACTAGGCAAGTTTCTGACGGAACACTGCAAGTTGCAGAATGTGCCTGGTTACACCTGTCAGCTTTCCCATCTGGCTCCTTGGCAGCCTGTCTGGTGGGCTGATGGGGAGCAGAGAGCCAGGCAGTTCTGGCTCCCAGGCTTGCGGCTCCTCAGAGGCCTGGGCCCAGGCGTTCCCAGGCTCCCAGCTAATGTGGCCCATCTGGAGAGCAGTCCCAGAGCCAAGTTTCCTGGGGCTTCGAGGGTCTCTGCCAGGTGGGCTGACTTGGAGTTGGAGCTTCCACACTTCCAACTCCTTGGCAACCTGGAAAGCCCTGGCAGCACTGTCAACTTGACTCTCTGGGCTTCAGGAGCCCCAGATGTTTAAAAAATACTGATGTAAACACATGATTCCAAAAGCTGGGCATGAGTCTATAGCACTTATGCCTTAAACTAGCCCAGTTCCCAAAACTACTTTTGCCTCTGCCTCCCCAGCAACTCCCTGTTGAACTCTTCAGTCCATCTCCCACTCCATTCACCATGATTCCTTCTCCAGTCAAGTTCCCCTCTCTCATTCTCAGATCCTGAAATCAAAGGTACTGAGAAAATTATGTCAATTTCCTGAACTATCCTGGACAAACCTTATTGAATTAAATCTAAGTATTTTATGAACTCATATTAAAAAGCAAATCTGTATGTGTTGTGGGATTATACATAACCTCAGGAAGTGTTATGAGCTTCAAAGGACTCTTTTAAACAATGGGCTAAGACAAGAATGAATTGTTGGTTGAATAGGTTTCCTACAAAATACTTGGGGGGGAGGGGGAGGAGAATGCAAATGCCCACCTCTGGACCTGATCTTTGAAGCTTTACCCTGGAGAGGGGACATTTGTCCATGAATTACCTAGTCCCAGTACTGAAAAGCCCAAACAGCGCAAAGTAGTAACTCAGATTCATGAATGTGCTTATTCTGAGCCAAAGCAGTGGTGTATGGGTAACCACAGAAAAAAACGCTTGGTGGGGACAGTTCACTGGCCCAAGCCCTGGCTGGAGTTGGGGTGATCTATAAACTTAGCATGATGGTGGGAGCTTGATGGAAGCACCACCTAGTGGTTAGGAGATTAGGTCCTTCTTACTGCAAGCAGGAGGTGGTAGGGGATCCCAGGTCCTCCAACTCCATCAGGCTCAGGCCTTGCGCCCTGTGAAGGTTTCCAAAGACCAGGCACCAAGAATGCCTTGAGGCTGCCCTCTCTGAGCCACCTCCTAAAGAAAAGGAGTACTTGTGGCACCTTAGAGACTAACCAATTTATTTGAGCATAAGCGTTCGTGAGCTACAGCTCACTTCATCGGATGCATAAAGTGGAAAGTACAGTGAGGAGATTTTATATATACACACAGACCATGAAAGTGATCACTCTCCTTACAATGTATATTTTTTCATGGTCTGTGTTTATATATAAAATAAAAGATATGCTGGAGGGTAGGGATAGGGTCCAGAGTGACCTAGAAAAATTGGAGGATTGGGTCAAAATAAATCTGATGAGGTTCAACAAGGACAAGTGCAGAGTCCTGCACTTAGGATGGAAGAATCCCATGCACTGCTACAGGCTGGGGACCGACTGGCTAAGCAGGAGTTCTGCAGAAAAGGACCTGGGGATTACAGTGGATGGGAAGCTGGATATGAGTCAGCAGTGTGCCCTTGTTGCCAAGAAGGCAAATGGCATATTGGGTTGCATTAGTAGGAGCATTGCCAGCAGATCGAGGAATGTGATTATTTCCCTCTATTTGGCACTGGTGAGGCTACATCTGAAGTATTACATCCAGTTTTGGACATCCCCCCCCAACTACAGAAAGTATGTGGACAAATTGGAGAGCATCCAACATCGAAAATGATGAGGGGGCTGGAGCACATGACTTATGCGGAGAGGCTGAGGGAACTGGGCTTGTTTAGTCTGCAGAAGAGAAGAATGAGGGGGATTTGATAGCAGCCTTCAACTACCTGAAGGGGGGTTCCAAAGAGGATGGAGCTTGGCTGTTCTCAGTGGTGGCAGATGACAGAACAAGGAGTAATGGTCTCAAGTTGCAGCGGGGGAGGTCTAGGTTGGATATTAGGAAACACTATTTCACTAGGAGGGCGGTGAAGCACTGGAATGGGTTACCTAGAGAGGTGGTGGAATCTCCACCCTTAGAGGTTTTTAAGGCCCTGCTTGACAAAGCCCGGGCTGGGGTGATTTAGTGGGCATTGGTCCTGCTTTGAGCAGGGGGTTGGACTAGACCTCCTGAGGTCTCTTCCAACCCTAATCTTCTATGATTCTATGAGAGAGGTGTGTCTCTGCCCAGGAGAGGTGAGGCTGGAAAGGCAGAAGTGTGCCCTTGCTGGACCAAAGAGAGGGGATACAGTGCACAGTTGCCCTGAACTGTTACATATATTAAGCACATGTTTAAAAAGTTAAACACATGCATAAACATGGTCCACAATAAAAAGGCTCTCCTGAATCAGCAAGATAATAGTTTCTTATTTCATTTTAAAATTGAGGTTAACAGAGTAAAACGTTCCTCACACCTACTGTTCTACATCTGGAACTGTTACAGTGTTTAATGTTGGTAAGTGATGTATGCCTCCTGGAATTGCTTTGGGAGCCTAGGATGCTTCAAACCTCCCAGGAAATGCATAGTACCTTGCAAGATCATGAAAAGAACTTTAATATTACGAATTAGCTAGAGAAAGCATTTGCAATGCCAGACTTGTTTTCGCCAGATATTTAGATGTTTACAGAAAAAAAACAGTACAATGCATCAGCTTACCAGCTGTTGCCTGGTCATTCAAACTGGATATGAATCCTTACAGTTCATTAATCTTGTGCTATTGATATCAGGTGGCTGATCTTATTTCCCACTCATTCCCAGCTGGATAAATTTATTATCCAACACACAATACTTCATCTGGAAAAAATGTTTTAAAATATCAAAAGGAATAAAATATCTTCAAGGTTCTGAGCGTCACTGGCAAAGAAGAGTTTGCAAATTCCAAGTGCAGAAATTAAAGTGAATTCAGTGTTTTGTATCAGTGCATAAAGGAATCCATTGCCTTATCAGCCTTAGAGATTAGCCTTCCGGTCTTACTCTGTTCTGGCTCAGAGTCTGTGATGGGGTGATCCTCCCACTGTGGCAGTTCCCAGAGGCAACCTGGATAACTAACAGAAGAGAAGGTTGATACATGAATCTGTCATATTGAGAACACATCTCATTAAACCATTTATGGCCAATAGAATCAGATCTCTCCTCTCCTAATAATCTTCTGGCTGTGAGTGAATGATTTCTGCTGGATTCTGAAGGCAGGTGAGAATAATACGCCCACCACAGTCACCTTGGTGTACTGCACACAGAGTTCTTAGATTCTGTTTTTTCTTTTAACTTTGTTTACGGTGCAATTTACACTTAGGGGACAGAGTTTAACACCAGGATGAGCCATTTTCCTGAATTGTCTCTCAATACTCATCTTAAAACTCTAGAGAAGACAGCATCATCCCAGATTACTCTACAAATGCATGGAATTCATTTGCTTACATAAATGGAGGTGAGAATACTTGGCAGAACAGGTGCTCACTTAGAAATAATAAAAGTATAACCATTGTAACTGAGAAGTTATCTTCTTCTACTGCTGCATTTTCATATCCATTCCTATCTCCAACACTTGGCATTTTTATAGCACTTTATATTTTCAGAGCACTATACAAATATTAAGTAGTTAATGCTAATACCTCTGTTGGGGCATATTTTCCTACAAATAGTTTTTTCATCAGAAACCACGTGTTGAACATGTTCATGTTGAAATCACAACTGTTTGCAGGAAAGGGCCAGTTCTGACACATTTATGATTTGAAAAAGTTCTGACAAACATTTTGAAATTATCAAAACAGTTTCCTTTTTCAGTTTGAAATGACTTATTGTTTTAGATATTTTGGTCAATTTACACTTAAAAAAATCTGTTTAAAAGGTCAAAATCTAAATGAAATGTTTCAGTTGACCCAGTCTGGATTTTCTTTTAGGATTATCAATTTGCGAAAATTTGAGAGCTCAACTTTTTGTCTTAATTCAGGATGGGAACAAAACCTTGAAAATTCTCATGTGATGAGAAAAAAGCATTTCCTACCCAGCTCTATAAATATTATCCCATTTTATAGATGGGAAACAGAATCACAGACTAGAAAAGCTTTCAAAAAAAATCACATAGCGAGTCAGTGTGTATGTGTCAGAACTAGAATTTAAAATTTAAGTTCCTAAATTTAGATACCCAGGTTTGCCCAAGACCCTAGATTCAAATTCAGGAGTTCCTCGATCACATACCCACTTTTCAAAATGGAAATTTGGGGTTCAATTCCTACCTTTGAACTATATCCCTCTCTTCCAAGAAAGCAACATTTGTGCTTAGGTCTATCCTGATGTAATTTGTGCAAATAGAGAAGAAAAAAAGAAAAGAAAATAGTACTGCATGCATGGCAGCTTGCCTAACTTAAAATGCAGACAGGGCAAAAATCACTACTACAGAACAGCAAATGCATAGCAGATTGGGAAATCACATAGAAGACTACTTCTTAAGATCTAGGAAGGTTAATCAGCTATTATGGGATGTACCAAAATAAGTCAATTTCACAGGTATAGCAAAATGGAGACATTGATAAATGTAGTTTAAATGAAGTGAAGTATTAGATCAACTTGCTGAATGAGAAACATTGCCCTGAAATGAAAACCTGCAGTTCCATACCTGAGAACATGCCAGGGTCCTAGGCTGCATATCACCATCTTTACATACATTTCTAATGATTCAGTCTACTGTATTTTGTCAAAATATGCCATTTTAATCAAGTACCATTCCTTAGAGTATTGAGTCACTCAGTATAGTACAAGTACAAAATACATAAGATAGAATGCACATTGTGCTCAATGGCTACTGTCTAAACTCTTTTAGTGAAAAATTATCTAGGTTTAGGTTTAACTACGTTGTAACTTCTTTTCCTATACGTAGCCAGTGGAGTCAGATTTCCAACAGCCATTTATAAAGGAAAACGTAATGCGTCTCGGTTAGACTTCAGATGAATGATAACTATGCCATTATCTGTACTCAATACATTTGAAATATAAACGTCAAACTGATGCTACTGTCAGGGGATAATGTTGAGCTAGAGTGTAGGGTGTCAAGCAAAGGCAGGGAAAGCCTCTGTATATACACTTTGAAGTTGAGTGATTGTTAATATCCTGCTAAAAGATACTGTTTGCCATACCAAATAGGAGCATCTACCCATATGGAAATATAGGGATGGGATCTCGATTGAAGGACAAATGATGCCCTTCAATTAATATGCAGTTCCCATTGACTTCATTATGATTCCCTCACGCAGCCAAATGGAGAATGTGGCCTTTATTTTGTCTTTTCATCAAAGTGGGACAGCAGCACTATTGTAGTTAAAGTTGAGAATAGCTTACTGTTGAACAGCTGATTTTTCTAAGTGCTTGATAATCCATATGCTTACTCAGATTGTCTTGCAAACTTGTGTGCCTCATGGTGATCTGGGGTAGGGGTATGTGACATGTCATATGGGGTAACAGCCATGTGCCATGTCACAACAGCCAGAGTGGGGACCCGGGCCCAGAGCCACAGAACTGGGGCCACCAGTGCTGGGTGAGTGCAGAGCAGACTTGCTCTCCAGCTTCATGTGAAAGGCACCTAAAGGTTACCGGGGGCAGTCGCTCTCACAATTCCTGTGTTAGCTCTGCCACTGATTACATACTATTTATTTCTAAAGTTATCACCTGCCCAAGATTTTCCAGGTTTGTCCCTTTTTTCAGGTAGCTGTCCTGGGAAATCTGTAAGGATGCTTAATACATGCTGCCAGCTGTCCAGTTTTATGGGCTCAGAGTCATCAAGGATGTTCATTTTTTGGTACCTCAGAGGTGGCATCCCTAGTTAATGAGGCAGGGGTCCTGCCTCATTTAGTGCACAGGATGGAGATAAGGGGTGCTCTGGGAATGAATCAGGCTTGTGTAGTGAATGAGATGGTTTTCTGCAGAAAACCTTGCCACGTTTTGTACAGCTACGTGTGTGACATTTTATGCAAAACTACCTAATGTGCACACAATTTGCTAAATACCAGAAACTTGATGTATTGACAATACACCCTGCTCCAAGCAATAGAACATAGCCCTGCACAAAACTTGGCAGCTATGAGGTCACATCAAGTAGGGGGATGGATGGGGGCAAATGGGGGGATTGCCGTTTGTATGGGATTGATAGTTTAGCTGGATGAATGTCTGGGTCAGTGGCTACTAGAAGATAGATGGGAAGCTGGGTGCTGTCAAGAAGTGGCTATAGAGATGGGTTAGTGCTGAGAGTGGATTGGTCCTGGGAGAAGGGTGCTGTTGGGATTCCCTCAGAGGCCTCTATTCACTCAGCTTCCCAAGAACCCATTTCAACTCCAGCCTTTGTCACTCGGGTATCTCTATTTGACATACAGCAGTGCTAGGCTCAGTTGATCAGACTCAAATGCGAGGGGAATAGATGCAGGGCTTTACACATCTCATTGCATTTACTATACATTGATTGCTTCACACATTTTTGGATTGGTTACTTTCCAGAAACCAGTCATTGTGCAGCACTGTCCATCATTCAACTTCCTCTTTATCTCCGTACATTGTCCTTTATTATCTAGTTCACTGTAAATAGTTCCCTGGGTGTTCTCCCTCCTATCTTAGTTGGCTCAGACATTCTCTCTTCTTAGTCTACTGACCTTTTTAGCACAAACATTCTGTTTTCAACCTGATTATTCATTTCCATCCCTTATTCTATCTTTCAAAAAAATGATGCCTCCCTCCATGTGTTTATTATTCATGTTGGGCCAGGCCTCGCTACAGGATTGAGTGGGTGCTGGAATGCCTGTAAGTGTTGGCGTAGGTGAGTGGATGCTGACTAAGAGTTGGTGGATGGGGTCCCAATCACCGAGGGGGCAGGGAACTGGATGGTGGCAGGGATCTCTGTGGGGGCTTGGCTTGGGGGCAGGGAGTGTCTCTGGGGTGGCTAGGCAGTAGGGGATCAGTTTGGGTGCTGGCTGGGAAACAGGGACTCTCTCTGGCGAACAGGAGTTGGGAGACTGGCCAGGGGGACAAGTCTGGCTGGGAGATCCTGGGGTAATGTTACATCCTTTTGTTACATTCCCAGAATGCACAAAGTTAAATCAGATACAAACAAATACCCCTACTCAAACATTGCAATGTAACACTACTTTATTTCTTAGATTCAGAACACACAAGAACCCCAAACATAAAGAGAGAAATCAGGCTGCTCCCTAAGGCAGTAAGGAAGAGCTCACCCCACCTTGCTGTAAGCTGGCTCTTTCCAGAATGACTTTGCTCACACGCTTTGCTACAGAGCCCTCTAGCCTGCAAGCAGGATCTGGAACACTCCCGCCCCCTTCCCTTCTGCTCGCTTTGGCCTCACTCTTAAAGCGATAGCTTGCATATCCAACACAGTCTTCAATACACCATACCCTTCACCTTCTTTCCCTGCAGCCTGCTGCTGCCACGCACTTTTGCTTCCACCTCCCCTTCCTTAGTCACTGCTGCTGTTGCTGGCTGCTTCCATGCTTAGATTCAGCAGGGGAAGCAGCCAGATGGGATGCTGTGGCCTCTAGAAGTTTCAGGCAGAACTGCAGCTTCTACCCAGATGCATGACATTCAGGTTGAGTTTCAGGAATACAGACAGGACTGCCATTTACATGAGTGTCAAGTGAGATGTATAATACTTAGCAGAAGCTGGAAGTTGAATAGTGAGGGAAAGAAGGGAAAGATGGCAGGGGATGTCACCTTGGAGCATTGGGTTCTGACCCTGCCTCTCTCGCAAAGTTCCTATATAATGATGGACAAGTAACACAAATTAAAATTTTCACATGAAACCACTGTTTCTCATTTGCTAGTTACCCAACTCCTGGGCCCCGATTTGTAGAAGTGCTGAGCATTCAGAACTGCAGCTGAAGCCAGGCAAGACGGTCCCGTGGTCAGAGTGCTGGCATGGGACTTGGGAGATACATGTTAAATTCCCTGCTTCTCCACAAACTTCCATTGTGACGTTGGCAAGTCAATCTCTCTGACTCAGTTATCCAGCTGTAGATGGAAGATTAGAGTACATCCCTATTTTACTGGGGAGTAGTGATGCTAAATACATTAAAGATTGCAAGGTGCTCAATTACCATGGTAATGGGGGCGGACATATAAGTATCTAAGGTAGACAGTCAATAAAATCTGTACTTTGAATATCTACCGGGCTACAAAAATACTTTAAGTATTCTGAAAAATCAGGCCGTCGGTATTTCAAATTGAGCATCCAAAATTAGCAGACCCTTTTTGTGCCTCAGATTCCCAGAGGTAAAATAGAGATAATGATATTACTTTGTGTTACTTTGTGTCACTTCTCAGGTGTGTTATGAAGATAATTCATTAATATTTGAGAAGCACTCAGGTAATATGTTTATGAGCATCGTAGAAAAAGCCACGAGGAAATACATTCTCTATTCACTGCATGGTTTGGACTTGCAGTAAATAAGGCATAGGGCCACTTACTGAATGATGAGACCAAATAAATAGCTACCCATTCAGTGAAAGGTGTTCATCCTGCAGACTAATGAAGCAGGGGTCCCATAGAGAAAACAGTATGTGATCATGTAAAGATTACATTCAAGACTGTATCACTACGCATATGTGCATAGGAGCCAAATTAGAGTTGCACAGGCAACCATAATTTTGACACTTTCCAGTGCTTGACTTTGCAACCTTAACATTGCATAAAAAAATGTTAAAACAATAACTGATATATGCTGGGGATGATCAATTCACCTTTTGGTTAATGTTATGGTATTTATGGGTTTTAGCTTCAGCTTTCCATGTTTGGTTAGGTAAGGCAGATAATGCTCTGCTGTAGATTTGGACAAAATGCACACCAAAGGCTATAAATTACAACCTTTAAAACACTGATAAATAAAGTGGTGGGGTAGCTCCCTTTGATGGACACCCAGCCACCCAGTTAGCTGTAAAATCCCCCGTGGTAGCTGTTCTCTGCTTGCTTTACCTGTAAAGGGTTAACAAGCCTACAGGTAAAAGAAAAGGAGTGGGCACCTGACCAAAAGAGCCAGAAGGCTAGAACTTTTAAAAATGGGAAAGAAACTTTCCCTTTGTCTGTTGTTCTCTGGGCTTCAGGGACATGGAGTAGCAATGCTATAAGCAGAAATGCTGTGTAAGGTTTGAACCAGGTAAGAAAAAGTATTTTCCATACCTAGAAGAAATAAATATGGATAGGGAATGTTTAGTTAGATGCTATCAGGTTTGTTTCTTATTTTGGCTTGTGTATCTCCTGTGCTAACCCCAGATGCTTTTGTTTGATTGTAACCTTTAAGCTGAACCCCCAAGAAAGCTATTTTGGGTGCTTAATTTTTGTAATTGTTTCTTTTAAGATCTAGCAAAAAGCCTAAGTTCCAGATGCATTTTTTCCCTTTGTTTTTATTAAAAATTTACCTTTTTTAAGAACAGGATTGGATTTTTGGCATCCTAAGAGGTTTGCGCATGCTGTTTGATTAGCTGGTAGAAAACAAAGGGAATTAGCTGTGGCTTTCTCAGCTCTTCCCTGGAGTGGGGTGGGGGTGAAAGGGCTTGATTGCACCCCACAGAGAGGAATTCCCAAGTGCTCCTTCCTGGGTTCAAAGGGGTTTTTTTGCATTTGAGTGGTGGCAGCATTTACCAAGCCAAGGTGAGAGAGAAGCTGTAAGTTTGGGAGTTTAATACTTGCCACTCCAGGCTTGTATTAATTTTTAAAATCCTTGTGGGCCCCCCACTTCCCGCACGTGAAGTAACAGAGTGGGGATTCCGCCTTGACAAACACCCATTACATTTAGTATCGACCCATATAAAACCAGAACATACACACAATATGCAGTTATTTTTTTCCAATTATTTCTTAGTATTTTCTATTAAAGCACAACAAAGAAAGCTGTCAGATCGGTCTTTCTGATAGAAGTACTCAAGAACATAGGTATAGCCCATTTCAACTCAAGCATCACACATACTGTTCACAGTATCATGCAGAGGAGCTGAATTTTTTGGCTCACAGCAGATATGATTATATCAGTCCTAAATGAAAAGGTAAAGTGAACACCAAGAATGCACCTGAATTCATGGTTGAATAATAAAGCAAAGTGCTTCAGTAAGGTGGTACAGAAAATGACCAATGCAAGTGAAAAATTCACAAGCTTGCTTCAAGGAAAGGTTTTACAATTTTTGTACTAAAGAACAGACTTGTACAATCAAAAGAGGGGACATAGAAACTATCCAGAAAACTTGATGACAATAGAGTGTGAGGAAAAGAGGCTATTCCTGTCATAGATTAAAAACTGGTTAAGAGAGAGGAACAATAATTAGGAATATATAGGCAATCTCAGGATAGAAAGAAGTTAACAGTAGTTGCCCCAAGTCTTGGTAATAGATTCATATTTCTTAACCTGAAAAAGGGAATGAATAGGAGGTAGCAAAGTTTGCTGATATTTGCATGATATACTTTTGGTTATGGAAGTCTAGGAAGGACCATGAGGGTTTTGTAAGGATTCATGCCCAACTGTAACGGGGTCAGGAGTCACCACCAAGGTGCCTCCTGCTGGTTGCTCTGGGAATTAGCTCAGTCCAGCTCTGGAGCACCCTCCACAGGTGGCGTCTTGCCTGTTTTCTGCTCTACTCCGCTGTTTTGGACCCACATTGCTCCCCCGCTCAGTGGTGTCCTCTTTAGGACACTGCCCTCTAGCAGTGCCCACTACTTCTTTCTCACCCCCCTTCCAGGGGTTACGGCAGTCCTTTGGCTTGCATCCGCCCCAGGGGCCAACCACAACCCAAAGTCTAGCCCTTCACTTCAGGAGTAAGTTGCAGTCTGTATTGGCTATGCTCCTCCATGGCCAGGTGCAGTGCAAGGGGGAGACCCAGGCCCACCTGCTACTCTGGGTCCCAACCCAGGAACCCTCTAGTAGCAGCCTCTCTGCCCTCCTTCTCTCCCCTTGTCTGCCTTTCATCCCTGGGCCTCTTCCCCTTGGCCCTTGCACCCTCTTGGCCCTTTCTGGTAGGAGCCTGCAGCCAAGCAGGTAACACCCTCCACTTCCCTGAGCCTGCCCAACATATCTCTCTCTCTCTCCCTCCCTCCCTCTCCCTCCCTGGGAGCCAGTCCTCCTCCCTTGCTTGTCAGGAAAAGACTCCCCTCTGCTCTGCTGGGCAGGCCCTTATATCTGGGCTGCCCCAGCAGCTGCCTCCTCTCTGGCTCCTAACAAGCCTTGCCCCTAATTAGCTGCAGGTTTCCACAGCCTCCCTGGCTGCTTCTGCCCCACCCCCTGCTGGAGTGGGCCACCTGCAGCACTACACTAACAAAATTTAGGGTTGTGAACAATCTACAAGCACCTTAAATGCCAGTGTGGATTAAGGCAACATGAAGCACAATGGACCTGATTTCCACTGATTTAAATGGAGTTTGGATGAGGCCCACTGAAAGGAACAACTTAACCTGCTCATACACAGGGCTGGTTTCTGAATTAGTTCTGACAAAAAAGACCTAGGCACCATTGTGGGCTAAACGATAAAGGGTACCTGTTTAATGCAGAATGGCAGCAAAAAGAGTATTATTACAAAGAAAATAAAGAATTCAAAAATATTGTCAGGCTGTTTAATGGATTAAAATATATGCATCTTCAGTCAGCTCACTGCACATAAGGAAATTATAAAAGCTATTGAGAAGGACAGCAAGACTGAAGGGATGGAAATACTTTCTTACGAGGTACCATTTAAAAGAGTTTTCAGTGGGACTCTTCCCAGGTTCAGAGTTCTGCACTAGAACTGATTTCAAGATCAGTGCCTCGGATTATTTTGGAAGGAAGAATAAGGAGACAATAGGCATAACGAATATCTGAAATGATTAATGATACAGAGGGGGCAGTCTGGTTCATTTTTATCACTGTTACAAGAATAAGAGAACATAATTAAAAGCAAACAAACTTTAAATTGATAAAAGGAAACATGGTTATACAGCTTATAATCAGAGAGTGGAATTCACTACCACAGGGTACTGAGACAAATAGTTTATAAACTTTAATTTAAAAGAATTAAAGATTTCAAAAGCAGATGTTGCTCTTATTCAGACACTGTGTATACATGGCATCATGGCATACATTTATCACCAGATAAGGCAAGGAAGATTTTGGTCCATAGCATAGCATTGCACAAGTTAGATGCACTATTGTGGTTTTCCACTTTCGCTGGACACACACATCAGTGGCTGCTTTTGGAGACTAAATGGAACATTGGTCTTTTTCAGTAAGGCAGTTCTATTTTTCTTATAATAAAATAACCTAATTTATCATGAATAATCTGACATCTTCTTGAGGAGAAAAGGGGAAAAAAAGTAGGAGGAAATTAAAAAAAAAACTATCCCTGGAGCATAAGATAAAAAATTTGTTGAGAGTCAAAACTGCAGAAAAAAAGGAATCAGAACAAGACATGTATGTGATAAAAACAATACTTTACAAAGAGGCAAGTAGAAATTTATTTTGTCCTTCTCATATGGGTCTCAAGGAACATAAGTAAAGTTTAGAATAAATGTAATTAGAGATTGGGTTGGAATAGTGGTTAACTAAACATTTAGGGAGATCTCTTAGGCAGATTAAAGGCAATAGGTGTTCTGCCATTGACTTCAATAGGACCAGGATTTCACCCTTCCTAATTTTCATTGAGCCCACAATTCTCTGATATTGTCTCATAAAATGACAGATATAATAACTAATAAGAAATTGTATTTCTAAATGCTCATAGCTGTGGTGTATTGAAGATTGTGTTGGAATTGCAAGCTGTCACTTTAAGAGTCGGGGGGAGGGAGGGGGGTTCTTGGTCCTGCTTTCAGGCTGGGAGATTCTGTAGTGAAGTATGTGATCAGGGCCTAGCAGCATTCAGTCTGGAAAAAGACAGCCTAGAACAAGGTGGGGTGAGTTGTGCATCTCTGCTTTATGGAGCAGCCTGCTTTCTCTCTCTCTGATTTTGGTTACTTAGTGTTTATTCATTATTCTAAAAATAAAAGTAGTGTTGTGTTGCAACCTTCCAGAAAGAATATTTAAAGTTTATCTATTTTCTCTTTGTATGCTGTGAACAGAACAATACCCATAAAAGGTACATCAGCATTATTGTGACCAAGCTTTGAAACTATATGTTTTCTGAAGACCAAAAGGTACTAAAAGTAGAAGTTTAGCAAACATCTCAACTCATCTTGGAATGGGAGTTTTACACATCTACATGGTAGAGTTGTATGGATTTAAATAGTAATTTTCAAAATTTCCTCAGTGTTTAAAGGATCTTCATGCACCTATATCCCTATTTATGCACATTGGCCCTGATTCAGTGAAGTACTCAAGCACATCCCTAATTTAGGCATGTGTCCTATTGACTTCAATGGAACTATTTGCATACTTAAAGTAAGGCATGTTATATATCTTGCAATATCATAGACCACAAATTTCTCCTCCCATTGCAGTCAATGTTAAAACTTCTATTGACTTTAATGGTGTAAGATCAAGTCCTTATAGGGTGAAATTCACTTTATGCAGAGGCCCAGCACAAAACCGATATACCACTTAATTCCTTTTAATTTCAGCACTCAAAAGAATTTTAAAAATTACAGTAAATTTAAAAAAAAAAAATCCCCTTTGTGCCTTAAAAGAGAAGCCTAATGTACAGATGTCAATCACTTTGATAGCATTTCTAAGAAAATTCTATTATCCTTTACAAACACTCCAGTTAGAGTTTCATACTATTTCTGTTGTTTCCAATTCAGCCATTTGTTTATGTATCTGCACTATTTTCTAGTGTCTCTACCCTACATTTTAATTGAGAAATTCTAGTAGATTCAGAGTCAAATTATAATAAATGGTGCAGAACTTAAAATCTAAACACTGGCTAGCTGCAAAGATTGCCTTATGAGCATGGGCAAAACAAATGGCCTTCAATGTTGCAGCTGCTAAGGGAAATCACAAAAGGGTCTGAGACATGAGAATTCCTCCCACCATGGGCCTAATCCAAAACCTGTTGGAGTCAATGGAAGACTTCAACAAGGTTTGGATCAAGACCCATTTATTTATAGTCCTTGGGTAATATTACGGGATACATATTCACCTATTAAAGACCAATCCTTTGGGGGTGGGGGGACGTTATGAGCTGGATCTATACACTGTTGTAGTCTAATGAAAGACTCTAAGAGTCTTTGCTTCAAAACCTACAAGGCCAGGAGAAATATGCTATATGGCCACTTAAATACAGAGAATAAATATTCTATTATGATTATGGTTACAAAAGTGTCAGCCCTAAAATGGGTTTTGCCATGATTGAATAAATAAAAAAAAAATTATTCTATTGTAACACACCTTGTATGGCACACACACAAAAAGAATAAAGCATCAATCACAGCTCCTGATATTAGGGAAGGTATTAAATAAAGAGGGGGAAAAATACATGGCAAAATATTGGACTAAATGTAAGTCAAGATAAAAGAGAATTGATTCATGAATAATAAATGTAGATTTCATTATATATCAAGAAGAACAAATCATAGCAGATTCTAGTTGAGTAAAATGATTAATAACACAAGTTCAAATCACAGATACTGTAACTGAATATGAATAGGTCAAAATGTCTGGAGATGAGATGTTACAAAGATATAAATGTGTGTCCTTGTGGCTAAGATAAAGTAAAGTAGTGACAAGATATAGTAAGAGCATCTTATCACTTATTCATTGTTATTGTCCTCAGTCACTTATGATTATCAGGGGAGGATATATAGAAGGTGACAAGGCGTAAAGGTGGTCAAACGAGAATTACCAGGCAGCACTGTAAAAAAAATATATCCATCTTGTATTCACTCTTGTGATCTCCTAATCCCATAGCTGCACTCCATGACAAAGTCATGGAATATACTTCCGCACAAAATGGAGATGATTGAAATAATGAATGGTTCCTGATTTTCAGAATAAACTGTTAAACTTATTCGGTATTCCTCAGCTGCATATCTATGCATTATGAAATACAGGCAGACAATTCTGTCTTAGTGTCATATCATTTCCAGCACACAAGTGAAAGGAAAACAAAATACATCTATGAAGCAAACCTGGGAGTTACTAGTCTGAGGCAGCAGACTAATTCTAGGTTCAGCAACCTACTAATTTCATAAATACAGTAACACATTTCATTAACAGGTCATTAGGAACACTGGAAAAGAATGTAAAAACCCACCGTTTTGAGGGCATTGAGAGTCCAAATAGAAAATTATGTCAAACCTTAACAAGCTTCCAGATCACAAGTCAAAATATAGTCAGATTAAAGGATGGAGTCTGCACACTTTACTTATATGGGGTGGTACTGTCTCAAATGAGTAGTCTAATTAAGGTCAATTAAATTTGTCACATAAGTACTACTCAGCATGAAAAATGTACAAAACTTGGCCCTCAATGAAGCAAAATTCCTCACAAATATCCCATCTTAACTCTGCATATACGTTATGGTGTCTCTTTAGTGGTATCTGGGTAAAGACAGGAGATTTAAAAGATTATGTTAGCAGGAAAGTGAACTTCTGTTTTATGTAGTGGATCTGAGTGTGGCAAGAATCTTCAGCATGAAAGAGCCCTCCAGATTTGTTAGTCTCTAAAGTGCCACAAGTACTCCTTTTCTTTTTGCGGATACAGACTAACATGGCTGCTACTCTGAAACCTAGCTACTGTAACTATCTTGATCCATAGGTTAAGAATAACCTTCAAGCCTGCTTTGTAATGTTGACTATCTGGAGTAATAGAAAATGTTATTCATAGAATATCAGGGTTGGAAGGGACCCCAGAAGGTCATCTAGTCCAACCCCCTCCCCAAAAAAATAATTCTATAAAAGTGCTACCTCTCCTTTGAATCATAGAATATCAAGGTTGGAAGGGGCCTCAGGAGATCATCTAGTCCAACCCCCTGCTCAAAGCAGGACCAATCCCCAATTTTTGCCCCAGATCCCTAAATGGCCCCCTCAAGGATTGAACTCGCAACCCTGGGTTTAGCAGGCCAATGCTCAAACCACTGAGCTATCCCTCCTCCCTCAAAGTACTGACAGAACTTATTGACAGAAGCAGTAGCAAACTGAGGATAGTGCTAAAATTCTTATGCTAAAATTGCAAGAGTGAGCTGGGGCAAAGCTAAGAATGGATTTTGGCACAGGTAGTGTAGAGTCAGGGAAAATACCCAGCAGTGCACCTGCAGAAATAAACGTTTTCATACTAATAGGAGAGAATAGGGACCTGGCCCATGCCCATTGAAATCAATGCAAGTGCTTCAATTGTTTCCAATAAGCATGGGATCAGGCTCTAAATGATGTGCAAGGGCCATAAAAATTAGGTATGAGCTGATGTTTGGATATCATGGATTCCAGTAAAGTTTTCTTTGCTTTTTAACCGGTATTATTGGCCATATGACATGCAAACAGCTTGTATATATTTCATATTTGATGTACTCAAACTATAAGCAGGTGAAACAGACAAAAAATAAAAGCAGGCAAAATGCAAAACGGTACGATTTCCTGAAATGTTATCTGAAATTAAATTCTACCCCGTGGTTCCCTCTCATCTAATGATGCTGTACTATGGGCCTGAGCCCATAGTTCTTACTCAAGCAAAGCCTCCATAGATTCAATGGAAGTTTCTCTTGAGTAAGTGCAGGAGAGGGTTCCTAAATTTAATATCCAAAACAGCAACACTAAGCAAAATCCTAGAGCTGAATCTCCAATCTAGATATGAGTTTGCCAGTATGAGCACTGTGTTTGAACATCCTGACATTTGGGAAAATCCAGATGCTGATCCAAACTATAAAATTATGCAAAAAGAAAAGGAGGACTTGTGGCACCTTAGAGACTAACCAATTTATTTGAGCATGAGCTTTCGTGAGCTACAGCTCACTTCATCGGATTGTAGCTCACGAAAGCTCATGCTCAAATAAATTGGTTAGTCTCTAAGGTGCCACAAGTACTCCTTTTCTTTTTGCGAATACAGACTAACACGGCTGCTACTCTGAAACCTATAAAATTATGGAGTGTCTCGAGCCAGGGTTATGGTTCTGCCTTCTTGTCTCTGCCTCCTTCCATTATTCCCAACAACTCTTTAACTGAAGGGTCTCTCAGAATCAAGAGTTATCACTAAAACCAAGCACAGAAATTCCCTTTCCATCATATTGCCAGCTTCTGAATGGTGGGCACTTAAGTAAATGTCACTTTGTGTGAAACTAGAGCTGATCAGAAAATTAAAATTAAAAAAAAATCACACTAATATTTCACAGTTTTGATTTCTGGTATTGGTCATATTTTTGGCAACCTTTTCTGAGCAGTTTTAATGAGAACAGAACACCTCTGAAAACCATTATTTCAATTATTGGTTTTAGGGAGGCTTTAGCTTGTCTCGGTTATAACTGGCCATTGAGCATTTAAGATACCGTCCTTGCAACACATATCCAGAGGGCATATTCAATTAAGCTGGAAATATTTACCAGAAAACAGCAAGTGGGGCTCAGTTTTAGTGCTGTAAATTGGTTATGAATCTTGACAGCTAAGATCTCCTCTTGAAGATAATGATGGATAGACTGAAAAGCTGTAGCATACTATTAAGAAGTTATGGACAATGTCCCTTAAGAGTGTCACTGGCCATTGAAATTAATCTTATGGTAAAAGATCAAATCCCTATCCATTTCCAACTTGGAGATGACTGAATAAATGTTTGAACAGGACATTTATTTCTCATAATTTTTTGTCAATCCCTCACCTCCCTATTATATTAAATGTGTTTTAGATGAGGGAATTATGCTCATGATTATAGATCATCTAGACAGGGGGATGATAGAATAGGCTAACCTAACAATATTAGAGTTTTAGATATTCATGCCCAATATCATAAGCAGCAAATGACCAACCCCATGAAAGCTCTAGATTTATGCTCTTTCTATTAAGAAGACAAGCTTGACTCCTTGCAACTCCATGTCAGTTTTCCCATGACATTCACCATCAACCAACCTGGGCACATCAAGTGTTGTGCTTATTCTGAAAGACTTTAACGGGGCCTGATTTTCAGAGGGTGGTCCTCAACACTTTTTGAAAATCTTGTCCGTTAGTGTTTCATAAGAGACTTTGGGTATCTAACTTGAAGCACATTAAAGAAGCTTGATTTTCAGAAAATGCTGAGACCCTGTCCTGTCTTCTGAAAATCAGGTCACTTTAAGGGCACCCAAAACTTGAGGCCCGCAAGATAACTAGTCACTTTCCAAAATGTAGACCACTTTCTTTTTGTACAAATCTATGGACAACGGACACTTGATTGTTCAGTCTGCTGCATGCTACATTGTAATCATCAGGTGACTTTATAATAGGCATTTGCCCAATGATATTTACCAAAACTATCTAAAGAAGAGAATGTCCTGTCAAATTGCTATACACAACATAAAGTGATTTATATGTTGTATTAGTTAGTGTTGGTGGTCTACACAAGAAGGATGACTTAGTCTTCAATTTTTGATCTCCTAAATGTTTTAGTGGCATGAATTTTGACATACTTTATTTGAAGACAGATTGTCATTTGTCATTTAGAAGTTATGATATGTTGTTTTTGTCATAGACTTAATAGGGTGTAAAATGGTGACAACTAAAAGTGTCATATCATGAAAAGGAAAATGTGCATGGCCCTCCGCAAGGTCGGAATCTAAAATGTGGGATTTGGGGATCACTCAAGAAAGAAGAATTTGTATTTTGATTAAATTTGTGCTAATTTTAGCTTTCATTATTCTAATCTATTCTCTTTAGGTCCATATATCCTGCTTATCACTATAATCTCTGTATATCCAGTTCCACAAACAAACGTGGTCCCACTGAAGACACTGGTAAAACTTCCACAGAGTTCAATAGTAACAGTGATGGCTTAACTCTGAGTGATTTTGAAAATCCCACTCAAACATGTTGAGTGGCTTGTCCACACATCTGTGGCAGAACCAGGAAGAGAACCCATATTGCCAGTCTCCTTTATCTATTATTATTAATATTAGAAAGTATGTCATCCCAATAAGACAAAGAACACTCATTGAAGTCATGCCATGGCATCATTTAACCACACAGAGTTAAACAGCTGGTAATGTCAGTGGGTCAAGTTTCACAACCATCCCACTAATACCAATATTTGAAAATATGCTTCTCTTCAAAAGGCAGAAGACTGCAGCTGAGATACTTTCAAGTGAACATTTCCATGACATGTATTTTACTGAATCACTGGGGACTGGCACACCCAGTCACCAACTGTTCTCTCTAGCATAACTACTATGCTGTTTTTGCACATACAGCAAGCAAATACACTGCTTATCTGCCAATCAGCAAGGATTTTTGGCACACTGGGAGATGTGCTGGCTGCTGATCAGTGCAGGCTGGGTCCTCAACATATGTAGCAGCTTATGTTGTGAAAATGAGTTTGCAACGGTTGAATTTTGAACACCACTTTTGTGACTTAACCCTTCCCCCCCAAAAAAAAACCAAAAAACAAAAACTAGTTGTCCCAAAAATCCATCAATGTCATGTTCTTAAGCTGACTCTGGCACATAGACCATTTTCCGTAGACTGAGGTTAGGGTCTTGAATCAAAGCCTTGGGGAAAAAAAGAAACAAGTCTTTTGGGCACACACACACACACACACACACTTAAAATAAAGTTGTACTATAGACACAACTTCATACATACCGTGCCCTAGAATCCATCTTATCCAAAGCCCCTTATTACCCTAATTTAGGTTTTGTCCCCAGACAAGCATCACTTACATGGAATTTCTCCCCTCCTCTATGAATATGAATAAACTACTAAGCCCCATTCCACTGGTGGCTGTCTGAGCCTAATTAACTCTGTAATGCCAAGAGGTAACCGGTTATATCTTAACTACAGTTGTAGTGACAGAGGTAAACTAGGCCATCTCAAGAGCAGTTGCTTCCAATTATTTTGTTTTTCACATGGCCGGGGCTTTATCCTATTTCCTGATGCATTTTTCAAAGCAAGATGTCTTTTTTTTTCTTACTAGACTTCTCACATCTGTGGCAGAACACCCAAACTTAGCCCTGAGGTGTCTAATGGAAACAGACATTTCCCACATTCCAGGGTTAATTTAACAGAAATTGAAACATCACACTGCTATTGCCTTATTTCCTTACACTGTATTTTTCATGGATTTTATGCTGTTTCTAGAGGATCATTGCAGTAATGGAAAAATGTGGAAAAGACTTAAGCTCCTTAAAACCAACCCTTTTGCAAATGTAGCATATACCTCTCTGGACCAAGAGTGACTCAGATATTAAACTGATGTTTACTGCACTTAGTCCAAAGAAATCTAAATGTCAGCACCAGATATATCCCTTCTTCTGTAGGAACCAACTGTAATTATCACAGGGAAAAATGAGCAGCCTCTCATATCTTTTAATTTCATAAAGTTTTAGCAGCACTATAAGCATTAATAAATAGGGGATTTCTTAACACATATACTTGAAGTTTCAATTATCCCTTTATCACTTTACAGAGAACTGTATGGTGGCAAGCACTGTTTTCTTGTGCTAACTGAAATTATTTGGTGCCAAATCTGCTATTTTATTTTTAAAACAGCCATGGGATCTATGAATAATAAAGACATTCGGGAGTTAAAAACACATTCTTTTTGAAGCACCCTGCCATGGAAGTGTTGAATATTTTCCATTGTGTTGTCCTTAAACTATCATAGAGCATGTATCAGAGCATTGTGTTTCTGAATTCTATCGATAGAAATGAAATACTGATATGAAGAGTAAGGACTCATTTCGATGCACTGACAATGACTAAAACAGGTTCCACATTCCACATTCAAAGATGACAACTAGACTAATGTGGAAATTTAAAGATAAAACACCCCACTGTGGGCAAGCATCAATTTAACTTATTTCTAGTGGTGCAATTTCTTTGTTCTATAGGTATAGTCATCCAGACTGTTATAGTATTTCTCCTTGTGCATACTGTACAGTAATCTATTAAATGGCAAAATGAGAATGGGAACAGCTGCCTCTTGGTACCTACTTTTGTATTGTAAAGTTCCCAATATATGGACACAAACATTTTTTCGATTTAACATTTAAGGGACCAAACCTGACTTTTCCCACCATTTTGTCATTTCAATCCCATTGACATTAAGATGGATACAAATAGGAGTCATGTGGCTTTCCATCCCAGTCATGACAAGCAGTAGAATCTAGCAGGGTTAGAGCAAAGGTCAGCATCAGGAGTGCGAAGGTCAAATCCAGGCTCTGCCACTGAGTTACCTTGGGTAAATAACTTCACTTCTCTTCTTCAATTTCCCCATCTCTAAAAAGTTGGTAACACTTAGTAACTTACCTTCCAGGAATTCTGTAAATTTTCATTAGTGGTGTTTGTAAAGAGCTATGAAAATGTCTAGTGTCATGCAAATGTTAAGTGCTATTAAATCCCTGGATATTTTGAAATTTTGCAGAGGAGACAAAAAAAGTATAGCAGTAGGAACATATCAGCACATTTGTGGAAAACCTGAAAACTGGGGACAGATAGGTATTGTATTATTCACAACAACCATGGAAAAATTGGAAACCAGCTCACGAAGAATTATCCAGCAGAACTGGGGAAAGTACAAAAGAGTTGCCTAAAAAATATCAAGTAAAGGATTTCTGCGAGGTGGGCTCACAGAGCCATTTTGTGAAGAAGTCAGAGGAGAGACTGCACTTGGGGAAAAAAAGAAAACATACGGGGCAGTGAATAGACAAGTTGGCCACCCCTGATATTGGAAGAGGAAATGCATAGGAGGTGTGACAAAGTTCCTCCTCTACCTTGGTGGGTCTTGCGCTTATTGGCGGATTTGCTCGCCTTGGAGCTTCACGGCAGCCCTCAGTTTGGCCGTTTTGGTGAACCTACAGTCCAGGTCAACTCCTCCTGTGTCTGACCAGGAGCTGGGAGGTTTGGGGGGAACCCGTGCCTGCCCTCTACTCCGGGTTCCAGCCCAGGGCCCTGTGGAATGCAGCTGTCTAGAGTGCCTTCTGGAACAGCTGTGCGACAGCTACAACTCCCTGGGCTACTTCCCCATGGCCTCCTCCCAACACCTTCTTTATCCTCACTATAGGACCTTCCTCCTGGTGTCTGATAATGCTTGTATTCCTCAGTCCTCCAACAGTCCGCGTTCTCACTCTCAGCTCCTAGCGCCTCTTGCTCCCAGCTCCTTACACGCACACCACAAACTGAAGTGAGCTCCTTTGAAACCCAAGTGCCCTGATTAGCCTGCCTTAATTGATTCTAGCAACTTCTTGATTAGAACACCTGCAGCCAATCAGCCTGTCTGTCTTAATTGTCTCCAGAAGGTTCCTGATTGTTCTGGAACCTTCCCTGTTACCTTACCCAGGGAAAAGGGACCTACTTAACCTGGGGCTAATATGTCTGCCTTCTTTCACTCTCCTGTAGCCATCTGGCCTGACCCTGTCACATTATGCGCAAATAAATTTGTTAGTCTATAAGGTGAAAAAAAAAAAAAAAAACCTTCCCTGTTACCTTACCCAGGGAAAAGGGACCTACTTAACCTGGGGCTAATATATCTGCCTTCTGTTACTCTCCTGTAGCCATCTGGCCTGACCCTGTCACAGAGATTAATGCCATAAAACATGTGAGACAGGTTAGCAGACGGAAAGATTACTTTCCAAAACAAAGCCAGCAGATAACATAACTTGGGTCCTATTGTGAGAGGAAGGTTCCAGAGGAAGGGGCATGTGGCTTGGTTAAATGGTGGTGTTATCAATGCTCAGGTAAGCTTTAAAAAAAACACTGGAACTTTTGGGTGCAAATCTGAATTGAACCCAAAGCCAGAAGCCATTGACATTCATCAGTCACTATAGCTAATTTAAAGGAGTACTTGTGGCACCTTAGAGACTAACCAATTTATTTGAGCATGAGCTTTCGTGAGCTGTAGCTCACGAAAGCTCATGCTCAAATAAATTGGTTAGTCTCTAAGGTGCCACAAGTACTCCTTTTCTTTTTGCGAATACAGAGTAACACGGCTGTTACTCTGAAACCTATAGCTAATTTGCATTCTACTTAGTAAAGAGGAATTAGGAGACATTACAGATGTCAAAGGTAAGATGAAACTTACACAGGCTGTACTAACTAATTAACACAAACATTGCAACAGAGAGTTCAACTAAGGAAGCAAATTAATTCTCAGAATATGAGAGTCTGAGAGTTTCAACTGGCAAGGAACTTCCAGACCCAGGGGAATGTGTGGAGAAGTGTGTAACTAGTAGACAAAAAGTTAAAGTGGACTCAGCTTTCAAAGAGAATGATGCAGAATTCCTACTACTCTTGACTAGAGGAAAAATCCTGGTGGTTGAAGTAATTACTACTCAGGAGAGGATTTTTTAAAAGATCAAAGTCAGGATTAAAGGGCAGGAAATGCACATTGTGGCAGACCTGATCTCACAATACTCAACACAATACTAGGAGATGGTAGCTGACATAAATATAAATAAGAAATAGCAAATGGTGTTGTAGGGAGAGTGGAATAGAGGGGTTTTTTCCTGCTTCGTTGTTTATTGTTTTGCTTTGCAGAAGTGGGTAAGGTTCTGCTGGACTAACACATTGCATTTTTAATGGCTGTGAAGGACACCTACAGCATAGGATAGGCACTTTTTGTTTTGTATGTATTTTAAACAGCATATGGCTGTTTGCATTCTAACACCTCTAGGGACCGCTTCCAAACTGGCTAAACTTAATAGCACTTTTGGGTGCGCAAGGAAGAAACAGCAATAATAATTTTGAACCACCCTGTAACAGGGTGGTTGGGGGGCAGAAGCCAGCCAGCCCTTTTTAAAGGCAGAACCTTTTTAAAATAGGTGTTTTGGCCCAGGAAATTGGATTATTAGACCCAGCTGGGAAGAGCTCAAGTGATTCTCTTAAAAGCTGAGGGATCGCAGTTGAAGAGGAGAGCTGCAGGAAGTGAGAAGGCTCCTATGGCAGACCCTGGTGGGGAGCCTGTTTTGGTCAGCAGAATGGCTTTGTTTTGTGAGTTGTGTGTGTTGAGTAATAAACTGAGCTCTGAGGAAAAGGCCCTGATCCAGTGATGAGCTGCCAAAATCTTAACAACCGGTTCCCTATAAAAAGTTCTGATTTAAGGGATGTGCCCCAGTATATATTTTTTGTACCAACAGGGTTACCATATGTCCGTATTTTCCAGGGAGGAATTTTTAAGAACGGCGATTTAAGAACCAAAAAGCCTGAGCTGTCCGGGAAAATACGGGTGTGTGTTAACCCTGCCTAATGTTCTTTTTTAAAAAGATGGGCCTGAACTAGAAGTGAGCTCCGTTTCACATGTGTGGGTCCCCGCCACTCCCTGGGGCTGTGCTAGGGGACCAGATGTCCCGATTTTATAGGGACAGTCCCGATTTTGGGGTCTTTTTCTTATATAGGCTCCTATTACCCCCCACCCCCGTCCTGATTTTTCACACTTGCTGTCTGGTCACCCTAGGGTGTGCACATGTGTGGGTCCCAGCTGCTCCCCTGCCCCCCTCATTGAAGCAGGTGTGCAGGGTTACTGCCCTGGGAACTGCAGGGCACCAGTGGACGTGGGGCCAGCTGCAGACAGGGGCATGGGGCAGGGCTAGCTGGAGGCAGGGGGTACAGGGTTGGCTGCGGGCAGGGCAGGAGGGTGCGGGGTTGGCTGGAGTCAGGAGGGTGTGGGGCTGGCCACTGGCAGAGGGTGCGGGGGTGGCTGGAGGCAGGGCAGGAGGTGCAGCAGGGGCTGGCTGCAGGCAGGGGGTGCAGGGGTGGCTGGCGGCAGGGCTGGCTGCAGGCAGAGGGTGCGGGGGTGGCTGGAGGCAGGGCAGGGGGTGCGGCAGGGGTTGGCTGTGGGCAGGGTGGTGGGTACTCACAGGGAAAGCAGCAGGACACAGCCCAGGCCCAGCAGAGCAGCCGGGGACCCACCAGGCAGCATCGGGAGCCCCAGGGCCGGGGAGCAGCAGCAGCAACAGGGCTCGTGCCCAGGGCCAGGCGGCAGCCCACGTGGCTCCCGCAGCGCAGCGCCCCCGGCGGCCGGAGGAGGAATTACATCGCTTCCCGGCCGGAGCCCATCAAAGCCTCAGCGCCCCCTGCAGGGAAGCGGGTTAACACCCGGTTCTCAAACTGCTTTGAAATTTAACAACCGGTTCGCGCGAACCAGTGCAAACCGGCTCCAGCTCACCACTGCCCTGATCCAAACTCAGTGTGGTGTCGAGGCTGGGAGATAGGCCAGCAGTCTAACACACATGCATGCGCACAATTATACCTACACAATGTTGGGTTGTTCAAATCCAGAGGTATGGCCCCATTTCAGAGAAAGTTCATGAAATTCTGACCTAGATTTGGATTCTAAAGACCCCTAATGTTCAGGGAGAAGGGCTGGATACAAGATTTTGTTTGGGGACCATTTCCACTTCCAATGTACAACAAAGAGCACATTAATGTAAGCCAATGGGAAGTGTGCACTGATATTTCTTGAGGTTCTTTACAATCAATTGAGCAAAGAAAAAGTTCTCACCCTGAGTCCTAGGAAAACTGCCTCAAAAGGTAGATATAATGTGTGTGTATATGACAATTATTCTTATTTTTGGAGTGTCTCATTCAAAGATTTGATGGTACTCTTGGCACCAAGGGAGAGCATAAAGTGATGGCTCAAAAGCTTTACCTACATCCATTGTTTAACAGAACAGCAGCTTGATAGCAAGCTCTTTTTCTAAAAGAAGGCAATTTTCTCCATGCAGATCAAGAAGAATGGACACCAATGGGGAAGGCACCAACACTTGATAAAACTGCCCAGTGAGAAAGCAACTGCAAAGTCAAAAGTTTAGCAACAACAAAATAAACATTTAAATGCTGTACCAGAAATTGTCAGTTCTCTCTCCGTTTCAACCCGGGGCTGCTTTGACAGGCACAAGTGTATGTTTTAGTGCTCTGCAGGATGAAACACATATGCACAGTCATGCTCTATAACAGCCCTTTGAAACCAGATCAGACAATAAGAAAACTCTTACACTAAGGTTTGGTCTATGCTACAGAGTTAAGCTGCCTTATGTCAACCTGTCGATCTAACTATGTCAGTGTACATATTACAGACTTGCTCCTGCCAGTGTAAGTACCCTACTACAACAACATAACTCCACCTCCACAAGAGGCACAGAGCTTATGTCGGTGTAGTTACAGTGATGTCTGTCTAGACTCTGCATCCCTTACATCGTCTGTTGGCTGTCTTGTCAATTTCATAGCTCCACTGGAAAGCTGGCTTCTGGCTCCCCCGCCAGGCAGCTGCGGGGTCTCCACTCCAACCCAGGCTGCCACCCAAGCTCCCGGCTTGGGCTGCCGCCCAGGCTCCCAACTGCAGCCAACCAGTGGACTGGGAGCTAAGAGTTCTATACTCCTACCTCCACCAAACACTTCTCTGTGACCTTGGGCAAGTCATTTAATCCCTTTGCACATTGGTTTCCCCCTTTGTAAAACAACAATGATAATACTTAGCAACCTGAGGCTTGATTCATTAATACTTGTAAAGCTTCAAGAACCTTGGAATGTATACTGTAATCTTAACATATGATTTTCTGGTCTTGTACCACTGACTTGCTGAAAAAGCTTGAAAAAACTGTGTAGAAATAGACTACAGATGCCAATAACTCACTTTGAAGTTCTGACTTTAAAAAATGAAGGCTTAGCCAAACTGTTGTGAAGCCAGAAAATTAGGCTTAAAAGGAAAACTAATTGCCCTTAAAGTTAAGTATTTTTAAAATGTAATTATATGACAGTTGCACTCCGATACTGAATATTGCATTAGAATATTTTAAAGTATCTGTCACAGTTTAAAACAGCATGTGTAACCTCAGCACTTTAAATGAAACATACATAAGACCTCAGTTACCACAAGTTATCACACACAGTCTTCTTGAACAGGGCAAGTTCAACTAACCAAACTGTTCCATTAGTAGTAACTAAGTGACACATCTGTCCTCCACACACTGCACCTATACCGGGGCACACTCACTGCTCGTGAGCGCCCCCTTGGCTGGGCACGTGTGCCTGCACTCTCTCTGTTTGTGGTGAGTCTTTGGTGACTCAGCCCTCCGGGTGAATCAGACATAGTCTGTCTCTGAGATAAAAGCAAAGCAAAACCCCTTCTGGAGTACAAGTCCAACAGGAAACTCTCCCAGTGCCCTCTGCAATGTTTCCCTCAAGTTGTCCCTGCGCCAGGATAGAGCAATGCCTCAGAGCTCCCTCCCTGGCGACAGGGTCTTCACCCTCTTAGGGCCATTCCGGCTGCAGCTCTCCAGCTGGGCCACTGCAGTTCAGTTCCCCCTCTGGGGTGCCTCAACATCCAGACTATTTTTCTCAGCGGCTAATGTGGGGAAGGGGAGACCCAGGTGTGCCCACTACTGCAGGTCCCAGCCTACGGACTCTGTCGATAGCAGCCATATGCTGTGTCCATTTAGCTAAGTCACGCTACTAATCTAATTCCCTGGGCCACTTCCTCACAGCACCTTCACCCTTACCTCAGAACTTTATCCTGATGGAGTCCCAACAACCAGCTCATGGCTCCTTCTTGCTCTCCCTAGCTTTTGGCAGCGCAGCACTGGACTGCCCTGTCCAAGGTCCTGCAGCTCCGCCAGCCAGCCAGCCTCCATACCTCCAGCAAGGAACTGAACTTACTCTGGCCCTGCAGCTCTTCCTGTACTAACCTGCTGGGCCCTGATTGGCTGTATACCACACAGCTGTGCTAGACAGCTTGGAGGACCCTCTCCACTGCCCTTTTAAGGGGCAGGGTGTGGCAGGGCCATGAGGCTTCCAGCAGGGGACCTCAAAGGGCCTGTTATACCCCGTCACAGCACCGTACTGAACAGTAGAGCAGGAGAGAAATATACATAAGACACAGAAGTCAAGACTCATTATATCACTGACTTCATCCACCTGTCAAGGGAGCATATAATCGCCAACATAGTTCTCAACCTGCCATGGCCCAACAGGGGACTGAGGCTCAGATTCTCAGCTGATGTAAATCGGCTTAGCTCCCTGGAGCTCCAGGAGCTACATCAGTTCACACCAGCTGAGAATCTGACTTTATCAGATATTGATTGTCGATATTTTTGGGAAGGAGCAACAGGGAGTTAATCTTTTTTTTGTAAAGATGTTATCTTGCTGTCTTTTAAGATTGGCCATAAAGAACTCGATCCTGCAAATATTTACACATTGGAATAACGTGAATCACAGGAGTGTTATTATTATTATATTTCTTATGACAGTGTTTAGGCACCATCTGAGAATGGGGCCCATGCTAGGCATTGTAAAAACAAGGCAGTTTCTGTGTCAAAGGGTTTACATGTAAAAAGACAAAATACAAAGAGTAAGGAAAGTGACATAACACATGAATGGCATGCTGGTTTGCAAACATCATGTTAGTTCCATTTTTTATTATTTAAATCCTTTGCCTGGCATGTTGCCAGAAAAGGTTTTGCTAGATGCAAAGACAAATAGGAATATTCATACGGAGTTCAATAATTTGGTAAATAACTCCTGTACATAAATGTTTGCAGACTCAGGCCCTAATTCTTGAAGGAAGATGTAGAATTTGGAATAAACCAGAGAGTCTGTGTTGGTATTGCAATTTCATCTTTGTTTCAAGTGCTGTATGAATACCTTTGATTTTGGGCTTAGGTGTTTGTAACTTTCTCACTTTTTTCTCTTTTTTCCCTTCCTTATTCATGCCATCGAGGGTCCTGAGCCAGCAAAGCATTTAGGCACATGAGTAGTCCCACTGATTAAGCTTACTTGTCCAATATAAATGAATACCTGTATGTGGAAAGAATTAAAACATTTTTGAATAATGCATATTAAAGAAAGAATGTCAGGAACAGAAATGACAGCAATGATCATGTACTCTAGTTAGAGAGACAAAGTGGGTAAGATAATATCTTTTATTAGACCAACTTCTGGTGGCGAGAGAGACGAGCTTTTGAGCTTACATAGAGCTCTTCTTCAGGTTTGGGAAATGTACTCAAGAGTGACATAGCTAAATACAATGTGGAACAGACCATTTAGCATAAGTAGTTAACACATATTTTAAGGGACCATTCAAGTGCTCCAGTCATAGGGGGGCAAGGGAAAAAACTGGGGCGGGGGAGTGATTAAAGTGGTTTATAGATTTTTGTGATAAGCCATAAACCCAGTGTCTCTATTCAGTCCATGATTTTTCACATCTAGCAAAGTTATGAATTTAAGCTTCCAGGCTCGTCTTTTGAAGGTGTTGTGCAGGTTTCCTTTGAGGATGAGCACTGAGAGGTCAGATATAGAGTGATCACATTGTGAAAAGCGTTCACCCACAGGTGACAGGGTGTTTTTGTCTTTTATCATTTTGCTGTGTGAGTTCATTCAAAAGTGTAGTAACAGTCTTGTTTTTCCCACATTGGTGTCATTGGGCATTTAGTGCACTGTATGAGGTACACATGTTATGATAAGCATGTATGGGACCCATGGATCTTAAAAGGTTTGTGCTGGGAGGTGTTGATCATTGCAGCAGTGCAGATATGGCGAGAGGTTTTGAATTTGTTGTTCTGGCAGGGTCTGGTGCCGCTTTGAGTTGGTGTGTCCTGGTCTGTGGGGATCTTCCTTCTCATGAGTTTGGAGAGGTTGCAGGGCGGGGGAGGGGTTCAGGAAATATTTCTTTCAGGATATGGTCCCCGTCAGGTATGGGTTGTAATTGTTTGACAATACCTCATATGGGTTCCAGTGAGGGGTAGTAGCAGACAACTAGAGGTGTGCAGTCAGAGATGGGGGAGGGGAGTATTTCTGTACTGAAGCAGGTTCTCTCAGTGTATTTGAGTGGCCCATTCCTTGATGTGATCTAGTCCTCTAGTGGAGTTTCTTTGTTTGATTAAGGTGGTTTTAAGTGTGTTAAAGTGTATGTCCCAGGCCTGGGAGCTTAAATGCATAACTCTGCAAGACACTAAAAATCATGGTCTTTATAAAGATACTGGATTTATGGTTTATTACAACAATCTGTAACCCATTAATTCCCCCCATGCTTTATTGTCCTATGATTGGAGAGATGTTAATGGTCTCAGAATATGGTCTCAGAATGGTCTCAGAATATGGGGTTAACTGCTTATAGTGTTCCACTTTCTATTTAGTTGTGAGAGTGGCTACCTTTCCCAGACCTGAAGAAGAGCTCTCTGTAGCTCAAAACCTTGCCTTTTACCAATAGAAGTGGTCCAGTAAAAGATGTTACCTCACACACCTTGCCTATCTGATATCCTGGGACCAATATGGCTACAACAACATTGCAAACAACACTGCATTTAACAAATTATTATTCTTATAGATAATCCCTGACCATAAATCATACAATTTTTTTCCATTCACGATTAAAGTATTGTACCAATTTTAGGAAGAACAAAAATCCTGAGGTAGCCAAAAATCCCCCTTAATGAATATGGAGAAGGCAGATTAAAAAATGAAAGTAGGAGAAAGCAAATGAGAAGGAAGTCAGAGGCAGAAGAAAGAAAGAACCCATGGTACACTGAGTAAAGAGAAAGAGTTAACTAAGGGATATATGAACAATATTTTTCTTCAGATCAGCAGACTTGGCCCTTAATCTTGTATTTCTCCTATCCATCTATATATCTGAGTGATAGCTTGACTCCAGATCATAAAAGCAATATTTCCTAAATACTAGACCCTGTCAGTCTGGGTTTGTAAACATTTGACGTAAAAAAGACTGTATGCCATAAATACCATATAGAAAGCCAGTGAAAACAATAAAGGCATATATGAGATTGGAGGGCGTTCTTAAAAGTACACTATAATGTCACTAGTGCTTACAGTGGGACCAAACCCTGCTGTCCATTACCCTGGTTCAAATTCATAAATGTATGGGAGAATCTTAGGGTTTACATATAAATACTTCAAGAAAAAATTGGTGAGGACTTTAGAAATATGGCAAGTTATACACAGCAAACACTTTTGTTTAGACCCATAGACCAGAAGGAACCACCAAATCCTCTAATGTGACCTCCTGTTTAGCACAGGCCACCAACACTGCACAGCCACCCCCATATTAACCCCAACAACAAGAATTAGACCAAAGTATTACAGCCTACAGGAGATTCATCTATTGTGTATGTCAAGGTTCCTCCCCCACTCTGAACTCTAGGATGCAGATGTGGGGACCTGCATGAAAACCTCCTAAGCTTACTTTCACCAGCTTAGGTTAAAACTTCCCCAAGGTACAAATTAATTTTATCCTTTGTCCCTGGATCTCCACTGCCACCACCAAACTCTAACTGGGTTTACTGGGAAACGTAGTTTGGACACATCTTCCCCCCCCAAAATCCTCCCAACCCTTGCACCCGACTTCCTGGGAAAGGTTTGGTAAAAATCCTCACCAATTTGCATAGGTGACCACAGACCCAAACCCTTGGATCTGAGAACAATGAAAAAGCATTCAGTTTTCTTACAAGAAGACTTTTAATAGAAATAGAAGTAAATAGAAGTAAAGGAATCACCCCTGTAAAATCAGGATGGTAGATACCTTACAGGGTAATTAGATTCAAAACATAGAGAATCCCTCTAGGCAAAACCTTAAGTTACAAAAAAGACACACAGACAGGAATAGTCATTCTATTCAGCACAGTTCTTTTCTCAGCCATTTAAAGAAATCATAATCTAACACATACCTAGCTAGATTACTTACTAAGTTCTAAGACTCCATTCCTGTTTTGTCCCTGGCAAAAGCAGCATACAGACAGACCCAGACCCTTTGTTTCTCTCCCTCCTCCCAGCTTTTGAAAGTATCTTGTCTCCTCATTGGTCATTTTGGTCAGGTGCCAGCGAGGTTACCTTTAGCTTCTTAACCCTTTACAGGGGAGAGGATTTTTCCTCTGGCCAGGAGGGATTTTAAAGGGGTTTACCCTTCCCTTTATATTTATGACAGTGTACCACAGGAAAAACATAGGAGGGACAGAGGTGCACCGGTGCCAGAGGTCCCCACAATGGCAGGAACTGATTAGGTGAGGTAAACCCAGATGATCCTAGCAAGTGACCTGCTTCCCATGCTATGGAGGATGAAGGCAAAATAACATCACTGGCATGGGGCAATTGGGGCTCAGTTTGCCCATGACTGCCTTATGAAGGTTCCACCTAGGTGTAATTGACTGCTCTAGATGGCTGATTAGTAAATAAGCACCTGGACCTAACAAAAGGTTAACCAAGCTTAGTCATTGGGGAATGCCCAATGGAGACAGGAAGCTGTTGTGGAGAGGAGTTCCCAAGAGAGGCCTGAGCCAGAGAGCTGAGCCAGAAGCCTAGATGGTGAGCTCTCCATAGAACCGTCCAGAATGGGGAACCTGTAAGAGGTACTCCTAAGGAGAAGACCCTCCTAGACCAGGGATTGGCAACCTTTGGCACACGGCCCATCAGAGAAAGCTGCTGGCGGGCCGGTTTGCTTACATTCAGCGTAGGCAGGTTTGGCCGATCTCAGGTCCCACTGGCCGCAGTTCGCCGTTCCAGGCCAATGGGGCTGCGGGAAGCAGTGGCCAGCACATTCCTCAGCCCACGCCGCTTCCCATAGCTCCCATTGGCCTGGAACGGTGAACCGTGGCCAGTGGGAGTCGTGATCGGCCGAACCTGCCAACACTGCAGGTAAACAAACTGCCCCAGCCCATCAGCAGCTTTCCCTGGTGGGCCGCGTGCCAAAGGTTGCCGATCTCTGTCCTAGACAGAGGGCTGCAGTTGACAGGCAACCAATAACGCCTGGTCTCAGCCAGGTGGTCTCACAGGCACAGGCTGTCACTGGAGAAGAGTCACAGTGCTTGGACCTCCCTGGATACCTCCAGAGAAGGACCTTATTCTGGTAGAGACATCAGGCCTGACAGCAGGACAGAGACCAGAACTGAGAGAACTCCTATGGGAGAGCCTGCATAGGAGCAAACATTGGACTTGGGTGGGGAAACAGATGGATTAAGAATGACCAGGTCACCCAACTCTGGGTTGAAAGTTTTGTTTATGTTTTGTGTTGACTTTTCAGTTAATAAATGAGCCCCTCCACAATGGTCAATTTTTAATGAATGCCATTAACTCATGATGAAGAAAACAAAATCACTTTAAGAGTTTATCTTGGAGAAGATGAATATTCCTTTGGGACTGGTGTCCTGATTTCAAAAATACCATATATTACCACATCTACCTACCTAATCCCTCCAAACTGACATTAAAACCGAATGCAATCTAAAATGACACACAGGAGAGTCACTGATGGCTTGACTGCTCTCCCACCACATTGGCACAGACCACCAAGGACTAACCAATCCGCCTTTGCTCATTTCATAAGTAACTTGGTGTTGACTGCTGTCAAAGAATGGACACAGGACCAAAGGTCTGGCGTGCATTTTAATGGGGCTACCATGTCAGAGAGGCAAAGGTTCTCAAAGCAGAAGCTAGAGCAACTGAAAATGGAGGCAGAACTTTCTCTTAGTATATACTACCCAGCTTACCAAAATGGTTTACAGAACCAAAGCCAAAGGAAAACAGTAGGAGACTCTCCAGTACCCCGCAGGATGTGACAATACTCAGTTAACAAATAGCTTTTAGCAATTCACCTTAGCCAGTGTAACTCTTCAGCCTCAGTTTTTTTCAGTGTCATGAACTAGAAGGAGATTGAATTTGTACAACATATTCCTCCTTGTAATAGTGCAAATTGACTCTTTAAAATAGAACCCCCCAGTTCCCCACTACACTGACCCTAGCAGCAAGGCATCCTGGGACAGTGCAGGACCTGAAGACCATTCTAAAGGGCCAGTTTTCCCCAGTGCTGTCATCCTAATGAAAAACAAATAGCTGCTTCCAACAAGATTATTGTATAGGCTAAAACTGAAATTTATGAATTAAATAAAGCATCCTAGCACTGGAAGTACTTGTGATATACATTCTGCCTTCGTCACTGGGATCGATCAACCTTCGCTCTCATGTCTTCCTACCCATTCAAAGTATGTGTAGTACAATATACATCTCACTTGTCATTTGTTATTCTTTTCTAACTATCCAGTCACCCTTATCATCAGTAAAAATGATGTGCAGCTTATTGTGGATTTTTTTTTTTAAGTACAGAGTTTACAGTGCTGTAATACCAGCATACGACAGAGATTTAAGGCTCCTTTTCTTAAGCTTTCCAGAGTGTCAGGCAACAATAACAATGAAAAAACACACAAACAAAACCCAACAATCTCACAAGTAACTCTTCAGTATGAATGGGACATTACACTTCAGCTAGATAGGATGGCCCAGAGCCTAGGCTTCTGAAAACTGGAGTTGTTCCATGGAGCCAATGGAGCTATTTATACCACCTGAGGACCTGGTCTATTATGTTTACCTGTGCATACCCCATTGCAAAAAGTATACATCGGACAAGTCATCAGAATACACAAGATGCCATATTCTCAGCTGGTGTAAATTGGTGTAGCTCCATTGAAGTCAATTGAAATACGCCAATTTATTCCACCTAAGGATCTGATCATAGACAGCATGTGAACCACAGGCTGGGGGAAACTAGCCCACAGCCCCGCCCCTTCCACACCCCCCACCATAGCCCAGAGGCCCCGCCCCCAACCAGAGCCCAGAGGCCCCCACCCCAGGCTAGCTCCCCCCAACCCCGGAGCGCTGGGAGGGCAGGTGGCACGGCCTGAGCTGCAGCCACCCCACCGTGAGACTGGACTCCAGACGTGTGGAACAGGAAGCCGGGGGAGGGCTGGGGGCGGACCAGGGGCAGGGCCACACCCAGTTATTTGGGGAGGCACAGATTCCCATAGTCTATGATACCCACCACCCATGGATCTGATCCATGGTTTGTAGTAACTACTAAAAAAGAAGAAAGGGAAAGAGTGGAATAGTCATAGTATTCTATGAGAGATTTTCTATGAAAGGATACACGTTAGTCAAACATGAATTACTGGGCTCAATACAGGGTGATGGGTGAAATTATCTGGCCTGTGTTACACAGGTCAGCCTAGATGAGTTAATGGTCCCTTCTAGCTATAAAATCAGTGAAAGCCTCCCATTAACTTCAGTGGGGTTTGGATCAGGCCCCAGGAACACTGGAGGGTCTGTTGGCTCATTAATTATGAACATTGTGGAAGAAGTGAGCTATACATTATTGCAGAGAAATACAGAATCAGATAGTTTTGGGGATATGTTGGGAATAAAACAAACCACAGAATTAATGAAGGTCAATTTATATGAATGCAACCAATATGTTCAGACTTCTATACACTTTATTTCTTTAAAGCTGCTGCAGTAGTTATGAAGAAAAGGTTGCTTCTGAGATTTAGCAAACCCTCTGGCTACAATGGGAGGTTTGCTGATCATCTCCAAAAACTTCAGCACTTAGCAACTTTTTGCTGCACTGAGGAGCCATAAAAATACTTCTGTTTTTCCTTCTTCTTTGTGGTTATTCCAGATGCATGATTAACAAAGTTCTTAGTCAATTAAACAAACAAATCTAGCCTACCCCTATGAACAAACAGAAGGCAGGAAAACAACAAAAGAGAAAAAAACAATGTTCCTTATATATTGCTTTTGCAATGAATGAGATCAGATATTTTTTACTCATTTAAAAAAAAAGAGCCAGATGCACAGGGAAATAACCATCGTACCCTGCTAAATAAAATTTTCACTGGAAGGGTGAAGGGAAGACAAGAGAAGCTCCCCCCCATGGACTTTATATTGTAACTATTTTGCATTCCTCAGATTTAAGGGCACAGTCCTAAACCACCTTATTCACATGATGAGCGCCTCTAAATCCAACAATAATTATAATAATTTGCTTCAATGGCATTACTCATATAGACAGCTGCAGCAGCACAGGGGCCAGCAAACAGAGCTGTAAACAGGGAAGTTTGTATTGCAGCGCTCATTTGGGGTTTGTTTTACTGTGGGGGGTGGTGTTTTGGTGTGGTTTGTGTTTCCCAGATTAACAGGATTTAGGTGGGAAGGTTATAACAGATACAGAGGCAGCAGTGGGAGTGACCCGTGTAGTGGAAGACACAATGAAGATGACTGAATGTGGAAGCTGTGGTATACACATGATCCTGGAGGGGGTACCTGGAAAGAGCTTTGTCTGCATGAAGTGCCGTCTGATAGAGCTGATGGAAGAAAAGATCCGAGGATTGGAGATGCAGGTGGAAAGTCTGGTTGAGTTTAGAAGGGGGTTCAAATGGATTATGGAGCAAAGACATGAGGCGGCTGAAGGGAAAAGCTCAGACTTGCAGATGGAAGCAGGACTGAGGAATTCTGAGGGGAGACTGCTGGGTGAAGAAAATGGACAGTGGAACCATGTGACTAAGAGAACCAGGCAGAGGAAAAGACGGGCTAGTGAAGGAGAAATAGAGCTCAAGAATAGGTTTGCAGAGTTGGAATATGAAGAAGGGGCTCAGCAGGTGGTCACCGAAGGTGGAAGGGCATGGAGGAAGAGAAGAGCGGCTAGTCCTATAGGAAAAGGGGAAGAATCAATGGAGACTACACCAAATATGAGCCCCAGGAGGATACAGGATGGGTTGAAGAGCATTACAAGGGAGAATAGGAATGGAAAGAACTTGCAGCCAGAGGGAACAGGGGATAGACCAGAGAATCGCACTGTCACCAGGAAAAGGCAGGTCTATGTGATTGGGGACTCCTTACTGAGAAGAATAGACACGCCTGTAACCAGAGCCGATCCAGAGAATAGAAGGGTATGCTGCCTTCCAGGTGCTAAAATACGGGATGTGGACCTGAGGTTGAAAAGGATCCTAAAGGGATTGGGAAAGAATCCACTGATCGTCCTTCATGTGGGAACAAATGATACTGGTAGATTCTCATTGGAATGTATCAAGGGAGACTATGCCAGGCTGGGGAAGACGCTGAAGGAAATCGAGGCTCAGGTGATCTTCAGTGGAATTCTGCCTGTTCCTAGAGAAGGGCAACAAAGGTGTGACAAGATTATGACTATCAACAGAGGTATGGCCACTGGGAGGCATTCATGGACAGAGGACAGTTCTCTTGGGATAGACTTCATCTGAGTAGGGAAGGAAATAGACTTCTTGGATGAAGGCTGGCACAACTGATTAAGAGAGCTTTAAACTAGGAATTTGGGGGAGATAGTTGGGAGATGTCCAGGTAATCTCCACGCCGGATTTTAGCAATGAGAGGGAAGAAAACAAAGTAAGAAAGGATACAGCTGTGGGTAGGAGAATGGACAGAGGGAGGAAGGGTGGTGTGGATACCAGTCTAATAGGTCATACTGGCTGTAGAATGTCCGTGCCTAATTGGGTAAAGAATGTGAGCGAGGCCAAACAGCAAAAATTAAGATGTTTGTAACCAATGCAAGGAGCCTAGATAACAAAATGGAGGAACTAGAGCTACTGATGCAGGAAGTGAAACCTGATATTATAGGGATAACAGAAACATGGGGGAATAGTGGTCATCACTGGACTAGAGGTATTGAAGGGTATGTGCTGTTTCGGAAAGACAGAAATAAAGGTAAAGGTGGTGGAGTAGCATTGTATATCAATGATGAAGTAGAATGTAAAGAAATAAGAAGCAATGGAATGGATAAGACAGAGTCCGTCTGGGCAAAAATCACATTGGGGACGAAAACTACTACAGCCCCCCGTGATAGTCCTTGGGGTGTGCAATAGACCACTGGCATCTAATTTGGATATGGACAGAGCCCTCTTTAATGTTTTTAATGAAGTAAATACTAATGGAAACTGTGTGATCATGGGAGACTTTAACTTCCCAGATATAGACTGGAGGACAAGTGCTAGTAATAATAATAGGGCTCAGATTTTCCTAGATGTGATAGCTGATGGATTCCTTCATCAAGTAGTTGCTGAACCAACAAGAGGGGATGCCATTTTAGATTTGGTTTTGGTGAGTAGTGAGGACCTAATAAAAGAAATAGTTGTAGGGGGCAACCTTGGTTCAAGTGATCATGAGCTAATTCAGTTCAAACTGAACGGAAGGATAAACAAAAATAAATCTGCGACTGGAGTTTTGATTTCAAAAGGGCTGACTTTCAAAAATTAAGGAAATCAGTTAGGGAAGTGGATTGGACTGAAGAACGTATGGGTCTAAAGGCAGAGAAGGCCTCGGATTACTCAAATCAAAGCTGCAGAAGCTATCAGAAGCCTGCATCCAAAGAAAGGGGAAAAAATTCATAGGCAGGAGTTGTAGACCAAGCTGGATGAGCAAGCATCTCAGAGAGGTGATTAAGAAAAAACAGAAAGCATATAGGGAGTAGAAGATGGGAGGGATCAGCAAGGAAAGCTACCTTATTGAGGTCAGAACATGTAGGGATAAAGTGAGAAAGGCAGAAAGTCAAGTAGAGTTGGACCTTTCAAAAGGAATTAAAATCAATAGTAAAAGGTTCTATAGCCATATAAATAAGAAGAAAACAAAGAAAGAAGAAGTGGGACCGCTAAACACTGAGGATGGAGTGGAGGTTAAGGATATATAGGCATGGCCCAATATCTAAAAAAATACTTTGCCTCAGTCTTTAATGAGTTTAGGGATAATGGTAGCATGACAAATGGGAATGAGGATATGGAGGTAGATATTACCATATCTGAGGTAGAAGCGAAACTCAAACAGCTTGATGGGACTAAATCAGGGGGCCCAGATAATCTTCATCCAAGAATGTTAAAGGAATTGGCAAATGAAATTGCAAGCCCATTAGCAAGAATTTTTAATGAATCTGTAAACTCAGGGGTTGTACCGTATGACTGGAGAATTGCTAACATAGTTCCTATTTTTAAGAAAGGAAAAAAACATGATTCAGGTAACTACAGGCCTGTTAGTTTGACATCTGTAGCATGAAAGGTCTTGGATAAAATTTTGAAGGAGAAAGTAGTTAAGGACATTGAGGTCAATGGTAAATGGGACAAAATATAACATGGTTTTACAAAAGGCAGATCATGCCAAACCAACCTGATCTCCTTCTTTGAGAAAATAATAGATTTTTTAGACAAAGGAAATGCAGTGGATCTAATTTACCTAGATTTCAGTAAGGCGTTTGATACGGTGCCACATGGGGAATTATTAGTTAAATTGGAAATCAATATGAAAATTGAAAGGTGGATAAGGAATTGGTTAAAGGGGAGACTACAGCAGGTCATACTGGAAGATGAACTGTCAGACTGGAGGGAGGTTATCAGTGGAGTTCCTCAGGGATCGGTTTTGGGACCAATCTTATTTAATCTTTTTATTACTGACCTCGGCACAAAAAGTGGGAGTGTGCTAATACAGTTTGCAGATGATACAAAGCTGGGAGGTATTGCCAATTAAAGAGAAGGACCAGGATATCATACAGGAGGATCTGGATGACCTTGTAAACTGGAGTAATAGTAATAGGTTGAAATTTAATAGTGAGAAGTGTAAGGTCATGCATTTAGGGATTAATAACAAGAATTTTAGAAGTAACGGAGGAGGAGAAGGACCTTGGAGTATTGGTTGACCACAGGATGACCAGGAGCTGCCAATGTGATATGACTGTGAAAAAAGCTAATGCAGTCTTGGGATGCATCAGGTGAGGTATTTCCAGTAGGGATAAGATGGTGTTAGTACCGTTATACAAGGCACTGGTGAGACGTCACCTGGAATACAGTGTGCAGTTCTGGTCTCCCATGTTTAAGAAGGATGAATTCAAACTGGAACAGGTACAGAGAAGGGCTACTAGGATGATCCGAGAAATGGAAAACTTGTCTTATGAAAGGAGAATCAAGGAGCTTGGCTTGTTTAGCCTAACCAAAAGAAGGTTGAGGGGAGATATGATTGCTCTCTATAAATATATCAGAGGGATAAATATCAGAGAGGGAGAGGAATTATTTATGCTCAGTACCAATGTGGACACAAGAACAAATTAATATAAACTGGCCATTAGGAAGTTTAGACTTGAAATTAGATGAAGGTTTCGAACCATCAGAGGAGTGAAGTTCTGGAGTAGCCTTCCAAGGGAAACAGTGGGGGCAGAAGACCTATCTGGCTTCAAGATTAAACTCAATAAGTTGCTGGAGGAGATGGTATGATGGGATAACATGATTTTGGCAATTAATTGATCTTTATCTATTCATGGTAAATAGGCCCAATGGCCTGTGATGGGATGTTAGATGGGGTGGGATCTGAGTTACTACAGAGAATTCTTTCCTGGGTATCTGGCTGGTGAATCTTGCCCACATACTCAGGGTTCAGCTGATCGCCATATTTGGGGTTGGGAAGGAATTTTCCTCCAGGGCAGATTGGAAGAGGCCCTGGGGGTTTTTCACCTTCCTCTGTAGCATGCGGCACGGATCACTTGCTGGAGGATTCTCTGCACTTTACAGTCTTTAAACCATGATTTGAGGACTTCAATAGCTCAGACATAGGTGAGAGGTTTATTGCAGGAGTGGGTGGGTGAGATTCTGTGGCCTGCATTGTGCAGGAGGTCAGACTAGATGATCATAATGGTCCCTTCTGACCTTAATATCTATGAATCTATGTTTCAGAGGGGTAGCCGTGTTAGTCTGTATCAATAAAAACAACTTGAAGTCCTTAGAGACTAATACATTTATTTGTCAGATGCATGGAGTGGAACATACAATAGGGAGGTATAAATACATGGAATATGAAAATATGGGAATTGCCTTACCAAGTGGGGGGGAGGGAGGTCAGTGCTAACGAGCCAATTCAATTAACAGTAGGATACCAAGGGAGGAAAAATAACTTTCGTAGTGGAAATGAGAGTGGCCCGTTTCAAACACTTAACAAGAAGGTATGAGTAACAGTAGGGGGAAGGACGATCCCTCATTCTCACAGATCTTGGGAGACAGGCCATTCCTCACTTACAGACAGCCCCCCATCCAAAGCAAATATTCACCAGCAACTACACACAACATAACAAAAACACCAACCCAGCAACCAAACCCTGGACCAAACCCTAGTGCCAACTCTGTCCACATATCTATTCAAGGGACATCATCATAGGACCTAACCACATCAGCCACACTATCAGGGACTCATTCACCCGCACATCTACCAATGTGATATATGCCGTCATGTGCCAGCAATGCCCCTCTGCCATGTACATTGGCCAAACTGGACAGTCTTTACACAAAAGAATAAATGGACACAAATCTGACATCAGGAATTATAACATTCAAAAATCAGTAGGAGAACACTTCAATCTCCCTGGTCACTCAATAACAGACCTAAAAGTGGCAGCCATTCTTCAACAAAAAAACTTTAAAAACAGACTCCAACGTGAAACTGCAGAACTGAAATTAATCTGCAAACTGGACACCATCATATTAGGCCTGAATAAAGACTGGGGGTGGTTGGGTCATTACAAAATCTAAACCTAATTTCCCCTACTGTTACTCACACCTTCTTGTCAACTGTTTGAAATGGGCCACTCTCATTTCCACTACAAAAGTTATTTTTCCTCCCTTGGTATCCTACTGTTAATTGAATTGTCTCATTAGCACTGACCCCCTACTTGGTAAGGCAACTCCCATCTTTTCATATGCTATGTATTTATACCTCTCTACTGTATGTTCCACTCCATGCATCTAATGAAGTGGGTTTTAGCCCATGAAAGCTTATGCCCAAATCAATGTGTTAGTCTCTAACATGCCACAAGGACTCCTCGTTGTCCTTACTCATATATGTGAGAGTTTGCAGGATAAAACCCTAAGTGGCTCATAGATACAAGACTTCCCAGGACTCAGTGAAATCTTCAGTGCTAGAACCTCTTTTGGAATTTTGGGTAAGTGCACTTAAACGTGTAGGCCAGATCCTCAGCTGGTGTAAGTCGACATGGCTTAATCAGACTTCCCAACAGTCCTAGGTTTCAAAGGACTGTCCCACTGTGATGCCCCAAATCGTTTGTCTCAGTTGAAGTAGAACATTTTCTTACTACGGAGGAGTGGATGGGCCAAATTTGATTGGCATAGCAGCCTAGCACATGGGGTTGCAATGCCAATCAACTAGGGCCTGTCTGCCCCTCCATCTTCATCACCAGAGGGGCAGACTTGCTAAATCAGAATGGTGCTATGTCCTGCTTTAGCCACTTCAAACACTCGGAGGTTTGCTTCATTGATTTTAATGGGGCTACCATGATTTACTCCAGCTGAGGATGTGGCTGGTAGTACCAGCCCTGAATACATGATAACTTTACAATCTTATCACGCTTCTAAAACTTATAGGTTTAATAAGCAGCCACATCTTTTCAGAATGTGCTTCCTATGAAACAAAACTAAAATATGGTATAATATCAGGAGGAACATGTCCTGGAAGGAAACAATCCGGTATTTCATCAAAGGATGGAGGATGTTAAATATTTTAAGCATATTCTGCTTAAATAAAATAGAACCCCCTTGGATATTAAAAATATATGTGTTCATTGTTACCATTTAGGCAATGGAACATCAATATTCACAATAAAAGAAAATTCAAAAGGATTTTGTTGCCTCTTGCTAAGCATGGCCAGTTGTGTAAGTCTTCCTTTGGTAAATGAAGCAGAAGACATGAAACATAATTAAAAAGAGGGGTTTGGCAGCATAACTGTGCTTCTTTTTATTAAATATTTAGCATCCTCCATTACAATTTAAGGAGCAAGAGTGCAGGAAAAGGGAGAAAATTTAAAGAGCAAGGCGAGAAGACATAGAGGTGTGACACTGACAGATGAGCACAGCAGTAGTCCTGGCTAATTTATTCTTATGGAACTGTTAAACAAATAAATTAAAAAGCCCCCTACTGACTGCTTTCAACAGGGATGGAAATTGCTTCCTATTCTCTGGGAATCTATCCTTTTTATCTTTCTTGTCCTATCTTTGGTGAATGTGAGTAAGAACCACCATTGAGAGAACAATTTCTAAGAGCAATTCAAATCCAAAGGGCCCTGGCCCTGTTCCGATTGGCTGTGGTTAGACTCAGGATTCAGGAATAATTCCACTGAAGACAGTGGTGGTTCATCCATGTTACTGAGATCAGGATCCGGCTCAAAACCTTCACTCAAAAGGCAGGCCCTCTCCCAATCGTCCGCCCAGACTGTAACTCTGCAGAGAGCGGTTCATGCTGCGAAGCTGCATCTGGAGCACTAACAGGTGGGGTAGACTCAATATATTCACTTTGAATACACTGTTGGCACCTAATAGTAATTGAGCCAATAGATAAGCACTACCCAGAGGACAGCTGTAAAAGGGTGGCCTACCCCTTTAAGAGCCAAACAGCTGGGGCCAATCCCTTCTGTTCACTAAACAAATGGAGCTGAGAAGGGAACAGTTGTTTTATAAACAGCTGCAGGAAAGGGGGACACTGAAGAAAGAAGCTGCAGGAAGGGGAGGACTTCTGCATTAGTCTGTAGAGAAGGTGGGAAAACCTGTGAGCTGTGACTGAGTTAGAAAGCCCCAGCTGGCAGTTTTGCTTTCCTTTTGTGAGTTTGTTGGCTGTATGAACACTAAATGGAGCCTAAAGGCAAGGGCTAAGGATTAATTTGGGCATTGCTAATAATTCCCCAGGCTAGTGAGGAAGGTTGCCAGTTTGCAGTAATCGAATTACATCATGTGTTATACTGTGAAAATATTATTGTGTGTCCCTGCTTGCTGTTTGCACTGAAACATACAACAAACATGGGGCCTTACTGTGCAGGGGGCAGGGGCGAAGGTGGAGGTGGGGAAGCATTTCCTGGATGGTGCTCGGATACACCGCTCCAGATTCTCTGCTGTGCTCAGCCTCAGTCAGATTATAGCCCTTGATTTGTAGGCTGGTGCCTGGACCTGGTATAGATTATAGTGGTTGCTACAAACTGTGTCAGATGGTAATGGTCCTCTATGGGCTGCCTGTCTGGCAGAGATTCTCTGAGTGTATCAGTGCTCCAACCACACCCCGTATACCCAGTATGCCCCCTACACCAAGCCATGACAGGGTTGGCATAGGAACTGACTATGATGTCTGTACACCTCTTTAAGACAGGCACATGTCATGAGAATTCTCAGCTGGTGAGTACAGCCAAGTTTCCATTCCCTGTCCCTGTACGCATATCACAAAGGGACAAATGAGAGACATAGTACAATATAAATTCCTTCACCTTCAGCTAGAGCTAACAAGAGTAATAAAATCCCACAATGATCCAAATTTTTCTCTGGATGCACCTGTGTAATGGAAAGTAATCACTGCTACTTTTTGCCATAAAAAGTAATCAGATTACTCATCAAGATGACATTTTTCAAAGTATCCCTTAAAGTAATCCTCTACTCTAAACATTAATCTGATTACATGTAACTCCCTATTGTAAACTATTACTTTAACAGTCCTGAATGTCTTAATGCCACATAAATATTTTTGTGACACAGAAGTTCAAAAATGAAAACTGGATAAAAACAAAAGAGATACCAAAGAATCTATTGAGTCGTTTCCCACCCTGAAATGTCCTGACTTTTCCCAACACTGCCATCCTCCACAATTGCCAGCTACCCTACCCCACTGGCATGTTGGTGTGATTACTCCATTCCAGATAAATGATTTAGAAGCCCCATTAATTACTGCTAAAGTTATTCATTAAAATTCAAAGCTATGGCAAAGAGAAGCATTGAAAACTGAGATACTTCCAACATCTAAAGACCCGATAAAGGGATGTAAAGGAATTGATGTCTTTGGGGGGGAAAATCAGTCTCCAGATCAAGATGACAGCTAGGGGACTTTGATATAATTTGGAACTTTTGTGTCAAATATCTGAAAGACTCAAACATGAATAGCAATCAAAGCAAAAAATGTTAGCCAGGAACTTTTGGTCTCAGCAGGACAAATCCTTTGCATAAGAGAAAAATATTCATATAAGAACACATGCAGATGTAAAAATGGAAAATATATCATTATAATCCTAAAAAAACCTAGGATGCACTTTCTTTCTGTACTTGTATTGCTAAGCAAGTTCCTAGGAAAGCTTTGTGCAAAAAAAGAAAAGATATGTTGGTTATAGATAAATTTCTGAATATCATTATATCTGCCAATGGAACATTTGTTGTTTCAGCCATGTGAAAGTGAATTTAGTGCTCATGCAAATGAGGGAACTGTATAAGGGCTTCAAGAGGTTCATGTCAATTGCAATATATATGACTCTGTGGAATTAATCTGAAAGAACATTGGATTGAGCAGGGCATAATGCAGGCCAGAAAGGTTTTCCACAGCTCTTCTAGTGTACTTCAACTCTGACCTGGGCATCTCTTGAACAGCAACTTCCTGCTGTGTCATATTATTCGGCAGCTTTATTATGTACAAAAATGTGGAGTTAAGGTGAAATTACCAAATATGTTTTCACTTGTGATCTAAATTGCGATTTAAGATCAGGTCTCCATGTGGGGACAGGTAGTGCATTAACCTACTGTCACCAAAACCCCAGTGACAAAGTCCTAAGTAAAGTTGCATTATGAATTGCCCTGTTTTGCATAATTGTTTTTCCTTGATCATTAATAGACTCATTGTACCGGGTAAGTGTTCACAAAACAATTTGCATGTTTAAATATATGTACAGAGATAATGACTTCCCATATTTAAACACAAATGGGAAATGGGAGACTGCAGTCCCCAGTAGGGAAACTCTCATGGAATCAAATTTAGCCCTGATGAATATGGTACAACTCCACTGACTGTGGGGGGAGGGATAGCTCAGTGGTTTGAGGGGGCCATTTAGGGATCAGGGCAAAAATTGGGGCTTGGTCCTCCTTTGAGCAGGGGGGTGGACTAGATGACCTCCTGAGGTCCCTTCCAAACCTGATATTCTATGATTCTGTGACTCCAAGGTGAATGATGGACAGACCCTCAGTGAGTGTAAATCAATGTAGCTTCATTGAAATCAGTGGAGTTATGCTGATTTACACTGGCTGTGGGTTTACCCCAAATGCATACTGAACCTGAAGCATCCTGGCTTAAAGTTGTCTTCACGTCTTATGAACAACAAATGGAACACGAAGAAGTGCACCAATTATGATGGCCTCTTTTATGTAATCCCTTATGGACAAGAACTCTGCTTTCAAGAGCTTGCACATCTTATTAGTTCTGTTATTTGTGAACTATACCCATCTACCCTTCAACCTAGACACTTTTAGTTCCTTTTATACATGTAAATGGGCTTATTTTTTGCAGGTGCTTTTATCACCCAGCTCCTTTACCAGTAACTAATACTCAATATTTTTGTACATGCCTTCAAGACCACTCAGAAGACTAGAGAAGGAAATGCCTTTAAAAATGTATAACAGGTATTAGTGTTGGGCTCATTTTTTTTTCCTGTAGATTTCAATGAGACTCCTTGCAGGACTGAGGCAAACAGAATTTGGCCCACAAATTCTGAAGATAAGCCATGGGATGACCTCCTGATTCTGCAGAGTCAATAGTAAAACTCCTATGGAGCCAGGATGTCACCCCCTTGAAGTGTCAGGAATGCCACAGATCAGGGTGTCTGGTAGTGTTATGCAGAGAAACTTGCATTAACGTCTGTATAAAGCCGAGCATTAGCCAATACGGTGAGTTACTTACCTTCATAAAGCCTGCATTTCATCACTTAAAATAAAATTATCCAGTTACCTTCACAGCACTGGATTTCCCCCCAGTTTAATACCATCCAAATAATCAAATTATACACGTGAAACTGAACACCTACGTATAATTCCCTGAACGATATGCCCTCCCCCTCCAGCGTATGCATTGCCTCAAGCAGTTCTAAAATTCAGCTAATTACATTCAATCGCCTTCATCTGCTCCCGTGGCTGAAGAGGGACATGGACTGACTTTAAGTGAAGTAAATTAATCATCCTAATACAATCACAGTGATTTAAGTGAGAGCTGGTTGTCAAGCAAGTCTCCCTGGTGTTCAGAGGTGGGTTGTTTCCTCACTTGCATTTTTTCGTGAAAATTTTGGAAGGGTCTTGGTTTCCACATCAGAATGGAAACAAATTTTGAAACTTCATCTTTTTTACAAAACAGCAATGTTTCTGGCCAGCCTAACCAGAGAGGATGGTATTTAAGCAAGTGCACAGCAAAATTCTTTCTGCTTTGGAAACAAATTTTTTTTGCCAGACTTTTCCCCAGTTTAAGAAGCAGCTAATAATCTGAGCTATCTTCTTGTGCATACTCTCCCTTTACAGTAATTCTTTCTCCGTGTCTTTCTGTTACCTTATTCTGTGCAATCTTTTTTTCTTTGAGGATTTCAGCAGCTTCTGAAGTCCAAGGGGTCCAAAAAAAGGAGATATATGCATGCAGAGAGAGAGGGAGCTGTACTTCCATCAGTGAATATAATTAACCCCATCAACATTAATGGAAGTTATCAGTGGAAGAGCACAGCTCCCAAGGGAGGTTAGTGCTAATTATGAGGTTCAGATAAGTTAACTCATGCTAAGTAAGGTAGGTGCAGTAATCAGTGTCAATATAATCAGCAGGAAGAAAAGAAAGTATTTCCAACACAGAAGTTTACTTCTTAGAAACATTTTACCTTGGAAGCTCTTTGAACCCATGAAATACAACACATTAGTTAGTGTAGCCAGCCACAGATGGAGAGCATCCAATATGCAGATCTTCACAGATGTCAAGGAGAATATTCAGCAGGAAACATGTCCCATACCAGGAGCAAAACCAGCCACCTCGCAGGAGATTTTTCAAAGACACTAATGGGAGTTAGGTCTCAACTTTCAATTAATTTTAATGGGAGTTGGATTCCTTGCTGCTCTTTGAAAATACCACCACCCGCCACCGTTCATTAACATGTCTTGGAAGTGTGGTCATTCAACTGAAATAATTGTGATAGGTAAAGATAATACTTCATTGGCATTACCTGATCAAGAAAAAAATGGGGCCTGACTTATTAAATATTCAATTTCCCTGTAAGCATGGGAACATGCTTTATTGTCTCTAAAGTTATCTCTGTGCATGCTTATGACACCCTAATGAGTTGATCCAATTACATCACTCCCTTGAATGCTAGCCCCTACTAAACTCATAACCTCTCTAATCACTGGTGTCAGCAGTTACTCATTGAGAAATACACAGTGCAGTAAAATTTTAGGAGAAACTTCACTCTCGTATTTTGTATATTCAGGGTCTTTGGAGATAGAATGTACATGAAGAATTGCTTTGTGTTCTCATTTATGTTGTCAGTTCCACTGCATTTTATCTACATCTCCAAGGTCTTCCTTCTTTTCTCTACTCCTACTTCAATTTCCCTTCACATGAGTTCTGTTTCTCCATATTTCTTCCCACACCATTTCTTCTGTTGTTGCAAACCAGGTGGCTGGCTCATTGTGACCCAGGGGAGGGTGCTCTAGGGAAAGAAATCTTTGTCAGGGCCTTTCCTGGAGTTCCTCCCCTATTATTCTGTCAAATGGATTGGTTCCCCCAACCTTATCCGTCAAAAATGGGCTGGAAGAAACACCCAACCTGAAGAATGCCCTGAGCTCTAGGCCAAAGCTGCCCATTGCCCGCAGTCTCTGTTTATGGAACTACAGGGCCAGGGGCTCTCTCTCACTGCTCAGTTCTTAGATCCCCTGTAGAGGGTTCTGGGGAATCTCCACTGGGTAAGAGAAATGTCAGTGTGCATCCATCCTTGCCCTCTGTCCACCCACTTCTGCCCCTGACTAGCCCAGTCTCCACCTTCATCTCCAGCATGGACCACAGACCATTTCAGGATCTAGAAAAGTAGGAATGATGCTGCAAAGGTAGCACCCCACCCTCCCATTTGAACAAGAGTAGGAAAGTCCATGCACAGAGGGTCCTCTCCATGTGCAAAACGGAAATTAAAAAATTCCAAAAGAAATAGATAACTGTGAGGTTTAAAGATGGTGGTGTGTCAGACAAAGAAGGCAAACAATATTAAAAGTGCCTGATAATTACAACAATATAAGTCACCTATGAAATTCTTTTCTTATGTAAACTACCAGAACCTCCCCTCCGCTATACTTCTAAACCCAAGCACAGACTGGCTGCTTTCAGGTGTATCATCCTTATAGGATTTCATGTCCTTGGCCTTACATCTTAAATGTTGCAGCTGTTGTCTCCTGCTCTCTGATGTGCTGTTTGTCCCTCATTTAGCTTCTCTTTAGCCCCATTTTTTGCCCCTCTTTTCCTTTCCCTTTACACTTTTAAACCCTTCCCTTGAGAGTTCCCTCTCCCTTTCTTTTGTGCCTATTTTGCTAATTCCCCTGCCAATAAAATCCCAACCAACAAGTTGTAAAAACCTAGCCACCCCGAAACAAAACAACAACAAAAATCATGGAACTGACAGAACGTTTTCAAACCATTGCATTGTTCATTCTCTTTGCATGTTCTATTCCTTTCCCCTGCATTTTTCTGTCTTGTCTATATAGATTGTAAACTCTTCAGGGCAGGGATTGTCTTATTCTATATTTGTTACTGTGATGTTCCCCTGATGTTATCTGGACTGGTTATCTGCTAGATCACTCCAATCCTTGACTCTGGAAGCCAGCTTTACCCTGCTTTGCTGTGAGAAACCCTGCTCCTGGGCTGTTCACGTACAGCCTCTAGCATGTAACCTGCTCCTTGGATTGTGAACTGAATGACACTAGCCAATATGTCAGGTCCCAGACACAACCCTAGAAACCTCCATTTTTCAGTGTCCAGTTATGCCCGCTGGACACGGCAAGCTTACATGAGTTTGTCATTTTAACAAAGAAATTGATATGTACCAGGCTTGTTATCTCAAAGGGAGTCTCTGAAACCCTTCAAACCAAACACACTGCTTCAGGTAGAATAAACAAACAAATTTATTAACTACAAAGATAGATTTGAAGTGATTATAAGACAAAGCACAACAAGTCAGATTTGGTCAAATGAAACAAAAACAAAATGCATTCTAAGCTGATCTTAACACTTTCAGTGTCCTTACAAACTTAGATGCTTCTCACCATAGGCTGGCTGGTTGCTTTTCAGCCAGGCTCTCTCCTTTGATCAGCGCTTCAGTCACTTGGTGGTGATGTCTGTAGATGGAGGTGGAAGAGAGAGCAAGAGCATGGCAAATGTATCTCCCTTTTATTATGTTCTTTCTTCCCTCTTGGCTTTGCCCCCTCCCCGCCCTTCAGGCTCAGGTGAGCATTACCTCATTATAGTCCCAAACTGACCAAAGAAAGGGGGGTGACTCACTTAAGAGTTCAACAGATCCTTTGTTGCTGCCTAGGCCAGTGTCCTTTTTTCCTGTGAGGCTGGGCTGGGTTTGTCCCATACATGCCCTGATGAGGTGTGAACTGCCCCTCTGCTCTTGGAGAGTTTGGGGTGGACTTGTTTTAAGCCATGAGGACACATTTTCAGCCTCATAACTATATACATGAAATTACAACCTATAACATTACTATGACAAGCATTACTATTCCATTATAATAACAACAATGCCATCCAAGTACTGGCCAGACCGGACCTCGCAGTTTATGAAACCTGGTAAAATCACAGCCCATAATGATGGGTGCAGGATAAATGGTCAAAAATACCCACAATAAAATAAGAGGAAAATAGAAAGCCATTACAGATAGATAAACCAGGCTCTGTATTCAGTATCTGGCTTTTTTGTTATTTACATGATGATAATTAAAGAAGGATTTGCTGTTTTGCAAATGACAGAAATTTAGGAAATACAGCAAACAATAAGGAATAATGCAATCAAGGGACTTATGTCATTTGAGAATGGGACATAGCAGGTAGCAAATGCCATTGAAAAAAAATGTTGGTTATCTTGTAAGTGCAAAGGCACATAATACAGTTAGAAAATGAGAAACCAAAGTTATTATTGAAAATTCCTAAAATCTTCAATCTAATGTGCAGCTTCAGTGGAAAAAAAACATCACAGATTTTTTGCTATATTTTTAGCCACAGTATGTACCAGGTAAGGTCACAGTATCATCATATGAGGCATTGGGTAGACTTCACTTTTGATCGTGTATGCAATTCCTACTACTATACTTAAGAAGAATTGTAATTGGGGTTGATGGTTTGAAATGATTTATATTGTGAAGGAGAAATGTAAAATCTGGAAGTGCTGTGTTCTTGTTGAAAATGAGATCTTGCACTTACTAAACTGACATCCATAACATCTTGATGACACACACAAATTAAGTAATAATAAATATTATTAGACTGCAAAAGTGGAAAAATAGACTGCAAAAGTGGAAGTTATTAAAATAATTGTTCAAACAAAAGATATGAGTAACCTGGAATCTCAGTTAATTTAACAACATCAATAAAATAAGCGTCATTAATCAAATTTGTTCTCCTTTCATTGACATGCTGCATATAACTAAACAATGTCAAAAACTAATTAAGTAAGGGACCGTTGCTTCAAACCTTTACTCACATGGGTAGACTACAATGCACCTGTTACTTTTTCTGTAAAACATTTTATTTAAGCTTTCTTTCTGTTACCAAATTAGTATTTCAAACTAGATAGTGTTGCCAACCATTCAAAACACTGAAATATTCCTCCATTGATTTTAATGGGAGCAGGATATTTATGCATAATGCAGTTCTTTTACAAGCCCCATTTTAACTTGCATCTTCTTACTCCTTTTGCCATCTTGGTATATATGTTACACCTACTTAGCCTCTCTTACAAATCAAGTAAGCAAGTGCAAGGAGTCTAGCTTAGTCCATTTTATACAGCACTTTTGAACGTGGTCCAAGGAAATCAAAGACTAAACAGCTGCAGGGTGAGAGGAGAGAAGAGACTGGGGTAAAGCCCCGAATGACAGAAATTGTGCTAGATCTTGCACTCAGAGGGACTATGGGCCTAATCCAATGTCAGTGGAAATCTAAGATTTAGATCAGGCCTTATGAGTACGGCAGTCAGGATTCAGATAAAAGACCGAGATTACAAGGCTTCCTAACCCAATCAAGGACTCCCACATTCCAAATGAGAATTTTGCTGACTCATCCTTTCTTTAATTAAAAAAAAAAAAAAGAGTCCCAATGTTTTGACTCTAAACCTGTATCTAAATTGCACTCTCAGAGACATCGTATTCTACAGTTCAGGGCTGCAGAAAAGAATGATCTCTGAAGCTGAAAGAGCTGAGCTGCCAACTATATATTGTTTATGACATCACTGATAAGCCTTGATAAATGTACAGAGTAACCTCATTTGGCTTGCTATTTGTCAAAAGATATGGTTAGATCACTTTTAACATTTTTCCCCCAAGGCTTATTTCTTAGCCAGGATAAGTGATGAAAAATGATGGCGTGTTATGTTATGTTACCTCATTAACACTGGCATGCACCCATACCTTTCTACTGCCCAGCTTCCCATTAATACAGCACAACACCATTCCTGGAAGGAAAAGGCCAGAACTCAATCTATTCTGCATAAAATTAGATAGATGACCAAATATTAATAACACTCAGTACATTACAGACCTCAGCATTTTCCATGCAGGAATAACATGGCTCTTCAACTGTCTAGTATCTGTTTCTCATGTACAAATGTGAAAAGAACTTTGCTACCATTTCCCTTACACACTAATTCGTTGGCAAAGACTGCACAGAGTAGGTAAAGAGGTCAGACTTGGATGCTCCCCAAGCAAACACCAGACTAGTCAAATTCCAACGTTCTGTTATTGTCACAACAGATAAAGTATAACCAGGCCCACTAGTCTACTCAGAGCCAATTCCTGTGCTAATGGTAAGTAATTTCTGTGGCATATTTTTCTTACCCCTTCAATGACACTTCTGCAGCTCTGATGTTATACATTAGCAGAATATCAGAGACCATAAATACTACAGGCTACTCTTTGTGTGTGAGTATCCCAAATACACAGCACTTGCTGATGAGCACCTTATCAATAAACCCTCCTTTAAGTGCAAAACAGAACTCAATCTTGACTGTGGAGTTGTGGGCAGTGCCTCCAGAATGATAGGCTTGAGCCTCAGATGGAAAAGTAGTTCCAAGACACCTTTTCACTTTCTCCAGTTCTAGTGCTAGCCAGGAGTTGAACCAACCACCAGAGAAGTTAACACAGTCAAAGAGCTATACTAATTTATGCCACTTGGCATAAACTATGGTACAGTTTAGAGACCATTTGCTGCCTAAGATCACTGGAGCATAGCACCAGTCCTGCCCCCTGTAGTATCATAATACTATCAAAAATTGCCCTATATAGTGGGAAGAAAAGTGCTATGGAATCTGTACTGCCTGCACAGAAGACACAGGACCTTAGTTTTTAAGATCTTATTAAAAATAATTCTCTTATAATAAGCTTCATGATAATAAGCTCTGTTTACCAGCCTCCGAAAACTGAACAGTTGATCCAAACTCGGCCATGGTTTTAACCTACAGATCCAGGGAACCTAAACATCTTTAAAATGAACCTCTCAGCAAAACATTCCTCAGATAACAGAGCCCAAGAAAGATGCAATAGCATATTCAAAGGCAGAATGCCAACAGCAAAAATAAAAAGCAGGACAGAGAACTAAATGTCCCTCCACAATAAATCACATTATACACAGTAATGTTGTGTTCCATCATAATGTCTCCTGTAATGAAAGGTGACTGTATGGATTGGATATTCTCACTTTAAAGAGATGAAGTACTACCCCGAGAAATCAAAAGTGAAAGGGCTGATTAAGTGAACGTTAAAATTAGTTAGAGAGGAGTGAACATGGAGCACTCACTAAACATACAAAAAAATCAGACATATTTCCATTGTGAATATTAAAAAGATAAGGGAGCTAATATCAAACCACAGATGAATATATATATATATATATTAAATGATAAGCCCATTGCATGAAGTAATTATGTATTACATCAGCTAAAGCTGGGGGGAGGGGTTGAGAGAAAAATCCTGAGGTTTAGAAAACTGTCATTCCCCTTAGCTACAACTAAAAGGGTATTGTCTTGCAATGCATATTTATCATATTCACTCAAAATTAATTGTATTGAATACAAAATGGCTGTGATGCTGAAGAAGGCATCTAGAGTAGCTGAGGAGTATGAAACTGATGTGTCACCATTCACTCTGTTGCAGTTTGGTTGCTCTCCATGGTCTTAGGCGCTGTCTGTCAGAAAACTAACCTCAGGGATTTTATTTAATAAAATCCCCTTGCTTTTATAAAGCTTGTAAAATTGGTTTTCCATCCAAAGAATGGTCTGATTTAAATCTGACTTTTTTTTCTGAGAGAGGTTTAGAAAATGGGATTCACTTGTATGGCCCCTCTTCCCTTCTAACCAAATATGAGAAAACAACTTGTGTTGTGTGTGTGCTATAACTTATAAAAGCCATTTGATTCTTACAAACAGGAAGAGGGTACACAGCTACCTGAATGTGGTTTGGGAATATGGTTGTGGCCTTAATTTTTTATATATTATGGGCTGGCCTGTCTTTAGAGATCTGCCCAAGGATGGGGCCGTCCATATTTGGATTTTCCCATTTCTGTGCAGTAGGGGGCAGAGATGCTGCTGACCTCATCGCTCTATGGGGGATCTGTTAAGAAGGGGATTACCAATGTTCTGGGGGTGGGAATAAGAGGAACAAGGGACGTCACTCACTCTGAAACTATCCCCTACTCTGTTCCTGGATTCCTGTGAAGAAATCCAAGTGGGAGGCAAGAAAGCTGGGGCTTGCACAGCCTTCATCTATGACTCCTCAACTGATCAGCCACAGGAGACTTCAGCCATGGAAGAGAGATGGGGGAATGGGGCCAGAAGATGTTCTCATCTGAGGAATGAGGTTCCTTTTCCTGCAGATCCCCAAGAACTGTGGGCATAGGAGGCAGCACAGCTTCCAAAATCTGCAGCACTGTAACCTCTTCCACCAGAGGAAAGGGTTAAAGGAGAACATCACAGAGTTCTCATGACCTCTAGGCTCCTTCTACAGGTTTGCTTCTGGAGAGGGGTGAGTTGTTCCTAAATTAGTATTACTCCAGAGAGAGCTGGTGAAGTTAAGAAGCAGTTGGCAAAATTAAGTTACACAAAGTTTAGGTGGAGAACCTGATTGTACCATCTCTATATTGTGCACACTTTTGCCAGAGAGATAAGATAAAAAATATCTGTTAAAATTATATAAAACTAAAATTGTAATTAGAGTGATTTGTTGGGCTTATATGAATACACAAAATTAAGGTTAATCGCCTGATAACAGGATTTAGGCCTTGCCCATTGAATTTCAGTAGCTCATGGTCAGTGGTACTAAATTTCCCTATTCTCCTCATATTCTCAATCATTTCCTCCACTGTGGGAAGTAGTAAAGCCAGGAAAGGTTCTCCTCTGCTTTCTGGAACATGACGTTGTCCTCTGTGTAGCTTAAAGAAGATCTATGTTTAGCTACGTTTGGCATCCAACAGATGTCTGCCTAGTTAAGGTCCCCCGAGAGTACAGTATTATGTGGTTTTGGTTGGGCCATGAATTTTTATTGTTTCTGTCCTCCAATCCAGGGTGTTTGAGGCAGATGCCCACTGCAATTTGTCATTTGTTTTTCATTTCTTTTAGCTTTCATTTCTTTTATTCTATAGTTGTTCTATTTACTATTAAACATCATCACACCAGTCTTATAAAAACATCTGACACATAATACCATCCTTATACATCTCCCCTTTTTACCTTTCCATATAGATAATGCCCTGGCTTACTGAAAATTCATCTGCGAGGCTCATCCCACTAAGTCCGTTCTGCCCAATAGGTCATACGCTTTCCATTATTTAGTATCACTTCTTGCTTATTTTATAAACTCCTTTTATGTTCAGAGACACCCTTCTGAACTTCTTTAGCATAATTTAAAACATTTATTCACTTTTGGTTTGATAATACCTTGGTCACCTTTGCCATGTATTAACATTCAGGCTTTTCAACTGTTTGATGAGGAAGATGGCTTTAAGTGTTTCAGACAATGTTCAGAATTTTACATTTGCCACCATCACATAAGATACCAGAATGGACCTTTCACAAGGTTCATTCGTCATTTTTGCCTCTGAAGCAGAAGAATATAGGCACTGAGGAAAGTTGAAGATAGGGATTGACATTTTTGACTCATTGTCTTTGGCAGATACTCCATATAAAGTGACAGAACTAGATCCTCAATGAGCATATTCATAGATGAATCTAACAATGACTCTATCAACACTAGTTCCATTTCAGCAGCGTTCTTAGTAAGGACATATGATTAGGATGGAAGACCAATGAATTACAAAGTGTGTTTACCAACAAATCTTGCTACGCATCTGGTGATCACATGGGTGCCAGAAACTTCAGTGGCACAATAAGATAGTCAGTGATGCATATTAACTGAATATCCAGCCAGACCACCATAAGGACCTTGCTGGCGATCTGTCCAGGTAGCACTTGATCCTGCCAGTGGTAGCTGGAAAATAACTTGCATTGGGAAGGTTATTTAGATTGTATTACTGATTGCTATAATTGTGTGTTGAACTCCTGGCAGCATATAACTTTATTTGCCCGCAACTGTGCCTTGGGGATGAAACTTTCACTGAATAAGCTTGTATGTGACCTTAAACAACTTTTCAGATGCCGTTTACATGAAGTACCCTACCTCAAGTCCCCTCGGCTGGAAGCTTGCATTGTGCTGCTCAGTCACAATATTTTTTAAAAGCTAAAAAAAGCCAGTTGGGGGTGTTTGCATGTATTTCTCATGACTTCTTTTCTGTGTACCTCACCTTTAAATGGACAGAGGCAGCTGTGATCAAAGAGATGCAGCCTGCCTCAGATGAGGCACACCTGCTGTTTGTTTTCTCATGAGGACCTTACTGTGGTTTTCCCGTCTTACTGTTCACTTAATATAAAATAAGTTACTGCTCAGACTGAGTGTACATACTTGCTCTTCAGGTATGGAACAATATACCCATTCAACATTAAAATGATAGACTATTTCATTACAATCCAAAATCATTCAACAGTCAGAAAAAAAACCCAATGACTTTAGGAAAATAATACGAGTAAGAAATATGGGAGTTGACTTAGTTATCATTCAGAAAGCTTATGAAACATACATCAGAGCACTACTGGAACAAGACACACATCAGTATCAATTCATACTAGTAGAGGACTGACAGAAATGTGTAAGTTTTAAAGGGACACAGTTGGGTTAATATCATAAAATAAAAATATTCCTTACTTGTATTATTAACAGCCAGATTATTAAAATTCAAATCCTATTAAAAAACTAATTTATTTTTCATCATTTGTGGTGCCTTCTTACTTATCACATTTCACTCAGAGCTTTGGCAATGGAAACAGACTGAACAATTTCTGTCTGATGGGTCACTTTTACTTTAAAGGTCTCAGGGACTAACTCAGTTTTGCAATGACTGGGATAAAGACATGACAAAGAAATATGTCTACCCATAGAAAAGAAAGAACGTTTTCAACTAGAATAAAGGAAATCACAGAAACGTTTCTAATTTTAGGTAAAACCTTTAAAAAAACACTCAATATTAAGCAAAAAGGGACCCAACAAAGTCCTTGTAAACATCAAGGTTACATTTTATATCATCGTTACATAATGAAATTTGAAACTACAAAGTTAGAGACTAGAACATCCCTCTCATTCTTTGACAGAAATATTTGAACCAAATCTATCCCTTGAGAGGTTAATAAATATTAGATTAAAGGCTATAATTATATCTATTATTAGGTTTGACATTTCCAGTACAATATGTTAATTTTAAAACAGTTCCAGAGATTATATACATTCTAATAACTATTTCCTCACATTGAAAATGCACATCATTTCCACTCAGTCATAATGATTATTTTATATTTGAATTGACTTTTTATCCTTGGCTCTGATGTTGTGAAAATCGATTTACTAGACCCATTGAGCTTGTGCTAGTGATGTCTAGAAGTCTTTTCATTAGTAAGCACATTTAATATTACTATGCACATAAAGAGCAGAGATCAAATTGCTTCAAAGCAGTGAGCAAACTCCACTTTACCTCAGTGAATGTGAAAATGGAATTGATATGACCCACTAAGTAAGTGGGGCCCATCTTTGGAGACTATATTGGGGCTGTACTAACACTTTGTGTACAGTTTTTATCTATATGGGGCCTCCTTGCCTGGGAACATGAATGAGGAGTATGGCATGGGGCCATGTGGATCCTAAGGTTGGTCCTTCCTCTCTTACTCCATAGTTAGGGAAATAATTTCTCTCCCCTTCCTTTTGCAAAGATCTCCAGTGCCTAGTCTAGCAGAGCTACTTGGATGGGATGCTGGGGAGATCAAAAGCAACATGAACTGGAAAGAAAGTTCTGATGGGGTGAAGGGGGCTCTCACATAAGCCCCTTGTCAACAGAGATAGCTTGTGTGTCCCATGAAGGAGAGTCTCAACTTTCATTTTTTAAAAAAGGGAGGGGGAGAGTGAGTTCATAGCTCTTTTCCTTTGGAAAGCAACCTTGAAAAATTTAAAGTAACATGAACAAATGTCAAAAGACTGCTGGGGTTGAAAAGAAAACGGAGCTGGGCTCTGTAACAGAAGTGCTCTATAGGCCCGAATCCTGCAGTCCCTTACATGCTTGCTTAACTTTATCAGTGGGACTGCTCATGGCACAGGCATGAGGACATGCATAAGTATTTGCAGGATCAGGGCTTAGATGAGATATCTGTATATATGTGAATGGGTAGATAACAGATCTCCCAGTAGATGGCGCTCAAAAATACACAGCATAGTTCCTGAGTTTTGCAAGACTGATAAAACTTGTCCCAGTTGACAGAAAATATACTGACATCAACTCAACAGGCCCCACTTCTCCTGCAGGACACTGAGGGAACCTCAGAGGCCCCAAATGTAGAATGGTTTGTAAAATGAGTCAGTTACATTTGTCAGAATACCCTTGCTGACCAAATCCTCCTGAGCACTGCCCTGACCATATAAGGCACAAATCAGTTACAATTGCATGAGCCAACACATCAATTTTTTTAATGGATTTTCCTCTAGATCAGCTCACGTAGCCTTCAACAAGTACAATTTTGTTTATAATTTCCATTCCTCAATAGTAAGTGAATGACAAACCTCTATAGTTTATGAATAATTTCCCTGGGGCACATCCATATATCTTATGTTTGTTGGGTGCTTGCATTGAAGAAAGAGAGAGCAATATGTTTTCTTCAAGAGGCAAGAAGGAGAATAGGAGCTGGCAACATTTCACTCCTATAAGCATTTTAATTGAGAATGCAATTTTAAAAGGGAGCCAGTGACAAGGAGGAGGGAAAGGGAAGGGGAGTGCATGGTGGTCCCTGAAGCCCAGAATAGGGTGGAGAGGGAATTGGTTAAGGGGTTTTTGGAGTTGAATGTATGGAGAGGATGAGCTGAGGAATAGGAGGATGTGGCTGGGGTTCTTGGGGCAAGGGAGGAGACAGGTAGAAGGACGTGGTACTGGGAAGGGGGGTGTGGCTTTATTTGGAGCACTTGTGGTACAGAGATAGAGCTAGTTGATTACAGTAGAGAATGGCTGAGGAACATGTACGCTGGGGATGCTATATGTGGTGGGGCCGGGCAGTGGGAAATGTAGGTCTTATAATCCTATTCTACATAGGTAATGGCTTTAGGTGGATAATTATACACTTGCTCCCTGTTTCAACTTTAAGAGTTAACTCCTTTACATGCATTTCAGGCTGCAAGTCTTTTCTGTAATTCAAGATCAAAGGAGATTCCACCACACTTCAGAGACAATAATTCAATGCATTTTTGGGGGTGGGAAACATGGTTCAAGGTAAATCAGTTAGAGTGACCAGATAGCAAGTATGAAAAATTGGGACACGGGGTGGGGTCGGATAGGTACCTCTATCAGACAAAGCCCCAAATATCAGGACTGTCCCTATAAAATTGGGACATCTGGTCACCCTAACCTCAGGTTACCTTAGTAAGTGATGTTGGATATTAAATGGGTGGCACCTTCCCACTGGAACCAATATTAAACCAATGACACAACATGTAGCTATTGGGAAACAATGAGCTGTTGGAGATCATAGAATCATAGGGCTGGAAGGGACCTTGAGAGGTCATCTAGTCCAATCCCCTGCACTCATGGCAGGACTAAGTATTATCTAAATGTGATGTGTAAAATCAAGGGCCCACATTTTCAAAAGTGATTCGTTATTTTGGGTGCCTCATCCTCTGAAAGCTATCCCCTTTTAGATTTCCTCAGTTGGGCATCCCAAAAATAGGGCACACAAAATCACTAATTACTTTTGAAAATTCATTAAAGATCTTGTAGCACATTTCTCAAGAATATAGGTGCAAGCCCTAAAATTCTAGTGTCCTGATTAAACCAGGGTGCTGATTGGTTGATTTCATTTTGCTTACCTGTTACTGTGTTATAGGTCCTTGGGGGCTGGTGTGTCAATGCAACAGTGCCCATCTGGCCAGGCAGAGCATTGCACGATGATGCATTCAGTCAGGTAGGGTGGCCACTCAGTCCCTCTTGCCCAAATCCTGGTGGGGTTTGTGGGTTTTCTCCTTATTCCTGGTGGGGTCAGCTTGTCCTGGTGCCCAGGAGGTCTGGAAATCTTAAGTCTCTCAGGGCATTGGTAGGGGACCCAGGCCTGCCCACTTCACTGGTTTCCAGCTTAAGTCTCTCAGGCACAGGAAAATCCACACCCCTGAGTGATGCAGTTATACCAACCTAACTCCCAGTCTAGACAGTGCTATATTAATAGGAGAAGCTCTCCTGTCAGCATAGATAACGTCTTCACTAAGTGCTACCGTGAGGGGGCTGCACTGGTGCAGCTGCAGCACTATGTGTGTAGACAAGCCCTAAAAGTTTCCTAGTGCACTTTAACGTAGAGTGTATTATGTAAAAGTGTATTAGAAAACTTTTAGTGCACACCAGCAGGGTCTACACAGACCAGTTACTACACAACACATTAGTGTGCTTTAGGAACCACACCCCTGTAGTGTGCACTACCGTATAGTATAGACATTCCTTAACATTTAGATCAATAGCAGTCACTGCCTGACCTAAACTCTTCGGTCATGTTGCTGATGCCATTATAATGACTTTTGTTTAATCCAAGAGGTGTCTACGTTTCAGCAGTGGGTGAATGAAAGAAATTCTGTAGGTGTACGTTTTGTACTCCCATAAAGCATCCTGATGTGGAGACTGTGTATTGCTCTAAATGCCAAGCACACTAAGGATACTCAATAAATAATAAATGAATAACAACAACAATTATAATAAAACAGTGAGGCTTGCGAAAGGCACTATATAAATCAATAAATAATAATATATGTATCACATAGTACATTGTCTGATCTTTTCCTACTTAATCTAAGGCATTAACTTCACTGTAAAGCACTGAAATAAGCCTATATGAAGGTACATTCATTGGCATTCTCCTCCTTTTTTATGCTTAAATATCATAGTGTCATGAATCAAACATTGGAACTGGTAAATGGCTGCCAAGATTACAAACCATCCTGCTAGACTGTTGCAAGGAAATAGGCCAGCAATTTTTAAAGCAATGTGATCTTCTCTTCTGTCTAGTCCTGGAGTTCTTTTTTTCAGAATTTTATCAGTAAATATATTTGATAGTTTTGATCTCTTTAGAGTAATTTTAGTATCTAGAATGCAAAACTCAAAAAACCAAAAACAGGTGGGAGAGAAATTTTCTTTAGAAAAACATCAGTTTAATTTCCATCCTCCACAAAATTGAGATGAGTAGACAGTACTTGCTTGAAACTGATAAAAGGACTGCTGTGCCAAATTGGAATAGCTTTTAATGCCTGTGCAATTCCTGTGTGTGTGTGTGTGTGTGTGTGTGTGTGATTGTGATTACTCTTCTTTTTGCTTTCTTTGAAAGGTGATAATAAGCAAGAACCCTTGTCACCTCTGTATCAGTGTTTAAAGAATTTATTGTGGAAAAACTTACTAGGTTTCTTTTCCTTCCAGATATTATAGTATAATTAGTTTTCTTTTTAAATAATCAGCATATTGAGCCTATCTGAACATCCAGCCCTAACTGTTTTATGTCACTGCAACTGAACCATTTCGAGCTAAGAGCTCAACATATCTCACAAGCTCAGCAGCACTCGACCAGGGCGTGAGTCTCTAGAAAAAATGTAAAAAGAAAAGGAGGACTTGTGGCACCTTAGCTGCTACTCTGAAACCTAGAAAAAATGTAGCTGCTTCAGGAAATGGTACTGATGATTCATTAGATGTCATTTTCCCATTTCCATTCATATTGATCCAAATGAGCCACTGTAATTTAAGGTTTCAGAGTAGCAGCCGTGTTAGTCTGTATCCGCAAAAAGAAAAGGAGGACTTGTGGCACCTTAGAGTCTAACCAATTTATTTGAGCACAAGCTTTCGTGAGCTACAGCTCACTTCATCGGATGCATTTAGTAAGGAGCACTCTCCTGCTGTTGTCTTTTGGATGGAGCGTGTAATGTTCCTGTCCCCAACAGACAGAGAGTCCAGCACAGAGCTGATCAACATTTTTCAAAGAAACATTTTTGCATTGGAAAATACGATTTAATCTAAATCTACATTTTCCATGGGCAGATGTCAGTGTTTCAGGTTTCCAAACTGACAAGTCAAAGCAAAATGGTTTGACATTGACACTGACGTCACACTTCCATCTAAAAGGTTGATTTTTTTTTTCATTTCAATACCTGCAACGCAGCATTTTTCTGAACAGGAAAATGTTTGATATGTTGATGTTTAAAACCTGAGGTTAAAATATCAGAATTTCTCACAGCGTGGAAGTTTTGTTTTCAGAGCAGTTCTCGTCGAGCACTATCCCAGTCTAGTCACCACCTTAGGCTGTGTCCATAGTTGAGTGCATACCCGACTACTGGATTTTGTGCATGCTTGTGTGTGCTCCCCGTACTTGTGCCCAAGAGTCCCGATATGCTCTATTGGACACTGGTGCGATCACATGTAAACACACGTATCTGCATCCACACTGCTGCTGTAGGCACATAATAATAGTGCCTCCATTTCAAAGCCGGTATCCTAAGATTTTCTGTAGCAGAGGGAGATACTTTAGGAACCACTTCACTTTGTTTTGTTGGTAGTGTTCCCTGCCTGCACACATTTGCTGATGGCAGCTCCTCATCATGTTCCCTCTCATTGTCATGCCCTACAAAATTCAGTAGAAGACAGCAAGCAATTGGGTGATGAGCTAGTTCTGTTCCTGCTCTATATTGTGAGACGAATGGTTATGCAGTAGTGTAGTAGGTGCTCAGTGAGATGCTGGATGGAATTTGGGCAGAATTTTAGGACACACTGAAGATGGCTGACCTTGAGGGTCAATGAAAATCCATTCAGTTCACACTGTATATACAGTGAATGCCTGTATTGTTATGGTTATTGTTTGGTTGACTGTTGCTGCTGGAGCAGGAGAACCAGCAAGGTGTGAAGGGATCACATCATTCTGGAAACCTGGAATGACCAACAGTGGCTTCAGAATTTCCAAATGAGGAAATAGACTTTCATGGAGCTGTTATGAGCTTGCACCAATCCTTCAGTGCCATAATACTCAATTCAGGGAAGCCATACCAATTCAGAAGCAGACTGTTATTAGCTAGTGGAAGCTGGCTACACCAGACAGCTATAAGTCTATTGCAAACCACTTTGGGGTCAGAAAGTCCACTACTGGAGTCATGGTTATGCAGCTTTGTGAGACAATTAGTACAGTGATTTACCTATGGATGGTTGCCATAAGAAAAGTTCCAGAAATAACATCTGGTTTCCAAACAATGCAGGGACCATCAATAGCACTCATATCCCAATGCTTTGCTCACCGAAAGGGGAAAGTGAGTATGTGAACTGAAAAGGTCACTATTTAATCACTCTGCAAGGCTTACTGGACCAGTGAGGTAGATTTATTAATACAAATCTGGGAAACACGGGAAAGATTCAAAACATGGAGGTGCTGAGGAGATCAGGATTGTACTTGAAGAGGTAAGAAGGACCTTCATTCCCCAGAAATTATACATTTGTGTACAGTGTGTCTGTGCCAATGGTTACTTTGAGGGACTCTGAATACTCACTCTTGCTTTGGTTCATTAAACCAGATCCTGACATCAGTGACCCTGGAAAATAGGAATCCAGTTACAAGCTGTTAGAATGGCTATGTGCTTGGTAGTCTGAAGGCTTGTTGGCGTTGCCTATGCACCTGTCTGGATGGCTATGTGGCACACATTATTCATATAATCATCATCCACTGTGCAGTATGTAAAGGTAAAGGGGAGAGGTTCTGTCCTGAGTGGGCTCAGATCTAATCTGGTTTATAAATTCTGTACAGGCAGCTAGATCCCACTTATGTACTCACTGGTTCTCGTTCCCAGTGGGGAAGGAAAATCAGGGATGTCATCTTGTGTAGTGACACAGAGTTGCCTCTCTCTGAGCTTGAGAGACCACTACTCACCCCTGGTGGGTGGAGCCAGATCAGCCCTGCCCCCCATGCCAGAAGCAGAAGGGAGTGGCAGGAAGTATAAAAGGCTGGCCCTGCAGCTCAGCTAGCCCAAAGCCATGAAAAGAAGCAAATGCCTCCAGCCTGCTGCAGAACTCTGGAGCTGAAACTGCTCTGTGCGGTGCCCTGCCCCTGGAGGAGATCAACCCTGGAGAGGAGTTGCTTGGCCCGCTGTGTACCCTGAGGAGATGGAAGACCCTTTGACTATGGAACCCTTTACCTAGACTGTGGTAGGAAGTAGTCCTACCTGGTCTGGTTTTGCTGCCAGAAAGCAAGTCAGCGTGTTTCGGTAGGATCCCCGCTGACCCAGTGGCAAACCATCTGCCACAGTTAGGGCACTGGGTTGGGTCCCACTGGCTGTCTTAGCCAGGAGGCTTAGTCAAAAGCCTGCTCCCTGCTCTGCCACACCCAGAGGGCCAGAGTCCCAGACTGTGTGTTTAGTTTAACCTCATTTTATGCCTTGGTCTTTCTAATTTTGTCCCTAGCTGCTTGTGTTACTGTTTTTTTTATATTAACCTTTTGTCATTTGTCCTAGTTTCTACTTCTTGTATATCTGTTTATTGAGTTTCAGGTCAATCTCTTGGCTAAACAAAGGTGGCCTCTTATCATACTATCTTTCCTATGCATTAGGATAGTTTGATCTTGTGCCCTTAATAGTGTCTCTTTAAAAAACTGACAACTCTCTTGAACTCTTTTTTGCCTTAGACTTGATTCCCATGGGATCTTACCTACCAATTCAATGAGTTTGCCAAAGTCTGCCATCTTGAAGTCCATTGTCTTTATTCTGCTGCTTTCCCTCCTACCATTCCTTAGAATCATGAACTGTCTCATTTCATCACTTTTACCCAAGCTGCTTTCCACCTTCAGATTCTCAACTAGTTCCTCTCACTTTGTCAGAGTCAAATCTAGAATGGTCTCTCTTCTAGTCCTTTCTCCACCTAAAAAGTTGTCTCCAATGCATTCCAGGAACTTGTTGATAATCTGTGCCCTCCTGTAGTTTTTTCCCAACAGATGTATGGGTAGTTGAAGTCCCTCATCACCACCAAATCCTTTGTTTTGGATGCTTTTTTCAGTTGCTTAAAAAAAATCTCATCCACCTCTTTCTGGTTAGGTGGTCTATAGAAGACACCATCACCCTTGTTTTGTTTTTTTAATCCCTTTTATCCTGACACAGAGGATAAAACAGGTCTGTTTCCCACTTCTATCTCAATCTTGGTGCAAGTGTATACATCTTTGATATACAAGAAAAGACATCCTCTCTTTTTTCCCCTGCCTGTTCTTCCTGAACAAGCTGTACCCTTCTATACCAATACTCCAATAATGTAACATTATCCCACCAAGTTTCTATGCTGCATTTGTGATGATTCACTAGTATTTCTAGTTCCTGTTTATTCCCCATACTTCTCAAAAAAGGCACTTAGCACTTCCACCTTTCCACATTTTCAGATACTGTCTTTCCCACATCTCTTCCCTTTCAGTCTGTCCTTCCTGACCAATCTGTACCCTTCTATATCAATACTCCAGTCATGTGTATTAGTGGTGATTATTTACTAGTATTTTGACTTCTTCCTGTTTATTCCCCATACATCTTGCATTAGTATACAGGCATCTAAGATGTTTATTCCCTCTTGTCTCTCTTTTATTCAATTTCCCATGTTACCCTCAGATTCCAACCCTTTATCCAGGCCTCCATGTTTTGGACATACACTGTTATTGCCAGTATGTGTCCTCTTTCTTTGTTATTGTTCTTTGGTTTTATTTTTTAACATGTATGAAGAAAGCCATTAAGACACTGATCAACCCCTTTTATGTGTTTTAGATGAGTGGTTCTCAGCCAGGGGTATTCGTACTCCTGTGGGTATGTAGAGGTCTTCCAAGGGGTACATCAACTTATCTAGATATTTGCCTAGTTTTACAACAGGCTACGTATAAAGCACTAGCAAATTCAGTATATACTAAAATTTCATACAGACAATGATGTGTTGATACTGCTCTATACACTGTACACTGAAATGTAAATACAATATTTATATTCCAATTGATTTATTTTATAATTATATGCAAAAATAAGAAAGTAAGCAATTTTTCGATAGTAGTGTGCTGGGACACTTTTGTATTTTTATGTCTGATTTTGTGAGCAAGTAGTTTAAGTGAGGCAAAACTTGGGGATACTCAAGACAAATCAGACTCCTGAAAGGGGTACAGTATTCTGGAAAGTTTGAGAACCACTGTTTTAGATATCCGCTACACTGAAAAATATTAGTACTTTTAAAAGCACATAATACATACACTGCTTTTTCCTCATCCCTTCCATTTATCTGTAGGACTTACGATATTTCTGGACCTTTGGTGGCATGGTTTCACTCTTGGGAGCCAAAGGTCCTGCCTCTTCAAAGAGAAGGAGAACATTGTATATTTGGCCTTTAAGAAAAAATCCCTCCACATTACACAACCTTGCTGTAGGAGGCCATAATTTTGATACTTTTCAACATTCCAGGAATGTAACTGTCTCACTATCCTTACTTCTCAGACACTTTTTGCAGCCCATGAGGAAGGAGCTGAGAAATGCACACACGGGGCACAACTATTTTTCTTTTATAAAAGTGTTTAGGGAAAAAATAGCTTTAGAAACCAAATGAGTAATTGTGGTTGATCGAAAATAAATTAAATCATTGATTTGTAACTCTGCCTCACTTGGGGATCATTTTGGGCTGGAGCAGAGCAGCCCAAACAACACTGCTGTTGAAACACACAGACACACAGCAATGCAGAGCTTATTATCCAGGGAGGAAAAGTCAGTGCACAGTATTTCAAATGCTCTTGATATTAAAATCAGGAATTTAGCATTAGACCAAGAGGGGATATTGGAGGGCAAGGTGTGGGGCCCATTGTAACTTACCAGTCTGAGGTTCTGGTTCCTGCCACAGCTTGGGGTCCTCCTCGGGTTCATAATGGGAGGCTTCTTCAACCGACTGTTCTAGGTAAAGGAGCAGAATCACATGCTCTGGGTCTTCTGGGACATCCTCCCTGGTCCCTGCTGCCTCCTCAGCCTGGTCTTCATAAACACGCTGTCAGACAACGAGGCTGGTGGGATTGAGGACCACAAGGAAACCTGTTCTGGTGGGGTCAGTGCAGCATGCCACTACCAATGCACAGGAGACGGCAGAAGTGTCAGGAAGAAAGGGTTCCGTGCATTGTAGCTATGGAGGTGGAGGACTATTGAAACTTGAGACCTGCTACATGCCCTTTACTCCTAATCACACTGTAAACTGGCACCGCTATGGGGCCATGTCAAAGCTAAGGTGTGTATTTACCCACACCCCTCAGCCATGCTAAATTACTTGCCATCTGCTCACCTTGAGACACATGCTTTTAGGGTGTAAGAGTGGACAATATGGGGGTTATGGCACATGTATGCTTGCTAGCATAGATGTACCTTTAGAAAACTATCCTTCACCAGCATCCTGGGTACAAAAAGGCCTTAGCAACTAGAAAAGGAGGACTTGTGGCACCTTAGAGACTAACCAATTTATTTGAGCATAAGCTTTCGTGAGCTACATGTAGCTCACGAAAGCTTATGCTCAAATAAATTGGTTAGTCTCTAAGGTGCCACAAGTCCTCCTTTTCTTTTTGCGAATACAGACTAACACGGCTGCTACTCTGAAACTTAGCAACTAGAGATACCTAAATACTTAACTGGGAGAAAGTGAGCACATCACTTTTTGCTGGTACTGGACAGAGCTCAAATGGGCTAGTGAAGTTTTGCTTTCTACAGAGAAGAAGCAGGAAAGTTGGGAGAGAGAGCTGACTATTTCTCTTCCATCTGCCTCTCAAACATAGGTATATGTTTAGATGGCAGCTCATGCTAGACACACGTGGCCAGATACTCAGCCAGAATAAATCAGCTCAGCTCATTGATGTCAATGGAGTTTTAATAATTTACACCAGCTGAGGATCAGGCTCATAAACAGGTAAGGGCAGGGTGGACAAAGATGTCCTTTAGTTCAGAACAGTAAGACACAAGCTATGGGGACGAGCCAACAGAGTTCTCATGGTGTCACAAAAGAGTGATTCTCCAGGTAAAATAGTTGAGAATTAAATAATCCCAAAGCACAGGATTCATTGGTACCAGGACTTGAAGGAAGATCATTAAGACTTCAGATCTATTTAGTTTGGTATATACAGTCAGGACTGGAAAACATCATTTGATACAAAGGGGTTGTTGACAAAGTATCTGGCAAATACTGCAAAACATTTCTATTGGCATGTGTAGTTAACAGATGTTAGAAATGAAAAGCTGACAGTTTTTATGGGATAATTAAATCTCTCTTTAGTTGACAACTGCAATTTAATTTAATCAGGAGTAATAGCCCCCCATAATTTCCATTGTAGTGATGTGCAGCTTTCACCTAGAGCCTGGAACAAAACATAGCAGAGCTTTGTCAAGGGGCTTCAAATAAAATGTTGCTGATCTTAAGACTACTAATATATTAACTCTGAAGTATTTACATTCATTTGTTGCTGGAAAAATAAAAGGCAAAATTACAAGTTGATGGAAATTGTTACGGACAAAAATTGTGGTCTATGCCCAAGAGACAATGACGGTATATGAAATCAATTGTCAACTATACTATTATGGAAAAGGGAAAAGATTTTGTGTCTTATTTTAGCAGGGTAGCTAATCTAAATAGATGAGTCGTATTCTGTCACCTTCACCCTGACAACATGGGAAGGTTTGCCATGAAGGGAGCATGCATCTTTTTCACAATATGGAGCTCTGTTGGATGAAATGGAGAGACAGAGCTGAGTATCATTAGCATGTTGAAAACACTTACACCACTTTTCTTCACTAACTCTCCCAACAGTCCCATATAGACACACTGAAGAGGAAAGGTAATAAGGTGGACCCTGGTGAAAATCCACATGAGAGAGACCTGGGGCAGACAAGTACTGCCCAAAACAACCCTTGTGGACTTTTCCAATAAAAAAATAGTGAAGCCAACAAAAGACCAAACCATCTATCCACAATCAAGTCAGTAAGTGAATCAACAGCACACCTGAAACAACAGTATCAAAGGTACTTCAATAATGTCAGCATTGGCACGTTATATTTATCCATTGCCAGGAGGAGATAATTTATGTGCCACCAGTACAATCTGAATATCATAACTGGTATGAGGCCAGAATGAGACATGTCAAGGAGATCCAAGGCATCTAGGTACTCAAAGAGTTTTCTTGCCACAGTTTTGTTCATAATCTTAGGCAGAACTGTACAGTTTGAAACAATTCTATATTAAATGGCCAGGATGGCTGGTTTCATGAACAAAGTTTGTATACACGCTTCCTCAAAAGCACTTGGCATCCTGCTCTACTTACAGGAGGCACTGACAATCTCCGCTGACAAGGAACCCATTATTTCCCCTACTAGCCTTCAACATCCAAGACGGAGATGGGTCTGAAGGACAGATTGTGAATTCAAGTTACCCTAGCATGTCGTGAATCTCAGTGAATGCTACCTAGATAATCTCAAGCAGACATGCCACCTTCCATCAAGATCCTCATCTGCTAGCAGAAACGCAGGCTGTGCAGTCTGAATCCAATCAGTTCTCTCTGAAACATAGGAAATTTTCTGACAACAGGAGATTGTCCAAGCAGCCTCTAAGGGAAAACAACCTAAATTAACATAAAGTAGATTGCCCACTACATGAAATGAACCTGATATTTGAGATTTTGTAGATACTATAGTTGAGCAAACAAATCAATTTTCTGCCTCCTACACAAGCCCTAACCTTAGATCTTAAGAAACCTTTATTGGCAGTTGGTCAGATATAAGTTAAAATGAATACTGTGTCATTATAAATTAATACTATGCACCAATCAAGGATTTGGGATAAACCCTTTGCTAGCTCTGTGCCATAAGGTGGATAGCCTCATATGAGATTACCACTTCCCTATGCTTATCAATAAAGTAGTATTTCCCAACCTTATGTAATAGGGATAAATATGTTGATTTTAAAACTTAGGGTGGAAAAATAATGTACCATAAATTACTAGTCATGATGGCCACTTTATGTTGTCACAATATCTTCTACTATGTGTATCAATACCAGGCATTGGGTCAAGCTGTGCACACTTTATCTCTGCACTTCAAGAGAAAGATAACCTGTTTCAGAAGGGACAAGACAGAAGTACTGGTAAGCACGGTCACTCACCCATTATAACGTATAGTGTTTTACAATGATAACTTATAGTGCTCTTCCTACAAAAGTGTACAAAGAAGTTTTCAAGTACTCACAGATAGTGTGGAGTAAACGGGGTGTGTGGTGGGGAGAGGTGGCGATGGGTAAAGATACCCTTGCAGTAAATGTGGCCAGGAAAGTAAAACACTCATGTCTAATATTGAAAACTTGCTTGTGCCTAAAAATGTACATTGGAGAAAGCATTCAGGAAAAGTTCAGTCTTACAGAAATGATGTCTGTTAAGACAATGACCCCGTGTCATCCACTTTAGAACTCCCAGCCCTATATGTTCTTGGCAGAAGACAGGCTATATACCAAACTATTCAGACCATTTTCCGTCTTCATGAATCAGTATTTTTCACCCAGTCATGCTACCAGTCCCCCCCTTATTCTCTATTCTTCAGCTGATTCTCATTGTATGTGCTTAGGAAAGATACACACATCTTCATAAAACTATCATATGTTGTCTCCAGAATGAATGCACACATTCAAACACATTTGGTAGAAAAGTTTGTAAAATATGATATTACAAATACAGAAACATCTGTACTAAAATTGGAAGCTCTATGAATTCATCAGTTTGGATGGATTCTTGACATTGATTGAGAGAGCAATATGCTCCCAATATAATAAAATTAATACTTGCTATTTTTCATAGTCAGCTGAGGTATAGGTTGGTTTGTCGTTCTTTTTAAGTTGAGTAAATTCTACATAGAACTGTGTAAAAAAATCACACAGTATGAAAATATTGAAATGTATCTTCCAAAGCAGTCTGACAAAATGGTGAAAAAATACTTCCCTCATAAAGAAAATGAATGTGGTTTCAAAGATTTCACCAAAAATAAGTTTTTCTTCCAGTGAAACTAAAAAAAGTTATGTTGAAACTATGTCAAAGTTGAAGGGGAGACTGGTATGAAAGAGTCAAAATGATACATTAGTTTATCTTGTATTTTCCCTGTCTCTTCATCTGAACCCTATTAGCCTGCTCAACATTTCACACTATCACAGCAGAGAGACCTTAGAAGAGAAACAGGTGGCATGGGCTTTGAAAGAAAAATGAGAAGAAATTTAGATAAGCCAGAAGGAGAATTTATTCCTAAATGTTGTCTTGTATTTTGGTTAAGTTTATTTCTCAAGAACATTCTGTTTGTTTGTTTGTTTTTTGTGTATTATTTTGTTGGCAGAGAGGAAGATGGATGCGCTACGGGGATGCTGAGAAGCAAGGAAATACCATTGAACTGAAGGGTACAAAGGATGCATGTGTAGGATTTAGGAGGATGCAATAACAGGAACACTGGTCATGGGAGCAAATGCACTAGTGCTCTAATTCAGTGGTTCTCAAACGGTGGGTCGAGCCCTCAAAGTGGGTCGCAACCCTGTTTTAATGGGTTTGACATTGGACTTGCTGGGGCCCGGGGCTGACGATGAAACCTGAGGGCTTTAGCCTTGGGTAGTGGGGCCCTGATTACAGGCCCCCAACCTGGGGCTGAAGCCCTGGAGCTCTGGCTTTGCCTCCCGCCCTGGCCCCTCCTTGCCCAGGGCATGGGGTGGCGGGGCTTGGGTAGGCTCAGGCTGCCCCCACCCCCCTGGGGTCATCTAGTACTTTTTGTTGTCAGAAGGGGGTCGCAGTGCAATTGAGTTCAAGAACCCCTGCTCTAATTACAGGGCACCGGAGGAAAGGGAAAAGAATGGAAAGAATAGGAAAATTCTCATTGCCATCACTACATAAAGCCCCATCTTTGCTCTGCTATAAACTGCGTTTGGAAATTGGTCTTTCGCTCAATTTAAAAGAAAAATAGGCCCAAGCTTCCATGTTCAGATCTGGATCTCCCATTTTCCTCGGGGGAGTTCAGATCCAGAGTTTGAACCTATTCCCAGATGTAAGATGGTTCCAGTTAAAATGGTTTCCAATGCAATATGACTGACTTGGCGGGGCAACAAAGGGGGAAGTAAGGCCAAGGTTTTTACAGTGTTTAGGTGTTGCTGCACTCTGCGTCGTTGGACCCAAGTCTTATTTTCAAAAATGACTTAGGAGCCCAAGTCTCACTGAAAGTCAAATGGAATTAGGTTCCTAAACTTACTTAGATTATGTAACACTAAATATCTAACACAACATCTAAATACCTTTAAAAATCAGACCCTAAGTGGATAGTGACATTATTACCATAATTCCAGGTTAAAAGGAAGAAGTATTCCTATACTTAAGAATTCTCATAAATCTTTGCAAGACGACACGGAAGGTCTGGAGAGCACAATGATAGCATCAGCACCAGGAATTCCAGCAGCAATTTCCTGGAGTTACTCTAAGAAAATGGAAGGTTCTGTTAAAAAGATTGGTGCTCCAATAGGTGAATTCCCAACATGATTTTGAGGAAGCCTTTGGAGGAGTTCAAGATATTTCCATATAGCGTTTTTTTTGTTTGTTTGTTTTTTTTAAAAAGTCTGGGATCAAGAGACTTGGGCATTGAAGGAAGGGGAGATCAAACCTACTTGTACTCCAGATCTCAATGGGGCAAAATTGACATCAGAGAAGGACTTAGAATATTCAGATAACTAGATGGGGCGGTGGGTGTTAAACTTTGCCAGGGCAAGTGGATGATTGATCTGTTTGGTCCCATGCTTCTCTGGAAAAATACAGAAGATTTTCAATTTATATTTTACCTTCGCCAATAGATACACACAAAATTTTTAAATCTCCACTCAGTATCTCAGCAGTCTGTTAAGGGTTTAATTGGAGGTTTACTCCTTTGCAGTCAAAAGAGGCACTAGCATCCTTAGCTGGCAGATAACTTCAAAAAGCAATTCAGCTTCTCAGATTTGAGCTCCTGTTTGCTTCTTCTATGAGGATGTTCAGTATTACTGCAATAGATCACCAGGGCTGCTTTCCTCTGATGTATTGTTGCAATACATCATTTGAACTGTGTCTGGCAGGAACATGAATTTCAGACATGGACCTATTTTATATGTTTTATTTGTGGACAATCTTAAGAAAATCAATATGGAGTTCAGAAACTCACACTGGAGCTTAAAAAATACAGCAACGCCTTCCAAAATCCTTAAACACCTAAAAGCCTCACAAAAGTTTGAGAAACACTGAACACAGGAGTGGAGGAACATGGCACAGGTATCCCATTCAAATAATGGCAGATCTGAAGATTTGACTGGGTTTCTGTTCATTTCTAGTTAATCGGTAAGGTGTCTCAGGCCCCTAAGGAAGTACACATGAAACCTTCCCCTCTTTATTCTGAGCCCTGCCACTTTTCTTCATAAATTACTCTTCGAATAATGAAGCCAAATTGCACTGTATGAGCATAAACATAAATGGATCAGTCTTTATACACTCAACAATGCACACTTATATAGTCTTGGGAATTAGGAAATGCTTTGCTGATAGAGGAAACAATCACAGGAATAATAATATGGCTTCCTGCTCCAATTGAAACACATCATGGAAAATTCCAACTGTACAGCCATTAGAGTTGGACTTTGGCTTAACTTCGTCTGCAAAAGAAAACATCTAATGGTGCAGTGCTGTATACAGAGGTAAACATCACTTTCCTTCTCCTCCTTACAACTTCCCGATTTATATGTCCAAGGATCACATTAGCTCTTTTTGTCACAGCATTGCACTGAGAGAGCATGTGGAGTTTCTTCTCCTCTATGACCCCAAATCCTTTTCAAAATCACCACGTTCCAGGCTATAGTCCCCCATTCTGTAGGTATGGCCTTCATTTCTTGTTCCTAGATGTATAACTGCATTTGGGTACATTAAAACTAATTTTGTTTGACTTGGCCCAGTTTACCAAACAATCCAGTGTTCTGTATGATTGCTCAGTCCCCACCATTACTTTCCTCTCTGCCAATCCTTGCCATCTGTACATTTTCTGAGCACTGATTTTATATTTACTTCCAGATCATTCACAAAAATGTTGAATAGCACCAGGCCTCATACCGATCCCTGGAGAACTCCACCATTTAATGATGATTCCCCATTGACAACCAATGATTTAGATGTCAGCCAATTCTTAACCCTCATAACATGTGCTTTGTTGATATTGTATAGTGCTAATTTTTTAATCAGAATTTTTTGCAGTACTAAATCAAATGCCTTATGAAAGCCTTACTGTATTATATGTATGCAGTTACCTTTATTGGTCAAATGTGTAGTCTCTTCAAAGAATGAAATCAGGTTTGTTTGTGTATGCTTGCTGCTGTGGCTAGCCGGGCTTTTCCTCTCAACAGTCAACATCTGAATGAGGCAATATTGTTTGACTGCAAAAGTACAAAACAGTACAAGCTATACAGTTTCCTCTGGAGTTGTTCCAGAACTCCTTGACATGATTCGGTCCCTGACTGATCTCTTATCCCTTTCAATACCAGCTCTGCATTCATTGTGAAGTATTTTCTGTTTATAAAACCCTCTAAGTCTCTGAAACTTTGACTTTTTCGAAGCTTGGGAGCCAGACAGGGAGGAATAGGTCCTGCTCTTTCAGCCCTGTACTGCAACCGTGGACTTTCTGTGATATGCCCTCTGAAAAGGTAGGGGATGTGAATAATCAGGAGAAAATAACTGCCTTCTTATTTCAACAGTCATAACTGTTCAGGTGCAGCTCTTCTCAGAGTTATCATTAGGTCTTTTTTTTCCAGTCAGTTCAGGCGCCGTGCAGTAGCTGTAGGCATATACCTCGGATGCTGCACTTTACCTGCTGAATAGACCTACTTCACGTAAGACGACAGTGGTGTTGCAAATGCAGGTGCTGACTGCTGTCAGATCAGAGGGTCAGTGTGATGCTCCTGTTCTTCTAATACTGTGGTGGATAAATGGGGGATTTTATTCTTCAAGGGTTGTGCAGTTCAACAAACATATTTTTCTTTAAGAAAAGTAGCAAAAATATGTAATTTATTTAACCTTTTGCCATTTTAAATACAAATTTCCTATTGTTAATTTATTGAGGCAGACTGTCTGTGCTCAATGCAGGGCAGTGAGGATGGTGTCAAGGAAAAGGTAACAGATTCATGGTTTGAGGTTGTACTGTTACCAGGCAGCTTTAAGTTACATCACTGGCATAGGGGCCTATGAGCCCTGCTCCAGTGGGGAAATAGGCATAGTGCTGTGTAGCTCTGCCATGCCTCTTCTCCTGCACCCCTCCTGTCCCACTTGGGGGATGTGGTAGAACTAATGCAACCAGCAACAGTACAGATGTCCCAATGTGGAGTGCCTCTCTAACCGAGAAATTCACTGTTGGTCTAGGGTGACCAGGTGTCCAGGTTTGACCGGAACATCTGGTCGAAAAGGGACTCTGGAGGCTCCGGTCACCACCGACGACTAGGCCGTTAAAGGTCTGGTCAACAGGGCTGCAGCACTAAGGCAGGCTAGTCCCTACCTGTCTGGGGGCACCACACTGCACCCTGGAAGCAGCCAACCAGTCTGGCTCCTAGGCGGGGGGGTGGGCGGGGGGGCTGGCATGAGTCTCCATGTGCTGTCCCCACCCCGAGCACTGGCTCCGCACTCCCATTGGCTGATAACCGGCCAATGGAAGTTGAGGGGACGGTGCCTGCAAGTGAGAGCAGCATGCACTGCAGAGCCTCTTGCCCCCCGCTGCCTAGGAGCTGGACCTACTGGCTACTTCTGGGATGCAGCAAGGAGGTAGGATAGGCAGGGAGCCCGCCTTAGTCCCTCCGCTGCGCTGCTGATCGGGAGCTGCCTGAGGTAAGTCCACACCCCAACCCCGAGCCTCAACCCCCTGCCCCAGCCCTGAGCCCCCCACAAACCCAGAGTACCCTCCTGAACCCCAAACCCTCATCCTCGGCCCCCATCCCAGAGCCCACATGCCCATCCCAGAGCCCTCACCCCCTACGCACCCCAACCCCCTTCCCAGCCTAGAGCCCCCTCCCACACTCCAAACCTCTCATCCCTGGCCCCAGCCCAGAGCTCTCACCCCCAGCCCAGAGCTCATGCCCCCTCCTGCACCCCAAGCCCCCCAACCCAAAGCCCCTCCTACACCCCAGAGCTCTCATCCCCCCCTGCACTCCAACCTCCTGCCCCAGCCCAGAGCCCCCTCCCACACTCCAAATCCCTTGGGCCAACCCCCAAGCCTGAAGCCCACTCCTGTACCCCAAACCGTTCATCCCCGGCATCAGCCCCGATCCAGCACCCCCAGCCCAGAGCCCTCACCCCTCAACCTCCTGCCTCAACCTGCAGCCCTCTCCCACATTCCAAATCCCTCAGCCCCACCCCACATCCTGGAGCCCCCTCCTGCACCCCAAACCCCTCATCCCCAGCTCCATCCCAGAGCCCCAGCCAGAGCCCTCACCCCCTCCTACACCCCAACTCCCTGCCCCAACCCAGAGCCCCCTCTCACACCCTGAACCCCTCATTTATGGCCACAACCCGCACCCCCATTTAGAGCCCTCACCCCCTCCTGCACCCCAACCTCCTGCCACAGCCCAGTGAAAGTGAGTGAGGGTGGGGAAGAGTGAGCCACCAAGGGAGGAGGAATGTAGTGAGCAGGGGGCAGGCCTCAGGGAAGGGGCAAGAAAAGGGGTGGGCTTTGGGGAACGGGTGGGGCTAGGGTGTTCGGTTTTGTTCCAATAGAAAGATGGCAAGCCTATGTTCGTCTCTGGCAGCTGGATTTCTGCCTCCTTTTTTCCACAAAGTGGTGAAAAGAGTTGGATCTCAGAAGAGAAGTTGATCTACTGTGGTGTTATATGTTCATTTCTAGGAATCTGAGCTTGGGATAAACCAAAACTCTTAACAAAAGAAGGGATGCTGCTGGAGCTCAGCTCACTCCCTCATCCCTGCCAGAGCCTTTCCCCACTGCTGGAGCCTTTCCCTGAGGAGGGAAAAGGCACAGGCAGCAGTACACTACACTGCTACAAATAGCTGGGTAGATGGGAGGGGGCACTGCTTGTGCATGTAGGTTCGTGCATGTTTATATTCTACTTTACGCGGTTGTGCCTTGCTGTCTACACTGCTATTTATACTCATGATGGGGACAATGCAGTGTAAGACAGTGCAGTAAGGAGTGTGCAGTGTAGACATACCGTTAGGGAGCAGCCTGTTTTGTCTCTCCCTGTTTTGGGGTTCTTTTATGTTATCATTCTGAAATTCTAAGAAATAAAGTAGTGGTGTGTTGCAACCTTCCAGCAAGAGTATTTATGTTTTTATCTAACTTTTGTTATGCTGTGAATGTAACAGAAACCATACCCAGTTCTTGACTAAGAACGTGAAAACTAATTTCTAAAGACCTGCTTCTTCTTTTTTTTTTAAGCAAAGATACAGATGGAATCCGATGCAACCTACTTAAGTAGTGCAGCTAACCAAATTAGTTCCTGCTAAACTCACAAATACAGTGTAATGCATTTGCATGGCTCTTTGCAGGCAGAGTAAGACACAAGAGGAGCACAATGCAAAATATCGGACAAGAGATCAGGGAAAGCAAGGTGTGGGGGTTAGTGATGATGAGAAGATGACAGACGAGAAGTGGGATTAAGGAGGGATTTGAAGGAAGGGAGAAAGAGGGCAGGCAAAGATAGGGAGGCAGCACCAGCAGGACTATGGCAGAAGGCTGGAAGCTGGGATTTCAGGGAGACAAAGGTAGTGATAAGGTGAAAAGAGGCCTGAGTGTGAATGGAGGGAAATGAGGGTAGAGCGGTAGCTGTGGGCAAGATTACATAGGACCTCATAAGTGAAGATAAACAAGAAACTTTAACGTAATGTGGTAGCTGACAGAAATCAATGGGGAGATTCAAAGAAAGGATGTCAGAGCAAAGGTGGAAGAAGCCTTAAAGGTGGGCAGATATTGCTCAAACTATGTGGCTATCTGCTTTACCCTTCCCAAACTCAAGCCATCATTAGGTACTGCATATCATAGAATCATAGAATATCAGGGTTGGAAGGGACCCCAGAAGGTCATCTAGTCCAACCCCCTGCTCAAAGCAGGACCAATTCCCAGTTAAATCATCCCAGCCAGGGCTTTGTCAAGCCTGACCTTAAAAACCGCTAAGGAAGGAGATTCTACCACCTCCCTAGGTAACGCATTCCAGTGTTTCACCACCCTCTTAGTGAAAAAGTTTTTCCTAATATCCAATCTAAACCTCCCCCACTGCAACTTGAGACCATTACTCCTCGTTCTGTCATCTGCTACCATTGAGAACAGTCTAGAGCCATCCTCTTTGGAACCCCCTTCCAGGTAGTTGAAAGCAGCTATCAAATCCCCCCTCATTCTTCTCTTCTGCAGGCTAAACAATCCCAGTTCCCTCAGCCTCTCCTCATAACTCATGTGTTCCAGTCCCCTAATCATTTTTGTTGCCCTTCGCTGGACTCTCTCCAATTTATCCACATCCTTCTTGAAGTGTGGGGCCCAAAACTGGACACAGTACTCCAGATGAGGCCTCACCAATGTCGAATAGAGGGGAACAATCACGTCCCTCGATCTGCTCGCTATGCCCCTACTTATACATCCCAAAATGCCATTGGCCTTCTTGGCAACAAGGGCACACTGCTGACTCATATCTAGCTTCTCCTCCACTGTCACCCCTAGGTCCTTTTCCGCAGAACTGCTGCCTAGCCATTCGGTCCCTAGTCTGTAGCTGTGCATTGGGTTCTTCCGTCCTAAGTGCAGGACCCTGCACTTATCCTTATTGAACCTCATCAGATTTCTTTTGGCCCAATCCTCCAATTTGTCTAGGTCCTTCTGTATCCTATCCCTCCCCTCCAGTGTATCTACCACTCCTCCCAGTTTAGTATCATCCGCAAATTTGCTGAGAGTGCAATCCACACCATCCTCCAGATCATTTATGAAGATATTGAACAAAACCGGCCCCAGGACCGACCCTTGGGGCACTCCACTTGATACCGGCTGCAAACTAGACATGGAGCCATTGATCACTACCCGTTGAGCCCGACAATCTAGCCAGCTTTCTACCCACCTTATAGTGCATTCATCCAGCCCATATTTCCTTAACTTGCTGACAAGAATACTGTGGGAGACCGTGTCAAAAGCTTTGCTAAAGTCAAGAAACAATACATCCACTGCTTTCCCTTCATCCACAGAACCAGTAATCTCATCATAAAAGGCGATTAGATTAGTCAGGCATGACCTTCCCTTGGTGAATCCATGCTGGCTGTTCCTGATCACTTTCCTCTCATGCAAGTGCTTCAGGATTGATTCTTTGAGGACCTCCTCCAAAAGAAGTTCAAGTTCTTAGAAAGCAGGCAGAAAGAGGAAATCTTATATACTTCCTCAAAGCACCACCTCAAACAAGAGATACTTCTGGGAGTAATCAGTTAGCACTGTTCATCACTGTGCTGACAGACCTTGGGGGTGGGGAGGCTCTTTGGAGCAGGATATTATATTGCCTTAAGGTCTCCTAACACTTCTGTATCCACAGTTACCTTCACACAGGAGATTGTTTTCCTCCTACAGATGTTTCAGAGTTCAGAAAATTATTTTCATCTGTGAAGTTAGAAAATGCTAGGTTATTGCCATTTCTTTCTCTTTATTTTTAGGGATTTTTTTGTTTACTTGTTTAAAAAGGATGGTAGGATGAAACACAGGATAAGAAAACCAGCTTGGAGCCATTTAAATTAAATATCAGAGAAGAACTTAGATACTGATAGTGCTGAGTTTTAGCCAGCGGAGAAACACAGAGAAAGAGAAAAATAGACTGTAAGAGAACTATTACTCTTATCAAGAGCCCAACAATATAATAACCAGAGAGAGAGAGAGAGAGAATATGTGTGCAAAAGAGAGATTTGGTAAGAACTTAACCACACATAATTTGAACATAAGCTGAAATCATGACTGAAGAGTGTTTATGAGACAAGTCTGGAGAATGGGTAAACTTGATTTTCAAAGACAAAGGTAAAAGCTGATGTCTCTAGCTAGGTGTCATCAAATCTGATGAACAGTCACCTCTCAAGTGGCCATTCTTTGGCAAGGAAGAGGGACAGGACCAAGCAGATCTGCATCTTAGAAAACAGCAGCATGTATCTTCTTTCACCATCAGACTCCTTGGCTGCAACCTTGCAGCAGGAATGGACTGAACTATAAAATGAGAGGCAAAAATATCCCAAGTTCCCTCTCTCTACACATCTATCTTTTCCACCTAAGACAACAAAGAAACAGGCTATGGACTTTGGGAGCAGATCATGGCCTGAGAGTTTGATCAGCAATGTACTGAAAATATGTGGTAAGCGACTTCACCTTGAACCAAGTCTATTCTGTTAAGTTTGGAAAGCGGTTTCTCTTTATTTTTCTTGAAACCATTTCTGACTTTATTGCCTCATTTCTTGTATTCCGTAGAAATCCCTCTCATTGTAGTTAAATAAACTTGTTTTATTTTTTAATCAAAACAAATCCAGTGTTGTGAATTATTTGGGTAACTCCATTTAGGGTGGCAGACTACTGTATGTCGATCCCCTTAGAGGGGCAAATGGACCTAATATATCTGTACTGTTCAAGGGAGGGATGGACTGTGCAAAACACAAGGTTTTTGTGTGTGGGGTGGGGTGGAATCTGGGACTGAAGGTGTGTTGGGGTCACCCTGCAAATAGTAACCAAGGCTGCTGGAAGCCAGAGTGCGGCTGGTGATTGCTGACAGGCAGCTGGGATCAGAACTGCTGAACCAGGGCAGTGACTACACAGATAGTTAGGGTGTGACTACATGCTGTTTGGCTGTTTGTGAGGTGCCCAGGTGCCCAGCCAAAGCAGAAAAACTTTATAGGGCACTCAGGTTGCAGGGCAAGCGATGACTCAGCCCCTTACTGATCTGGATTGCACCCTGGAATGTCACATATACTTACTCATAGACTCATAGATATTTAGGTCAGAAGGGACCATTATGATCATCTAGTCTGACCTCCTGCACAACGCAGGCCACAGAATTTCACCCACCACTCCTGCAAAAAACCTCTCACCTATGTCTCTGCTATTGAAGTCCTCAAATTGTGGTTTAAAGACTTCAAGGAGCAGAGAATCCTCCAGCAAGTGACCCGTGCCCCATGCTACAGAGGAAGGCGAAAAACCTCTTCCAATCTGCCCTGGAGGAAAATTCCTTCCCGACCCCAAATAAGGCGATCAGCTAAACCCTGAGCATATGGGCAAGATTCATCAGCCAGATACTACAGAAAATTATTTCCTGGGTAACTCAGATCCCACCCCATCTAATATCCCATCACAGGCCATTGGGCCTATTTACCATGAATATTTAATTACCAAAACCATGTTATCCCATCATACCATCTCCTCCATAAACGTATCGAGTTTAATCTTAAAGCCAGATAGATCTTTTGCCCCCACTGCTTCCCTTGGAAAGCTGTTCAAAACTTCACTCCTCTGATGGTTAGAAACCTTCGTCTAATTTCTAGTCTAAATTTCCTGGTGGCCTACATATGTGCTTACGTTTTATTGACTTCAATAGGATGTAGGTATTTGCTTACATTTTTGCTTACAAGTAGAGCCTACAGTGTTGAATTTGAAATCTGTTTCCTGGAGTCCACTGATGTCACTGTAGCTAATAAAGAACCATCATGGTTAAATTCTCAACCTCTAGCTTGTTTGGTCCTATTTTCAACTGAAAATTTTTCCCTCTATAAATAAAATAAAATGTTTTGTAGGAAAATGTCACATTTGACAAAAAAATTTGATTTTTGGATGGGAAATATCAAAACAAAAATCAAACAAAATATTGCATTATGTATGAAAAGACGAAATCTTTTCATTTCATTTATTTGTTTCGGTTCAGTATTCAAAGCTGGAGAGAAAGTCAAACCAAAAATTTCAATTCAAATCAAATCTAAATGAAAAACTTTCAATCTGAAGCTAAACATTTTGAATCTGAATCCACAACTCAAACGGAACTTTTGTTGAAGGTCTGAAAAGTCTGGAGTTTTTAATTTCCCCATTGTTTTATCATTTTATCTGTGCATCCTGGTCTGTCTAGGAACAGAAGCAAAAGTGGTGAACAGATTAGAAAAGTTATTCTTGCAGTATTTCTGGCCCAAACAGAAGCAGAAAGTACCTGCAATCTTTTGAGAAAGCATGTTCCTATATGATTGCCAATGAAGTTTGGCAAACCCCAAAGGTTTCAGCAATGTCTTAAATTTGAACACTTATCTAGATAGAAGGTCAGATCCTCAGATGGCATAAAATGGAGCTTTATAGAGCTATTGTGATTTACATCAGCTGGGAATCTGGCCCTGAATTTTCTTTTTTGACACTTACTCCTCACATATCACTCATAAGATTTTAAAAAGCATTGGATTAGAATATCTCTTTCAATTTCTCTTTCCTATATTCTTGCTTGTGTTTTCAAATCAGAAGCCAAAGATATATTGATTTCCCCTAAATGTAATTTTAAGACATTTAGAGCTAGAGTATTTACTGGTTTCAGAGTAGCAGCCGTGTTAGTCTTTATTTGCAAAAAGAAAAAGGAGTACTAGTGGCACCTTAGAGACTAACCAATTTATCCGATGAAGTGAGCTGTAGCTCACGAAAGCTTATGCTCAAATAAATTGGTTAGTCTCTAAGGTGCCACTAGTACTCCTTTTCTTTTTAGAGTATTTACTCTTTATTCCCCTTTGACATGGAAGCTGCTTCTTGTGTGATGGATTTGTTATATGCATTTTTAAGTAAAATTGTACAAAATACACATTCAGTTCTTCTTTTAAGTGTGTTTAAATTTCAAAACACCGTACAATTATTTTTTGGAGTCATTATGTTAATGTAAATAGAAATATTAATCATGCTTATATTCCACATTGTGAGTTTTCTGTTTCCCCACATAACTGAGCTTGTTTTCTCAAGTTAGTGCTTTTGCACCTTCTCATTATATGACAGAAATCTTGAGTCAGTTCTTTTAAACTTTACTCTTCTGATGCTGTTTCACAGAATTTCTAAAATACTATATGTCCCAGAATAATTATAGGCAATGAAAAAAATGAAGCTGTTATACCCATCTCTTGTGTTCTAACTGTAACCTTTCTGGCAGGTGGAGTCAGTAACAACAAGGCCAGGTTCAGTATCTAGGTGTTCCTCTTAACAATGCAGAACAGAACTGGCTTGAGGCCCTACCCAGTAAGCTGGGAAAATCTAATACCTCTAAGAGGCAATACTTCCCCTCTCGCAAGCACTGCGTCAGTGTATAACAAAGAGAACTTTTATTAAAAGGGCAAGGGAACCCAGCATTAATTTGGGAAAACACCACAACCCCATTCAAAAGCACAGGACCATAAGCAAACCTGACCCCACAGCATGTTGGGCAGCATCCTTGTGGGAAAGTCCAATGAATGAATGTCCCTTAACATACCGCTCTTTTCTCCCTCTGCCGCACCCTACTCACAGTTCGGCTGTCCAGGCTAGTGAAGATTCAGAGTTCAGGGGTGCGTTCACAGGTTTCACTTCCTACCCCTGGGGTGGGTGGCGTCGAGCAATGCTTCTGCTGCTGCCTCTGCAACTGGCTCACAGCTGCTGCTGCTTCTCTGCCCCCACTGCTCCTCTGCCCCAGCTGGTGGCCACTGTCTCTCTGCTGCCACTAGCCACCGCTGCCTACTGCTCCTGCAACGTCACATTCTGAGGTACCACCACTTAACCCAGCTCTTAGTGATTTCAGTGCTCAGCGCTTTCCGCAGGTAGTGGGGAACTTCACAGCCAGTGTAGTGTCTGTATGGTCTCCCACTGCCCCACACATGGTGTAAGGCTTAGCCCCCATACCTGTGCAGCAGTAATGTCAGCTCTAGGAATCACCCACCAGAAACAAGGACTCTCCATTGACTCTTATCAGCTCTGTCGTTAAACACTGGAGAGGGGCAGCTCAAATGCTGTTGTGAACTCTCTGGGCAGAATCCACACCTCCAGGTAGGAACACCGGTTCCTACCCACTCCACTAGGATTTGGCATCTCTACCCCTTCTTAGTAAGTGAGGTTCAGTTGAGAGTGACCCCTCAATCAGGACATGCTAAGTACACTTCTGCTGCCTTTAGTCATACACTAAGGATAACAACATTTCATTACCCCATGCATGCAAATACTAGAATGATTTGTAACCCAAAACCAGCTACATCTGCTGTGCACCTAGATGGAGTAGGTTTGTCTATGCAAACACGGTCTGCTCATGAAGTCTTTTCCTCCAGCTCATCACTATGTGTCAGGGGACCTCATTCAAATCCTGCTTATATAACCATCAGCGTACTCAGCCATAAAGAAAAAGGAAAAGGAAAAATAAACCAAGATGGAAAAGGTGAGACATGCAATGATGAACTTACCCTTTTCTCTCCACTATTAATAGCTTGTCAGCATACTATAATGAAATACATATTTCACATAGCTTAAAATCATATAGACAGACTACTAATTTTATAAACAAAAATAATCTTATGCACATCACAAAAAAGCTATCCAGAACATTATCATACACTTAACAGCCAACTAGCTGAATTATATGAAGTAATTAGATATGTTTTTTCCCCTAAATGTCATGTAAATAAGGTAAAAGTACAAGGCAAAATTCTCAAAGTTCCTGAGCAATTTAGGAAACTAAATCCCATTGGCTTCTAGTGGGAATTAAGCTCCTAAGTCATTCAGATACTTTTTTATCTATTGGCCAACATTGTAAAGCTCTGGTCTTTCATTATCAAGAGGCCAAGGGAGTTCAGTGCCAAATTCCTCCTGAAACTCAGCAGGAGTTGGACATGTAACTTCCTCAGGTTCTTTCAAAAATCCCAGCCCATCTAAGTTAGGAATCTAAATTCATATTTAGGCATCTAAGTAATTCTGGCCTGATTTTAAGAGGTATTAAGCTCCCACGACTCTCACTCAGACCAGTTGAAACTGTAAGTGCTCAGATCAGATTTATTTCAGCACTGAAATGTGGATTTAGATGGTTCACTTTAGACACCCAAGTTTGGATGTTTTGGCCCAGCTATTTAGGTTTCAGCTAAGGTTGCCTGGTGTCCGGTTTTCGACTGGAACACCCGGTCAAAAAGGGATCCTGACTGTTCCAGTCAGCACCCGCGACCAAGCCAGCCATTAAAAGTCCGGTCGGCAGTGCTGTAGGTCTAAGGCAGGCTAATCCCTACCTGTCCTGGCACTGCGCTGTGCCCTGGAAGCGGTCAGTAGGTCCAACTCCTAGGCAGGGGGGTCACGGGGCACCACACACTGTCCCTGCCCCAAGCACTGGCTCCGCACTCCCATTGGCTGGGAACCAGGGCCTGCTTCAGGGGCGCAGTGCATGGACAGGACAAGCAAGGAGCCTGTCTTAGCCCCACTGTGCCGCTGAACAGGAGCCGTCCGAGGTAAGCCCGAGTCCCAACCCCCTGCCCCAGCCCTGAACTCCCCCCAACCTGGAGCCCCCTCCTCCTCCCCAAACTCCTCATCCCTGGGTCCACCAGAGAGCCTGCACCCCTGGCCAGAGTCTTCACCCCCTCTTTACCCCAACCTCTGCCCCAGCCCAGAGCCTACACCCCCTTCAACACCCCAACCTCCCGTCCCAGCCCAGTGAAAGTGAGTGAGGGTGGGGGAGAGAAAGCCACTGAGGGAGGGGGAATGTAGTGAGCGGGGGCACGGGTAGGGTGTTTAGTTCTGTGTGATTAGAAAGTTGGCAACCTTAGTTTCAACATTGCCTTTCAGGAGAGAGAAAGCCCTAATAACAGAAGTTTCCTGTATTGTAGCCACTGTAAATAACATTTGCATGCTCTGCTTTGTATTCTTATTGTGTTTGTTACCTTTGCAGCTTTCTTCCCTGTGTTATCTTTCCTCATTTACCAATAAAACTTACAACATTGGGTTCTGGATGGCTAATTTAAACATTTTTGTCATTAATATAATAGAGGCATTTGGCTGTTTGTAGGCGGTAAAACCTTTGGCTGTAAAACATACTAAGTTGATGATATCGAAATATTCTTGCTCTGAAGACTCTTTACCTAGATGCTTTAAATCAGTTTAAGTTGCTATGTGACAGCTTGTGAAACTTGGCTTTCATATTCTAACTGTAGATCAAGATGGGCTTCAACTGGAACACATGATCCAAACCTCTTAAGACTTTGTCTGAACCTAGATCTGAAACTGATGACTAAGGCTCACATTTAATTTTTGACTCCACTCAGTATATTTGCATCTGGATACATAGGGAGAATTTTCCATCACTCTTAAGACACCTATTTTGTCTGCATTTTCTTTATCTTCTGCAGGTTTGTAAATATGATTAGCCACAAATGCCAGACAAGTCTGGATATTCCATCTTGTTACTGTGATGTAGAGAGAAAAACAGGCTTGATTCATTCAATGTCGATGTACTTTGTTTGTGAAAGTCCAATGAAACTAGAATAGGACTTTAAAATGTCACTAAAATGCTGTTTCATACGGAAATTCCTTCACATCAGGCACATTTAATCCAGATTCTCAAGTAAAAGACGAAAGCTGAGGCCAGGGAGATTTAACCAGCCTAAGGCAATTCACACATCCCACCAGCTCAAAAGCTTTCAATTTCAGTCTAGACAACCCTAAGGGAAAGCCTCTAGCCTGAGGAATGCCTCTGGAGCACACTCACCAAGTGAGGCTTTTTTTAATTGCATGCAAAGCACAAGCAATCCACAGATAAAGGAAGCCCTCCTGCTATTTCATCCCAATTAGGCCCAATGAGATCCCCTACAGAAGTGGACTGTTGTTTCTGTGCCATGGAGGTGGCCACTCTGCCACAGATACTCCACCATGTTTATAAAATGGGAATGAGGGTGTTCCTTTGAGGGAGGGTTATTCAGCTGTACAAGTGCATCAGCACCTTGTTGGAGTGGCCAGTTCTAAGGAACATGATCTTTATGCTGGAGGATCCTTCTTTCGCTGACACAGGTCTTAGAAAATGTGAAGTCCGATATAAAGCGTATGTATTTTAACTATTATTACTGCAGAAACAATGCTCATGCTCAGGCTCAGGATGTGTGGTGAGTTCTGTCCCTATTCTTCTCACAGAATAATTAAAATACACCAGTGTCATAAATATAAAGGGAAGGGTAACCACCTTTCTGTATACAGTGCTATAAAATCCCTTCTGGCTGGAGGCAACATCCTGTTACCTGTAAAGGGTTAAGAAGCTCAGCTAATCTGGCTAGCACCTGACCCAAAGGACCAATAAGGGAACAAGATACTTTCAAATCTTGGGAAGGCTTTTGTTTTGGGCTCTTTGTTTACGTGTTTGTTCTCTCTTGGGACTGAGAGGGGCCAGACAGAAATCCATCTTCTCCAACACATCCTAATCCAAGTCTCCAATATTGCACCCAGTATAGGTAAGCCAGGCAAGGCAGATTAGTTTATCTTTCGTTTTATGTGAATTTTCTCTCTGTTAAGAGGAAGGTTTATTCCTGTTTTCTGTTACTTTAAGGTTTTGCCCAGAGGGGGATCCTCTGTGTTTTGAATCTGAATACCCTGTAAAGTATTTTCCATCCTGATTTTACAGAGATGATTTTTACCTCTTTTTTCTTTTTTTAATAAAACCCTTCTTTTAAGAACCTGACTGATTTTTCCATTGTTCCAAGATCCAGGGGTTTGGGTCTTTGATGATTTTGTAACCAATTGGTTAGGATATTATTCTCAAGCCTCCCCAGGAAAGGGGGTGTGTAGGGCTCGGGGGGATATTTTAGAGGGAAGATGTCTCATAGAATCATAGAATCATAGAATATCAGGGTTGGAAGGGACCCCAGAAGGTCATCTAGTCCAACCCCCTGCTCAAAGCAGGACCAATTCCCAGTTAAATCATCCCAGCCAGGGCTTTGTCAAGCCTGACCTTAAAAACCTCTAAGGAAGGAGATTCTACCACCTCCCTAGGTAACGCATTCCAGTGTTTCACCACCCTCTTAGTGAAAAAGTTTTTCCTAATATCCAATCTAAACCTCCCCCACTGCAACTTGAGACCATTACTCCTCATTCTGTCATCTGCTACCATTGAGAACAGTCTAGAGCCATCCTCTTTGGAACCCCCTTTCAGGTAGTTGAAAGCAGCTATCAAATCCCCCCTCATTCTTCTCTTCTGCAAGCTAAACAATCCCAGCTCCCTCAGCCTCTCCTCATAACTCATGTGTTCCAGTCCCCTAATCATTTTTGTTGCCCTTTGCTGGACTCTCTCCAATTTATCCACATCCTTCTTGAAGTGTGGGGCCCAAAACTGGACACAGTACTCCAGATGAGGCCTCACCAATGTCGAATAGAGGGGAACGATCACGTCCCTCGATCTGCTCGCTATGCCCCTACTTATACATCCCAAAATGCCATTGGCCTTCTTGGCAACAAGGGCACACTGCTGACTCATATCCAGCTTCTCCTCCACTGTCACCCCTAGGTCCTTTTCCGCAGAACTGCTGCCTAGCCATTCGGTCCCTAGTCTGTAGCTGTGCATTGGGTTCTTCCGTCCTAAGTGCAGGACCCTGCACTTATCCTTATTGAACCTCATCAGATTTCTTTTGGCCCAATCCTCCAATTTGTCTAGGTCTTTCTGTATCCTATCCCTCCCCTCCAGCGTATCTACCACTCCTCCCAGTTTAGTATCATCCGCAAATTTGCTGAGAGTGCAATCCACACCATCCTCCAGATCATTTATGAAGATATTGAACAAAACCGGCCCCAGGACCGACCCTTGGGGTACTCCACTTGATACCGGCTGCCAACTAGATATGGAGCCATTGATCACTACCCGTTGAGCCCGACAATCTAGCCAGTCTCCAAGTGGTCTCTTTCCCTGTTCTTTGTTTAAAACGCTTGGTGGTGGCAGCATATTGTTCAAGGACAAGGCAAAGTTTGTACCTTGGGGAAGTTTTTAACCTAAGCTGGTAAGAATAAGCTTAGGGGGTCTTTCATGCAGGTTCCCACATCTGTACCCTAGAGTTCAGAGTGGGGAAGGAACCCTGACAACCAGTGACCTCCTTCCACATCAATCTTTAGATTTTCATCCTAATCTCCAAGGCTCCACCCAGCTCCAGCCTGACTGACACGTTTGCTCTAGTTTCTAATTTCATCCTCTTTTGTGCCCTCTGCTCTGCCAGTGATGCCAAAGTCACCACCCCCTTTGTTTCCTTCTCCTGTTCTGACCTTTTTAGTTCTTCCAGGTCTCCCATATAAGCAGAAAGCTTCCTCCCCTTGACTCAGTGGGCAAGGTGCTTACCATCACATCATTCAAATCCCTCCTGAAAACCCATTGTGCCTGCAAGGTTCACAAATAGCATTGCCAATGGAAGCAAATTCATTCATGGTCTACAAAAGCAAATTCCATTAACCACCCCCCCACAACGTTATATATAGGCTATCTGTCCCTTATCTTCCAGTCTCCCAGATTATCTCTCTTTTAGGCTGTGATGCTGCAACTGGATCTATGTGGACAGACCCATATGGCCTTAAAAAGCACCCCTGAACTAAGTGGGAACCAACTCAGACACAGTGGTCCCTGTGTACAGATCTATTGCAGGATTTTTACTTAGAGTCTCAGATTTTTTGCAGCTTTTCAATGCCATTTGTCAAACTCAGGTCCATTAAAACATTTTGTTTCATTTGACCATCAATTAGCCTAAATTTCAAATTGAAATGTTTTTTTTTCAAACAGGCAAATCAGAATTTTTCATTAAGAAAATTTGAAACAGGATGATTTGACAATTTTTACATTTTAACATGTTTTTAAGTTGAGAAATTCATCAAAACTGACCTGTACCTGCAACAGTTTTGGTTTCAATTAATTGACATTTTATTGATGGGCAAATGTCTCATAAAAAAAATCCTGATTAACTGTAGTTACAACTAAAAAGTATTCTTTAAACCAAAAGGACCACGGACACCCAGTGTCATGTAGAGAAACTATGCAATAGCCAATATAGTTTAATTAAAGATAGGTTGGTTGTAAATTGTCCATTTACCTTTGAGCTGTCTCGATGCATTTTATAATGTCAAACTCCCTTAAGTACACGACTGATAGAAATCCCAAAATGTACAATGAAATTGTATGCTGGTCAAGATCCCAACCAGCAAAACATTTGGGCATATGCATTCTCCTGTTCTGAGGTTAGCGTCCCTGGGTGAGGGTGCAAACTGTATCCTAATTTTTGAACTGTGAATGCAAATCTGAGAAGTCCCGTAGTTTGAGGTAGGGGTTTCTATTCACATTTAAGTTTTGGACTTGACTCTACGTCATCTTCCATTCAATGACCTCAAAGTGGTTTACAGCGATTAACTAAGCTCCCAACTCAACAAATAACTTAAGCATATGCTTAATTATAAGCATTTGAATAGTCCCATTGAAGTCAGTTGGGACTGCTCTTAAGTGATCAGATGAATAGGGATCTTTGTAAACCTGAGACGGGTAAGGATTATCAACCCCCTTAATCCATCACTGAAATACAGCCATGTCAGTTACCTATTGGATGGAACACAGCAACGTAGTTTATATTATAAAGGCAAAAACCCACTACCAAATAATGTTATGAATGTTATAATGTTTAACATTTACATAGCACTTTTCATATCCAAAGAACTGGAGAAGCAGGTTTTTTCTGGCTCTTATCCCCAAAGGGCGTGCTGTTGGAGATTCAGGGGAGTTGCTTTGCACTGGCAACTCAGCCAGAATCCCTCCTGATCAGTGTTTGCACCCACCTTCTTGGCCTGCACTGCTGAAACGGCGAAAGGAAACTGACCTTTTATCTAGCCCTCACAGCTCCCTTCCTTCTATACCCTGTCTAGGCAGCCCGTGGAAGGTCAGGTCATCAGTAGTACTTGTGCTACAAATCAGGGTTGGTGTTAGTATCATTCACATTGCTGTACTTTCATTTCACTAAGATCTTGTCAACTCAACTTCACACTTTGCTGTGACATGAGTCACTTTATTTCAGGTTGGCTTCACTCACACACTTGTGTTTTGAGACACTTGTGCCTTTTTAATTCCAGAGTCACTGGTGTTATGTTCTTGTTTCAGGCATGAAATATTAATTGTATCATTGTGTAAACATTCCAAGACAGCTCTGTTTTGGGTAATTAATCATTCTGTTTGTGCTCCAGATCACATCCGATGAAGTGAGCTGTAGCTCACGAAAGCTTATGCTCAGATAAATTGGTTAGTCTCTAAGGTGCCACAAAGTACTCCTTTTCTTTTTCCAGATCACACAGTTTCACTTTAGAGTCACCCATAACACATGCTATTTCAGATATTTTGTGTCTATTTCTTCTTTAAAAAAATTCATAATCATCAGGAGCTGTTTTATAGTACAGTTAATTTAATTTTTATAGAGAAGATTGGTTCTCTTTTTGCTGTATTAGCTCTCATAGACGAATACCAACAATATTTTTGTTCCCAGTGCCTCCTCCCCTCAAAATCAATAGAATATGGAGACAAACACAGGGATTTTTTTCTATTAATAGTATAATTTTGTTATTAACTCTGGGGAATGGAAATTACTGAAACACATTTCATTAAAGTTGTCTTGTCTGCATAAGAATCAATATCACTGTTTCCTAAAAACAGAATGGCTATGTTGCCAAAAAAAGATCCTTTCTATGTCTCCGCTGTGTTTTGCTGTTCTTCTAAAATCTTATCTGTTTGCAGCTCTGAATGTTATTCTGTCTCCTTTGCACATTCTGTGGTTCATCTAGAGACTTTATAAGGTCTTATAGAAATCTGTTGGCTTCAGCTAGTGACTGAAAAAAAAAGTTGGTCATCTGATTATTTTCAAATTTTGCTGGATATTGTAATTGCAGCATCAAAATTCTTGAGATCCTGGAGAAGAGATATGAAAGTTTGTCCATTTTTCACAGTTTCTAGGCTTAAATCCAGGTATACAAGAAAAAAGTCCAAAAAGTTAAAGGATTCTGTGGATCCACCTGGCATAGGCTCGAACCAATGCCCTACACTGGTAAGAAAACAATTTCACAAAAGGCCTGGGCCATGCTCCTGGGGCTCACTTTGATTGCCATAGGGCCCAGTTCTAGTTTTAGTGGCATTTCTTCCTTTAGATCCCAAAGTGATGTAGATAATGTGGTGTTTCTGTATGTATGGTTATGTTTTGCACCAATCCACGCAGAGATTCCTACTGATTTCAGTTGGCTTAGGATCAGGCCTTTAGCACTCCACAATGTCAAAAGAGGAACCCCTGGCACCCCTAAGATTGGAGAACTGAAAATGGCTCCTTTTGCAGCTTTCCCCCTCTCAGTGGATACTGAGCACAGCTAGGTGCTGACCCAAAATCCACTGAAGGCAACTGAAAGATTCCCAGAGACTTCAGTTCACTTTAGCTTGAGGTCCTAAAGAGTGAGTCCCATATATCAAATAACAACTATTTCCACGGAGATGCATTAGGTTTCAGTTTGGCCCATAAGATGTTTCCCTCAGATTTTATGCGTGGAATGGAATAGAGACACTTTTGTTTTTGTACTAGCTAATTAAAAGGTTTTACCTCTATGCTTGATGGTTTCACAATAATAAAGATGGACAATCGATCCTTCTGTTCCCTAAGGAATCCCATGAAATATGCTGGCTTTCTCAAAGTGTTTACATGAATGCTGACTCTGAAGTTTTGGTTTTTTTAAGGTTCAGCCTCAATTTTTGAATTTTAAAGAGGCATAAATGGCTCTGTGGGGGCAGTAGATGACAATATACTCAAAGAGAGAGAGAGAGAGACTGACTCAAGCTTTGCCTAATACGTCAGCTCCCTTTGGGTATGTCTACACTGCATCTGGGAGAATGCCTCCTATCCTAGACTTGTGCTAGTGGGGCTCACACTGACATTCTAAAACCAGCTGTGTAGACATTGCAGCTTGAGCTGGGGTTGGAGGCTTGAGAGCCCAAGCTCCAGCTTGAGCCATAATGTCTATACAGCTATTTTTAGCATAGCACAAGACTGTGGACCTGAGCTGGGAGGCTCATTCCCATATGTAGTGCGGACACAGGATTTAAAAGTTTGCTCAGTTCGTTCTCCCTTTCCTGCCCCCCTTGCCCTTTGTCACACCTACCTACTTCTGCAGTTTGAAGGTTTCGGCTGAGACTAGAGGTGGTAGCAGTAGCTCTGAAATACTGAGATAGGTTATTTTTCAGTTGTTCCAGACTGATGCTACAAATGAAATTACATGACTGGTACAAAAACAACATGAATGAATCTATGATAGAGCCTAATTTGCATCCTGATTTGCAGCTCAGCGAAGGAAATTGGCTTAGACTGGCACAAGTACCCCCAAGTCCCCAGAGGTTCAGTTCAAGTAAATCTCTGAAACGTTTGAGGACTGCCCATCATTAATAATTACACGGCCTGCTACCAGAGCTCACCATAGGAAGCATAAGACCCTATATGAAGACGGATTAGTGTTGGCTTTAGTCAGGTTTCCAGAAAAAACATCATATTTTAGAGTGGAGAAGGGTAGGAGAGCTGGGGGAGCTTCAGGGTGGTTTGTCAACGATGATAGGAATTGTCATGGGGGTGGGGAAGAATGTTAAGGAAGGCTTTAAGAGTGATAACGTGGATTTGATCAGTAAGCTCAATTTGGGAGCGGGGGCAAGGAGATTTAGTCCCTAATGGGTAAGGCACCGACATTCCTAGCCAAGGACTCTGCGTTCTAGTCCCATCTTGAGCAGATGATACTTTGGGTAGGGAGGCTGGTCTAGTGGGCACAGAAGCAGGCTAGAGATCAAGGTTCAGTTCTGACCTCAGCTACAAACTTCCAATGTGACTTGGGCAAGTCACTTACTCTATCCTGTGCTTCAGTTCTATAGCTCTACACCTGAGTTAGGTAACTTCCCTTTCTCGCAGGGGTGATGAGAGTATGAAATCCATTAGTGACTGTGAGGTGCTTGGATACCACAGAGAGGATGACCACATTGATCTGTCTTCAATTGTCTTTTAGGATGGAGAGGCGAGGATGTGGTCGCAGACTAATTACTGTGAGATGCTGAAAGGATGTGATGACAGGATAGAGCTGTGTGTAGCTGCATACTTTGCACATGAATCAGACCTGCCCTGGTTGCTGCCGGTATGGTCCTGTATACACACGAGCGGAAACATTTTCCCGCAAGATGCACTTTTTCAGAACAGTGGTGGTGGGAAATCCTTACAAGTAAAAGCAGGGAATCTTTTCACCTACTTAAAAACCCTCTTTATGCACTCACTCTCATAAACCTAAAGATCAGAGATGCTTCGTATGAATATTAGGGAATCTTTTAAAAGCTGGTCACTTTTCTACATGTAGCAGAGTGCAATATTAATAGCTGGCTTCCGATTTTAATTGCCTCTCTAATGTGGACTACGAACCTCTATCTTCAATGTTTTTCAATTGGTTTCTCTATTGAATGAGTCACAGGTGGACCAATGTAATTTGGTTTCTCTAATGGTCTGATTGCACAGAACTTTTTATTCTATTGTGATTGATCTTTTATGCCGTATTTTACAAAGCTACAGTAAAACAGAAATAGTACATACAGAAAATAATAGTATGATGCCAGTAGTCAATAAAAATCACAGAGTGGATAGAATATCACAACTATACTCTATTACGTGGCAACCGCTGCTCTCACGGTTCCTCGCAGCCATCAGGGAGACGATCTTAAAATAAGGTAGCACTCCATTAAACAAGAATTAGAGATCATAAAAGGAGGAAAGCTTTCCCTGCCATGGCCCAGGCAGAGCTAACACAGTATCAATTTTTAGGGAAAACTTCTTTTACAGGAAAAAATGATACAGAGGAGCCAATTCTCTGTTACAGCCTCTTTACTCCATTTGGCAGGGCAAAGGGACCTTAAAGTGGGCATAAATTATATGTACTGATTTTAAGGCTCCTTTACACTACCAGAGTGATGTAAAGAAGCCTTGGTGTAAATAAATTCAAGCCCAGAGTATGTGAGAAGGCAAAGTATCAAGCCCTGTACATAAACCATACTGTCACAGCCTTGTCTTTATGTATGTACTACATCTGGTATTTCAAAATGAGTCTCTCTAGCTTATTAAATGCATTTTAGATGGGGCAGCAAATTTTCTTAATGAAATTCTAGACATTATGGGTCAGAGTTTATGTTACATTCCAGACTAAAAACAGCACTGTACTAACAACTGTGGTGATTATGAATCTCAGAACACTGGTAGATCTGAGAGAGAGGGGAAAAAAGACTTACGAATGTTGATTTGGTGTGTTGTCTATTAGACTTAGTCAATAGATAGCCAGAAAAGCCAACGGATTCTTCCAGTTGATTCACAACGTGTGATGCCATAATGGTTTCTTATGTGCACAGGCTCTAATTAAGTTCCACCATAAGCAGACTGAGCACTTAAGACAGAGCCACTGTTCATGTTGTCCCACTAATCCCTTCTATCCAGACTGAGACACTGGACTAGGTTAATTCTTGCTAACATAAGGAAATGCAATTGGGTGTCCCTAAGCCAACCTAACCCACCATGGCCTTGAGGTTTCTACCAGTGGCAAGCAACTTCATTCTTTATCACGGGCTCAGAGAAGCCTCCCAGAAAAGGCTCTCTAGGAGACAGGCTAACTCAATACATCCCCAGTTTCCATAAGCACACCTCCTCCCAAGTCAGTTCTGCATGCTTTTGGCACTGCATACATACCCAGCACGGGGTTAAGCTGCTGACTTCTTGTGTAACAATGACCCTCGTTAGACCATCTGAGGACTGAACCCAAACCCTGGACTGAAAATCTTCAGTTAAAGGACCAGGTCTCCTAGCTCACAGACAGTGGCAGACTCATATGCCTCCTTAAGTGCTCCAGCCACTAGCGAGGGATTAAGAGCCTCTAACATCATCTCAGGATGCCCACTGTGGCACAACATGGGCCTGCAGGTGCATGGCCCTCCGCTCTCTCTGGGGTTCTTGTAAGAAGTCACCTGCAGGTCATGGTGATTCCCCATGGTGTGGTTTTAGTTTATTAAGTCTCTACATCAAACTACTCCTTGTTCCAGCCCTTGTTCTCCTTGATTCAGGATCCCACTAACTCCAATAGGTTTTCCCTCCTTCAGTCAGGAGTCCCACAGCCCTCCTCCTTCTGGGGTTTGTGCTGGTCATTCAGGCTGGCTGCAGCCTTCACTCAGCTTCTCTACACTGGGCCCTTTCAACTCTGTCCCTTCCCCCCCGGCCTGGGATAGGCAGGTAGCCCTCACTGCTTCCTTTGCCTCTCTGGAGGCTTCTCTTTTACCTCAGGCCAGGACTGATTTAACCACATGAGTTTCCTATCATGTGGCTACGCTGATTTTCCGTATATGTGAAAGAAGGGCTGAATGAGTCACAAGTGGACCATTACCCCATAAAGGGCCACTCACCCTGAAACATTGCCACTCTGTGGCACTAATGTCTATACTCCCCTTTTGGGAACTAAGCAGGGTTAGACACAGTTAGCCCTTCAGTTGGAGGCCCTCTGGGAATACCAGGTTCATTCCATGTAGATGACCTCACTAGCAGTGTTAATACTTGAACTGCTGCAACTTTTTCCTGGTGGACTTTCTGTCACCACGGGCCCTATGACAAAGTCTGCACAAGTGACTCAGGCCCACTCTCACATCCTCTACCCATCCCCATATATGGGTGGCAGAGAGTCAAAACTAGAACTAGATACAAGAGAAAATGACAGCCACACGTTCAGTATCAGTTAATTTCTGCTTTTGCCTTTGATTTTGTAGTAGATTATTATGATTCACTGGAGGCGGACAAGGGGGTGAGACTTTGGTGTTATTGAGTGCTGATAGTTCCACTGGGACTAGCAGCTTGCATGAAAGCAATGGTATTCTTCAAGTGCATTTTTTCAGTGAATGATGCCCCAGTGAAAACCGAGCAGCTGACATGGAGGTACCAAACAGCTCTCTAATTAAAGCTGGGTTGATGAACCCAGGAAAAAGCCTTGCAGAGTTTGCAGCAGTGGGATCTTCCAGAGTTTCTGATGATTCTGTTTTGTGATGTTTCCTTTTGTAGCAGGTCTCACATTTTTGAGACTGAGCACTGAAGCACCTTGGGCAGATGAGACTCCCAAAGATACATAACACACACAAGTGGGTGAACTGAAACGTTAATGTATTTGTTTTGCAGTGTATCTTGTTTGTTTATTTATGTCTGTATTTATTTTGATGGTGCAGTAGAAGCAACATGCTCAAAGTCTGCATACAAAGAAGGATGAGTTGGAACTCCCAAAATAAAAACTAAAAACAAATGAACAACAACAACAACAAAAAACCCAACCACCACTACCAGGGAAACTTTTTAAATTTGTGTTAAGGATACGAGTATGTCCCCATCTCGGCAAGCTGTAAAAGATGTATGAAATGAAAAATCCCTGAAGATGCTTCTGCACCAGCACTGCTACATACTCAAGTAATAACCACAAACAATGCAGAAAAGCCCTAAAATCTAAGGAGGAAGAAAAAATAATGTTTTTTTCCATTATTTTTTAATTTCATTTCATACTTTTGCTCCCTTGTCAAACATTTCTGATGGAGTGTCTGTCTTTGCTCATTCTCATACAAACTACAGAAAAAAGAATTAAAACCTTTTTAAAAGGAAAAAAAATATGATCTGTTTTCTATTTCTTGATCCTGTGGATTTTTAAGCATATTTATAACACTGAAAACACTCCTTTCAATTCTTGTATTCATGACAATGTCTTGGATCACAATCCGAGTCAAATTTAGATGACTGTTCGTAGGACATTATGCCATCAGCAGTGGCTTCTGGGACACTTGAGCCTTTTCTTGCAGTATGTTCTTGGTGGATTCAATTTACATAAGCCAAACTATGTGATTGTTAGAGGACAATGTGGTACAGAGATGATCATTCACGTTGTCAAACCTGGCAGTAGCATTTGACAATGATCATGAACTGATGAGTTCTCGAAGAGACCTGGCAAAGGTGGGAGGAGCTGCACTGAGCTGGCTCTGTCCCTTCCTCTTGGACAGAATATTGTGGCTCACAATGGACACCAACACGTCACTCAGGGGATCTGGGTACTACACCTGCACCAGAGCACTACAGGAGTCAGTTCAAGGCAGGCTCTGAGCTGTCTTGAGAGCTGCATGAAGAGCTTCACCTGCAGAAACCATTGCTGTAGACAACACTTTTATTGGTCCTACAAGACCCAGCAATAATGTTGCATATCTTTGAGCACAATTGCCTGGCATCTGGCCGGTTAACTATTTACATATAGAGAGAGACATCTCTTTTATAGAGCACTCTTGTAACAGGCTGAGCACTTGCTATCCACCTAGAAAATCACAGGAACACCACTGCAATTCACAGAGCCTAAGTTAGGCACCTAGGCTCCCTATACAATGAATGGGGAGAGAGAGACAGCTTAGACTGCAATTTACACAAGGCAGTACACCAGACAGGGAGCTACCTAAGTGATCCAATGGGAGATGCTCATGAGAGAGGTGTGTCCAAGGCCCACCTCTCTCACAGAGACAGGTGCTAAGTCCAGGCTGCAAGGAGGCACCTCTCTCAGCTTGTGAACCCTCTCCTAGAGTTAGTCACATCAGGCACATGTAGCAAGAAGCTGGGGGAGAAGGGAGGGTTGCAGGGGAAGGAGGGTCATCCTGGTCTCCCACCTCCAAACAATTCATATTTATATACAGTGAAACAGCCTCAAAAGGACAGATTGAGGGAGAGCCGCACCAGAATATCCCATAGCTCAATGCTTAGGGACTTATCTGAGAGGTGACAGACCTTGTTCAAATGCCTTCTCCTCATCATGTGGAAGAGGTCTAGGACCAGGGGTTTCTCTTCACAACCCAGGTGAGTATCTTAACCATTGGGCTAAAAGTAAAGAGGGAGGTCCTTCATCTCCTTCCCACCCCTCCCCCAGTTATTTTGTTTTGTATGGAGGTTGGTGCAGGGGTGAAAGCAACCTAAAGGACTTACCGGTATGGTGGCTGGCCAGGGTCCTGGGCAAGGTTGGTGAGGGGGCAGCTCTGGGGCCCTGGAAGGGGCAGGGCTGGGGCTAGACTACCCCCCCCCCCAGCCAGCCCTTCAGTGCTGCCCGGCCCACACCGCCTGGGATCTCCAGCAGCAATTTAAAGGGCCCGGGGCAACTACCACTTTTGCCCCTCCTCCCTCTCCCCCGTCAGTGGCCCTGCTGGTATGGTTGGCTGTGTACCAGTGGCCACTTTCTTACCGGTGTGCTGTACCAGCCTGTGCTGGCTTATTTTCACCTCTGGGTAGCTGGCCTGTGTGCACCCCCACCCTACCGACTTGGGTCCCACAAGCAAGTTAGCAGGAGGCACAGTTCATGGATTGCCCTGGGGTTGAGGCAGGGGGTAGGCGTCCAGACACCCAGAATGAGGCAGCAATGCACATGCAGAAACGTAAGCACCTAGGGAAATTTTTCCGCAAAAACCTAGGCACTAAATGGGTTTAGGTGCCTACAGGCTCCAGCAGCAGCTGAGCAGGAGTTTTATGAACCACAGTCGTGGCTAAAAACAAGACTTGGGCACTAAGTCTGGGGGTTATGTGCTTAACTACCTTTGTGAATCTAGCCCTACATCTTTCTTCACGGTATAACATGAAAACTGCCTAATTAGGAATTCTGGAAAAAATTCTCATTAATTTCCCTGGGCTTCGGATCATGACCATAGTATTGGGGAGTGGAGGGGGGGAAAAACTGACTTCTATACAGATCTCTTATATCCCTATTTGAAAGAGTCTCTGTGTGTCATAGATCTGTCCTTTTCTATCTTATCACCTTGTCATTGGAATGTGTCAAAATCATAAACATCACATATTTAATACGTTTATTTTACTCTACATTTGGGTTTTCCATCACTCTGTTTGTATAGTCCATTTTAAAAAGTCTCCTTAAATTAATCTTTTAGCCATACTGAAGACTTTGCTTAATCTACATTTCAAACAGGGGCATTTTTATTTATTTGTGAGCTGCATGAGGCTTTCAAAAGCTCTCTCAGACTTACTGAAGTACCTTCTGTTATTACAGATGTACTCATCCTGCTGGTTTGGCTAGGTCACTCTGACATGCTTTTAAAGCTGGTCTCTCCAAAACAATACAGCCTGTTTCAGAAATAATAGGCTTTAATTTCCAGGTGATATTAAATGCACAATCATAATGTGACCATTTTACTTTAAAGAAAGAAAACTCACAGGAGTCACTAACCACTGGTCAGGACAAAGATCAGATTTGGAAATAAGCTCAGCATACTATGCATTAGGAAGCAATAAATTACTGTATCCATTGCTTCTCTCACCTCTTTTCCTTTGTATTGCAGCTGTCAAGGATGCCAATTTAAAAATCAACCATAATTACGATATTGTTATCTCTCCATGCCTTCTTTTGTCTGATACTTATTCACATTTCTCCAATAAGGGAAGGGAAAGAGTCTATATCATACTTTGTTAATGTGTCCCTCAGATCTAAAAGTATGCATCTCAAGCAAAATGCCAAGACCACTGAAGTCAATGGAATTTTTGTCATTGAGTCTGATACAAGAATTGTACCCTTCATGTGCCTCCTCAACTTGTTTTATGGCCTTCATCATGTTCTTGAGCCCAGCATCTGCATTGTCACCCAAAACTAGACACTGGCCTTTTAGGTTAGGGTTTTCAAAGGAGCCTATGGGAGTTAGACACCCAAATCCCAGCCTCAAATGTTTATTTATACTATCACAAATATACAATTCTATCCAGCAGCAGTCACTGTAGAAGTGCTGTATATGAGCCTGACCCAAAGCTCATTAGAGTCAATGGGAACCTTTTCATTAGCTACAAGGGGTTTTGGACCAGACCCTAAATCAACACATCAATTCATAATGCTAAATGTGAACCCATTAACCATATTTTATGCAGCTTGCACTTACAAGAATGAGATTCTACTATTCTTGTAACTTTGATTGTCTTAACAGCTATGGAACCTGTAAGAGTGAACGACTTTTGAAAATCAGTCCCCGCATTGTTGCCAAACCCAATTTATCTTTCAATTTCTGACAGGCATTTCTTCTTAATACAACACATTTTTCTTGAGCAAATGTATCGTGGCCAATACAAAAAAAAGACCCTGTCTATGTGCAGGAGTCTTCTACATTCCTTTGTTTTACCCTATAGGTTTTCCGTTACTGTTAACAAAGAAACTGGCAATCTTCTGCAGCAGTATCTCCATCCAGAGACATTTAATCTGCTGGTCTCTCTTGACTGGTGAAGATAAGTAATGTGAATAGAATAGGTGATGTGAAGGTGGCAGCTTTCTGAGCATCAAGGAGGAGCATCATGCAGCTGCCTTTTTGAATATTGTACTAACAAACCACTCTCTGTTGAAGACTGAAGAAATGAAATCACTTGCTCTGCCTGTACTTGATATCCATGCTCAAATATTCAGTTGGCCAGACCAACCCAAATACAGGTACAGTACCTCTCGCTGGGCAAAATTCTGCCCTCATTTGCACCTAGTAAATGAGTAGGTTGGGAAGTAGAAAAACATTGAATATTTCCCTGCGTACTTCAAATTAACTTCACCGAATCTTGAGCATCCAATTACATGCATCCAGTTATACAAAAGATCAGAAATGCCAAGCGCGTGCACATAGTCATACCTAAAAGTTCCAAACAGATTCCTTAACATTAATCAAAACACAAATCATCCCTTGACCAGTCCTAAAATATCTATTAATAAATTAAAAAGGTGGGGTTTTCCCCCCAAACTCTAAAGAAATCTTACAACTTCAAAGGCTGCATGAAAAATGTTCTTTGCAAAACCTGCAATGACTAAGACATCATAATCAAATATTAAAATGCATCTGCATCAAACCCTAAAATAATTATTTTCTAGCCCTAAAGGGGCCGTGAAACATAGGTTAAATTATGGCTATGCCATGAAGTGGCTTTTAATTATTCACTGCAGCAGAAACAAATCTCTTCCAATCTTAACAAGACCTTTGACGTATAGCAAGCACTACTACTCCTCTTTAAAAAGAGCGTTATAAACATTGCTCTTTTTAAAAGGCATTTTTCTCTAGAGTTGCAGCACTGGAAAATGTGCATGGTAGGAACATGAATTAAGGCACACATATTATTAGTAGTTCAAAGATGTGAAGAATGATTATTTGCTTTAAAAACGTGTCACATTGCTGATTTCCCTCAGGTACTCTTGCTGTGATCTTGGCGATATCTCCACATTTGTGCATGAAAAATGGGTACTTAAACAAAGAACCAACTTGTTTCCAAGAGTAAATAACTTTACCCTGGAAAATGCAGGGATTAGCAGTGCTACAAGAAAACTGTCTTATACAGCCATGGTATCCCATTGACTCCTAGGGTGAACAAGGCAGGCTTCCATAAGGGCAGAGTCACACCTTGTTAAAGTGGAAAGAGTAAATCACCTTCACAGCTTATCACAACAAAAACACATCCAAGACCTGGTGGTGTCACTTATCTCAAATAGTGTCTTGGGAGTGCAGGATGTTGACAGGGGGCACTCAATCAGGCAGCGTTCAAGTATTTGCCTATGCTCTCCACATTCACATTTGGGGTTATTCCTTAGCTTCCAGTTGATCAAATTGTCACCATTCTTTGCCACCTCAGCTCTCACTTTCTTTAGAGCCCACCAGTGTTTTCATTAGAGGTTAGTACCTGGAGGGAGTTGTTCTGTAGGAACCAGGTTCTTCAAGATCATCGGCATTTCCCCAATTTTGTTACTCTGTAGCCTTCCACAGTGATATTTAGGGGTAAGGGATTTTCAGAGGCAAAGCTCTTTCCAGACTTCAGCCTCTTGGCTGGGGGAAAATGTCCATGCAATGGATGTCTGGAATCATGAATCTGTTTTTCTCTCTCCTTTTTACTGAAGGCATCCCACCTCACTCATGCTTGTACAATTCCTGGAAGACAGCATAACGACAAAGTGGGAGTCAGTTCAAAGTCCCTGTGATAATCCTGCAGGATTGATTGAATTAACTATCAGTTTTCTGCATATGGCTTGAGCATGACCATCCTGGAGGGAGAGGGGGAGGATCAGTACTTTGCAGTGACTCACAAAGGGTGTGATTAGTCGCTTGGAGTGTTTTTAGATGAGCTCCCCATTTTGTGTTGGCCAATTTCTGGAGTACACAATTCCTGGAGTTCACTTTCTTCTCAACTTCTTGAGGTGTTCTTTGAATGTCAGCTTTCAGTCTAATGTGACCCCAAGGTACACATGGTTCAAAGATTGTACCATGACACAATATTTTCAGTTTTTGCTTGGCTTGATGGTGTATCAAATAGAAGGTGCACACCTGTGTCCTGCTAGGGTGGGCATTCAGGAATCATGTGTGAGAATATTCACCAAGTATACTCAGGAAGCCAGTTAGAATAGACTTAGTGTCCTCAAATCTTTTCAACTTGGTGACAATGCAAAGATCTGTATAAAAAAAGCTTTGCCTGTTGGGAAATTCTGGTTGGTCATTTGTATAGACATTAAAGAGTAGGGTGATAACACTGAACCTTGGGGCAGTCCATTCCACTGAGTATGCCATTGACATTTCTGACCATCTGTCAAGGTTCCTCCCCCACTCTGAACTCTAGGGTACAGATGTGGGGACCTGCATGAAAAACCTCCTAAGCTTATCTTTACCAGCTTAGGTCAAAACTTCCCCAGGTACAAAATAGTCCACCCTTTGTCCTTGGATTGGCCGCTACCACCACCAAACTAATACTGGTTACTGGGGAAGAGCTGTTTGGACGCGTCTTTCCCCCCAAAATACTTCCCAAAACCTTGCACCCCACTTCCTGGACAAGGTTTGATAAAAAGCCTCACCAATTTGCCTAGGTGACTACAGACCCAGACCCTTGGATCTTAAGAACAATGAACAATCCTCCCAACACTTGCACCCCCCCCCCTTTTCAGGGAAATGTTAGATAAAAAGCCTCACCAATTTGCATAGGTGACCACAGACCCAAACCCTTGGATCTGAGAACAATGAAAAAGCATTCAGTTTTCTTACAAGAAGACTTTTAATAAAAATAGTAGTAAATAGAAATAAAGAAATCCCCCCTGTAAAATCAGGATGGTAGATACCTTACAGGGTAATTAGATTCAAAAACATAGAGAACCCCTCTAGGCAAAACCTTAAGTTACAAAAAAGATACGCAGACAGAAATAGTTATTCTATTCAGCACAGTTCTTTTCTCAGCCATTTAAAGAAATCATAATCTAACACGTACCTAGCTAGATTACTTACTAAAAGTTCTAAGACTCCATTCCTGGTCTATCCCCGACAAAGACAGACTATAGATAGACCCACAGACCCTTTGTTTCTCTCCCTCCTCCCAGCTTTTGAAAGTATCTTGTCTCCTCATTGGTCATTTTGGTCAGGTGCCAGCGAGGTTACCTTTAGCTTCTTAACCCTTTACAGGTGAGAGGAGCTTTCCCCTGGCCAGGAGGGATTTCAAAGGGGTTTACCCTTCCCTTTATATTTATGACACCATCCATTTCAACAAAGAAATGAGGATTCTTGAGCAGGGAGGAGATGACTTGGACCACCTTGCTATTTCTCAAAACTCTTGCCAATTTCAATGGAAGTGCATGATGGTTCACTGTGTCAGAAGCAGGTGACAGATCAACAAACCCAGCATCTGTAATTTTGCAGTTTCAAAACCATCTTCAAATGTACTGAGTTAGGTTTAAAAGTTGGCGACATCATTAACATCCTGGGCAAAAAATTACTTGGTCCTCAGTCAGCTGCCCATCCGCTCTTGGTGCTGTTCCACCCAATTCATCCTGAATGGTAAATCAGCCCAAAAAGCAAAGCACAGAACAAAACAAGCCAAGAAGTATCTCCGCCCACTCTGCAGAGACTGCAAAGTCACAACAAGTAGCTCAATATTGAGGAGCTGCGGAAACCCTGAAATGAGGACTTGATGGTATATTGAATGAATTATTACTGCACTTCTGGACAAGGCCACAAAAGTGGCTGCTTGATTTCTCTAACCCTTGCATGCAAATAGCCAGACTGTGGAGACTGGTCAAACCACATTGTTGGGATTTTTCTCCAAGACCTTTCTGTGATGCTCTGTACCTGGGGGGAACAGCCTACAGCCCCATGTTCATCTTTATAAAATGATTGTGTGGTATCCAATGCAAAGTTTGTCATGTTGCTTGTCTTCAGAAGGCTTATGATGCTCTGAGCATGGTTGTTATAGTGATGTTACAGTAATATTATAGGTTATAATTTCATGTATAAAGTTATAAGGCTGAAAATGTATCCTCATGACTTAAAGCAAGCCCAGACAAAAACTCTCCAGAAGCAGAGGGGCACTTCACACCTCATCAGGGCATGGATGGGGCAAACCCAGTCCAGCCTCACAGGAACAATAGATGCTGGCCTAGGCAGCAACAAAAGAATCTGTTAGATTCTTGAGTGAGTCATCCCCCTTCCTTTGGTCAGTTTGGAACTGAAATGAGGTAATGCTCACCACACCAAGTGACTGAAGCACTGATCAAAGGGGAGAGCCTGGCTGAAAAGCAACCAACCAGCCTGTGGTGAAAAGCATCTATGTTTGTAAGGGCATTGAAAGTGTTAAGATCTTAGAATGTGTTTTGCTTTTATTTCATTTGACCAAATCTGACTTGTTATGCTTTGACTTATAATCACTTAACATCTATCTTTATTGTTAATAAATCTGTTTGTTTATTCTACCTGAAGCAGTGTGTTTGGTTTGAATTGTGTCAGAAACTCTCCTTGGGATAACAAGCCTGGTACATCTTAATTTCTTTGTTAAATTGACAAATTTATATAAGCTTGCAGCGTTCAGTTGGCATAACTGGACACTGCAAGACGGAGGTTCGTAAGGTTGTGTCTGGGACCAAAGATATTGGCTAGTGTCATTCGGTTGCAAGTAGCTGGGAGCAGCTACAAAGTGATTGGACAGTACAGGCCATGCTCCCTGGGAGTGCCTCCATGGGCCACCTGAGAGGGAGAATGAGACAGAGCTGAGGGCAGGGCCATGGAACAGGCACTGGACTGGAAGGGAGGTGACCTGAGTTCCATTGAGGACTGTGTGACTTTGATGAAGTCACTTTACCTCTCTGTTTCCTCTCCCTATGTCTTGTCTATTTAGACAGAAATGGTCTCTTTTTATGTGTTCGGACAGCACCTAGTACAAAGGTGATCTTACTGATCTTACTTGTGGCCTCTAAGCCCCACTATAATACAAATGTAACCCACACACCTTCTGGGTGTGTGTTCTGTCCCACCTAGTGGCACTGAGACCACTTAGGGAGAGAGATTAATGAGTCTTGTCTACAGCCTTAGCTAAGAGCCATATGACTTTTAGCTCACGCAATAGAGCAGGGGTCCCCAACGCAGTGCCTGTGCGTGTCATGGTGCCCACCGGGGCATTTTGTGTGCCTGCAGGACACCCCGCAGCTGAAATGCCACCCAGAAGCGTTGCTGTTTCTTGGTGGCATTTTGGTGGCGATGCTCATTGCCGCTGCCACTTTTCGGTGGCGGTTTTTCGGCGGCGGGGTGTCTGGCGCCTGCCACATTCTTCTGGGAATAGCAATATGCTATTCCCAGAGGAAAGGTTGGGGACCACTGCAGTAGAGGCTCATGCATTTAGCTCCAGAGGTCCCAGTTCAATCCCGCCCGCCAACGATGGGGGTCTGTTGGTGTTACACAAACAATACCTAATAATAAGTAAGGCTCTTTCTATGTGCTTGACTACCTAGCTGCAAATAGGAAGAGCCACAGCACAGTTTTCAAGGATGCCCTGCCCTGCACTCACACAGAGCCTAGAGGAAGAATTTAGCTTAATTCTGCCAGAATTTCCCCAGGGGACTCAGGCTGCCATAATGACCCCTCTGAGAGCAAAAGATTGAATCTAGGCCATTTTTCTTAATCAGGCTGTAAAGTCTGAGTGCTTTGGGATTTTTGGAGTGTTTATCTAAAGCGTTTATATGCCCACCCTCACCCCAAAATCTGAGCATCTCAGAACTTTTAATGTATTTAGCTTCATAACACCCCTGTGAAGTAAGGAAGTATGATGATCCCCAGGACAGACAGACAGAGAACTGAAGCACAGAGAGACTAAGTGACCTGTCCAAAGCCAAACTGGAAGTCTGTGGCAAGCCAGGGAACTGAACCAACCTTTCCTGAGTCTCATACTCAAGGCTTAACCCCTGGGCCACCCATCCTTCCTCTCCAATATGGAAAACTTCAGAATTAAATGTCAGTTATTATTAGCCAGACAAACCACTCTTCCCCTGTTATAAAAAAACCTCTATCCCAACACAGACCATAAGGGGAATACTTTGTCTGTTTAATAGCATACACATGATATAACAAGACTGTCAAGGTTCCTTCCTCACTCTGAATTCTAGGGTACAGATGTGGGGACCTGCATGAAAAACCCCTAAGCTTATTTTTACCAGCTTAGGTTAAAGCTTCCCCAAGGTACAAACTATTTTACCTTTTGCCCTTGGACTTTATTGCTGCCACCACCAAGTGTCTAACAAATATATAACAGGGAAAGAGCCCGCTTGGAAACGTCTTTCCCCCCAAAATCCTCCCAAACCCTACACCCCTTTTCCTGGGGAAGGCTTGATAAAAATCCTCACCAATTTGCATAGGTGAACCCAGACCCAAACCCTTGGATCTTAAGAACAATGAAAAAGCAATCAGGTTCTTAAAAGAAGAAATTTAATTGAAGAAAAAAAGTAAAAGAATCACCTCTGTAAAATCAGGATGGTAAATACCTTACAGGGTAATCAGATTCAAAACATAGAGAATCCCTCTAGGCAAAACCTTAAGTTACAAAAAGACACAAATACAGGAATATGCATTCCATTCAGCACAGCTTATTTTCTCAGCCATTTAAACAAAACAGAATCGAATGCATATCTAGCTAGATTACTTACTAAGTTCTAAGACTCCATTCCTTTTCTGTTCCCGGCAAAAGCATCACACAGACCGAGAGAAACTTTGTTTCTCCCCCCCTCCAGCTTTGAAAGTATCTTGTCTCCTTATTGGTCATTTTGGTCAGGTGCCAGCGAGGTTATCCTAGCTTCTTAACCCTTTCCAGGTGAAAGGGTTTTTCCTCTGGCCAGGAGGGATTTTAAAGGTGTTTACCCTTCCCTTTATATTTATGACAAAGACAAATGAACTTCCTGTGCTAACTCCAATGCCTTCCTGGGCCACGGATGATAATTTAAAAAACAGCTCTAAAATATTATAGACACTGCACAAAGAACTGTGTATGCATATAGCTTTAGCACTGGCAGAATATTATTACTCTATTAATGTTAATTATCAATAATATACCTAACAACTGTTCAGTAGAACAGGCATATGGTTATGGCCAATTCTTCATCCACAACATGGTTGCTTTCTAAACCAATACTAAAATCTGTGCTTCCCTGTTTCTATTTAAATCTTTAAAACACCGCTTCAGTATCATTGTTCAGTCATTTTTAATTTTCCTTGATTTTTGGCATTACTCCATAATATATTGCCTTGCCCCAACCACTGAAGATGTTTGTAATTTCAAATACTTTATCACTAATTTGTTGATTTTCTCCAGTAAACACACAGTGTTCTATACAGTGCATTTGTCTTCCAATAGTCTCTTTAGATCCATGACACTCCCAGTATTCAGAGAGCCTGGCATGTCAAAGGACTTAATTTTTTCTCTAGTTTATATATCCACTGACAGCACTAGGTCACATCACTAGTGGTTCAACACTCTGGTATATTGGACACACTTCTGAGGTGTCATTCTAAGTATGTGTAGAACCCCATGCTAACACAATGTGGCTCTTTGTTCCCCTCTAATGCTTGGCTCCTGTACAGAGGTTTCTGAGTTTACTAGGGGCTTCACTCTAACAGCTGTGGTCCTTTAGCTCAGACAGTAGCAGTTACTGCTTTCTGATGCAGAGATTGTGAGTTAGGTCCCCACAGACAACGCACCAAGGACGTAAAAGTTAAGTGTGTCTTTAAAAGCAACTCACCTCTAGTCTGGACCAGGAACACTGAAATGCGTAAGTGATAATTGCATTACTAGTTCAGGGCATTGCTAAGGGGAAAATTTAAGTTTGTTGGGTGCTTTACATTTGCATTTCAATTTAACATGTTTAGATTGCTTTTAAGGCTAACCTCAACTCTGAATTTCCTGGGTTTGTTTAGTTGTGAGATAACATTCTTGTAATTTTTTCTAATCTTAAATTGTTCAAATGTATTCCCACTGTAGCTCCATCTTAATGTAGTGTTTCAATAAAACTTTCATATGTGCATGTATAATTTTCTCATCCTGGTATTATGGGCATCTTTAAAAAGCCTTCTCACTATATAAAGCACAGAAAATAATTGTGTACAATATCCTGACTTTTAAAATGGCAACCTCTAACAAAACCCCAGTGGCAAGCAGTGAATCTCTGGGTACTGACTGGCAGAATCTCTGGGTACTGACTGTGCGCAAACACACACAAACACACACACAAACAGTGACTTGGGGGCTGGTCACCGGAAAATGAGAGAAACAGCTTTCTCTCAGGTTTCAGAGTGGTAGCTGTGTTAGTCTGTATCAGCAAAACCAATGAGGAGGAGGAGTCTTTGTGGCACCTTAGAGACTGGGCAAGGGATAGTTATCTCTCTGTCTGCCTGTCTACATGTAAACTGAGTACTGTGTGGTTCACAATGGGCACACAATATGCTAATCAAGTGATTGCAAAGTCTCCAGGGGAGATCCTAGACAGGAAAGCAGGGATTATCCTGTCTGCAAATACAGACTGGATTTTTGGACTATAACAATAGGAAGTGAGACAAACTCTGAGGAGCCAAGAAGATACCATGCTTTTCTCATAAACTGAAGATCACAGCCAAGCGTGGCTGAAATACACCAGAAGGATTTTGGGTGAGCTTTTGCTCTGTATGACAATGTCTTATTAAGTATGTTTAGGCTCTAATATGCATTGTATCATTTATTTTATATGTAACCCTTTTGCTTCCAGTATTTCTGCTTGCTATCATTTGAATCTCTGTTCTTCGTTAAATAAACTTATACTAGCTTTCTCTACAAACAAATATAGGTGTTGTGTGTTAAGTGGAGCTGTGTTCTGTGTGTAATGGGTAAACTGTGGTGTGTTATTCCTTTGGGAACAGAGGATCTAAGAGTTCTGTGAGCACACAATGGATCAGGGGCTGGGCACTCCAGAATGATGCTTGGAGGATGCAGGGGTCGGAGCGTGCTGATCCTTAACCTGCAAGGGAGAATAGGGCCTGTGGAGGCCTGGAAGGCAGTGCTTGTGTTGCCAGAGACTGGTGGTATTGGTGAACTCACACCACAGACAGGGGGTAGTGAAGTGCCTAGTAACCATGGCAAGAGTCACACAACACAAGCTTTTTGTGAGGTGCCATTTGCCTTTATTTATGTTGTGTCCCAAGTTCAACTAAGTGAATTATTAAATGACACCACTGATACATAACATGAACCAAGCTAAACAACAGGAACATGCCTTGGGGAACAAATAGGGTTGGGCTTTTAAAAAAGCCATCACTCCATCGCTCTAGGGCAGTGGTTCCCAAACGTGTTCCACTGCTTGTGCGGGGAAAGCCCCCTGGTGGGCCAGGCCAGTTTGTTTACCTGCCACGTCCACAGGTTCGGCCGATCGCGGCTCCCACTGTCCATGGTTCGCTGCTCCAGGCCAATGGGAGCTGCTGGAAGCGGTGCAGGCTGAGGTATGTGCTGGCCGCCACTTCCAGCAGCTCCCATTGGCCTGGAGCAGCAAACCACAGCCAGTGGGAGCCGCGATCGGCTGAAACTGCGGATGCGGCAGGTAAACAAACCATCCCGGCCCACCAGGGGCTTTCCCTGCACAGCGGCGGAACAAGTTTGGGAACCACTGTTCTAGAGTTAAATCCCAACTTCTAAATGCTAAGCCAATCATTAACATTGCAAGAGCTGCTTTCCATGCATCTCTCTGGTCTCCTACCACCATTATTCACTTTGGTCTTTATCTCTTTGATTGGTCAGTGTGAGAGTACTGAGAGCAGGAACTAAGTCCATGGGGGTTGAAGATGCTGAGTCATCAGATAGGAGCACTGAGAGAGAAAGACATGGTATCCCTGACTATCTGCTTTTCTTCTGCTTTGAAAACCTAATGCTTTCCCCCCCATTCCATAAGTAGTTTCCTTTCTGAGTTGCTCTCAGCTTTAAGACTTGTGCTAGAAGAGTTCTGCACAGATTACCTATGGGACCCATGCACAGGACCAGTACGCAGCATGATCCAAAGATCAGAAGTTTGGGGGTTGAAGCTGGGAATTAAGGCCCTGCCCTGTATCAATGAAACCAATGGAATTTTGCCTGTGTCTTCAATGGAAGAATGATCAAGGTCCTGGAATAGTAAAAGCAATGTGCATTGTGTTTTCCAGATGAAAGAGCAAAAGGGTTTTAAGTTAGAGCTGTAGAGAAAGCAGAAATTCTGCTTTTCAGAGGATTTCAAGATTTTGAAGTCTCTTTTAGTTCCTGTTAGGAATGAAACCTGAGAATTTCAAAATTATTTGCAAAAGAAAATTCAAAGAAAAAAATGGGTTGAAATATTTTGTTTCAATAAGTTCGACAAATGTTGATATTTCCCTTGCTATTTTATATGATATAAAGCATAATACAAAATAAAAAAATTCAAAACAGTTATTTTGATGAGAAAAATCTAAATGCCTCGTTCTTACAATATTGAACTCCACCACCCACTACCCCCGTTTAAAATGAATTTTTTTTTGAAAGGGACACTTTTGAAAATTTTTTGACAGAAACGTATTCTCCAATGGAAACTGATTTGGTTGACGTTTTTCCAGTTTGAAGTAGTTTTAAGATTTTTTTTCCATGATCATGCTGATTTCCAAAATTAAACACAGCAGTTAGGAAAATCCTGCTGACATTTGAAACATCAGTGCATACGTGTCCATTACCGCATATTCTTCTAAATTTACAAAGCCATTCATGGGGTCTCTATCTGCATATTCTCATTACTGAATATGGAAGCAGAACTATGTCTCCTATTTTCAAGTTCAATTATTTCTTTACCTTTCCTCATATATGGCCCAATCTTGTGGACTTCCCTTCACCCCAATTAACAAAAGATGCTCAAGTTCTGTCCAGGATCAGCCCTACAAGTTGCAAACCTACAGCTGTTTCCTGCAAAGAACTCATTTAGAGCTGTGTGAGTAACTGATTTTTCAGTTCTGAAAAGTTAAAAAAAAATTCATGTCAAACAAAATGTCTCATTTAGACTTAAACCTTTTTAACTTTTATAAAATAAAATTCAAGTAAATTTCTAACTGAAAAGTCATTTTGAATAAACAACATTAAAACATTTTATTTTGAAGGTGTCCAGATGTTTTAATTTTTTTCAGAATTTGTTTTAGGAATCTTTTTTCTGTTTTGTTTTGTTTTCTGATTGAAACAATTTGGTGAAGTTGACAAGAATCTACATTTTTTTGGAGAAAAGAGTTTCTGATGAAAAAATTCACACAGCTCTATTCTTATTAACATCAATAGCAAGTTTTTCCTGTCCTTGTGAGCACTTCCTACAGTCAGTCACTTTCTGTGCACAAAGCAGTTTTCCAGCTAGATTGTTATTGTCATATAGCTCAGTAATTTAGATTGTACAGTACAACTTGAACACATTCAGACAGCTACTGCTTTGAGTGACACCAGTGTAAATCTGCAGTAACTCCAGTGATCTAAACTAAGACCCTGATCCTGCTATACTTAGGGTATGTCTACAGTGTCAGAGTTACAGCACTGGCAGTTACAGCGCCGCTCAGAGAGCTCTGAAGGAAAACTGCTGTTGTGTGTTCACACTGTCAGCTGCCTGCGCAATAGCGTGTCCACATTTGCGACACTTGCAGCGGTATTCAGAGCGGTGCACTCTGGGCAGCTATCCCCCAGAGCATCTCTTCCTCTTCTGCTGCTAAGAGTTGTGGGAAGGCGGAGGGGGTCATGAGGCATCCTAGGTCCTGTCTCAATGTCCCATGATGCATTGCTTCACATCCCAGCAATCCCTGTGCTTCCGTCCACATTTGGCACCATCTTTCAACAGTTTGTGTACTGCGTGCTCTGCCTCTTTGGTCTCCAGGAATAGATCCCGCACTGTTGACCAGAATGCTGCTCGCTCTCACTAACACACCACGAGTGGCAGTGGAGTTATTCCTTAAACTACAAAGGCAAGAGCAGTTCGACATTGATCTCACCACGTGTTGTAGCTACAACACAAGATTGCTTGTGGCATTGATGGAGGTGCTGACCACAGTGGAGCGCCACTTCTGGGCTCGGGAAACAAGCACTGAGTAGTGGGATCACATCATCATGCATGTCTGGGATGATGACCAGTGGCTGCAGAACTTTCAGATGAGGAAAGCCACATTCATGGGATTGTGTGATGAGCTCACCCCAGTCCTGCAGTGCAAGAACATGAGAATGAGAGCTGCCCTGCCATTGGAGAAGTGTGGGGCGATTGCACTGTGGAAGCTGGCTACTCCAGACTGCTACCAATCGGTCACTAACCATTTCAGAGTGGGAAAGTCGACTGTTAGACTCATGTTGATGGAAGTGTGCAGGGCCATTAATCGCATCCTGCTCCAAAAGATCGTGTCTCTGGGCAATGTGCATGACCTTGTGGATCGCTTTGCACAAATGGGATTCCCTAACTGCGGAGGGGCGATAGATGGCACACACATTCCAATTCTGGCACCAGACCACCTAGCCACCAAGTACATTAATCGGAAGGGGTATTTCTCTCTGGTTCTCCAGGCACTTGTGGATCACCATGGGCATTTCGCAGACATTAACGCAGGCTGGTCTGGAAAGGTGCATGATGCACGCATGTTTCGAAACACTGGCCTGTTCAAGAAGCTGCAAGCTGGGACTTTCTTCCTGGACCAGCAGATCACCGTGGGGGGAAGTTGAAATGCCCATTGTGATCCTTGGAAATCCCGCCTACCCCTTAATGCCGTGGCTTATGAAGCCATACATGGGGCACCTCAACAGCAGCAAAGAGCAGTTCAGCAACAGGCTGGGCAAGTGCAGAATGACTGTTGAGTGTGCTTTGGGCCATTTAAAGGCCCGTTGGTATGGTCTATATGGGAGGTTGGACCTGGCCGATGACAATATTCCTATGCTTAAAGCCACATGCTGTAAGCTCCATAATATTTGTGAAGTGAAATCTTCACTCAGGCCTGGACAGCACAGGCTCAATGCCTGGAGGCTGAATTTGAACAGCCAGAGACCAGGGCTATTAGAGGAGCACAACACGGGGCCATAAGGATCAGTGATGCCTTGAGGCAGCAATTTGAAGCTGAAAGCCACTAATATTTGTTGCTATGCTCGGGAGTGCAGTGCTTGTAATGCAAAGAGGTGATTGTGATTGTTGCAGGCGATGCACTATGAAGGTTTAAGAAAATTGCCTGTTGCTTTGCAGGGCTGTCATAAATATAAAGGGAAGGGCAAACACCTTTAAAATCCCTCCTGGCCAGAGGAAAAACCCTTTCACCTGTAAAGGATTAAGAAGCTAGGATAACCTCGCTGGCACCTGACCAAATGACCAATGAGGAGACAAGATACTTTCAAAAGCTGGGGGGAGGGAGAAACAAAGCCTCTCTCTGTGTGTGTGTGATGCTTTTGCTGGGGACAGAACAGAAATGGAGTCTTAGAACTTAGTAAGTAATCTAGCTAGATATGCGTTAGATTCTGATTTCTTTAAATGGCTGAGAAATAAGCTGTGATGAATGGAATGGATATTCCTGTTTTTGTCTTTTTGTAACTTAAGGTTTTGCCAGGAGGGATGCTCTATGTTTTGAATATAATTACCCTGCAAGGTATTTACCATCCTGATTTTACAGAGGCGATTCTTTTTACCTTTTCTTCTATTAAAATTCTTCTTTTAAGAAACTGAATGCTTTTTCATTGTTCTTAAGATCCAAGGGTTTGGGTCTGTGTTCACGTATGCAAATTGGTGAGGATTTTTATCGGTACGAAACTGCAGAAAAACCTGAGTGTCTCTGGATTAAGTTTAGAAGTGTGTGCAACAAGAGTGATGTAGTGGTGGGAGTCTGCTATAGACCACCGGACCAGGGGGATGAGGTAGATGAGGCTTTCTTCCGGCAGCTCACGGAAGCTACTAGATCGCATGCCCTGATTCTCATGGGTGACTTTAATTTTCCTGATATCTGCTGGGAGAGCAATACAGCGGTGCATAGACAATCCAGGAAGTTTTTGGAAAGCGTAGGGGACAATTTCCTGGCGCAAGTGCTAGAGGAGCCAACTAGGAGGGGCGCTTTTCTTGACCTGCTGCTCACAAACCGGGTAGAATTAGTGGGGGAAGCAAAAGTGGATGGGAATCTGGGAGGCAGTGACCATGAGTTGGTTGAGTTCAGGATCTTGACGCAGGGAAGAAAGGTAAGCAGCAGGATACGGACCCTGGACTTCAGGAAAGCAGACTTCGACTCCCTCAGGGAACGGATGGCCAGGATCCCCTGGGGGACTAACTTGAAGGGGAAAGGAGTCCAGGAGAGCTGGCTGTATTTCAAGGAATCCCTGTTGAGGTTACAGGGACAAACCATCCCGATGAGTCGAAAGAATAGTAAATATGGCAGGCAACCAGCTTGGCTTAATGGTGAAATCCTAGCGGATCTTAAACATAAAAAAGAAGCTTACAAGAAGTGGAAGGTTGGACATATGACCAGGGAAGAGTATAAAAATATTGCTCGGGCATGTAGGAATGATATCAGGAGGGCCAAATCGCACCTGGAGCTGCAGCTAGCCAGAGATGTCAAGAGTAACAAGAAGGGTTTCTTCAGGTATGTTGGCAACAAGAAGAAAGCCAAGGAATGTGTGGGCCCCTTACCGAATGAGGGAGGCAACCTAGTGACAGAGGATGTGGAAAAAGCTAATGTACTCAATGCTTTTTTTGCTTCTGTTTTCACTAACAAGGTCAGCTCCGAGACTGCTGCGCTGGGCATCACAAAATGGGGAAGAGATGGCCAGCCCTCTGTGAAGATAGAGGTGGTTAGAGACTATTTAGAAAAGCTGGACGTGCACAAGTCCATGGGGCCGGACGAGTTGCATCCGAGAGTGCTGAAGGAATTGGCGGCTGTGATTGCAGAGCCATTGGCCATTATCTTTGAAAACTCGTGGCGAACCGGGGAAGTCCCGGATGACTGGAAAAAGGCTAATGTAGTGCCAATCATTAAAAAAGGGAAGAAGGAGGATCCTGGGAACTACAGGCCAGTCAGCCTCACCTCAGTCCCTGGAAAAATCATGGAGCAGGTCCTCAAAGAATCAATCCTGAAGCACTTGCATGAGAGGAAAGTGATCAGGAACAGCCAGCATGGATTCACCAAGGGAAGGTCATGCCTGACTAATCTAATCGCCTTTTATGATGAGATTACTGGTTCTGTGGATGAAGGGAAAGCAGTGGATGTATTGTTTCTTGACTTTAGCAAAGCTTTTGACACTGTCTCCCACAGTATTCTTGTCAGCAAGTTAAGGAAGTATGGGCTGGATGAATGCACTATAAGGTGGGTAGAAAGCTGGCTAGATTGTCGGGCTCAACGGGTAGTGATCAATGGCTCCATGTCTAGTTGGCAGCCGGTATCAAGTGGAGTGCCCCAAGGGTCGGTCCTGGGGCCGGTTTTGTTCAATATCTTCATAAATGATCTGGAGGATGGTGTGGATTGCACTCTCAGCAAATTTGCGGATGATACTAAACTGGGAGGAGTGGTAGATACGCTGGAGGGGAGGGATAGGATACAGAAGGACCTAGACAAATTGGAGGATTGGGCCAAAAGAAATCTGATGAGGTTCAATAAGGATAAGTGCAGGGTCCTGCACTTAGGACGGAAGAACCCAATGCACAGCTACAGACTAGGGACCGAATGGCTAGGCAGCAGTTCTGCGGAAAAGGACCTAGGGGTGACAGTGGAGGAGAAGCTGGATATGAGTCAGCAGTGTGCCCTTGTTGCCAAGAAGGCCAATGGCATTTTGGGATGTATAAGTAGGGGCATAGCGAGCAGATCGAGGGACGTGATCGTTCCCCTCTATTCGACATTGGTGAGGCCTCATCTGGAGTACTGTGTCCAGTTTTGGGCCCCACACTTCAAGAAGGATGTAGATAAATTGGAGAGAGTCCAGCGAAGGGCAACAAAAATGATTAGGGGACTGGAACACATGACTTATGAGGAGAGGCTGAGGGAGCTGGGATTGTTTAGCCTGCAGAAGAGAAGAATGAGGGGGGATTTGATAGCTGCTTTCAACTACCTGAAAGGGGGTTCCAAAGAGGATGGCTCTAGACTGTTCTCAATGGTAGCAGATGACAGAACGAGGAATAATGGTCTCAAGTTGCAGTGGGGGAGGTTTAGATTGGATATTAGGAAAAACTTTTTCACTAAGAGGGTGGTGAAACACTGGAATGCATTACCTAGGGAGGTGGTTGAATCTCCTTCCTTAGAGGTTTTTAAGGTCAGGCTTGACAAAGCCCTGGCTGGGATGATTTAACTGGGAATTGGTCCTGTTTTGAGCAGGGGGTTGGACTAGATGACCTTCTGGGGTCCCTTCCAACCCTGATATTCTATGATTCTATGCTTCTATGATCAAGCCTTCCCCAGGAAAGGGGGTGTAGGGTTTGGGGAGGATTTGGGGGGGAAAGACGTTTCCAAACAGACTCTTTCCAAATTATAACCCTGTTAGACATTTGGTGGTGGCAGCGATAAGTCCAAGGGCTAAAGGTAAAATAGTTTGTACCTTGGGGAAGTTTTAACCTAAGCTGGTAAAAGTAAGCTCAGGAGGTTTTCATGCAGGTCCTCACATCTGTACCCGAGAGTTCAGAGTGGGGAAGGAACCTTGACAAGGGCTCTCTTTGCTCTCAGTTATTAGAATAAAGACTGTTTTCAAACCAAAACAATTCTTTTATTAAAAAACACATCAGCACTGAGGGGAATGGGGGGGAAGGGAGGGTCCCAGGAGGAGAAGGAGTCCTGGGACGGTTAAAGATTTGTGTATGTCCAGGTACCATATGCAACCTTCTCTTTTGGAGTACAGTGCAGCAGGTACTGTGTTTCAGCAGGGCTAAATTGCAGAGGGATGGGTGTTGAGTGCAGTGGGTACTGGGAGTCTGCAGTGCTGGACTGTGACAGGGGAGGAGTGGAATGCAGCAGGTACAGACTAGAGCCAGGAGTTTGATAAGAGTGGTTGGCGGTGTCTGAGGGCGCATGGGAAAGAGTTTTGTGACAGCGGCTACAAGGGAAGGCGGGCATGAAGCCGCTCAGTTTGCAGTGCTCATATCGCCTGAAGCATGTCCACTTGGTGCTTCATAATGTTTATTCCGTGGCTTCATTCTGGCGTGCCACATTTTCCTTTTGGTCCCTCTTCTTTCTGTCCTGCCACTCCTTCAGTTCTTGTTTGTCAGCTGTGGAGTGCATCATGACATCATGCAATAAGTCCTCTTTAGTTCTTCATGCCATTTTCTGATTCTGCACAGCCATTCAACTGGCGATAAAGCACCAGGTGATTGGTGAGCAGGATCTCACTGTCAGGCCCGGGCAGTTGGTGGCCGGGGTCCTGCTGTCAGCACAGCGCATAGTGGGGCTGCCACTGTCAGCCTCGCACATTAATGACTAATATAGTTGCAGCAAAATGTCCGATTATCAAAAAGAATGGCAGACATAACATAATACTTGAGTGTTTATATTATTGCAGAAAATTTTTCTTAAACAAAGAGATCTTCTCTGGCTGTTCCAAATTACCCCAATTAATAAAGGTCCATTATTACTTTTCCGCAATTTTCCATGTCTTGTCCACAACTCAGCAGCAATTATTTGACAATCATCCTGCAAGTCAAGTAGTTATTAGCTCTTATTATATCTGTAATGTTCTGGAGGTCTATAGATCAGATTGACAGATATTTCCTTTCCCAGAGAGTTTACTCAGAACTGCTGCGTTCTTCTTGAACACACTGAACACAACTGCAGTTCAAGGTTTCTTGGTAATCTTCCACCTTGTTTACCTGTGTATTTACATGCATCCTTGGAAGTGTAATAAATGTGTCAGATGCTGAAGAATTGAGAAATTAATGATCACAAATAACAGTAATAAGAAATCTCGGTAATTTGCATTGGTTTTGGTATAACTGATCAGCCTCAATTCTAGTCTGCGATAATGGCTTGCAAAACTGTCTTATTGTTGTAGTACACATCTACAACATTAGCTGTATCTACACTTAAATTAAAAAATTGTTGGTGGGTTAAAAATAAGCAAGTGTCAGATTTGAGAAATACTGCTAAAAAGTTGACCTGAAAAGGACCCAGAGTTAAAATTGGTGAGCTAAATAGTCTCTGGCCACAATGAAAAGCAGTTACCCTATTAGATTCCATTCTCCATGGGCTACAGCACTTATCCAACTGGCACATCTAGTTTGTTAGATTTCAGCTATGAAATCAAACTGGCACCTCAGCAAATTCATAAAAATTCTCTCTCTCTCTCACACACACACACTTACTTGCAGAAACTTTTAGTAGGGGCTTTATAGGAGGAGAGGCACATAGATCCATGAGATGTCTTCAAAATGCCTTACTTAGAACGCATTTTATTTTACCCTTGTGGGACACTGCTGTGCAGTTATCCCACACATTAAGAGAGTTTCCCACTTACAGAAGTAGTTCAACTCAACAATTCTATATAAAGCTGTGTCATACACAGGACAAAAGTCAGGTATTTTGGAGTTGTAACCATGTGCCACAATGTCAGTCATTAGGATGGTAACACGGAGGCAATCAAAAATGTTCATCTTGTATGTACAGTTACCAGCTTTGACAGTGGAATTTCGCAGAATCAGGAGTCTAAACCTGCAGTTGCATTTTGCCTTTCCCTACCCTATCCTGTCCCCACTTTACATTTGCTTTTCTAGTGCAGGTTGCAAGGAGATAATGGAAAGTTTTGTAGCCACAAAATTTTGGATTTCTCCCTCACTCAACCTTTAGACTTTGAATCACAGGTATGTACCCCATCTGCAATAAGTACTCTGATATTGTGTTCACTGACCTACCCGAGTTCCAGCTTCTCAGGCACAGCTGCTCTCAAAAACCAGGGCAAAATGAAAGTGAACTGACTGACCAAAACACAATGCTGAGGCTGCTCATCTAGTGCTATTAAAACAAAGGGCACCTTTACTCTTTTTATGCTAGTGCACAACAAAGGCATCCCTAATATAGCCCCATGGACAGTGCACAGGAGTGGGACTCAGGACTCCTGGGTTCTATACCCAACACTTCCACTGGCCTGATGGGTAACCTTATGCAAGTCAGAGCCCCTCTGTATAATGGGGATAGTGATACTGACCTCCCTTGTACAGCACTTTGACACAGGAGGATGAAATGTGTGTTATCACACCAAAATCTATTCCCAGTAACACTGCTATAAATGCAGTCATTGTACTTAAAATAAGGTTTTATACTGGTGTAAAATGAGAGCAGAATTTGACTCAATAAATAAAGGCATCATTCCCTCTTTGCTATCTGCAGGTCAACATAGCAGGGGACTAAGATACAGTGAAGACTGCTAAAAACATAGCAATTGCCCTAGAAAGCTAATTAAGAATTTGCAGTTAGATAACCTTTGTATGCACTATATATGCTATAGTAACTACAGGGGCATGGAAGAAGCTATTTATCTTGGGCAAAACTGGCAAGTTTTCAAGGCCCTCCAGTGTAGTTTTATTCTCACTGTTCCTGACTGAGTTTTGTCTTCTAATCCACATTAAGTAGCATTTTCAGTTAAACACAGCAGGACTGGGAGCATTCTTTTTGACAGTGTTTTCTGGTATCTTTTTTTTTTCTTTTCTAACACATCCTGCTAGGCAGTTCAGAGATCCTCAGAATCAAACTTCAGAAGCCCTTTGGGTTAACACTAACTTTCAATCTTGACATTTCCTTTTTGGGGCTGAGGAGAGATATGCAAGATGTGGGTTAGACGGTGACCATTACAATGAGGCTGGTGACATTTCCTTTTCTGGTGCCTTTTGCAAAGGGTGAAAATAAATTCAGTTTGTGCAAGTGTTTGCTAATTGCACCACAATAAAAATACAGTTTTGCCAGCAAAAATTGCATCAAGCTTTTGTTCTAAGTGCATCTGGAAGCCTTGGATAACAGGGGAGAGAGCTGGGGAAAGAGATTCCCTCTCTCTTTGAAGTGAATCATAGCAACCCAGAAAGCAACATTTCCAGTCTTACAGTGAAATTTTGGCAAAGAAACAAATCAGTGTTTTTGTACCCTGTCGTAGTTGTATAGTTGGTGATAGCTCTGCAACAGCAATTAAAATTTCATTAATATGGAATGCATTTGGATAAATGAAAAGGTAATATAACCATTATAATGACATTAGGTTTGCCTTGAGCTTTAATTTATAATGGCTTCGTATTCACTTCTTTACTTTGTTTTGGACAGAATGTATCTCAAACAAGGAGTGGGCCCGAGTCACATATCCTTCATGTGTTTGAAAAGTATTTCATTAGGGAAACTGCTGCCACCTATATTTATTTGAAAATGCATTTTGTTTTCCTCAAACAAAGTACAGTACATCTCAACACAAAGAATAGACCCATATAAAAGTTGGCAAATATTGGTTCATCAGTTCCAGAAATTAAAGCATCCACTAATTCTTTAGTGTTTTCTCTACATTTCTGAGTTGCTTTTGGAAAAGCTGAAGAGCAAAGATAACTCATAAACAATATCCCTTTGGGTCCTTTTTACAAATCTTATTTGTAGACTTTCCAAAAGCTTTTGGGTAAATATACAGATGCAAAGATGTGCCCTGAATGTTTTAGAGATTCCATTACCAAATAAGTAAATGCATACATAAACAATCTGCAAATAAAATTAGTTAAGGCTTACTTGTGGTGATGTCAAACATAAATTAGCATAAATTTATTACCACAATAGCTAATGAAAGCTGAGTGATCGTAAAAAAACCATACATTTGGGGAATTCACTTTGAATACATAGTGCTTCTATCAAGAAATAACTTGATCAATATAATACCTACCACTTATATACCGTCTTTTCATCGATAGATCTCAAATAGCTGTTTACTCCTGAGGCCATTCTGCGCCAAAAATTTAAAAATTCTGTGCACCAAAACATTAAAAATTCTGCACACAATACTTTAAAATTCTGCAAATTTTATTTATCAAATAAATGTGGAGGCTCCAACATGGCATTGGGGAGCACAGGCCACTGGCTGCACAGAAGTAGGAGATCATTGTGCAGTCCTGCCCCCAGTGATGAGGCTGCATCCAACCCTAACACAGCTCAAGGACCAGGCCTGCCCCAGAAACACCCCGGATACCTGCCCCTCCATGTCAGGTGCACCAGGTGAGGGCAGGCAAGCTCAGCAAGGTAGGATCTATGTGTGGAGGGTCTTAATATGGGGGGATCAATGTACTGTATTTAAATTACTATTAACTTTCAGTTCCGTAATCTGTTCCTCTTTATCTGTCAAGACGAGGTCTAATATAGAATCCACCATGTTGGATGCAACACTTTCTGAGGTAGGAAATTGTACCTGTGCATGTTACTTTGCAGGCTGCAACCATTATCATGATGCTAGGGTAGCACTGGGGGCACTGCTAGTGGAAGCATGGTAGCAAGTATGCAATAGAATGAGAGTGGGTGGTGAGATCACATCTACAGCAGGTCACAGGACAGGTGGTAACAGCAATTTCCATTCATTAACCTGAACTGTGGTGAGTCAAGGTGGCTGAAGGATCATTGGGTACTTGAACTTCTAGCCCCCTGGTATCAATTTTTAATGCAGAAACTCCTTGTTGTTAGAAATTTCCTATTTTTCAACATTGAGTTCTGTGTTTATTATTGGCTGAAAGATGTTAATTCCCCTATGTCAAGATCTCTTAAGATACTCTGCAGTACAATCTTATCTCCATATCAATGGGGACTTCTGCTGAAACTGATGTTCTTGCTATATAACTGATACCATTGTACCATTTCTTTATGTTCCTCCTGTTGTGCAGCAGTTACCCTGCATTCTATTTTCTCACGAAAGCTTATGCTCAGATAAATTGGTTAGTCTCTAAGGTGCAACAAGTACTCCTGTTCTTTGGAAAGAGAACACCATTTATTAATTAGTCTGTTTTTTGGCAGGGACAAATATTTCAAGTATTTTCCCCACATCCTCACTAATAATTGATAGGATAATAGAACAGAGTCTTTGAAACCACTACAAAACCACATAGCTACGCACATTATGATTTACATAACTAGCTATTATAATTTTAAAATGTAGCTATGAACAAGTAACATGTAGAATTAATAAGACTATAGTTCATTGTATAAGCATTAAACTCTCTCCACTCAGTGACATAATCCTTACATGGATTTAAGTCTGACATGTATGTGATCATTGAAGGGGAAGAAAGTAATGTAGCAATATAGTGCCTTCATTCATTCTGTCACTTATGAGGAACCCACACCAGCTCAGATTTTGTAAGTTAAACAGTATTAGCTGCTCCGTTGCTGTGTTTGTCCTACAAGAATCTGACTGACTGTGTATGTTTACGTCTTAGTGCAATTCAACATGCCGACAGTTCAATTTCAACCTGTCTTCTCTTGCATCTCTCTCTCTCTCTCTATTTTGCTCATTGGAGTGGCTGAACAAAGCTGCAGGTTAAGGTTTCAGTTATCACATATCATTATTTCCTGATTCCCAGTGTATTTAGCTGGAATCAAAAGTTCACAAAGGAAGCAGCCTATTTAAGGTACCAATGAAGAACTTAGTTTAAAATGTGATAGGGACAATCAGCAGCCTGTATGGAAGCATTTAGTGATGTTGAACATAAATTAGACACTTTTGACAGTTTATCAGTGAGTTTGTGTGCCTCAGTTTTTTGGTGCTCAAGTTGACACCTTAAAGGAGGCCTGATTTCCCAGAAGTGCTGAGCATCCGCTTTCTTAAAATTGGGCCCCTTGAAGGTGTCTCAGATTGGGCACTCGAAGCTTGAAGTATCAAAAATCACTAGCCATTTTGGAACAACTTGGCCATAATAAATTTTGTTTAAAAAAAATCCAAAATGCTATGGTCAGAGGATTGAAGTCTGACCTCCGAAAGCACAGTAAGTTCTCACTCAGGCCAATGGGATGTGTGTGTGTTTTCTAAAAGAAAATTTCCCCTTGAATGACTCTATTGGGGGAGGGGGGGGACATTGGTTAACTTGGAATTGCTCAATAGAACTGACTATTATTTCTTCATGACTTACTCAAAATAAAGCCTTGGAGGGAAAAAATCCCACTTACTGTTCGTAATTTATGCTGTTGTCTTCATATTTTTTTCAGCTTGGAAAGGGAAACCAACTCAGCTATCAGCTTTGTCACCAGTTTCTAAACAGTCACTTCCTTATATTCATGGACTACTAATTTATTCTTTATTTCAGTTTATAGAATGTGGAAAATACAGTTTACCCCACTTTGACATCTGTCAAGGTTCCTCCCCCACTCTGAACTCTAGGGTACAGATGTGGGGACCTGCATGAAAAACCTCCTAAGCTTATCTTTACCAGCTTAGGTCAAAACTTCCCCAAGGTACAAAATATTACCCCCGTTATCCTTGGACTGGCCGCTACCACCACCAAACTAATACTGGTTACTGGGGAAGAGCTGTTTGGACGCGTCCTTCCCCCCAAAATACTTCCCAAAACCTTGCACCCCACTTCCTGGACAAGGTTTGGTAAAAAGCCTCACCAATTTGCCTAGGTGACTACAGACCCAGACCCTTGGATCTTAAGAACAATGAAAAAGCATTCAGTGTTTTACAAGAAGACTTTTAATAAAAAATAGAAGTAAATAGAAATAAAGAAATCCCCCCTGTAAAATCAGGATGGTAGATATCTTACAGGGTAATTAGATTCAAAACATAGAGAACCCCTCTAGGCAAAACCTTAAGTTACAAAAAAGATACACAGACAGAAATAGTTATTCTATTCAGCACAATTCTTTTCTCAGCCATTTAAAGAAATCATAATCTAACACATACCTAGCTAGATTACTTACTAAAAGTTCTAAGACTCCATTCCTGTTCTGTCCCTGGCAAGCGCAGCATACAGACAGACACAGACCCTTTGTTTCTCTCCCTCCTCCCAGCTTTTGAAAGTATCTTGTCTCCTCATTGGTCATTTTGGTCAGGTGCCAGCGAGGTTACCTTTAGCTTCTTAACCCTTTACAGGTGAGAGGAGCTTTCCCCTGGCCAGGAGGGATTTCAAAGGGGTTTACCCTTCCCTTTATATTTATGACAACATCTTACACAAATAACATAAGATAAGCTAGCAGCTAACCCTATAAAAGTCAAGAAAATTCAATCTAAGCCCCTCCCAGAGACAGTTGTCCCCATTAGTCAGTGGCACAGCTGTGATTAGCTAGATCCTTCTTGATTTGAAAAAGAGGGAGCTGGCTGAAGAACATTCTCCATGAGGAGCCTTTGGCTTTGGAACTAATATCCCCTCTTCATCTAAAGAGACAATTGGATACTAATGGGGACAGATGTCTATGGGAGGGACTCAGTTTGAGTTTTCTCAACTTTTGTAGGGTTAGCTGCTAGTTTATTTGTTTGTGTAGCATGTCAAAGCAGGGTAAACTGAATTTTTCATATTCTGTAAACTGAAAGAAAGAAAATATATTAATAGTCCATTAGAATAAAGAAGCGCCTGTTTAGAAACCCATGACAAAGCAGGCAGCTAGCTTCATTTCCCTGTCCATGCTGAAAAAATATAAAGGCAAAGTATAAATTGAAGTCAATGGAACTATGATAATGTACTCTAGATGAGGATCTGCCCATATATATTCACTGCTAGATTTCTAGTAAACAACCACATTTTCCTAATAGACTTATGGAAACCTTACTGTACTGAAGAAAATGACAGGTTTCAGAGTAACAGCCATGTTAGTCTGTATCCGCAAAAAGAAAAGGAGTACTTGTGGCAGTTGGAGAACACTTCAATCTCTCTGGTCACTCTATTACAGACCTAAAAGTTGCAATATTACAAGAAAAAAACTTCAAAAACAGACTCCAACAAGAGACTGCTGAATTGGAATTAATTTGCAAACTGGACACCATTACATTAGGCTTGACTAAAGACTGGGAGTTGATGTGTCATTACACAAAGTAAAACTATTTCCCCTGTTTATTTCCCCCCTACTGTTCCTCACACGTTCTTGTCAACTGCTGGAAATGGCCCATCTTGATTATCGCTAAAAAAGGTTTTTTTTCTCTCCTGCTGGTAATAGCTCACCTTACCTCATCACTCTTGTTACAGTCTGTATGGTAACACCCATTGTTTCATGTTCTCTGTGTATTTAAAATTTCCCATCTGTATTTTCCACTGCATGCTTCCGATGAAGTGAGCTTCAGCTAACGACAGCTTATGCTTAAATACATTTGTTAGTCTCTATGGTGCCACAAGTCCTCCTTTTCTTTTTGAAGAAAATCAGTGGCACAGTCATTTTGTTGAGCATTACAGCTGCAGTCCTATATTTAAAACTAAACACTGCTTGATCCACGGTCACTGACAATCACTGCCTTTGCATGCAAAAGATGGCAAGAGAAAGAAACTGCATAATTTTGTCAAAATAAAGATTCCACTGAAATTTTACTTACTTCAGATAGTTTAGATGACAAATATGAGGAGAGATTAAAGAGGCTAGGATTTTTCAGCTTGGAAAAGAGAAGACTAAGGGGGGATATGATAGAGGTATATAAAATCATGAGTGGTGTGGAGAAAGTGAATAAGGAAAAGTTATTTACTTGTTCCCATAATATAAGAACTAGGGGCCACCAAATAAAGAAATGGTAGCAGGTTTAAAATAAAATAAAAGGAAGTTCTTCTTCACTCAGCACACAGTCAACCTGTGGAACTCCTTGCCTGAGGAGATTGTGAAGGCTAGGACTATAACAGGGTTTAAAAGAGAACTGGATAAATTCATGGAGATTAAGTCCATTAATCGCTATTAGCCAGGATGGGTAAGGAATGGTGTCCCTAGCCTCTGTTTGTCAGAGGGTGGAGATGGATGGCAGGAGAGAGATCACAAGATCATTACCTGTTAGGTTAACTCCCTCTGGGGCACCTGGCATTGACCACTGTCGGTAGACAGGATACTGGGCTGGATGGACCTTTGGTCTGACCCAGTATGGCCATTCTTATGTTCTTATCAGAATTTAAAGCTGGTAAACTGAAATGGCTACATTGCAGAGTAAAATGCAAAAGCAGAACTGAGCTGGATAATCATTTTCCTTTTAAAGCAGACCACAACTGCCAAAAGAGACTTAATACACTCCTATTACTATAGTTAAGATGGATGAATGTGCATTAACCCGCATAACTGTATCAATATAGACCACTATTAAAGGAGATTTCTTAAGGGATGGTAGGGAATCACTTATTAGTTTTCATTTTTCCCCTATTTTCCTCATGGGATTGGCTCCTACTGAGTTTCTTTTACCTTTGCAGTGTCTATACCAACAATCATGTAAGGCCCTCACCTGTGGGATACTGAGCACCTCCCACAGAGTGATGAGTGTCATCAAATCCCACTAACTTCACTGAGAGATGAGGGCACTCCAGGATTTTGTAGGATCAGGCCCATTGGACATTGATGTGAATAGCGAGAACAACTAGATCTATGTTATGGATTAAAAAGAAAAATAGTTGGGGTGGATTATAAATCTTCATGCTTCAGGACATAAGCCACCCTCCAACTTGTGGTTCCATAACTGCCCACTGGTGGGTATGACAGATAGTTTGGACACTTGGAAGATCCAAAGACTACCGTATCAACTTCATAAATATTCTATGTATATTTATGGGCTAGGTATTGTGTTCTGGCTCCGTGGGAATTACATGAGTTCCCTGCAGAAACTAAAATCACTGGGAGGTCATTAATATAATTCCCTAGGCAGGTAATCATCCTGGAGAAGATTCACCATGTGGGAGGAAATTGCTCACACTGGTTTTATCTGGTTAAAGAGACCTGACAAAGATCTGAGAACTATAAAAAGTAACCACCCAGAATTAAGGAGATGGGTCATTCTAACTTGATCCAAGAACTGACTGAAACTGTGACCGAGAGAGAGACCCTGAGGAAAAGGCCTGAAGTACTTTGCTTCTATCATAGTCTCCATGTGGAAGATGGATGACTCCCTGGTAAGGTGAGATCTGCATATAAGCTTTTTATTGATTTTAAGAGATGTTTTCTCTGTAATGTTTTGTTCTGAGTGAACAGCACTCTGCTTTATGAAGGCTGGCTGGCAATGGATAGCCCTGCCAGACTTGCTAAGATGATCACAGTGAATTGCGAGAGGATTGCAGCCTAAATCCCTGACCCAGATGGAGAGAATTGTGGGTTCCTGCCCTGAAAAAGTTGGTGGTTAGAAGCTTGAGACCTAAGTGGTGTATCCTCAAGGAGGCCACGAAGGGGTCAGATGTGCAGTTACCTCAAACTGTGACACAGGGTTTCTTGCACCTTCTTTCTGCAGTTGGTACTGGTCCTTACTGAAGATAGGATATCCAGCTAGATGGACCAATGATTTGATTCAGCATGGTCATTTTCCTGGGCCTAAAACACCCTGAAGAATATCAGAGAGGGAATTTTAAAATATGCATATTTGTGTATTTCATATAACTTTTTCTAGTCATTGTTTAAATCAAGTAGAAGAAATAAAGAAAAGCACCCATACAAAAATGAAAAGGAGTACTTGTGGCACCTTAGAGACTAACCAATTTATTTGAACATAAGCTTTTGTGAGCTACAGCTCACTTCATTGGATGCTTTTGTGTGTATAAAAAGATCTTCTACACTTTCCACAGTATGCATCCGATGAAGTGAGCTGTAGCTCACGAAAGCTTATGCTCAAATAAATTGGTTAGTCTCTGAGATGCCACAAGTACTCCTTTTCTTTTTGCGAATACAGACTAACATGGCTGTTACTCTGAAACCATACAAAAATGGTATTTCTTTTTGGAAGTCATCGTTTTGGTCCTTGAGTACAAAATCAGGATGTCAAAGGGAGAAAAGTACATCAGAGCAATTGCTTAATTACGATAGGTGAAGTTGATACTTTGGCTTTTTAAGCTACTGTAACAGCTGGAGCCTTCAGGAGAGCATAAGTCTACAGTTGAGCTGAAAGGAGATGAGCTTCCTCTTACTTTGATTGAGAGTCCTTGGATATCCTTGATAAGAAACATATGGTGAGCTCTCTAAATAAAAAGTGTTAGCAGAACTAGAAATCTATCAAATTCTAGTATTATGGAATAACGTTTGCTCACAAGAGTTCCTATATATAGCAATTAAATTAAAACTTCTAGTTCCATGTGTATACTGGTTTTAGACTGGTATAAAGTCAGTAGTGTTGGTACAATGGAGTGGAGAAGTGGGCTTTTTTTGATTCTCACTTGTATCACTTGCATAACTCAAATCATGGCTTCAGCACTTGTGTGTAATATGGCCATTTGTACATCATACCATCATTTATTATATATATAAAGCCGTGTGCAAAGTAATAATATAAAGTATGATTCTCTCCAGAATTTATTTCACACAACACTAAATTTTAACCATTCACAGGAAATAGCAATTCATTCTGCTTAACTCAGATTTACAACTAAAGTTGTTCACAAACCTGAAAATTGAATGAGTTTTTCAATTCTCTCTTTTTTCCCTATCAAAATTTTCCTTGGGAAAAGAAGCGATTTCTTGATCAGCTTTGTTCACAAACTCCTTTGATAGTACACAGTTTATGGACTTCTGAATATATAAAATACTTTTGGTCATGTGACTATGACTTCACCAATTCCACTCACACAGGTGCTCATGAAAATCTCACCAGACAATTCCAATATGCAGCAAAGATGTTATTCAGAGACTTGTATTTTTCCTTTTTATTTAAGTCAAAGGCTCTCAGAGAAACATCCAGCCCAGATTTCTTGACATACAACACTGTTGAATTTCTGGTATATCACTATAGGGCACTGCTGGGAGGACTGATATGTGAAATCATGTGGAATTTACAATGCGTTCTTTTTGAAATGCCAACACCAATTGAACTAATGCAGAGACAATTTAGAGAATTTACCTTGCAGCATATGGATGGACTGGGATGAAACTATACCAGAGGAGGGGGAAGGAGGACAGCCAAGATGGATTCCTAGTTGTTTGGGCATTCCAAGATGGTGCACCTATGATGTTAAGCACCAAAGTTTTTCCCCTACAATCTGATAACTCTCTTTCCATTCCACTAGCATCTAAGGAGGTTGTTAAACGGCTACTAAAGTTAAATATTTTTTTAAAAATTGCCTAGACTTGATAACTTGCACCCAAGAGTTTTCAAATAGCTGGTTGAGGAGCTCACTGGACTGTTAATGTTGATTTTTCACTAAGTCTCGGAGCACTGGGGAAATACTAGAAGACTGGAAGAAAACTAATGTTGTGCCATTTTTAAAAGGGGTAAATGGGATGACCCAGGTAATTATAGGCCTGTCAGCCTAACATTGATCTCTTGCAAGATAATGAAGCTGCTGATATGGGACTCGATTAATAAAGAAATACAGAAGGGTAATGTAAATTATCATGGGCTTATGGAAAACAGATCCTGTCAAACTGGATATATTTTTCTGATGGGATTACAAGTTTGGTTGATAAAGGTAACAGTGCTGAAATAATATTCTTATATAATATTCTGAAAGGCATTGACTTGATCACTTTTTTTGTCTTTGAATTATAGCAAACACATGCATTCCTGTTCACTACTAGCCATTCCAAATGATTTTGAACAGAGTTTCTGATTTGGGGCTCCAATTCCTAGGCACCTTATGAAGGTGATGTAGGCCAAAAACACCTTAAAAGCTGAAGCTCTCCTGACACAGTGGGTGGAAAGTGAAAAGCAGCAAATGTCTTGCTCAAGGAGGCTCCACAGTCTCATTCACTTCACATGCGGGGGTTACGGTTATGCAAGGGGCATAGCTAATGAGATATGCATGGACAGCATGGAGGCACATGGCCACAAACCTGCACCGGAGGGAAGCATAAAATTGAATATGCTGTTTTTCACTATATATCAAACATCTAGGTAAGTATCTTGGACCTTGCTTTCGGACTGATTGTCAGAGCCGGCCTTATGGTAGGGAAAGTGGGCGCCATAGCCAGGGGCACTGTGCTGCAGAGGCCAGGGGCTCAGACTTCCCCTGAGCAGCAGGAACATCCGCTACCCTGCTCCTGAGCAGAGGCCCCCTGCTTGTTGCCCTGCGTGGTTTCCCAGCCTGGCTCCAAGTCCTGCGTTTGCGAGCCAGGATCTTCCCCGCGTCCTCCTCTCAGACTGTCCCAGCCCTGCCGCTCCTCTTTCCAGGGGCAGTCTGAATGAAAGCTATGCCGCCCGATGGAAGGCGAGTATGGAGTCTCGGCCAGCCAATGGGAGCTGGAAGTTGCCAGCCTCTTCCAGGTTGGGAGGGGAAGGGATGGAAGGGACTGGGAACTAAAACTGCAGGGCAAAGAGACCAGTAAGTCTTAGGGGGTCCTGACCCGGTGCCCCATCTCCCAGCCACCCCTACCCCCAGCTACCAGGGCACCCCCCTCTGTGCCCCTATCTTCCAGCTCCCGAGGGCCCCATCCCTGTGCCGCCATCTTCCAGCTCCCGAGGGCCCCATCCCTGTGCCGCCATCTTCCAGTTCCCAAGGGCCCCTCTCTGTGCCCCCAACTCCCAGGGGACCCCCTGCTCTGTGCCCCCAACTCCCAGGGGACCCCCTGCTCTGTGTCCCCATCTTCCCGCTACCAAGGGCCCCTTCTCTGTGCCCCCAGAGCTCCCTGTGCCCCCAGCTCCCAGGGGACCCTTCCCTGTGCCTCTAGGTCCCAGCCCACCCAGCTCCTAGGGGGCCCTCTGTGCCCCCAGAACCTGGAGGATCCCTCCCTGTGTTCCCATCCCCCACCAGCACCCAGGGACCCCTCTCTGTGCCTACAGCTCCCAGGCCCCTTCCATGCCCACACAGCTCACAGGAGGCCCCTCCCTCTGCCCCACACATCCCAGTTCTCAGGGTGTCCCTCACATCTTTGAGTTTCCCCCTCCTACATACCACACTCAGATCCCACAGTTCCCCATGCTCCCCGGCTCTCAGGAGCTCCCCCTTTTTCTTACTCATCCCTAAGGGAGGTGTTAGTGCAGGGGGATGGGGCTATTTCAGGAGCCAACCTTCCACCATTACCACTCACCCTAGCTACCTTCTGTGCATTGGAGCATTTTAACCTCCCCCTCCCCAAATAACCCACCTTCCCTGGGACTGGGGAGGGGCACTTGAATATTGGGGATGCTCAATATTGGGGTGGGGAGAGATCTGCCCTCCTGGAGCCCTCATGTCACTGGGCCCCCGGTATCCCCACACCAATGTGATTCTAGCTATACACCTCTGGGTCCCTCCCCAGTCTCTGGGACTCTCAGGTCACCATGCTCCTCTGCCACCACAGCCCTCTGGTGCCCTCCTGTCACTGCACCTCCCCTTGGGCTGCTGACCCTCTGGGGCTCTGGCAGAGGAGCTGGATGCCGTGCTGAGTGGGAGAATTTGGGAGGTGCAGGAGAGGTACAACTCTGCCCCGGAGCCCGCTCACCCTGTCGGAGTGAGGAAGGCTGCCTACTACAGTGTCTTGGCTGCCATCAATGATCAGATGAGGGTTCCCTGTAGCACTGGCTGGGGGAGTCAAAGTAACTGCTGTGGGGTTTCCTATCATGCCCATCACCATGGCATCCAGATGTGAGACACTGCAGAGCAAAACCGGCCCTAGGCGTGGGTGACATGGTCATGGAGGCGCTGTGGTTAAGAGGCAAGAAGCAGGGTGGGTGTGGAGTGCAAGGTCATGGAAGGGAGTCTGGGGCAATGAGGTGTGGAGGGAGAAGCAGCGGGGGCTGGGATGATGGGGAGCGTGAGAAGGCAGCTGGGACCAGGGGAGCCAAAATACATGATTGCCCAGGGTGCTATTTTCCCTAAGGCTTGCCCTGCTGATGGTAAAGATTCATAGTTTCTGGCAGTAAAGCCTTTCCATTCCAGCTTTGCTCAAAGGGGGCTTGTGCTGTATATCGTAAACAAACACTGCACAAAAATCAGGAGTGACAATTGCTTGACAACCGTCAGGCCGCTGGTGTGCCAAGACCACTGCCTATCACTTTGGTCATATTATCTCTCTGCTTCTTTGTGTTCCCCATCTGTCTGTGCCCTGCTGTTCTCTTTTGTCTTATAATTTGATGATAAATTCCTTGAGGCAGGGACTATCTTTTAGTTTTGTTTGTATAGCACCTAGCCAAATGGGGACCCTAGGAGCTACTATAATAAAAATTAACCTCCAGGACAGCTCCACGACATCCCTTTGAAATCATAGTTCTAAAATTATTCTTTGAACAACACAAGCCGTTCACACAGGCTGTCTTCATACTCAGCAGCAAAAAAAGAGTCACATTTTATAGACGGAAGTGATGTACCTTTTACTTGGCATCTCCCCTCCTCTTGGATGAACATGACCATGTGGGTGATAGCCCATATAATTTCATTTTTCGTGTAGACATAACGGGGTGAATTCAAAAAAGAATGCAAAGATTTCCTTTGAATGCCTTTCCTTTTCTCATTTACAGCTTTAAATGAGACCCTTACGTTTTCTGCATGAGCCACAGAGGGCTTGCTGTGTCATGTCTGATATTGCAATACATTAATTGTGGGTGGTTTAAGTTCATTTGTACAGTAAATTTATTCCATTATTGGCTGCTTTAATCTCAGGAAAAGGGCTGAAAGCACAAGCCATAATCTGAATTTATCTTTACTTTTTAAATTACCAAATGCTGACCGCTTCTTGTCAAACGCTGTCAGGCAAATAGCTATCTCCCTGTGAAAACTGCTAGGCCATTAATCACCCTGATCAGGATTCAGAAACCAAAGAGACATCTCTAAATAAAGCATAATGAGTAACACTGTACATAGCAGCTTATGTAACTGCTTATTTTGAGCAAAAGTCCACACTTTTGCTTCTTCAGTTTTAGCTTGCTGACCTCCGTTTGTAGGATACTCTCTTATATATTATACAAACTGAACAGGTAGAAAGATTGTCATACCAGAGAAGCACTGCAATATAAACAATGAGCGAATATGTTTCTTCTACACATTGAGAAAGCATGTCTGTCTTTCTCTCAGGCTACCAGTAGATGAATCTTTCATTATTCACCTCTCTTCAACATAATCAAGTAATTAGGAATACAGAGATTGTCATAATGAATCAGACCAGTGGTCCATCTCGTCCAGTGTTCTGACCCCAATTGTTCCCAGTGCCAGATGCTTCTGGGAAAGGTGCAAGAAATTCTGCAGTAGCCAAAGTGGACTGCAGAGATGAAGTTAACCCCTTATGCCATTATCAAGCCAAATATTAAGCATCTTTCTTATAATTGGTCCTTTCTTCGTGGAGGGGCTAGGATTTCTTCTTCGTGTAGCATGCTGAGCATGCTATGCCTAATAATGATTATTGCCTACATTAAATCTCATGAGAGATGAACCAACTCTTCCACATGGTCACATCCATATCCTATTTTCAGATTATACTCTACACATTACTCCTTACCTTTACAAGGTTTGGATTGTCCCCTATCAGTTTGCTTAGTGCCACTCAGTTGCTTGCAATAATGATCTTCTCCACTTGACAGGCATGACAACTGCCCTCAGAGTTACGCTCACCTTTGCTAGCCAATGTTAGGTACAAATAGCCTGTCATTGCACTAGTCTTCTAACTGGCATCTCATTCCGCCCATCTGAGTGAGAAGCCTTTGCCAACACAAGCTGTTCAAAGTCCAGTCAGTTCTAGCTATCCTGGATTTAGTTTCCTACGTGTTGAAGTTACAGGTCTCCTGTACAGTTTATACAAAGATGCATGGCCACAATAAAATAAAAACCTCTGGTCAGATTCTCTGGCGAGGTGCAGCTGCTTTGTCCCACAGGTGTCATCTGTTCTTAACTCCATGGAGATTTGCCACAGTGCAAGGTGGGTTTCCAACGGCATAAAGCTACCTCCCCCCCCACTGGCCACTGCCACAAGAACAGAGAGGGGGGGAAAAGGGTCCCTGGCCGAGGGAGAAAAGCTGTGGCTGGGCCAGTCCTGCATAACCCCAATTGCTGAAGCGTTGATCTAACAAACCGTCTCTGCACACCATTCCTTGACCCAGGCTTGGTACAGGAAAGATACACTGATACCCCAGACTCTGGCCTGCTGTCTTACTTTACCTTAAAATAATAACCCGTGGCACTTATGTAACCCTATCTCTTCAAAGCATGAGATAAACATGAGCTCATCAGTCCTTACCACACACACCTCAGGTGTTTAACATTTTACAGATGGGGAAATTGAAACACAGCAGGCTTGCAGGTGCAACTCCCATTGACAACAGGAGTTGCATGAGTTCATGCCCAGGATGAATTTGGATGAGTTTCTCCAGTTCACGTTGCAAAACGTTGGCAGCACCAGGAACAGAAGTTCCCAATCCCAAGTCCCACTCACTGTCTACCAGACTGACTTGTTCATTTCCCCACAAACATTGATAAAAAATAGTGAATTCTAATATTATTGACATTTAAATGTAATTATTCTTCTGCAGTCATTTGGAACAAGAAATAACCACCCCTCCCCCTCTCTTTTTGTCTCTAATGTGCCTGTCACTAGGGTATTCAAGTACCTGTATTTCAGGCCCTGAACCTGCAAAGTATGTCTAAAATAGAAGTACTTGAACACAATAATGACTGGCACATTATAAGAATCTGATAGACAAAGAGAGAGAGGTTGACTTCTTGTTCAAACGACTGAAGGAGGATAGGTATGTTTAAATGGTGGGGCTCAGTCTCTCTTGTTGAAATTGCACCACCGTGTATAAATCATTAAACTTTCACTGAAGCAGGGACTGGATCCCAGGTACCTCTCACCAAATGGATGCCCTGATCACTTGGCTATCGAGTGTCTCTCTCTCTCTGGCCCAATGACTAATTATTTTACACAAAATGGAACAGCTTCAACAAGAGACAGCCACCCAGAAAGTCTATAATCCAGTGGTTAGAGCCCTCATGTGCAGTGTAAAAGATACTCTGAATCAGACAGAGTGGGGACTTAAACCTGGGTCTCTCACATGCCAGGGAAATTCTGTAGACATGAGAGTATGGAGGGTGTGGAACGGCACAGGGACCCCCTTCTCCTCCTGTTTTGTGAATGGTGCCTAAGGCTGCTTCCCTCTCACCCTCACTCTCCAGTATTTTTGGCCAAAGTTGTTGAGAATGTTTACGTCAAATTCACAAAGAGTTTCAGAGACCTGCATATTTTGGCAAGTGAACTACTCATCCCAAAAATTTTGCCCAGCTCTAATTTATAAAATTATCTTAAAGATGTGATTAAATGCTTTGCTGGATTGTGGCCTAAATCCTTGACCTGTGCTAAAATGAGTAACACCCCAAAATTTATGGTTATTCTTACAGTGTCGGCCTTGGGAAAAACTAACACTCCCAGCACATTAATGATTTTTGCACAATAGCAATTTGTGAATCTGCACAAATTTAAAAGCAGTGACCTAGAGGCCAATGTCTCCTATCAGTTACAAGCCTCTTGAGTCATTCAGCCCCACCAGTCAACTTTTCATTTCTATTTGCCATGTCAGTTTCACTTTAGGGTGGATCAGATCTATAAGGTTTTTCACATTTAGAGTGGCTTTTTCATCAATTACAATTTCTTTTTCAGAGGCTTCTGAAGTTTCTTCATTGATTTCAACACTCTCCATATAGAACTCAGCCATTATTTCTTGCTGTATCTATTCTCTTCCAGACAGCATACATCACTGAACTCTGTGTATTCCATATCACAGCTACACGTCTGCCCTCCACAGGAGAACAGATGTGACAGCTGCAAAGGATTTTAAATGGTCTTTTAAAGTATTTTTAGTGGAAACCATTATTTTACATTAACTAAATGAATATTTTATTTGAGACCATATAATACCAGTGGATGAACCCTTAAAATTAATTTTCTCCTTCAGAATTTATAGGGGAAGATGAGAAATTGATACCCGGGAGAGAGGGAAGAAACCACCTTTCCAAAGGGGGGGAAATATTGAAAAAGTTGGTCTCTCCAAAAGACTCCATCAAAGAATTAAAGTTAAGAGATCAGAGCCAGGTGGCTCTATCCAGGACTCTCAGGGTTACTACAGAGCAGAAATTGAAGCACTAATATAAGATATTCTAAAATGCATGAAAACCTGTTACAAGGAATAGATCAGACATGGCGTAGAAAATCTATGGTACAGCCATAAAGAAGATGTGAAAAGGTATGCTCACTGAACCTCATACGATTAAGCTTTTGGCTTTGATTTGAATGAGCATTCTAAAATGTCAGATGTTTGTGTTAACTTCTTTATTCCGTAAACCTGAAATTCATCCAATAGGCTCTTGTACTGTCTCACCATACTCACTGTGTATGTGTGTGTGCATACACTTTCTGCCAGTGAGAAAAACTGTAAGAATAGCAAATCCCATTAGGTTTTGGCACATTTGCTTCTGCAATTCAAATGCAAAAGATGCAAAAATGAAAAATATTGGAAAATATATCAAATTATTTCAGACCATCAGAAATAAATATTCACCGAATTCTTCCAAGTTGTATGCACTTGTATAAGGATAGAACATAGGCCCTGGTCTGGGGTGAATTTTCAATTCATTTTTTTAGCTGAGTATTGGGAATTATACCAGACTCACTAACGGCTGTCACTAAAGAACCAGACTCACTAACGGCTGTCACTAAAGAGTAGCATGGAATTACAAATCATAAACATACATCTGATCTCTATTCCATGTACATTAATCTCAAGCATTTCTATCAACTACTGATTTACACCAATGCAACAGAAATCAGAATCCAGTCCATGGAACATATAGACTTACCTTTCAGCACACAGTTTTCAACTGGTTACTCAAGTATTTACATGTAATCTCAACTGCGGACTGTACCTGGTAAATCAAAGAAATAAAGTACCTAAATATACCTGGCTCTTCTGTCCCTAAAATTTATTATATTCTTATTAGAAATGGGTCTACATCAAAATCTCATTTCCTAGTGCTTCTGAACTTTGGCAGAGGTCAATTCCAAATTTAGATCCAGATCTGAATTTTACAGCTGGTCCCTCCCTCTAAGGGGCTGAACCAAATCCCTGGATCCTAATTAGAGTGGAGGGCTGAAACTCAGGATCCAAATCTGAATTTTGTAGCTGAGGCCTGTTCCTAATTCCTACCACAGACACACAACTCTTTGCTACAATTATTTATAAATCACACCGATCTGTTGCACAGGGAATCCAGGTTTCCCTGTACTAAATAGCTCATTGCAATAGGCAGCAAAAGCTGTCAAATATATTGGCCAAGTTAATACAAATTAATCAGCTTAAGTGTCTGGTGTGCTAGACACCAATGATTCATTGAAGGGAGGAGAACTTCTCTGCAAGCTGACAAGATCTGTTGTAAGTGGATAAAAGAAGGTTGTTGCTCTAATATAAGTTTGTCATCTGCTTTGCCATTTCCTTTTTAAAGAAATGACTGTGCATAAAACACTTCCCCTGGAGAGAAAACCAAAGTTCAGGTGCTCCACCCATTTCCATTTGCTGCTTTCCTCTTCTACTGTCAGCTCCATCTGTCTGCCATAGGAACTTCAAGTCTTTTAAATGGTCTATTTACTCACTTGCAAGTTTGTCCTCTTATTTGGCTGTACTCTGCCATTCGTTTGTTACTTTCAGCATTCACAGCATCCCACCATTGGCAAACTTTTCCTACTTTTCAACACATTGCATGTTATCCGTTCCTTCTCCTTTGTTGGCCTGATATTTCATTGTTTCCACACAATGTGATTGATTTCTGCTTTGGAGGCGGTATCTTTTCCAGCCCATGCAATTGCTCCTTTCCTATCCTTAGCTCTTTGCAGGGCTCTCTAAAAACTTCTCATCCAGCATTCCGTGATCTCCGCAGAACCTTCCCATTCCCCCTGTATATCATAGATCATAGAATCTCAGGTTTGGAAGAGACCTCAGTAGGTCATCTAGTTCAACCCCCTGCTCAAAGCAGGACCAATCCCCAATTTTTGCTCCGATCCCTAAATGGCCTCCTCAAGGATTGAACTCTCAACCCTGGGTTTAGCAGGCCAATGCTCAAACCACTGAGCTATCCCTCCCCCACTGTATCTAAACTTTGTCCTGGTTTGTTATTTGGAGTAGCCAATAAGATAGAGGTTTACTCTAAAGTCACTCGTAAGAGCAGTAATTTGTACTATTGCTCTGCCAGTGATTTATTTGCTCATTTAACAACTGCAGAATATCATTCTACATTGTTGTACAACCCTTCACCAGAAAGTCCTGTACTTGGACTCCTGCATCTACCTCACTTACATTTCCATAATAATTGAATATTAACAATATTATAGTGTTGAATCCCTTTAACCATATAATGTAGATTCTGAGTGAATACTTTTTTCCTCTTCAGTCACTTATTAATGGATGCATGGTAATGGATGATGACAGGAGTTTTAACTCTTGAATGCAAATCTTTCTGTAAGGGGCATCACACTGATGATATTTCTTCTGGCTACTGTAGCAAACTGCTGCTCTGGCATAAGTTCTTCAGTTACTGTCAAGGGAAAGTCACCCTGACTAGGAACTTTGTTTCTTACGATCATCTGTTTTATTACCATCAGTTATATGCTGTCCAGTGTGTTTCCACTTACTTTAAGAAAGTGAAAGCAGCATTTCTCTCAAAACCCAATTACATGTACCAATCATATTTCCAACTGAATAGTGCATGGTCCCGGGGATATTCTCTCCACATCTGTGACTAGCTGTTTGGAGCAATCAAAGATGAGAAAGCCCCACGTTTTAATCTCAGTGCAGTGTATGCTGGGACAGAATTTGGGGATTGTTTACAGTGTTGTGCAAATTCCCTTACAGTGCAGAAATAATCAATAAATCATATAGGTATATGTTACACACACATAGGTAGTACATTGCATGCGTCTGTGATATTGCCCACAGGGAGGACAAGGAAACTACTACAAGGGGCAGTTACATCAGTTCTCCTTTAACTCATGTAAATGGAACTTGTGTTTCCTCTGGAGCTGAGGAACCATGATTCTAGTTCAAACCCCCCAAGTGTGTCTATGGTTTATCTAGCCACTGGATCTGTTGCCTACATCACCTGTTTTTGTAACAGTACTTCAGCATGAAGTTTTGATTTAAGAAACTCCCAGTTACGTGGATATAACAATTACCTAACCTACTGGGACCACTGGGCACCACTACTCATAAGGGACAGACATAATACCATGTTATTTATCTGACTAATCACAATTAAGCAATACAGCTTGAATTTAGAATATTCATGATTAATTCCTAGAAGAATAAATTTGAAAATATTAAGTTTACTAACACACACACTTGATATGCCACAGACAGAAGGAGGACTGACAATAAGAACCCTCTACACCATTCTGTCATTGAAAGTTGAAAATGCGGCCCAAGGAGGTAAATTTTTTAGACTTGTTTGATATTTATTAAGCATACGATTCTGTCACGGAGGTCATGGATTCTGTGATTTTCTGGGACCTCCGTTACTTCTGGGGCAGAGCTGGAATAGCTGTCAGCCACAGGCCCACCAGAGCAGCTGATTGGTGGCAAGCCCCAGGTCCACTGGAGCAGTCGTCCCCAGCCTGCCAGAGCAGTGGCTGGAGTTGGGTAAGACGCCCTGGGGCTGAGGCAGCAGTGTTCAGCTCCTGCTGCAGGAGCAGCAGTGGGGCTGGAGCAGCTGCAAGCCCCAGAAGCAGCACTCTGTGTCCCCCCAAAAGGTATTTTTAGTAAAAGTCAGAGACAGAATTTTTGTTTATTGATCGTGACCTGTCCGTGACTTTTACTAAAAATACCTGTGACAGAATCTTAACCTTACTGTTTATTGTTCACTCAGCACTACTTAAAAAAAAATCAGTTATGTTCAGAATGTTGAACAATATATGCTGGCTAATTTTTTATATATATTATATATATATACACACAATCTGTATTATATGCACTATATATACACACATTAGTATGCATTAAGCACAAATATTATAGCAGTTATGTAGACTAATTTGGCCTATTCCTTCACTATAATCCTGTTAATTTACGCTAAGTACCTCATAACACATTGAATTAGCTAGCAGATAGGAAAGCTGTCAAGATCAGGACATTTGATTATATTACCATAGGAACAGGCAGGGAGTTATTCTCACAGACCAGTATTGGAATGTCCCAAAGGAAGAGGACAAGACATTGGATTGGTCTACCCTAGTAGAGACCTAATATGGTCAAGCAATTGACTAGACAAGTTATCAACAAACTGGTGAGTCAGGTAGGAGCTATCTAGCCAAAAGTTCCATCAAACCAAATACAACCTAACTGCTCTGAGGAGGATACTGTTTAGTAAGTGGTGGGGGGCTTATGTTCACTAATCTCATGTATACTCATGAAGCCAGGTAGGCCAGGCCTAGAAGGGAGAAAATTTTTCTCGTAAGTGTTACTATGGCCAGAGCCATCCCTTGGGTAGGGCAAATCGGGGCAACCGCTCCGGGCTCCACACTTTGGGGGACCCTGCAGGCTGGTGCAAGAGGCCAGCACCATCAGCCCTGGAAGAGACAAATCCATCACTTCTGCCCCAGGCCCCGGACCCACGTAGGGATGGCCCTGACTATGGCAAAATGCCTTTTTAATAACCAGTTTAATAAAGAATGAGTAATAAAGCACTTTAATCAAAACACCAATACTTTAGAAATTCCTGGGCAAGAAGCCAAAAACGATTAATTATAAATGAAATTTTTTGGGCAAACTGCCCAGACACAGTAAATATTTTTGGTAAGTAAACGTGTAACCAAATATGGGAGTGATTCACCTGTGCAGGACACGAGACACAAAAACAACCCCTGGAATTCATTATGTGAAGTAAAAGTTACATGTAACCCATGGACCTCCTGAGTGTGCTGTTCTGTCCCCTCTCAATTGGCCCTTAGCTAAAGCTCTAGAGCAGACTCATTAATTTCTAAGGGGTCTTGGTGCCACTCGGGAGGTGTGGGGGTTACATAAATAAGGAAACAAATCAAAGAACTAAAAAAAAAAAGGTTACAACTAGAACAAGATCAAAATAAAAAAGTTCAGCAAGTGGAAGATGTAAGTAACTGTAACACCTGTCTTGCTTTCTGTTTACAAGAAATGAAGGGAAGACTAGGAGACTGTCAGATACAGTGCAACGAGCAAGAGGGACAGAAGTTAGGCTGGCAGGGACAGACTGAAAATCAAGTAGCCCACAAACAGGTAACTGCAACAAGGAAGGGCACTCCTGTAATCCATTTGGCATGCAGACAAATTAACAAGCAATTTGGGAACAAATTCAGGTCTTCAGGGAACAGGTAGCAAGCTGTCAAGGTTCCTTCCCCACTCTGAACTCTAGGGTACAGATGTGGGGACCTGCATGAAAACCTCCTAAGCTTACTTTTACCAGCTTAGGTTAAAACTTCCCCAAGGTACAAACTATTTTACCCTTTGCCCTTGGACTTCCACTGCCACCACCAAACTTTATCTGGGTTCCTGAGAAAACGTTGTTTGGAAAAGTCTTTCCAGCCAAAATCCTCCCAACCCTTGCACCCCACTTCCTGGGGAAGGTTTGGTAAAAATCCTCACCAATTTGCATAGGTGACCACCGACTCAAACCCTTGGATCTTAGAACAATGTAAAAGCATTCAGTTTCCTTACAAGAAGACTTTTAATAGAAGAAAAAAAAGAATCACCTCTGTAAAATCAGGATGGTAAATACCTTACAGGGTAATTAGATTCAAAACATAGAGAATCCCTCTAGGCAAAACCTTAAGTTACAAAAAAGACACACAGACAGGAATATTCATTCTATTCAGCACAGCTATTTTCTCAGCCATTTAAAGAAATCATAATCTAACAAATACCTATCTAGATTACTTACTAAATTCTAAGACTCCATTCCTGTTTTGTCCCCGGCAAAAGCATCACACAGACAGACACAGACTCTTTGTTTTTCTCCCTCCTCCCAGCTTTTGAAAGTATCTTGTCTCCTCATTGGTCATTTTGGTCAGGTGCCAGCGAGGTTACCTTTAGCTTCTTAACCCTTTACAGGTGAAAGGATTTTTCCTCTGGCCAGGAGGGATTTTAAAGGTGATTACCCTTCCCTTTATATTTATGACACAAGCCTACACTCTCCTCTGAGAGTTGGGATAAACACACACATACACACAGGTCCTGGTTCCCAACCCCCGTATGCTTTAACACACAGAATTTCACTCTCCTCTCAGAGCTTATTTTCAAGTCAAGTTTTTCCTTTATGTCCTTTCTTCATCCGAACCTTTCCTCTTCCTTTCTTTCTCTTGTAGTGCTCACTTCACTCAGTTTGCTAAACTCACTGCTGCCGCCTATGCTTTGAAATACCCTCAGAGAGTTAATTAATTTTCCTTAGCTCATGTCTCCTTCCCTTCCCACATTGCTTCTCCTACATTGCTCCGCTCTCCCTTTGTTTTAAAAGTTATAGTTGTTACAGAAACCCCCATCCCAGAAACACAGAACTGGACAACAAAAAAACGAGAAGAAATTATCAGAACACTCAAGGTAAAAACTTTAATTTTACTGGATTTATTTTAGTAATTAATTTTAATCCTTTAGGAGTGCTATAGCTGAATATACTTTTAACTGTCTTGAAGATGTGGCTTCCAAGCCATAGAAATGTGAACTCTGTTTCTAACCCTAGACACTAACTAAAATATGAAATATAAGTTTTCCTTATTTCTCAATAGTAGTTTTCGTAAACGTAATATAAAGTACTGGAAACTGCCTTAAGTTAACTAAGTTAATTCAACAAAGTGGGCAAATAAGGGGATTTTTTTAATCAATTCTTATTAAAAGTTTTACATAAAAAGGTAACAAACAAAAGAATTAAACATTTAATTAGGGAGGTTAACTATTTGTTTTAAAAACGCATTGCCTTAATAACTTTAAACTTCTAATGCCTCATCTTGTATAGTTATAAATAGGGCTGTCGATTAATCACAGTTAACTCATGCAATTAACTGAAAAAATTAATTATGATTAAAAAATTAATCGTAGTTTTAATCACACTGTTAAACAATAGTGTACCAATTGAAATTTATTAAATATATTTGGTGTTTTTCTACATTTGCATATATATTGATTTCAATTACAATATAGAATACAAAGTGTATATTATTTTATTTCAAATATTTGCACTGTAAAAATGATAAAAGAAATAGTATTTTTCAATTCACCTCATACAAGTACCGTAGTGCAATCTCTGTCATGAAAGTGCAATTTACAAATGTAGATTTTTTTTGTTCCATAACTGCACTCAAAAACAAAATATAAAACTTCAGAGCCTAGAAGTCCACTCAGTCCTACGTCTTCTTCAGCAATCGCTAAGACAAACAAGTTTGTTTACATTTACAGCATATAAATGCTGCCCTCTTCTTATTTACAATGTCACCAGAAAACAGGCATTAGCATGGCACTTTTGTAGCCAGCATTGCAGGTATTTATGTGCCAGATATGCTAAATATTCATATGCCCCTTCATTCCAGAGGACATGCTTCCATGCTGATAATACTCGTTTAAAAATAATGTGTTAGTTAACTTCGTGACTAAACTCCTTGGGGGAGAACTGTATGTCCCCTGCTCTGTTTTACCCGCATTTTGCCATATATTTCATGTTACAGCAATCTCGAATGATGACCCAGCACATGTTGTTCATTTTAAGAACACTTTCACTGAAGATTTCACAAAACCCAAAGAAGGTACCAATGTGAGATTTCTAAAGATAGCTACAGCACTTGACCCAAGGTTTAAGAATCTGAAGTGCCTTCCAAAATCTGAGAAGGACAAGGTGTGGAACATGCTGTCATAAGTCTTAAAAGAGCAACACTCCGATGTGGAAACTACAGAACCTGAATCACCAAAAATGAAAATCAACCTTCAGCTGGTGGCATCTGACACAGATGATGAAAATGAACATTTGTCCGTCCGCTCTGCTTTGGATCATTATCGAGCAGAACCCATCATCAGCATGGACACGTCCTCTGGACCGGTGGTTGAAGCATGAAGGGATATATGAATCTTTAGCCTACCTGGCACATAAATATCTTGCGACGCCGGCTAGAAGAGTGCCATGCGAACGCCTGCTCTAACTTTTGGGTGACATTGTAAATAAGAAGCGGGCAGCATTATCTCCTGCAAATGTGAACAAACCTGTTTGTCTGAACTATTGGCTGAACAAGTTGCAGCACTGAATGGACTTGAAGGCTCTTAAGTTTTACATTGTTTTATTTTTGAATGCAGGTTTTTTTGTATTTGTAAGTTCAACTTTCGTACTAAAGAGACTGCACTACAGTACGTGTATTAGATGAATTGAAAAATACTATTTGTTTTGGTTTTTTACAGTTCAAATACCTGTAATCAAAAATAAACAAACACTGTACGCTTTGTCTTCTGTGTTGAAATCAATATATTTGCAAATGTAGAAAACATCCTAAAATATTTAAATAAATGGTATTCTACTATTGTGTAACAGTGCAATTAATCGAATGATTAATCACTATTAAGTTTTTTAATCGCTTGACAGCCTTAGTTATAAAACACACTGTTGGCACCATACCTCTTTAATTATAAGTTTGTTCTGTATAACATATGTTGTGTATGTCACAACTCATTTTTATTTTTTACTTTGTTGCAACACAACAAATTTTATATTTGTTTTATATTTTATATTATATAAAACTTTATATTATATTTAATTATTAAAATATATTTTATATTTAATTATAAAAATACTTTTTAATATAAGTGGTACCATACTATTTTAATGTTATGGCTGGGTTATATCATCATAATACCAATTTAATTTTTTTGCAAAGCTCAAAAAGGCCTCCATTGTAAATATAGGTACATATATTTTAGCCTCAATAAATGAAATTGCAAACAATTGATTTAAAAAGTATTATTAATCATAGTCTTTTAACTGAAAACACTGAAAAAGGAAAATTATCTAACCTTATTAGCAATAAACAATTAGCTAAATGGTATTGTCCTCCATGTATCACAGAAATAGTAGCAAATTGTCAGTGTGCCAATTTTTTGGTTCAAAGAAAAAACTGTAGGAAAACAATCTCATTATGCAAAGGTAATATTAATACATATCATAACCTTTTAAAGATGATTTTATAAGCTTGTTTGTGCCTTTATTAAATATTAAAATACAGTTATAAGCTTATTACAGCCAAAAATGTTTAAAAATATATATTATGTCTCATTATGTTGCAAAATGTTAAAGCCTAACAAACTAATTTCAACAGGTTTCTACCTTTGTCTCCGAAGCACAAGCAAGGGTCATAAAAGTCTATTACCCTCAAGAGTTTACATGAACCTGCATTTAAACTTCATTTTGCTTTAATTTTTATATTTTCTTTTGTGTTATGTTAAAAATGTATTGGTTATTAAAGTTTACGCTTCCAAATATTTCACAAAAGTATAGTTGCTATCACAAACAAATTAATTCTAAAAACCTTAGGTAACAATTATGTTGCTAATTCTCTTGCTAAATCAGAGTGCTCAGAATGGGGGAGCAATATACTTTCTCACAGAAGACTGAGCATCTGTTTCAACAGTTAAGCACTATATATATATATAGATAGATAGATATAGATAGATATAAAATGAAAAACTAGCAATGCACATGTTAAGGAAGTAAAAAATCAACTAAAACATGTATATTTATTCTGAAAAACTGGGAAAATCTGAACAAAAAGCAAAAGCATATTTTAAGAAAGGGGAAAAAAATTAGAGTGAAAATCCGGGTTAAGCTTATGCTGTACCAAAACACATTGTGTTATAAATAATTTGGTCCCTATTACATTGTAAATAAAGTAAGTTCATCTGTGTGTAAAATCAGGTTACTTAGAACAAGAGAAATATAAAAAACAAAACAAACAAAGAAACAAGTTTAGCATGATAACCAGCTTAAGCTGTTCAAGGGTGCATCCCACAGACTGGAGACACAAGAAGATATCAATGCACAGTGAAGAAACCTCTAGGAAACAGAAGGAGAAAAGAGGTGTTTTTTTAAAAAAAATAGACCAGTCAACTACACTTCAAACTACCATATATGGACAATTGATTACAAAAACCATTATAAAGACCCTTAGCCAGGCCAGATCTGACTGTTATTTAAACTGTATATTATTAAGCAATATGAATTTATGCATATACCTGTGATTTTAAATCTCTCTCTCATTGTAATGTGGCTAATTTAGTGATTATGTAAAAGCAAATATATAATTACTGTATACTTTGTTAATTAATATACTAGCTTCTTATCAGGAACATGCAATAGACCCAATGGCTGGGGAAAACACTATTCCAGAGTCTGGTACCTTTCAAACTAGGAGACTTCAAAGTCTAGATGAAATTACTGGTTAAGTTTCAGAATTTTTTGTATTTGAATGTCTATTGGAACAGCACAATATGAAAAAATTACATTAAAAATAACTATTTTGAGCATCAGGCTGCAGAAACCATCTGTAAACTCATAATTCATGGCATTGAGGGTTTAGCTACTAAAAAAATCCAAAAAGAAAAAAAAAACGTGGTACATAATATGCATAACATTGCTACACTGTTTAGCCAAACACTAGCAAACTTAATAAATTAGTCACAACAAATTATGAACAGGTAAAGAAATTTGCACTGCTTTATGGTAATTACATTTTAAATACCATAACCAACTCCTTAGGGAACCTTAAAAGGGGAAATTGCCTAACCTTATTAGTGATATACAGTTAGCTTAATAGTATAGTCATCCATGTATAACAGAAACAGTGGCAAATTGGCAATGTGCTAAATTGTGCAGATAGATCTCCTTTACTACCATTCATAATTTGGGTTCAGTGACACTGCATCCTAATCGAGGCACATATTATTCAAAACAATCTTGCTCAGTGTCTAATGCCATGTACATTTCTTTTATGGTATCACTACAAATATCAAATCCTGACACAGCAATCTTTGATAAATTAGTTACTGTCCATTCAGTAGGTTAGGTGGAAGATGGCATCTACAAGGAATGACTATATTAACTATTGGTGTATCATACAGCAACACAAACCTGGAGAGAACCGTACACAACGTGTTCCATTAAAGGATATCAGTATGTATGCCGATATGATGTTTTTGGCATTGTAACTCCAGTGTGTAGCCATGATGGCTTGGACCAGTACCATGAGACAGAGAAGCTACTCCTGTCTCCTGCCCGGTGAAGTTTATCAAATGGTGACAACCTGCAGTAAGGGTGACCTATAATATGGATGGGTAGTACAGTATAGTAACTTATTGCAAGTAATTTATATATGGCAGCATCACTGGTAATGTCACTACTCCAAATTTCTGTTTTACTTCTCATGTACGTAGCACTGTAGGACACAGAATAATAATGCCTATCCCAGTTTTTCAACAAAAAAAAAATGTATTATCCAAAGTGAGCTCCAACACCAGGATGAAGGTGAAATTTCACCTATCAGTTTTTAACATGCATATTAATCCATTTACTTTACATTTAAAAACATTACTAGACAGAAAAGATTTAGATTAGCTATAACATGCACAAGGAAGAACAAGCCTTCAGAGACCTCATCCATGATTGGGATCTTAAAATACTCCATTTCTCACACTTAGATATAAGTTGCATTTAAAGCTTTGTATTATTATAAAGATGCATTAATTTTAGCTGTGTTAATTATACATTGCCACTTATGTAGCTTGGCAAAACACTTTAAATCACATATAAAGGCTCTCACCACTCCTTCAAATATTAATTTGGCAAAGGTGTCACTATAACAATTATCACGGTGACAAGTGTGGTGCCTGTTGACCTATATATGCTGGTTAGCACATAATATTAGTATTATAGTCACTTCCTCATAGTAGAGCTCTTTGGGGTTATTTAATTAAAGGGTAACAAATTTAGCCAAATTGACACATGTTTACTTACACTATCAAGCTCTATTTTAAAAACAGGCTTTAGGAAGTATATTAAATAACATATATACCTATCTATAGAGCAAGGGCAGGTCATTCTCAATATCCAGGCCCTCATTTCTGTAGTTTACTGTCACCAGAAATTTGCACAAGCTACGGCCTTGCCACAATCTGAGAACATTGTAAGATCTACCTCTTTGCCAAAACAACGAGGAGTCCTTGTGGTACCTTGTGAGGTGAGTGTGAGGTGGCAGTTATTGAAAAGCTTTGGCAAAGAGTCGTCGCCATGTTAATCTGTATCAGCAAAAACAGTGAAGAATCCTTGTGGCATCTTAGAGACTAAATTTTATTTTGGCAAAAGTTTTCGTGGTCTAGAACCCACTTCATCGGATACACTTCATCGGAGTGAAAATACAGGAACAGGTATAAATACATGAAAGGATGGGGGGTTGCTTTACCAAGTGTGAGGTCAGTCTAATGAGATAAATCAATTAACAGCAGGATACCAAGGGAGGAAAAATAACTTTGAAGCGGTAAGAGAGTTGCCCATTACAGACGAAAAGGAGTAGTTGCGGCACCTTGTAGACTAACAAATTTATTTGAGCATAAGCTTTCGTGAGCTACAGCTCACTTCATCGGATGCATGCAGTGGAAAATACAGTGGGGAGATTTTATATACACAGAGAACATGAAACAATGGGTGTTACCATATACACTGTAACGAGAGTGATCAGGTAAGGTGAGCTATTACCTGCAGGAGAGAAAAAAAAACAAACACAAAACTAAACAAAAAAAACCATTTGTACTGATAATCAAGGTGGGCCACTTCCAGCAGTTGACAAGAATGTGTGAAGAACAGTCGGGGGGGTGGAGAGGAATAAACATGGGGAAATAGTTTTACTTTGTGTAATGACACATCCACTCCCAGTCTTTATTCAAGCCTAACGTAATGGTGTCTAGTTTGCAAATTAATTCCAATTCAGCAGTCTCTCATTGGAGTCTATTTTTGAAGTTTTTTTGTGGAAGAATTGCCACTTTTAGGTCTGTAATTGATTGACCAGAGAGATTGAATGTTATAATTCTTGACATCTGATTTGTGTCCATTTATTCTTTTATGTAGAGACTGTCCAGTTTGGCCAATGTACATGGCAGAGGGGCATTGCTGGCACATGATGGCATATATCACAATGGTAGATGTGCAGGTGAACGAGCCTCTGATAGTGTGGCTGATGTGATTAGGCCCTATGATAGTGTTCCCTGGATAGATATGTGGACACAGCTGGCAATGGGCTTTGTTGCAAGGATAGGTTCCTGGGTTAGTGGTTTTGTTGTGTGGTTGCTGGTGAGTATTTGCTTCAGGTTGGGGGGCTGTCTGTAGGCAGGGACTGGCCTGTCTCCCAAGAGCTGTGAGAGTGATGGGTCATCCTTCAGGATAGGTTGTAGATCCTTGATGATGTGCTGGAGAGGTTTTAGTTGGGGGCTGAAGGTGACCGCTAGTGGCGTTCTGTTATTTTCTTTGTTGGGCCTGTCCTGTAGTAGGTGACTTCTGGGTACTCTTCTGGCTCTGTCAATCTGTTTCTTCATTCAGCAGGTGGGTATTGTAGTTGTAAGAACGCTTGATAGAGATCTTGTTGGTGTTTGTCTCTGTCTGAGGGGTTGGAGCAAATGCGGTTATATCGTAGAGTTTGGCTGTAGACAATGGATTGTGTGGTGTGGTCTGGATGAAAGCTGGAGGCATGTAGATAAGTATAGTGATCAGTAGGTTTCCGGTATAGGGTGGTGTTTATATGACCATCGCTCATTAGCACTGTAGTGTCTAGGAAGTGGACCTCTTGTGTGGACTGGTCCAGGCTGAGGTTGATGGTAGGGTGGAAATCATTGAAATCTTGGTGGAATTCCTCGAGGGCCTCCTTCCCATGGGTCCAGACGATGAAGATGTCATCAGTGTAGTGCAAGTAGAGTAGGAGTGTAAGGGGACAAGAGCTGAGGAAGCATTCTAAGTCAGCCATAAAAATGTTGGCATATTGAGGGGCCATGTTGGGTACCCATAGCAGTCCCGCTGACTTGAAGGTATAAATTGTCCCCAAATCTGAAATAGTTGTGGGTGAGGACAAAGTCTCCTGTATTTTCACTCCATGTATCTGATGAAGTGGGTTCTAGCCCACGAAAGCTTATGCCCAAATAAATTGGTTAGTCTCTAAGGTGCCACAAGGACTCCTCATTGTTTTTGCTGATACAGACTAACACGGCTATGATTCTTTGTCAAAGCTTTTCAATAACTGCCACCTCACACTCTGTCATTGGCTTACTTACAAGGTCTTTGTTATCCCTATCTTTTAAAAAGCCTTGCTGCCACAGGGAAAGGAGTTCTCTGATACAAAGTTCTCCAATGCCTCCCATTTACTTGAATGCTTGACCCACTTGAGAAACTTTGGCAAATCATTTGATCACTGCAGAAGTCAGAAGCACAGGCCTATTTGCTGTTCTCTGACATCAGTGATCACAGCTATATATATTCTCTGACAGGTAATCACATTCTAGTGAAAGTTTATGGTGAAGCAAAATAATTGTTTACTGTGACCTTCTCATGCATGTGGCCCATGTGTTCATTTTTCAAATCTGTCTGGCTTTGGGTAATTACAGTATACATTAGGTAGCAATCACTCCATATCATCCAAAGACTTGCTTGTTGATATGTATTATTTCTGGTATCAACCACTTGATAAATAATCAATGGCAGCTTAGATACAGTAATGGATGGTGGTTTTGGAAGGAGCTATAACAGTCGCTGTGAATCTTCCTTTTCCTCCTTCTAAAGTCCATGGACTAGTTAAATACAACTACATTTCTTGGTCTATGTTTTGCTACTATTGCTTTAAGGATTACAATGTCTAGACAAAAACATGGCCAGTTAAAGATGTCTGTATGATATTTAATATCTATATAAATAAAAATAATTTAAGAGCTTAGATTATGATCATTTAAGTGAAAAACAATGTTAATAATGCTAAAAAAAGTAATACTTTTTTGCTTTTCTCTATTGCCTTCCATCTGAGGATCCTAAAATGACTTACAATGTTATTAAATCACACCCATGAGGTACTTTAAGCTCTATATGACTGATGCACAACATTGTTAAGGTAACACAGTAAATCAGTGACCAGAACCTAGTGCAGTGACTGAAATCACTAGGCCAGGTTTCCAATGTATGTAATGATCAGTGTAGCATAAAGTATGCATATAACTGTAAGCCAGTACGTAGCCTCACCAGCTGCAGAAGGAAAAGTAATCTCCCAAATGAGGTCTCTTCTTATGTCTTTCTTCAGGGCTTGTTTTATTTCCGAATGCACAAACTCAAAACCAGAACAATTCAACTCAAACTAGTCAAAAGTTGCCAAGTCTCACAAGATAAAGCTGCACTGAATTTCAAAACAAGCCCAAACCACCCAAAACAAGCCAGTCTCATTTTGGTTGCCACCAGTCCACATCCACAGTGCCACCGGCCAACTGCCGGTACAGCCATCATACCAGCAGACCCCCAAAACACACACACACACACACACCCGGTGGTGTATCACACCACTAGAAATGCCCCAAGAGTCACTGACCAACAACGGTGGCACTGTGCCACTCCACTCCCCCCCACCGCCCTGTGGAGCCCCTCCATATAGGCCCCAGACCCAGAGGGCCATACCACTCCCCAACCTCCTCCCACCCGCAACTTGCCCCAAGCAGCCCCCCCCCACAGCTTTGCCACCCTCTCCCCCACACAAACCCGCACAGCCTGCATCCCCCCTGCCCCTCGCAGCTCCCGCGATGGGCCATAAAATCAGGTTAGGCTGTCTCTCACTAGATCTCCCGAGCCAGAAATTTCACTTTTGTGATTTAGTTCTTCCATTGATGGTCAAAAACAAGCCCTCTTTTTTTTTTCCTCTTTAAATAGTAACAAAAGTTAACCAAACAAAAAGGTCTTGGGTTCACTTTACATTGTGGTCTAAGGTTTTGGTTGATTATGAATTTCTCTGATGCAGCTTTATCAGTTCTCCTGATTTTATTACGCATCTCATGTTGAGGGTTTTCTGTAAGCCCCAGCCCCTGAGATCATGTGAACATATAAATCGCAGCTTTCGTATTTTTTTTTAAGTTTGTAGCCATTAGGGTTGCAGAGAAAACTTTGAAAATGTGAACGGTATGTAGACTGAAGGCTCAGACACAAGAAAACAAATTGTAAAAGTAATAGATACGAATAAATAAATAAATAAATAAAAATATTAGAAGTGTTAGAAATTTAAGCCAAATTATTTTGGGGGGCTGACTTCTAAGCATTTGAGGGCTAGCAACATTTTTGATCTGTTTGATACAACCTAATTTGTGTCATGATCCCAGTTTTCACAAGTTAGCTATCTAAATCAAGGCACCTAATCCTATATTTGGGGCACAAGTCTGCAAGGCGCTAACCATGCAGGTCCCTGATTCAGACAAGAAACACGCGCTTAACCGTAGCATGCTAGCTTTAATTTTGAAGTCAGTGGGACTATTCCCATGATGGAAATTAAGCATGTGCTTAAGTGCATTGGGGCAAGGATGGCAAGCCACTTACTGGACTATTCAATGGATGTAAACTACAAGCACTTAAGTGCCAAAAAATAGGTCTGTGTGTCCCCGACTGCTGCTTTCATCATAACATCTGTGGCTGACCCATATATTTTCGAAGACTGTGTACAACTGCAGGGGAATGAACATTCAGGCTGGGTTCTGCTTAAGTGAGGATGAAAGTGGGGAAATTCAACCAGTTCCTGGGAATCATTGTCCAAAGCTTCACTTTACGAAGCAAGATTTCCAACAGAGAGGACCAGGAACTCCTGGATCACGGTTCAGGTCCATCCTCCTAATTTCTATTACTGAGTATCTGGCTTTGGATAGGCCTACCGTGCAGTCAGGAACCGTGATTGCCATGGGTGTAGACTTAGCAGACCGAGCTAGGTGAAAGATAGTTTGAACAACATTAGGTGGCAGCACAGGTGGCTACATGGGCTATAGCCCCACCCATCCAGGTACATACTGCAGAGGCCACCAGCTATGCTGCCATGGCTTCACTGCTCCTGTCACTCAAACTAGATTTGATCGAGCTAGCTCAAAGCTAGCTCTGGTATGGCTACACCTGCGTCAATCACAACTCCCAATTGCCATGTAGACATACTCTGACTTCTAGAGCATTTTCCCAGAAGAAGAAATCTACATGTGCATCACAGAACATATTTGTATTCAAAAATGCTTAAGAGTTACATCTCCTGGGTGTTGCAATATGTTTTTTTAAGATGATTAACAAGTCATTAGCTGCTATTATGAAGAGCACTGAGAATATGCTATTAGGAGATGAAAGAATAGAAGATGGAAATTTTCTTTGTTTTGTTTTTATAAAGCTCATGATTGTTAATACTTTCGGTTATAACTGAAAATACCAGTTTTGAAGTATTCTGGTTGTTAAAATACTAAGTCTTTGGATAGATTATTCTATTTGATGTGAGTCTCCTAGTTAAAAAAAAGTCATTGGCCTTTCCAGCATCTACAGGCAATGCTTTTGCCTCTTTGATATGTCATGTATCATTTAACACCAATAATCAATAATTGATTAGGATTCTCTGATCCATCAGAATGCAGATCTCAGAACACACGTTTGTATGCATTCAGATTGGTGACAGGGAGAATCTTGCAGAATATTCTACTGGTGGGTGAAATTCTCCCCAATGCAAAGGGATTATGGATCATTTTAGTTGCACCTAAACCCTATCTTGACAGCATAAGTTGGACTTAAATGATGCATAGGCCAGTGCTGGCCCTCTGCATAGGAGTGAACTTCACCCCAGTATGAAGGGCATGGGCCTCACAAGAGAAGAGAGTTTTGAGGAGAGATTTGAATGAAAAGTGTGTGCATGCCTGGTGGACTAGGATATTTGGTTTCTATTTTCCATTCTTATTTCAACTTTTGTTGCGGGACTCAAAAGATGAGAGAACAGAATGGGGTCTAAGGGCTGGAAATAGTACCAGCATTAATCAAATTCTTTAAGTCCCCTGGATCTTTATAATTCATCTTATAGTGGTAAAATCCTGGCCCTGTCGAAATCAATGACAAAAATTCCATTAGTTTCAATGGAACCAGAGCTTCAACCTAGGAAGTTCTGATTTTTTTAAAAGTTCATTTTAAAATACCTCTTTTCTCTGAATACAGCATTTTTACCTTTGTGGTGAAACTTTTAAACATAACCACTCTAGCCCAGCCATTGAAGGTGGAGTTTGTATTGTTCCATCTTGGCTAAAAATCTCTTTTTCTATGCTATATTGCAGAAGCACACAGACTTCTAACTTCCGGTTATAAATTGCCAGAGGTTCTTTAAATAAACATTTTAATTCACCAAACCACTCTGTACTATTAATTCACTTTATAACATTTCAGATTCTTTCTTCCCGTTCCTTTTGAGAGGAGGCCTCGTTCTCCCCTCACTGCATGCTTGTATGTCCAGTAATACCAATAGGAGCTATGAATACTCACTGAGTAAAAAGGAGACTGCCACAGTATGTTTCACTTTCGAAAACCTCAAAAATCTAGATTCCCAGTTCCACTGAGTTTTGACCTGATGCAGCGGAGGAAAGTGATGGGTAAAGGTGACTGTAAATGCTGGTCATAGTCCAGGGTCAGGGGAAAGAGGGAAGCCCAAATGGCCTGGTCTCCATTAGAAAAGTTGCACCTGTTTAACTAAAATCATTCTTAAATTGATTTAGGTAAACTTGTGCAAATCCTTAACAAAGGCACACCTTAATCCTTGCTTCAACTGGTTTAGCACAATCTGGTAAATTACAGGTGCAAGCTCAACCAATTTAAGCAAGGGTTAAAGTGTGCCTTCTTTAGGGGCTTGCATTAATTAATTCTATCTTGTTAAAAGTCCATTTAGTTCAACTGGTGCAACTTTTCTAATATAGACAGTACCTTAGAGCAGTCTTTTGGATGCGTTATGTTATGCCAGCAGCTGCAGTTCTATCAGGACCACTGTATCGGTCAAGAACCAGGTGGAGCACTCTGCACTTCTCCAAAGGGAAATCCTCATGTTGGCCATATGCAGGACCAAGAACCCAGCTTTCTGTGTGTCTGTGTATACACATGCAAACCAGTACTGCCTGAAGAACATTCAAAAATATGAATTTAGCTCCAAATCTTGCTCCCGGCACACATCTCAAGCATCTTCTCTGTACCCTGTGGTTCAACCACTTTTGGGTCTAGAGTGGAAAAGAATAATTTTCAATTATCTCTAGGCAGCAGTGTGGCCTCTTTAGTCACACTACCAGTCTCAGAGCTGGAGATTCATCTGTATCACATGCACGCTGTATTTTGTGAGGAAGAGAATGGCTGATGGGGCTGTCTAGTGATATATCTACCTCCTTGTCTCTTCTCCAGCCTGTTGCACATCAGCTTGCCTGGAGACCTTATATAGCACACAAGGGAACAAGCTTCATAAATCTTGGTTTCTCTGTACCCCATGCACCCCATAAAATGGAGCCACCGTGGCTCTGTTTTTCACCAAGCCATTCACATCTGAAGAGGGAGAACAAGATTTTCTCCTGGGTTGTAATAGAAAAGTCATCTTATTGCTCAGGGTCTCTGATTGGGAGCATTCCAATGAAACTGTGATCAGGTAGAAGTTTAATTCAATTTTGGTACAAAAAATGTATCTGCAAAATTGAGAGTGTCCTTTGGAAAGTTTGGCCACCAATGAGCTAAATGTTAACCAGCTAAACTGAACTAAATTTATGACATTAAAGACTAAGAGAGCTAAGTGTGTATTGCTTGTCTAAGACAAGTATGTGATAGAAGATTACCTCTATTAGAAGGTTATAAACACCAAGGAGAAAGAGGAAATAATTTATTGCTGAACAAGGGGATATAACTAAGGAAAAAGGAATTAAAATAAGAAATGAAAATTGAGTGTATTCCCATAAAAGCTTCCTAAACAGTGAAATGTGTCAATCTCAAAGGGAATTGGTGAAAGTCTCATTAAGAGGACATGTACAACTAGAAGACAAATCTCAAGGTAAGGTACTAAACTAACAGAGAAGGTTTGTATTGGTAGTAGGATGGACTGGATTATCATCTTTTTTATTTCTTCTAGGTCTGTGCCACTTCTAACTCTATGAATGTGCAGTCTGGACATGACTAACCAAACTACATTTAAAAGGTGTTGCAGAATTGCCACAACACTAAGCAACAGAGCAGAGTGTTTTTGATGGATTAACTTAATTTATATCTGCTTCTGTGACTATTCTAACAATCATTCCCAAGTATACAGGCTACATATTTAAAGTCGTCTTGGGTCAATTTGTGAATTTGTAAGTAATTTTTCCTAGGTCAATAGAATATGAATCCCTATGGCCTACTTTCCCGTATAGGATAGGAAGTCTTTACAAGTCTGGAGCATCATGAAGTATAGAATGTCACTTAGGGCCTGATCCAAAACTAATTGCCATCAAAATCTGGTTTTGTGTTTATTGCTAGGGCAGAGAGATGATCAATAAGACATACTGGCCATTGAAAAATGCAGTGTGGGTGCAATATATGCTCCAAGTAGGATACAGCCCTTCCAAAACATTTGGAATTCTTAGCGTACCCAAACATATGGCCAAAATTTCAATTTTGCATATTTCTAATAACTGCATATTAACATTCACTTTGCATAGCCTAGACAGCATCACATGGACTCTGTGAACTCAATTAAAGAAAATGATTCTGTGTCTTGCATTAATTGATACTGTTTATCTGTTCACAGATGTCCCTCACAATATTCTGCATTCAGATCCCTTTCTCAATTATCTTTAACTTTCCTCTTTAATTCTACATATTCATCTAAAATCAACTGATAAATATATTAGAAATATGGGGAGAGTTTCTTCTGAGCTCTGGCCTTTTTGAACCACTCTGGACGTGACAAGGCACTAGGAAACAGCTGGATCTGGATAGCTGAAATTTCCCCTGGTAGGGAAATTTCAGCGGGAACACAGTATATGGTTACTCTACATTGTAAACTGGGGCTTAGACTCAAATTTGAGCCCAACCTCCATCCCTCTCACCCCTATCGTACAAAAATCTTTCTGACGTGGGTCAGCAGCTTTCAAGACCCAGGTCCTAGAACCCAACAGGGGAATCTTACTGGGACTCCTGCCTAAGCCCCAACATTTTGCAGTGTGGATGCAATTCAAGCCTCAATTCACACACGCACGTCTGAAAAGTTCACCAATGCTATCCTACAATCCCCTAGGCCTGTGTTTCTTGGTCATTCTACCACAAAAGTGTCCCACTCGATTGCACCGAACCAGAAGCAACCCTACTTGATTCAAACACTGTTCAAATGAACCTGCTCAGTGTTTAATTCTTCCTTTCCACACAGACCATTCACCTGGAAACACATAAGCGTCTCTTGTGTTAGTTATGGCCACCAATAGGAAGAAGCTCTACACCAACTGCACTGCCAGCTAGCCAGAAGAACACAACTGAATTCTGGTAAATCTGTAGTGTGAGGAGAGCAAAATATTTGATTTCAGTAAGAGTGCAAGAAACGATTATGCACACAAAGAAATTTAAAAGATGCTTGAGGCATGGGGATCCACCAGACTGTCTGTCAGTGCAAATAGCAAGTCAAGTGGCAAGATCAAGGATTGTAACAGCATCTCTGGGAGCTCACCTTCTACCTGCCTCTTCTATGTGCAATTTGACCATGCTCTGGGGCCTTCAGAGAGCCCTGATCCCACAGTAGTGCAGGACAATCTGCTAACAAGGGATGGTTATAACCCCTGAGTCACAGGAAGCAGAGAATAGCCAGCAGCCATGGGAAGAAACTCAAGAAGTAACTGGTTTTCATGCTGGTTACTGAGGAGACTATGCTGATTGAGTAACTACAGCATATCCTGGTAAATTACTCAGAGGACCTGTTTGGGGAGCAGCCCTCAGCAGAACAGTCAGCAAGGCAGCGGAGACAGAAATAGCCCCAGAGCTGGAGCCAGGTATGTTTTTGCCTCCATCTTTGTTAATAATATACCAATTGGAGGGATTTCTGTCCTATGACCCAGTATAATTATTATTATAACCTAGGGATTGTAACATGTTTCCATTAATGGCAGAACTCACACCCACTCCCTCCCCTAACCCACTCCCAACCAAATGGAATTCTAAATGGATACCAGGAACCTAAAACAAAAAAAGTTTAAAAAGTTAACAGTCATGACATTTTCACTAGATACTCAGATTACCACAAATATGGATTGGGACAATAAAATTAAGAGACTTGAAGTGTCTTCCCTGCTAGCATGCTGCACAAACCAGCCATGCCAGACCACTCTGAGCCCACCTGTCTGAGTACTCCAAACTGTACCATCATGCAGGTGGAAGTATATGTAATCCATTGGTCCCATAGTATAAGTCCCAACTGTCCCAAGAGGGCTCTATACAGTCCTGGGGTATGAGAGAACACAGGGTGCTTTGAGGAAGACTGTAATACCTCTCCAACGTAAAGCAGCATCTTGTTGATTTTCCCATGGATTTTAATCCACTCCTGGCTGGTTATGCTTCTATACTTTTCACAGAGCAGGAACTCCAGGCAGTTGGTTAGATTTTAGGGCAGGGCATACATTCATAGATTCCAAGGCCAGAAGAGACCATTGTGATCATCTATTTCGACCTGCTATATAACACAGGCCATAGAACTTCCCCAAAATGATTCCTACAGCAAATCTTTTAGAAAAACATCCACATTTAATTTAAATATTGTCGGTGATGGAGAATCCATCAAGACTCTTTGTAAATTGTTCCAATGGATAATTACTCTCTGTTAAAAATGTATGCCTTATTTCCAGTCTGAATTCATCTAACTTCAACTTCCAGCCATTGGATCACATTATACTTTTCTCTGCTAGTTTGAAGAGCCCATTGTTAAAATATTTGTTCCCCCTGTAGGTACTTACAGACTAATCAAGCCATCCATTAACCTTGTCTTTGTCCAGAAAAATAAATTATTCTCCTTGAGCCTACCAATGGAATGCACGTTTTCTAATCCTTTAATTATTCTCATGGCTCTTCTCTGAATTTATCAACACTTTTCTCAAATTATTGACACCATAACTGGACACAGTATTCCAGCATCAGGCACACCAGTGCCAAATACACATTGCTATTACCTGTCTCTTTGTGATAACTGGGGTTCCCGCCAAGAGGGGTAGCCTCAGTGTGAGAGGATACCATGACATCATCTGGAAGGAGGGTCCCAACTATGGGATCATTTCTCTCCAATCCAACTTGAGGTTCTCCTTCCAACAAGACTTTCATCCTCCTCAACACTGCATAAGGCTGTCAGACTATGAACCTTCTCTATGTACGTGTCTCTCTTATCTCCTCCAGTTCAGCCATTCTGGTCTCAAGAGCCCATCTGTGCTCTGAGGTCCACGAGTTGCTTGCATCAAATGCACATATATGGCATCTGCCCACACGACCTCCTACTGGTTCCTCTAGTGAATCCATAATGCTGAATCTGTCATTGCATTAATTTCCATGGCAACAGATGCTGATGCCACAAATAGAGTTTTAATCCCAGAATACAGAAAAAGGAAAAAGCTGGGTTGTGAAAGAGAATTCTTTTTCAAAGACAAATATTAAAGATAATTGCAAAGTGAATATAGCAAATTACTTGCTAAGTTAATTTTCTTTTATATAAATATTCTCTTTTTAGACTATTGTGCCACTAAGAAGGGCATTCTCACCTTGAAGCTTGATGGGCTTAAAATAACATTCATGCATAGATGATTAAATACGCTAATATTTGTCTCATTTTGATTATCCTTGATTACATGACATCCTTTTTCTTATCTGCTGATAATTTTAGTATTAAAATATCTTGAGAAATTATGCATGATTATTCTCAGTGGCATCTGCACATTTCAGAAGGTATTGGTGGCAGTGTAAATCCCGGTTTATGAGATATAAATAGTAATATTTAGGATATTTGTGACCTTGGGGAATTTCCAAAATGCATTACAAAATTAGGGCCCAATCCAGAGCCCATTGAAACCAATAGGTGTTCAATGAGGCCCTTAAATTGACATATGAGTTGTAATTATGCCTAGGGTCATCCTGCTTACACTCTAGTTCCCCTTTTTTATACTCTTCAGAGAGGGAAAATCACAAGACCTTTTGCATGCAACCTTGTATTCTGACCATTTCTCCTAGCATCTATCCTCACCATCCCCTATCTTAATTGCTCTTTGAGGTGCTCAGTAATTATCCCAAACAATCTGAGGCTAGAGACCTGAATGAGACGGTTTTCTTGTCTTTTCCATTGGCCATTATCTTTGAAAACTCGTGGCGAATGGGGGAAGTCCCGGATGACTGGAAAAAGGCTAATGTAGTGCCAATCTTTAAAAAAGGGAAGGAGGAGGATCCTGGGAACTACAGGCTAGTCAGCCTCACCTCAGTCCCCGGAAAAATCATGGAGCAGGTCCTCAAAGAATCAATCCTGAAGCATTTACATGAGAGGAAAGTGATCAGGAACAGTTAGCATGGATTCACCAAGGGAAGGTCATGCCTGACTAATCTAATCGCCTTTTATGATGAGATTACTGGTTCTGTGGATGAAGGGAAAGCAGTGGATGTGTTGTTCCTTGACTTTAGCAAAGCTTTTGACACGGTCTCCCACAGTATTCTTCTCAGCAAGTTAAAGAAGTATAGGCTGGATGAATGCACTATAAGGTGGGTAGAAAGCTGGCTAGATTCTCGGGCTCAACGGGTAGTGATCAATGGCTCCATGTCTAGTTGGCAGCCGGTGTCAAGTGGAGTGCCCCAGGGGTCGGTCCTGGGGCCGGTTTTGTTCAATATCTTCATAAATGATCTGGAGGATGGTGTGGATTGCACCCTCAGCAAGTTTGCAGATGACACTAAACTGGGAGGAGTGGTAGATACGCTGGAGGGCAGGGATAGGATACAGAGGGACCTAGACAAATTGGAGGATTGGGCCAAAAGAAATGTGATGAGGTTCAATAAGGATAAGTGCAGGGTCCTGCACTTGTGACGGAAGAACCCAATGCACAGCTACAGACTAGGGACCGAATGGCTAGGCAGCAGTTCTGCGGAAAAGGACCTAGGGGTGACAGTGGACGAGAAGCTGGATATGAGTCAGCAGTGTGCCCTTGTTGCCAAGAAGGCCAATGGCATTTTGGGATGTATAAGTAGGGGCATAGTGAGCAGATCGAGGGACGTGATCGTCCCCCTCTATTCGACATTGGTGAGGCCTCATCTGGAGTACTGTGTCCAGTTTTGGGCCCCACACTACAAGAAAGATGTGGATAAATTGGAGAGAGTCCAGCGGAGGGCAACAAAAATGATTAGGGGTCTGGAACACATGACTTATGAGGAGAGGCTGAGGGAACTGGGATTGTTTAGTCTACAGAAGAGAAGAATGAGGGGGGATTTGATAGCTGCTTTCAACTACCTGAGAGGTGGTTCCAGAGAGGATGGTTCTAGACTATTCTCAGTGGTAGAAGAGGACAGGACAAGGAGTAGTGGTCTCAAGTTGCAGTGGGGGAGGTCTAGGTTGGATATTAGGAAAACTTTTTCACTTGGAGGGTGGTGAAACACTGGAATGCATTACCTAGGGAGGTGGTAGAATCTCCTTCCTTAGAAGTTTTTAAGGTCAGGCTTGATAAAGCCCTGGCTGGGATGATTTAATTGGGGATTGGTCCTGCTTTGAGCGGGGGGTTGGACTAGATGACCTCCTGAGGTCCCTTCCAACCCTAATATTCTATGATTCTATGATACGTAAAGAGGCACTCTCCTATTCAGCAGTGGTGCTGAAAGATTTGCAAGACCAGCCTTAAATGTTTATCCATAGGGGACCACTCTTCCCAGTAAAATTTAGAGCAGCCCCTAATCTGCTCTAAGTTAAGTGATCCCAATTTGGACTGCATGTAGCGAAAAGTTCCTCTCCTAACATGGTTAACTTAGCATATCTTGACTTGTCTTGGGGGATCTGGCTCACAGTGAACATTTCTTAGAGGTATGGATGGGATCTTGATCCAGCCCCTTCTGTGTATTTGGATGTGTTAGCAAACATTGAAAATTCAATCCAACGAAATGCATGGGAAACCGATATAACTCCACGAAAACTAGAGCTTTCCCAGAGTCAGATTAAAATCAGCTATGACCGCTGCTAATGCATCCAGACTCATTAGCAGTGAGCCAATGGGATTACAATGTAACGCTAGCAGGAAAAAAAAATATGCATCTGGATTTCTCCTAATTGTTCTGAGTTTGCCATAGACTTCAAATGCACTTTAGTTTGGGGGAGACAATTTAATCAGAGTAAAGATCTCTATGATGATAACAACTAAACAGAAAGCAATTATAATTCACACTCAAAAACTACATTAAAAAACATTAAGGTTGTGACACAAACTGAGAAAAGTAATAAAATCCACAGGTAAAGGAAGACACTTACTATAGTGTATTTTCTCCAATACTTAGGTACAACAGGACATCTCCTTAACTGACTTCTTGATGTGCCCTATTGGAGAATTAGAGGGCATATGGCAGGTTTCACTCTTAAGTGCATTTTCTTTCATGGTGCTTTGTCTCAGCCTTCACATTGTTTTAACATAGGAGTGTGTGTCTGTGCGTGAGCAAGCGAATTCACTTTTATACTAAATGCTACAGGAAAAAATATTAAAGGGGAATTGTGTAAATGTTAAAGTTTAAACCTGACCTTTGACATTTGGAAACCTTTGAACTGATGGTTTTAAAATGTTCGAAATGTTTCCAAGTAATCTCATTGGAAATACTGTTTCACTGGCATAGAACTTGCATTTCACAAAGCCCTGAGTAAAATATCTATTAGGTTAAAGCCTGTCCAGTCACAGATTATTTTGCTGGTCACTGAACAATAAAAGCAGAAATGATTATCTCAATCATATCACATGAATCAGAAAATTTTGACGTCCCAGTTGACATTCATTTTAGTGGCTCTTTTAAAGAGTGTCATTTTCAAAGTTACTTTTTTTTTTATCTTTAGCTATTGCAATGCTGAGAGTGACTTATAAATTACTGAAAATATATCTGCAGTTGTGGTTTAGCCATGTAGGTCCCAGGATGTTAGAGACACAAGGTGGGTAAAATAATATATTTTACTGGACCAACTTCAGTTGGTGAAAGAGAATGTTTCGAGCTCCACAGAGCTCTTCTTCAGGTCTGGGAAAGGTAATCAGAGTGTCACATGGTGACCTGCCAGGTGGAACAGACTGTTAAGCATAAGGAGTTAACAAGAAACCATTCAAAATTAAGTGGGCAATTGACACCTTGTCTCTCAAAAGATATTCACATTTTCATTTTTATGTTCAATACCAGTCTTAAAATATTTGGTAATGGCAGTCGAACAAAAAATATATAGAAAAGAGATACTGGTAAAATCAGTATCTTGTGTCTCAATTATTGTTAAATGCTTTAGTTTAATACATTATTTGTTGTTACTTAAGGATTCTGAAACACTCTTACGGTACTCCAATTTTATAGTAATTAATGCAACTCTATTATAATGAAACTAATTACCTATAATCACAATCTCATATTTCAGAGTAATACACTTTAATAATTTCAGTCAAATACCACAAACGCTTATTGTGATGGAATGCACCCTTGTATTCACACTCTACATACCATTGTAATACTCTGCATACAAAATATATCTTATATCTTTTTAAACTTGCAGGTCAATAATATGGTGAAATATATGTACAGTTATGAACATCAAATAAAATCACAATTGAAATGCGTTTACCAGACAGTCTGGGGAGCGGGCAAGCCTGTTTCTCACCTGTTTCTTAAAGGCAAAGGACAAGAGGAAACCCCTACCCAGATGTCAAAGCTGATTGGCAATCACCTATCAAGCAGCCATTTTTTGGCATGAAAAGCAGGGAAGGCAAGAGACGAGAAATGTGCATTTCAGCATATAGAGGTGAAAACAAACAGCATGGAACTTCACCCACAACACTCCATGTCTCCTTGCTGTCAGCTAGAAAGAATTTTATCGGGGGGGGGCGCTCTTGGGAAAATGCATTTCAAAGGGTGAGTGAACTATAAAACTGAGGGGCAAAACCACCCCAAATTATCTTTCCCCACTCATCTCTCTCTTTTCACCTAAAGAGAAAAAAAGAAACAGCCATTGGATTTTCATAGACTAAGATTGGCTCCCAGTCTGGTCACTAATGTTACTGGTACATCTGGTAAGGGACTTCTTGAACCAAGTCTAGTTTGTTAAGTTTAGAAAGTATTTTATCTTTATTTTTGTAACCATTTCTGACTTTAATTCCTCATTACTTGTACTCATTTAAAAACCTCTCTCTTTGTAATTAAATAAGCTTGTTTTATTCTTTAATCAAAACTAAACCAGTGTTGTGAACTGTGGGTAATTCCATTTGAGATAGCAAATGTTTCATCTTGATCCCTTAGAGGGACAACAGACCTAATATATCTGGACTGCTCAGGTGAAGTCTAGACAGTGAAGAACACACGTTTTGGGGGGGAAATCTGGGAGTTGACCATGTGTGGGGGTTACCATGTGGTAACCACAGCTGTGTTACCAGAGAAATCCCCCAGACTCTATTTTGTATCCCTGCCCTCCATTTTTGAATAAGCAAGAGTCACTCCACCATTGGAAGCTGCAGGTCACATGGTACTTCAAAAACAGGGGAAAGATCAGATGCATAGACAACATAGAATTGGTGGGAAAACTAAAGTAGGGGAAAGGTCAGCAAATCGTAACTCTGAGGTCATCAACGGTTGCAGGCTAAAAATAGAACTGGCCGCAAACATGCACGGAATGTTAGCAGTGAGCATGTGTAGTAAAGATTGACAGAGATATTAGGAAAAAAACATCTAGAAAGTTCTGACAGGACAGTATAGAAGACAGTTGGCAGAAGAGAGATAGCAGGAGCTGAAGAGAGTACGCTAGGAGTCTAGAAGTTGACAGGAAAGGGGGCAGGGCGGTTAGGTGAAGAACAGATGAGAGCAAAGCGAAGCAAACCAAAGTCAGCAGATAGAGTAAGCCTGTCAATTATTAGTATAACGTGTGTTTATGCGTGCTTGGGTTAGTGAAGGTGCGTGTTTGTTTTATGTTCATTGTAAAAGCAATGTATATACGCAAGACTTACAGTACATTTAAGAATTGCTGTCAGCAGCCTGTGACAGACTGGCCATCTGTACCAGAGTGCAACCACTTAGAATCATCTCAACTATGTGACTGTGGTTTGGAGTGCTCTTTAACTTGTTGTAAAGGCTTTGTGTCTTAGATTATTGTATTAGGGATTATTATTTGCACCAATAAAAAGGTGTTGTGTTTTGGAAAGAAACACTGTCTTTGTGTCAATCATTTATTGGAAGGCTGTATCTGCATCTTCCAGGTAATTCCTCAGCCACCCTGGAGACCTACACCTTAGGAAAACAGATTGGTTTGTAGGTGAGCTATTCTGGTGGTACCTTAAATCTGTGTTTAGGGTAATGGCTGCTGGAAGCCAGAGTGTGACTGGAGTATGTTGGCAGGCTGCAGCTATACACAGACACTCAGGGCGTTACCTGCATAATGGCAGACTGTTTGTGAGTGACTCAGTTGGGAGCTACATAGCAAAGCATAGTGAGGCACCAAAGGTTGCAGGGCAGGTGGAGACAGCCCCTCTCTGATCTGGATTGCACGTTGAAATGTCTACTTATACACACACTTACCTCTAAGCACTTCTGTAGAGGCATCAACTTCACATGACTACTCTTGTGCTTAATGTTAAAACATATGCATAACGATTGTCAGGAGCAGAGCTAGACTGGTACAGTAACCATGTTTTGTTTATTAGTTTTGCAGGGAGCTTTGCTATTTCAAAATTTCCTCCATTCCAGAATACAATTAAAAAATAGAAATTTTCCAAAAACTGAAATTCTGAAGCAAAACTGTTTTGAGTCTTTTTTTTTTTGAAAAAAAATCAAAAAAGAGTTTGTTGCAATTATGATTCTTCTCCCTTCTTCCCCACATTTTACAGAAGGGGGCAGACTGGCAGAACACCCACCCATTATCTCCATATTTTCCTCTCTTCCTATATTTCTAAACCTATCAGATGCACTGCAATTTTTCCAGGTCACTTGAGTGTGTATGATATTTGATCTGAAGTTTGTGAGCCATACTGTAACCCTACAAATCAGCCCAAATTATTCTCCTAGAGCAGGATAGGAATTAGATTGTCACTCCTAGTGACAGTCTCATTCCTGTTCCCCACTCGCTCCCAAGGAAGTAACCTGCACCAGTCTCCTCCAGTGCATGGGCTGGCCCCCTGGGTAAGCGGAGCAAAGACTCCACCAACTCATTCCTCTCCCACCTGCATAGGATGGGGCACCCTGGCAGTGGTTTCCCTTCCCCCTGCATATGCTTAGGTGTGGGTTACCTATATAGGGGCTCCTTATGCCCACCTTGCTCCTCTTCACAGCCACATAAGAGGACTCACAAGTCAGCCCTATATAATTAAGTCTTGATACATTTTGTAGAAGTCCTAAGATTTTTTTCAAAGATACCCAGCAAACAGCACTGCAGATTTAATAGGAAACTTGCAAAAGAATTTGAGTGACTTTTTTTAACCATGCGTGCTACGTATGCTTCTTATGTTTGCTCACTTAGATGCTCCCAAGTCTAGATACATCTGCTAACACTCGTCAGTTCATACCACTAGCAAAAATAGTGCTGTCACTTATGTTCTTATCAGCAATTAGCAACCAGATTAAAGTTATGTTTAGGAAAAATAATAAGACAAGTACAGTAACAGAGTGTGAGGAAGGAGGGATAGTGGGAAATACTCTCATTGTGCTAAATAAATTCAATTTAGCAGTTACTTGACACAAATTGTGCTAGATCTGATTAGTATTAACAACAATGTACATATCCCAAAGACATTTTGAAGTCTTTTACAAAGGACTGATTCAGTTGCCATTTAAGTCAATGGCAAAACTATTGATTTCAGTGGATACAAAGATCATGCCTCATTCCCCACTCTGTTGCACCACTTTTACACTTGTGTAGGGGAGTTGGGAATTACACCTTCATTTCCCAATTACTCAAATTCAGGTAGAAAACTGAAATCAGTCAGTGTGTATGCAATTACAGGATTGGCCTGGGATTAAAATATGTCAGGACTTGATAAGGTATGACCCCAAATCCTACCCAAAATAAATGGGTAGCATTGTGCCTGATTTGGTCTCAAGGAACAAACCTTATCAGGACTCTGACATGATGCCTAAAAATTGTGGCACTTCATCTCCTTTTTGAAGATGAAAATCATAGCACTTAGAAATGGAAAAGACATATTAGAATGCTGGAGAACGTTATCAATGGCAGAGGAGAGAGAGAGAGACAGACAGACACACTGACATCAGAGGGCTATAAATTGGCCACGGACAGGAGTGGTAATACTTTACATGCCTCAGCTCAATAGCACACAGTGCACGGGACATTAAAACATTTTTACTGACAGACAGAACGTTGCCCAGGACACTGAGTTTATCATCTGATCGGCATAAAGTCCTAGCGAGTCATCATGCAGGAGCAGATATCAAGCAATTGGCAGAATTTTCCTGAATTAATCTGAAAGACAATTTACAAGTGTGAATATTGCCAAAACACCCATGAACCTTGGAGTTTACTTGTTCCCTCATTAATTATATCAATATTCAAAGTTAAACAAACACTAAACTTGCTCCTTTTAAATATAAAAACTTACATTTTCAAATGTGAGCTACAACTTAATCGCCCCATGACTGCATGACATTTAGCATGTAACTATATGGTGTCTGCTTATGCTCTGATTGAAGTCATTGAGAGTTTTGCTGTTAAAGGAATAGGAAGCAAGAGCAATCCCATGGTCAGTGAAATATTTACTAGGAGTTTTCATCACAGCATTGAAATATCTGGCTATGCTACATAAAGGAAACTGATACTTTGTATAAAATAGTTTACCAACAGCAGCTAGCAGGCCATTAAATTCATTAAATAATAAAGATTTATATGGATGAATGCAGTAAATCATTTAATTCCAGCAAGTTCTTAGCTGGACCTTCTGGTTGAGCTTTTCAAAGTAGCTTAGGAGATTTAGACTCATGTATAAACAAATTTTAACCATTATTCCTAATGTTGTTGCTTTGTTTAAATAAAAACACAGCTTGGATTTTTTTTTGTACTTATATTTCCTTCAGTTCACTTTGACATCAGTTCCACAGATCAAAGAAAATACGTCAGAACTGTAGTATCTGTACAGATTAAGTGATACGGGAATGGAGAAGGAGAATTATTTGCAACTTGCCGATACAAACATAAAAAGGCTAATGGCAAGAGACTAATAATTTCTTTTTAAAGGTAATTATTTAGTGAGGACAATGGGGTCATTGTTTCATCAAAACACCATTAGAAACAGTTTGCTTTTTGTAGTATTCACTGAATAATTCATACATTCAAAAATAAATCAAATTGTTTTATATATTTATTTGGCCTCCACAAGACAGATCCTACATTTTCCCTAATATTTACTTACACTTGTTAATACTTCTCTGATAGATGAATTAACAGAGTTACAGCTGAATTAGTAGAGTCAAATCGAAATTTTGTATGTTTGTGATATTTCAGCAGTTCAAGAGAGCTGAATAGTAAAAGGTCAGTTTCCAGCCAAGGATAGCAGTTAGGCTACTGATAAGCTGAGACAACAACCTGTCATGCTGACCAATGTTGTCTTATTGTTTCCTTCTAACTCCTCCATTTATCTGTATCCATCTGTTGGCTCTTGGTCTTATGCTCAAATTATAAAGTTCTTTAGAGCAGGGATCATCTTTGTTCTGTGTTTGTACATTACTTAGCACATCGGGGACCTGGTCAATGACTGGGGCTCCTAGATGCTCTGGAAATACAAAAAATAAAGATGATAATGTTTTAAAAAAGCTGTAAGCTATAATGCAACTAGCAGGTCAGACTAGATGATTATAGTGGTCTCTTCTAGTCTCAAAATCAAGGAAAACAGATGTTGTGGCAATAGGCATTTGGCTCTGGAAAAGCACCTGCTGTAGTGTTAATTTTGAAATAGAAAAGCAATTTACAATAGTTCTCTTTCCCCCCCTGTCATAAATATAAAGGGAAGGGTAAACCCCTTTGAAATCCCTCCTGGCCAGGGGAAAGCTCCTCTCACCTGTAAAGGGTTAAGAAGCTAAAGGTAACCTCGCTGGCACCTGACCAAAATGACCAATGAGGAGACAAGATACTTTCAAAAGCTGGGAGGAGGGAGAGAAACAAAGGGTCTGTGGGTCTGTCTATAGTCTGTAGGGGATAGACCAGGAATGGAGTCTTCGAACTTTTAGTAAGTAATCTAGCTAGGTACGTGTTAGATTATGATTTCTTTAAATGGCTGAGAAAAGAACTGTGCTGAATAGAATAACTATTTCTGTCTGTGTATCTTTTTTGTAACTTAAGGTTTTGCCTAGAGGGGTTCTCTATGTTTTTGAATCTAATTACCCTGTAAGATATCTACCATCCTGATTTTACAGGGGGGATTTCTTTATTTCTATTTACTTCTATTTTTATTAAAAGTCTTCTTGTAAGAAAACTGAATGCTTTTTCATTGTTCTCAGATCCAAGGGTTTGGGTCTGTGGTCACCTATGCAAATTGGTGAGGCTTTTTATCCAACATTTCCCAGGAAAGGGGGGGTGCAAGTGTTGGGAGGATTGTTCATTGTTCTTAAGATCCAAGGGTCTGGGTCTGTAGTCACCTAGGCAAATTGGTGAGGCTTTTTACCAAACCTTGTCCAGGAAGTGGGGTGCAAGGTTTTGGGAAGTATTTTGGGGGGAAAGACGCGTCCAAACAGCTCTTCCCCAGTAACCAGTATTAGTTTGGTGGTGGTAGCGGCCAATCCAAGGACGACGGGTGGAATATTTTGTACCTTGGGGAAGTTTTGACCTAAGGTGGTAAAGATAAGCTTAGGAGGTTTTTCATGCAGGTCCCCACATCTGTACCCTAGAGTTCAGAGTGGGGGAGGAACCTTGACACCCCCTTTCAGGAAAAAAAATGGCAGAATCATTTTAAGTCACCTTTGTGCAGACTAGCACTTGCAAACATTCATCCAAAGAGAGAAAGTTCTGAGCAACTGGAAACAGAATTATACTGAAAGCTCTTACACATCGTTACTATTATAACGTTAATTACACCGTGCCTAGAGGGCAGTTGAACACACTGTACTGGCACTGTACAAACAGAACACGTCTATATCATCTTGATCCCATTTGGAATGTGGGTTTTACATCATTTGTATGCATGACATGAGCCCTAATTGCATCTGAGATTTTAGAAATCACGAAGGTTAGAGTGAATCTCCACCCTTTCACTATAGAGCATATGTTTAATATTTCAGTATTAATGTATATAAGAATCAGTTGCACTAAAAGGAGAGGTAATAGGGCAGACAGAGGCATAGAGCAAGGCATTCAGTGGACCTGCTGGAACCTAATGTCTCATTAATATAATCAAGGCATCATCACTTTTTGTTGTATCCACGTCCAATTCATGGATATGCTTTAGTAACAGATGAAAGCATCAGCTTTGTCTACACTTTCTCTGGAAAAAAAAATGCACCAGAAACACATGGAGGACAATAGAGACTGCACATCAAAACATTAATGTTTTTAGAAGATGACCCTGAAAGATGAAAGCTAAAAGATGGTCCCAGTACACCCATTTAAGTGCTTGAGAAAAACCACAAAGCAAGTAGAAAGAAAAGGAAGAGCTAGCATCAAAGCATGATTTTAATGTGCTTTTCCATCTACATAATTATCCAAAGTGCTGATAATTCAGAAGGGAAAGGGTTTATCTGAACAATTAACATCTCTCTTTCTAAAACACAGAATAAAACTTCCAGAAGAGATATTTAGTTTTAGAAGTTTTCCTGTAAGGGAATTCAAATGTTGTGCATCACAGTGGAAGGAGAAGGAGAAAGTCAGAGGGTAACTTCAGTTTGCTGCATACTTATGCTACTGCTGGGCCATCACCAGAACACATCAGATGACAGTAGTTATACTTAGAGCAAGAGGACTCAGAAGGGGGATCCAGTAGATAGATTTCCAAAGTGCAGTTAAGAAATATGTCACTGATCTCCTTTTATGTAGATTCCTTTTTGTCCTCCTGTTGCTACAGTAATCTAACAACTGTTGAAGTCAATGAAATATTCCATTAACTTCACTGGACATTGGATCAGGCCCATACAGCTTCTAACTGTCCTAACTAGAAAAGTCATTCTTCTTCCTTACTAGTTTTTAAAACAGTCTATCTAAACTTCTCCTTTAACTTAGGGTGTTTCTTTAATAAAAAAAAAGAAAAGAAAAAAAGGTGATTGCTAGAGACAGATTTTCCTCCAGTCCCTAATAGAGTGGACAGTACAGAACATAGGTGATGCTTGAAAGGAAGTAAGCCTAGTGGTAAAAATCACATTATATGTTGATCAATGTGTATTCCATCTATAATTGTTATGCACCTCAGAAATAAATATGCACACCAGGGTGTTTAATATTAGGCATTTACATGTTTAAGAATGTAAACAAAGATCACAGTCTGCTCTCAGTTATACTGGTCTAACTGATAGTAGTAATCACTGAAGTTAATGGAATTGCTCAGGTTTTAATCCAGTGTAACTGAGAAGAATCTGGCTGGCTGTGGCCTGTTTTTCAGATATGTTGAGCACCCAGAGCTTCCACTGACCTGTGGAGTGGCTCAGCAACTAAAAATTTTGGCCAAACTATCAGCTGATGATCCTGCACAATATTTAATTGTCACCTTATCAGCAGGACCAAGCCCTTTTAAACTGTATTTGCTGCTGCTCGAATTAAAGTTAATTTAGGATCAAAAAATGTAACATCACTTTTGTTGGGAATACTGGGAAAGATACCACATAGCTTTCAACAAACCTTCTTCAGTAGAGCTATGCTGGACTTGCACCAGTGTAAATTAGAGCAGAATTTGACCTGAGCATTTTGTAATATGACAACCTCTCACCAAGAAATGAAAAGTGATACCAAAATAGTCACCCCTAGTTACTACAATCCAAGAGTGAATGGATAGTGCTCCCCATCTGTCTGTAGCAAGCATTTAAGGTTCATCCCTGCCAGGGCTGAGTACCTCATACAACAGTTGTTTGTAAGCTCTCAAAACCCGCTCAGAACAGTTATTTTAACAAACAAGTTGCCCACACCTCCAATTCCTAGAGCTGGGCAGAGAAAGATAATTCCATTTCATGGAGGATTTTGATTTTTTGAAATCAGGTTTTGCTCCAATTTGCATCAAAACCCAAAAATCTCAAAAGTTCTCTTCAAAAAGGAATGCAACCCTTGCTCAGGGGCAGTCCGCATGGCAGGCTGCCCCAAAGACACTGACCCCGGAAGCCAGATGGACCACTTTTCAGAGACAGTCTGGCAGGGGGATGCTGAGGAGTGCGGTGGGTGACCAGGCAGGAAACCAGTGAAGTTTCCGATGGGTTCTGTCATGTCATCCAAATCTAACCATTTCCACACAAAATGTGTTTCAATTGCAACGGATTGGTAAATTCCAAATGAGGGGTTTCGTCTGATTTTTTCCAACCAACTATATTAAATTACTCCACCTCCACGCCTCGTGCCCTGCGAGCATAAAACAGAAGTAAAGATTAGGGCTCCTCTGAGTGCCATGGGGCTGCTCTGTAATCATTTATGTATACTGTATAGTCTACATGTTTGTCTGATTGTTGTAAGTGGATTTCATGTATGACTGTCTTGGACTAAATCAATAGGGCTGTTGATAAATTTACAGGAAGGCAAGACCGTGATTTGAAATAAGTTGTCCCTCAAAACACTTGGTGGGATGGGGTGGGGGATGTTACAAAACACATGAGACAATGCACGGGCCTTTTGCTTTGATGCTCTAGCTCAGTCCTCTGTGGAGATCGCATGCTCAAAACTAGTTTGATCTAGGGGGCTTGTGAGCGACGAGTGATAGCAACAGCAGTTATGTATTGCATCACAGAACGGCGGAGGGGTGGGGCACTTTGGCCCCACCCATTCCAATTCCTGCGATTGGGTCCCGCTGCCCTAGGAGCCAGCAGGCCAGGAGCATGGCCAGTGTTGCTGGGGCGGGCCATGCTGGAGATACTGGTGCTGCCTGAGGGGCCCAAGCTGCTGGACAGGAAGCGGCATGGCGAGCAGGTGCTAGACAGCCCCAACTCCTTTCTGCTGCCCAGGCCCAGCCACTGGCCCCAAGCATGCGCGGTCCTCCGGGCTGCCTGAGCCAGATGCCGCCGGTGAGTAGATCCCTGCGCAGTTGTATCCACATCTGATTCATTATCCACAAAAATGGTCCACGGATATCCGCAGATTTGGAGGGCTCTACTCATCTTCAGTGGACTTTTGGACAGGCACTTGGTGAGAGCGAACTTGGTAAGCAAGAGAATGTTACCTTCAACCTTATAAGAGGAAGTTACAAACCATAAATGTGATCCTGCTCCCATTGAAATCAATAGCAAAATTCCCCACTGATTTTAAGGGAAGCAGGAGAAAAACAGTGTGCCTAATACTTCCATTTTAATGGGAGGTTTCCTTGAGTAAGGAGTGCAGTAACAAAAATATAATAAAATAAGCACAGTATTGAATGTTCATATAGCCCTTTGAAAATTAGCTATTGACTACTATCTTTAATACATTCAAGGATTTTAGAAAACCCATATTTGTGTATTCATATTGCACACCTTGCAGATGGTTCAGCAATTTTGTGCTTGAAGTGCACATTGGAAGTTACAGCCAATACAGAAGGCATAATACTCAGTTTGACTGTGTTTCACAATTGCATTATTGATGATCACAGCCATTAATGCAGATCAATAGTAAGCCACTCCAGTTGCAGTAATTTATACATTACACATGCTTTGTTTTTTATTTAATGTGATTTCATGAAAAATGACATTGGAATAATGCATGTCAAATGAAACTCCAGCCTGTGCATGAATTACAGTGTTGAACATGCACACGAGTGTAACATTTTGAAAAAATCCAACTTTCAGTGAAAGCTTTAATTCCTCAAGGGAGACAAGATGTTCCTATCTCTGTACTCAACCTGTTAACATTCAATTAATTCAAATTTTAAAGACACAGATGAGACACACTGGATTTACAAAGGTAAAAATGGCAATCCCTGTGTATTCCCAGGAAGCTACCATATACACGTTAACTTGGGAACTCTTCTTCACATTGTTAGTGAAGCTAGCCAGTAGTATATAAGCAGTCATAGAATGTGAAGCTAATCTTGCTAGAGCTCTGCCAGTATGATATTGTTGGCTGTATTTCCATTTTTGTGCCTGGATTGAATTCTCATAAAACAGTAAACTAATGTCTAAAAATAGTCACATCAGCATACACAGTGTCTGCTCTTGTTATTGGTACTAAAAAAATAATTTTAGGTATAAGCCAGCGACTATGGACTCTGGTTTTCCTTTACTGTATTTCCATAACATCTAATCTTTTCATTATGACCATACAGTGAACTTCCATGACAAAAATCTCAAACAGGCCACCTGAGGTTAAAGATCTCCAAAGCAACACCAACATGCTTCTACAGTTCCTGCCCAGCAGGGATAATGGTCCTGTGTAGCCATGGATCTACCAGACCTATTCTTGGTCCTGTCTTGCCCTGCTCAGAAAACTGCCTGTGTTAGACAGTACAGAGGGAACCCCCATGCAGCTGTATCCTGTGTGGTCATGGATGTATACCTCTGGTGTAGCCTCCCCAGTATTTTCCCCCCTTTCCTTCTTCACCATTCCCACTGGAAGTGAAGGCAGGAGAGACACTTTGTTGGTGGCCAGTGCATAATTTTATAAAGTTTATATGCCTCTGTAGTGCACACAGGGACAAAACCTGCATTTCCTTCATTGGAGATACAACATGCTGCATACCACATGACGGGCACATCCTAGACACGCATGTTCAAATGCCACCTCACACCCAGTGTGGATTTGCACAAGGTAAATACTTCACCAACCCTACACACCTAGTGTTTGTTTCATGGGAATTAAGTACAGTAACTCCTCACTTAAAGTCATCCCGGTTAACCTTGTTTTATTGCTGATGAATTAGGGAACATGCCCATTTAAAGTTTAGCAATGCTCCAGTATTACGTTGTTTGGCTGCCTTCTTTCTCCACAGCTGGCAGTCCCCCTATGGCCCCCCTCCCCACAGTGCCTCCTGCCTGCCGGCAGACCCCACAGATCAGTGCCTTCCCCCTCCTCCCCCCACCTCCTGCCCGCAGCGATCAGCTGCTTGCAGTGTTTAGGAGGCAGGAGGAAGGAGCAAGGACTTGGCGCGCAGGCTCCCCCTCCCTCCCCTGCCTCCTAAACACTGCAAACCAGCTGATTGCCCTGGGAAGGAGGCAGGGGGATTGGGAGGGGGCGCCCACGCACCGAGTCCTCACTCCTTCCCCCCCCCCCTCCTAAACACCGCAAGCCAGCTGATTGCCCCAGGCAGGAGGGAGTGAGGAGGAGTGAGGACTCTGTGCACCTCCCCCTTCCCTCCCCTGCCTCCTACCCGCAGCAATCAGCAGGCTTGCCGTGTTCAAAAGGTAGGGGAGAGGAGCGAGGATGCAGTGTGCAAAGTAAAGGGGGAGGAGGTAGGGGTTTGGGGGAAGGGGTGGAGTGGACGGGCTGAGGGTTGAGTGAGGACGGTCCTGACAGGGAACGCAGCTCCAAAGAGTGATTAGGGGAGTTGGTCATCTAATGACTTGCTATAAAGAAATTTACCAAGAAAAAACAAAGGGAAAGCAAAACAATCTCTAGATGTGTTTTTTTGAGGTCAGAAAGTTCAGCAAGAGGAGCAACTGGACAATCCACCCTCTTCCACTCTCTGACTCCACCACCTCAACCAAGCTTCATACTCAGCAATGATGAATGTAGTATTAATTTGCTTGTTTAAGATTGTTTAAAACTTATGCCTGTATTAAATTGCTTGTTTAAAATCATTTAAAATTTATATAATGCCTTTTGTCTAGCAAAAAAAATTTCCCTGGAACCTAACCCCCCCACCCATTTACATTAAGTGAAATGATGTTAAGCAAATCCAATTTCCCCATAAGAATTAAAGTCACATTTTTCAGGAACATAACTACAACGTTAAGTGAGGAGTTACTGTAGATTATGAGTGAGGAGAGCAAGTCTCCTTAGTGTAATGTGAGAATTAGGCTTATTGTCTCCAAAGACTGCTATAAATAGTAAGTAACAGCCCTGTGAGGGTTAAGGGACCTCAGTAATATCATTCCTACAACACACCAGCCTTGTTTCATTTTGAAGCTGTGCCATTGCCCATAGCACTTGGCCTGTCCACCACCCTTTCCACTACATCATGAGCAAACACATGAGAAGCACTCCGATCATTCTACATGCTGACATACTTTTTAATACAAGGCACAGTGCAAGTGTTCTTTAACATGAAGCTGATTTCCAAACTCAGATTCATAGATTCCAAGGCCAGATGTGACCATTGTGATCAAGGTATTGCACAGGCCATATAAGTTTCCCAAAGTAATTCCTACACCATATTTTTTAGGGGAAAAAAATCTCCAATACTGATTTAAATACGGTCAGTGATGGAGAACCCTTTGTAAAAATGTTCCAGTGGTTCATTACTGTCACTGTCAAAAATGTATGCCTTATTTCCAGTCTGAATTTGTCCAACTTAAGTTTCTAGGCATTGCACTGTGTTATACCTTTCTCTGCTAGATTTAAGAGACCAATATTAAATATTGGTTCCCCATGTAGATACTTACAGACTAATCAAGTCACCCCTTTACATTTTCTTTGGTAAGCTAAATAGACAGACAAAGAGATCAGTCACTGTAAGGCAGGTTTTCTAATCTTTTAATCACTCATGGCTCTTCTCTGAATCCTCTCCAATTCATCAACATCCTTCATAAGTTGTGGTCACAGATATTAGACAGTGTTCCAGCAGCCAAATCACCAGTCACCACAGTGCCAAATATAGAGGTAAGATAACCTCTCCACTCCTACTCAAGGTTCCCCTTTATGCATCTCAGGACCACATTAGCTCTTTAGCCATGGTGTTATGTTAAATACCCATGTTCATCTGATTATCCACCACAACCCCAAAATGTTTTTCCAAGTCACGGCTTCCCAGGACAGAGTTCCCCTAAAGTATGGCCTACATTATTTGGGCCTAGATGTATAAGTTAACATTAAACCATATTAAAAACTAAAAACACATTGTTTGCTTGTGCTCAGTTTACCAAGTGATCCACATTGGTCTGAATCAGTGACCAGTCATCTTTTTTACCAATACCGCAATTTTTATGTCATCTGCAAACTTTCAGTGATTATTTTGTCTCTTCTTCTGGGTCATTGATAAAAAAGTGTTAAATAGCATTGGGCCAAGAATGGATCCCTGCAGTACTCCACTGGATATAGACCTGCTTGATGACTATTCCCCATGTTAAATTATTCATGTAGTGTTGGTCCCAGGATATTAGAGAGACAAGGTGGGCGAAGCAATCTTTTTTAATCAGTGACTTGGAGAAATCTCTTCCCCCCCTCCAAAGGCAGTGTGTGTGTATATACCCACTCACACCCCCACAATAACGCATTTTTATATACATATACACACACACACACACACACATATTCCTCTCTCCTTTTCCCCACTAGATCCTTTTTAAATAGGTCAAAACCACTGATTTTAATCTTCCAATTGTGTGAACTATCCCCATCAGGTTTCAGTAAAACCAACTAGATCAAATTTATGCTCCTAAACAAGCAATTTCAATTCCTCATGTTTGTTACCCATGCTTCTAACATTGGTGTATAGGCAATTCAAGAATTTCTTCTTTACATGTCTTTTGGCTCTTTGATTAATGTCATTCTCAACATCTAGACTTTGTGCTGAATGCTCATATCTTCCCTCTTTTTACCCTCTCCTTTTGCCATTAGTTTAATCTCTTCTGACTACACTAGTCAGTCTGTCCCCAAGGGGATTGGTCCCCTTCCACGGAGGTGAAGGCTATCCAAACTATACAGCCCACTCTTCCCCAGAAGGTGGACCAAGTGTTCCAGAAACCCATAACCTTCCACCACTTACATAGCCAGCAATTCCCTTCCAGAATCTTCTGCCTTGTCTTCTTCACTCACAGGACTCACTGCCTACCGTGGAGTTTCTTGCACTTTCCTCTGAGGAATCTGGTGCCGGACACTGTCAGAAATGGATACTACACTAAATGGACCAATGGTCCGATATAGTAAAACAATTCCTATGTTTCCTCCAAAGATTTAGAAATAGCTTTAGTGTGGCTTGATTATTACTTTAAGTCAGCTGAGCAGTACATTATACATTTTCTTTTTTCTTGATTTCATTCATTCCCATAAGTTATTTCTTCTAAACATATATTAGTTTATTTAAATTAATTCAGCTGGATTTAGACACTTCACTTCAGTGCATAAAGAGAGTCAGACATGACCAGTTTTAGATTCACAACAAAATATGAAAATTTTGGATCTCTGAAATATTATAAATATGTTGTATACATCCATTGCTGTGAAAAAATCACACCACATTCCTTTCAAATGTTCCATAAAAACTTGGGCATCTTTAATGGGTTTTAAAGAGGATAAAGAAAGTCAACTTTAAGTGCATTTATGCCATAGATATTGGTTGTGAGAGCACCTTATGGCTACTGATATCTCACCTGGCAAATTGTTCTTCACAGTGAGCATGAATGCACCAGTTCAGCATATAGCGAAGGCCAAGCTTAGAAGAATACTTGGACAAAAAACCCTGCATCCCAGCCAGCAGGAAGTATAAGTGTTTCCAAGTGCTGGAGCCAACAAAACTGCTGAAATGTGAGATAACATTCAGTAGAAGATCCCTACATCAGGACCTCACTCTGAATGTGACTTTTGTTACATTTGTTTGCAATAGGAGAAGTGAGCTTAGGATCAATTTCACGACAATTTCACAAAGGGAGAAAAATTGGGCCCATGGACTGAATGCCAAACTAGCTGATAGAAACAGCATATGTTCCAAAGTCATCTAAGGGAAGAAGCAAGGGTGGGAGGGCCAGGGACCTATGAAATCTGAAGCAAAGACACCAATTTTAAAGTTCTCTCTGATACACACACACACACATGCCCCAGTCTCCAAACAAACCTTTTACGTATTTTCTCTGTCAAAACCAAAGAGAACCCAAAATTCACCACAGAGCTGAGGGAGTAGAGCCCTACACGCCACATTTTATTGTAATAATAATAATAATAATGTTGACCAGGAATGGATGCATCAGAAACAGTAAACCAAACCAAATATAGCACAGGGGCCATTGTATCATGTGCCATTTAGAAAAATAGTTCTTGTGATAATCAGAGATGACACACCAGTGACACAGGAGATCAACTCAGCTGGACACTGGGTCTGAGAGTTTGTCAGGCATAAACCTTTATGATGCATTTTTAAAAAAAAAAAACCTCAGCCTAGTTATCACTGGCAAACCAGGAAGTTGTGCCTTCTTACACTGGGGCTCAGTTATGACTAATTTCTTTTAAACAATATATACATATGTATATGTATGCATTCTAGTATATGCCAGACCACTCATACAAAACATATCCCTTTTGCTGTTACTTTTTCCTTGTCCTACTGTAGGTCACTCTGTTCTGTCTGCCTTTGGTGTCTGGTCATTAACTTAGCTGCTGGCCTGAAAAGGTTCTCTTTTTACTACATGTTTGTAAAGCAATCTACAGAATGGGTCATTGATTTTGGCAGGTGCACCTAGATCCTTCAGCAATACAAAATCTTATAACAATAGATAACAATAACAATATTGCATACAAAAAAATTGAAGTAGGGAGATTTTTAAGAGAAAAAAAAATCACCCCTTAACACCACAAATAAAAAAAAGAGTGAGGTCTGTTTGCTGTTATTTCTGGAGTTGTACTATTCATCATTTGAGTCGCATTGTTGTATGAGATGGTGCTGTATTATATTGTACTGTACTGTGTGGTTGTCTGAGTATTCAGATGGCCATATGAAAACGTTAACTTATCCTGAAAGTTTCAAGAGTGTTAGCACAAATATTTGCCAGAAAAATTGTACCAGCTGAGAAGTTTTTTTTAATTCAATATTCATTTTTCTTCTCTTAAAAATTGCAATAATCCATTCAGGAAGGATAAACTATATCACAGGATATTGGTGTCACACGGTGAACAACAACTAAAGAATAGATTAATTGAACAGTTTGCCAACAACCCATTGGACGAGACTATTTGGCAAATACTTACAAATAATGGATAGAATTCACAGAACTCAAGATGGCTTGATGAATGATATATGATCGGTGGGGGAAGCTCAACTGACAGGGGCAGTTCCTCAACTGGTGTAATTTGTCATAGCTCTATTGACTCTCATGAGGCTCTGACAGTTTTGCCAGCTAATAATCTGCCACATGAATACTACTACAAAGAATACTTCTATCAGCTCTCCTCTTGAGCTAATTACTGATCCTACATGCTTAACATTGCAGCCCATATTACTTACAGAAGGTCACCACACAGATGGAAGGGGAAGCTGGAGGGCCATTGAACACGATGCATCTTATCAATGTGCTACAATTACAGAAACACCTGTGCTAAACACCTGACCTACTGTGAAAATTCAGTGTTGAACCGCCCCCTCAAAATTTGTCATTTGTTACCTGTGGCGAGGTGGTACACACCAGATTGCAGTATGAAGCATGTAGAGACACACTGGCTTAAGACCCCATAGGAAGACCTTTTAATAAATTGCCAGCAAAGTACCCTGGGACTTCTTCACTTGATCAATATCTCCTTGTTTCTGCACTGATATTTAAAAAAAAAACCTGATAGGGTGGAAGAGTTCTAAATATAGTCACTGGTGTACATTACCACGAAGAGCAAGGTTCAGAGATTGCCAGAACTTTCATGGAGAAAACTGGAATGAAAGTTAAGTTTGCATGTTTATAAAATGCAAGCAAGCCAACCACACACAGATATGGACATGGAAAAAAAACCCAACACACACAAGCTTTACCACACTTTTGAGATCACAAAATTATCCAGTAAATAATGGAGAACTATGGCTAGAATAAATAGCCTAATTCAGTGGAGCGCTAAGTTATCAATTTGGGGGATTTTTTTGCTTTAGAAAGAGAGAGACCAAAGAATCTAAATTAACTGCAGTCACAGTAGCCATAAAGTGACCTGCCAAGTCTCAGCAAGAGCATACTGGAATAAATGAACAGTGAATCATTTCCATGAATGGAAAGTAACAAGCCCCTTCTGTGAAGGGAAGGGGAAAAGTGAAACAGAGAGAAAACAAGGATCAGATAATTTCCCTATTTGTAAGAACCAAAGCAGAAATAGAAAATGACTTGAAAAAAAACAGATCAAGCATATATTAGGTAGAGGTAGGAAAAGGAAGTGTATTATGGACCTTCCTTTAAACAAACAACTAAAATTTTGTTAAGACTTCACTTTCAACCCCTTTCATTTGCTTTCTACAAACATGCCCGTCACCATGCCTCAGTGGGTCACAGCAATGGAAGCCAAATTCAGGATGAACTGCTGAGAAATGGTGCAGACACCCCAGACTGGTGGTTATTCTATTATTAGATATACCAAGCCAAAAACAAAAGTAAACAGTCTCACCACACTGGTTAACAAGTCCAAACTGCAGTCTCCTTAAGCATCCCAGCCCTTGTTTCACCACCCAGACACCAGACGATGATGAACGGTTACTGAAAACCGATTTCATTTAACAAAGTTCTTCTGATCTCAAAAGATCAGCCACATACTCAGGTCAATATGGAACTCAGATCTTACCCAATAATCACGCTGTTGCCAGTCATTAGAAACATAGATTCCTTTGTGGGTTTGTGATGACCAGGAGAACTGTAAGGTGACTTGCCTACCTGGTGCGAAGGTTGCGGACCTCTCGAGGCATCTAGATAGACTTATGTGTAGAGCTGGGGAGGAGCCGGTGGTCGTGGTACATGTAGGTACCAATGACATAGGGAAGGGTAGGAGACGTCCTGGAGGCCAAATTTAGGCTGCTAGGAAAGAGACTGAAATCCAGGACCTCTAAGGTGGCATTCTCAGAACTGCTTCCAGTTCCACGCGCAGAGCCAGGTAGGCAGGCAGAGCTTCAGAGTCTCAATGCGTGGATGAGATGACAGTGTAGAGAAGAGGGGTTTAGATTTATTAGGAACTGGGGAAACTTTTGGGAGAGGGGGAGCCTATATAGGAAGGATGAGCTCCACCTAAACCAAAGTGGATCCAGACTGCTGGATCCAGACTGCTGGCACTTAACATTAAAAAGGTTGCAGAGCAGTTTTTAAACAGAGATGGGGGAAAGCCGATCATTGCAGAGACGCACGTGGATCATACAGACTTCTCTTAGAGGAGAGTCTATTGATAGAGATTCTCTAGGTTTTAGTCAGGAGGAGAGGATGAAAGAGGATAAAGTATGGGCCAGATCAGATGAGAAACATTCACATAAAGACTCTGACACATCAGAAAAGGGCAGACAAATAAACAGTGACAAGTTTTTAAAGTGTTTGTACACAAATGCTAGAAGTCTAAATAATAAGATGGGTGAACTAGAGTGCCTCGTGTTAAAGGAGGATATTGATATAATAGGCATCACAGAAACCTGCTGGAGTGAGGACAATCAATGGGATATAATCATTCCGGGGTACAAAATATATTGGAAGGACAGAACAGGTCGTGCGGGGGGTGGGGAGTGGCACTATATGTGAAAGAAAATGTAGAATCAAATGAAATAAAAATCTTAAATGAATCCACATGTTCCATAGAATCTCTATGGATAGTAATTCCATGCTCTAATAAGAATATAACAGTAGGGATCTATTTTCGACCACCTGACCAGGACAGCGATAGTGACAATGAAATGCTAAGGGAGATTAGAGAGGCTATCAAAATAAAAAACTCAGTAATAGTGCGGGATTTCAATTATCCCCATATTGACTGGGTACATGTCACCTCAGGATGAAATGCAGAGACAAAATGTCTTGATATTTTAAATGACTGCTTCTTGGAGCAGCTGCTATAGGAACCCACAAGGAGAGAGGCAACTCTCGATCTAGTCCTGAGTGGAGCGCAGGATCTGGTCCAAGAGGTAACTATAACGGGACTGCTTGGAAATAGTGACCATAATATAACATTTAACATTCCTGTGGTGGGCAGAACACCTCAACAGCCCAATACTGTGGCATTTAATTTCAGAAAGGGGAACTGTGCAAAAATGAGGTGGTTAGTTAAACAGAAATTAAAAGGTATAGTGACTAGAGTGAAATCCTTGCAAGCTGCATGGACACTACTGTAGAGGCTCAACTTAAATGTATACCCCAAATTAGTACAAGAACTAAAAAAAAAAAAAAAAGAGCCACTGTGGTTTAACAACCATGTAAAAGAAGAAGTGAGAGATAAAAAGGCATCTTTTAAAAAGTGGAAGTCAAATCCTAGTGAGGTAAATAGAAAGAAACATAAACACTGTCTAATTAAAATGTAAAAATGTAATAAGAAAAGCCAAAAAGGAGTTTGAAGAGCAGCTAACCAAAAACTCCAAAGGTAACAACAAAATGTTTTTTTAAGTACATCAGAAGCAGGAAGCCTGCTAAACAACCAGTGGGGACCCTGAACAATCGAGATACAAAAGGACCACTTAAAGACAATAAAGTCATCCCGGAGAAACTATGCTTCAGTCTTCATGGCTGAGGATGTTAGGGAGATTCCCAAACCTGAGCCGTCTTTTGTAGGTGACAAATCTGAGGAATTGTCACAGATTGAAAGAAAAGGAGTACTTGTGGCACCTTAGAAATTAACATTTGAGCATAAGCTTTCGTGAGCTACAGCTCACTTCATCGAATGCATGCAGTGGAAAATACAGTGGGGAGATTTTATATACACAGAGAACATGAAACAGTGGGTGTTACCATACAGACTGTAACGAGAATGATCAGGTAAGGTGAGCTATTACCAGCAGGAGAGAAAAAAACCTTTTGTAGTGATAATCAAGGTGGGCCATTTGCAGCAGTTGACAAGAACGTGTGAGGAACAGTAGCGGGCGGGAGGGTGGAATAAACATGGGGAAATAGTTTTACTTTGTGTAATGACACATCCACTCCCAGTCTTTATTCAAGCCTAATTTAATGGTGTCCAGTTGGCAAATTAATTACAATTCAGCAGTCTCTCGGAGTCTGCTTTTGAAGGTTTTTTTTGTTGAAGAATTGCGACTTTTAGGTCTGTAATCAAGTGACCAGAGAGATGGCAGAGGGGAGAACACTTCAATCTCTGGTCACTCAATTACAGACCTAAAAGTCGCAATTCTTCAACAAAAAAAACCTTCAAAAACAGACTCCGAGAGACTGCTGAATTGTAATTAATTTGCAAACTGGACACCATTAAATTAGGCTTGAATAAAGACTGGGAGTTGATGTGTCATTACACAAAGTAAAAACTATTTCCCCATGTTTATCCCCCCCCCCCCCCCGCTACTGTTCCTCACACGTTCTTGTCAACTGCTGGAAATGACTCACCTTGATTATCACTACAAAAGTTTTTTTTTCCCCTCTCCTGCTGGTAATAGCTCACCTTACCCAATCACTCTTGTTACAGTGTGCATGGTAACACCCACTGTTTCATGTTCTCTGTGTATATAAAATCCCCCTACTGTATTTTCCACTGCATGCATCCAATGAAGTGAGTTGTAGCTCACGAAAGCTTATGCTCAAATAAATTGGTTAGTCTCTAAGGTGCCACAAGTCCTCCTTTTCTTTTTGCGGATACAGACTAACACGGCTGCTACTCTGAAACCTGTCACAGATTGAAGTGTCACTAGAGGAGGTTTTGGAATTAACTGAGAAACTTAACAGTAACAAGTCATCGGGACCAGATGTAATTCACCCAAGAGTTCTGAAAGAACTCAAATGTGAAATTGCGGAACTATTAATTATGGTTTTTAACCTGTCCTTTAAATCAGCTACTGTACCCAATGACTGGAAGATAGCTAGTGTATTGCCAATATTTAAGAAGGGCTCTAGAAGTGATCCTGGCAATTACAGACCAGTAAGTCTAACGTCAGTACTGGGCAAATTAGTTGAGACAATAGTAAAGAATAAAATTGTCAGACACATAGAAGAACATACATTTTTGCGCAAAAGTCAACATGGTTTCTGTAAAGGGAGATCACGTCTTACTAATCTATTAGCGTTCTTTGAGGGGGGTCAACAAACATGTGGACAAGAGGGATCCGGTGGACATAGTGTACTTAGATTTCCAGAAAGCCTTTGACAAGGTCTCTCACCAAAGGCTCTTATGTAAATTAAGTTGTCATGGGATAAGAGGGAAGATCCTTTCATGGATTGAGAACTGGTTTAAAGGCAGAGAACAAAGGGTAGGAATAAATGGTAAATTTTCAGAATGGAGAGGGGTAACTAGTGGTGTTCCCCAAGGGTCAATCCTAGGACCAATCCTATTCAACATATTCATAAATGATCTGGAGAAAGGGGTAAACAGTGAGGTGTCAAAATTTGCAGATGATACTAAACTGCTCAAGATAGTTAAGACCAAAGCAGACTGTGAAGAACTTCAAAAAGATCTCACAAAACTAAGTGATTGGGCAAATGAAAGTTAATGTGGATAAATGTAAAGTAATGCACATTGGAAAAAATAACCCCAACTATACATGCAATATTATTGGGGCTAATTTAGCTACAACTAATCAGGAGAAAGATCTTGCAGTCATCGTGGATAGTTCTCTGAAGACATCCACGCAGTGTGCAGTGGCAGTCAAAAAAGTAAACAGGATGTTAGGAATCATTTAAAAAGGCATAGAGAATAAGACAGAGAATATCTTATTGCCCTTATATAAATCCATGGTATGCCCACGTCTTGAATACTGCGTACAGATGTGGTCCTCTCATCTCAAAAAACATATACTGGCATTAGAAAAGGTTCAGAAAAGGGCAACTAACATGATTAGGGGTTTGGAACAGGTCCCATATGAGGAGAGATTAAAGAGGCTAGGACTTTTCAGCTTGGAAAAGAGGAGACTAAGGGGGGATATGATAGAGGTATATAAAATCATGAGTGGTGTGGAGAAAGTGAATAAGGAAAAGTTATTTACTTGTTCCCATAATATAAGAACTAGGGGCCACCAAATAAAGAAATGGTAGCAGGTTTAAAACAAATAAAAGGAAGTTATTCTTCACTCAGCGCACAGTCAACCTGTGGAACTCCTTGCCTGAGGAGGTTGTGAAGGCTAGGACTATAACGGGGTTTAAAAGAGAATGGATAAATTCATGAAGGTTAAGTCCATTAATGGCTATTCGCCAGGATGGATAAGGAATGGTGTCCCTAGCCTCTGTTTATCAGAGGGTGGAGATGGATGGCAGGAGAGAGATCACTTGATCATTACCTGTTAGGTTCACTCCCTCTGGGGCACCTGGCATTGGCCACTGTCAGTAGACAGGATACTGGGCTGGATGGACCTTTGGTCTGACCCAGAATGGCCATTCTTATGCTCTTATGTCTTTTAGTATCTAATATTTAAAGGATTATTTATAAGAGAAAAGAAAGTAAGTCATATACTTACAATCATTGCAAAGTTCTTAGATCAGGTTTGTAGCAGTGATGTTACAGACAGACAGCTGGCTTGTAAAGTCTCTGACAACTTCCAAAAGATTGGAAGGTCCTAAGTCCATAGTCTATATGGTCCTTTTAGAATAAGTCCATAGTCCAGAGATCAGAGCAGGAAAGAGGAAAAATGGAGATGCTTCAAGGGTCCTGGCTAGACTGGATGTAAACTACCTTGTGAGTGTTGCCCGGGAATATAGCACATAGGTAGATGCCAGTATATAGTCAATATTTATAAACTTCTGATACAAAAATACATGCATATAAACAGGATACTCATACTCAGCCAATCATAACTGTTTACATTACAGGACACTTTATACAAAGATTTGTTGCAATTGTCTAACAATTGCAATATCAGGGATATAAAATGGTCATGTTTCAATCATACAGCATCACAATAACATAAGTGTCACAGATACTCCTGCAAATATTTGCCTCAAATCTGTGCCAAAAGTGATTTATGTATGCCCTCCTCCTGCTTATATAAAGTTTCAGACACCCAGTCAGGATCCAGAGAGACCACTTGGGTTAAGTAACCAATCACAGAGAAGGAACAGGAAATTGTGAATAATGAACACTCAAAAGTCATACATTTAAAAAAAAAAAGTTAATTGATCCGACAGTTTTCAGGCTGTGATTAAAGGCCTTTAAAAAAAAAGTGCCTAAAATTGGACATATTTGTGATACTTCCAGCATCAGCACTCATGGTAATACCTAGTTACACAAACATTCATGACACTGTTTCCACAACTTGTTTTTAGGGACGTAAATAAGATACTTCAGTGTCTAAAGTGCAGAGAACCACACCCATCATTTCCAATGTAAGCCACTGTTTATTAGCTATTCTCTGTGATGGTTAGTTATTTCAATGGCATTCTTGACTACTGAAAAATCAGGCCACTTATCTTGGCCAAAATAGTCATCACAACAAAAACTAATGTATAAATGGCAAGGAAGCAAGTAGGCACAAGTTGTATAGAAAGCAGATGGAATGTAGGAATAGTTGAGAGGAGAGATGTAGATTAGAGTAGAGGTGTGTACACCACTGAACAAATGATACAGAAGGCAAGAGGATAGGTAATAAAGGAGCAGGGGAGGAAGATGATTTTTGAAGTAGCATTTTGCATGGATTTGAGGAAAATCAAGGAAGCCTGAAAGGAGATGGCTGCAGAAGCCTAGACAAAGTGTAGACAAGCTAGCCAGAGGGCTGAAAAGGAAAGTGCATCTTTTAGGGATGTTCTACAAGGAAGAGGGGAAGTGTTCAGTAGGAACCAGGCTGTGATTGGACAAAGTTTAAAAAACAAAAAAGCAGGGCCAAATTTTCTGCTGATTTAATTCAGTTAACTTCCGTGGAACTGTACCAATTTATACCAGCAGACAAGGCTGGACTGCACAGAGAATAGTGGAATTGTTTACAATGATTGAATACTACTACTGAAATTAGATGAAGGTTTCTGAAATTAGATGAAGGTTTCTAACCATCAGGAGTGAAGCTCTGGAACAGCTTTCCAAGGGGAGCAGTGGGGGCAAAAGACATATCTGGCTTCAAGACTAAGCTTGATAAGTTTATGGAGGGGAAGGTATGATGGGATAGCCTTATTTTGGCAATTAATTTATCTTTGACTATTAGTGGTAAATATGCCCAGTGGCCTGTGATGGGATGTTAGATGGGGTGGGATCAGAGTTACTACAGAGAATTCTTTCCTGGGTATCTGGCTGGTGAATCTTTCTCATGTGCTCAGGGTTTAGCTGATCGCCATATTTGGGGTCAGGAAGGAATTTTCCTCCAGGGCAGATTGGAAGAGGCCCTGGGCGTTTTTTGCCTTCCTCTGCAGCATGGGGCACAGGTCATCTGCTGGAGGATTCTCTGCACCTTGAAGTCTTTAAACCATGATTTGAGGACTTCAATAGCTCACACAAAGGTTAGGGGTTTGTTACAGGAGTGGGAGGGTGAGATTCTGTGGTCTGTGTTGTGCAGGAGGTCAGACTAGATGATCATAATGGTCCCTTCTGATCTTAAAGGGTATGAGGGAGCAGGGAAGACTTGGTAATTATTGAATTATATTGCTGTATCATTATACTAGACATCTACAAACAAGGGACAAATACATCCAGTAGGAAAAACCTGTGTGCGCGCATGCATACATGTACCAAGATAAGAGAAAACAAAAAATATATGCAGTGACAGAGATCTAATATGCAGATTATGCTCTGGACATTAAATATTTTTTCATTTTATAAGTGTCAGGAAATCAGTTTTGTCTGAAAGTCCTCTGAATTTACTACCAAAGCTGTCAAGGAAGCTGCTCTACGTGCCTGATCCAAAGGCCATTGAAGCAATGGAAAGAGTCTGCCTTTAGATGAGGCAAAATTATAGCCTGTCCATATTTTATGAGAGGGGAAGAATGCAGAGAGAATAAAGAGAATTAAACTATGACCAAATAACAGGTGACTCCTCAGCAGCTAGGATAATCATTTATTTATTTGTATTAAGCACAGCCATTATTCTGAGTAGAACAGGGAAATGGAAGACTGCTTCACTAAAGTCTAATTATGAGAGAGGAGCACTCAGCAGTCCCACGTCCCCTCCTTTAGCTGGCAGCCCTGTATATTTTGTTTATTTCTATGCTGTGTTTGGATGCCCTACATCATATAATTGGATCCATTTCAGATGGGGATAGGTGCCTGTTAGCCAACAGCTGGAGAGACATGTCTGCTTGTGTAAATGAAAAGAACGTTGCTGTCATTCATTTCTAACCATAAAAGAGACACACTGTGGTTAGGATGCAGCAGTTTCCAATCCTCCACATTAACACATACTCCCTTTCTAAGCCAGCAATCCCTCTCAAAAAAATAATTCATTGTTTTTAAAATAATGGCATAACTGTTCCTGAGAATCACAAAAGCTATTCTTGCCAGCTGGCACTAGTCACTTAGCAATATATCAAAGTAATTGCACCTCATTTATGGATTAGCACAATGCATCATCCAAATGAGAAGCCCTGATGATATATTGAAGAAAATAGGGCTTCCCAGGAAGAAGGGAGTCAAGAGGTAGCCATTTTATTTTATTATGCAAAAGGGGGGGGGAGGACTAAGTGAGAAAGAGAATGATGTTAAATATGGATTTTCGTTTACACTGGTGGTGATGACAAATACAAACGAAGATCCAAGGCAATTCTTGTGACATTAGAATGTTGCTTCTCTGCAAAAGTCTGCTTGACATGATTGGTTTGCAAAGTATATTGGGGAAGCATCACTTACAAAGAATTCCTTCTACTCTAAGCAGTGGCTCCCAACCTTTCCAGACTACTGTACCCCTTTCAGGAATCTGATTTGCCTTGCGTATCCCCAAGTTTTACCTCACTTAAAAACTGTTTGCTTACAAAATCAGACAAAAATACAAAAAAAGTGTTGCACACTATTACTGAAAAATTACTTGCTTTCTCATTTTTACCATATAATTATCAAATAAAATGGATTGGAATAAAAATATTGTTCTTACATTTCAGTGTATAGTATATAGAGCAGTATAAACACATCACTGTATGAAATTTTAGTTTGTACTGACTTCACTAGTGCTTTTTAGGTAGCCTGTAATAAAACTAACTAGGCAAATATCTAAATGGAGTTTATGTACTCCCAGAAGACCTCTGTGTATCCTCAGGGGTACACCTACCCCCAGTTCAGAACCACTTCTCTAAGCAGCAAAATACAGCCCTGCACCTCCAACCTTTACTTGGGTAACCACACAAGTATTCCCATTAAATTAATAGCAGTAAGGGGGCAATTTATGAGTGAGGAATACCTTGTGGATGGGTGGAGGGAAAGAGTAAGAAACGTGGTATATCTTGACTTTAATAAGACTTTTGATATGGTCTCGCATGATCTTCTCCTAAACAAATTAGGGAAATACAACCTAGATGGAGCTACTATGAGGTGGGTGCATAAACTGGTTGGAAAAAACGGTTCCCAGAGTAATCATCACTGGTTCACAGTCAAGCTGGAAGGGCATATCAAGTGGGGTCACGCATGGGATCAGTTCTCAGTCTGGTTCTGCTCAATATCTTCATCAATGATTTAGACAATGGCACATATGTTTGTGGACAATACCAAGCTGGGAGGGGCTGCAACTGCGTTGTAGGATAGGATTAAAATTCAAAATGATCTGGACAAACTGGAGAAATGTTCTGAAGTAAATAGGATGAAATTCAATAAGGACAAATGCAAAGTACTCAGGAAGGAGCAGTCAATTGCACATACACAAAATGGGAAATGACTGCCTAGGAAGGAGTACTTCAGAAAGGGATCTGGAGGTCATAGTGGATCACAATCTAAATATGAGTCAGTAATGCTGCTGCAAAAAAAAAAAAACCCACAACCCCACAAACAAAAAACAACCAAACATTCTGGGATGTATTAGGAGGAGTGTCGTAAGCAAGACACGAGAAGTAATTCTTCCACTATACTCCTCGCTGATTAGATCTCACCTGGAGTACTGTGTCTAGTTCTGGGCACCACGTTTCAGGAAAGATGTGGACAAATTGGAGAAAGTTCAGAAAGGAGCAACAAAAATAATTTAAAAAAAAGGTGTAGAAAACATGACCTGTCAGGGAAGATGGAAAAAATTGGGTTTGTTTTGTCTGGAAAAGAGAAGACTAGACTGAGGGGGGGACAGAAAATTTTCAAGTGCATAAAAGGTTGTTACAAGGAGGTGGGAGGTACATTGTTCTCATTAACCTCTGTGGACAGGACAAGCAGCAATAAGTTTAAATTGCAGCAAGGAAGGTTTAGCTTGGACATGAAGAAAAAACTGCCTGTCAGGGTAGTTATGCACTGGAATAAATTGCCTAGGGAGGTTGTGGAATTTCTGTCATTGGAGGATTTTAAGGGCAGGTTAGACAAACACTTGTCAGGGATGGTCTAGATAACATTAATCCTGTTCTGAGTACATGAGTTCTCTCCCTTCCAGTTCTATAGTTCTGAGTAAGGGCTTTAAGATGAGGACCATAGTTCTGATAGTTATCAGCTTTTCATTAGCTGACATCCCCATCCCCAACACACTCTCATAGTAGGCTACAGGGTTTTCTTGCAACAAATATTAAGCTTAAAGGGTGCTTTGGAGTGCTAATTGTTTGGACGCATTATTGTCATGTGTTGTTTTCTTAGACAATTTATCCAAAATGTGCACTTGGAAACTTGCACGTGTTGTGAGGCATGAAGAGTCTTTATTTTTCAATTACCTCAGAAGTCAACCTAATAACTTCTTTCCTTGAAGGATGTTGTTGCTATTTTTTTAAAAAAAAGGGGGGGGCAGCAGTGATTAGAATGCAAACATAAGGCATGGGCCAGACTGCATCCTGCAGCCCCCAGGATTAGTGGGGTATTTAAAAAAAAAGCACAATTTGTCCCAAGACCTTAAACAACCGATGACTTGCTAATTAAATTCTGGGAACAATTTGGTAGCATGAAAACTGTCTTACACATGTTATATGGTCATCATTTCACACTAGGGGCCTCATTTTCAGGGACCAATTCTGCAGGTATGATTGCATGGTACCATAGCTAGAGCACCTGAGGAGCACAGCTCTATGGTACACCAGGGTTATGTAGCTCAGTTCCGGGAGTTTCCTTAGCTTCCCCCTTATACAGCAGAACTGCACCAGTTCTTCCACCTTTTGGCCTCTAGGTGTCTAGGAAATGGGAGGGGGATTTCAGCAACAGAGACTATTGTACTTTCCTCAGTATCACATTTGTTCCTCTTATGCAGCATTCAAGCTACTTATATAGTAATTTGGAATAGCAGTCACTTCACACGAAGGGACAATGCATTGAGGATCAAAGAGGCAGCTGCTCTTCCCAAGTGGACTTAGGTGGAAGGAGTCACACTCACTATGGCATAAAAAGCAGCTTGAATAGTGACAGGGGAAGAGATGGAGATGAAGCCTCTTGGACTCACACTGAAGGCAGGCATGCATTAAATAACTTCTTCCACTCCAGCTCTTTAGGAGGTCCTTCAAATTGCTTCTTTATTGATTTTAGAAACACAAAAATAAGAGCATTTCATATTTTGTATTTCAAAATAAACCCAACCAGCATACTGGATGACTAAATCACTAATAAGCCCTAAATCTAACCCTTTGTTTTTGTGTTAACGTGTTAAATCCCCTGTGGATACTAGAAGAGGAAATGGAAACACTTGGTATTAAAGAACGATGCCAGGGGCTAGGTTGACACCGTGGCGAGGGGAGATCATGCAAAACTTATGTCCACAGAAGTTTGGCCAAGACTTTGGAGCTCAATGTTGGATGAAATAAGAATGGACCGTGCAGCATTCTGAACTAAATGCAAACCTTATCTTAATACTACTCTTGCAATAGTACCCTCATATACTTCAGTACTCATCCCATAGATACATATGCATGTGTTTTACATAAACAGATGAAAATTGTTTTTTCAAAAAGTTGTGACCCTCTCTAATAAGGAGGTTGATGTGTATTAAAAATTAAATGTGAATTAAAGATTCAGAGCTGAATTTTATTAATTAATGTAGATATGCAGTAACTCCAAGTGGCGTTATTCCTAACAAAGTAGTGTAAAATGTTGCAGGTATGTGCTACCGAGCTCAAATTTGGGATTTGGTGACAAAACCGCTGGTTGTTTTATACTTCTCATTTGGGTACCTTCAGTACTGTAATCAGCACAGTTGGCATTATCTGGACCCAGATCTGGAATAATGCTTTCAAGTTGGAACAAATTGTAGTAGCAGAGGTGTGTGGAGAAGGTGCCCTCTCAGCTCTGTGTGTATATCCAGCCAGGGCAATTAGTCCCGCATTCATAAGCAGTGCAGTGAGTTATAAAGTTGAAAATAAACTAACCCTTATGAAATTTAGCTACAGGAAAGCACAAACATAGAAAGTACCAGTTCAGTGTTAGCTACATCAATGCGTGCTGATAATGGGTAGCATACTCTTATACCTCAAAAATATTTAGTTCAACAATGGCGTATTAGATGAATTATGGAATTGCTCAAAAATGCCATCCTGGCAGGCTACACAGGAATATTATAGCCTCTGCAAACAACTGATGTGTTTTAATTTCAGTTTATTTATTCAACCAAACCCAGAAATAATTAAAATACATATTCTATAAATAGTAATGCCACTTCACAACTAGGTGAATTTATAGGACCTAACTATTCTTTGCAGGAGAACAAACTATGTGGGGCAAAAGAAATTGAAGTTACAATGTACCGGGCCAGATCCTCATTTGTTATAAACAAATAAAGCGCCAATAGACTTCAGGGGAGCTATACTCAGTCATACCAGCTAAGGATCTAATCCCTGGAGTTTCTTCTCACATCAGAGATCATGTTTGTCCACAATTGGAAGTAGCAAAAAAAACCATACAATTTCCTAAGCCCACAGATATCCCAAGATACTCAGGAGGCAAGTAGCACCCATTTTTTGCTTCATGGCTCCCTCAAAGATGCTTCCTCCTTGACACCTGTCTTTACCAGCTCCCACTGACCTTTAGACAAGGGGGAAGGATCAAGCTAATGCAGAGAGGAGCAGATTACTCTTTAGTTTGCACAATTCACTTGTGCAGATGGTGGGAGTGCAGGGAAATATGCACTTCAGTCTTTACTTTTTGCAAGCAGTTTCTTTTCCTAATAAAGAGATTTTCACAATTCATTTTGGCTAGTGAACAAAATACACTGATGTCAAAAATCATGTGATGAGTCCTGATGAAGCAATCAAGTACCCCCAATATGCTATCTGGCTCTTTAGTTTCCTTCAATAAGAAAATGAGACTGGAAAGTTCATTCTCATTTGTAGAGACTATTTTGCAAAGAAGGTGTCCTCATTTCTTTTGGACAACTGTTCCCCACACCAGACTGCTGTCCCTGGGGTTTAGTGATTAAAAACAAGGCAGAAGGCTGCCTCTGTGTGTGTGTGACTGTGAGTGTGACTGTGAGTGTGAGAGAGAAAGATAAGATGCTAATGGCAGGAAACCTCACAGTACAGTTTTAGTTTAACTTCAGGGAAATGAAAGCTAGCCAGTCCTGTGAGTCCAGGTGTGCTTCATATCAAAGATGTATCAGGGTGGATTATAGTTAATGCCCCCCCCAAAAGGGGGGAGAGTATTGTTGAAAAGCTAACAGGTGAGATCATGTGTTTGCTGCCTCAATTCTTCAGAGTCAGTTTTGTATTTCTATGAGAATTTAAGAGCACAAATGGCACAGGCTTAAGATCCTTAGTTTGGGAAGTTTGCCCATTGAAAGTCCCTGATATATAGGGGTGGTTAGATACCATGGTTATTACAGCTTCTGCCCTGTGTTTACATAGAATATATTGAGATAAACATGAATGTCATTGCTCAGGTTCATGCTTGTGATTTTTGTGAGCCTGTCTATACAGTGAGGCAATGCACCCTAGAGGGGGGTGTGAATTCTAAAGCACACTGACTGAAGTAAAGCCTGGTAGTGCCCACTAAAAGTTCCTTAGTGCATAGCACTTCCTTTATTCTGACACTTTTGCAGGCTCCGTTTTAACCATGGGAATCTGTTGCTATTAACAGACTTGCAATGAAGTAAGAACTTAGCATAGGTGACACCCACAAGCCTAAGCCCTTGTATCAGCTGTGTAACTCCAGAAATGGAAGCCTAGTTCATGTCCGGCCAACATCACATCTCCATAAGTGACTGCTCCAATGGGCCAGATGCCTGAATTTCCTTGCCCTTGGAATCCCCAGAATGGTCAAAGCTTTGTTAAATACAAATATATTTCCAGGAAGCAACCTTTCTTAAAGAGCAACATCTCCAAAAGAGGCAAGTTCTCACCACACTGCTCTAAGGCCCCTGTAAATACTCTACCAGCAAGTGCCCGCCACTTTGTTCTTAAAAACAAGGTTAGCCAAAATAGTCATTAAATCTATGGGGGAGGGATAGCTCAGTGGTTTGAGCATTGGCCTGCTAAACCCAGGCTTGTGAGTTCAATCCTTGAGGGGGCCATTTAGGGATTGGGGCAAAAATTGGGGATTGGTCCTGTTTCAAGCAGGGGGTTGGACTAGATGACCTCCCGAGGTCCCTTCCAACCCTGATATTCTATGAAATCGTATTTTTGCTTGTATTTTGGCTAACATTTGTTTTAACACTCAAAACCACTTTAAAATATAAAATCTTGAAAATGGGACCATTTCAACAATTGAAATGATCCCAGGGTCCTCATATAAACATTTTTTGCATAACCACAAGGGGGCTAGTCCTGATTCTGCACACTTCTGGAAAGCCAGTTATATAGGCCCAAATATTCAAACAGCCTGAAGTTTTCACATCAGTAAACTCAAGTAGTTAGATGTCTTTGCAATTTTGCACAGGCAATTGATGGGGTACAGACAATGGCCAGATGAAAGACCCTTCACCAATTTTGCCTTGGAAGTCTCATTGTAAAGTGGTTTATCATTAAAGAGCCCCATGTTTATCATTGGACTTTCTGGTTTTGCCCAATTGACCCAACGTAAGAGTAACCTAGATTACTGTGGTGTGGGTCTGTCTCCCATTAGTGGCTGATAGGTGTGGAATTTACTCCTTCAGCTCATCCAAACAGAGGCTCAGGACAGATCCAATTCTCAATTAATTCAGTGGAAGTCTATTGCTGATACTGGGCCTTGCATGAGACTTAATAGGAAAGGTCCCAAGTTCAAACTCAGGATAACCCTAGGTGAGTCAGTATCCAGAGAAACATCCCAATCCTTTGGTTGGTTGGTTACATACATAAAAATCCTGAGGGCTTGTGTAATAGTCATCAGGGGTGCGATGGGGAGAAGAGAATCCTTGATATGTCAGCGTGTACTTTGCATCAGTGGATGATCTTTTCCCTTATAGACAAATATGATCAAGAGGGAGAAGAGTAGGGTAGCCCCCTTAGGTGCTCATCTTCATTAGAGAGTCTTCGCTATGATGAACCATGCTTGTGCTTTTGTGTCCCCTGCTACAAGACTGATTTTAATTTAGAGCTATTTTGATCAATGCCACTTGAAGATCAGTCTGTATTCAGCAGAGAGATCCTAAGATATATCAAGTGATAGTAAACCCAGATGACATTACTAAGGAATTTTAATACTAATTATATTTGTCCTCAAACATGAAACAGAGCAAGTAAAAAAATGCAAACTGGTAAAAATGCAGGAGAAGGACAATACCCATCTGAATAAATGTAAGATGTGCTGGCGTAAAGAGCTAAAAGCTTAAATTCATTGCAGACCAGGTTTCTTCTCAAAGCATCAGACAGTATATTGCCTTTTTCAGACTTGGTATTTATTATACTGTAGTGTTGACACTAGCTTTATATTACATATACCTAATGGCAGGTGAGTACTCACTGATGAAACTAACTTAAGTCACAACTATCAACAAAGGTTCCTATCCTGCAACTGATTCTGAGTGGATGAACCCCTGAACTCCAGCCCCATAGGTACTAGTCATGGAAGTCTATGGGGGTTTGTGCATGCCCAGAGGTTTGCTCACAGGGTCAGTACCATATCAAAACCTTAAGGTGCAGTTTACACTGAAAAAGGACTCTGATTCCAGAGTTAGAATCATTGAGAGACACTAATTTACAAATAAAATATGCTAACAGCTAGCAATACAAGTTTCCTGTGGGAAGTGAATCTCAAGGTATGTTCTGGTTCACTCATCATGATCCTAATCCTAAAACGTAGGCCTTGACACTTCAGTTATACACTTTTAATAGGTCTCACCTGAGTCAAGTTACGGCCAGTGATGTGCAAACAGAAAATAGTTAAGTCTCAGGTTGAGTTTGCAACAGAACTTTTGTCACTATCAACTTAGCAAAATAGAGATGCTGGGAGTGCAAGGTGGCTTTGTGGGGGTTCCACTTTTGAAGGGTTACTTTTTAGAACAGATCTCCACTTTAAAGAAAATGCAAACATGAAGAAACTTGTCTTTAAAAAATGGAAACTTTAGTGATTAAAGAGGACATGACTGCAGAATCAGGACTTTCATGTCACTTATTTGGGCAAACAACATTTTTTCTTTGGGCTAGAGGATGACATGACTCCCTTTACACCACTGTTCAGTCTCCTTGCATTTTGCATCTGGGCATATATGAGCAAGTGAGCTGTATGCCTACGTCTTTCCCCCTCTTGGAGCACGTGTGGGTAGGGAGCGAGTGGGAGAATAGTTAGAGCCTTAGCACCACACTACTTGCTGAGATAATACAGTAGAGGTTTAATTTCCTGTTAAACAAGGGCAGAATATATACTGCATCAAATCCAGGGATTAGCCCTATGGAGGTACTCTACCTCAAAGACACCCCTCAGACAATTCCCCCTCTTTCTCTTTCCTTGAGGGAGAGGATAACTGGTGCCTGTATATGCCAGTAGCCAATTACAACATATTTTGCATTGACTCAATTGCATTACCCAGGCAGTTGGGTGTGCAGAGCCAAGATAATGGTCTTGTAGCCATGCCTTCTCATTTATTAAACCCCATATAATATCAGCAGTCTCATCATACAGTACAGAGCTGGTTGGAAAGTGTGAATAAACAACATTTTAATTGTGTTAAACTTTTGCAATAATTTTCATAATTCTTACTTCCACCCACTGTTCATTTTGCAACTAGCAACAGAAGTGGTGCAAAAAATACTAAAACTGAAATATTTGATAAAATATCTAAAAATGACTGATAGCTCAGTAACTTTCAGATCATACTTTAGGACTGTTCCTATATTCTTAGAGAACTTGAACGAGGAATAATAGTCAAAAATGTAAGGATCCAGTTTTTCAGTCAGTGTTTCAAAAGGATACAATCAGCTTTGACAAACAAATAAAATCTGTGTTCTAAAATCATTTAATGTAATCTGGCATTGGAGAATCTATATTAATGTTATCAAAATCACTGCAATTAAATTTCAATAAGGAGTTTTGAATTGCTTAGGAAAGTGCACTATAAAGAGAAATATTTCTAAGTATCTCTGAACTATCCATGTGTTTAGAATCGTAGAATATTAGGGTTGGAAGAGACTTCAGGAAGTCATCTAGTACAATCCCTGCTCAAAGCATGACCAGTACCAACTAAATCATCCCAGCCAAGGCTTTGTCAAGGTGGGCCTTAAAAACCTCTAACGCAGGAGATTCCACCACCTTCCTAGGTAACCCATTCCAGTACTTCACCACCCTCCTAGTGAAATAGTGTTCCCCAATATCCAACCTAGACCTCCCTCACTGCAGCTTGAGATGATTGCTTCTTGTTCTGTCATCTGCCACCACTGAGAACAGCCTAGCTCTATCCTCTTTGGAACCCCCTTCAGGTAGTTGAAGGCAGCTTTCAAATCCCCCCTCCCTCTTCTCTTCTGCAGGCTAAATAACCCCATTTCCCTCAGCTTTTCCTCATAAATCATGTGCCCCAGCCCCCTAATCATATTTGTTGCCCTCTGCTGGGCTCTCTCCAATTTGTCCACATCCCTTCTGTAGTGTGGGGCCCAAAACTGGACACAATACTCCAGGTGTGGCCTCACCAGTGCTCAATAGAGGGGAATCATCATCATCTCCCTTGATCTGCTGTCAATGCTCCTACTAATGCAGCCCAATATGCCGTTGGCCTTCTTGGCAATGAGGTCACACTGCTGACTCATATCCAGCTTTTCATCCACTGTAATCTCCAGTCCTTTTGTGCAGAACTGCTGCTTAGCCAGTCGGTCCCCAGCCTGTAGCAGTGCATGGGATTCTTCCTTCCTAAGTGCAGGACTCTGCACTTGTCCTTGTTGAACTTCAGATTTCTTTTGGCCCAATCCTCCAATTTGTCTAGGTCACTCTGAACCCTATCCCTACCCTCCAGCATATCTATTTCTTCCCTCAGTTTAGTGTCATCTGTGAACTTGTTGAGGGTGCAATTAATCCCATCATCCAGATCATGGATAAAGATGTTAAGGAAAACCGGCCCCAGGACTGATACCTGGGGCACTCCGCTTGATACCGGCTGCCAACTAGACATCAAGCAGTTGATCACTACCCTTGGAGCCCGATAATCTAGCCAGCTTTCTATCCAACAATTTACCCAACATCCATCATTCAGGTTTATAAGTGTTATCAATACTAAGAAGAGGCATTGTACTTATACTGTTAAAGAGCATCTTTAGTTTGTCTTGTAGAAATATTAAACACCACACACAAGAAAACAGTATCATAAAATAGGAAATGCAAGCTCCTGGTGTAGGTAGCAAAGGGAAACAAAGCTACAAGGTGAAAAGATCAATCAACAGCTTCATGAAAGTTATATGGATGAACAAGCTATATCTCCCCAATACAAAGGGACCATTTTTACAATATGGAATCTCATTGAAATCAACATGCACCCTTCAAACATCTCAATACTGGTCTTTGCCTCATGTTTGCCAAGCTATACAAAAATTAATGCTATTAATCTTTCCTCATGTGTTAATCCCTCCTCCCACCTGATAATTTTGTTGCTCATTCTCTGTTCCAATTAGTAAATATATTTCTGGTAATGCTACAGTCAATTTCAAGCAATAATTAGGTGAAGTTACAGTCACGCTATAGAGCAAATAGGGAAGCAATGATATTTTCTTGTCTCATCAAGTAATGTGTTCGAGTATGCACTAAAGCCACTGGGAGCAAGTAGCCTGTCTGGAGATCAGACCACTCAGATGCCTCTGTATGGATTTGGGTACCAGCTCACATTAGGCCCCCACATTTGATATGGGGACTGGGTATTTAGCCTCTAAAATGCCATATGAGGGGATACCAATGATGGAGAAACAGCCTGATATTCAGCTACTGTTCATGGGTCTTAATATTTGGAGGATTTGAGACCCAAATATCATGAGCATCTACCTTTGTTTCTCCTCTCCCCTACAAGAGTCTTGGGAAGCTCTGCCTCCCTACATAATGTACTGTCTTCTTTCTAGGGAGTGACCCATTATCTCTTCCCCTCATCCCCACAAGTGAATATTCGGTAGAAGGGCTATTCAACTCGTCCCTCCTGTGACATTCCATATTCACCATGGTAATATAATTATGTTTTGTACAAAGTATGCCCTGTGAGGCATCATTCTGAAAGTCTTAATCTGTTGAACATTAATATCCTGTTAAGTTGTATGGACATTCATTGTATATGAGGTTATGAAACTTTGCTAGGTATGTGCCACTGAAACCTGTTGAGAGGTTCTGAACACCCACAAGCAGCCTTTCGGTACAATAAAAAGGCCAAACAATGTTGATGGCCTATTGAGGAAACACTCACACAGATTACTCCAGGAACTAGGTACAATAGAAGCTTCTCAGAGATAGCAGTACACAATGGGGACTGTTTGACCCAGGTCGCAGTCAACGATATTTCCAGCAAGTTGGAAGAACATATAAAAGGGGGAAGTGACATCATGACTAGGTCATACTCCCCACAGAAGAGAACACATGAGGAACAAAGACTGACTGGGCGGGGGGAGCGCTGGTCCCAGGCAAGAAAGAAGGAAGCCTATGTCCAGGTTGCATCCCCAGGGAGGGACCCGTCACACCTCCCACTCCTGCAAATTCAGATAGTGGCCCATCTGCTCCATCCTACATCTTTAGTGTAGCTATTAGCCAAGGTAGAACTACTGCTCCCACAAAATCCTGAAGTATCTTAGGGTGCAAGTGCACTGGCACTCACCCCAGCCATCTCATCCAATCTTCAGCATCACTGTACCACCACACTCTTCCTCCTGCCACATTGGCCTTTTATAACTGGAGCGGAGATATTCGAGTGTACTAAGATAAAAGGAAGACCTTATTTAAGCAGACGAGGCAGAGCTAGAGAATCTCAACCAAACTAGGAGTCCACTTTTGACTCCAGAGAGCAGCAGACCCTGAACTGAGTGATTAGCAGCTACAATGTTGCCAAATGTCACTGAATAGCACTGATTTTTGTACTATCTAGCAAAGTTATTCTTTGAGTCCTTTCTTGCTGGTGTGCACTGAGGGACAAAGGATTCATGCAACAGTGTCTAATGACCTGCCAAGCATTCAGAGGATTGAGGCAAATAGGAATACAGGAACGGATACCGGATGAGACTAGTGATCCATCTAGTTCAGTATCCTGACACTGGTCAGCACAACCTACCTCCAAAAAAGGCAAGAAACCTTAATTTGTTCCCTTATGCAGTCACCTGCCAAACATATCCATGTTGTGATGCAGCTGTCACTATTAAAATGTCTAGGAGGTAATGACCCTTCCTCCTATACCTTTGAAAGGTTCTAGAAGAGGGGTCTACTTTTTTAAGACTTGAGCCATCAACAGTTAGGCCCATCCAAAACAGAGACCTATCTGGCTCAGGGCTCTTAGAGTTTGTTTTTTTGACTAATCAACTTAACCAATAAAATGAACTAGCACAAATCTTCAATCTTAACTTTTAGGGAGGATCATTCTTGTAGGATGGGGATCCTTTGCATGTGGATTTTTCCCCTTGTACTCCATACCTCATCTATTCACCCACAGAAAGGACTGGGCCAAATCTGCCCTACGTAACTAATGGTGTTCTAGAAATAGGATTTTCCATTTTAGCAAAACACACACACACTCTTAAATCCTTGCAGCCTTGATCTGGTTATTCCACTGACACTTATGAGAATTTATCTCACTTCTCTCAGCTATGACCATTGACAGAACATGATCTTAAACACTTATGTTGAATCAGGGAAATTGGGGAGGGAAGGAGGGGGAAGAAAAAGTGGTTTGGTTGTTCACAGAGTTCATTCTTGCATCAGATACCACAACACTGGGATGATGTTACAAACCATGGGCCTAATCCTATCCACAGTGGAAGAAATATTAGGCTCTACATTGGCTCAGCCAAGCTAAGGAGGGAGTTTTGGCTTTAATGCTACATTTTCTTGCTTTGGAGAGTTTCATTCAAATCTTTGTTATTTGCATCACTTTTTCCACAGTATAGTAGTTACTCTGTTACTTAACGCAAATCAAAACTATTTGCAAACTAAGGAAGATTCATAAATATTTGGAAAAAACTGTTGGAATGAGATATTAGCTTCCTGCCAAAGCAACAAAAGAACCAGCTACCAAATATAAAAGTGTACTGTAGCATGCTATGCAAGTTTTTCCATCCACTACAAATATGCAAAAAAGATAAGCTCTTGAGTCTAAGCCCTTACAATAGTTATTTCATAAATAATGGTATCAAAAACTTGACACTGTGTTAAGGTGTAAGCCTGTGCAACACAAAGACTGCATCATTTTGCCTCAGAATTATTGGGGGGGGAGGGGGAAATGAACTAAATGACTGCTTTTATTTCTTTGATCAGAGATATGGCACTGTGAGAAGTCTCAGTCAGGGGATTTGCTCCATCAATGGTATCTTTAAAGAATATAATTTTAAATGCATTTTGTTTTATATCCATGGTAGTTAATTCTTTTATTATAGTCATTAGAGTGGTCTAGTTTTAGGAGAGTTTGCATATTGGCATACAGGCATGTAATGCATGAAACTTTGCATCAATCTAGACCCCCTTCGTGTAGGTATGCATTTGCATGGTAATATCTGTTACTGTTTATTTTTTGTCTAGCACCCTGGAATGTTCCACATACATGAAAGAGGACAAATTAAAGAGTTCAGAATCCTGGATGTCATTGCGGGCACAAACAGGACTCTTGACATGAGCTGAAACATGGACAATGAGACCAAATAGTTCCTTTCCTGTCTCTCATACAAAAACTACAGCAGTTGAGATTCTGATAAAAAGACTGTGCCTGCCTGCAGTAGAAGCTGCTTTGGGGGGAAGGGGGGGAGTGACATAAGATGTGCAGGATGAAAAAACCCCACTACATGAGTGCAGAAGACCCATTTTTGGTGACTTCAGATTGCTGGAAGAGATTTTATAGAGGTGACTTGGTCAAAATTAGATCTTAGAATAATTCACTAAAACCTGAAGGAGCAGTTACTCCAACATGTAAACACTTTAAAGATGTTGCTTAACACAGTGGTTCTCAACTAGGGTTTAGGCCTCCCCTGGGGGGCTGCCAAGCATGGCTGGCATTAGACTTGCTAAGGCCCAGGGCAGAAAGCCAAAGGCCCGCTATGTGGGCCTGTAGCCCCGCGCCCCACCATTCAGGGCTGAAGCAGAAACCTGAGGAGCTTAGCTTCATGGGCCCCCCCCTCTGGTGTGGAGTCCTGGGAAATTGCCCTGCTTGCTACCCCTTAACGCCAGCCCTGGTTTAAACCCCTGGTTTAACAGACCTGCCACCTGCATGAATTCAGAGTCCTAGCTAATTCCTTTAGTGACCAAATACATTCTTACTGCCTTGTTTTTAACAGACTACTGTTAGACCTACAGAATCAACCCAGGTTATAGTGAGCTGGAGTACGTGCCTTTTAAATCAAAAATGTTTAATTCCAAATCAGTTTGAATCATACTTGAAATTCTCTTTGTCAGGCTTAGCAATAAACAACCCACTAAGAATCAGGGGGGCAGTTCTTACCTCTGAGCTACTAGACCAAGTTCTTCTTTCATGTATAAAGGTGTATTTATTTATATTACAAAAGCACCTGGGAGCCTTAGTCATGGCCCAGGATCCCATTGTGCTAGGCACTGTACAAATCCAGAAGAGAAGAGGGATAGTCCTTATACTGGGCCAAATGCAATAGCCCTAGCCTAGTCATCCCTCAGACCCGATGTGAGTTTTGCCTGAATAAGGACCATAAGACTTAGAAGTTGCAGCCTTGTAATGGAGAGCAGAATTTGGCCCACTCTCAGTCAAACAGCACCACATCAGTTCATATTTATAAGATTAAGTGGCTAGAAACAATGGGCAAAATTGATCCCTGGCGATACAAGTAAATGGAATTTAAAATGCTGCATGAACTGGTGGGGCCCATCAGAGACGTTCTGATGAAGGGTGACAAGCATGTAGTAACAGTTCCCATGATGCTATGTGGAAGATCAGGGAAGGAAAGTCACCCAAAAGTGTTAAAGAAATTTCTACCCAGGAGATGCAGTAACAAGGCTGACCATAAAAGAAAGTGATTGGAAAGATAGTGCTTCGCACACCTGACTGTAGTGTTAGGGTATTGAAGAGTGCTTGAGTTACTTAGGAGGATGTGTCCCATTGAATTGTGCTCTTAAGTCATGCAGTTTGTTTTGAAAAAGAAAAAGTCTCCTTTAAGCTTTTTTGTGCTGAATGTAAAACTTCAGTATATAAAGTGTCATTTTAACATTTATGCTAAAAGTCTGTAGATGTTCAACTAAATGAATGCCATATCATGCTGATCATTTACAATTGAAAAAGTATAACGGAGTAACTACTGCTTTGAGGAATGGTATCATGCACAGTCCAAAACCCAGCCTGTATATAGTTTCACTTTTATTCCTCCCTTATTAGGTCTCTGTGTACATCTGGCTCATACTAGCATTCTCTCTTTTCTACTGCAACCCTCAAGCTAGCCCATTGTGATGGTTCCACCTTTTCCCTTCTACCCAAAATGTTCCAGACACTGGAGTTCCTTCTCCATCTGGAGCCCTTTGCAGTGCATACACTGCTGGAACTGCATTTGGAGAGGTCTACCAGGATATGGGGAGGGGGCGGGGAAGCTATCCCATGCCTTCAAACAAGTCAGGAAATCTTTTCTTAATTTCCTCTACTGTGAAATGGTCTTTTTGTAAATTCCACTGCCATTAGGCAGTATCAAAGTTTAAAGCTGCTAGACCCGATACTGGTTTAGCTGGTGTGTTTATTACGTAAGTAATCCTTCTGCCAAGTGGAGTCAGCAGCAACATAGGCCAGGTTAAATGTCCACGGGTTTCCCTTAACAGGAAATAGAACCTTTTGCAACCCCAACACCACCCCAGGTGCCTCTATGAGGCAATACTTCCCCTCTTGCAAGCCTTGAATCTGTATATGGGGAGGGGGAAAACTTTAAAAGGGGACCCAACATTCAATTAGGAAAACAATTCAAAAGCATGTGACCACAGGCAAACACCCCCTCCCACAGCAGGTTGGGGGAGCGTCCTTTGCCTCAGAGTTTCACCTTGCAGTGGGAAAGTCCAAACAAACATCCCTTCACACCACTCCCCTCTCTGGCACCCTGGCAGTCCTTGGTTAGAGAAGACAGTTCAGAAGTGTGTTCATGGGGGGGAGGGGAGAAGAGGGGAGAGAGAAAAGGGTTGAGTAATGCCTCTGCTGCCTGTACAACTGGCTCAATTGCTGCTGTCGCTGTCCCTCAGCTGCCACCGCTCTCTGCTACTACAGTCCACCATCTCTGCTGTCACCTCTGGCCACTGCTGCAATGTCACGTTCGGACGCTCCACCACTTCACCCAGCTCTGTCATTTTAGCAGATAGAGGGGAACATCCCTGCTAGTGCAGTTTGTGTTGCCTTTCACTGTTCCCACACTAGGTTTGGAGCTTAGCCCCTAGACCGGCTCAGCAGTGGGAAGTTCCTAGAGCGCCCCTATCTGGAAACAAGGACTCTTGAATCTAATCAGCTTTGTCACTAAACACTGGAGAGGGGCAGGTCATATGATGTCTAGGACTACTTATCGCCACCCACTTATCTTGACTTGGATTTGGCATCCCTACCCCCTGCTTAGCAGTGGGGGTTGAAGCTCAATCAGGGCAGGCTAATCACAGTTCTGCCCTTTAAGTCATACAATACAGATAACACTCCATTATACTTACATTCAAATACTAGAGGGATTTGTAACCTAAACTAGCTAAAATTGATCATTTTGACAAAGCAATATCATGCTGTGCACGTAGGCAGAGTAAGCATGTCTATCCAAACACAGTCAACTCCTGAAGTCTTCCCCACAAGTGCAGCACTAGGCATCAAGGGAGAGCTCATTCAGACCCCAATTACATATAGAAGTGTAGAGTGACTTTCCTTGTACCTGCATTTAACATTACATTTCCCCACTAGGCAGAGTGGATGCCCTCAATATCACCGGTATCAGCAAGACTAACAGGCTGTTGTGTCATAGTAATAGGCTAGAGACTTTTCCTAGTGTCTCTCTCAGGAATGCAGTTTACTTGTGCCCCGGTGTCTTGTTAAGATAACAATGAACCACATGTAACTATCCTTTTCCTCATTCTGTATTGAAAGCCAAAAAGAAAGCTACACCCTTGTTGTGAAACACCTCTGAAGAGGGGTTCCGCTGCATGCACTGTATGCTGTCTACTTTTCCGTTTGCAATGCTCATGCACAATTGGTTTGTTTTGCGGCACTTCATGCCTATCTCCTCCCCCACTGGTGGACATGCCTCTTGTGGATTGTAGTATGCACATCTGTTGCAGATCTTTGCTATCTGCTTCCCTTTTAAAGTTGCACAAGGCTGGTGCTATGCTGTTGCACCCTGATCTTGTTATGTGCATGTCTAATTGCTGGTTGTAGCTGCTTTGTCATTCGCACAGAGACTAATAATCGTGAGTACTTTCATTAGCTCTGTGGATGTCTTGTGTGCTGTGGCTGGCCTAATGGGGTTTTTTCCATGTTAAGAAATTGGACGACAAATTTTTTTTTTTAGTTTGATTCCTATCCTTCAGCACATCACTCCTGCCCCCCTCAGTGGGAGTACAGTCTTTTCAGCTATAGCTAGGTTAGCTACTCAGTCATTTCCATAGGTCAGTGATTTGTCACAGTGAATTTCTTCATATGGAGGGGTTTCTCTTTGGAAAGTAATAGGCCTCAAATAATTCAAAGAGCCTGTGTGAATTTTTCCTGTCTGCTTCAGTGATCTTGCTACTTGAGAGCTATGCCTTTTTGCCCAATACATATTAGAAAATGAAAGCTTTTTGTGCCATAGGCCACTTATCTGCCTCCAAAGTTCAGCTCCATAGACTCCTTCCACCCAGTCCAGTTCTCTGCAATACTTCCAGTTTTAAAGTCTGTAAGTGATATTTTGTGCCTTTTGCGTGAATGCCAGAGTTAGTTTTTACTTCTGACACCACATATCTTCATTTCAGCGGCTCACAGGAATGGGGTTCCCCGCAGGCTAATGGAAAACTATACAGGGTTTTATTTGGAAGCTCTTCAAATATATATTCTGCTCTCAGCAACCCAGATCTGCACACAAAACAGAGATCCAGGATCTCAGAATCACTTAATGTGCCTTTCTTGAACAGCCAGTGCACCAGTTATCTGCAGGGATACAATTTCTGCATATGGGGTGAAATCTTCACCTCATTGAAGTTAATTGGAGTCATTCCCATTGATTTCAATGGGGTAGCCAGGATTTCAACCCAAATCTTTCAGCCAATACAATACAACATATGACAAGCCCTTATTCAACATAGCCAGGACAAATTGCTGTGCAAGGAAGTCCTGAGTACAGTTCATTTGTGAAGTATTTTTGTTCATAATTAAGCCACATTCTCCTGCAGGAAGAGATAGAAGAAATTTAAGCGTCACCTGACAACTTTTGGAATTTAACAGGCTGTGCTATAAATGCTAGTTCATTCGTTCATTCTATTCTGTGATGCCAAGAATATTAATCTTCACATGCTCTGTTCCCATCACTGTTGCATTGAAAACAGTTAAATATTAAGAACACGCAAATTCTCCAACAATGAGTAAAATAATGATTGGAAAAAAGGTTGTGACTTTTCAAATAAGAAGCTTATCTGTCATTTTGGTAATGCTGCAGTCCTGAAAGCTTTCAGATGAAAATTAAAAAAAATGGAAATTGTGTTTGCCTTTGTTTGACCATAGTGAATAATTATTGATTCCAGCCATATAAAAAACCATGCACCCTGAAGGGAACAGTCATGGTAAACTGCTTCAGCATCAAGCAAAAAGACAACTATCAGAAAAATAAATATTACTGCCATCCTTACTGATAAGTTCTTAAGGAATTAAAAACATTGAGTTAGAGATGGGAGCAGTGATAGGAATTCATTAAGAAGCAAAAAAAATATATGAAACTATGAAAATCAATGCAGCTGGCAAACAGAGCGACAAAAAATGCAGGCCCATCTCAAAGAGGCCGTGAAGACTGAGTGACAATGAAATACAGATACTGAGCAATGAGGCATAACAGTGCATCTCAAGTGCAATACAAGAGAAGGAAAGGGCCCTACTCAGTTTGTATAGGGAACAGCAAAGGAATAAAAGCATTATATTCATAGAATATTTTTTTAGTTTTATGAACTATCTGTAAGTGGAGGACTGACTAGTTGGGATATGCATTAGTGAACAAATCTGGATTTTTCCCCTCTTTACATTCCTCAAGCGAATCCATCTCAGCTCAAAAATGGTACTATTTTCACATTCAAAAGCGAGATGAAAATTTGTATCAGAGGATTATAGCTATACAAATTTATAATAAATTCCCTAATTTTAGAGAGATATGAGGGATATCCTTATTTGTATTACAGGTAATATTACCGGCCATGATTGTCAGTGTCACAACAGGTGACAATTAAAGACCCCTCTTCTCACCCTGATCCAAGTTGAGCAGTACCATACTCTAAGTAGCCCCATTTGGCTCTGTACTTCTACAGATCTGGGCTTGCTCTTGGAAGGAATCCAAGCTCTGTCAAAGTGAGACTCCCTTTTCCTGTAGGGGACTGGTTTAAATAAAGGGGGTGAAATCCTAGCCCTAATCCATTCAGTAGCAAAACTCCCACTGACTGTCAGAGGGCTGAGATTTTACCCGATATTGCTAACAAGGAGGCTAGCTGAAGCAAAGAGGCCTCCAACCTAGTTACCAATGCCCTGTTGAAATCTGCCTTATAGCTAACTGCTGCCCCATCCCATAGAGGACAACACAGAGATACCTGTTGGTGGTGCCAGAAGGAAGAAGTCATTCCTGAGGACATCTAGTAGAGACTGCAGTGTGTTGTACCAAGCTATAGCTTGCACATTGATCTATTCCATCATCTATTGGGACTGGATACCTTGTTTTTGTTAGTCAAGCAGTTTGCATCATAATTGAAAATTGAAAAAAAGAGAAGGCTCAAGCCACAAAAAAATTCAGATCCCAGTTTAGACTTTAAACATCCCAAAGTTCAAGGGTGTTAAGAACCAGTTTGAGATTAACTCTTTATAAAGACTGGGGCCATTAGCAATTGTTTGGTTATTTTTTTAAACTAGAAACACAGGATAACTCAAAGTTCAGGGAATTCATACTAGATCTGATTCCATCCTACTCTACATAATGTTCGATTGTAGGATACCAATAAAAAGGCAAATATTTCAGTTCCTGGCCAATGGGAGCCACAGGGGTGGTGCTTGGGGCATGTGGAGCCCCCTGGCTGCCCCTATGTGTAGCAGCCAGAGGGGGGACATGCCACTGCTTTCAGGAGCAGCATGGAGTGGGGAAAGCCCCTAACCCCACTTCTTAACTGGAGTGCCAAAGTGGGGCAAGCACTGGACCCTGCTCCCCAGCAGGTGCTCAAGGGCCAGATTAAAGTGTCTGGAGGGTGGGATGTGGCCCCTGGGCTGTAGTTTCCCCACCCGTGTTACACTATTCTGAATAATGAATAGAGCAGCAGCTGTAATGTCTGATGTTGTTTAATACTGTTCCTTTATAGACTATATTGTACACCATGAATTCTATATAATGGTGACATTTCATTTTATTGAAACTGTTCTAAAAAATTAACAATGTGTTTGCAAGATTGGGACCTGGAGAGGACAGTCTTTCAACTTATGGTTTTAAAAATGATTGTTCTACAAAGGTTTATTTTGCTAGGACCTCTGTATGCAAAGGAGCTGCAGGATAGACCCTCAACTAGGAGATTTATTAATTGCAGAGCAAAAAACCAAAATGGGATTCAGAACATGAGTGCTGAGGTATAAGCCATTTATTTATTTAAGGTAGATACCGATAGTCACTGTTTTGGGAATTTTTGACAACCTATTTCCCATCAAATAGAAAAAACTGTTCAATTTGTACTATTGTATTATTTAGTCCAAGTGTTTTGATAAGACTGAAATGAAATATTTTGCAGAATTTTCATCCTATGTGAATTTTTTCCCACTGTACCCTATGGTTACTTTAAAAAGTTGGTCCTCCAGTATTGTTATGCATGCTCTAAATAAATAGAGACTGTGGGCTAGATTGCCTCTGACTACATACTGACCCACTTGCACCCTGCATGGGTTGGTTACTTATTTTCCACTCACTCATAGTAGGTGGAAGGAGTAAGAAGTGGGGAGCCTGGTTTAAACCCACACACACCCACCCACCCCCCTGGGTCAGATGGGGATGTAATTTTCTGCTGGCATAGCCACCAACAGTTTAGTACCCATCTGAAACAAGAGGGGCAGAGGGAAGGAATTCGAGTCAGGTGTTTGGGATATTTTAGAATATAAAAATGGTTAAATATTTCACTGCTAAGACATCTCTGGGACAGTCTCAGTATAATCAGCATAGCTCCATTGACTTCACCAGCTAAGCATCTGCCCCATCCAGTATGGCTGGATGTATAATTTCTATTGCCTATTTCTTGCAAATAAGGCTGCAAGTTTTAAATATCTGAACTGAATACAATTTAGACAATTGAGTGGTTTGCTAGTATGTTCAATATTAGAAATGTACTACAGAGTTCAAGCCACTTAAAATATTTGCAGAACTTACAGCATTTAGTCCAAAAGTGACAACATTCCACATAAATTCACCATTTCATGGCTGAATTGAGAAATCAGTCTACATCCTCTGTGTTTGAAGATACCAGATCAAAGGCTAACCAGTCCAACTCATCTCTAATAGGAAGTTTGCAGGACATCTCATGTCAGTCCAGCATTTCAATACTCATTGCTATAGATAGGGGGTCTTTCCCTTCTTTACCTCCTTCTCACTTTTATTTCTTCCACCTTTACACTGCATGAGCAAGCGGCTATATTTATTAGGCACCATTAATGCATTACAACATTGTTCCAAGTGAAGTGTACTGTTAAATTACTAACCCAGGTAATACTTAATAGGATAGTGACAGACATTGTTAAGGCATCTGACCTAATGATTTATGGGAGAAGTTATCAAAAAAAATCAATGAGTCTTCAAAAGGTAACTGTGCCATGAACAATAATGGAGAACAATTCATCCATTTTTTCATTCCCTTAAAAAAAACCTCTCCCTCTGCCCCCTCCCATTAAGTTAATCACAGAACGGCTTCTTTTAAAGCCCATTGACATTAGAAAGGGTTTGTAGGTCATGGCATTAACAAAGTTAAGAATCATTTGAAGAGCACAGTTCAGAAGTTGCATGTATCCCGATATGTGCCAGTTAGCCTGTTCTGCAACACAGAACATTAAACAAATATGATAAAAATGTAGTGATTATAGTAATCTAGTTTAAAATGATTGGTGATATTTGTGCTTTGACCTGCTGGTGACACTTCAGGTGAAAGGAGGACAAGCTGCAAAAAAAAAAAAAAAAAAGAATTATTAATGGTACAGCAGTGTCACCCTGTGCAGATTCTATTGTTTAGTAGTACAGGAAAGCAAAGGTAGGTGTATGTGCAGAAAGGGAGCACTTTCCCTGGGACTTGTGTTAATTGGAGTAACTAGCAGACAAGAATAGGTCATAAAAAAATTCTATGCACATCTACACTCTGTGGGATGGAAGGAAGTGTATGGGCCAAACCCACCAGTTCACTACTATATTAATGATAAACCAAGCGATGAGATTATTATACATAAATATAATAGTGTGTGTATATATAATAGTGATTTTTAAGCAGCTGGCATGTGCAAATTTGTTTGGCACAATGATGCATGTTTATGAGCAGGATGATAAACTACTCAAAACTTTTTTAAAATATAGATAAGCAGCACTAAATGGCCATATAGCTGGGACTACTTTAGTCAACTTCAAGAGTTTAAACCAATTTTTATAATGAGAAATTCTGAATGAAAGTAATTACTCTCATTACTTAAATTTATTAAGTTTGTGTTTTGTTAGATCCTAGCACCATTCTTTATTTGATCCCATCATTAGCACACTAGCCTGGGCCTTGGGAGTCCAGGGTTCAATTCCCTGCTCTGTCAGATTTCTTGTGTGACCTTCAACAGGTCACAACCTCAAAGCCTCAATTGTCCATCTGTAAAATGGGGCTAGTTAGCACTTCCATCTCACAGGGACTGATTCTGAAGCATTAAGACAGGTTTCAGAGTAGCAACTGTGTTAATCTGTATTCGCAAAAAGAGAAGGAGTAAGCTACTGTAGCTCATGAAAGCTTATGCTCAGATAAATTTGTTAGTTTAAGGTGCCACAAGTACTCCTTCCCTTGAAGCATTAAGGTACTTCTATGGCCCTGTCACTGAAGAGATGCACTTCAAACAAACACTGGGCCAAGTTGCTGAACTTGTGTGTTTAACAAATCTGCTATTGGTTTCCTCTCCAAAATGGAGAGGATAGAGCAGTACTCACTTATATCTTTAGGGGGGCAGAAGCCAAGGGGCCTGTCTTCCTTCTCTCCTCCCCCCCACCCCATTAATTTGCTTGTATATTAAACACACACATTTCCTGTAAGAACAATGTTTTGTCTCACTGAGAAAAATACAGAGTAGTGGTATTAGGATTGGACAATGATTGACACACTGTTTTGGCTGAAACCTGGGTTACTAACAGGCATAATTCACCAAGCCTCCATTCTGCATTTATAGCAAGGTAGGATTCCTTAGAGAATTATGAAAAGGCTAATAAAATCTTTTGAGAAAAGAAAAGAATGGAAGTTTCTTGTATAAAGTATCAATAAAACTGGTTTGATCTACCTCTTGAACAGATTGATTAAGTAAAATCTCTTATGTATGCTGGCAGTGGGGGGGGGGGGCTGGAGGTGGAAGAGGGGGGTAAACAAATGAAAACCTCAACTTTTTATTGTAAAATCTCTATGATCCCATCACATGCATGCAGGGAATCCAGAGCTCCCATCCACCCTTGTAATTAAAAATCAAAAGAGCAAAAGGTATGAGAATGGCATATTCTTTATAGCTTAGGCTTTGAGCCACTTACAATTCTTAAATGACTGGCTAATTTCTCTATTCCGATTTCTGCTGTGGTGTAAGCACTGAGCTAGTCGCACACTGAGGAAGTTAGAACTTATGTCTTAAATGCTCTGCTCCGAGTTTTCCATCTCAAAGAAGTCTTACTGGTTTTCAAGCCTGTCAATTCTATTGATAGTCTCCCAGCAACCAAAAAAGAAAAAACATCCTGATCATGGTCTCTTAAGATGCCACTAGGAGTGGGGAAATGGAGAAGTCTGGATCTCTGTGTGTTTCTATACCCTAGATTTTTATGTTCACAATTGCCATACTACACCACTGTATTAAGCTAAGAATACAATCCACATCTTTCAACTAGGGGTATCAATTAATTGCAGTTAACTCATGCAATTAACTCAAATTTAATTGTGATTAATTCCACTGTTAAACACTAGATTAACTTTTGGATCTTTCTCTACATTTTCAAATACATGGATTTCAGTTACAACAGAGCACAGAGTGCAGGCCAGTAGCTCCTGCATCAACACAGCAGTGCACTGTGGGTAGCTATCCCACTGTGCAACTGGCTGCAGGGTACTTTGGGAAGGGTTTACAATGCCTCACATGATGCAGGCTCCTCAATCCCATCATTCTATTGGCATCCTACTTGATTGCCAGTTGCTTTTCAACTGAAGTGGAGGGTAGGGGCAGCGTGAGGGTATATGTGAGAGTGTGTGTTGGGGGATAGAGCGTGTGGGCATGCTGTTTCTAAGTTCAGACAGCTGCTGAAAGCAACCATTCCTGAGGTGGGGGGAGGACACACCTGACATCAGCCCCCGCCTCCCTCCCTGGCTCTGCACAGCACTGCAGTGTCTGTCACTCACCCCTGCCTGCCTGTTTGTAGTGCAGGAGAGAGAGTGGAACATTCCATGTTAAGGATTTGCTCTTTTCTGTCCAGAACAGAGCAGCACATTCAGCTGTCAGAACTTCAGTCACTGACAGGGAGGTGTGCATGGCTGCGGCACAGCAGAGTTCAAAACAGCGAGCAGAGCAGTCATGGCAGGCATTGTGGGATACTGGGGAGGTCAGTTCTGGAGATATGAACGACAGTGTCTGCACTGATGCTTTGTGGTGTCAACTTTGCAAAAAGCTGTAGGTCACTCGTTGAGGTGGTTTTATTTTGTCGCCAAAACTGAAGAGTTGTCACCAAAAGTGGTATTGCCGTTTGTACACATCCACTGCATTGCTACCAAAAGCAGCCTTTTGCTGACACAACTCTGCAGTGTAGACAAGGCCTTAGTTTGGGGGATCTATTGTTGAGGCAGCTAGATTCTATGAACAAGACAGAATTCTACAATAGATGAGGTGTGATGATGTTGTTAAGCTGGCATTACACAATTTCAGATAGAAGGCCTAAAAGCAAAAATCCTGTTTTTTGTAGCATTCATGTATTTGCTTTTGTATCATTTGGTGTCTGCTAATCAAAACACTCCCATCTATTCTTCATTGCCTTTCAGCCACAAAGAATGGTTTGTTACTGTATGGTAAATGATTCCTTGAGATGCTCTGGGAATGTAGATTTCACTCATCGTGCATGTGCATGGGAGTCTGGAAAGTTCTCTAGCAGCATCCACTAGGGGTCATGTATGCACCCTGCATATCATGCTCTCCCCCAAGAAGATAGAGCACAGAGTGACCCCCCCCCCATCTGCTCCTCAGTTCTTTTGAGATCTGGAGTCCAGAGGGAAAGACTTTGAGCTGCACAGAATCTCTCAACATTAACGGTTTTGAGTCTCTGTACATTACTCCCGCTCATGGAGGAGTGGCCAGATTGACATCCAGCAGTCAGTCAATTTAGAGATTATCTGAATAACTGGGTGCACCTACCTGCCAGCCTCTTGTTATTGCCACCAGTGAGGAGTAATGTTTAGTAAAGGTATGGACTGAAGACCATGTTGCTGCTCTACAGATGTCTGTTAATGGACCTTTGCTTGATATGCTGAAGTTGACAGGGCTATGGTCAAGTGTGCTGTAATGTGAACTAGAGGATCCTCTTAATTTGAGAAACTGTCCTGATATTCAGTGAATGATCTATGTAGATATCTGAGTCAATATAGGACCAAACTGAGACCAGCCACCATAGACCACAAAAAAAAGCACTGTGGGGGATCTTCAAAGGGGTCTTGTTCTGATAGAACAAGAGAACTCTGCATCCAGAGTATGAAGTTTTGATTCCCATGGTGATTTGAGGACTCAAAGAGTAAAGGTATTTGAATATTAAAGTTGGACACCACCTTTGGAATGGAGTCTTAATTTTTTCCATGCAGAGAAACATGTAGGATTTGACATGAGCACTTAAATCATAGAAGAACAGAGTTGGGACGGGACTTCTGGAGGCCATCTAGTCCAACCCCCTGCCCAGAGCAGGACCAATCCCAACTAAATCATCCCAGCCAGAGCTTTGTCAAGCCTGACCTTCAAAACTTCTAAGGAAGGGGATTCCACCACCTCCCTAGGTAATGCATTCCAGTGTTTCACCACCCTCCTAGTGAAAAAGTTTCCTAATATCCAACCTAAACCTCCCCCACTGCAACTTGAGACCATTACTCCTTGTCCTGTCATCTGCTATCACTGAGAATAGTCTAGAACCATCCTCTTTGGATCCACCTTTCAGGTAGTTAAAAGCAGCTATCAAATCCCCCCTCATTCCTCTTTTCCGTAGACTAAACAATCCCAGTTCCCTCAGCCTCTCCTCATAACTCATGTGTTCCAGTCCCCTAATCATTTTTGTTGCCCTTCGCTGAACTCTCCAATTTCTCCACATCCTTCTTGTAGTGTGGGGCCCAAAACTGGACACAGTACTCTAGATGAGGCCTCACCAATGTTGAGTAGAGGGGAATGATCACATCCCTCGATCTGCTGGCAATGCCCCTACTTATACACCCCAAAATGCCATGGCCTTCTTGGCAACAAGGGCACACTGTTGACTCATATCCAGCTTCTCGTCCACTGTCACCCCTATGTCGTTCTCTGCAGAACTGCTGCCTAGCCATTTGGTCCCCAGTCTGTAGCGATGCATTGGATTCTTCTGTCCTAAGTGCAGGACTGCACTTGTCCTTGTTGAACCTCAGATTTCTTTTGACCCAATCCTCCAATTTGTCTAGGTCCCTCTGTATCCTATCCCTACCCTCCAGCATATCTACCTCTCCTCCCAGTTTAGTGTCATCTGCAAACTTGCTGAGAGTGCAATCCACACCATCCTCCAGATCATTTATGAATATATTGAACAAAACCAGGCCCAGGACCGAGCGTTGGGGCACTCTGCTAGATACCAGCTACCAACTAGACATGGAGCCACTGATCACTACCTGTTGAGCCTGACAATCTAGCCAACTTTCTACCCACCTTGTAGTGCATCCATCCAGCCCATACTTTAACTTGCTGGCAAGAATACTGTGGGAGACCGTGTCAAAAGCTTTGCTAAAGTCAAGGAACATGTCCACTGCTTTCCCTTCATCCACAGAACCAGCTATCATAGAAGGCAATTAGATTAGTCAGGCATGACTTGCCCTTGGTGAATCCATGCTGACTGTTCCTGATCACTTTCCTCTCATCCAAGTGCTTCAGAATTGATTCTTTGAGGACATGCTCCATGATTTTTCTGGGGACTGAGGTGAGGCTGACCGGCCTGTAGTTTCCAGGATCATCCTCCTTCCCTTTTTTTAAAGATGGGCACTACATTAGCCTTTTTCCAAGACTTCCCCTGATTGCCATGAGTTTTCAAAGATAGTGGCCATTGGCTCTGCAATCACATCTGCCAATTTCTTTAGCACTCTTGGATGCAACGCATTTGGCCTCATGGACTTGTGCATGTCCAGTTTTTCTAAATAGTCCTGAACCACTTTGTCCTTCAGAGGGCTGGCCACCTCCTCCCCATGCTGTGCTGCCCAGTGCAGTAGTGAATTTCACTTATTCTACAAGTTGGTGTAATTGCCCCAAGGAATGCTACTTCGATAAGTGATGCTAAGAGCAAGATAAAGATTCCTAAGGGAATCCATTGATTAAAGAACCAGGCCTAAGGAATCTTGAGTTGAAGTGAAGATTGAGTCAGGCCCTTTAGAAATCTTACAGCAGTTTGTCCAAAAAGGGGAAGAACCAAATATTGGTGGATGACAGGCAGAGATTGCCACCAAATGCACTTTAATGGAGTTTAGGAGATTATCAGGATTAATCAAGAATGAGCAGGATAAATATCAGTCAGATCACAGCCCCTTGCTTTTACTCAAGTTGAAAAATAGAGTGGAAAGCCCTCTACAAGAGATTGTAGGGCAAAAGGGAAGCTAACACCATCCTCTGGTCTTTGTGACCTCTCTCTAACCCCACATCATTAGGTGCAGAGAAGTTGGGTCTGGATGAAGTACTAGGGTGGCATTCTGAGAGAGACTCTTTACATGAGAGCATTAACTGTCTTCAATAGCAGATCTGAGAACTATACCTGGTAGAGCCATACAGGCACACAGAGGATCATTTGAACCTTGTCCTTCCTCACTTTCCATATACTCTATGCATTCATTTTCTTCCTACTAAATTCCCAGAGAAGGGGAGCTGATCACAGGAATCAGGAAGGAATCTGAGGAATGCAGGCTTCTTCCTCCTCTGAGAACTAGATAGATATTTGTGGTCTTCAATGGCAAGGTGGTCTGTTTGATGAAATCCCTGTTTCTGGAAGACTTGTAGAAGGATCATGTCCTTTAAAGTTAACTTGTGAGATTACCTGTTTTGCCTGCTTAGCTGATCCACCAGGACATGGGCTTCTCATGGTAGGGGCAATGCTAGGATATCAACATGGTGTAGAATGCATTATTCCATATCAGCATGGCTTCTCAACAAAAGGGGTTCTCCCCCATCTCTTTATACAAATACATAACTGCTGAATTGTCTGTCAATACTTGCATTGACTGGCCCTTGAGAACTGGAAGAAAGGATCTGCAGGCTAAAGAGCTAAACCTCAACTTCAGGACATGCAATCCACTCAGTTGGATATTGACCAAGAACTGCAAGTCTGAAAATGATCTAAGTGAGCTTCACAGCCCTTCCTGGAGGCACTAGTGATCAGTACAGGGCTCAGAGTTTGGAAGAAGACAGAATGAGGGATTCTTGCCCTTTTCCCTATACTATGAATGCTTGAGTAAAAATACTGATTTGATCCATGATTGCACAGCTCTTAGTCTGAGTCTTGCAAAGAGCACCACAAGTACACAAGGCCATGTGGCCTGATACAGAGTTATCTTTGGCTAAGGACATATGAGAGCAAGCTTGAATCTGATGTTAGTTGACAGATGTTCTTGGATCTCAAGGGAAAGAAGCTCTTGCTATTCTTAAGTTTAAGTTCAGTCACTCTAAAGAAAAAAAAATCAAACCTATAAGATCCAACTCTGAAGATAATGCAATAAGATTTGAGATTAGTTGGACTACTTGCTGTGCTGCAGTTCCTCAGACCAGCCAGTTATCTAGGTATGGGTACATGTATCCCTAGATAGTATAGATGAGCTGTGATGACAGCTCCTGCATAAAAACCTCAAGATGCCATAGGGAGAGGCCAAAGGGAAGAACCATAAAACTGAATGGCCTGTTGCTATGAAAACAAAAGCTTCTTGTGTGCTTGATGAATGGACATGTACCCTTGATTTACAGGATACAAAACCAGTCAATGAGATCTGGGGAGGGTATAACAGAAGTGTGAGTTGTCATGAGGAATTTGATTTGTGTTCACATTGAGGAGCCTGAGCTTTAAAATGGGAGTGGGGGGTGAAATAGGGGAATAGCATATTTTTCCTATGAATTCTTGAGGAACCAACTGTTGCATGATGACTTTGTAAGACTCTCAATGGGGATATCTGGAATTGAATGGTGTACCCATTCTGGAATAAGGACCCATTGGTCCATAGTAAATTTTTTTTTTTTTTAAGGTCTGAACTGGAAAGAACAGAACCAAAAAAGCAAGGAGGAGGTGGGGGGGAGGGGGAGTAATATAGATTTATCTAAACTGGATTACTATCCTTGATCACAGGATGCTATTTATTTTCAGGCCATGCTTAGGGTGAGATGCCAGAGAATGAAGCAGAGGATTTAGTCTGAAACATGGATCCTTGTCTAAGTTGATCAGGATATTTCTACCATCAAAAAAAAAAAAAAAAATTCTGAAGTGGATGGTTGAGGTCTGCCTGAAAGGAACTTGTGACCAGTAGCATTTTCTTCTGAAAGCTGGTATATAAGGCACAAGAATCTCCATGTGACTCTAGAATCTGTCAAATATAAGGTGTTCAATGCCAAAATGGATGACAAGTCCTGATCAAAAGGAAGGTCTAACTGCTGTCTGAATTTCCGTGGGCAAATGGAAAGCAGATAACCAAAAGTCCCTTCTCACAACAATTCAAGTTGTCATTGCTCTTGCTCCTATATTTGCACAATCTGTTGCCTCTCAGTGTGAGTGGCTTTACATTGGCCTCAGGTTCAGAGGCAGTTTTTCTATGAAGTCTGCTGCACTGTCCTAATGAATGTAATGGTATTTGGTGCAGCATCATTCAGTAATTTAAGATCCTGACCTGTAGGGAAGCAGAGTAGAAGATATTTGGGGTGGGTAGGAGATACAGGACTTGGTTATTTCTTTTGGTATGGGCCTTAAGTTTGGATTTCTCATTAGCAGCAGTATTGACCAGAGTCTATGGAGATATAGGATTTGAGTTCCTCTACACTCCTCCAGATGGCACTTTATATTTATGATCCCTGTGTATGGAGGGTGCTGAGATGAAGTTGATCCTACCTATGGAACCCTTGAGTATTCAAGTATCCAACTCATTAATGAGTAGGACCACCCTACGTTGTGCATACAGTTGGGCCAATTCAAAAAAGTATTTCCAGCATTTTCACTATCCTCAAACTTTTGAAAAGCCTTATAGTCTATATTTGTAGATACTGAGGACATCATGGCTGCCTCTGGCAAAAGGAGAGAGTGTTTTGGGAGAAGAGGTTCCTTCTGATATACTGCCTTCTCCTGTTAGCTGTTGCTCAATTTCCAAGTTTGCCTGCTTTGTGGAAAAGCTAAGTTCTTGAGGATCTCTGTGGGGATCCACTCCTGGAACGTGAGGAGGAAACTGATGGTCTAGCTACTGTAGCCTCAGGGGACAATATGGCCAGGCTTAGTAACAATAAGGGTGAGACATTGAGGACCAGGCTGTTGGTGGGGGAAAGAAAGCTGAGGAGAATCTCTGGAGGTGAGAGGAGAAATTTTGCTGACTACTGCCTGTGAGTGGGGATGCTAGAGATGGTTCTTTGCTTGAGACAGCTCAAGAATTTGAAGACTATTCCTCCAGTGGAGACATGACTTGTCTGGGCATATGGAATTTCCTGATCTTTAACAGAAGGATAAAAAGGGAGATTTTCATCACTAAAACTCTGGATTCATGCTTTAACATAGAAGAAAGAAGAGACTCATCCAACAGAAATGACTACCTCTGGGGTTATGGTAATCTTTGAGAGGTAGAAGAGAGCCATTTTGGTGCCAGCTGAGAAAAGGCTGGTGTTTTTGGTGCCAAATGCAAAGATGTTGAGGCATTTAGTCCTAAGAGTTCGGGTGATGAGTTGGAGAGTTGACTACAACTGTGCCATGGGCATCAGTGCCATCTGGGATGGCACGTGTCAGTGTGAATGAAGCTGCCAGTGCCAAGGGTCAAGAGATGTGGGCATCATACTATGTTGCAGCCCCAGCTGACCTGGCACCACTTTAGCCTCTTTCAGAGAGCATTACTCAGGGGTTTTTTGGAGTAGCACCAGGGACAGCAACCAGTTCTAAGAAGTCAAATTGGAGGGGGGTTCTCTTGTAGGTAGTAGGGGTACCTGACTGTTCCAGTGGGACACTAAAATGGGAACCCAATTCTTAAGACAATAGGAAAAATCCTGGGGTGACTTCTCTCTGTAGCACTGATTGTGCACCCAGACTCCTAGGGTTGAGCTGTCCTGCCCTTTTACAATTCCAAGGTAGGTTTTGTGAGAAATCTACAATCTTGGAAATATCACTTACACGAAATAGGCTTTAAAAACAGTATAAACACTTGTCATTTTCATCCTTGAGGAGCAGAGCTACACAATGGGCACAATTTGAGGCATGGAGGAAAAGACTGACATGAGAACAGCCCAACTAATAGGCACCTAACAAGAGTGTAATGTGGCCTTTGTTTGTGCCAATGGGCTACACATTTATAGAAAACCATCCTGAACTAAGCTTGAGACATAGGTGTGATTCTGTTCTGACTGACAAAGGGCAGTCAGAGAACTGAGGAGGAGACAAAGTCATTCTATCCCTTATGCCCTCAGGAGGGAAAGCATGAAGGCATGTAGGGTGCATGTGTGACCTTTAGTGGACAGGGCTAGAGAAAGTTTTCTGGACTCCTGAGTAGAGGGTGCAAGTGAACCATCAGTGGGATCCACATGTACACAGACTCAAAGAAATCCCCAGTTGTCCATTAGACAACAGGAATTTCAGAGGAATCCCCTTTTTAAAACAGTGGGACCTCACTCTTAATACTCAGGAGGATATATTCTCCTCTAAGTAAGAGACGGGGAAAGTTTGGCCACAACTGTAACACATCCATTTATCATCTCCATCAGGGAAGTAATTCAAAAACAAAATATTCATCAGACAAAAGAAGCCTACACACTAAACACACACTTGGTTAACATACATGTATGGCAGGTACTGATGCATTGCTTAGAGCAAAATAGTATAAAGATGGAGAGCTCACTGAAACAGCCGGGCTGAAGAGAGGAGTGCAGTGTTCAGCACTGTGCCAGCTGCTGTTGGTGATTTCTCAATGCTATTAAAGCCTATCAAAAGGGGCTAGGGACTGCTGACTGGGCTGTCGTGTGACTTTCTGCTACCAGCGTTATTTATCAAAACAAGTGTTTTAATGTGCTTCCTGACACCTAGAGCGCAGGACTGTTCAGCTAGAGCCACTGTTGTGTTGCAACTCAGTTTCATCCCTTTCAGGGATAACACAGCCTGCTGATATAGCTAAGCAACACAGAATTGTGCATGCTATTCTTCCCCCTCTGCCACTTATCTTACCTTCATTCTTTTACTCTCATGACAAAAGTGTACCAAATTTTGATCCCCATGCTTCAGAGACCAGTGAGAAGGGAATTTCAGGAAGTCAGCAAGTGACTATAGCAGTTTGAATTATTTCACTTCAAGTTCATGTGTCACTTCTTTGATGGGTCCAGTAGCAGCCCCATACCACTGTTCCTGAAGACAGAATATCATCTAAACCTTTTGAAAACTTGGCTGTCTATATTTGGTGGATTGTGAAGCGATGCATTACTCAGATCAGAAGTGATAACACAAGGGCCTAGGTAATAGTGGATGGATCCAACAGCCTTGTGTGTGGTGGCCTCAGTTTGTGTTTTGTCCTCCCCCAAAAAACACCAAATAAAAAAATTAGGTTGATTTCATAGTCACCCTTCAGTGAAAAGATTCTGTGAACAATAAAATTTTGGACTAACAGTGTTTCTAGTCACCATTAGAAAGACAACAACATGTGCCTAGTTACCACACTATTTTAAGTAAACCAGAAAGAGGAGGTTTCATTGTATGCTGTCACCTGGCAAAGGCTGAGCCCTGTCAATTGGTAGGATTTGGGGAATTTACACAGCATGCCTGCTTCATGCCAGGGCCCCATTTCTGAGTTTGTGAAAAACTACATTAGGTTAGAATTAAAGATCAAAAATAACCTGCTCTGCAGATCTATAAGTTGGCAGCTGGTGTCAAGTGGAGTGCCCCAGGGGTTGGTCCTGGGGCTGGTTTTGTTCAATATCTTCATTGAATGATCTGGAGGATGGTGTGGATTGCACTCAGCAAATTTGTGGATGATACTAAACTAGGAGGAGTGGTAGATATGCAGGAGGGCAGGGATAGGATACAGAGGGACCTAGACAAATTGGAGGATTGGGCCAAAAGAAATCTGATGAGGTTCAATAAGGATAAGTGCAGGGTCCTGCACTTAGGATGGAAGAACCCAATGCACAGCTACAGACTAGGGACCGAATGGCTAGGCAGCAGTTCTGCAGAGAAGGACCTAGGGGTGACAGTGGACAAGAAGCTGGATATGAGTCAGCAGTGTGCCCTTGTTGCCAAGAAGGCCAATGGCATTTTGGGATGTATAAGTAGGGGCATAGTGAGCAGATCGAGGGACGTGATCTTTCCCCTCTATTCAACATTGGTGAGGCCTCATCTAGAGTACTGTGTCCAGTTTTGGGCCCCACACTACAAGAAGGATGTGGATAAATTGGAGAGAGTCCAGCAAAGGGCAACAAAAATGATTAGGGGTCTGGAATACATGACTTATGAGGAGAGGCTGAGGGAACTGGGATTGTTTAGTCTGCAGAAGAGAAGAATGAGGGGGGATTTGATAGCTGCTTTCAACTACCTGAGAGGTGGTTCCAGAGAGGATGGTTCTAGACTATTCTCAGTGGTAGCTGATGACAGAACAAGGAGTAATGGTCTCAAGTTGCAGTGGGGGAGGTTTAGGTTGGATATTAGGAAAAACATTTTCACTAGGGGAGTGGTGAAACACTGGAATGCGTTGCCTAGGGAGGTGGTGGAATCTCCTGCCTTAGAAGTTTAAGGTCAGGCTTGAGAAAGCCCTGGCTGGGATGATTTAATTGGGGATTGGTCCTGCTTTTGAGCAGGAGGTCGGACTAGATGACCTCCTGAGGTCCCTTCCAACCCTGATATTCTATAAATCTACAGAGCTCCCATGAGGAAGAGGTTCCCAGTAGGGAACATGCTATAAAGGTGGAATTCCCACTTTTGCACATGCAGGGTCCATTCTGCTCACATGGGGTCCATAACAATTGTACTCTGCACATATTCTCTCCCCCCAGAAGCTTGAGCCTGGCTTTACCATTTAACACATCCTTAGGAGGAGCATCCTCCCCATTTTACAGATGTACGAAATGGAGACAGAGGGACTGAGGTCACAGAACAAGTCCGGACAGAACTGGGAACAAAACCCATGTCTGACTCCTAGCCCTGCATTATAACCACTAGACCATGTTCCTTCACCCATGCATACTCATGAAACATTGTCACCACTGAGACCCTTAGACATACTTTAATCTTGTGCCTCCCTTCAGTACCTGGTTGGCCAGATTGTGACTCTCATGCTCATGAGGAGAGCTGGGTGAATAATCCCTCAAGTCAGGTAGAGAAGATTTGAATCCACATCACCCAAGCAAATTCCTTAATCAGCAGGATATCAAAGTAGTTTTCTTTCGTTCTTGACACAGTGAATGTTTATTTCCATAAGCTGGAAAAAGCTAAGGACAACCCAGTCCAGAATAGCCTATAGCCTTGTGGTGAGGGCTCTCACCTGGGTTTGGAGAGATCAGAATCTGTTCCACCTTGGTGAGTCAAACCTGGGTCTCCCAATCCCAGAGAAGTGCCCAAACAGCTAGGATAATGGAGGACAGGGAGAGACGTACCATACATTTGTTTGATGGCCCTGAAATAGAGTCTTCCCCCCCCCCACACACACAAAAAAATATCACCCAGCTCTAGGTGCTAGTAGTTACTCACTTGAATAATCTCATTGAGTCAGTGACCAGGAGTTATTTTTGTAATACTTTAATCAGTTTTCCCTTTAACAAGCTTCTTGTTAAGCTTAAAGTGACCACCAGCAGGAGAGTGGGGTGGGAGGAGGTATTTTTTTCATGCTTTGTGTGTGTATAATAAGATCTTCTAAACTTTCCACAGTATGCATCCGATGAAGTGATCTGTAGCTCACGAAAGCTTATGCTCAAATAAATTGGTTGGTCTCTAAGGTGCCACAAGTACCCCTTTTCTTTTTGCAAATACCGACTAACACAGCTGTTACTCTGAAACCAGTCTTAGCTTAGTCTCTGATAGTCACAATGATAGTTACAGCAACACAGATGGGTCTGATGGCTCTGGCACATTTCCAATGGAGGCCACTGAGTACAACAAAGTCTGGGCATCCCTTGTCTAGAATTTGGTTAAGACTGTTCCTGCAAGCCTGGGACTGGCAGCTAGCTGAATCAGGAGTACTCTATAGGATAGGAAAAAGATGTGTTGCTTCTATGGACTCATTAGAATTTCTTTTAATAGTATCCATGTTATAGTACAACAAAGATGGTATCTGGATATCTGTAAAGTAATGCAGGACAGCTAATAAATGTACAATTATGATTAAAAGTGTCAAGTGTAATGAAGAGGAACCTCTTCCAAAACTCAAAGTGCTTGCTCAGTACCTCTGAGAATTAGGCCATGTGTTTAGTTTTTTGTGTTCAAGCACAACTGAGGCTAGAGTTCAGAGAAGCTAACTCAAACACATGACAATGCTCCTGATTATTCACTTATTTCCCTCATCACCAGCCTACAGTATTGCTAAGAAAAAAAATTAAATTGTTCATAGTATTGTAACATTTAATTGGCTGCAAAACACTGAGCAGCACACCAGATAATGAAATCCTGACTGAAGCACAGATGTGCTAACACATTTTAATTTCAAACTATTTTTATAGTTATTTCAGAGAGAAGTTACAGGCTACATCTGCAAAACACATTTGTCACCAAGAACAAAAAAGCAAACAAATATAAATATTTTCTGATGTCAAAACAGAACATATGTAGCTGCAGGGAAACTGTTGCAGAGTCAGTATTTTGATTCAGTTAAAACCACCAGTTAGATTGGAACTGGCTACATTGGCAAAATCCCTGAAGACAAGAAAATGGGCCAAATTTCAATGTCAAGATAGTGTATAACAGGTAATATGGGCATAGACCAAGATCAGCTGTAAACACTGAAGAGTAGTTTGTGTTTGATGGGGAGAAGTGGGAACCAGTGAAGGGATGCAAAAAAAAGGCAGGGAGGGGGAGGAAGACAGGGTCAATGTTGTGAGCCAAAGAAGTGAACTTAATTTTCCTGTTAAGAGCTATCAGTATGAAATATATTTTTAAGTTCATTTCCTCTCAAAAAATGTAAGGGCCACCAAAGGCCATCAAAGTCAATGGAAGTCTCAGGTGTTTGGAACAAGACCTTTTATGAATGAACCTGCCACACCAGGAGTTACTCAAAATATGCTGCCCTTCTAAAGGGCAGAAACCTAGAGAAATTGCAAGCAATCTGCTTTGTAGATTTTGGGTACAGTTACCAGACATGTCTAAATGACTTAGGCACCTAAGTCCCATTGAAAGGGAGTGGCAAGCTCCCAAGAGAAAACAGGAACTTGGGAAATTTTGTCCCCTTAGCTTTTAGGCCAGCATTTGTGCATTTCTCACTACTTCAGCTGTGATGCTGCACTGCCATTCTCTAACATCCCAAGAGCTATTACAGGGAAGAGGCACTCAAACAGACTTGTCAAAACTTTTAAAAAAGGAAAGCTACTGCACTCTACAGCAATTCTTTAACATGCAGAAGCCAACAGTAGCGATATTGCAGTGACTAGAGCAGTATTTCTTTTTAAGGGCCAAAATAAGAGGTATACAACATTGTCTCAGAGCCCCATGGGAGTGGGATGCCCAACAGCACAACTGGAAATGCTCAGTTCAAAACCTATTGAAGTAAGGGATTCAAAAGGAAATTGTCACTGCTCTCTACAGACAGTTTTCCAAGACACTACTGCAGTGATTGGGGCATTCACTAGTTCCCCATAGGATACTCAATAGCTATTTTAACATGCAACAATAACTTCAATATGTTTCATTAACAGCCAGAAACCAGTTAGGTCATTAAAAAAAAATTCACCTCTGAGCTTTTCATGAGGCTAAATGGGTGCAAACTTGAGCAAAATGGATGAAGATAATTTAACCTGGCACAAATTAAAAAGACAAAATTTGCATCTTTGTAGTTGGGTTCCTGTTATTGTTCTATTCTCCCCTTTGTCCTTCCCCCCAACTATGTTGAATTTTCTTTTCTGCTAGTGAACCAGGGAAGTTTGATAAGCTTAAAAATGCCAGTGTCTGGTGTTTTAGGGTGGGGTGGGGGTTGGCACACACCTGCCCATTTACTATAAACACATTTCAGTTTGATTTTTTCCTGCAAGATATTTTGGTGGATCACAAAATGCCTTGATACACAATTGCTGTTAAACTACTACATGCATCTATGCAAACAGCATCAACTGCCTTACAAGTTGCCATCAGCTGGTTGAAGAACCTGGACAAATTGGTGTGGCTTATTCCATACTTAGCAACTGGAAGGGTGCCAGAGGAATAAGCTACACAACAGCTGTTAATTGGGTTTTAGATCACACAGAAGGACTCCATATTGTAGATGACTTTAAATATTCCAGTCACTCAAAAGTACAAGACTATGTTTCCCTGTTGCACCTTAATATTCACTCTGGCAACACAAAAGGTATTTTGAAAAGAGAGCTAGGAGTTTGTTTAAAGATAAAGCGGGGTGAAATTCAGCAAGACCTAAATAAACAGGCTTTGTGCAGAGAAATAAGTCAAGGGTTCGATGCAACACAATCCACTCCAAACCCTAAGGGCAAAGAACAGGCCCATACTGTAGGTCTACATTACAGTAGACACATCTGCAACTGGCCCTGCCATAGGTGTTTTTATTACAGTGTAGACATACCCTCAGATAATCCACAGCTTCATGGGACTAGAAAAGAGGTCTTGTGTTCTGTCTCATCCATTCATAGGAATTAGTTTTCACTAGATTTGTGGAATCCTGGATCCCCTGATTGGTCTCCAAACTCTGCTCCAGTCTGCTGTGTGGCATGAACCTGGGCCCTAGGTCCCCACATGTAAGCCATTCCGTAAGCCTGCTTTGCAAGTGACTATCTTATATATTAGAGGTGGGTAAGGAAAATCTTTTACTGGACCAACTTCTGTTGGAGGTCCTGAAGAGCTCTGTGTAACTCAAAAGCTTGTCTCACCAACAGAAGTTGGCCCAATAAAAGACGTTACCTCACTCTCCTTGTCTCAGATATTCTAGGAGGAACACATCTACAGCCAGGGAACATACCTTGCATAGCAGTTTTGCTTTCTTGGGGGCTTTCCCCAGTCCCAAAGTTCCTGGAAAACATTCAGCAGCTTCAAAGCCAAAACATTTAGAGTAGAGTAGAGATGGATCCAGCTACCCAACCCATGAGTTTGTCTATTTGAAATCTGAATCCAGATTCTCCACCACCCCAAAAAGACATAAGGGGCCAAACTAAGATTCCCAGGTCTTAGAACATACCAAGATTCAGTGGCTAACTTTGCATCCATATTTTGTGGCTTGAGAGCAACTCAGCTCTCCCATGTTTTTTCTTTGGAAGTTTGGAATGAAACAGCAAGACCTCTGTGCTTGTATATTTCATATTCTTCTCACTCACCCTGTGGGTATCTTGTCTTTCAAATGCAAGCTCTTTGGAGCAGGGAATATTTTGCTCTATGCCTAGTACAATGAGTCCCTGATCTGAGTTTGGGACTCTAGGCACCACTGAAACACAAAAACCCTAAACCTTGTCCTAGGCAGTGGATTAGCACATCAGTTGGGGTTCCTCCCCCTGTTAGAGCTTGGAAATAGCTTAGTTAAACAAAAATGTTTGAGAGTTTGATTTAGACCTTCACTCTGCCTTGTTTGTCACGTCAGAAACATTAACCTGAAAGGGTAAAGGCTTCCAGTGAGAGATTTGCTTAAAATGAGAAAAAAAAAGTCCAGGACTGATTAAAATTTAATTAGCTTTAGGAAAATGCATCCATATTTATAGATTTTATCTAAACAAAAGCCTGCCTTCACTTAAAAACATGCAACTGTTACACAGAACCTAATAAGCACCTGGGCAGTATTAGTTTATTGGCTAAGGGCCATTAAAAATTAATGGCAGTTTTGCCTAAAGAAAGATTTTAGAATTTGGTCCCCAAATTAATACAGTTTCCAAGTGTTTAGTGTTTTCCTTCAAAGCTAATGTCTGTAGAGAGACCTGGGGTTACTATTTAATTCAGGTAAAAGCAGCAAGAAAATAACTTTAAATGAGGGGATTAGGTATCTACAGCATTGGCAGAGTCTGAGAAGTAAGGCACCTGCTGGACTGCATCTCAGATGGCTGCATTAAATTGAGGTCTAAACAGCATAAGACAGATCTTTCTAATTAGCTAGCAGACTAGCTTGGCTCTTACAAAGAGACCTGCCCAGTGTGTTTCACAAGCCAGCCAAACTCACTTACATTACCTCAATAACTGTTCAGTGCACCACAGATTACTGGCTATACCTGACTGATGGATAAAAAGCTCAGATGCCTTCCCTGAGACCCAGATGAATTAGAGGAATTAATAAAACCTAGCTGAGATCAAGGTGATTTGGAACCACCAGCTTCACAGTAACCAACCGGGGTTTCCCATACAGATAATGTTGGGCATTTCACCTTCTGCACTAACAATGGGAACTTCCTCCAATAATGGAAGAAATTCACCCCTGTGCAACAAGCCAGTACAATAGCTTTTATCACTTCTGGCCTGCACTCTGAACAGGAGTTAATTTCAGCCTATATGAATAGGATGGCCTGTCTCCTGACAATCTCAGAGGGTTTTTATAGGTTATTTAACTACTGTATGTGTTCATGTGAATCTCCTTGATTTAGTTTTGTACATCAATATCAACCTTAAATTTCATCCTGGGTTAAAGATGTAGTTGTCCAAGAGTGAATGCAGATTTGAGTGCACTGCACATCATATTACCCATTATTTTAATTTCATCTGCTCACAGGGTGCTTGGTGTGAGGCATGTGACAAACATTTGAAGAAAGCCAACCAGCACTGAAAATGGGAAAAGGCTGGCTCAGATGCAAACCCAGAACTCTACTGGAGCTTTTGACATTTATAAACCAAAAGAAAGGGAGACGATGAGGATTTGTATAAATCCTGTCTCTCTGCACATGAAGGTGGTAGGGCAAGTCAGCTAAGGGCCCAGACATGCCAGAAGAGTGGTAGTTAGACAAGCTTAGATGTTCCTGAAGATGTATAGTAGAAGGTTAAGCCCCTGGCAAGGCCTAAAGAATGCCAGAGAGTTTCATTCAGAGAAATATGGAGGTGGGGGGGAATAGTATTGTACAGTAGCCTATGTGGGTAGGCTGTACTGTTACAACATGTATTAAGAAATCTTTTCCATCCTACGAGAAAAGAATGTACCTCAAAAAATTTATGAATAGAAAAGTGTAGCCAGTGTATCATGAGGGAATGCTAGAACTTTCCCTAGCTCTTACCCCAGACAGGTTAGACAATTGCAGCATAACTCTAAGGGTCTGTGTACACTGCAGCTAGGAGCATGTCTCACAGCTTGGGTAGACAGACTTATGCTAGATCACTAAACAGAGTTATGAACATTGCAGTATTGTGACAGCATAGCTAGTGACCCAAGTGCCACAACATCTGCACTGCTATTTTTAGCATGCTATCTCAAGTGGAGCTGGCATGAGTCTACCTGGGCTGGGAGGCATTGTACCTACAATGTACACAAACCCAAAAGGTACAGAGGAGTCAATCTTCAAAAAGAAAAGCAGAGATGGCCTGATTTTTTTTTTTAATTAATGTGATGCCTCTTAGCCATCAAATCAAACTTGACATATTATAAAGGATTGCTCTGAGACAAAAATAGACACGGCAAATATCCTGGTCAGGAGACTTTGTATCTCAACTGAAATTAATGACCCTGCCCTTCAAAAGGGTCACAAAGTTTGTTAAACTACAAGTGATAAAATAAAATGGTAAATCCTCAGTTATCCATCACTGCCAGAAGGATATACTGCAACCTCAGCAGCCTTCCATGCTAAAGTTCTCCCAGAAGCATTCTTCTGGTATATTGTTACTGTGTACTTAAAGGCTCTTAAATCTAAAGGAGAGAGGCAAAACAAGAGCCAGTAGCAGGAAGCAGAAGCCAGGCAAATTCAAATGAGAGATAAGGCATGAATTGTAATAGGAAAAGGTAATTTAATCAATGAAAGACTATCAAAAGTGGTAGATTCTCCACCTCTTGGTGGCTTCAAATCAAGACTGGAAGCCTCTGTCTGGCTGATACAAGTTAGTCAAACAAGTTATTGGGTTCAACAGTGGCAACTAGATATAGAATTCTATGACTAGCATTATACAGAATGTCAGAGTAAGTGATCTAATGGTCCCCTCTGTCATGAAATATCTAAAACAGCAACCACTTCAGCAACTTTTTGCTGCCATAAACATCTTTAAAACAAAAAACCACAAGCCACACAATCTTCTGCACAGAGAAAGGCAAGACTGTTTGTCCCTGAAAAGCTGAAGAGAATTTTTCTACCTACCTTTGACACAACTAGCTAGTCCCCTTAAACATGTGGTTGCTCCCCTACAGAGAATGACAGCAAAAGACAACCTTCACTAAAGTGGATCAATTTAACCCAACCCTAATCGAAACAATGGGTTTGTTTTTAAAAAGGGTTCTGCTTTTAAAAAAAAAATTAAATAAAAGCTGAAAAGTTATTGAACTCAAACCTTGAAGCTAAACATTTCTATAACCATTTTGGGATGTTTACAATAGTGACTTGGAAAGAATCATGGAAATTTAAAAAAAACAAAACCTCCTTTTCCCCCAAACCCACTGTAGTTCTCTCTGCCATTAACCACCACTTTACAGAACTTTGAAAATTCCCCTCCCACCTCAAAGAGGCTGATTTTCCCTTCTATACAGGAATCTCCTCAAGAAAAAACTTGAATTCCACAGATATTTATGCTGTTGTGGGTTAGTTACATAAAATAGTCAGAATCAGGCTGGCTCCAGGCACGAGCATTCAAGCAGGTGTTTAGGGCAGCAGTTAGAAAGGGGTGGCAGTGTTTCTGTGACTGTGGCAATTCAGCAGCAGCCCCTTTGCCATGGTGGGCAGCAGTTTTTCCCCCCTACTACTTGGGGTGGCAAAACCTGTAGAGCAGGCCCTGGTCAGAATAAACCCAATACCATGGAATTTATATAGCCAATCAGCACAGATTTTGAATCTGAGATACTCCGTGACCTGATCGCTGAATAAATTCAGCATTATAATTGACAAACTCTGAGACTGTCATGCTTCCAGACAAACAGAAAGAGGGGATGGTTGTTGACTAAGTGATTATGAATTATTTTCCCAGCCCAACATTAAAAAAAAAACCCACCTTTCTACTGTAAGGGCATGCCACATGCTGACTCTGTAGACAAGCCAGGTAAATCTACAGTGCGCCAGCCTGCTTTGTACCAACTTGCTGAGTGGACCTTGCTACCACATACAAACAGTATGTCAAAGTGCACTGTAGACCAGTTGGTCCACATGTACCCTGCTACTATGAACTATGCATGGCCAGTCAAGAGGTAAATGTATAGTGCTGTAGTCTGTCGCATCAAGATGCTGTGTGGACTAATCCAGCCTGCACTTTTTTCTATCTCTGGTAACTCCAGGGAGTACAGAGTAATAAGAGGGGAAAACAGAACCTTTCCTAATTAACCTTGGTTCTAGAAGCCCTTGCTTTACCACCTGCTTTCAGAGTCCCTTTGTAACTCACCTGAATTTCCTTCAATGTGACAGTCACCTCTCTGCAGGAGACTAGTAGAAGGCCTATATATCATTTAAAATTCACATAATCCCTCAAAATAGGGCTCAGTTGGGGTTTACATGACATGAAAAACCATTACTCAGCTTACATTGTGGTGCCTCCTCAAGTGTGTGTTCGAGCTGTCTGGTACAAACATCCTGAAAATATTAAAGTTTTAAACTTTTGAGCTGAAATTATTTTAGCCTGGATTTTAAGAATCAGTGATCCCACAACAAGCTGATCTTGACATTCCTACCTTTAAATTTTGTAGATATAAAGTTCCAAATTGGAACATGTAAAAAGTGCCATTTTTAATCACACTTGTGCAAGTCAAAATAGTACAGCCTACTTTATTAAAATAATCAATTTTGAAGCCTACTGTGGGAAATTTAAAAGGAACTTGCTTGAGAAAGTTTCAAGAAGGGTAACTGGAACTAAGCCTTAACTATAGCACTCACTACCAACAAACGAGACTACTACTACATGTATGAGTTCAAATAATTGCATCCAGTAATAGGACCAAGGTCTCTGCATGTCCTTGGGCCCTCAACTTCTTGGCAGTTCAACATTCAGAATGGTCATGATGTGTGTGTGAATGTTTAATACAACTGTACATTCTGCTTCCACAATGAGCTATATAATGGCTGCATGCATTATTCATAGTACACAAGACTGTAATAATTCCTGAGCCTGGGTACCATGGATTCAAAATACAAAGTAAGTTGATGTTTATTTTACTGCCATTTAAGGAGGGGGGAAATGCACCCTAGTAAAATACATATGAAAAGTAGTTTACACTTCAAGTATCCTTAGTAATCTGAAAAAACCTATGTCATGGTCCCTTTAATGCAAAATAGTATATTTTAAAAACTTAATGTGAAAAGTGTCATTACATAAACTTACCAGTTGATAGTTTAGAGTGCAGCACAAGTGCATGTAGGAAATAACACTTTTTTGCTGTTGTCCCGTAGTTTTATTTACTAGTTTGAAATTATGTGGCAATATTTGAGATCCAAGAGAACAAGAACTAGCTGAGTGTGACATACACAACCTTCCTGTTGAAATTAGCCTCTGTTCAGAAAGAAAGTGTTGACAGAACTTTAACTATGACAGTGCTATAATACCATAATGTCATGTTTACTCACCACCCATTCAAATGTTCACATCTCTTGACCAACAGAATGTATGATCATTCCCTTCTTAATAGCTTTTCTTTATTGCAAAACTTCGTATAGAAAACAGAAGCCTGTTAAACAAGCATTTGCATTCAACTGGAAGTTAATCTTTGCCTAACATACTTTGACATAAATCAATGTGACTATTCATATATTTAAGTGCTTTGCTGGATCAAGCTATTCAACAAGGAAGGGTTTACACCATTATATGAGGCACTGATGAGACCTCATCTGGAATTGTGTGCAATTCTGGTTTAGGTTTAAGAAAGATTAATGCAAACTGGAACAGGTAGAGAGAAGGACTGCTAGGATGAGCAGAGGAATGGAAAGCTTTCCTTATGAAGGGAGACAAAGAGCTTGGCTTGTTTAGCTGAACCAAAATGCAGAGACCTGGGTGGGTTTCCACCTTCCTCTGCAGCATAGGTCACTTGCTGGTTTAAACTAGCATAAATGATGGATTCCCTGTAACTTGAAGTTTTTTAGATCATGATTTGAGGACTTCAGTAACTCCGAGTTAGGTGTTTCTTACAGGAGTGGGTGGCTGAGGTTGTGGCCTGCAATGTGCAGGAGGTCAGACTGAATGATTGTGGTGTCTTCTGACCTCAAAGTCTAATATTGTGTCATGGAGGATAATCAGTTTTTAACTAGTCAAGGGAATTTTCAGCACAATTACTAGATGTTAAAAGATATGCTGTTTTCCTATAACTGGGAGATTTCAATAAGTGTGGCTTTTAGAAAAAAGATTGTACTGCATGATAGACCAACAAAAGTGTAGACTATTGGAAAACAAGAATCAAAGGCCATATTTAAAAGCCTCTGCAAATAAACAAGCAAGCCTGAAATTGCATTGTTCTATGTTTGTCCCTCTTTAGGCTTCTAAAAATTTATGTTTTAAAGTATTGTGTTTTGACCGGTGTTCTGATGTATAAATCGTACCCATAAATTAGGTCTAAAACTGCTTTGGGGTCTGACAGAGACTAAGTGATGACATATTACACAGAAGACCTTGACTGTCCTTGAAGGATATTCAGAAACAAACAGAAAGGAAAACTGCCCTGCATCAAGGAATCAGAAATCGACTTTTCTGGTATCTTCCCTGAAGGATGAGGTTCTGAAGATCATGTCTGTCCAGAAACAGACTCGTGCTGGTCAGCGTACCAGGTTCAAGGCTTTTGTAGCTATTGGCTACTACAATGGTCATGTCAGCCATGGTGTAAAATGCTCCAAGGAAGTCACCACTGCTATTCGTGGGGCAATCTTGGCTAAACTATCCATTGTACCAGTACGACGAGGCTACTGGGGTAACAAGATTGGCAAGCCTCATACTGTACCTTGCAAGGTTACTGGTTGGTCGGTCTGTTCTGGTGCATCTGATCCCAGCACCCCATGGTACAGGAATTTTATCTGCCCCTGTTCTAAAGAAACTGCTGATGATGGCTGGAATGGACGACTTCAGCTAGGGATTGTACTGCTACACTGGGCAACTTTGCTAAAGCCACCTTTGATGTGATCTCCAAGACCTATGGTTATCCGACCCCTGACCTCTGGAAGGAGACTGTATTCACCAAGTCTCCTTATCAGGAATTCACTGGTTATCTGGCTAAGACCCACACCAGAGTCTCAGTGCAGAGAGCCCAGGCAACTGCTGTGGCAACTTGAATGTTTTTGAACAAAATAAAGTAATATGCGGGGGGGGGGAAATGGAGAGAAAGAAGTCTGCCCTGATGTGACCAAGAATTTAGTGCTATACATCCAGCTAAGGCCATCACAAATTCTGTATTTACAAACTACTTCATGTTCCACCTCTTAAAGATGCACTTGTCTATGCCATTATTTCCATTAAGCATGGTTTGTAGCTTGAAACTCCTCACACAATTCAGTCGTTATGTCCATTAGATATTGAGTTTAAAAAAGTGATTCCTCCATGTTACCATAACTGGAATACATCCGCTCTCATTCTTTGAATTACCTTATTTCAGGTTATTCAGTGTTTCAATGCTGCATGCAATTTTGGGAGCACAGCAGTGGCATTTCCCCCACCCAGCCCCAGACCAAATCCAATTAATGTTCTCATTATGACTGCAATGCAGAGTGTAATATATATATATATATATATATATATATATATATTTGTGGTGCCACTTATTTAATCTGCGTTAGAGTTAAAAAGTTCAATCATTGATTCATTTTATTTTTTTAATCAATAAATAAAATTGGTCAATAGAGACTTGTAATAGAAGAAGAAGTTTCATTTACTACATTCAGTTAAAACTCAAGCACCTCAAACCTGATTTGCAAATCATCCCTGTTCAGCAAAGCACTTAAGTGGGTACTTAAGGCATATGCTTAAGTACTTTGAATACTAATTGAGATAAGCATGTGCTTATCTGTTTTGCTGCATCAGGGGATATCATCCTGATTTCCTCACTATGGCAACACTCCTTTGACTCTAAAGATTTCAGCAGCTGGACTCCAATAGGCAATTACTCAAATGGGGAATGTCAGGATCAGATACTAGTTTTCAATGTAGGATTTCTGCTACAGAACAAAAGCCAATAGCCAGATCTTCAGCCAGCGTAAATGGACTTCAGTACAGCTAAGCTGGTAGCTAAGAGCAGAAGGTCTGGCCTAACATATTTAACCTCAGTGTCTTAGAATAATGTTGCTTAAACACATTGTACGCTTTAAGTTAATATGGACTTCTTAAAAAAGTCTAATGTTAAAAACTGAAAATATTTAGTTTTACTGTAAATTCAGTACCTTCCCTCCCCCCCCCCCCCCACTCCTTAGGATGGAAGAAGTTAAGTGTCCATACTACTCAGAATAATGGTCCATCTAGTCCAGTATCCTATACTCAGACTGTGGCCATTGCCAGATGCTTCACAGGGAATGAACAGACCAGAGTAGTTGTCATTCAATCCCAGTTTCTAGTTGTCAGAGGTTTAAGGTCACCCAGACCATATGGTAATGTATGTGACCATCTTGGCTAATAGCCACTGATGGACCTATTCTCTATGATAGAATCTAATCCTTCTTTTAGCCAAGAAATACTTTTGGCCTTCACAACATCCCCTGGCAACAAGTTCCACAGCTTGACTGCATTGTGTCAAATAGTACTTCCTTCTGTTTCTTTTAAGCCTATTGGGGTTTCCATCGAGTGACCTCTGGTTCATGTGAAGGAGTAACCAACCAACCACCATCACTTCCTTATTTGCTTTCTCCACACCCTTCTTGACTGGTTTGGCCTTTATCAGGTACCCCCCCTCAGTCATCTCTTTTCCAAGCTGGCCAGTCCCAGTCTCTAATATCTCCTCATATTGAGGCTATTCCATACACCTAATAATTTTTTCTTGCCCTTCTCTGCACCTTTTCCAAGGCGAATATATCTTTGAGATGGGGCAACCAGAATGGCACTCAGTATTCAAGGTGTGGTCATACCCTGGATTTATACAGTGGCATAATGATTCTGTTTGGTCATCTTTCCCAATGGTTCCTAACATTAGATTTTTTTGACTGCTGCTGCACATTGAGTGGATGTTTTCAGAGAACTATCCACAATGATTCCAAGATTTCTTTGAGTGATAACAGCTAATTTAGACCCCATCATTGTCTGTAGAGTTGGTATTTTTCCCCCACAATGTGCATTACTTTTCACTTAACATTGAAATTCATTTATTTAGTTGCCCCATCACTCACATGCATCAGATCCCTTTGCAGCTGGCTTTGGGCATATCTTAAGTAATTTATTGTCTGCAAACTTTGCCATCTAACATTTACCCCTTTTTCTAGGGAGTTTATGTTGAACAGCACTTCTGTGGACACTGACCATTTATTCCTACCCTTTGTGTCTTAACTAGTTACTGATCCCTCTTATCCCATGACTTGACTCTGCTTTAGAGCATTTGGCGAGGGACCTTGTCAAAGACTTTGATAACTTAGGTACCCTATATCAGCATGCTTGTTGAAACCCTCAGAATTTTAGTGAGGCATGATTCCCATTTACAAAAATGCATGTTGACTCTTCCAACATATTGTCAGGTTTCAGAGTAGCAGCCATGTTAGTCTGTATTTGCAAAAAGAACAGGAGTACTTGTGGCACCTTAGAGACTAACAAATTTGAGCATAAGCTTTCGTGAGCTACAGATCACTTCAGATGCTTACAGTTGTGTTCATCTAGGCATCTGAAAATTCTGTTCTTTACTATAGCTTCAACCAACTATTTAGGCTTACTGGCCTGTAATTGCCAGGACTGTCTTTGGAACCTTTTCTTTAAGAAATAAAGAAATTCAGCATTACACTAACTATCCTCCAGTCATCTGGTAGAGAGGCTGATTTATGTAATAGGTTACATACTATACAGTAACTTGTTCTGCAGTTCTATATTTTAGTTCCTTCTGAACATTTTGGGTAAATGCCATCTGGTCCTGGTAACCTATTGCTGTTTAATCAATTGTTCCAACGCCCTTTCTATTGACACCTCAATCTGGGAGAGTTCCTCAGTTTTGTCACCCAAGAAGTATGGCTCAGGTGTCAGAATCTCCCTTAAACCTTCTGCACTGGAGATTGATGTAAAGAATTTTGTTTAGCTTCTTTGCAATAGCCTTGTCTTCCATGAGTATTCCTTTAATGTTTCAGAGTAACAGCTGTGTTAGTCTGTATTTGCAAAAAGAAAAGGAGTACTTGTGTACTCTATTACCAGCAGGAGAGTGAGTGTGTGTGTGGTTTTTGGGAAAAAAGGTAGGGGGGAGTGAGAAAACCTGGATTTGTGCTGGAAATGGCCCACCTTGATTATCATACACATTGTAAGGAGAGTGATCACTTTAGATAAGCTATTACCAGCAGGAGAGTGGGGTGGGAGGAGGTATTGTTTCATGGTCTGTGTATATAATGTCTTCTGCAGTTTCCACAGTATGCATCCAATGAAGTGAGCTGTAGCTCATGAAAGCTTATGCTCAAATAAATTGGTTAGTCTCTAAGGTGCCACAAGTACTCCTTTTCCCCTTTAAGGAGTCAGTCATCCAAGGTTCCCCACTGATTGTCAGGCTTCTTGCCTTGGGCATACTTAAAAAAAGTTAATTTTTGTTGCCTTTTGGTAGCAGCATGTCAACTTTGTTTTAGTCTGCCTAATTACACTTTTACAACACTTGACTCAGAGTTTATGTTCTTCCTATTTTCCTTAGTAGGATTTGATACCCAATATTTGGAGTTTGTGGTCGTCTCTCTAGCCACCTCTTGTACTCTGATGTGTAGCCAGAGTGGCTTTTTTTGGTCCTCTTACTATTTATTTGGGGGTATGCATTTAGTTTGAACCTGTATAATGGGGTTTAAAAAAGTTTCCATACAGCTTGCAGGCATGTCAAGATGTTTGACTTTAATTACATTGTCACTATTACTGACCAGTTCAGCTTCATGCACCTCTTGGACCAGACCCAATGCTCCACTTATGACTAAATCAAGAATTGCCCCTCCCCTTATGGGCTCCAGGACAAGCTGATCCAAGCAGCAGTCATTAATGGTGTCTAGAAATTCTCTGTATGCCATCTTGATGTAACCTGTACCCAGTCAATACAGGGGAATAGTTGAAATCCCTCCTTATTTTGGAGTGTTCTGCTTGTGGAGCCTCATATGTCCCTGAGGATTTCAAAAACCACCAAAAATCCTGGTCAGTAATATATTCTTACTGTTATATTATAGAACTCCTATCCCTAGGAATTTTAATGGTGCTGCCTGATTCATTTAAGACTTTTTACTCAGTTTGATTTTATGCTTTCACATGTAGTGCCCCCCCCGAAACGAGCACCATCTTTTATACCCTTATATTACCATATCCCACTGAATATCTTCATTCTACTAAGTTTTGGTGATGCCTATTTTAGTATGATCTTTATTTAATACAATGCACTCACATTCACTCATCTTACTACTCAGACTTCCAGCTTTGGATACAAGCACTTCTAAAGTGTCAATATTTAGTGGTCTGCCTTCATGTGACAATTGAAGGAGACTCTTGTTTGACTGTTTCTCTTCAGTTTCTACCTGTGTTTTGTCAGCTCTTCTCCTCTTTACTAGGATAGAAAGTATCCATTTTAATATACTCTCCCCTAAGATTTGTCTGTCCAAACCACATGCTACTCTGCACTTGTCAGCTTTCCCCTTAACCTTCATTTAAAAGCATGTCTAGGACCCTTATAAGTTTACATGCCAGCAATCTGGTACTGTTTTGGTTTAGTTAGAGCCTACCCTTTCCCTGTGCAAGTTCCTCCCTTCCCCAAAATGTTCCCCAGTTCCCAATAAGCCTAAATGACCTCCTCTCAACACCATTGTCTCTTCCATGCATTAAGACGCTACAGTTCTGACTGCACAACTGACCCTGCACATGGAACTGGAAGCCTTTCAGAGAATGCTACCATGGACTTCAATCTCTTTCCTAGCAGACTAAATTGGCCCCGCAAGACCTCTTCCTTCTCTTTCCCTAGGTCATTGGTACCTATAGTGGCAGATCAGCCACTGGTCCTGTGGCCAATTGGGAGGCTCCTGGAAAAATGGACACCCCCTGTGCCCCAACCCACCCATCCAGTGCTCCTGCTGAGGAGTGGGGCTGGGGCACAGGGGCTTGCCCTGACCCTGCTCTCCAGCAGGAGTGCCAGGCAAAGGGGCAGGGGAAGCCCACATGCCCTGAACCTGCTCTGCAGCACCAGTAAGAGGGGTGGAGGGGACTGCAGGCAGAAGAGTTGGGCCCCCCAACTTGCTCTGGCCCAGGCCCTGAGAAACCCTTAATCCACCTCTGGGTACCTACATGTATCACAGCCACTGGCTTTTCCCAAATACTGCACATATGTCTGTGTGTCAAGAGGTCTGCAACCATCAGGCAAATTCACCATGCAGTTCTCTTGGTCAGAGCCAACTGTGTCTCTTCCCAATATCTGGGGTTTCCTCCCCAGGAGGGGTTTCCTCAATGCAAGAGGATACCATTACATCTGAAACGAGGGTCCCAACCTAGGTTCCCTGTCAGCTCCATGGCCACACAGCAGACTATTTAGGGCTGTGCCCCTCCCACAGCCCAGGTGCTGCTTCAAGCAGAGAGAAAGAGCTGGGGGAGTCCTCTCTCCCTGCCATAGCCCCACAGCTGCTTACACCCTAAACCCCACATTCCCAGCCCCACCCTAGAGGCTGCACCCCCAGCCAGAGGTGCTGTATCCCAACCCTCTGCCCTAGCCCCTCCATATTGGTGCATATAACAAAATTCATCACACACGGGTGGGAAAAATTAGAGGAAACACTGGCAACTATAGGATTGTTTCCCTCTGCTCCAGCTTCCTATTCTTCTTGCTTGAGACTCTCTCAACAGCACAGACTTTCAGAGTGGAGATAGGATGAAGGAGTAAGTGCAACCTGGGCTTCTGAATGAAGTTAATTACTGTGTGGTACTAGTTCATACTACCCAAATCTGCTGAAGCAAAAAGGTCAGACTACTCAGAGGTGGAGCTGAGTTAAATGCCTATGGAATGACATAGGTAAATCGCCTCTCCCTTAGAGAAAGCTGGCATCTATGTTATGGCCCAGTGTTTTTGGATGGGAAAGCTAAATGCTGTTATGGAATGGGGTATGCTACAGGTATCTTATTTTAATACTATTTCACTACAAAAAATTGTAGTGTTTAGTAAGTCAATGTAGTGTTATAATTCTATAACTAAACGGTCATTCTGTGGGGTGGACGTTTCCTAATAGTCTATAAATTTCCCTGCATAGAAAAATCTGAAGTGGACAAATCTGATTGTACAGCCAAACAGCAAAATTGTTGTTCCACCATCATTTATATTACTGGAGTATAGTTTGTCACATATGCTCTGAGTGCAAAGTCATTCAAAGAAAATGAAAGTCTGGAATAGCTTATTCATTAATTTTCACAGCAGTTGGTGCCCTGCTGGCATTTGAAAATAGTATAAGGAAAAGTTCAAGATTTAGCTTCATTTCAAAATTACATCTACTTCTATGATTTGAGAAATGTTACAAATAGATTAAATCACATTAGTGAAAGCTAATTGCAGAGCAAGATTATTAAATGCTAAGTACCAAAAACTAATTTCAAAGCAACATCATTTTACCAGCTGAATCATCTACTACATGAAAAATTACACTACAAGTAATAAACTGCAGTGGGGTCTAGGTCTCTGTATAATGCTTGAATCCCAGAGGATGCTGGCCATTGAAGTGTTAAATGACAAACTGGAAAGAAAATATTCTCTGTTCAGTTCATAGCTCCAGGCTCCACCAGACTTCTCTGCAATTAGAGCCAAGTTCTAAACAGAGCTCCAGAAGCCTGGAGTTCTTATGTTTGTAATAAGCTCTTTAGGGCTTGGGAGCAAGGGGAGGAAAAAGGGAAGACCACTTTGCAAACCTTTAAAGCCATGGAAATCTCTTAAGGAAGGGCTATGGTTTCCTACAGATTTCCATGGGCCATTCATTTGCAAGACTCCCACTATCTATTAAACTATGCTGATGCAGCCCTTAAGAGTTTTTTAAAAATTTCTCTTGCAATCATGGCCCCTTGTTTTAATCTCTGCAGTAGTCTATCACCAAAGGGTGTGAAGACTTCCAACAGACGGCACTCAAAATGCCTGCAATTCAGAATGACGAATGAGTGGGCTACCCAAAGAAACTTGAAGCACTTCTACAATTTACACATTAAAATATCAAGCACATTTTACTGTTTTTTAGTGTTGGGGGAAGTCAAAATGCTGCACATAACTGAAAATAGTGTGAGATTCTGAATATTCAGTTGAAGTTTCAGCAAAACCTAGCACGACCCTGGGAGTTGGAAGCCAGTGAAAGCTTGAATAGCACCCTAAAGTCTACTCAAGGAGGTAGTATCTGTGTAATAGGTTTTAAAGCATGCCTCATGTGCCCATAGTGACTAGTACACATTAGGGATAACAGGCTATTAACTTTGCCAGCTAGTAGAGTTACACCTGTCACTCAAGTAATAGAGATCTAGACTTTGAGGAGGTCATCAACAACATTTGACCCTATGGTCGTTATATTTAGAACATATAGAAGCAGACACTGCCAATCCAGATAGTATTACTGTACAAATACTCTAGTTTTCAAATAAGGGATGAATACATGACAAAGAATGACTGGATCACATGCTCTCCTCCTCTGCACCATGTGTCAAACTGGCCGGCTGGGAAGAGAGACAGTACAGCTGCTAAGTTCCTCTAGCAACTGGGTAGCAGCAGGTAGCTTTTGGTGAATGAGAGTATGGCTACCAATCTACCACTGGGGCAGCCTATGGGAGTTGAAATAGATTAAGTGCAGGTACTCCAAGTGGATGTCTGGAAATCCATGGGGTGATTTTAGGGTTGCCTATAGATCTGTGGGTCCTCTACTCTGAAGCTATCCACATGGTGGGCTGCCTCAGAGTCAGACCTTGGAAACCCTAGGATCCCATCCTCAAACACTGGCAGGCTGGCTGCTGAGGAGCTGGATAGGCTGCAGTTAATCAGGGAGAGTTCCAATAGAACTGCCTAGGTTCTACTTCTATTGGACCTTCCTACACCAAACAGTGTTTAAGTTACAAGAAACCTAAAAGATGTTCTGCAGTAGGGACCTGATGAAAAGCCCACTGAAGCCAGTGGGCATCTTGACACTGACTTCAATAGGTTTTAGTTTAGGGCCTATACCATTACTAAAATTGAAGTTACAGCTCAACTAAAAAGCCAGCAGCAAATCCACATAACAAATGCAGCCAAGTCCTCCATACACACTGCCCCCTCCTCACAAGCCTGAGTAAAGAGGAGAAACCATGCACTGTACCCTAGAACACATTCTGACAATTTCAGACCAAGAAGGGGAACATAAGAAGTCATACTGAGTTAGACCAGTGGTCCACTTAGCCCAGTATCCTGTCTGACAGTGGCCAGAGCTAGATGCTTCAGAGGGATTGAACACAACAGGGCAGTCCCCTGTCATCCAGTCCCAGCTTGTGGCAGTCAGAGGTTTTAGGGACACTCAGAGCCCAGACTTTCAATCTTAACCATCTTAGCTAATAGCCATTCATGGACCAATCCTCCACATACCTACTTAATTCTTTTTTGAACCCAGTTACACTAACATCCCTGGGCAATGAGTTTCACAAGTTGATTGTGCTGTATGAAGTATTTCATTAGGCTGTTTTAAACTTAATAGGTAGTAAGTTCATTGGTGACTCCTGCCTGGTTCTTGTGTTATGTGAAGGGATAAACAACATTTCTCTATTCACTTTCTCCACATCATTCATTATTTGAATAGACCTTTATCATATCCTTTAGTGGTCTCTTTTCAAAGAGAAAGAGCTCCAGTCAGTTTAATCTCTCCTCATATTGAAATTTCATAGCCCTAATCATTTTCATTGCCCTTCCCTGCACTCTTCAATTCTAACACTTCTTTTGAGATGAGGCAATCAGAACTGCATGCAGTATTCAAGGCATGGGTGTACTGTGGCTCTATATAGCAGGATTATATTAATTCAGCCTTATTATCTATCCTTTTTGTAATGGTTCCTAACAGGATTTGCTTTTTTGACACATTGAGCAATTGGTCTTGAGAGGTAACAGCTAATTTAGACATCTAATTTGCCTCATAGGTACAAGGTGCACCACTCACTGCTGGTCAGCACCTCCTCCTGGTCACTCTGGGAATTAGCTCGAGGTCAATGCCCCCCCTTCCAGTTGTGTCTTCCTCTGGTCTGCAGCCCCTCTCTTGCTCCAGGAACTGCACCATCCTCTTCTTGACTCAGCCTCCCCAGATACATCACTCAGTGTTCCCCGCTTCTGCGGTAGCAAAGTCCCTTCCCCCTAGCAGTCCTAGGGAGTCATTTTTCTCACTGTCCCATGGTTCTACTCCCTCAGTGGTTGGTAGAGGAACCCAGGTCCCACCCTCTACTCTGGGTTCCAGTAGGGACCCTCAGCTCAGCAGTTGTCAGTTTTCCTCTCAGGGCTCACTGCTTTTTCCCTGGACTGCTTCCACCCATACCTAGGTCCCCTTCTCCCTCTGCATACACCAGTTCCATGACCCTGCTCCTAGGGAGCAACTGCTACCTGCCTTCCTGCAGTCTCTTAACAGCCTACATTTGTTACTAGCTATCTGGTTTTATAGGCCCTGCTTCTGCCTGCACAGAAGAACCCACTTGCAATTAGTTCCCTACTCCCACCTCCAGGTGCTGCCTGTGGCCTTAATTGGCCTCTCTAGTCACCTTAAGCCCTGTCAATCCTGTGTGGGGTGGACATCCCATCACACGCATACTGAAGTTAGGCTTACTAACCGGTCATTGCCATGACCGCCACTAGAGGTTTGTTAACCAAAACAAAACCACACATACCACAATTTGGTGTGTACACTAGCTACCCACCTGATTTAAGCAACAGGTCACATACCCCAGTTATTAAATTGCAGAACTACTGTCAGACTTCCTTCAGACCACTTGGTGACTACCATGTGACTTATTGTTTAATCTATCAATTTGTTCCAAAACCTCCTTTATGACCTCAGTCTGAGAGTTTCCAGTCCGTAAAAGAATGGTTTGGGCATGGGGATTGCTGCCGAGGATATGGGGAAGAAGAGCAATGCAAAGAATTAATTTAGCTTCTTTGCAACAGCTGTGTCTGACTGCTCCTTTAGCATTAACCTTGCTTGTCCAGCAGCCCCACTGACTTGCAAGTTTACTGCCTCTGATGTACTTCAAATGTCTGTTACTTTGTGACATTAGCCAGTTCTTCAAATTCTCTTGGCCTGCCTTCTTATAGTTTGGCAGAGTTTATGTTTCTTCCTTTTCCCTCAGTAGGGTTTGGCTTCTGATTTTTAAAGGATGCTTTTGTCCATCTTTCCTCTTCTGTTTAGCCATAGTTGCCTTTTTCAGTCTTTATTATTTGGGGTATTCTTTAGTCTGGGCCTCATATGGTTTTAAATAGCCCTCATTCAGTTTGCAGGCATTTTACCCTTGTGATTGTTCCTTTTAGTTTCCATTTAACTAGCTTCATCATTTTTGGGTAGTTTCCTTTTTGCAGTTAAATGCTACCATGGTGGGTTCTCTTGTATAACATTCTTCTTGAAGAAAATACCAATACAATTTATTGTCACTAATACACAGCATTTCAGCCCTATTCACTGCTTGGACCAGCTCTTGTTGTGCACCACTTACTAAATCAAGAATTGTCCTATCTCCCCTTGTTGGTTCCAGGACAAGCTGCTCCACGAAGCAGTCATTTATGGTGTCTAGAAATTCTCTGTATCCCTGCCTGAGGTGACATACCTATGCAATGAGGATTGTTGAAGTCCCCTGCCTCCCTTATTGTGTTTTCTGCCTTTGCAGCCTCTCTGGAGATTTCACAGTCATGGTCACCATCCTGGTCAGGTGGTCAAGAATATTTTCTGCTGCTTCTGATAGGGTATTACCCATACTGGCCCTGATTGGGTCCACCTGGCCTAATTCAGCCCTATTAGCCAGTTAAGCAGTGATCAGGGAGAGATTTAGGCTGTGAAGGGGTCACTAATTGGAAGCCAGGCTCAGCTGGCCAGGCATAGGAGGGGCCTGTATAATGCCCAGGAGTGGAGAACCAAAAAAAAAAAAAAAAAAAGAGGGCTGCAGGGAAGTAGGCTTTCATCGCCCTGTAGAAGAAGGGAGGTGTGTTTGGAACAAAGGTAATAGTCTAGAGTTACTCCCTGGGAGGAGGGAGTTGAGAGGCTTGCAAGGTAGGAGAAGACTCAGGGGAAAGCAGCAAGGAATAAGAGTACAGACCTTGACTCCTGAGTAAGAGGGACCCTGAGCTGGAACCTGGAATAGAGGGTGGCCCAGGTTCTCTATCAGCCACTAAGGATGTAGCATAGATCAGGCAAAGGACAGTGGACTGCCTGTGTGCAAGGATTTGTTCCTGAAAAAAAGCCACTGTCTTTATACACACACAGGAGAACCACATAGGGACCTGGCCAGAGGACCAAATTGTGAAGAGGCAGCTGTGGTTCCTGGAGTGAGAAGGGCCTGTGGTGTGAGAAGGGAGGATTAGGGACAGTGCCATAGGACAGCAGCACCTGGCAGAGCTAATCCCCAGGAGATGGGGCCACTAGCAGCAAGTGGCCCCCAGGACACTGTTTTCTTCTTATTCAAGCATAGAAATTCTATCCCCAGAGATTCAATAGTACAGTTTGGTTCATTTAACTGTGATGTACTGTCATTTATATATATGCATGTATAGATTTACACTGGCATTACTGAGGCCTTTGATCATCATTCCACCTAGTTCCTGTGATGCCTATTGTAGTGACATCCTCATTTAATGCCAGATACTCTAGTTCACCCATTCTACTATTTAGACCAGGGGTCAGCAACCTATGGCACACGTGCCAAAGACAGCATGCAAGCCAATTTTTAATGGCATGCTGCTGCCTGCCGGGTCCCAGCTGCCAGCCCTGCTCAGCCTGCTGCCAAACCCAGGCTGGCAGTGGGCTGAGTAGGGCTGGAGACCGGGACCCCAGCAGGCAGCAGCGTGCCATTAAAAATCCTGCCCACCCCAGCCTGCTCTTCTCCCCCTCCCCCCCATGGCCCCACAGGGACAGGGTGAAGAAGCTTGGTCCTGCCAGCTACTGCTGCAGGGCAGGCAAGCTCCCCCCACCCCCGCCTCTTCCTCCAGCATGCTGGATTCCTGCCCCTCCTCCTCTCCCTGCCACTGATCAGCTGATGGCCCTTGTGAGGGAGGGGGAGAAGCAGAGCTGCAGTGCTCACGGCTCCAGGGAGGAGGCAGAGAAGAGGTGGGGATGGGGCCTTGGGGTAGGGGGTTGGAATCAGGGTATATCCCCTCCAGCCCCCTGCCATGAGCCACTCTAGGCAGGGGGCTGGGAGCACCCCCATGACCCTAGCCCACACCCCCAGCCCTGACCCCTACACCCCCCCATGACCCCAGCCCCCTGCCCTAACTCCTGCACCCCCACACATACCCAGCCCTCCCATGCCCTGACTCTTGCACCTCCCACATTCCCACCCCTACCCTGAGCACCAAACAGGAGCTTCTGCACACCACCCCCCTACATTCCCAATTCACACCAAATGGGAGCTGCCCACGTAAGCACTCCACACCCAAATCTCCTGCCCCAACCCTGAGCCCCCTCCTTCATTCTAGCTCCTGGCCAGACTCTACACCCCAATCCCCAGCCTGCTCCTTCACCCCCAGCAATGGGCTGAGTGGGGCCAGCAGCCAGGACCCCGGCTGGCAGGAGCCAGCGGATGGAACCCCAGACCGGCAGCGGGCTGAGCCGCGCAGGGGTTCTGGCTGCCGGCCCCTTGCTAGCTGGGGTTCTGGCCACAGGACCTGCTCAGCCTGCTGCTGGCCTAGGTGAACGGAACCCCAGGCTGGCAGCATAAGATCAGCATTTTAATTTTAAATGAAGCTTCTTAAATATTTTGAAGACCTTGTTTTCTTTACATATGACAATAGTTTAGTTATAGAATATATAGACTTATCAAGAGAGACCCTCTAAAAAATGTTAAAATGTATTACTGGCACGCAAAACTTTAAATTAAAGTGAATAAATGAAGACTCGGCACACCACTTCTGAAAGGTTGCCAATCCCTGATTTAGACTTATTTGTCTAAGTACTCAGGCATTTGGCAATGTTCTGCTGCTTGTCTTCCTGTGTATTTAAAAGGGACTCTTACCATTGACTGTTCAACTTTTCCTAGGATAAAGGGTCCCCCTTTAATTCATCTAAGTGATATCTCCTTCATGCTTACCGGCTACACCCCAGCAGTTAGTTTAAAAATTATCTATATCCTTTAAGTTTTACATGTCAGCCTTGTTCCATTTTGGTTCAGGTGGAGCCCATCCTTCCTGTATAGGCTCTTCCTTCCCCAAAAAGGTTCTCTAGTATTATATCCCTCCCTGCCCCCCCCTCCAAATCATTCTCTCATCCATGCATTAAATTCTGTAGTTTTCTGGGGCCTGTGTGGGGAACTAGAACCATTTCAGAAAATGCTACCATGGAAGTCTTTGGTTTCAATCTTACCTAGTAGCCTAAATTTAGGCTTAGGGAAAGGAAGGAGAGCAGCCCCTATGTCATTGATACCTACATGTACTGTGACCACTGGCTCCTCCTGTCTAGAGATCTGCACCCAGCAGGCAGTTTACCATGTGGTTCTCCCAATAAGACCACAAAACCAATTATCTTTCTAATAATTTAATCCCGCATTACTATTAACTGGTGTTCCCTTCCCGAGAGGGGTATCCTCAGTGTAAAAGGATACTATGACATTATCTGGATATCCAATACTTCCTTCTGCTCCAACAGAAGATTTTCCTTCTGAGACTGAGAGTCTTTGGAGCTTGTTGAGACAGAGGAAACCTTTTAGTTTCCACTGGCCTGCAGTTCAGACTGCGTGTGGACATGCCCTCAGACTCTTGAGTCACTGAATGCTTTTACCAGTCTGGGCCCAAAACCTTATATTCCATCCATTAACTGACAGAGACTAGGGCTCATGATCTACCAGATCATACTGGTCAATAAACAGGTTGCTGCATGCTGCAATAGGTTTGTTTCCAGGCTAATCATGTTTTTGGACTGCTTTCTGTAGCCCCAACACTCATTCTCCCAAGTTAGTAACAGTCAGCCAGCCTTGAAAATTAAAAAGGGTAGTAGAGATAAAAAGCATTTCTCCCTAGCTAATAAACCAAATCTCCTTGGCTGAGATGCAAGGGAGCCCCAAAGGTTGTAACTCTTACCCCACAAAGATGGGCATAAGCTCCTTGCTCCCTCAATCAGCTCCACAACTCCCTAGTGAGTAGGGAAACACTTATGTTTTCCCATGCTGAGTGGGCCAGGCTGCTTCCCTGGTAGTTTCATAGGTCAGGGTATGCAGCCTTCCTCGTCTTGCACACCCCACAGCCAGGAGTTACTTTTTCCCAGCTGGGTAGGGTCTTAAGAGAAGGCTTTTACAGGACCTCAAATCACCTCTTCATCAGACTCCATTGCTGGCAAGAACACAACACACATTCCTTGTCAAGCCTTAAAATTGCAAGCAGGTTATCACAAGAACAGCTTTGCCAGTTTGCAAACATCAACAGATTGGTCAAACATTCTAATACTTGGAAAGTTTTGTATTTTAAGCAAGTGATGTTTTAAGGTAAGTTTTAGTTTGTCTCATAAGGAAGGGTCATCTGGAGCAAGAGAAATAGATAAGGTATAATTTAAAACACTCTGCAATCTAGAGAAACATCACACACTACTGAAGCCTACTAATCTTCAGTCAAGGAAGTTTACAGCTGGGAAGGTGCTCACAGGAAGTAAACAAGAGTAACACATAAGCCTGTTCAAAGTGGTCTATCAAGATACTTCACTATTTTCTTCAGAATGCTTATAGCGCTTTCTAGACATCTATAGCTAAACTAGATCAGATCCCATAATTATTGTAACACAAGTAAATCATGAGTTTATTGGAAACTCATACAGCAGGGCAAACAAGTCTAATTTTAAACATGGAGTCTAGGGCTTCTTTTAGCCTGCTCATCAGCCCACAGGGATGGCAATAGGCATACCTGCCTCACTGATCTTGGGAAGGCTGAAGATGGCAAAAAGGAAGTTGCAAGTCCCAGCAATTTATAAGCTATGATAATGATGAGCCACAGCTGTATGCCTACTAGGACTATGTATAGAGTGCCTGTCTGTTTAATATACCAGCATAGGATGACACCTGGCTCTTCTATAGAGCTTTTCAAAGGTCAGTACCATGTTCCCCATGTGACAGAGGAGGAAGCAGAGGCACAGTGATAAAAATAAAATTGTCCAAGGTCACTCAGAGCCATAGCAGAGCTAGGCACAGAACCCAGATCTCTGGAGTCCCAGTCCAGTATCCACTGGACCCTTGTAAGATGCACATACAGCCAGGTGCAGGTATGTGCCATTTTAGTTTTCTAGAGTAGGTAATCCATAAATTCAGCAAGGCTTTTGGGTATTGAACAGCATCCCCCTTCTGAAGGTTAATTTATCAATTGAAGATTGAACAGTCCTTTCTTACCCTTTTGATCAGAAGCCTGAGTTAAGGGCTACCTCCAGTCCCTTTATCTACAAGGCACTTGACCTTGATTCCTCACCTAGCACCAGGGCCTCTGAAGAACCTTCGTGCTGACTGCAGTTCTTCTTCTGGCAGCACAGAGCTCCTCACAGCCTGGGTCCCCCATAGCTATCCAGGAGATCCTCCAGCAGTTACGTTCCCTGAGAGCACCACTCTTTAGAAACCTCTCTCTAGACCACTCTCCTCCAACTGAGCTCTGGTAGCTTTTTATCAGGTCTATGTGCTTGTTAGCCAATTAGCTGACAACCAGCAAGTTAGGCAATTAATCACTTACAGCTGGGCTGAGATGGGCTCATTCTTACCTGTCATTGGTACATTAGGTCCTGACTCCCCTTAAAGGGTGAGGACCAAGCTGCTTACTAAAATGTAATACAGTCGATGTAATGCCTCGCTGTCATTTTAAAACTATGTCAGTCACAATTCCCATGAGCTCCTTGCATTACGAAAGGAATTACACTGAATTCTACCACACCAGTTACAGCTTCCAGAACCGCTACAGCCCACTTTCAAAGCATGAAGCTCGGCATCCAATTCCCTTTAAGAGTCAAAGGGAGTTGAATCTTAATTCCTTCAGTCCTCTTTGAAAATCCTAACCTCAAACCTGTATTCATTTTTAAAAGTACATGAGTACTCTGAATGGGGCCAGGGTGTGTGATTTCAAGTTAAATGAAGCTTAATCACCCAGTGTTATGTCAGTGCTCTCTAGGGAACTGTTGTTTTATTCCTGAAAAGTACTTAAATTCTCATCCACAAATTATTTTCCACAAAAAAATTAAGAAAAAAAATGAAAGAGATTCAAATTTAAATGTATATATTGTTACGAATTATACCTAATAGGTCACGCACACAAACTGTTACGAATTATACCTGATAGGTCATGCACAGGAACTGCTGCAAATTATACCCGATAGGTCACGCACAGGAACTGCTGCGAATTATACCCGATAGGTCACGCACAGTTCGAGTCTAGGCTGAGGCACATCAACAAAGTCCACAACTGCAGAGTTCCCAAAGATACTACGTTTATTACGCTCGAGTGTGGTGCCCCCTGCTAATCAGGAGGGGACCCCGCATGCAGGTTATACAAAGATTATATACCTTTTAGCAAAGCATGTTGCCCTCATGCATCGGAAACCTTAGCCAATAGACAAACTCTTCCCTTATCTACCACCTATCCCTGCTAAGTACATTCCCCGTGCTAAACCATTACTTCAACTACACAACATGGTCCTAAAGCAATGCACCAGTAGCCTTTCTTATCAGGATGGGAGGCTAACATCAAGGCCAGGAGGCAGAGAGTTAGGAACAGACAAAGAACAGAAACCAGGAGTCGAGACAGGCTGGAAACAAGGGGGAGAGTTTTCACAGGAATGCAGTATCTAAGGAACACTCCTCCTGGTGCATGATGTGCTTGCTTTTAGACAATGGTGGGCCCCAAACCAAAATGGAGTCACATATGCTAAAACTTTTCCTTAACATATATTTGCAATTTTTTTAACACATCAGTTTGTTTTGTCCTCCTTTTTTCCTCTGCTCCCTCCCCCTACTCCCTCTTTGCCTCTAAATGCAATTAAATGAATGATGTCTAGGAGCTTTGAGTTATTTACACACTTTCTCTCACTCTCTCTCTCTCTCTCCTTTATTTTTTTCCCAGTTTGGAAAAATTGCAGAGTGGTAAGAGGAAAAATGAGACTAACTGCCACACTGTAACGTTTTGAAAAGTTAGAAATTTGCCCTTTGGAAATTTGCTAAGTTTGTAGTATCATCAGAATTTGAATGCACCAGTGATCACAGCTTCTCTTCATTACAGCCAGTCTAACAACAGAGCAGAAGCAGCTTTCAAGATTGCCAATAAATTAATTTAAAAAGAGGTGTACTGGAAGAATAAAGACTCATGAACAGCCTTAGGGGACTGGAGAAAAACCGCCAACAGGTGGCCTAAGCAGCAGCCCAATACAGAATCTCATGTCATATGCTACATAGACTATTTCCAACAGCAAATCAACTTTTGAAAGCAGCAGTTGTGAAAAAAGGTGACAGAACAAATTGAATTGTGAGGACAGCAAGCCAAATACTTCTATGACAGAGGTACAAAAAAGCTCTCTGAATTTCAGATAGGACAGCCAATAGGAGTGCAGACAGCACCTAAGGACAGAGGCAAGAGATGGACGATGAGGACTTTAATATGTCTACACTACCCGCCGGATCGTCAGGCAGCGATCGATCCAGTGGGGGGTCAATTCATCGTGTCTAGTCTAGATGCGATAAATCAATCCCCGAGCACTCTCCCGTCAACTCCTGTACTCCCATGCCGAGAGTGGGGCAGACAGAGTCGACAGGGGAGTGGCAGCAGTTGACTTACTGCAGTGAAGACACCCCGCTGAGTAGATCTAAGTACGTTGACTTCAGCTACGTTATTCTCGTAGCTGAAGTTGCGTAATTTAGATCGATTCTCCCCCCTCGCCCCAGTGTAGACCAAGGCTAAGGAGTAGTGTCAAGGTTAAAGATGATAGAAGAACAAGGAGAATTCTGCTGCCACAACAGAAAAAAAAAAGTAGGAATAGTTATCCTCAGGGGAAGACCCTAATGAGTCTAGCTATATGAATGTGGATGGAAGGGAATTGCTCTAGTCTGCATAACCTGTTAACTAAATTTATATACATATGAAGTGTCAGTAAGTGGCACTCAAGAATATGTAGTCGGGGTTTTGTAGGACAACACATCTTGTTGCACACTACAAATGGCTTTTTGTGTGCAGTACTACCCAAGGGCCTCTTAGCAACACAAACTAAAACCTTTTTAGGGGTTCACTGGTATATCTCCCCATATTTCCTGGTTTACACACAGAACAGAAAGCAGAAAGAGAATAGCCTTTCCATCCAGAAACAGGAAGTACCAACAAACTCACAAGAAAACCTGCTATTCTGTGATCCACTGCCCTGTGTTGCACATTTGAGCAATTTATAGGAGCGTCTGAAGTATCAATGTTCATTAGATCCAGTCCGTTGAAACTTTAGGTTCGTTCATCATGGGGGTGATGTTATACTCATTGCAAATGCACAGATTGGACTGTTTTTTAAATAAACTTTAGTCACTTTTGACAATCCCACTTTGACACTGGACTAACTGATTCCACAGAAGTCAATGGCAAGACTCATCAATTTAATTGCAAGCAGAATAAGCCAACACTTCTTGTCGTACTTAAGTGGTTAAAATCTCTTGGCTTTCCACAAACTTCCCTTGTGGCACTCTCCAAGGCTTGTAATAATTATCATCTAGAACTGTGTGGCTGCTTGTTTCTATTGCTTAATTATGAAACAGTAAAAAAAAGACAATATTGATTTTCAATCATATTATACCAATGTTCCACTTTGCTAAAGTTATATAAAATACCTCCTATTAACCAGAGATGGGCTGAAGAAGCAGAGAACAGCGAGGCAGAAAGTTTATTTTATTTTTAAGACCCCCCCTCCCCAACACACACACACACACACACTTATGGTCACCTTATTTTCCAATGATTCCAACTGGCTGCTTTGCTGCAGATAAGATCCAAAAGATAAATATCTTAACATTTTTGTACCACACAATCTATAGCACCCAATTAGCTCATGTCATAGTTCACAATATATGATTTATCTTTGCATAGTGCTTTGAGCTATTTTAATAAAAAGCACCATTGTGTAAATACTAAATATGAGGATGATTTCTTTATGCATGTTATTTGAAACAATACATATGCCAAATCCTCAGCTAGTGTAAATCAATGAATTCTATTTACTTCAAAGGAGGCATAAAATCTACAGCAGCAGAGGATCTGCCCTGAACACTGTTGTGATTATTGGGCTGTAAGAAGTGTGCAGAAGTTTATAAGATGTCACAATAGCCTATAACTCTTTTTTGCCAGCTTGGGAATTAAATCATGGCAAACAGGCCAAGATTTCTGCAATGAATGGTATGAACAAATGCAAGAAAACCAGACACACTAAAGTAGTTCAGACAAACAAACAAAGGCCTGTTGATATGATTCAAGATTATGTTAAGGTTGGACCTGACAAACAACATATGGCTCCCGAAATCAATTGATCAAAATTAGTGTATTAGATGTTAGGGCTAATTGGTGGGCAAAATGGCTGGGGGGAGGAATATGTGATGGGGCATACTCACCAAACCATCCCTGAAAGAGTTGAATTAGGCTAGCTGGATCCAACCAGCCAATTAAACTGCAAACAGGGGAGAAGCTGGCAACAATGTGGGAGGAAACCTGCAGTTTCTCTCCCTGAGGTAAGGAAGAAGGGGAGATGGGACCCCCTGAGGAAAGATTTACCTAGTTGGCCTAAGAGAGTGGTCCGACTAGGAAGACTGGTGAAGGAGAAGCTTAAAGAAGCATAGTAGAAAGTAGACCAGAGAAGAGAACAGTAGGATTGGTGAGGACCTAGACCTTAACTGCTAGTTGTATGTCTCTGGACTGGAATTCAGGGTTATATATATATAATTCCTGGGTTCCTCTGTCACCTGCTGCAGAGGAGTATTGCTTGAGGCAGCGAATAGGAAGAGTGACTGCAGGAGTGACACAGTCAGGGCAGTGCGTGTGAGGATTGCCTGATGCTGCTTGTGTGGAGAGACTTCGGAAGACTCCCCCGGAAAGGAACAATCACAGTGTGACTTGGCCGGACTCTAGAAAAAAAACCTTAAGCCCATCTCATCCTATGCATCTTTGCATCTTTGCCTCTCTCCTCCCATTTTATCCGAACTCATCTCATCTTCCACAATCCCAAGACAGAAAGAGCAGACCAGACAAAATGATTTCTTCCTAAAAGGAAGGCCATCCTTCCTTTAGCTCTAGTTTTAAGGAATTCTGTTTTTCTACTTGGGAGTCCTGAAAGCCATCAGACCATCCAGTCCTCAGCCCATCAGTGGGGATACCTAATTGCCAGCACCACAGAGGCATGTAAGAGCCTGTCCAGTCTCCCTTCTCTATGGTTACATTCTGCCACCTCCCCCGCATCCTTTCTTCCCTCCTGTCCTATCACTCTTGGCTTTTCATTGATTCCTGAAGTCAACTGCACTGCAACAGCAGAGTGAAATAAGATGGCCACAGTCTTGCTGTGTATAAGGAGAAAGGACCCAACCAGATTACATCCCTGTCCAGATTGTGAACCAGAGTCCAAGCAACTGGTGTCATGGTTGACCAGCTGCCAAAGCATGCATTTGTAACTGACCAGCCATCCAGTGTTTCCAGAACATCAACAAAAGCTGTATTTCTGCTACTTTTTCTACCGTGTCTCTCCTCCACAGTGTGTGTTAAGAGAAATAAACATCAGGACTAAGGGTAAAATTAGCCCTCTTATTTTCATTATCTTTTATTTGAAAAAAGGAGAGACTAATATTTGGCCTCCAAAAAAAGACAGTTAAGACCTATTAAGTTTGTTTCACTTAATAACTCAGTTTCAATATAAATGCTTATTTTAACTACTTGTTCTCTTGTTTTTCATTAAGACAATTTCAATTGTAAAATGAATGCTTTTGAGTGCTTGCCAAGAAACCAAGGCCTCTGTAGAACTGCCCCTCCCTACCCAAAAAAACCTATCACCATTTTAATGTTGGACTATAAAAGTTTAAACACCATTAACTTTTTTGGTCTTGATCAATATATTAATATTTACCAACTTTTAACACATAGTGGTATTTGAGATGCTGCAGTCATTTCCTAGTTTAAATATAAATAGTTGATATCACTGCTGTAATTGCAGGCAAATATTGCCATTTTAAGGGAGACCAATGCATTTAGTACCTATATGCAAAAAGCATACTAATTCAGCACTAAGGCTGAGTTTTAGTCTTGCACAGGTTGGGAAATTAAAATTAAGGTATTTGGAGAACTGGGATGGCTAGGAGAACAAAGAGGAGGGAGATTAGAAGGGCCAGAGAATATAAGAACAAAAGAATGGCCATGCTGGGTCAGACCAAAGGTCCAGCTAGCCCAATATCCTGTCTGCCAACAGTTGCTAATGCCAGGTGCTCCAGAGGTAATGAGCAGAACAGGTAATCATCAAGTGCCCTATTCCCGTCACTCATTCCCACTTTCTGAAAAACAGAGGCTAGGGACACCATCCCTGCCCATCCTGGCTAACAGCCACTGAGGGACCTATCCTCCATGAACTTCTCTAGTTCTTTTTTGAACCCTGCTATAATCTTGGCCTTCACAACATCCTCTGGCAAAGAGTTCCACAGGTTGACTGTGCATTGTGTGAAGAAATCTGGCTCTGTGGATGAGGGGAAACCAGTGAATGTGTTGTTCCTTGACTTTAGCAAAGCTTTTGACACGGTCTCCCATAGTATACTTGCCAGTAAGTTAAAGAAGTATGGGCTGGATGAATGGACTATAAGGTGGATAGAAAGCTGGCTAGATTGTTGGGCTCAACAGGTAGTGATCAATGGCTCCATGTCTAGTTGGCAGCCGGTATCAAGTGGAGTGCCCCAAGGGTCGGTCCTGGGGCCGGTTTTGTTCAAAATCTTCATTAATGATCTGGAGGATGGCGTGGATTGCACCCTCAGCAAGTTTGCAGATGACACTAAACTGGGAGGAGTGGTAGATACGCTGGAGTGTAGGGATAGGATACAGAGGGACCTACACAAATTAGAGGATTGGGCCAAAGAAATCTGATGAGGTTCAACAAGGACAAGTGCAGAATCCTGCACTTAGGACAGAAGAATCCCATGCACCGCTACAGACTAGGGACCGAATGGCTCGGCAGCAATTCTGCAGAAAAGGACCTAGGGATTACAGTGGCCGAGAAGCTGGATATGAGTCAACAGTGTGCCCTTGTTGCCAAGAAGGCCAATAGCATTTTGGAATGTATAAGTAGGGGCATTGCCAGCAGATCGAGGGACGTGATCGTTCCCCTCTATTCGACATTGGTGAGGCCTCATCTGGAGTACTGTCCAGCTTTGGGCCCCACACTACAAGAAGGATGTGGAAAAATTGGAAAACATCCAGCGGAGGGCAACAAAAATGATTAGGGGACTGGAACACATGACTTATGAGGAGAGGCTGAGGGAACTGGGATTGTTTAGTCTGCGGAAGAGAAGAATGAGGGGGGATTTGATAGCTGCTTTCAACTACCTGGAAGGGGGTTCCAAAGAGGATGGATCTAGACTGTTCTAAGTGGTAGCTGATGACAGAACAAGGAGTAATGGTCTCAAGTTGCAGTGGGGGAGGTTTAGGTTGGATATTAAGAAAAACTTTTTCACTAGGAGGGTGCTGAAGCACTGGAATGCGTTACCTAGGGAGGTGGTGGAATCTCCTTCCTTAGAAGTTTTTAAGGTCAGGCTTGACAAAGCCCTGGCTGGGATGATTTAGTTGGGGATTGGTCCTGCTTTGAGCAGGGGTTTGGACTGGATGACCTCCTGAGGTCCCTTCCAACCCTGATATTCTATGATTCTATGATTCCTTTTGTTGGTTTTAAACCTGCTGCCTATTCATTTCATTTGGTGACCCCTAGTTCTTGTCTTAATGGGAAAGAGTAAATAACACTTCCTGATTTACTTTCTCTACACCAATCATTATTTCATAGACCTCTATCATATTCCCCTTTAGTCGTCTCTTTTCCAAGCTGAAAATTCCCAGTCTTATTAATCTCTCCTCATACAGAAGCTGTTCCATACCCCTAATAATTTTTCTTGTCCTTTTCTGAACCTTTTCCAATATATCATTTTTGATTAGGCAACCACATCTGCACGGACTATTCAAGATGTGGGCATACCATGGTTTTATATAGAGGCAATATGATATTTTCTGTCTTGTTATCTATCCCTTTCTTAATGATTCTCAACATTGTTTGCTTTTTTGACTGCCGCTGCACACTGAGTGGATGTTTTCAGAGAACTATCCACAGTGACTCCAAGATCTCTTTCTTGAGTGTCAACAGCTAAATTAGACCCCATCATTTTATATGTATAGAATATCTAAGGGGGTTGGAGGAATAACGGAAGGTTGCAGTGGAAGGGAGCCAAAAGTATCAGAGAAGGCCGCGGGGTTGAGTGGCCAGAGGTTTGGGAGGGATGTTTTCACCAGAAGGATCGATAAAGTGGCAAACCTCTGGGAGTTGGTTTCAATGTATTTGATAGCTAAGTGTCCGCAGATGTAAGACCAAATGGTAGCTGAACTTGGGCTAGCCTTGTTAGCTGCTATCACTGCTGATGGGGCAGTGGAAAAGCACAGGGTTTGGAGAAGCATTGCAAGATTGTTTAGGGGAGCAGCTTCCAGACTGTGGAAATTGCAGTGTATCAAGACAGCTCAGCTGAACTCACGGTTTTAGAAGCAGGGAGAAATAATGCTGGGTATATCCTTTTATTACTTAAGCTGCCACGGCAGGTGCCCTCCTCAGAAATCATCTTTCTGACACTGCATCTCATCATTTATAATGAAGGATATGATATAGTCACAGACATCACGGATTCCATGACTAACAGACTCCGTGATTTCTTCAGTTTCAGCCCTGTGCCATGGTGGCAGGGCTCCAGGCTTCCTTGATTTATTGTTTATTGCCCAGGTGTGTCCATGACTTACTAAAAATATCTGTGACAAAAATCTTAACCTTATTTATGACTAGTACATTCACTTTCCTTTAGTGAGAGGGTTTGTACGCTATATGCTACTGAAGAATTACTGCAAAAAGGGCTGCTTCTGACACCGTCCCTTACCTGTTGCATCTGCACTGACAAAGATCTAAGTACCTCTGAACTCTGTAGGACCTGTCTGTCAACACGTAGAACAAGGAAATCTGCAGAGGAGTGTCTGACTTTAGTGTTCAGGGATGGGGTAAGTTGGTAAGAGCTCCTAAGCCACTGTCATACCAAGAAAGTATTATGGAGAGGGACAGTTGTATAGGGGCTGGAGTACTGTGCTGGGAGTCAGGAGACCTGGGTTCCTTGCCTGGCTGTGCTGACCTGCTGTGTGCTCTTAGATAAATCACTCCACTTCTGTGCCTCTTCGCCCCCGCCCTTAGTTTGTTCAGACAAACTCTTTGAGGTAGGGACCATCGTGTGTGTGTGTGTGTGTAGATACATACACACAGGATCGTGATTGAAGCCTCTACCTGTTCCTATGATATAAATAATACGTTCAGCTTGATACCACTCCCAGAAACCAACCATTTCTGAAGTAGCACTTTTGTCAATGCTATTACAGTGCCATAGTTTCTCCCTGAAGACAAACTATGATGAAGGGTTGAACAAGAGCCACATGGGTATTTTTCCTCCCATCACCCCACTGACACGGAAGGCTGATGGGTAGGAAAGTAGTGGGGGGGAGAATACTCAGAAGTGGGGCCCTCTCTTACAGAAAGGGCCAAAGGCTGACAAGCATTTGAGACCTACTATTGCTACTTCCTTCCCAGAAATCAGAGTATGTCTACACTACGAAATTAGGTCGAATTTATAGAAGTCGATTTTTTAGAAATCTTTTTTATATAGTCGATTGTGTGTGTCCCCACACAAAATGCTCTAAGTGCATTAACTGCATTAACTCGGCGGAGTGCTTCCACAGTACCAAGGCTAGCGTCGGCTTCCGGAGTGTTGTACTGTGGGTAGCTATCCAACAGTTCACACAGTCTCCGCTGACCATTGGAATTCTGGGTTGAGATCCCAATGCCTGATGGGGGCAAAAAACATTGTCGTGGGTGGTTCTGTGTACGTGTCATCAGGCCCTCCTTCCCTTCCTCCCTCTGTGAAAGCATCAGCAGACAATCGTTTTGCGCCTTTTTTCCTGAGTTACCTGTGCAGACGCCATACCACGGCAAGCATGGAGCTCACTCAGCTCACTGTCACCGTATGTCTCCTGGGTGCTGGCAGACGCGGTACTGCATTGCTACACAGCAGCAGCAACCCATTGCTTTGTGGCAGCAGACGGTACAATAGGACTGGTAGCCATCATCGTCATGTCCAAGGTGCTCCTGGACGTGTCGGTCAGGAGTGCCTGGGCAGACATGGGTGCAGGGACTAAATTAGGAGTGACTCGACCAGGTCATTCTCTTTAGTCCTGCAGGCAGTCCTATTGTACCATCTTATGGTGAGCAGGCAGGAAATATGGATGGCTAGCAGTCCTATTGTACCATCTTCTGCCGAGCAGCCAAGAGATGTGGATGGCTTGCAGTCCTTCTGCACCATCTACTGCCAGCCAAAGATGTAAAAGATAGATGGAGTGGATCAAAACAAGAAATAGACCAGATTTGTTTTATATTCATTTGCTCCTCCTTCCCTCTCTACCTCCCTCCCTCCATGAAGTCCTGCCTGAAATATGAGAGGGAGGGATAGCTTAGTGGGTTGAGCATTGGCCTGCTAAACCCAGGGTTTTGAGTTCAATCCTTGAGGGGGCCATTCTGTATGACAGTTGTTTTTGTTTCTCCTTGATGTAAAGCCACCCCCTTTGTTGATTTTAATTCCCTGTAAGCCAACCCTGTAAGCTATGTCGTCAGTTGCCCCTCCCTCCATCAGAGCAACAGCAGACAATCATTCCGCGTCTTTTTTCTGTGCAGACGCCACACCACGGCAAGCATGGAACCCGCTCAGATCACTTTGGCAATTAGGAGCACATTAAACACCACGCGCATTATCCAGCAGTATATGCAGCACCAGAACCTGGCAAAGTGAAACTGGGTGAGTAGGTGACGTCAGCGCAGTGACGAGAGTGATGAGGACATGGACACAGACTTCTCTCAAAGCATGGACCCTGGCAATGCAGGCATCATGGTGCTAATGGGGCAGGTTCATGCTGTGGAACGCCGATTCTGGGCTCGGGAAACAAGCACAGACTGGTGGGACCACATAGTGTTCCAGGTCTGGGATGATTCCCAGTGGCTGCGAAACTTTCTTATGTGTAATGGCACTTTCATGGAACTTTGTGACTTGCTTTCCCCTGCCCTGAAGCGCATGAATACCAAGATGAGAGCAGCCCTCACAGTTGAGAAGCGAATGGCAATAGCCCTGTGGAAGCTTGCAATGCCAGACAGCTACCGGTCAGTCGGGAATCAATTTGGAGTGGGCAAATCTACTGTGAGGGCTGCTGTGATGCAAGTAGCCAATGCAATCAAAGATCTGCTGATAGCAAGGGTAGTGACCCTGGGAAATGTGCAGGTCATAGTGGATGGCTTTGCTGCAATGGGATTCCCTAACTGTGGTTGGGCCATAGACGGAACCCATATCCCTATCTTGGCACCAGAGCACCAAGCCGGTGAGTACATAAACCGCAAGGGGTACTTTTCAATAGTGCTGCAAGCACTGGTGGATCACAAGGGACGTTTCACCAACATCAACATGGGATGGCCGGGAAAGGTACATCACACTCGCATCTTCAGGAACTCTGGACTGTTTCAAAAACTGCAGGAAGGGACTTTATTCCCAGACCAGAAAATAACCATTGAGGATGATGAAATGCCTATAGTTATCTTTGGGGACCCAGCCTACCCCTTAATGCCATTGCTCATGAAGCCATACACAGGCAGCCTGGACAGTAGTCAGGAGCTGTTCAACTACAGGCTGAGCAAGTGCAGAATGGTGGTAGAATGTGCATTTGGACGTTTAAAAGCACACTGGCGCAGTTTACTGACTCGGTTAGACCTCAGCAAAACCAATATTCCCACTGTTATTACTGCTTGCTGTGCGCTCCACAATATCTGTGAGAGTAAGTGGGAGACGTTTATGGCGGGGTGGGAGGTTGAGGCAAATCGCCTGGCCACTGGTTACGCGCAGCCCAACACCAGGGTGGTTAGAAGAGCACAGGAGGGCACGGTGCACATCAGAGAAGCTTTGAAGACCAGTTTCATGACTGGCCAGGCTACGGTGTGAAAGTTCTGTTTGTTTCTCCTTGATGAAACCCCCGCCCCTTGGTTCACTCTACTTCCCTGTAAGCTAAGCACCCTTCCCTCCTCCCTTCGATCACCACTTGCAGAGGCAATAAAGTCATTGTTGCTTCACATTCATGCATTCTTTATTAATTCATCACACAAATAGGGGCATAACTGCCAAGGTAGCCTGGGAGGGGTGGTGGAGGAGAGAAGGACAAGGACACACAGCACTTTAAAAGTTTAAAACTTTAAAACTTATTGAATGCCAGCCTTTTCTTGCTTGGGCAATCCTCTGGGGTGGAGTGGCTGGGTGGCCAGAGGCCCCCCCACCGCGTTCTTGGGCGTCTGGGTGAGGAGGCTATGGAACTTGGGGAGGAGGGTGGTTGGTTACGCGGGGGCTGTAGTGGCAGTCTGTGCTCCTGCTGCCTTTCCTGCAGCTCAACCATACGCTGGAGTGCATTAGTTTGATCCTCCAGCAGCCTCAGCATTGAATCCTGCCTCCTCTCATCACTCTGCCACCACCTTTCAGCTTCAGCCCTTTCTTCAGCCCGCCACTTACTCTCCTCAGCCCACCGCCTCTCCTCCCGGTCATTTTGTGCTTTCCTGCACTCTGACATTTTCTGCCTCCACGCATTCGTCTGTGGTCTGTCAGTGTGGAAGCACAGCATGAGCTCAGAGAACATTTCATCGTGAGTCTGTTTTTTTCGCCTTCTTCATCTTCACTTCTGGGAAGGAGAAGATCCTGTGATCCTTGAAACACATGCAGCTGGTGGAGAAAAAAAAAGGGACAGTGGTATTTAAAAAGACACATTTTATAGAACAATGGCTACACTCTTTCATGGTAAACCTTGCTGTTAACATTACATACACAGCACATGTGCTTTCGTTCCAAGGTCGCATTTTGCCTCCCCCCACCATGTTGCTAGCCCCTCACCCCTCCCCGTGGCTAACAGCGGGGAACATTTCTGTTCAGCCACAGGCAAACAGCCCAGCAGGAATGAGCACCTCTGAATGTCCCTTTAAGAAAAGCACCCTATTTCAACCAGGTGACCATGAATGATATCACTCTCCTGAGGATAACACAGAGAGATAAAGAACAGATGTTGTTTGAATGCCAGCAAACATACACTGCAATGCTTTGTTCTACAATGAATCCCGAGTACGTGCTACTAGCCTGGTGTGGTAAAGTGTCCTACCATGGTGGCCAGAATAAGGCTGCCTTCCCCAGAAACCTTTTGCAAAGGCTTTGGGAGTACATCCAGGAGAGCCGCAAATGCCAGGGCAAATTAATCATTAAACATGCTTGCTTTTAAATGTATAGTATTTTAAGAGGTACACTCACCAGAGGTCCCTTCTCTGCCTGGCAGGTCCGGGAGGCAGCCTTGGGTGGGTTCGGGGGGTACTGGCTCCAGGTCCAGGGTGAGAAACAGTTCCTGGCTGTCGGGAAAACTGGTTTCTCCACTTGCTTGCTGTGAGCTATCTACAACTTCATCAGCAGCAGCTTCCTCATCCCCAAAACCTGCTTCTGTGTTGCCTCCATCTCCATTGAATGAATCAAACAACACGGCTGGGGTAGTGGTGGCTGAACCCCCTAAAATGGCATGCAGCTCATCATAGAAGCAGCATGTTTGGGGCTCTGACCCGGAGCGGCTGTTTGCCTCTCTGGTTCTGTGGTAGGCTTGCCTCCGCTCCTTAAGTTTCACGCGCCACTGCTTCGGGTCCTTGTTATGGCCTCTGTCCTTCATGCACTGGGAGATTTTGACAAATGTTTTGGCATTTTGAAAACTGGAACGGAGTTCTTATAGCACGGATTCCTCTCCCCATACAGCAATCAGATCCCGTACCTCCCGTTCGGTCCATGCTGGAGCTCTTTTGCGATTCTGGGACTCCATCATGGTCACCTCTGCTGATGAGCTCTGCATGGTCACCTCTGCTGATGAGCTCTGGCCAGCGTGGCAAGCTGCAGGTGACCATGCAAACAGGAAATTGAAATTCAAAAGTTTGCGGGCGTTTTCCTGTCTACCTGGCCAGTGCATCTGAGTTGAGAGTGCTGTCCAGAGCGGTCACAATAGAGCACTCTGGGATAGCTCCTGGAGGCCAATACCATCTAATTGCGTCCACAGTACCCCAAATTTGACCTGGCAAGGTCGATTTCAGCGCTAATCCCCTTATCGGGGGTGGAGTAAGGAAATTGATTTTAAGAGCCCTTTAAGTTGAAAAAAAGGGCTTTATCATGTGGACAGGTGCAGGGTTAAATCGATTTAACGATGCAAAATTCGACCTCAACTCCTAGTGTAGACCAGGGCTCAGAAGCCAGGCTATTTAGGAGTGACTTATACAATGTTAGAGGGCAATATTCACAGCTGACTCAAACCTCTGTGTGTAAATGTGCTTGCTGGGTGAAGTACTTTCCCTTCTCTACACTAGTCTGTCTGTAATTGTCCTTCACGTCACTAGAAAGCAGTGATTACATATTTAAATATCATCATTCCTAAGATATTAAAAGGAGCAACTCTTGTAGGAAAGCTCAGGAAGTTCATTGCACACCTTCATTCTCCCCATCCCATGTTTTATTCACCAGCAGAAACTGTTTATCAATATTTTAATCTCAGACAGGGGGGAAAAAAGAAGGAGATCTGAGCAGATGGTTGGTGCAAGCTGCATACTGCAAATAGTTTGTGTAAGGCTATGCACTACAGCTACAGATGAGATCTGCAGCACTATCTGCTGGAAGTAACTATCTCAGAATGTACAGTGGAAACTTAAGACAGGTTTTAATTTTGTTTTCATGGTTACTGAAAAAAAATATACATTGAAGATAGAAGCCCGATTGTGTTTTTAAGGAAGTACATACCTGAAGTTAGTTCAGTAGAGTACAGTGGAGTTAGTCCAGATTTACCCAGTATCCCTCAAATCTGAGTCATTGACTTTAGTGAGAAATTAAACATACACAGGTCCAGATTCTCCAACTAGGTGCTATTACTTTATATTACACAGCTGGCATAATCTGGGCCTTAAAATAAATGTATCCAAACCAGGGAGAATCAGTCCAGTATACAGGTGACTCTGCAGAAATGAAGAGTTGGCATAGGAGTTCTATTGGAGCTTCCTATCCTTGGTGCCAGTGTAACAGGAAGCAGAAGTGTGGCCTGCAGAAAACTAGCATGGCCATGATTCCCTTTATGCAATCATGCAATCCTCATCTCTCTGGCCACTGCATCCTGGTGTAAGGAAGAGCAACCATCAAGAGGCTCTAACTGGCCCTGGACAGAGCAGCCTCAGGATTCAATCCCACCCCAATTTCCGTTTTAGTATTTTGGCTTTGGCTGAAAAATTGATCTGTTATCTCTCACAATCTGAGTTCAGATATCCCTTTGACTTGATCACTAAACTAAATGACTTATAGAATGAGGAAGTGGGAGCCGTTTAGTTTCTAGTGGTATCAACAGAGAGAGCAAGAATCCCACCATTAGAAGCAGCCTCTCAAGGTCTTGAGTAGCAAAATCTGGGGAAGTATCCCTGTCTGTTCTATAACTGCCCCTATGCATTATTGGAGAACTTGTCCAGGGCCAACAATCAAGTATCTTTCACAAGCACAAAATATTACACAGTACTAATCTAAAGAAAAATCATGTTTTTCAAAGCCATCTAAATCTGAATAGGAGTAAAAGGTAAAGTTAGTTTGAGAAACCAAGGACACTTGCATATTAGTCCTGTTCCACCTGATTATAGATTTTATATTTCTGTAGCACCTACAAGCCTCAACTGAGGTCAGATCTCATTGTATAAGGCACTTTACATAGTGAGAGACAGTCCCTGCTTTAAGAAATGTGCAATTGAATAGATTAACAGAAAGGGAGGCAGGGGAAAGATGAAGTGACTTTAGCGTTAAGACCAGAAAGGGCCTCCTGTATATCACAGGCCACCACCACCACGCAGCTCCCGCACACTGAACCCAACAACCAGAATTAGGCCAGATTATTACAGTCCAGAGGAGACCAGACTATTATGCTTCACAGGCAGAGACTAGGAAGGACCAAGGTTCAACAGTGCCCAAGGGCCCCCCACAATGGCATGGAAGGCCCAAAGTCACATAGCAGGTCACTGGCCAAGCCAGGAATAGAACTCAGGTCTCGTCTTATGCTCTAATCACTAGGGCTCATTGCTTGTGCTTTCTTGGGGTTTGGTTTAGGAGTCTATTGTGGTTTAACAGAACCATACAAATGGACTAAAGAAAAGGAGTACTTGTGGCACCTTAGAGACTAACAAATTTATTAGAGCATAAGCTTTCGTGAGCTACAGCTCACTTCATCAGATGCATACAGTGGAAAATATAGTGGGGAGATTTTATATACACGGAGAACATGAAACAATGGGTGTTACCATACAGACTGTAACAAGAGTGATCAGGAAAGGTGAGCTATTACCAGCATGAGAGCGGGGGGAGGGACCTTTTGTATTGATAATCAAAGTGGGCCATTTCCAGCAGTTTACAAGAACAGTAGGAGGGGAAAAACTGCTAGAAATGGCCCATCTTGATTATCACTACAAAAGGTTTCCCCCCCCCCCCCCACTCTCCTGCTGGTAATAGCTCACCTTTCCTGATCACTCTTGTTACAGTCTGTATGGTAACACCCATTATTTCATGTTCTCTGTGTATATAAAATCTCCCCACTATATTTTCCACTGTATGCATCCGATGAAGTGAGCTGTAGCTCACGAAAGCTTATGCTCTAATAAATTTTTTAGTCTCTAAGGTGCCACAAGTACTCCTTTTCTTTTTACGGATACAGACTAACAAGGCTGCTACTCTGAAACAAATGGACTATTTATTCTATTTTCAGCATGGCCTTTGAAACATTTAGCACCATTATGCATTGATTTGGGTTTCTTTTACTAGTATTAAGTGAGGTGAATAGCAGAGAACACCACAAATGGTTTATCTAAACCGTTACAAGGAGAGGGTCTTTCCTTCATGTACCATCTGGTATATTTAAAGACTGAGACATTGCCATAAGATGTTAACTACCCCAACATGTCCATGTAACTTCAGAACTTTTGTATACATGAAGTGAATGTCATACTCTAAGCTTTAACTCACCACACATTTTGTGAGTGTGATAAGCAGCAGGTCTTTACAGATTTGGCTTATTTCCCAAATAGTCACAGAAATAGCTAACACAATGGCTCTACTTCACTGCTAAACATACCACTCTCCCATCCTGCCCCACACTTGACTCCCACACGCTTCCATTCCAATAAGTAGTTAAATGGAAAGAGATTTTTACATTAAGAGATTCTCTGAAGCCCTTCAAAGGAGCTATACTTCTGATTAATTTTAGTTTTTCCTGGTATCGACTGGATATTATACAGCAGGCATGCAATGAATTTTGTTCCTTTCTAAAAAAATTGTTTGACATTGATTTTTAGACACACTGCATACAGATAGTTTTGGTATACAACGGCCTTCCTAGAAGTTTTAAATGGTCAGGGAAGTTAATTTCTACATTCTGTTCTTTTATTTTGTGTACAGCTGGAGAAATGGTTCAAAGAAAATGTCTCTCCTGTTTTGTTTTCTTTTCATGTAGAAATAAAAAGGTGTACAAAAATAGGAAGAGCCAACTGCAGTCAAAATACATTTTATATTGATGTACAATGAAAAATTAATAATCCTATAAATATAATAGCTGTACTAACCCTAAAACTGTGGCTATTATGAAGAGAAATTTGAAAGTGAATTATAAAGAAATACAGGTTTCAGAGTAACAGCCGTGTTAGTCTGTATTCGCAAAAAGAAAAGGAGGACTTGTGGCACCTTAGAGACTAACCAATTTATTTGAGCATAAGCTTTCGTGAGCTACAGCTCACTTCATCGGATGCATACTGTGGAAACTGCCGAAGACATTATATACACAGAGACCATGAAACAATACCTCCTCCCACTCCACTCTCCTGCTGGTAATAGCTTATCTAAAGTGATCACTCTCCTTACAATGTGTATGATAATCAAGGTGGGCCATTTCCAGCATAAATCCAAGTTTAACCAGAACATCTGGGGGTGGGGGGGGCGTAGGAAAAAACAAGGGGAAATAGGCTACCTTGCATAATGACTTAGCCACTCCCAGTCTCTATTTAAGCCTAAATTAATAGTATCCAATTTGCAAATGAATTCCAATTCAGCAGTTTCTCGCTGGAGTCTGGATTTGAAGTTTTTTTGTTTTAAGATAGCGACCTTCATGTCTGTAATTGCGTGACCAGAGAGATTGAAGTGTTCTCCGACTGGTTTATGAATGTTATAATTCTTGACATCTGATTTGTGTCCATTTATTCTTTTACGTAGAGACTGTCCAGTTTGACCAATGTACATGGCAGAGGGGCATTGCTGGCACATGATGGCATATATCACATTGGTGGATGTGCAGGTGAACGAGCCTCTGATAGTGTGGCTGATGTTATTAGGCCCTGTGATGGTGTCCCCTGAATAGATATGTGGGCACAGTTGACAACGGGCTTTGTTGCAAGGATAGGTTCCTGGGTTAGTGGTTCTGTTGTGTGGTATGTGGTTGTTGGTGAGTATTTGCTTCAGGTTGGGGGGCTGTCTGTAGGCAAGGACTGGCCTGTCTCCCAAGATTTGTGAGAGTGTTGGGTCATTCTTCAGGATAGGATGTAGATCCTTAATAATGCGTTGGAGGGGTTTTAGTTGGGGGCTGAAGGTGACGGCTAGTGGTGTTCTGTTATTTTCTTTGTTAGGCCTGTCCTGCAGTAGGTGACTTCTGGGAACTCTTCTGGCTCTATCAATCTGTTTCTTCACTTCCGCAGGTGGGTATTGTAGTTGTAAGAATGCTTGATAGAGATCTTGTAGGTGTTTGTCTCTGTCTGAGGGGTAGGAGCAAATGCGGTTGTATCGCAGAGCTTGGCTGTAGACAATGGACTGTGTGGTGTGGTCTGGGTGAAAGCTGGAGGCATGTAGGTAGGAATAGCGGTCAGTAGGTTTCCGGTATAGGGTGGTGTTTATGTGACCATTGTTTATTAGCACTGTAGTGTCCAGGAAGTGGATCTCTTGTGTGGACTGGACCAGGCTGAGGTTGATGGTGGGATGGAAATTGTTGAAATCATGGTGGAATTCCTCAAGGGCTTCTATTCCATGGGTCCAGATGATGAAGATGTCATCAATACAGCGCAAGTAGAGTAGGGGCGTTAGGGGACGAGAGCTGAGGAAGCGTTGTTCTAATTCAGCCATAAAAATGTTGGCATACTGTGGGGCCATGCGGGTACCCATAGCAGTGCCGCTGATCTGAAGGTATACATTGTCCCCAAACGTAAAATAGTTATGGGCAAGGACAAAGTCACAAAGTTCAGCCACCAGGTTAGCCGTGACATTATCGGGGATAGTGTTCTTGACGGCTTGTAGTCCATCTTTGTGTGGAATGTTGGTGTAGAGGGCTTCTACATCCAGAGTGGCCAGGATGGTGTTATCAGGAAGATCACCGATGGATTGTAGTTTCCTCAGGAAGTCAGTGGTGTCTTGAAGGTAGCTGGGAGTGCTGGTAGCGTAGGGCCTGAGGAGGGAGTCTACATAGCCAGACAATTCTGCTGTCAGGGTGCCAATGCCTGAGATGATGGGGTGCCCAGGATTTCCAGGTTTATGGGTCTTAGGTAGTAGATAGAATATCCCAGGTCGGGACTCCAGGGGTGTGTCTGTGCGGATTTGTTCTTGTGCTTTTTCAGGAAGTTTCTTGAGCAAATGCTGTAGTTGCTTTTGGTAACTCTCAGTGGGATCATAGGGTAATGGCTTGTAGAAAGTGGTGTTGGAGAGCTGCCGAGCAGCCTCTTGTTCATATTCCGACCTATTCATGATGACAACAGCACCTTCTTTGTCAGCCTTTTTGATTATGATGTCAGAGTTGTTTCTGAGGCTGTGGATGGCATTGTGTTCTGCACGGCTGAGGTTATGGGGCAAGTGATGCTGCTTTTCCACAATTTCAGCCCGTGCACGTCGGCGGAAGCACTCTATGTAGAAGTCCAGTCTGCTGTTTCGACCTTCAGGAGGAGTCCACCTAGAATCATTCTTTTTGTAATGTTGGTAGGGAGGCCTCTGTGGATTAGTATGTTGTTCAGAGGTATTTTGGAAATATTCCTTGAGTCAGAGACGTCGAAAATAGGATTCTAGGTCACCACAGAACTGTATCATGTTCGTGGGGGTGGAGGGGCAGAAGGAGAGGCCCCGAGATAGGACAGCTTCTTCTGCTGGGCTGAGAGTATAGTTGGATAGGTTAACAATATTGCTGGGTGGGTTGAGGGAACCATTGCTGTGGCCCCTTGTAGCATGTAGTAGTTTAGAAAGTTTAGTGTCCTTTTTCTTTTGTAGAGAAGCAAAGTGTGCGTTGTAAATGGCTTGTCTAGTTTTAGTAAATTCCAGCCACAAGGAAGTTTGTGTGGAAGGTTGTTTTTTTATGAGAGTATCCAGTTCTGAGAGCTCATTCTTAATCTTTCCCTGTTTGCTGTAGAGGATGTTGATCAGGTGATTCCGCAGTTTCTTTGAGAGTGTGTGGCACAAGCTGTCAGCATAGTCTGTGTGGTATGTAGATTGTAATGGATTTTTTACCTTCAGTCCTTTTGGTACGATGTCCATCTGTTTGCATTTGGAAAGGAAGATGATGTCTGTCTGTATCTGTACAAGTTTTTTCATGCAGTTGATAGATTTCCACTCCATACGGCTAAATGCAGTGCCTTGCATAATGACAGGTTTCAGAGTAACAGCCGTGTTAGTCTGTATTCGCAAAAAGAAAAGGAGTACTTGTGGCACCTTAGAGACTAACCAACTTATTTGAGCATAAGCTTTCGTGAACTACAGCTCACTTCATCAGATGCATACTGTGGAAACTGCAGAAGACATTATATACATAGAGACCATGAAACAATACCTCCTCCCACCCCACTTTCCTGCTGGAGTGGTCACTTTGGATAAGCTATTACCAGCAGGAGAGTGAGTTTGTGTGTGTGTGTTTGGGGGGGGGGTGAGAAAACCTGGATTTGTGCTGGAAATGGCCCACCTTGATTTTCATACACATTGTAAGGAGAGTGGTCACTTTGGATAAGCTATTACCAGCAGGAAAGTGAGTTTGTGTGTGTGGTTTTTGGAAAAAGGGGGGGGGTGAGAAAACCTGGATTTGTGCTGGAAATGGCCCAACTTGATTATCATACACATTGTAAGGAGAGTGATCACTTTAGATAAGCTATTACCAGCAGGAGAGTGGGGTGGGAGGAGGTATTGTTTCATGGTCTCTGTGTATATAATGTCTTCGGCAGTTTCCACAGTATGCATCCGATGAAGTGAGCTGTAGCTCACGAAAGCTTATGCTCAAATAAATTGGTTAGTCTCTAAGGTGCCACAAGTACGCCTTTTCTCTTTATAAAGAAATACAAAAGCAGGAGTATTTGAGCTAAGCTTTATCTTACAATTCCATTTCTCTTTTTGAAATTGTAATTTTATAAAAGAACCCCATAATAGGATTTGTTTAAAATCAAATTTTAGTTTAAGATCCCTTTTGTCTGGGCTGTGCACATTTGTTTTCATTTATACCTGAATGATTAATCAGGTTTAGGGCCACTTGGAGCAATTATATCCTTTGAAAAATTTCAGGACTAAATTACTTACAAACTAAAAAAAATTAATTTGTCTCTATGCAAGCCGATCAAGTTGTGCAAAACAATATCACCTGTTGATCTCTATTTGGTTTTAGACTATTGACGACAACTATTTAGAGTTGGCTGGGATGTATTTATATATATATTACTAGGACCATAGTCTGAAGAGTCTTTAATCATCTCAGTTATAGTCACAAAGCATTATTCTGCCATCATTTACAATCATTGAAGACTAGAGTGTAAGAAATTGAAATTTAAAGGCGAGGATGTCTCCTTTAATATACACCTTTTAAACAGTTAATCTGTTCCTCTGTCTAGATTCTTATATTGGCCCTCATCACTCGAGTATCTGAGCACCTTTCACCATGTTCTAACCAAAGCAGAATACAAGAATTGGAGGTGTCCCGTTACTAAGGCAATAGCAGAGGTGCTTGTGTCACACGTGAATGATGGTGGAGGGGATGGAATCAGGAGCAGTAAGGACTGTTCTTCTGAATGTCTCCGGTAGTTATGGACCAGAAAAGTCTTTTATAATTTCTAGTATACCCCAATATTCTGATTGGCAAAATGGAACTGCTTTGATAGTGTCTTTCATTCTATCCTCCCCCCCCCCCCCCCAATTTAAAGTCTCTTCTCACTACTTTATGTTTTCCTCCCCTCCCACAGAATTGACTTTTAGTGGCTGGTTTCAAGTCTCAGGAGCAACTATCAGTGTGGTGATTACTGGGAGTCCCACACTTGTCACTAAATCCTCAAAACTCAGCATCTTGTACTCATTTTGTGCTTCACCCATTCTTTCTCCTCAGCTGTCTCCATGTCTCCCTTCACCATATGCTAGCTGTGGTGTATTTGGTTGTCATGGTAATAGAATCTTGTGTTGCTATGGCAACTGATTGGATTATTAGGGGATAGCCCAGCCAGTTTTGGTTGGTTTTTGGTTAGTTCAGTGTGTGGCAATTGATTTCTTCCTAAAACTGTTGCCCCCAAGGATATAACACTAGTAATTATTGTGCCTCACTGACTTTTGGTGGGCTTTCTTGCACACCCCTATTGATTACCTCTCATGCCTGTTAGCAGAAAAAGTAGTGGTGATACAATCCATATTTATGAGCCATGGGCTTGAATCACTCCCATAGCAACACGATCGTGCAAATCACAGCCACCTGAATCCACTGGGGCATTGCCACACCCTTCCTCCCTCCCCCTCCCCCCACACCTATGGGAGAGCAAGTTTCAGTACCACTGTTGACCTTCTTCAGGAGTTCTGCCAGAGTATGGTGGTTTTAGAAACTTTGACTGGAACTACATTCGTGGATACTGTCCAGAAGATGCACTGAATCTTTATGTCCCACCTCAATGATTTTTGAGATGCACCATGTGGCTCCAGCAGAGTAAGGGACATGAGTCAGCCTGCACCTTGAGGTAGACTGCCAGTGGCAGGGAGCTCACTATCTGGGTTCTGTCAGCAATGTTAATTTGGGTCAGAGATTTATGATCACTCTTAAAGGCGCTTACACTCTTTGGGCAGGAAATTGAAACATGAACATTTGACATTGTCTTCTCACTCTTCTCACTCATTGTCTTACACTCTAATTTTTCATTTTTCATTTCTGTGACTAGATGTAGCCCACGAGGCCTAAATAAAGCTGAAAGGGCACAATTAAACTGAGATGCTTTTAAAACTATGAATTTGTTACAACAACAGATAAAGAATTTAGGACTATAAAGAATTGTCAATGACAAGTTTTTTGTTTTTTTTTTTGCTTACTATGAATGTTTCTTTAAGCTACATTGCATGGCCCTTCTGCATTGACATTTGTTATGTTATGGATGAGTTAGCCATTTGTTTATGTATTTAAAATTGAAGTGGAAATGCTCAAATACATGTGCTAATACAAAATCAAATGGGACAAGCGGTATTTAGACTAGAATTACTTCAAGGGAGCAATTCAAACATAGGAAATGTTTCAACTGAAATCTTTCTATCTATGGTACTTACGTGACCCCAGTTATTATAGTATCAGAGCTCCTGAATCTTTAATGCATTTATCTTACAACACCCCTGTGAAGTAGGGAAGTGCTAGCACTCGCAGTTTAGAGATGGGGAACCAAAACACAAAAGACTAATGCCCAGATTTTTAAAGGTCTTTAGGAAAGGCCTAAGTCTCTTTTGAAAATGGGGCGTTGGCCCAGAACCTCCAAAAGGTATTCAGTGCCCAGTGGAAGTTTGCTGCTTAAACACCTTTAAGGATCTGGGCCTTAGGCCTTACAACACTGAGTAGAGCAACATCTAGATACACATTTAAATACCTGAGCCTAAATGACTGCCTACGTTCACACAAGAAGTCTGCGATGACCTGGGAATTGAACCCATGTCTGAGTCTCAAGCTAGCACCATCCTACCTTCCTAGTCCAACGAGCAAGTGTATTGTTTTCCTAGCAGTGTTTGAAGAAGATCTGCTGTTGTACAATAAAGTGCACCAGGCACTCACTACCTCATAGCCCTTCTTTTCATTCTTTGGCTCTCCTCCTATGTGCAGTGGTTCCAGACCCTTGGTCCTCACAAGCCTAAGGAAGGCTCATGTGCTGCCACATTCCCCTCAGGTTTACCTTCCTATCTATTTTAGAGAGTTCTTTACCATTTCTTCCACCTCTTGTTTTATACAGAAAAAAACATCCCACCACATTTCTGGCTACCCTAATAGTCCTGGCTGTAAAAGACAGTCCAGCTGGCAAGAAATATGTATCTCTCCTGTCAGATTTAGACTTGGTCCAAATAATCTGTGTATTTACAACCACATGGCTTAATTATTGTAGTTCTCTGTACTAAGATATGAAACGAGGCTATAATTAATTCAGAACACAGTAGCCCATCTGCTCAGCAAAGCAGACCACGAAGACTCCATCACCCCAGTGCTGTTCACTAACTCTCTTTGGAATATCAGTTTATCATCAAGCTTTCAGCCCTCATCTTCAAAACTAACATGCTACCTATACTGCAGAACTGTCCCATGTGTTCATGATCATGAAGCTCTGTTCCCTGGTAATATCAACTTCATAAAACTGATGAGCATGGAGCTCTCTCAGGAACTCACCCACTAATCCAGAACTCACTCCTAGAGGTCAGGCTGACCTTGAATCTCCACACCCTTCAGAACAAAAATGTAAAACGCACCTATTTGCTTGTGATACCATCACTTTTGTTTCAGGTTTTTCTTTAAAATATATAAAAATGAAGTAATAGATCCTGATCAATCCACCTACTGACTTTGGACTGCTGAATTTTGCAGCTTACTTCTGTCTCTTGATTGAGCCAGTCAAGAGTCTGCACTGTAAGACCACCCCAGAGTTTGGGTACATTCCGATTCATAGCTGGACCGAAAGTTTGCATCAGAGGCCCCATCACAAAACTGAAATTTCACACTCTTAACACACAAGTGTGCTGTTTGATTTAAGTTGTTAGGAAATCATTAGGAACACAGTAACAAACAGCAGCTTTCCTTGTTTTACAGGGACCTGATTCTGCCACCCCACCTTGCAATCAATAGTACTTACATGTGGAGTCTCAATTACTTCAGTGGGATTACAAATATGAGCAAGTATCACGCAGTGTGATTCACAAGGATAGAATCTGGCCAAAAAGGCAGCTAAGCCAGAACCAGATGCCATCAGTAAACATAAAGATAATGTTTATTAGCCAAAACTGGAATAAAGAGTGAAATAACTTGCCATTTCATAAAATGTGGAAGTATATGAATTGGGATAGGCCAAGGAATGGAAATCTCCTATTTACATTAACAGTGTCAGATTAACTGAACTGGGCAGAGGCAACAAGTAGCAGAAACAAGAGCTAATGCTGGTTCATTGGTGATTAAATCTGAGGTTGGACCTGATGTTTTTGCTCTAAGAATGGTGAGGAAGCTGAAAATAACAGTACTGTGTATGTATACCCCTGCTAACGAGACAGGGTGATAACTCAGCTGTACATGTTTTTACTTTGTCCTTGTAGAAGTCTTCCTGTGTTTGCTTGTATCATCCTTAAAATAATGTCCTGAAATCCTGACTTTGATTGATCTCCTACTGAGCAGCTATATGGAATAGAAGAACTATTTTGTTATGTAAGAACCCAAAGCTTTATTGTGGCAATAATCAAAATAACTTGCACCTAAACATTACATCATTAACACAGTAGCAGTGTTGCAGAATAAGGAGAAAACACTGCATTAAACTTTTAGCCAGAGCTAGAATTCTTATTAAAAATTTCAAAAGCTGGAGCCCAGAGCTGTAAGAGTCAATTTCCTAATGATCCTTCAGGCTTCCTAGCATCCGAAAAACCTCAAAGGCAACAAGGCTCCATGCAAGCACACGGGTCTACTTGTGAGGATCCAATTGCTGGAATGAGGCCATAGGACTTGACCCAAGTGCCCAATAATAGAGAATTTTTTGCCTGCTGCTAAATACTACCTTGGGTTACAACCTAGCCCCAAATGGGAGTCAGTCCTGGGATTGGAGACCACCCAGGTGTCTGGTGTTGTAGATGGAATTGGTTTCCCAACAAAGCTATGGGGCTTGATGCAGGAATTAGTGTGAAATTCTTTAGCCTGTGCTAAGCAACAATCAGAGTCGATGGGACCATTAGTCCCTTCTGGTTTATCAGTGTAGGACTTCAAAAGAACACTGGATGGAGGACCACAGTTAGCCTCAGTTTCCTTTTAGAGTATCAATAACTAGAGCTTGTGAAAGCAGCAACTGTTTCTACATAATGTAAGGTTTCCAGTTTCCCCCTGTATCAGAGGGGAAGCCGTGTTCATCTGTAGCCACAAAAACAACAAGGAGTCTGGTGGCACCTTAAACACTAAGAGATTTATTTGGGCCTAAGCTTTTGTGGGTAAAAAACTCACTTCTTCAGATGCATGGAGTGAAAATTACAGATACAGGAATAAATATATATTGGCACATGAAGAGAAGTTGAAAATGAGAAGTTGCTTTGGGGGGTGTGAATTATGATTACTGGACAGTCCCTCACGTTCATGAGAGAAATGCTAGCAGAATAATTCCCAAGACCCTTCTTTAGCCATTGCATGTCCTATCAGCCACAGCAGGACTGAGCTGTACATTTGGGCTGCATTTTCTACTATGCTAGGGGCCCCTCTTGTAAGTGGGAGATTTGTTGTTAAGGCTGCCTGCCCCCCCTCCTGCCCGGCAGTTCTTTCCTGCTCTGCATCTCCAGTATGGGAACAGTCTGCAGGGAGGCAGAGAAACTCCTGCAGAAGAGGAGGCTAAGACCAGTTCTCATCAGCATCGACAACTTCACCTGCCCCAAGAAGGTGGCTGGTGTAGGGAGAGACTAGGTACCAGAGAAACACAGAGAATACATTACATAGCAGGACTGGAAGGGAGCAAGAAAATGAGATTTCTCACAGTGCTACAGGAAGGATAACAGCCCTGCTGTCTGATCCCCAGTCATACCAGATGGGAGTAGCAGGACTTGAATTAGTGATTAATTCAAACAAAACACATTGAGCAAATGAATATAATCAAACATTATTTGATATACCAGCTCTGTAATCCAATCTAATTCCAAACTAATCACATTTGCAAGAAAAACCAGAGAGCCATTTGCAAACTAAACAAAATAAGACCCATGAAACAGACCTGAGAAACATAGGAAAGGCCAATAAATATGTAAATTGGCAATAACTTAGCACAGTTGTGAATCATGTAACATCAGTGAAGGACACCACCATGTATATGAACCCTAACAAGTGGCACAAAGAGGCAAATCCTGATCTCTAATGTTCTTTTTAGAATAAATACACAGCGTTCAGGAATGGAAAGAAACCAGGACTGTAAAAACAATTTTTTAAAACGTTTTCTTGGTATTTTCTACAGGTGTTCTCAAACCCTATAACCTGCCAAGTTGGGTGCTCTGCAGGGTGATTTCTATATTATAAATCACAGGTGTCTGTATCAGACAGGTTTGTGCACTTGTTAGTTCAGTGGTTCTCAAACCACTGGCGACCCCTTTCACACAGCAAGCCTCTGTTTATATTGAACGTTATTGTAAATGCAGGGCTTGGGGGTGGAGTCTGACAGCTCAGGACCCTCCACACAATAACCTTGTGGCACCCTGAGAGGTCACAACAGCCAGTTTGAAAATCCCTATGTTCAGAACTGGGAATGGGGATGGAATCATTCCCTTAGTGAATCATTCACAGCTATCTATCCACCGTTCCTGGTTACTTACGGGTTTATTATCCAAACACATAGTACAGGTAAAAGCACAAGTCAAATGTGTAGTACTTCAAATCATTACCCTTAAACATGACTAGCTGGGAAACTGGGTTTACATCAAGTTTTAAAAGGTTGAAAGTATAGGGAGAGGATCAGAACAGTCATAAGAAAAGCAAGTTGAGCCAAATTCAAATCTGGTGCGGGCTCCTGTAGTTCTATAGCAACTACTCTTCCCACCTGGATTTTTAAAAGAAGCTAGAAAAGGAAGATGAGGAGCTGGGGGCAGCCTTATTGACATCAGCCATCCTACTGCATGTAAAACATAAAACATAAGAATGGCCATACTGGGACAGACCAAACGTCCATCCAGCCCAGTATCCTGTCTTCCGACAGTGGCCAATGCCAGGTCCCCCAGAGGGAGTGAACCTAACAGGTAATGATCAAGTGATCTCTCTCCTGCCATCCATCTCCACCCTCTGACAAACAGAGGCTAGGGACACCATTCCTTGCCCATCCTGGCTAATAGCCATTAATGGACTTAACCTCCATGAATTTATCCAGTTCTCTTTTAAACCCTGTTATAGTCCTAGCCTTCACAACCTCCTCAGGCAAGGAGTTCCACAGGTTGACTGTGCGCTGAGTGAAGAAGATGTGATCTTACACAAACACTCTTGCAATGGGCTATGTCAGGGATGTGGTAATAAATATTTTAGTACCATATTAAGAACAAAATTATCAATATATTTTATATCATTTAATTAATATTTATTAAAAGAATATGGCCCAGATTCAGACAAGCACATAGGTAGGTACCCAAAGTTAAGCACCTGCTTAAGTGCAGCCCTGAATAGATATACTGTCCTAGAAATCAGAGACTGTGTTTGTACAAGTTGTGCATAGTGGCCTGTATTGAAAGGTCAGCGTGTCTCAACAGCTATCACACAATGCTATCTGTACCAACATGGTCGCCCTTATATTGAGAATAAGGAAATGAAATGGCTATGGAATCTCATATGCCACTATGTAGCAACTATTCATACACTCAGTAACAATAATGTATTGGGTGCCAAATGTTAACACATCTGGTAGTTAATTCTTAACTACATTGCAAAACCCTTCTGGTAGAGTGTCCCAAGTTAACACACCTTGAGTAAAAAGCCTGGTACCCGAGTTCCCACCACAATGGTTACTATTTGCACAGTACAGGATGTTACGCATATATAGTCATGATAGGTCTGAAGCAAGCAGCATGAGTTTCTGAAGGTGGAAGTGGTCTGCATGGAAAATTGAATTCTCCATTACTGCTAGAGTTAGCCAATACTCTGCACTTTCATACCATAGACAGGATAATCAAGTCTTCTTGACTCTGGGTCGCCATGAGAATTTGTTCTCGACGCTTTCCTACAATTTTCTGAATTGTACTTCTTGTTTCAACAGTTCTGCACTTAGAAAAATAGATGCTTCCATTTGCTTAGTGTGATGGGGCTTAACACCCCACATTGGACCAGAAAGTTTAAAAGGCAATACCCTGGTAACCCCACCCCTCTGGGCCAGTTGCTGAGCATGCTCTAGCTAGAGGAGTTGGTTCAAAGGAGCTTGGAAGCCCAAGCAAGGGCTGGTGGACAGGCTGCAGAATAGAAAAATCCTTCTCTGGGCAGCCAGCCAGAAGGTGTAGCCTGAAAGGGGACCATGTAGTAGGTAAGACCCCAAGCAGTACCTTTTCCAACCACCACGGCCTGTGAGAACCAGCAGGTCTTCCAGGATCCTGCTTGCTCATTTGGATATTTTTGAAGCTATTGACCCCTTGGATAAAAGGAGCCATGCCCCAAGCTGAAGGAAGGTAGGAAGTAACCCAGGGTAGCAGATTTAGACTCTTTATAGGGAGGAATCAACCGGTGTTACTTCCCACAGGGCCCTGGGCTGGGACTCAGTGGAGGACGAGGGCCCATGCCCCCACCATGCCTCACTTAAGGATAAAGGCCCAGATACAGGGGAAGGCTAAAAACTCTCCTATTCCTGGGGTCAGGAACCAGGCATCACTACTGCCCCGAGACAGAGGGTGGAAGTCAAATGTGCTAGCCACCAGGTAATCTGGTCCTCTAAGCCCCTTATCACACTTGGGCATCAGTTCTGCAAACAAACCCACACAGGTATAGGGTATGTCAAAAGTGCAATTAAACACCCATGACTGGCCATTGTCAGCTGACTCCAGCTCACAGGCCTCAGGCTATGGGTCAGTCCAATTGCAGGATCCCCCATCGCTCCCCTGCCCTCCAGGGTCCTAGAGCCTGGTCTGCAGCCCAAACCTGAACATCTATATCACAGCAAAACTGCTCTGTCACCAAAGCCTGAGTTAGCTGCCACTGGCCAGCCGCAAGTGTGTGATTGCACTGCAGACCTACCCAAAGGTTCTGCCTGTGTGGATCTGACTGAAAGAGCCAATCTTTTGTAAAGTGATTTTTAGACTTGCATGCCTCCCTCTATTGGAGAGTGTTGGCTGCCAGATGTGACTGCCATTTGTGTGTCAGTGAAAGGTGTGACTCAGTGAACTTGAGCTATAGTTATATACATACAAGTCTACTAACAACACTATAATTGTAGTACTATAAATTTATGATGGTAGCATATTACATTGTTATCACCATGACATCTCATGTGGGTGACACTGTTGTTTACTACATTTATGTTTTTTCCAGCAGCAAGATTTACCGACTAACATTGTCCCCATTAGGCCTTATACTTTAGTATTTTTATTTTTCAAATCACCTATTCTGCAGCAGCCTCGTGATTCTAAAATAAACTGCAAGATTAAACTAAATTTCTCCCGGCTGAAACTCCTAGCACAGAGAGATGGCAGAGAAGGTCAGTGGGTATTAATAGTGCCAGTTAAAAACCTACAAACTTTTACCTTTTTTGATATTTTTACTGTATTTCTGACAGATTTTCTTGCTGTAAACCTTATGTCTGGATATCATCTCTTGTTTCTAGCTCATTACTACAATATCTATTCTTTCTTGCTCCCTCTCTGCGAACTACCACATCACCCTACGAAAGGGATGCTAATGTTTGGCTGACCTAACATCAATATTTCCCCCCCTCCACTGCTCCTCTCTTCAGATCCTCTTCCGATACATTATTATTAAGACTCTCACTGGCTCTGTACCTGATCCTAATCCACCCTGTTCCATCTCTGAATATAGAATACCTCAAGCAGCATCTCAGCAGGCACAAGGGCATTAAAGTCACATCCTAAAATACATGAAAAGCCATCAGCACTTAAAACAAACTTTTTTTTTCCCATTTAATAGAAGTAGGGAGGTTAAAACCATGAGAATTGCATGATTTTAATGCTCTTTATACAGACTGGCACCTAGTACAACTTGCATAACAAATCCCTTTTGCTTATGTACACTATATACATGTTCTGGAAGCATCTCCTTCCATCACACTGAGAAAATAACTTGGTAATTGGTATTGTGGGCATTCAAGTAACAGCAACAGCATACAAGATGCAGTGCATGTTTGGCATATGCCTTAGACCTTATAATTTGGAAGTCAGAAACAAGATGGCAGGTTTCAGAGTAGCAGCCGTGTTAGTCTGTATTCACAAAAAGAAAAGGAGTACTTGTGGCACCTTAGAGACTAACCAATTTATTTGAGCATAAGCTTTTGTGAGGGGCATCCGATGAAGTGAGCTGTAGCTCACGAAAGCTTATGCTCAAATAAATTGGTTAGTCTCTAAGGTGCCACAAGTCCTCCTTTTGTTTTTGAGAAACAAGATGATTTCAGGACTCGGGATTAAAAAATAAATAAAAACACACTGTGGTGGGGCGGTGCCCCACCCCCAGGCCAGATTGGGCTACAGCAGGCCAAAGCGGCTGTGCAGACAGGCAGCCAATCAGAGAGGGCCTGTGGGGAGCCAATTAGGGCTAAGCAAAAGGCAGTCAATCAGGGCCAGGCTAGGCCCTATATAAAGGCTGCGCAGGGGCAAGGCACTCAGTCTCTCCCAGACCTTCAAAAGGGGTAGGTCTGCCTCCTGGATGAGGAGACCAGCGGCCAGGCCAGGGGGAGCAGAAGGGAACTCCAGCCTGGTACATGCCAGGCTGCAGGCCCTGATAGAAGGGCCCACAAGATGCAAGGCAGCTGAAGGGGAAGCAGCCTAGGGAGGAGAGGTGGACAAGGGGAGCGAAGGAGGGCAGGGAGGCTGCTACCAGAGGGTCCCTGGGCTGGTACTCAGAGTAGAGGGTGGGCCTGGGTCCCCCCTTGTATTATACCTGGCTGTTAGAAGTGACCATAGTGGACTGCACCTGACCCCTGACAGAAGGGATTAGACTTTGGGGGTGTGGTTGGCTGATGGGGTGAAGCAGAAAGACTGCTGTTAACCTCCCTGGAAGGGGGTGAGCATGGACTGGGGGCACTGCTGGAGGCTAGTGTCCTGAAGGGGATGCTGTGAGAAGGGAGCAATGCAGGTCCAGATGCCAACAGAGGGCGAGAGACAGATGGGATAGCACCAGCAGAGAGCGCGCCACATGGACTGAGCTAATTCCTGGAGGTACCAACAGGAGTTGCTGCAGTGATGAGTGCCAACCCCATCACACACAAGCACAGGACAAATTTGCTAAGAAGTCTTAAGTGAGTTTGGGACTGTCCAGCAGACAGCTACATGTACAGTGAAAACACCAGTCAGTGCTTTAGTGTCGTTTTGCCCAAATCCCAGCAAAACTTGAGTTTCATCTGAGTTTCACTTGGGGACTTGACACTGTCAGAATTCAAGGGGTGCAATTCTATGCAAGGCATGGGAGAAATCCAGCTGAAATAGGGCTGCCAACTTTCTAATAGCACAAAACTGAACACCCCTGCCCCCCTTATCTGAGGCCCCATCCCTGCTTGCTCCATCCCCCCTCTCTCTGTTGCTCATTCTCCCCCACTCTCACTCACTTTCACTGGGCTGAGGTTGGGGGGTGGAGGGCTCAGGCTGGGGTGCTGGCTCAGGGGTAGGGCTGGGGATGAGGGATTTTGGGGTGTGGGAGAGAGCTCTGGGATGGGGCAGGAGGTTGAGGGGTGGGGGTTATGGGCTTTGGGCTGGTGGTGCAGGCTCTGGATGAGGCCAGAAATGAGGGGTGCTGGGGGTGTGGGCTCTGGGGTGGAGTCAGGGATGAGAGGTTTGGCGTGCAGGAGGGGGCTATGGTCTGGGGCAGTGAGTTTAGGTGTGTGTGTAGATGTGGGGTGCAGGCTCTAGGAGGGAGTTTGGGTGTGGGAGGGGACTCCAGGCTGGGGGTTTGGGTGCAAGATGGGGTTTGGGGTGCAGTGTCCTGGTGGCGCATACTGCGGCTCCCAGGAAGCAGTCACCAGACCCCTGCTGCCCCCTAGGTGCATGGGCCGCCAGGGAGGCTCTGCACACTGCCTTTGCACCTGCAGACACCATCCCTATACTTCCCATTGGTCGCTGTTCCCAGCTAATGGGAGATGTGGAGCCAGCACTTGGGGTTAGGGCAGTGCACAGAGCCTCCATGGCTGCCTGGGGGCCGCAGGGACTTGGCGGCTGCTTCCAGGAGCCATGCGGAGCTATGGCAAGCAGGGAGCCTGCCTTAGCTCCGGGTCCCCGCTGCACTGCCGACAGTACTTTTAACGGCCCCGTCGGCAGTGCTGACTGGAGCCGCCAGGGTCCCTTTCTTTGACCAGGCGTTCTGGTCAAATAATGGACACCTGACAACCCTAAGGTCAATTGAAGTTGCCAGGGTTGATGAAACTCAGTGCACACACTAGAAAGTAAGGATGGTCCCATAGTTAGAGTGCTAGTCTGGGACTCTAAATATGTTTCATTAAGAGAATGAAACCAATGTCTTTAAAGATGCTGCAAGACATTCTGGCCAGGATTTTTCATAAGTGACGTGTTTCAGGTGCTCAATATGAGAGAGACCTAATTTCCAGAGACTTGTACTTTCTGAAATCAGCCCCCCCCCCCCCCCCCAAGACTGAAACAGTCACTAGTTATTTTTGGACCTGTTGGTTAATGTGGGCTAAAATCTCACTGTAGGACCTAGACCTGTTGAGACTGCATGGGGCACGGGTGATTTGCAGGTTTAAAGCAGTTTAAATAGTGAAGTCTCTAACTTCAAGTCTTTAAACCATTATTTGAGGACTTCAATAACTCAGCCAGAGGTTGGGATCTATTTCAAGAGTGGGTGAGGTTCTGTGGCCTGCAATGTGCAGGAGGTCAGACTAGATGATCACCGTGGTCCCTTCTGACCTTAAAGTCTGAGTCTCTGCTCCCCAAGAGACTTCCTGTGGGCTCTTAGGGAACTGAGGCAGAGACCTACCTGTGAAATGGCAGCAACCCTGTGAAATGCCATACCCTACCTGGCTGTTAAGGAAAATTAATTCAAAACTTGTCCTCAGATACTATGGTAATAGTGTACCTGCCCACAAATGATTTGGTTTGTTCCTACAGTTCAAATGCTGGCCCTTCTATAGAACACTGAGAATTCACAACCAAGTAAGCTCAGTTTTGGTAATAGTAGTAATAATAATAATAATTAATAAAAATACAAAATGGAGATGAAGATTGGCTCGTCCATGGCTTCTAAGTAAGACAGCTGAAGTGCAGCATTAACAGATCTTATTTTTGTACTCTAGATTTTCCTTCTTATTTCTACTTTGTCAGTGTTCCTCACACAAAGTTCATGTCTCAGATATTAGTGTTATTAGTTTCCATTTGCAAATCCAGGCAGAGCAGAGAACTATTAACTAAAATTTACACCCTGAGCTTCTTGAGGACTTGTACAAGGTTCTCATGAAATTTTGAAATACTTTTTTTATCTTATGGTTGCTAAAAACTAAGAAGCAGCTGAAACCTAAAATCTACCTTCCATGGAGTATGTAGCTCCTGTCCCTTCCTACTGGATCAGCACTGCTGACTGGTGCATGGGACAGGAAGGATGTATTCTTTCCACACTCTTCTCTATTTCACCTCTTCAACCTCTCTGGGGGAAGTAGGGAGTACAGCCTTTGATCTTTTCCCATAGCCCAAGGCGTTGTTTGTCTAACCCATTAAAGTCTCCGAAGACAGATTCCACACCCTCCCTAGGTAATTTGTTCCAGTACTTAACTACCCTTATGGTTAGGACGTTTTTCCCCTAATGTCTAACCCTAAATTTCCCTGGCTGCAATTTAAGCCACTTACTTCTAACTCCTGTCCTCAATGGTTAAGAAGAACAATTTGTTACCTTCCTCTTTATAAACAACCTCTTGCATACTTGAAAACTGTTATGTACCCCTTAGTCTTCTCTTTTCCAGACTAAACAAACCCAATTTTTTCCAATCTTTCTTCATAGGTCATGTTTTCTAAACCTTTAATTATTTGTTGCGCTCATCTGGAGCATGGGAGATACTCATTATTTGTTGCGCTCATCTGGAGATACTCCAACTTGCCCACATCTTTCCTGAAGTATGGTGCCCAGAACTGGACACATGTCAAATGAGGCCTTATCAACACCTTTTTTTATAATAATAAGGTACTGTATTTGCCTTTTTCCAGTCCTCTGGTATCTTTCCTCCACAAGTTCTCAAAGATAATCGTTAATGGCTCAGATCTCTTAGTCAGTTCCTTATACCCTAGTATGTATTTCAGCAGGCCCTGGTGACTTGAAGACATCTGACTTGGCTAAGTAATTCTTTACTTGTTGTTTTTTTCCTATTTGAGCCTCAGCCCTTACCCAATTTACAGTAATGTTCTGTTAGTCATCTGAGAACTGCTACCTTTAAATAACTTTTTTTGTGAAAACTGAAATAAACACTTCAATCACAGCTGCAGTTTGTAATCCTCTTTCCCTCCTCCTGTAGTCATGACCCTGTCCATGGTCTGTCTTTTGCTTCTCATGTATTTGTAAAATGCTTTCTTGTTACCTATTATATCCCTGGCTAGTTTAATCTTTTGTGACTTGGCCTATTTTTTTTAATTTGACCTACTTTCCACTTCAATGACCGGAAACTCAGTCATACAAGATGCCTGAGTTAGGCCAGGGTAGCCTCTTACCATACTTCCTGTCTCTTCTACACATTGGTATACTTTGTTCTTGTGCCCTCAATAGTCTTTCTTGAAAAGACCGCCAGTTGTCCTGAATTCTTTTTTCCCATAGACTTGCTTCCCATGAGATCTTGCCTACCAATTCTGAGTTTGCTAAAGTCTGCCTTGTTGAAGTGCATTGTCTTTATTCTGCTGCTTTCCCTCCTACCATTCCTTAGAATCATGAACTGTCTCATTTAATCACTTTTTTTACCCAAGCTGCCTTTTAACTTCAGATTCTCAAATAGTTATTCCTCCTCTGTCAGAATCAAATCCAAAATAGCCTCTTTCCTAGTTGCTTTCTCCACCTTCTGTAATAAAAAGCTGTCTCAAGTGCATTCCATTAACTTGTTGGATAATACGTGCCCTGCTGTATTCAAAGTCCCCCATTATAGAGAGATGCTTATGAAAGATTGTGGTTTGGAGACCCTCCCCCATAAGAAGCAGTGTTGTGAAAGTGAGGATTTGGAGATCTGCCCTGAAAGCACGTTGGAAATACTGCATGGCTATGTGCAGAAGCTCAGTACAGAAGCTCTCCAGTATTTTATTCCTTTCTCATTCTCTGGTTTGTTGTTTAATGAACCCCATGACCGTTACACCCATCACCACCAAGTCCTGTGTTTTGGATGATTTTTGTCAGTTGTTTAAAGATCTCATCCAACTTTTCCTCCTGGATAGGTGCTCTATAGCAGTGGTTCTCAAAGCCTGTCTGATGCTTGTTCAGGGAAAGACACTGGCAGGCCGGGCCAGTTAGTTTTACCTGCCGCGTCCGCAGGTTCGGCCGATCGTGGCTCCCACTAGCCGCAGTTTGCCGCTCCACGCCACTGGGGGCTGCGGGAAGGGCAGCCTGCACATCCCTCGGCCCATGCCGCTTCCCACAGCCCCCTTTGGCCTCGAGCGGCAAACCGCGGCCAGTGGGAACTGCGTTCAGCTGAACCTGCGGACACGGCCGATAAACCGGCCTAGCCCGCCAGGGGCTTTCCCTGAGCAAGCGGCGGACCAGCTTTGAGAACTAATGCTCTAGAGTAGACTCCTATCATAACATTACCCTTGGGTGTGTTTTTTTTTAAATCCCTTTTGTCCTTACTCAGAGGCTTTAACAGGGCTGCCTCCCACTTCTATCTCAGCCTCAGTGCAAGTGTATACATCTTGGATATACAAGACAACACATCCTCTTTTTTTTTCCCCCTGCCTGGTCTTCCTGAACAAACTGTACCCTTCATTACCAATACTCCAGTAATGTAACATTATCCCACCAAGTTAAATACAACATAACTGGCATCATAACTTTATGATTATTCACTAGTATTTCCAGTTCTTGTTTGTTCCCCATACTACTTGCATTAGTATATAGATGTTTGGTTTCCCCTCTAGTCCTTTGTCTTTGGCTCTGCTGTGATTGCCCATGTTTCTTCCCCGCCACCCCACCAGATCTCCATGTTTTGGACTTTCCTGTGGGCTTTTGCCTCCTGCCCCTGTAGAATCTAGTTGAACGCCCACCTCACTAGATTAGCTAGTCTGTATCCAAAGATCCTCTTCCCCTTCCTTGATAGGTGGACCTCATCTCTGCTCAGTAGTCTCCTCAGAACAAGTTCTTATGGTTGAGAAAGCTGAAGCCTCCTTAACAATACCAGCAGCAATGTAGTTATCTCCAGGATGACTCTGCCTCTGCCCCTGCCCAGACTCCTACCCTTGACCTGAAGGTTCAATGAGAACTCCTTCACCCTTACTTCTAGAGCTCTGTAGTCACTTCTGATCTGCTCAGGGTCATGCCTCACTGTATCATCAGTGCCCACATGGGTGAGCAACATGGGGTAGGAGTCGGAGGACCAGATGATCCTCAGCAAGCCTTTCATAATGGCTCAGATACGGGCCCCCAACAGGCAGCAGATCAGGATGCCAGGTCAGGCTTACATATGGATGCCTTCTTTCCCCTTAGAAAGGGGTAACTGGCCACCATCCCCCTTTGTTTCCTCCTAGGAGTGGTGGCCACAATTCTCCCAGCCTTGGGGGAACATGGCTTCTCCTCCTCCACCTTTTGGGGAAGATTCCTCATCCCTTGTTACCAGGGCAGCATACTGTTTGTGTTTGTTTTTTTTCTTTATGGACCGTGGGTTGGGAGCAGGGCTGGAGCACTGGCTGCTGCCACATGTAACCAGCAGCCAGGTTCCTCTCTGTGAAGGAGCAATTTCCCCCTCCCCTGGTGGTACCCCTACAGCCCTCTTAAACTGGATTTCCTTCTCAAAACTTGAAGGTCTCATATGCATGTTTTCAATTAATTCTGCCTATGTACAGGAGCTCCTCAGTCACCTCCTCTCATAACTCTCCCCCCGCCTCCTGAGAGATTCTGCCAGTAGGGGCCTCTCCATTGGCCATTAGCATTTCAGAGATACTTGGAAAAAAGAATCATGTATGCTTCATTGTTTGTTCCTTTTGAAGTGTCACTGATTGCCTCCCTCCCTCCCAAGGCTGTTCTTTCCAGGTCCAGCTCTTAAGTAATGAGAGCCCCGCAATGGAGAGAGCACAAAATAGAGTGAGCTACCAAGGTAAGGAGAATTTGTCTGTAGAGAGTTCAGCAGCCCAGGTACTATAAGCTAAGCACAAGAAGGGTGACAGAAAACTCCCCCCTAAAAAGAAACAGGAGAGGGGAAGGAGAGGAACAAGTCTTCAAGATTAAAAATAATGCAGGCAGAAGTGCAGCAGCAGAAGGGGGCGGTATCCAGTTTATTGTGCTATATGCAGAATGTAACATTACCTGCCTCACGGGCAAGTGGCATATGGTTCAAGCAGCTCATGGTGCTCACAGAATATGGGCTCTTGAAGCCAGAGTGGCTGAACTGAGGGAGCTAAGGAGACAGAGGTACATAGATGAGGAAATAGAGCAGTTCTCTCATCCCCAGTCCAACAGCCTCCTTGCTGTTCAGGAGAAGCTCTCCTTTCCTGAGACTATCAAGCTGAAGTGGAGGAAAACAATCGTGTAGTTGGGACCATCCTTCCAGCTGTCATGGTATCCTCGTGCACTGGGGATACCCTTCCTGTGGAGGAAATGCCAGTTTCTAGGAAGGGCCAGGAAATAGTAATGGGGGATAGCTGGGTTGGTGATTACAGGAAGAACCACACTGCTAGGTGCAAAGTTTGCTGACCTCTCAAGACACCTAGACAAAATTTATGTGCAGTGCTGGGGAGGAACTGCTAGCCATGATACACTGTAGGTTCCAATGACCTAGGGAAAGATAGAGGTCCTTAAGACCAAATTTAAGTTGCTAGGTAAGAGATTAAATTTCAGGACTTTTATGGTGGCTGTCAGGAACGGCTCATGAACATGGATGCCAGCCTCAGGGAGGATGCCAGCCTCAGGGAAGACTGTTACAAACCAGGGCACCAACCCCAAACGGATTGTATTCTATGATTAGATTTCACCAACTAAGTATCAAGTGTGAACTCCTCAAGCACTCTAGCAGCCTTAATATGGAATCAGACAGACCTCTTGATCACTCCAGTCTATCTTGCTACCCAGGCAAGCTTGCTTTTGTGGTAGCTGGTCCTTTACATCAAGAATCACAGTAATATTAAGTTTCAGAGTAACAGCCGTGTTAGTCTGTATTCGCAAAAAGAAAAGGAGTACTTGTGGCACCTTAGAGACTAACCAATTTATTAGAGCATAAGCTTTCGTGAGCTACAGCTCACTTCATCAGATGAAGTGAGCTGTAGCTCACGAAAGCTTATGCTCTAATAAATTGGTTAGTCTCTAAGGTGCCACAAGTACTCCTTTTCTTTTTAGTAATATTAAGGTTACTCCAAGCCCCAAAGGACCAGTCACTTACTCCGTAATGGTACTTACTAAGTAATGGTTTATCAACAAGGAAGAAGAAATAAGTTATTTACAAGGTTAAAATCATGTAAATATACACAGAACTGAGTTACAGTCCTCAGTTTCAAAAGGTAATAGAAGCTGCTGTAATGTGCAAGCTCTGTGTCCTTTAGGACTAACCCAAGCTAAGCAGCTTAGGTATCCCTTGCTTATGCTTAGAAATATTACCCTCTCCAAATTCCTTCTGGTCAGGGATTTTTATTGCCTTCCCACAGCGTTCAACCTGTGATAGGACACGGGTTTGTACACATCCCCTCTTCATGGGCATGGGGGTACCATCAACAGCCTTTGCTCACAATGGCTTGTCTGGTGTCTTTAGGCCTTTTGTTAGACAGGACACCTCCTATGGTAAACTGGTGTTTCACTTAGTAATGCTTCTCTCTTGGATAATAAAGTATGGCAGTTTCAATATAATCAATTGCCTGACCATGACGGTGATTGTAAAATGCTCAGGAAGATTACTGTGTTTTTTGCCTTTGTAGCCTTTCTAATGGGGGACTTCAACTATTCTCATAGTGACTGAGTATATGTTACCTCAGGAAAGGATGCAGAGAGAATTTCTGGACACCATTAATGACTGGTTCTTTGAGCAGCTTGTCCTGGAATCCACAAGGGGCAATGCAATTCTTGATTTAGTTCTAAGTGGAGCACAGGATCTGGTCCAAGAAATGAATATAGTTGAACTGCTTGGTAATTGCAACCATAATGTAATTAAATTTAACATCCTTGTCGGAAAATGAATGCCAAAGAAACCCACCACACTAGCATTTAACCCTAAAAAGGAACTACACAAAAATGAAGAAATTAGCTAAATGGAAATAAAAAGAAGTCAAGGGTAAGATGCCTGCCAATTAAATAAGGACTATATAAAAACACCATGAAAGGCTCAAACTAAATGTGTGCCCCAAATTCTCTCTCACACACACACACGACCAAAAGTAACACCATGGCTAAACAGCAAAGTAAAAGGAGAGGTGGTAAGAAGCAAAATAGCATCCTTTAAAAATTGGAAGTCAAATGCTAGTGATGAAAATAGGAAGGAACAAACTTTGGCAAGTCAAATGTAGAAGTAAGAATTTTAACTAGCTAGAGACAAAAAACTTACAGCATTTTTTTATTATTCCAGAAGCAGGAAGTAGGGACACTGGACAATCAAGATTGTAAAAATACTCAGGGAAGACAAGGCTGTTGCAGAAAAGCTAAATGAATTCTTTGCATTGGTCATTACTTAAGAGGATATTGGGGGAAATTCCCACACTTAAGCTTTTCTTTATAGGTGACAAACCTGAGCAACTGTCCCAGATTGCGATGCTAATAGGAAGTGGTTTGGGAACAAATTGATAAATTAAACAATAATAGATTACCAAGATCGGATGGTATTCAGCCAAGAGTTCTGAAAGAACTCAAATGTGAAATTGCAGAACTACTAATTGGTATACTATCTGTTGCTTAAATAATTCTCTGTACCAGATCACTGGAGGATAGCTAATGCAATGCCTATTTTTAAAAGAGATTCCAGAGGTGGTGCTGGCAATCATAGGTCAGTAAGCCAAAACTGCACTACCAGACAAATTGGTTGAAACTATAGTGAAGAACAGAATTATCAGACACAGATGAACACGATATGTTGGGGAAAAGTAAACATGGCTTTTTAAAGGGAAATCATGCCTCACCAATCTATTAATTATTTGAGGGTGTCAACAAGCATATGGACAAAGATGATCCAGTCAATATAACATACTTAGACTATCGGAGAGCCTTTGACAGTGACCCTCACTAAAGGCTCTTAAGCAAACTATACAGTCACAGGATAAGAGGGAAGGTCCTCTCATGGATCAGTAATGGTTAAGATAGGAAACGGTGTAGGAAGAAGTGGCAAGTTTTTACAATGGAGGGGGTAAATAGCAAGGTCCCTAAGGAACTGTATTGGAACCTGTGCTATTCAAGATTCATAAATGATCTGAAAGAGGGGATAAGCAGTTTGCAGATACAAAATTACTCAAGTTCAAAGCTGATTGCAAAGGTCTCCCATAGAACTAGGCGACTAGGCAATAAAACATTGCACTCAATGGCAGCTGAAATTCAAAGTAACGCACTTTGGAAAACCATCTGAACTATACATAAGCTGTTACCCATTCATGAAAGATCCTGGAGTCCTCATGGACAGGTCACTGAAGACTTCGCCTCAACGTGCAGCTGCAGTTAAAAAAGCTGCTAATGCTAGGAAGCATTAGGAAAGGGATTGTTAGTATGACACAGTGTATCATAACACCACTATATAAATCTATGGAACGCCCACACCTAAAATACTGTGTGCAGTTCTGGTCACCTCTCAAAAAATGTATTAGAATTGGAAAAGGTACAGAGAAGGAAGAAATGATTAGGGGTATGGAACAGCTTCGATATGAAGAGATTAAAAGAGAGACTAGGACTGGTCAGCTTAGGGGGATGACTAAGGGGGAATACAACATAAATCTATAAAATCATGAATAGTGTGGAGAAAGTGACTATGGAAATAACACAAGACCAGGGGTAACCCAATGAAGTTAATATCCAACAGGTTTAAACACAAATATAAGGAAGTACTACTTCACACAACAGTCAGCCCATAGAACTTGTTGCTACGGGATGTGGTGAAGGTCAAAAGTATCTAATTCTTTTTTGAAACCAGTTATAGGTTCATGGAGGATAGGTCCATCAATAGCTATCAGTCAAGATGGTCAGAAATGTGACCCCGATGCTCTTAGTGTCCCTACAACTCTAACTGGAAGAAGCTGGGAGTGAACAGCAAGGGAATGATCACTCAGTTGCTTTGTTCTGTTCATTGCCTTTTGAAGCATCTGGCACTGCCCACTGTCAAAACAGGACACTGGGCTAGATGGACCAATGGTCTGACTCAGTATGGCTGTTCTTATATGGTGATAACTTAATCTTAAGTACTAGAGCTTATAGGAAAAAAAATTTTGTTCAGAATATTCTGATAGTGGAAAAAATCTTTAGTTTGGGGTAAAGTTTTACAAGAGTGCCTAAGTGACTTAGCAGCCTAAATCTCATGAATATGCCAATTACCTATGTTACTTTTGAAAATGGGACTTAGGTTCCTAAGTCATTTTGGTGCTTTGGAAAATATTCATCTAAGTTTTTCTTCAAAAATGCCAAACCCCAAATCTACATTTGAACTTGTGACATTTCTGTGGAATATTCAATTTTAATGAATAGCCATTTTTTCACTAAAAAGTGTTTCAAGTGAAAAATTTCACTTGCTATATTAATTATGTATTATGAGTTTATGCCAGGGCAAAGAAATGTCCAGTTAAATATCATCTCAAAGGTTTTAGCATAATTACAGATAACCTTGCTTGTATATATTATCCTGCCCCACTCATCTTTGTACACACTTGACAATATTTCCATTAAAAAAAAAATTAATATAACCAGAGGATCTATGCACTATAAATCTGATTGCATTACCAGGTCCCTAAAAGAACAAACCCTCTCCACATGAAGAGCTTATTAAATAATTGGCTCTCTCTTTGCATGTCATTGAAGTGATTGTTCTTTATGGTTATTGCTCTCCGGTTTCAGTTTACATAATTTTTCCATTTAATACAAGGAGACGGTAATTTAGCATGTTGGCCAATAATGGCCTGATTAGCAAAAACATTTTTAGCAAAGACAAACTAAGCATAGTTATTAGTATAATTTTATTAAGACAATAAATCTTTAACCAAAAGTTCAGACAGGAGCCAGTAGATTCTATATATCAAACCAAATTGAATGTAGCTAATTAGACTTCTTCCAACCTCCAGGTGAATTTGAAATTCTGGGCTAGACTGACTTGCACATGTTCATAGGTTACACTGCCCCAGGAGCGGTGTGCCTCACAGGGATTATCTGAAATCACAAATCCTCCCCTTCTTATTCTTCAGTGAGAGGTTGTGGGACTAGCAGGGATAGTTATTTTCAGATAGGCCATACCAACAGCAAATTACAAGTACACTCTGCATTCTCTCAGCTAATCTGACTAGTGCACAGAGGAAATGGAACCAAGGGTCCATCCCTCCATGCCCTTCTCCTCCAGGGAAGGAGTAAGTCACTGTTGAGGGTCACCATGCCCCACAGCCAGGCTAACCCACTTAAATCCTCTGAGTCAATTCTATACTAGGGCTGCTCCTGAGTCAATCCAGCTATGTACCACTCCTTATTCCAGTCCCTGAGCAAAAACTCAATCTGATCTTAAAACAATTCAAATCTAAATTGATAATACAAATACCCAGTGTCACATTTATATGGAATGTGCCTTGTTTATTTCATATTGAATTGATAGCTATAGTATATAGTGATATTCTACTTATTGATTGGATTATTAAGGATACAAGTTTAATTTATTTTTTTAAAGCATCTCAGTTGTCTGTACAGCCATGATTTCTGATTATCATGCCTCCGCTACCTTCTAGGATTTCTCCTTTCTGGCCTACGGTACCCTTGAAAGACCGTTTGCCTGCCTGCCTGCCTCGTAAGCACAAATTAACTGTGCTCTTGCAGTCAGAGGTCTTGGGCTTTAGCATTCTGGGACCCAGAGTACTGCAGTGACACATGGCCCCGAGAACTCAGTTCTGATCTCACACCCACTGCCACATCACAGCAGATATCTTGGCAAATCAACAGGGCTGGTTCTCCAGTGCTTTGCCCTGTTTGTTCTTTGATAATCTGTGCACAATGCTGTCCATCTGAGCTGATAGTGTCTTACACTATCAATTCTTTGGCACAGGTGTAAATGACTACAAAAGGGGCATGGCAATGGCAAGGGGTCAGGTCTCAGCGTGAATTTTCACTGCAATCCATATTAATGAAATGTGGCTGGAATACTACATGCTGGGCTTAAGCGTAATCCTCAGTAGTCTGGAAATACTAGAAAGTTTCATACATCATGCACCTATCCAATAACTAATGGGAATTATATGCATACATTCAAGAGGGAAGAGATACCTGAGATTCTTACCTATCAAAAAGCAAGTGATACCCAGCCTCTGAATAATCAGACATGCAACTAACTACCTGGCAGCTTCACTATATGATAAACAATTTAGTCATGCTCAAATAACCTCTCCAAGAATACTCCATGAATCTGATCCTGAGCCTATTAAAGTCACTGCTAATCTGCCCATTGATTTCAATGGGCTTTTCATGCTTCCCGCAGAACAGTAGACAGTCAACGCATTGGCATTATGTGCAATAGCCCTCTCCCCCCTCAAAAAAAAAAAATAGATTGAGTGAAGCTTGTATGTAGTACCAGCATCTGCCCTAAACACAAACACTTGTGCATTTTGATCAATTGTTGGCTGTGAAAGAACACATCATCCAATGTGGACTGCTTATAAAAATATTGCCATTGTAAAATACTGTCAAGCACAAATTTATGCTACAAGAATCCTTTAGAAATCAGTCACTGCTGAAGTTCACCAGTTTCCTCATTGCCTTGAGCTTTTATCTTATCACACCATTGATTAACTGCCTATAATGAGCAAATCTCAGGGATTATTGCTACATATACAATTTGCAGTAATTATGAGGTCATTGATAATGATATGTCTTATTAAAAATAGTGCATTTTTCCCCCAGGTTCAGCTGAAGGAACTTTGCCATTCTCACTTTATGTAAATAGCCTCAAAATGTTTCTCAGTTGGAAATGAATTTCTATTTATAGGTGAACTGTACATACAGAAGCACTTTAGTTATTAGCCACAACAGCAAAATGACTTTTAGTCACCTCAGACTGAGTTTATTTAAAAAAAATTAAAATTGAATGATGAATAAAAAACATATTTTTGCTGCTGAAATTAAATGAGTCCTTTTATTACCTTCATTTCTATTTTTCCACATCATCTTCGAGTCTGAGACAGTAACATTATAACTACATAGTTTCTATATCACTTTTGAATTGCAATTACTGAATTAATCAAGTGATAGCCTATATCAGTCTCATAGGCTAGGTATGAAAAAAAACAGACAAGGTTTATTTTGATTTCTCTGTTTCCGAGCACCACTGTTTAATCTGCATGTTTTAAATGGACAGTGAAACATTTTGCCAGAAAGTATATTTATTTACACATTTCCTTCATCCTTGTAGCTTATACTGAGAGATGACTGACTACTGGCCTTGGTAGTAATGAGAGATATTGTTAATCAATGGCCTGATTCTGTAAAGCCCAATATCCACTCCTTACACACAAATGTACCAGAACTTGGCAATGGGGTACTGATGCATGTAAGGGCTTTTCACGTGAGTAAGATATGTATATCTATATTACATAGATTAAATGCAATTTAAGTGCTGTGCTTTCAAATGTGTTAAGCCAATGATGTGCACCGTTCATGAACTGTAGAACGAATATTGTCTGGTGTTAAACATTCAATGTATTCCGCTTTATCATTCATCGATTCCAAGGCCAGAAGGGACCATTGTACTTATCTAGACTGTATAAAACGCAAGCCATAGGACTTCCCTGGATTAATTCCTGTTTGAAGTAGAACAGGTCTTCCACAAAAACACCCAATCTTGATTTTAAAAGCAGCCATTGATGGAGAATCCATCACAAGCCTTGGTAAGCTGTACCGTCAGTTACCTCACTATTTGGGGGGGGGCGGGAGACAACTCTTGCACCTTATTTCTATCAGAATTTGTCTCTCTCATTGTAACTTTGACTGCTAGGTTGATGAGCCCTTGTGGAGGGCTCCACTCACCACAGGCACCACCTAGTGGTCAGGCAAGGGGCAGGGGCTTTTTTGCCTTGGCATTCACTGTTGACAGCCATCACAACCCAGCAGTGGCCTGTGTCCTACTGTGACATAGCCCCTCGAGCTGGGCCAAATAAAGAGTCCAAAAAAGGCTAGTTCTGCTATCCAGAAAAGAACTTCAGGTCTGACCTGGCCAGAATCAGGATGAGGGGTCTTCCTAGTCCTGGGTCTTGAGTATAAGAGAGAGGCTTTTCACCTCCAGCCCCATCAGAGGGTGGTGGTTGGGGACCCCAGGCTCACCCAATCCCCTAGGTTCTGATCCAAGGCCCAAAAGTAGGTACCAGGCAGGTGCCTATCAGGCAGGACTTGAAGGCATGCTACTGGTCCAAAGGTCCTGTCCTGATGAATGTCTAGTGACAGAGAGGTTGGGGATAAAAATTATCACAATGACTATATATTGCTTTCAGCAGAGACAAATTAAAGGTTTTTATTTTGCTTTCAATCTGACTGAAATACAAAATTACAGAAACATTTTTTAAACAGTGAAACTAATATAAATAATAATAAACTGCTTTATCTTTTGTTTTCAGTACAAACAACATACAGTAGTACCTAGTGATTGAGTTCAATAATGAAATCTCTTGGTACTGTCCACTGATTTCCTAAATGGAATTTTATTTTACTTTGATTTTCCCAGCTTGCTTTATTGTAGGCAAAACATATAAATGGTTCACCAACAGAGTTTTGCCAGCATGCTTATGCTACAGACACTCTTATGGTCAGTTAATTCCCTGAACTATAATTTCTATGTTCAATATTTTGAAAAGTGGAAGAGCACAAAAGAAATACAGGCAAGCCCATTTAAACAGACAACAAATGTGCAGTAAAATAAATGTACTAGGAAGAACAGATGTGCTGTACACTGACCTCAGAGAATCCTGGATTAACATTAGTACTTTCTTAGCAGACAATAGAGAATAGGATTTCATGGACACTACCAAATGATGACATACGTAATGTTTATTGTTAAGCAATTAGAACTTCTCTGTAGCAACTCATCTAATTTGTACACTCCTGTGTATGAGAGAGAGACAGTACAATCAAAACAAATAATATTTATGAAATTTGTATAGGCTCATCAGCGCTAGGACTGTTTTTCTACTCAGTGTTTATATAGAGTGGGGCCTCTTGGTGTTACTATAGTCCAAATACATAAGGATGATGATAATTTCTAAGCTCCCAGTCACCTTAGTATCAAGGCACAAATTACATAACTAGAGAAAAGCATCAATGTGTTCTAGGAAAGGAGCTAACTTATGTTCCCTGTCCCAATGAATACAAACCTAGTCTCAGCCAGCCACAGCGCCCCCATCTGTTATAGTGAGGTGCAGAAGAGGCTGCGCTCTGAGTTAGATAGCTCTTAAATGCACTATAAATAAGGTCTAGAACCTTAAAAAGGGATCTAACACCCAACAGTAACATAATGTATGTGCATGGGAGGCCAGCAGCAGCAGCAGCCACTCTACTACACTATTGCTCTCCTGGAATAAATTAGTTTTCCAAACTCTTAGTTCAGTCAGATCCATACAGTTGCCTACATTTTGCCTTCTTGCATCCATACGACCAATAAGTTGTAGTCTAATGTGAGTGCTAAAAGATAATTAAAATGGAGCACAATTTGACCATTAGTAGTAGACCATTGAGGCATGAGGGCAACACATTACAGTTCCCAGTTCTTCACTAGCTTGTTGATAGCCTCCTCATTGTGAAATACTCATTCCCAACCTCCAACCCTGACAACTATTCTTTATTGTGATGGCTGTTCTGAGAGGTGTTAGTCCAGTGCATCAGTGGCTGGCATATGCATCAACAAGTCATGTCAATAGGGGTGTATTTGTCATATCTGGGGCTTGGGCGGTCATGCCTAGTAGTAAGAGCAGTGGCAGTCAGAGGCCAGGAATAGCATGAGAGTCAGGAACCAGGAGTCTAAGACAAGGGTCTGAGCCAAGAACCAGGAGTCAGAGCCAGGTTCAGAAGTCTGAGAGTGAGCTAAGAGACAGATCCATTGCTACAGCTGGCAGGAAGTCCACATTCCTGGAACTCCTGCTTGGCTTAAATAGAGTGCCTCGCCCAATCAGGGGCCACCAGAGAACCTGTCAGTCCAGCCTTCTGAGATGTTACTTCCTGTTCTGTTTATCTCCACAGGGTCTGTGTGACAACGCATACAGCCCTCTCACAGCTGCCGGGTAGAACCTCACAATATATTCCACTTATCCAAAATAATTCCCAGTAGGATAATGAAGATTAATTTTCTTGGCATGCACCTCTGCTGTGTAGTCAATAAGAAGCTGTTTGTCCAAATGTGGTTTGACAAGTCTTTCAGCTAAGTCAGAGATTCAAGTGAAAAAACATCAGCATTGTAGGACGTCACATGGATTTATGACATTCTCTTAGGGAAATATGGATCTATAAACCAATGAATGCATTATATACAGCCACATGCAGCATCAGGGTCCAAAAAAAGGCAAACAACATTTGACCATACCCTTCTTTTGCACTTGTCACAATTAAGGCTACAATTGTGTCACAAAATCCGTGACTTCCATTGACCTCCGTGACATAATCTGCCCTGGAGCTGGAGCTCCCAGCCAGACTCCCCACAACTCCCAGCCCCCACCCTGGTGGGGGGACCCTGCAGCTTCCCAGATGTGAAGGATGGTAGAAGGACTTTCCCCAGCTGCAGCAGGGGACCCCGCTCAGTGCCCAGCTGCCCCTGTGGGGTAAGGGGACCCTACAGCAGCCCAGCCCCTACAAGCAGGGGGACCCCAGAGCTCCCACTCACTGCAGTGGTTGGGGACCCAGGAGCCCCAGCAGCAGTGGGTCCTGAACCCACCTCCCCATTTTGTCAGGGATATTTTTAGTGAAAGTCAGAGACAGGTTATGGGCCTCCATAAATTTTTGTTTATTTCCCGTGACCTGTCCCTGATTTTTACGAAAAGTATCTGTGACAAAAACTTAGTCTTAGACATAATCTATAGTGTTATATAGGTTATACTGTATATTTATTTTTAAAAGTGTGTATCTATAAATATAACGAAGAAATTTATATCAACTAAAACCTCCTGCTTCTCAGCATATCCACATAAAGTGCTCAGGACTTACTTGTATGTTCATTTTATAATTAACAAGCAATTAAGGGTCACAGCTGTAAATTAACAATCTTCATTAACTAGTATGAATCAAAGACAACATTTATTAGAGGTTTAAATTTAAGATGACTTGAATTGTCTACTAATGTGTTAGCTTAGTTATCGATATGAATATGAGAGATTTTGATTTAAATGAGAATAAGTCTGATCAATCAGAGGTGAAGATATAAAATGTTAACTGCTTTAACAAATTGCTGCTCTAGTTTTCTATAATTATGTAGGAGTAAAGCTTTGACTTTGTGTGTGTGAGGCTTTGGGGCATTTGTTAGTTAACTTGAGAAGGAATATGACGATACACTTCAAAACAGTCATTATAAACAGGCAACATTCATTTTAATAAAATACATTCTCTCTGGTCTATAACTAATGATAGGATTATCATCATTTATATTATGATGCAGGACCATCTATTTGTTCTTTGTTTGTAGAGCACCAAGCCCAGTGGGTTATGGTCCATGAAGAGGGCTCCTAAATACTATGGTAATACAAACAAATCATAATAATTGTACAGTACACTAACAAAATGCATTAGGCTACAGGCTGAGGGTCTGATCCTGCAAACACTTATTTGTTTGAGCAACGTGACTCTTTTCACCTCACTGATTTTAATGAGACAGGTCATGTAAGCAGAATTATTTGCACTTTTGCAAGATTTCCCCCCTTAATTGATCTGTCTTTGTTTTGCCCCCTTTTTACGTATTTATGGTGGGAGGGAACAAAATCATGAGGTTGTCTTAAGAACCATGAGATTTTAAAACATAAACTTGGGGTTCTTTTTATTTGCCTTCCAATTTTTGAGCCTTTAGACATCACAATTTCAAGTTTTTCTCCATAATCATTAAAGCTAGACACTTTTTTAAAATGGAAGTTGAGATTCACTCATAGAATATCAGTGTTGGAAGGGACCTCAGGAAGTCATCTAGTCCAACCCCCTGCTCAAAGCAGGACCAAGCCCAATTAAATCATCCCAGCCAGGGCTTTGTCAAGCCTAACCTTAAAAACCATTAAGGAAGGAGATTCCACCACCTCCCTAGGTAACCCCTTCCAGTGCTTCACCACCCTTCTAGTGAAAATGTTTTTCCTAATATCCAACCTAAACCTCCCCCACTGCAACCTGAGACCATCACTCCTTGTTCTGTCACCTGCTACCACTGAGAACAGTCTAGATCCATCCTCTTTGGAACCCCCTTTCAGATAGTTGAAAGCAGCTATCAAATCCCCCCTCATTCTTCTCTTCTGCAGACTAAACAATCCAGTTCCCTCAGCCTCTCCTCATAAATCATGTGCTCCAACCCCCTAATCATTTCTGCTGCCCTCCACTGGACGTTTTCCAATTTTTCCACATCCTTCTTGTAGTGTGGGGCCCAAAACTGGACACAGTACTCCGGATGAGGCCTCACCAATGTCAAATAGAGGGGAATGAGCACGTCCCTCGATCTGCTGGCAATGCTCCTACTTATACAGCCCAAAATGCCATTAGCCTTTTTGACAACAAGGGCAAACTGTTGACTCATATCCAGCTTCTCGTCCACTGTAACCCCTAGGTCCTTTTCTGCAGAACTGCTGCCTAGCCATTCAGTCCCTAGTCTGTAGCAGTGCATGGGATTCTTCCATCCTAAGTGCAGGACTCTGCACTTGTCCTTGTTGAACCTCATCAGATTTCTTTTGGCCCAATCCTCTAATTTGTCTAGGGCCCCCTGTATCCTATCCCTACCCTCCAGCATATCTACCACTCCTCCCCATCCAGTATCATGTGCAAACTTGCTGAGGGTGCAATCCAGGCCATCCTCCATATCATTAATGAAGATATTGAACAAAACCGGCCCCAGGACTGACCCTGGGGGCACTCCTCTTGATACTGGCTGCCAACTAGACATGGAGCCATTGATCACTACCCATTGAGCCTGACGATCTAGCCAGCTTTCTATCCACCTTACAGTCCATTCATCCAGCCCATACTTCTTTAAGGGGGCAAAAGACCTATCTGGCTTTAAGATTAAACTCAATAAGTTGATGGAAGAGATGGGATAACATGATTTTGGCAAGTAATTGATTTTTAAATATTCATGGTAAATAGGCCCAATGGTCTGTGATGGGATGTTAGATGGGGTGGGATCTGAGTTACTACAGAGAATTCTTTCCTGGGTATCTGGCTGTTTAATCTTGCCCACACGCTCAGGGTTCAGCTGATTGCCATATTTGGGGTCGGGAAGGAATTTTCCTCCAGGGCAGATTGGAAGAGGCCCTGGAGGTTTTTCACCTGCCTCTGTAGCATGGGGTACAGGTCACTTGCTGGAGGATTCTCTGCTCCTTGAAGTCTTTAAACCATGATTTGAGGACTTCAATACTCAGACATTGGTGAGAGGTTTTTCGCAGGAGTGGGTGGGTGAGATTCTGTGGCCTGCGTTGTGGAGGAGGTCAGACTAGATGATCATAATAATCCCTTCTGACCTTAATATCTATGAATCTATGAACTTGCTGGCAAGAATACTGTGGTGAGACTGTATCAAAAGCTTTGCTAAAGTCAAGGAATAAACACATCCACTGCTTTCCCCTTGTCTACATAATCACATGACTCCAGAAGCTCCAGCTTTAAGGAGAAAAAAACACCAAATGTCATAAGACTCATGATAATATCACTTGTACAGTGGCATATGTACTTATACATACAGAGCAGTGGTTTCTTAATGTCAAACCAGCCCCACAATCCCTCTTGGCCACAGCATACAGTGCTTTGTAGATAATTTAAATTTGTAATTGCATAAAATCCAACCTTTATCACCTTGATTAATCTGTCCTTCAGCCCCGTATAGATTGCGCCAATCACAACACGACTTCCTTTCTTCTCGTATCCTGGCCTCCATGTGCGGCCACATCTTTTCAAGATAAAATCTTCCCATCTCTTTGGAAGTTGGCCGAGTGGTCATTTTAGTTCCCCTGGGTACCACTTGGTGACAATTGTAGTTCATTTATTGTCAGTAATCCTCGCTATATGCCCGGCCCATCACATTTTACTATGCCTACTCTCAATGACATTCTGCATTTCACTCTATGGTCAGATCACTTCACGGGGACTCGGTCACGGATTGAAATTCCCAGAATTCTTCTTTCCATCACCCTCTCCATGACAGACAGTTGCTGCTTCTCCGTCTTCATCAGCGCCCATGTTTCGCTGCCATACAACATTGCTGGCAGTAGTGTTGAGTTGAAGAGGCTAGTATGTGTTGCCTTATTGATTTTTTTCCTTGGAGGACATCATTGATAGAATTGAATGCGTACCAACCTGCTTTCTTTCTTCACGAGAGTTCATCTTCCCGATTGTGGCACATGTTAATTTTTTGGCCCAAATAGACATATTGCTCAACTTCTTCTATTTGTTCTTCCTTGATTGTTATTTGGACTTTTGGCAAGGTATCAGACCACATAAATTTCATTTTGGAGCGGTTAATCTTCAGTCTGACTTGGCTGCTTTTTGCATTGAGTTCTCGCAGCATTTTCGGTAGTTTGATACTATTTTTGGCGATCAACACAATATTGTCTGCAAATCTGAGATGGTTTAATTGCTCTCTGTTGATGTTGATTCTGCCCTTCCAATTCATCCACCTTATTACCATTTCGAGGCAGGCTGTGAATAGTTTTGGTGAAACCGTTTATCCTTGTTTCACACCTTTCTTAACGAGGATGTGAAGGGGAGTATCAAATAAAGTTATAACTGTAGTGCAGTCAGAATTTGCTTCCTTTAATAGTTTGATGTAGTTTGTGTCAATGCCCTGCTCTGCAAGAGATTTCAACACTGCATTGATCTCTATGCTGTCAAATGCTTTTTCGTAGTCAACAAAGGCAATACATAAAGGGAATTTGTATTCCCTTCAGCATTCCAATAGCTGCTTTATAGTGAAAATAGGGTCCATTGTGCTGAAATTCCCTCGAAAGCCTGCCTGTTCTCTCGGCTGCTGTTCGTCCAGACTCTGTGAGAGTCGGTTTGTTATTATTTTGGTGAACAGCTTGTAGACATGTGAGAGCAGACACAGTTCTTTAGATAGTTCTGGACGATAGTTCTTTAGATCTTCATGATTGCCCTTCTTATACAGCAGAATGGTGTTAGACTCCTTCCAGCTACATGGTAACGTCTGCATTTCCAAGTAATGGCTAAACCTCTGAGCAAGAGTTTCCCAGAGGCCTTGGCCTCCAGTTCTTATTTAAATTGTCAGTTCATCTTTACCTGGGACTTTTCCTTCCTTCATCTGGTGAACTGCATGTTGAATTTCGCAGACAAGGACTGGGAATATATGCTCATTGGTCTGTTGAAGTGTTGGTACTGGGACATTCATCTGAGACGTGAACAGTTCGGTTTAGAAATCTTTGCAGACCATTTCCATCCCTGTTCTATCAATTACTGGTTTTCTGCCCCTGTTCTTCAGTGCCATTATTGTTAACCCCACAGTGTCAATTCCCTTTTGCATTTTCAGCAGTCTTTAAGAGCCTTTCATTTCAGTACTTCTCGAAGTCCTCCGTTAGTCTTCTTCTTATCAACTTGCAGAGGAGGGAGTACTCAAGTTTGTCACCATCATTTTGCTTCATATTCCTCCACTTCTCTAGCAAGTTCCGTGTTTCCACTGAGATTCTTCCCTTCGCCCTTTTTGATCTTTTTCTCGGCTAATTTCATGCATTGCCTCAATTTATCAATGAAGTTTTTATAATCCTCATCACAGTTATCTATAAGACTCCAGTCTTCCTTGGAAATGTTTGCTTTCAAGATTGCTTCACCAAATATTTTTGGCCACAGTCTCTGATTTGCCATCTGTAGTGCTTTCTTCTCCACCTTTTCGTTTAAGCTGAGCCATGCTCTGAGAAAGTGATGGTCGCTAGTGGTGTTAAATGATGGTACTACTGAGATGTCTTGTATAATGCACCGCTTATCGATCAGAATATAGTCAGTCTCATTCTTACTCTTCACATTGGGTACAATCCATGTCCACCTCCTCTTGGCCTTCTTCTTAAACCAGGTGTTTCTTTCATCTCCATCAGAGTTTCCAGTCTCTCTCCTCGTGGATTCCATTCGCCAATGCCATACCTTCCAATGAACTTTTCACTTTCTTTCCCTCTTCAAACTTTGGCATTGAAATCTCCCATCACGATCATATATGTGGATTTTTGAGCGAGGGTTTCCTCAAGCTCCTGATAGAATTCTTCCACATCGTAATCTTTGCTTGTGCTTGTGGGAGCCTAGATCTTGAATAATCTCGAGGGTGCTGTTCTTGTTCAGTTGGAGGTGTAGTAGTCCAATGCACGATGACTTGAATGTGCAGAAGATTATTTTTGAAGACCATTCCTTGTTGATGATGAAGCTGATTCCTTTAACGGTTCTCATGCCTTCTCCTTTTCCCAACGTGATGGTACTTTTGTCTTTCCACTTCACTTCCATCTCCTTTCTTCACTGTGTTTCAGAGACCAAGGATGTTGCAGGCTGTCCTTGCCTTCTCCTCCATTAGATGGTTGATCGTATCGTTTCTCATCAGTGTCCTGCAGTTATAGGTGCACACTGAGAGGGTAGTCCTTTTTCTGGCCCCCGAGATTCTTAACAGCCTCTCATGGACTGATCTCCCCACCACCATCATAGAACAGATCAAGGAGTGCACAAGGAGTTGGGGCCCATTTATTCATGTTGTTTTAGCCATTTCTTCATCCACCCACTGGCTATGCTGCCAGTGGCACATTTACCTCCTCAACTAAGCTAGCACCCAACCTCAAAAAGGAGGACAGCTGTCCTCTCCCCGTGTTGGGGGCATGACACCTTAATAGCATGCTTGAACCTACTGAAGAATACGTTCTGTTATCCTCACGGTCAGATAAGCCAGGGTCACTGCTGCGCTACTTTGAGGCATTGAAGTAGGATTTTGCAGCAGCCAACCTTTATAATAATTAAAATATCTAATAAATTCTGAGAGTGTGTGGGAGGGCAAAGTGTAATGGAAGGGGTCTTCTGACTCAGTGGTGCCGAGTTGTGAGTGGTATGGATGTGGCTGGGGGGTTTGTGGTTGCTCGATTCAGGATTGCTGAGGAGAGAAAATATGCAAGAGCAGGGGCTGAAGGCCACATTTGGGTGGGGAAATTGTACGCAGGGCAGGGGGTTGGGGTGCAGGAGGGAGTGCGGGGTGTGGGAGGGGGTGTGGTGTGCAGGAATGGGCTCAGGGCAAGGGATTGGGGCAGAGGAGGGGTGCAGGGGGCAGCAGGGGCTCAGGGTAGGAGTTTGGGTGCAGGAGGGGTGTGGGGTGCGACAGGGGCTCAGGACAGGGAGTTGGGGTGCAGGGAGCAGCAGGAGGCTCAGGGTAGGGAGTTGGGATGCATGGGGGTGCGAGGTGCAGGCAGGGGGCTTAGGGCAGGGAGTGGGGGGCAGGGGGCAGGAGGGGTTCGGGCTCCGGCCTGGCACCACTTACCTAAAGCGGATCTGAGGTGACAGTGGCTGTGTGGCCCCTGGGGGAGGGGGGGAGCACAGGGATCTGCACACTGCCCTTGCCACACCTCCAGGTACCTCCCCCGAAGCTCCTATTGGCCAAGGTTCCCCATTCCCGGCCAATGGAGCTGGGGGGGGCGGTGCCTGGAGGCAAGGGCCATGCATGGAGCCCTCCGCCCCCCCCCCTCACCCCCGGACCCTAGGGATGTGGTGCCAGCTGCTTCTGAGAGTGGCGTGGGGCCTGCGGCACCACGGGGGGCAATCCCTGGGGCTGGATCCAAAGCCCTGAGGGGCCGGATCCAGCCCGCAGGCCGTAGTATGCTCACCCCGGGCAAGAGGCTTTTGGAGGTGGCACACAATGCAGGTTATGTGAGGATTCGTGAATAGCATTCAGGAAAATGTTTCATCTACTGACACATCACTGAATGTGTATCCTCTCGGTACAGGTATTTGCTAGGCAAGGCATGGGTATATATTAAGGCAGCAATGTGATGAGCCTACAAGGCCTGTAAGACAATAGCTTAGCTAAAGAAGGCGTAAGGCCCAAAAGCCTTAGCATAAGCAGCTAACCAGGAGTAACCCTAAACCTTCAAATATCCCAAGATAGAGTGCTGTAATGACTGCTGACAGGTAACCACAGTATGCTATTTTAAATGCAGAACAGCAGCAGGTGTCTGACCACAAGAGTGCTATGCTAGCTAAATGATGTATATGCTAATAAGCTTGAGGTAAAATGCCTAGTAACCTATAGTAGAAGAGCTCCCCAACATCACTCAGGTGAGGAAATACAGATATGAAAAAGGGGCTGAAACGCCTATTGAATATGAATTAGGCACAGTTCCATCAGCATAACATATAACGGTTGTATACTGGCCTGCATGCCCTGGGAGGTGTAAGTCTTGGGAGATGCCAGGATGACTGCCACTCATAATGATGATGATGATGACTAACATCAGGTCCTTTTGCAAGGGATGCACATTCTGTATTATTTCTCAAAAAGAAAAGGAGTACTTGTGGCACCTTAGAATCATAGAATCATAGAATATCAGGGTTGGAAGGGACCCCAGAAGGTCATCTAGTCCAACCCCCTGCTCGAAGCAGGACCAATTTCCAGTTAAATCATCCCAGCCAGGGCTTTGTCAAGCCTGACCTTAAAAACCTCTAAGGAAGGAGATTCTACCACCTCCCTAGGTAACGCATTCCAGTGTTTCACCACCCTCTTAGTGAAAAAGTTTTTCCTAATATCCAATCTAAACCTCCCCCACTGCAACTTGAGACCATTACTCCTCGTTCTGTCATCTGCTACCATTGAGAACAGTCTAGAGCCATCCTCTTCGGAACCCCCTTTCAGGTAGTTGAAAGCAGCTATCAAATCCCCCCTCATTCTTCTCTTCTGCAGGCTAAACAATCCCAGCTCCCTCAGCCTCTCCTCATAACTCATGTGTTCCAGTCCCCTAATCATTTTTGTTGCCCTTCGCTGGACTCTCTCCAATTTATCCACATCCTTCTTGAAGTGTGGGGCCCAAAACTGGACACAGTACTCCAGATGAGGCCTCACCAATGTTGAATAGAGGGGAACGATCACGTCCCTCGATATGCTCGCTATGCCCCTACTTATACATCCCAAAATGCCATTGGCCTTCTTGGCAACAAGGGCACACTGCTGACTCATATCCAGCTTCTCGTCCACTGTCACACCTAGGTCCTTTTCCACAGAACTGCTGCCTACCCATTCGGTCCCTAGTCTGTAGCTGTGCATTGGGTTCTTCCGTCCTAAGTGCAGGACCCTGCACTTATCCTTATTGAACCTCATCAGATTTCTTTTGGCCCAATCCTCCAATTTGTCTAGGTCCTTCTGTATCCTATCCCTCCCCTCCAGCGTATCTACCACTCCTCCCAGTTTAGTATCATCCGCAAATTTGCTGAGAGTGCAATCCACACCATCCTCCAGATCATTTATGAAGATATTGAACAAAACCGGCCCCAGGACCAACCCTTGGGGTACTCCACTTGATACCGGCTGCCAACTAGACATGGAGCCATTGATCACTACCCGTTGAGCCCGACAATCTAGCCAGCTTTCTACCCACCTTATAGTGCATTCATCCAGCCCATACTTCCTTAACTTGCTGATAAGAATACTGTGGGAGACCGTGTCAAAAGCTTTGCTAAAGTCAAGAAACAATACATCCACTGCTTTCCCTTCATCCACAGAACCAGTAATCTCATCATAAAAGGCGATTAGATTAGTCAGGCATGACCTTCCCTTGGTGAATCCATGCTGGCTGTTCCTGATCACTTTCCTCTCATGCAAGTGCTTCAGGATTGATTCTTTGAGGACCTGCTCCATGATTTTTCCAGGGACTGAGGTGAGGCTGACTGGCCTGTAGTTCCCAGGATCCTCCTTCTTCCCTTTTTTAAAGATTGGCACTACATTAGCCTTTTTCCAATCATCCGGGACTTCCCCGGTTCGCCACGAGTTTTCAAAGATAATGGCCAATGGCTCTGCAATCACAGCCGCCAATTCCTTCAGTCTCCTTAGAGACTAACCAATCACGAAAGCTTATGCTCAAATAAATTGGTTAGTCTCTAAGGTGCCACAAGTACTCCTTTTCTTTTTGCGAATACAGACTAACACGGCTGTTACTCTGAAACCTGTATTATCTCTATCTACCTTGCTGGCTTGGAGTGTTGTAACTTTGCTAACTGTGTTAATCAAACTATTTCCTAAGTGTGAACGTTGCAGCCATGCCCGTCAGGGTTCCCAACTCAACTTTAATTTTGGTAATACTGGGCCTGATCTTGGGACAAGGACCTACCAAACCTCACAACATTAATTGGGAATTCTTAAGTAATCAACATAATTAATACACAATCAATAGATCAGGCAATACCTGGTCTTGTTTTATATGTCACACCAGAAAATCTCTGGTGTTAAAGTTGAGCTCAAGTATACAAAATGCAGTGTGAATCAACTCCAAAATTTGTATCCTTCAACCTTTCCACAGTGTTTAGTCACATGTTTCTGACTGTAAATGGGTGAAGTCTTGTTCATTCAGTGGTTTGTTTTTTAATGAAGATGCAGTCCTGTGAGTACACAGCCAGTGTAGAACTGATGAGCAGAAAACAGAAGCTGATAGGTGAAACACTCCGTTTTTGCACATTGTCCTGCATTGTAAAATATCCCATGAGAACTCATCTTATAAGCATTACTATGTAATATGAATATGAACACCCAGCATAGTGCTAACACTTTGCATTTCAGATTTGATTACCTTCATCATCAATGACAGCCCTGGCCTTACCAGAAAAATGCACTTTTACTGCAGCTCAAACATATATGAAATGTTTTAGCTTAACAACCACATTCTTACTTTGCTATTCCAATATATTCTCCCTTTGTGAAAACCCTAAATATAGCAATGCATAAAAATGTATTCCCTGTCTATGTGATGTAAGACCCAGACATTGTTATTGATTTCTTCTGTTCACACTAACCAACTGCTTTAGACAGATACTATAAAGGAAATCCTATTTGACCCTGCTTTCCCTGATAATTTTGCTCATCATATTTCCAACTGAATCTCCCACAATAACCATTTTCTCAAGACCTTCCATTTTTGCTTAATATTTTCTAAGTTCTGCATTGTATAAATATTTACATGATTCAGTCCTGAGGGAGGACTTGAAAGGGAGGTTTCATTGCTTTTTTTTCTTTTCTTCTGCGTCTTGTACTTCACCTTGTTTGGCCTTAAATAATAGCAGACTCCACTCTGAGCAGATTAGGAAAAGGAAATCACTCAGGGAAATATAGATTGTCATCACAAAAACTATGAAATCCCACCTCTCCTATAGCAGGTGGTCATTAAATAACACTGAGTTCCCACCTAGATCTGAGATCATCCATAGATTACAAAGGTCTTTACAAAGGAAGATAGTTGTAATTATCCCATCCTCTAGCTGGGGAATTTAGGACATAGAGAGAAGAAGTGATTTGCCCAAGGTTATAAAGCAGATCAGGGTCAAAGCCACAAATTGAAGCCTGCTCTGCCAACTCCCAGTTATATGCCCAATCACCTGGACTATGCTGCATCTTTAGCAGACTCCTGCTTCTTGCAGGTCACGTGGTATTTTAAAGCTCCATTATTCTATTCTGTTGGAATCCAGGATCTGAATGCAAATTGTAGTGCTGTTAAGTCATTATATGAGGTGACCTCCAACATGCATGATTATCTTTATGGTGCAAAAAGTGCCTGGTGCAAAAAGGGAAGTAGAGATTTCCCAACATGCATTACTTCCAGTCTGATGTACCAGATGCTTCTTAATAGAAGCCCCTATGTAACATACGACTGCCATATAATAGCACTTTATAGGTACATTATACTAGACCAGACAGCCAATATTGTTTACCCATTGTTCTACCTGAGTTGAGGATCTTTTTTGTCTTGAGCAATACTGATGCATTCCAGGTTCCCTTGGCATGCATTTCTCCATTCCACTGAGCAACACTGAGTTCCCCTAAAACAATGAACATCCCTCCTTTGTGAGATGCAGAATTCGAATCTGAAGGCAACAGGACTCTACAGTGTTACTTGAGAGAATGTTAGCTGAGGTGCTTTTCTGTTTATGCAACCAAAGTGCTAATTCAACATATGACAGAAACCCATACATAATACTAGAGATTTCTATATTTAATTTTATTTTCCACATCCAGTAGTCTACAAACACTAATCATTACTATCTCTGTATGCACTGACACACTCCAGTGATCTTTGTCTCAGTTCATTACTTTAATTTGTCTTGGTTCCTATTACCAGTGTTCCTGGATCTGTCATGCTGTCAACATGTCTTATTTTCAAGTGCTCATGATTTCTTTTTCCTCTCCACACTTTACAGTCACCACTGGGTTTTTCTCTGAGTATGTCAATGCTTGAGTCTACATGTCTAGACGATGCAAATTGACAATTCAGAGTAAGCACTGAGCCCTTGGACTGCTGAACTAACAAGACATGGCTTTGAAATTCTGTGAATTCACCCTATGGGTATAATTCTTACAAGGCCCAAAGCTAGTGCTCATAGATTCAAACTCAAAATAAACCATGGTGCATAGGAAAGTTTTCGGTGTGGTTTCGAAGTTACTGTTGGTTTTCTGAGGAAGTACAAGGAACTATGACTGGAGAAAAAGGTATAGGGACACTGCACTTGCCAACATTTGTCATACTGGATGTATTCAAAGCCTCAGAAAAGCAAGATGGAAAAGACCTCTCAGGTTCAGGCACATATCAGTTGCTCTGTTGATCCCACCACTGCCCCCTGTGTTTCCAGCCCAACCCTCTCAGTGAGAAGGAGCCCTGGCTGAGACATTTGACATTTGTTTGGGAGGTCAAGTCTTGCCTCCTTCTTGCCTTCGCTTTTGTTCACCCTAATCTGATACTGCTCCAGGTCCCCTTGGCAGGCATTTCTCCAAGCAAAATATTTTTGCTGCTTACTGTGCTTATCGTAAAACATTTTTGTACCCTCTGTATTATATTTTTCTCCTCACTGTAACTGAATGAATAAACTGATAATGAAAAATGTATTCAAGGGATTTCACTTCTTTCTCTGTTTGCAAACTGCTGATGAATAAATTGCAAAATTTTCCAGTGGATTTGTTATTCAAAAATGAGCATTTTTTAAAGTGAATACATGAATTTGCCAATTGCTCACAAATATTTCATTCAAAAACTCAACATTCTAAATCTGTGCTCTGATGAATAGTTACTAAATCATGTGGTATTGTTTCTGAATGGATGACTCCTGTAGGGAGGAGGGATAGCTCAGTGGTTTGAGCATTGGCCTGCTAAACCCAAGGTTGTGAGTTAAATCCTTGAGGGAGCCATTTAGGGTTCTGGGGCAAAATTGGGGATTGGTCCTGCTTTGAGCAGGGGGTTGGACTAGCTGACCTCCTGAGGTCCCTTCCAACTCTGATATTTTATGAATCATAGAATCATAGAATATCAGGGTTGGAAGGGACCCCAGAAGGTCATCTAGTCCAACCCCCTGCTCGAAGCAGGACCAATTCCCAGTTAAATTATCCCAGCCAGGGCTTTGTCAAGCCTGACCTTAAAAACCTCTAAGGAAGGAGATTCTACCACCTCCCTAGGAATCTATGAGGTCAGACCAAATGTTCTCTTCAGGCCCTAAACTCGAATTAGCCAACCAAAAGACTGAATTCTGAATTGCACACTTGAATGTAAAATTCAAAATCCACAATTCGAAACTGGAAACCACATTCTTGTTGGTTAGCTCTATGGTTCACAATGTACTGTACTGGAGTATTTAACACAGTTTTGGGCACTCCTCGTGCTAGAACATTACTTTGTGGACATTTCACTCAAACCAAGCCCCCAAACAATGTGTATACAGTGGAAGTGGGTTCATTTGGAAGTTCCAAGGAATATTTGTGGTCTTCTTTTGCAGTTTTTATGTAGTGCTAGTCCTCTGTTCATAACACCTTCCCATTTAACAGTGTCCATGTTTGTAATTAATTTGCTATTTACCTCCTCTCCCAGATAATTAATGGAGCTGTTAAATAAGACCAGACCTAACACTGACCTCTCTTTCATTATCCTTCGTTTAGGGTCCTTAAATCACCTTTTAATCCAGGCACAGTTCTCATATACAAGCCAGTTTGAATTATTTTCTAGTGACATTTCATCAGACGTTGTCAAATGATTTGCTAAAATCAGTATCTATTACACTTACTGCATCCCATTAATCCATTAATTTCATAATTTAATCAAAAAGGTGATCAGGTTTTCTGGCATGATTTATTTAATAAAAACCAGCTTCTTACTGCCATTAAGAAATCACAAAGTTCTTTCATCAGACTCAAATAACTGTAATATAACGGACATAAAGCAAACATTGAGAATCTTAGCCTAGATTCTCTACCTGATCACCATTCAGAACTGATGGAGAGGAATTTGTGGCCATTGAAGTACAAAGCACTGGAGGTGCGATTCTGTACTGTGTGCAGAACTCACAGCCCAGTAGGAGCTGGCATTTAACGCAGCGTTAAATTGCCTTTGTGCCCACCCAATCTTGGCATCTTCAAGGGCTAGAGAGGGCCCCAGTGTAATTTAGATAGATAGCTAAAATTGCTAATGAAACGTTTTTTCATCCAAAACAATGTGTTCACAGAAAAAAGTTTCATTTTGACAAAACACTTTGGTTTTCAAAAATTTCAAAACAAAAAATTTCAGGGAAAGAACCCAAACTTTTTCAGTATTTTCTCCCCCTTTGATTAATGGCTTTACATGCATCATATAATACAATTTCCAAAAACCAAACATCAAACAGATTCCAAACAATACAACAAAACACTGTACATAAATGAACTGTACAGTGCAAAATGATAATTATGTAAAGTCTTCCAGAGCTAGCTTTCCTCTGTAGGGGGAGCTAGCTTTTCTCCTATAGGGGGAGCAGAGTTTCTTTTCCATATAATCTTTCTAGCACTGGGGTGTACAATTGTATGGCCATCTACAACTCCTAGTTAATGTTATTTTTTTAAAAATCACTACATAACAGATTATTAGAAACCATCCCAGATGGGATTGCTTAGAGGGTATTTCTGTATTTGAGTGTTGATCCTTTCTAACAGAAAATTAATAGGGATTAATTTTTAAATACATTACCGTCCATACTGTAATATGAAAATTATAGGCTTTTCAAAAGTAAGGAGACTGCAGTGAAAGGAAGGTATGGGATGTTGCCACAGTGGGAGTAAATTATGTATAGTCCTTAGATCAGAAGAAAACATTTTCAAGTCAAATTGGTTTATAATTACATGTCTGAAGACCTGCTCAAGACACAGAAATTTCCACTCAAAATGTGCACTAATATTAGGTTAGACAGCAACATCATAAACAGTAGATGAAATAAATGGATTAGAGCCCTTCGTAACAAATTTTACAGGCACAGACGTGTTCCTAAATTAGCAGCCACGTAGCAGTTCTCTGTACTTATCTAAAATATTCTTGTAGTGCCAGAGGAGTAAGATACAAAGAACAATTTTTTTCCATTTTTTTTTTTATAAAGTAACCCAAAATGATCTTAGTGCTACGTGACAGCATGGAACTAAATGGCTTGGTGACCACAGAAAAGTGTAATGTAAAACAATGGTGAAGATTAAAGACCTCAGTATGCAGAACTATACTGAAATCAGTGGAATTTTTGCCTAAAAATTGACGCCAGGATTTATCACTAAATGTAGTACCATTTAATTCTTCCCCTGCATCCAAGGAAAAAATATCATTTTATAAAGTGGTTTCCAAATCTGCTAAAAAACCTGAAGACGCTTGTAACTGAGACACTTATGAAAGTAATCAGAGAGAGAGTTGTCGTCTAATGAACAGGGCTGGTAACCAGAAACTTCTGAGTTCTAATCCCATCTCTGACCCTGACTTCCCTAGTAAATTTGGGCAAAGACACAAGGGTCTGATCTAGCAACCCCCTGATCCACACACAGAGGGAAACACCTACTGGAGTCAACTTGTTGGGCTCACTTTCTCCAGTGTGAAACTACCCTAGTATGGCCAATAATATTATTAATAGCGTGGCAGCAGCTAGAGACTCCATCCTCCCATTGTGGTAGGAAGTTTACAAACTTCAGAAAATATTCATAAAGTCATTTTAAGATAACTATTTGACACTGTTTTATTATCACACTTTGGCTATTCATCTTTGCAAAGAGAGTTCTAAATCACTGAAGTTATCCTGTCACATGCTAAATATATAAATATTCAATGTGTATTTAATAAGATTTTGCATCATTTTATTAGCCTGGAAGTTTTAAACTCCACTGAAAATCTCTCCATCACATACATACACATATTATCAACCTTACACACTATAAAGGGCTGATCCTGCTTCTATTGATTTCTATGGGAGCAGGACGCCGACCTGTATGGGCCTGATACAAAGAGGAGTGAAGTCAATGGAAAGACTTGTGTGGACTTGAACAGACATTGAATCAGATCCGCTAACCAGATAAAAATCAAACCATGTTTCCTGAATATAACTGGATTATTAAACTGAAAGTACATATTTCTTATATGTTCTTATACCACCTCCTATACATGGATCACTGATACTTTACCTTGAGGTTTCCCATCTTAATAACTATCAATTATTCAATATTATACAGGGTTTTTTTGCATGTCAGAGTTACAGTAATTAACTTTGTACCAATCAACAGGGTGCACATTAATATTCATGTACTTTTATAGAAAAATGATCTTGAAACTTCACAGCAGGGAGGGTTAACATGATTCATTAATGTTCTACACAGGTTCCTTTTATAATTCATTAAGGAAATATTAGCATAATTGTGTGCAATTAATTTTCTTGAACATACGTTGATATAAGGGTGGGATGAATGGGACCAGTGCTAATCTAATAAACACGGCTTTTACTATGCTCTTGGACTCCAGGGACTGATCATCATATCTGAGATATTGCTTACTAGGTGCACCCTGATATTGCACAAGGAATCAGAGACGGATGGAGCCAATCAAGCTGAGGATTTGATTTTCACAAAGAAAAAAAAGATCTCCTCTATCCCCTTCGTATAATTCTCTATTTTGTGGGGAGGAGAAAGAGAAAAACGCATTACTAAAAATGAACAAGAGACTGAAAGAAAATGAAACAAAGTGATAGGCTACAAATGAGTAAAAAGACCAGAGAATGGAATATCTAATGGTAATAAAGGGTGAAGAGAAAGTTCAGCAACTGAAAGAAGGAAGTGATGGAAATGGGAAGGGACAGAGTGAAAATTAAATAGCCCAAAGAAAAAAAGTTTTCAAGGAAATAAAGAAAAAGCAATCTGAATAACTAATGGTAGGAATAGAGTAATGCAACCTTATCTATGGGTTTAGGTAACAAGTATTAGAGATAGCAGGATATTAAGATATCTGATCCACCCATACATAGTGCCTGCACGTAAATCCAACCCAGTGGTAGCTAAAAAAAAGTTGGGATGAGTACTTGGAAGTAGCCCTTATACTGTTATGTACCTGCTGAATAATGTCATTGAAATAAATGAATGAACATGTACTCTGAGCCATGATCGGGCTCTTGGTCAATTTTTATATCTTACATTGCCACTCAGTTTTACATATACGGAGTGTCGCAGTTTCAAGAAAAAACAATGAGGAGTACTTGTGGCACCTTGTAGACCAACAAATTTATTAGGGCATAAGCTTTCCTGGGCTAAAACCCACTTCATCAGATGCATGGAATGGAAAATACAATAGGAGGATATATATAGCAATACATGAAAAGATGGGAGTTGCTTTAACCCGTGGAGGGTCGAGATAAATCGGTTAAAGTGGGCTATTATCAACAGGATGAAAAATCACTTTTGTAGTGGTAATCAGGGTGGCTCATTTCAAACAGTTAACAAGTGTGAGTAACCGTAGGGGCAAATTAGCATGGGGAAATTAGTTTTTTTTAGTTCTTGTAAAAAGAAAAGGAGTACTTGTGGCACCTTAGAGACTAACCAATTTATTTGAGCATGAGCTTTCGTGAGCTACAGCTCACTTCATCGGATGCTCACGAAAGCTCATGCTCAAATAAATTGATTAGTCTCTAAGGTGCCGCAAGTACTCCTTTTCTTTTTGCGAATACAGACTAACACAGCTGTTACTCTGAAACCTGTCATTAGTTCTTGTAGTGACTCATCCACTCCCAGTCTTTATTCAGGCCTAATTTGATGGTGTCCAGTTTGCAAATTAATTCCAGTTCCGCAGTTTATCGTTGGAGTCTGTTTTTGAAGTTTTTTTGTTGAAGAATTGCCACTTTTAAGTCTGTTATCGAGTGTCCAGGGAGGTTGAAGTGTTCTGCGACTGGTTTTTTAATGTTATAATTCTTGACATCTGATTTGTGTCCATTTATTCTTTTGCGTAGAGACTGTCCGGTTTGGCCAATGTACATGGCATTGCCCCTCTGCCATCAGCCACTAGGCCAACAGAGCCCATGTCCGGGGCCCTGGACAATTGGGGGCCCTGGAAAAATGGGCACCCCCACACCCCAACCTGCCTCCCCGGCACTCCTGCAGAGGAGCGGGGCAAACCCAAGAGCACTGGGGGAGGGGCTGCAGCCAGAAGGGGTGGGGAGCATCTCCCAATTGCTCTGGCCCAGGGCCCAACAAACTGGTAATCTGCCTCAGCAGAGGAGGATTTATTAGACAACTGGAACACAGCACTGGAAGTGCTTAGTTTAGAATACAGAAATGAAGCTTAGAACATAGTAATTCTAGTCAAGCCACAGGTCACCAGCCAAGCTGCAGTGAACTCCATAATCAGGCTCACTCGCTCGCTCTTGGACTTCCTTCCTTTGTCAGTTTCCAGGTGAGAGCCCCAAGCTTCTTCCAGAGCCCACACTGATCCCTCACCTCAGTCACCTCTCAGTCGTATGTTCTTGAGCTGGAGTATCTGCTCCACTTCCCTGATGAGAGGCAGATAAATCCTCATCCCTCTGTGTCATTGGTTGCTCGATGTCAATGTCTTTGTGATTGGGCTTTCCATTCTCATCTTGGATTTTCTGCTGATAATAGTCCATTTCAACCAGCCGTTTTAATGACCCATTCATTTCAGACCTCTAGGCAACCCACACTCCTATATCTCTTAGTTTGTCCTGAGAGCAAATTCAATTCTTTTCCCCCAACTGGGTAGCAATACAATGTAAAAGGAGAAACTGAGGCACACATAGGATTCATAAAAGTTACAAAAAATTCCCACTTTGTCACAAAAACTCTATACATCTCAGACTTTAAGGCCAAAAGGGACCATCATGATCATCTAGTCTGAACTCCTGTACATCGCAGACCACAGAACCTCATCCATGCACTTCTGGCTGATTTACTGAAATCCTTAAATCGTGATTTAAAGACATCAAGTTACAAATGATCCACCATTAACTCTAGCTCAAACCAGCAAGTGACCTGTGCCCCACACTGCAAAGGAAGGTGAAAAAAACACAGGGTCTCTGCTAATCTGTCCTGGGGGAAAATTCCTTCCTGACCCCAAATATGGTGATCAGTTAAACCCTGAACATGTGGGCAAGACCCACCAGCCAGACACCTGGGAAAGAACTCTCTGTACAAACTCAGAGGCTTCCCCATCTAGCATCTCATCTCCATCCATTGCAGATATTTGCTAATAGCAGTTGCGGATGTGCCATATGCCATTATAGGCAATCACATCATGCCTACCTCTCCATAAATTTACCAAGCTTAGTTAGTTTTTTTAAGCAAGTTAGTTTTTTGTTCCCACTGCTTTCCTTGGAAGGCTGTTCCAGAACTTCGCTTCTCTGATGGTTAGAACTTCCTTCTAATTTCAAACCTAAATTTATTCATGGCCAGTTTATATCCATTGGTTCTTGTGCCAACATTGATCCTTAACTTAAATAAGTTCTCTTCCTCTCTAGTGTTATTTCTCTGATGTATTTATAGATAGCAATCATATCTGCCCTTAGCCTTCTTTTGGTTAGGCTAAACAAGCCACGCTCCTTAAGTCTCCTCTTGTAAGGTAGGTTCTCCATTCTTCTAATCATCCTAGTAGCCCTTCTCTGCACCTGTTCATTTGAATTCATCTTTCTTAAACATGAGACCAGAATTGCACACAGTATTCCAGATGATGTCTCCCCAGTGCCTTTATAATAGTAATAACAATTCCCTATCTCTACTGGAAATACCTAGCCTCATGCATCCTAGGAGTGCATTAGCCTTTTTCATGGTCACATCACATTGGCATCTCATAGTCATCCTGTGATCATAGAATCATAGAATATCAGGGTTGGAAAGGACCTCAGGAGATCATCTAGTCCAACCCCCTGCTCAAAGCAGGACCGATCCCCAATACATCTAAGTCTTTTTTCTCCATTGCTGCCAACTGACACATCCCGGCTTATAGCAAAAATTCTTGTTAGTCCCTAATTTTGCACTAAAAAATTTCATCCCATTTCTATTACTCCATTTTTCAAGGTCATCCAAATCTTGTTTGATATTCTGGTCCTCCTCTGTATGGGCAATGCCTCCCAACTTTTTGTCACCCACAAATTTTATTAGCATGCTCACACTTTTGTGTCAAGATCATTAATGAAAATGTTAAATAAAATTAGTCCCAAAACCAATCCCTGAGGAACTCCATTAGTAATCTCCCTCCAGCCAGACAGTTCACCTTTCCGTATGACCCATTGTAGTCTTCTTTTTAGCCAGTATCTTAGCCAACTTTAGATTCTTATATTAATCCCCATCTTCCCCAACTGAACTAATAATTTTCCATGTGAAACTGTATCAAATGCCTAAGTGAAATCCAAGTAGATTAGATTACGGCATTTCCTTTTTCTAGAAAATCAGTTATTGTCTCAAATAAAAAAAAAGAGAGAGAGAGAGAGAGATCAGATTAGTGTGGCATGATCTACCTTTTATTAACCCATATTTTATTTTATCCCAATATCTTTTATGTCCTTAATTACTCTTTCAAAATTTGTTCTAAAATCTGGCTTACAATTAAGGCCAAACTAACTGGCCTGTAGTTTCCTGGGTCAATTCCCCCCCCTCCCCATTTTATATGTTCAATTCTCTAATCATGGGATACAACTCCCATGTTTACAGATTCTCTAAAAAAACCCTGTTATTGGCCTTGCAATTTCATACACCAGTTCTTTAATATTCTTGGATGGAGATCTGAGATCCCTGATTTGGTCCCAATAAACTGTTTGAATGCAACTTCCATCTCTGATGTGGTAATTTCAATATCCTCATTCCCTTTAGCCACCCTGCTACTGTCCTCAGCTCCAAACTATTCTTATTAAAAACTGAGGCAAAGTATTCATTTAGATGGTAGGCCATGCCTAGATAATCTTTAATCTCCACTCTATCCTCAATCCTTAGCAGTCCTACTTCTGCTAACGGATTCTGACCTGTCATTGAAATATGTCTAACTTCTGTCTGGAGCAGTCTATGGTGCTTGAGGTCACAAGATAACTCTTCATAGAACAGGAAATCCTACATAAACTGAAATTTTAAACTGAATTTAAAGATTTAGTGTTCAAGTTTTCTTGTTGCTGTGGATCATGATTTTTTGGCAAATGTGTCCACAAATTTGAATTGCTTCTCCAAAGACAAAATTAATATTTTTGGCTAGCTTTCAGGAAATCAATGTTTAGCAGCAAGTTAAAGTAGAGTGCAAGGCATAATGTACGGACATACTGATGCTATTACACATATCAATGGTGGCACGCACGATTGCTCTCTGAATTATGCCAACGACCATGTGTAAAGGTAGAAACAAAGAAATGTATCTTGATAAGCAAAGAAGTACATGAGCATCTTAAAATCCATGGTTAAAATAGTGTAGGAAGGACTCATGGTGGAAGATCTGGGTACTTAGCAGAACTGAACCCCATAAGATTGTCATAATTGATGAGATTATTTACCCATTAAACATGGTACTCTAACTTCAGCTGTAAAAAATACCTTTTTTTTCAGAGAGAGGCATGATCAAAAGCTCTAAGCCAATTGTGCAATGCTGCACAGTGGAAAAAACATTCCCTTTTTACTCTTTATATGTCAGAAGGAACTCAGGCCCTAATTCAGCAAAACATTTAAGCACAAGTGCTTAACACTAAGCATATGAGTCCCATTAACGTCTATGCTTTCAAGTGTTTATTTCTAATTGGACCCTCAATTATTAAATCTTGCTACAGCTTCCAAGTGGATTCCATTTTTATGACCTTTTACATTATTATTCTATAGGACATATAATATACTTCAGAAGGGTTGAACTTTATGTGTACAAGCTCCATACTACTATACACAATTTTGGTAGACATCAGTTCATTCTTATGTGCTCCCATATGAAAGGTATTGATGTAAAAGGGACATCTCTCATTTTAGACAACAATTCCATACATAAAGTTTGTGTCATTTGGACCTTTGAAGCAAAAATGACTCACATAGGTGAATGTACAATTGCAGGGACAGAAAGAGATCACTAGTTACTATCTTGCTCCACTTCACAGGCAATAAAGAAAATCATTCTAAGTGCTTTTATTTTTCTTAGCTCCTTTCCTTGTTTACACTTCTTGCAGTCTTTTTACTTGTAAGACTTTATTCTCAACAATGCTCTGTTGAAATGTCAACATAATTATCTTTTTTTCACCAAAAGCTTCAACTTCTTTCCAAATTCTTCCTTGGAAAATACAAAAACAAAGGAACAGAAATAATAAGAACCAATTTACGGTTCCCCAAAACTTTTCACTAAAGGTTGCATCTTATCTGCTTGCTTATTTCTTCTGTAGCCATCTGAATAATGCCACATGTTTATACTTGCTAAGCAAGGTCACTGAGCTCAAATATTTCAGCCTTCTTTAAGTACAGAACTTCCTTCCTATTATTTTCTTTTACTTAAGAAAGACACCCTTAATATAGAAAGCAAAAGAACACATTGATATCCCCTGCTTAGTTAACTTTTCCTCAAGTTTCTCCTTAATTGTAAAGATAAAAATAACTCAGAACAGGATTGATATTTTTTCTTCTTCTGAAGAAAGTCAAACTTTAGAAAAACTACATTTTCCAGCACTTTTCTGTCTTGGGTGTTTGCATGGACAATTATATGTTCACATGCATGACAAAAAGGTCCCAATTCTTCTGCTGTATTCTTCCAGATGAATAACCTTACCTGACATAGCTCTTTTACTATTGGTTTCTGAATGAAGAAACGGAGTATGTGTGTAATAAATATAGTCAGTAGAACCCTACCATCTTTTACACATTGTGATAACTGGATTTACAAATTTACCCTAAATTTCACCTGTAAAAAATGAGTGTAAGTTCATAAGATGTTGAGTAACCTATAACAATAAATGTTGAATGGAAAAGGTGCAAAAAAGAGACAAAGACTGAATTAGTTCAAACAAAGAGGCCTACTGATATAATTCAAAGACTGTGTTAAGATCATGCCTGGTAAACACGAACAGTCTGAGAACAATGAACCAAAACTGGAGTGACAGTAGACAAAATAATGAGGGGATGGGCTATTCCACTCACCCTTCGGTTTTTAGATCCTTAAAGAAAGAGACTTGGGGGAGCAAAATGGCCTACTCGAGTGAGCTCTACCATCATGGCTGCCAAACCCACCATCTCCTGGAACTCCAGAGCTTCTTTGTCCTAATCCTGAGAGATGTCCTGACCAGATCAGGCCACAGAGAGGGAACCAGATGACATCGCCACTCCACCAGCACCAGCTGAATTCTGACCACCACCTGGGATTTGAGACGGTCTCTCTCCCCCAACCCCATGTGTCCTATTCCTTCCCTACCTTATTTCTTCTCTTTCCTATCTCTCCATTTTTCCTTCTGTCTAATCAGAATCTGGTTTAGCCACCCAAAACTGCGTATTTTGCAACACTGCCATAAGCCTGTGACCAGAGAGGCAGCTAAATGCAATGTCTTAAACAGCCAAATTCTGGAACAAGTCTGCTGGGTCTCAGAGTGACGGATAAGACAATGTGCTGGGCCTGTGTTTCTCCAGCAGTGAGGCTGCAAATGAGAGTCAACTCCAGAGACAGAATTTGCGTTTTCTACCTTTGCTATTCTTCTCTTTCCCCTTTTGTGGGTGTTTGTCTTGTTTTCTCAGAAATGAGATTGGACTAGAGCAGAAATAGCAACAGCTCCAGCCCAGTTCTGCTAACTACTTCCCTTTTCTCCAACACAGCAAGTTATTACCATCTTTAATACCATATAGGAGACTATCAAACAAGGATGATCTTTCCTTCTAAAGACTCACTCCAGCTAACGGGAAAGGGAACAAGGGATGTTGTTAAAATGAAAGCCTTACTTAATACTTTACATTTCAAATGCCTTAAATGTTTTTTCTCCTTTTCTGTATCTTTAATAAAAGATCAAATGGATTTTTAGTGGTTTTTGCCATGATGCTAAGCAGGCGGAGATCTTTGTATACCAAACGCAGAACCCTGTTTGACATTATTTAATTTTAGACAGTGACGAGGCCATGTGCGTCATGTGAACACCTTGACTCTTTAGGTTCATATATTCCATCAAAATTAATACAACATTGTTAATTATTCTTCTAACAGTGGCATTTCAGCTTATGATGTAAAGTCAGGATTTACAAAGGAGCCTGAAGTTCAAAGCAGATGAAAGCTTTGGGATTTGGGCAATGAACTCCCTGAAGCTCCTCTAAAAATGCTAGTTAAAATCACCAGCTACCATCCCAGCCTTTTAAAAAAAAAATCAGTAAAAAAACCAAAGTGAAATAATACAGCACAACTGGAGCTTATGACTAGCCATCGGTGATGATTTGGAGGTTCAGCAGTGGTGCAGACAGAATTGTGAATGACTTTATGGAACTGTATAGTTAAATGGCAGGGTCATGGAAAGCCTACATGCACGTGGTTCCACCATGAGTTAGCATTGTGGTATCATGTCTCTGCCAGGCCAGAGACAATGGTGGGTGATCAGCACTCAAGAATTCAAAGCAAAACACCTGAACAACGGGTGAGCTGTATTCTTAGAAAAACAGTTTTAGCTTAACTTCTCTGAAGGGAGTGTGGAAAGGCAGGAGCAGTGGAAAGTTATCCACGCGACAAAACAAATGAAGACAGGTGGCTTTAAATAGCCAACAAAGGGGAGTGGGGAGGGGGGAGAGGCAGACCAGAAGAGGAAGCCTGGGGCAGGTGACAGAAAATTTACAGAAAGTGGGAAGCAGCTCCATGAGGGAGAGACACCAGCTACCATGCAACAACCTTCATGAGGAAGGGGCCTTTTGCCTGCCTGCCTTCCTGGACCCCTACAGTTCCTCAAGGACTCATTCGGGAAGGGTGAGATCGAAAGTGAGGGACACTGAGGTTTGTTCTGTATGATCTGCACTCTCCTGTGCTTTACCTGATTCAACATAAAAGAGTATAAAGGTCTAGGAGCAGGTAAAGCACATGTTGACTGCTTCACAGCTACTGCATACCCCTGAGAGAGTTACACTGTAACCACAAGCATCAGCCCTTTGGGTAGAGGTCTGGGAGAGGAGCGTGTTTAAGTAGCAGGGAATCTGAAGGGTCAGCATTGCATGTAGAGGGGCTAGGCAGATGGTCAGCAGGTTCCAGCACTCAGACAGATGTGCTAGAGAGAAGATTTGCACCCTGAGAGTATGCCTAGGGACACCAAGACTGGGGCAGCGACTGGACTCCCCATTCAAGCATCAAGAGCTTGAAACACCCTAGGGATCCAGAGCACAGAAGATTGTATTCCCCTTACAGCAGTTCTAGTGGATGGTCAGCAAGGGGCGCTCTCTAGGATCTGTGTCCCCTTGCATAAAAGCATACAATGCTTGAATCTGCCTCATCACTAAAGCTAGTTGGGATACCATTTTTTGTTCTTGTGAAAAGTTTTGACAGAAATGAAACATTTTTGTCAAACTTTAAAAAAAGAAAAAAGCTTTCACTGAAAAACCAAAAACTAAACCTGAAAAATTTAGTTGAGAATTGGCTTTTCTTCTTGAAATTCTTGTTTTGATGAAAAAGCCATTGTTCAATTTCAAGCAACTCTTCTCATCACTTATCAATAAAGACTAGTCATTCATAATTACTTTAAAACTCATCTGCTTTCAGTTACATCTTGTAATAACCAACAGCATTTTTAGTCTACTTCATGATTCATTCATTGTATTATTAGAAAGAGATTTATTTCAAATTGCTCCTGAACAATGGAAAGGTGTGGACAGTAGGGGAAGGCAGCAGCTCATGTGTCAAGCAAAGAGAAGGAGACCTTTTCATATTCTCCTAAAAAATGAATATAAGGCTCCATTATTGTACAGGCCACTAGGCCAGGCAGCCATGGAGATAATTTATTGCTGAGCCCTAACCAGGTCTAAAACTGTGATAATCCTTTAAAGCATTGAACATACTCTAATTATAGTCATTCCATGAAGAAAATTGAAGTAAGGTTATATTTTCAAGGATATGGAGCGCAAGGAGGTTGGTTCTTAAACCAAGAGTCTACAACAGCACTTAGCGTTTAGAAACAAAACAAAAAAATCCTCTCTCTAGGATGAGCAACCAACAATTCTTGGGTGGAGGAGAGGAGAAAGATGCTTGGGATTACATCAAACATCACGTGCAATTGTGTGCCTACTTGTATATACATATGCAAATGAGAATGGAGATATCTAGATACCCACTTGCAGGTACAGATTCAGAAACTGTCAAGCAAATTGTATTGTCCAATCTCCAAACACTTATAAAATCCTAAGGATTCTCAGGTCATTACAGTGCCCGGTGATGCCCTACATGTTCAGCAGTACTCTTACTCCGAGAAAGCTGCTTTACATGGTTCAAGTAGTGTCCAGAAATTGAAGGAGGAGAATAAAAGAGATACATTTCTTAACGTATTTTGGGGATGGTCCAAGATTTTCCCCCAGCCAGCAGAAGTTAGAGATGTCCAAGTTTTGTTACAAGTCCACACCTGATGAAACCCCTTAGTCATCACAGGTCAGCAACTCTTCATCAAGTCTTACTGAATTTGGAGGTAGGCTCATAACCAAAAATAACCCAACATCCCACCAGGGAACATTATTCCATCACTCTGCTACTGACCGCAAGTCTTAAAATAGCAGAACCTTGAGAATATTCCTTGGTTCCAAGGCCAATTGGGGGGATGGGGGGAGCAGGTCGGCCATTTGGCCTGGGCCTCAAGCTCAAAGGGGGCCTCAAATGTAGACACTTGTTAATTTTTTGGCATTTGATACGTTTTGCAACTTGTTTTTATGCACATCCCTATTGGACCAGAAAAGCATTTATTAAATAAAAAAATATTCAAATTATGTCTCACTTTTTTTGTGTGTGTCTTATTTTGTTTTCATGTGTCATCATTTTTTTATTTTCATTATGGCTAGGGGCCTCCAAAGCTGGAAGTGGCCTGGGTCTCTCTGGATCTGTGAGAGGGCCTGCTTGGTTCCCAGCTGAAGCGAGTTGCTTGTATAACTCATGGGTCAATGTAAGATGGTGGCCATCACACTTGTTCCCCAGAGGAAAGTGTCTGGTTTAAGAAGAACCAGACTTACCTTGCCAGCCCACTGAATAAGTGGGACTGGAGTGAGCTAACTGGCTGGCTTTTGAACAGTCAGAAAGCCAGTGGCTTGTAACAGGCCTGTCAAAGACATCAAGCATGGGGTTGATAGAAAGTCATCAGGCTTTCTCTCAGAGGATAGCTGAAGGCAAGGAAGGGAATCCAGACCTGCTGAAAGAAAGTGGTGGTTAAAGTCAATGGGAGAAAAAGTTACCAGTGTGGCTCAAGGTTCATTTCTATGTTTGAGGCAAAATGAAAAATGAAGAGAGAGCCTTGTGGAGTTGCAAACCTGTGAAAACTGTCCCTGCCAGAAAAAGCTCAGTAAAACTCCTGCAAACCCAAACCACTGAGCTTTATACAAATCTCTGACCTACACTTAAAGTGATCTATTCTTCCTATTTTTCTGCAGCATCCCCATGCTCGCTCCCATTCATCTTCACTCCAGCTAGAACCATTTTTAAAGTAACGTATACATTTTTTTCCATTCCAGCTCTGGTCATTCTGTCTATAGCAGCAACACTGATTCACTTGTGTGTGCCCGTTAGGTTCCTAAGGGAAAAGACCTATGTCAGTCTTGTCTAGCTTGTCAACAAGGGACAAAACCTTTTAGGCCACTAAGTCTTTTATTAAATCATGCTTCTGTGTCTTTTCACTGCTTTCTAGGGTACTTTCTTGCAACTTCTCCATTCTCTGTCCTGTTTTTTCAATAATATCTTTAATCCTAAATCTCACAGCTAAACCAGCCTGGTATCAGCTGCAGACAGTCAACCTGATAGTACAGCAAAATGCATTACACTGGAACAATATTCACAAAAATTATAATGGAAAAGGTTCCTACATAATTGTACCAAGTTTTAAAAAACCTGGCATATTCTATTTCTGAATGACAGAGCCTGATTCATTTATTAATCATTCCTCTCTACAATCAAGTATTTAAAGAAACACATGCTTTATCTGCAATCTTTACAACAATAGGTCAGCCAATACACTCATCAATTTTTTATCTGAGACAATACAAAAGATAAAGAACAAGCTTAGCAGTATCTAGGTATGCATAGTATGTCTATACATAGAATCACAGAATATCAGGGTTGGAAAGGACCTCAGGAGGTCATCTAGTCCAACCCCCTGCTCAAAGCAGGACCAATCCCCAACTAAATCATCCCAGCCAGGGCTTTGTCAAGCCTAACCTTAAAAACCTCTAAGGAAGGAGATTCCACCACCTCCCTAGGTAACCCCTTCCAGTGCTTCACCACCCTCCTAGTGAAAATGTTTTTCCTAATATCCAACCTAAACCTCCCCCACTGCAACTTGAGACCACTACTCCTTGTTCTGTCATCTGCTACCACTGAGAACAGTCTAGATCCATCCTCTTTGGAACCCCCTTTCAGGTAGTTGAAAGCAGCTATCAAATCCCCCCTCATTCTTCTCTTCTGCAGACTAAACAATCCCAGTTCCCTCAGCCTCTCCTCATAAGTCATGCGTTCCAGTCCCCTAATCATATTTGTTGCCCTCCGCTGGATGCTTTCCAATTTTTCCACATCCTTCTTGTAGCGTGGGGCCCAAAACTGGACACAGTACTCCAGATGAGGCCTCACCAATGCCAAATAGAGGGGAATGAGCACGTCCCTCGATCTGCTGGCAATGCTCCTACTTATACAGCCCAAAATGCCATTAACCTTCTTGACAACAAGGGCAAACTGTTGACTCATATCCAGCTTCTCGTCCACTGTCACCCCTAGGTCCTTCTCTGCAGAACTGCTGCCTGGCCATTCAGTCCCTAGTCTGTAGCGGTGCATGGGATTCTTCCGTCCTAAGTGCAGGACTCTGCACTTGTCCTTGTTGAACCTCATCAGATTTCTTTGGCCCAATCCTCTAATTTGTCTAGGTCCCTCGGTATCCTATCCTTACCCTCCAGCGTATCTACCACTCCTCACCGTTTAGTGTCATCTGAAAACTTGCTGAGGATGCAGTCCACGCCATCCTCCAGATCATTAATGAAGATACTGAACAAAACCCGGCCTCAAGACCGACCCTAGGGGCACTCCGCTTGATACTGGCTGCCAACTAGACATGGAGCCATTGATCACTACCCATTGAGCCTGACGATCTAGCCAGCTTTCTATCCACCTTATAGTCCATTCATACAGCCCATACTTCTTTAACTTGCTGGCAAGAATACTGTGGGAGACCGTATCAAAAGCTTTGCTAAAGTCAAGGAATAACATGTCCACTGCTTTCCCCTCATCCACAGAGCCATTTATCTCATCATAGAAGGCAATTAGATTAGTCAGGCATGACTTGCCCTTGGTAAATCCATGCTGACGGTTCCTGATCACTTTCCTCTCCTCTAAGTGCTTCAGAATGGATTCCTTGAGGACCTACTCCATGATTTTTCCAGGGACTGAGGTGAGGCTGACTGGCCTGTAGTTCCCAGGATCCTCCTCCTTCCCTTTTTTAAAGGTAGGCACTACATTAGCCTTTTTCCAATCTTCCAGACCTCCCCCGATCACCATGAGTTTTCAAAGATAATGGCCAATGGCTCTGCAAACACATCCGCCAACTCCTTTAGCACTCTCGGATGCAACGCATCTGGCCCCATGGACTTGTGCTCGTCCAGCTTTTCTAAATAGTCTTTCTCAACAGAGGGCTGGTCACCTCCTCCCTATGCTGTGCTGTCCAGTGCAGTAGTCTGGGAGCTGACCTTGTTCGTGAAGACAGAGGCAAAAAAAGCACTGATTATTGGACCCAGCACCTTATTGATTTCATTAGGGATTTCTCCTTAATAAATTATGTCAAGATATGACCCACAGTGATTTATTCATGAAGAGGAAGCCTAGGAAATGAGACTAATAAGCAAACTAAGTAGTCAAAGGTGAGAGATCAAGTTCTGTAATGAATTGACATTGGTTAATAGAGGAAACAAGGAATGGGAATAACTGATTATTTTTTCACCATGGCAGGTTCTCACTTTAATAGCTGTGGATGATGGAAGTGTAGAAAGGATCTGCACGGGCACTGGCTTTATTTAATATGGCTATTAATGAACTGGAGGAGGTGTACAGTGAGGTGGTGAAATTGGTGCATGGCACAGAATTGTACAGGTTAGTGAAGTATATAGAGCAGAGGTTCTCAAACTTCATTGCACCGCGATCCCCTTTTGACAACAAAAATTACTACACGACCCCAAGAGGGGTACTAAAGCCTGAGCCCACCTGAGCCCCACCAGGCTGGGTTGGGGGGCCAAAGCCTGAGCCCCATTGCCCCAGATGGGGTGGGGGCAAACCAAAGCCCCAGGGCTTCAGCCCCAGGAGGAGGGCCTGTAACCTGAGCCCCACCACCCAGAGCTGAAGCCGTTGGACTTTGGCCCCGGGCAGTGGGGCTCACACTTTGGTCTTGAGCCCCAGCAAGTCTAACACAAGCCCTGGCATGCTCTGGGGTCCCGACCCACAGTTTGAGAACCCCTGATGTGGAGTATTGTGAAGCACTTCAAGTGGATAAAACCAAGCTAGGCAACTGTGTCATAAGACCCCAATTCAGAAAAGTAGTTTCTTGAATAAGGATGCTTTCCTGCACGGGGGCAGAAGGGAAATTAAATTCAATATATGCAAGTGTAAATTAAGGCACATAGAAAGGAACAATCTGAGCTTCTCATATACACGGATAGGATCTAAATTAACCATAACCACTCATGAAAAAGAACAAGGCATCCTTGCAGGTAGACCAATTAAAACATTTACTCAATCTGCAGTGTCAGAGAAAAAAGGATAGAAGACATGTTAAATGGAGAGAAAATAATACTGAAAATGTAATGTCTCCATATGTGTTGATGGTGCATCCTCACAGTTTTGTTCGCCATATTTCTGAAGAGACAGAGCAGGAATAGAGAAGGTCAATAAAAGTAATTAGAAGAAGGGAAAGTCTTCACAGATGAGGAGAGATTAAAAAGATTAGAACTGTTTAATTTATTAAGGTGGCAAATAAAAGGTAGTGCTATATAGGCATATAAAATAATATAAAGAGGGTATAAAGAAGCCCAGGTAGACACTGCTATTTGACCTCTCGTAATGCTCGGACATGAAATTAAAAGAAAACAAATTTAAAACTAAGGAAATGAATTTTTTAACACAACACCTATTTATCCTGTTGCAAGATAATACTGAGACAAAGATTAGTAGGATTCAAAAAAAAAGGATCAGACCTTATATGGATAATAAGTATATCATCCACAGTTAAATTAGCTAGGATAAAATTTATAAGCAATCATCAACCTTCATGCTTCGGGACATGAGCTAACCAATAAGGGCTCAGTCGTGAGTCAGCCTAGGCAGGGTAACAGGATGTAAGGTGCCTCCTTGCACCTCTACAAAAACTATCTGCATTGCAGGTCACAATACAGAGGTGAGGATAAGCAGATGAGTAGGAGGTGGGTGGGCAGAAGGGAGGAGTGGATGTAGCCTTAACTCACTGACTAGTGCCATGGCGGGAAATACATTGCAAACGTGGCTCAGCTTACTTCTTCCACAGAACAAAGGGGAAGCAGGGATCAAATTGTGACTCAATAATAATTCAGTCCCTGCTCTGCTACAGGTCAGCAAAATTATGCATTGTCCCTCACCCAGGGCACTCTGTAACGTGCCAATCTAGCCCCAAGGACTAAAATCTGCAAGATGCTGCTGAGCATTCCTGTGAGGCACTGAACACCCTCGCTCCCACTGACTTCATTGCTGAGGGAATTCAGCCACTTGCAGAACAGAGCCCTAGCTGTTCAGTGGGAGGAAGAAATTTCCCTCAAAAGCGCATTATTGCAAAATTTTCTACTATTAGTAAAGCATCTAGGAACTGAGTAGTGTCCCTTAAATAGTGTGTAAGCCTTCGAGCAGTGCTCACTGGGTTCTATGTTTTAGAAAACAGCCACAGCAGCTATGTGTCTGTGTAGTGAGGCCTGTGAATATTTAGTAAAAAAAAATGATTATTTAGACACTATTATACTGGTGTGATTTGTTTATATTGCTTCTATTGTGTACATAGGTGCTGGAACTAGGGGTTCTGCTGCAGCCCCTGGCTTGAAATGATTTCCTTTGTCTGCAGAATTACAGTTTGGTTAAAGGACTCTCAGCTCCCACACTATAACAATTGTTCCAGCACCCTTGACTGTGTAAAGGACAAAGACACAACATGGTGCTTAGATCTTCCTCTGAGGTCTCTCTATATTGTCTATATCAGAAATTGGATCACACCAGCGGTCTGTCCTGTTTGGCAATTCCTTTCTTCCTATTAAACACACAAACCATTATGACGCTCTGAAATAATTCCCCCCCCCCCCCGCACAATTCCAAGCATTCATTAACATCCTAGACAGGGGCTGTGCTCCCCCCCCCCCCCGGCTCTTCCTCTCTCTATTTTTTTCTATGGTTCACATCATCATTGTGAAATATATGTTACAGTGCAGTGCTAGTTAACTCAGTATGCAGTTAGCCCTTTAGAAATTTCCCATGAAATCACTATGTGTATTCACATCCAGTAGCGGGTCAGCATGCCCTTTGCTGCTTCAAAGAGCAGCAAAGGGCATTCCCCTCCTCTCTATGAAGAATCCCACGCTATACTATCAGGATTCCCTTTGCAGAAGACACACTAGCCAGCATCCCTGCTTATTCTCACTGGACTGGCTGCCTTAGCCAGCGATAGGTTTTAGACCTAAACCACAGTCCAATGCCTCAGAGGATTTCTGTGATTAGAACTCATGATCTCCTGCCTCCCAAGTCATACATTTCTTCCTAATGTGGATTTCACCAGAATCAAAGTTTCTAGCTGTAGATTCCCTTTGCAGCAAATCTGAGCTATTGTGTGACCCATATCTTGATACATTTTGTAAGGGACAAAATAAATGAGCAACTGAACTCCATCTCATCCAGTGAAATTGGAATGGAATTGCAACTTGTACGATTTTTATCCTAGAATGTTATTGTTCCCAGCATAAATTCTCTGTAACACACAGACATTTGTGCTGCTAATTCTCTTATTTGAAGAAATCTCCTTGAATGGATAAATCCAAACATGCTGAAGGGCAGGTGACTCTGCTGCCGTAGATGTCGTTATGAAATGGATATTATGAGGCTAGCTTCAGCAATGACCCAGTGGGAAATGAGTTAGAGACCACAAAGATTATTGTGGGTATGTTTTAAAATGAAAATTACATATAAACCAGGTGAAATCTCTATGCAAATTTACACTATTTTGCAGATCTTAAATTGAGACATTCCAAACTTATTTAAAACAGACTCAAAATGCAGCATTATTCTTTCTGTTCATTTTCATACAGTGCCATATACATCCAAGGTTTATAGCACATTATCATGGATAACAGGACACAACCGCACTGCATATTATCATTACTAAAGAAACCACATTTTTCAGGAAAGTTGCTTAGAGTCATGTATTTCAACAAAACAAATACACTGGGACAGCGGCAATTCTTTTTTGCTGGTTTGGTTTTTTGCTGTTTACTAATGTCATACTTTGTTATCAAGAAGCCTTTTCTGGTTGCTGAGTTCCGAGCAGCTCATCCTAAGAATATACGACATTTCAAATAATACCATTTTCCCTTGCATTACTACATCAGAGTGCAACAGAAAAGTGACACACACAGCTTTGTAAGGTTATTAAATCATTGTGCTATCATTATAGCTGCCACAGACATGCAAACAATCATAACTTACTTTTCTGTTTTCTTATTTACCCTTCACTTTTCCCCCTGCTTTTTTCTCCATCCGTCTCCTGTTTCAAACCTATATCGTTGTGAAAAATTAAATATAAAAGAAGCCTATAAATCCATCATACATACATCCCAAACAGATTTCTTCACCCTGGTTGAAATCCTGATCCCATTGTAGCTAATAGAAGAAACTCTCATTGACTTCAGGAGGGCAAAGATTACACACACGCACATCCTATCTGATGCTCCAGAAATACATTCAAAGTAAAAAATATACTGTAGGGCTTCCTCGTAATACTCTCATCATTAGATACTATGGTAAGAGTCTCATTTCAGTTATGTTGATTTAAAACTGGAGTCATTTTCTCCAAGTACATCAGAATCTAGCCCAACTGTGGTTGAAACATTTGATCGTATACATAGACACAATTAACAAACTTCTTAAGCACTGTGTCAATGTGTGATAGTGACAGACAGGAAAGAATATGGGAGGAGGGGAACTGGGGTCATGATTCCTGTACTCTGGGGGAACCAGAAAACCAGAAACACAGACTACATTTTAAATGAAGGTCATCTCTTAGAGACAGATTATAGTCATCACTTACACAGATTAAGGTAAGGTATGTGGCTAGACAAGTGTTTGTCTAACCTGTTCTTAAAAACCTTGAATGGTGAGGATTCCACAATCTCCCCACTGTATTTTCCGATGAATGCATCCGATGAAATGAGCTGTAGTTCACGAAAGCTTATGCTCAAATAAATTTGTTAGTCTCTAAGGTGCCACGAGTCCTCCTTTTCTTTTTACAATCTCCCATGGTAACTTATTCCAACACTTAATTAAACATACAATTTGAAAGTTTTTCCTAATATATAGCCTAAATCTCTCTGGCTGCACATTAAGCCCACCAATTCTTGTCCTACCTTCAGTGGACAACTGTGAACAGGTGTTCAAAGTCTTTATAACAGCCCTTAACATGTTTGAAGACTTTGCAGATCCCCCATCCCCTCAGTCTTCTTTTCTCAAGACTAAACACATGCAGTTCTTTTAACTTTTCCTCATAGGTCAGGTTTTCTAAACTTATCATTTTTGTTGCCACTCTCTGGACTCTCTCCAGTTTGTTCACATATTTCTTAAAGGGTGGAGGTGGACAGTACTTCAGCTGAGGCCTCATCAGTGCAGAGTAGGGTGGAGCAACTACCTTCCATATCTTATATAGAACACTTCTGTTCATACACCCCAAAATGATATTTACCTTTTTCATAAAAGTATTACATTGTTGGCTCATATTCAATTTGTGATCCACTATAACCCCCAGATCCATTTCCTCAGTACTGCTGCCTAGTTAATTATTTCCCATTTTGTAGTTGTGCATTTGATTTTTCCTTCCTAAGTATGGTACTTTGCACTTGTCTTTGTTGAATTTCATCTTGTTGATTTCAGAACATTTCTCCAATTTACCAAGGTCATTTTGAATTCTACTTCTGTCCTCTGAAGTGCTTTCCAACCTTTTCAGCTTGGTATCATCAGCAAATTTTATAAGCATACTCTCTACTCCATTATCCAAGTCACTAATAAAAATATTGAATAGTACTAAAGTCAGGAGAGATCCCTGCAGGACACTACTAGATACATCCTCCCAGTTTGACAGTAGTTTGTCAACTACTCTTTGAGTACAGTTTTTCAACCCACTGCATACCCACCATATAGTAGTTTCATCTAGTTTACTTATGAGAATGTCATATGGGACTGTGTTAAAAGCATTACTAAAAATCAAGATGTATCACGTCTACTGCTTCCAGTCATCCACTAGGCCAGTAGAATCATAGAATATCAGGGTTGGAAGGGACCTCAGGAGGTCATCTAGTCCAACCCCCTGCTCAAAGCAGGACCAATCCCCGACTAAATCATCCCAGCCAGGGCTTTGTCAAGCCTGACAGTAACCCCGTCAGAGAAGGAAGTTAGGTTGTCTTGGTATGATTTACTCTTGATAAAACCATGTTGGCTCTTACTTAGCACCTATTAACGTCTAGGTGCTTACAAATTGATTGTTTAATAATTTGTTCAGTGCAACAACTATTAAGTAAAGAGAGGAAGGCACTGTTTTGAATATATATATAGTTGATAGACTCCAAAGTTTAGTTTCATCTGACGGCTGTTCTTATATGAAATGAACTGATCATTTTAGTTCAGTTCCTGGTGGTCAATTATCTCATTACCAAAACTATGCAAAACCAATAGTAATTGGTCCTTTTCTTTGTGGTCTCATTAGACATACCAAGAATTGAATGGTCACAGAATATAGATTGCTATCTCGTGCCGAGAAAGTCCTTTTAGGTTAGAGTTGAGACAGGTCAGTGTGGGAACAGGCAGTGAAGATTATACTGTCATTGGCCTTCCTGAGTCTGATTTTTACATAAATAATGCCTTTAATCTTCAGAAATGTCAGTCTAACACATCTCAATAACTAAACTCACTTAAGAAAGAATAAAGTACAATATGCATTCAACTGTTAGGACACAACTTGCACAATTCTGGGTGAAAGAAAATAAATCTTCTCTTGTCCTAACTCTTCTCATCAGTAGGATCTTTTGGGCTAAAAGGATAATATTCAGTAGTTTTGTGAAGGTCAAAAAGAACCATTTCTAAATTCTGTTCTTCAACCTCCTTCTTTGGGTTCTTTTGAATGAGGCATGGAAGAGAGCAAATGAGAGGGCTTTAAGATCTACTTTAACATATTTTAACATATTTCTATGCAAGGGGATGAATAGAAGGCCAGTTAGTTAATCTTCAGCGGAGCTCACACAAAGAAAGAGCAAGAGATGATCAGCAAAGCAGAGACTATTTTATAGCTAGCATCAGTCTTTATAAGAATAGTGATGAATCCACACTTCTATGTGATTTATGGAAAATCATTCAATGCACTCTGTTGGACCTAGAGTTCATAATGCAGGATTTCAACTGATTTGACAGCACTGAGAAGGTTAATTTTAAAAGATCTTTTAAAATAGAAGGTACCATCTAGGGACCTTTCTTGGAAAAATTATCACCTAGTCACAGTGCCACCAAATCACACAAATAAGAAATAGAAAGGACCATCCACTCCATTCCTGGTCAGTGAAGGATTACTCTCTACACAACACTTTCTACTGCTTTTTTCCCACATCTAATTTTAAAAATGTTCCCTATTAAATTGACTTAGGTCATTTTCACCAACTGTAAATTGATTTTAACCTAGAAAAATGGGAAGGACGTTCTTGCAGATAAGGAATTAGGTTGGGAGGGACTCAGGAGTTCTGGATTCAGGAGATTCAATTCCCACCTCTTGTGTGATCTTGTGCAGAACAATGGGATTGAGATTTTCAAAGATAACTAGGAAATTTAGTAACACAACTTCTATTAATTTCAATGCTAGCCCTTGGCCAATTCCTCTAGTCAGCTTTGAAAGCCTCCTTAAGGTTAACTTTGCTGTACCTCACTTCCCCATCTGTAAAATTGAGATAGTAATGCATCCTGTCTCCTAAATTCCCTCTAGAATGTACAGCCGCACAGCAGCCTATTAAGCACCACGCAGGCGCTCAGGGCTGCCGGCCTCAGTCCAGCCCTGCCCTGGACCTGCCGCGGCCAGGGGAGAGGCATCTATCCAGCGGCCCCAGCCCAGGCCCAGCCTGCACCTGCCGCAGCCGGGGGAGAGGCATCTCTCTCACAAGTGCAGCCCCAAAGCTGCCGCAGCAGGGAGAGGCAGCTCTCCCTTCCAGCCCAGGTGCTACTGCAGGGAGAGGGCTGGGGGGAGTCCTCTCTCCCCGCCGTAGCCCCAGGGCAGCCTGCACTCCAAACCCTCATCCTCAGCCCCACCACAGAGGCCACAGCTGCAGCTGGAGCCCTCCCCACACCTCAATCCTCTGCCCCAGCCCTGAGCCCCTCATACCTAGTCCCACCCCAGAGCCCGTACCCCCAGCTGGAGCCCTCACCCCCCGCACCTGAACTCTCTGCCCCAGCCCTGAGCCCCTTATCCCCGGCCCCATCCCGGAGACCGCACCCCCAGCTGGAGCCCTCATCCTCCCACACTCCGAAACCCCTCCTCCTCCCCCGCCACATGAATTTTGTTATGTGCACCAATATGGAGGTGATGTGTCACACATCACCTCCATACTGGTGCACATAACAAAATTCATTCCGCACATGCATGGGAAAAATTTTAGAGGGAACACTGCCTGTCTCCCACTCTTTCCTGGCTTGACTATTAAAACGGTCAGCTCTTTAGTACAAGGACACTCTCTTACTCTGTGTTGTAATATTGTCCTGGGCACTATAATAATTATTATCTGGTCCCAAATTTTCCTTCCTTATCCAACAAAAGTTTCCATGACACAATTCAGCCAGTTGACTATTCCGACAGAAAAAGAATCTCAGATGTTTCCAGTAGCAGACCCCACCATTTCCTAAGTAACTAGTTCTTAAGGTGAGAAGGGGCCTGGAGGAATGGCCAAAGCCTCAGAAGCATTTGCTGAACGTTATGCACTTTTCACTGAAGCAAAGATGAATTAATCTATTCCACTCGGACTCACATTTCATTGTTAAGAAATTATATTTTTCCTAACAAATAAATTTTCATTAAATGTTATTTCAATGTCACATATGAATTCATTATGCATTCTTGCCCAGTAGGAATATGCTGTATAACTGTAGTGATAATTTCAGTAGTCAGGATAGTTTTAGTTTTATTTTATAGAAAAAAAACTGACACAGATGACTCCCTCCATACGCATTGTTCATATTGTTGTGTAAATTTGAAAATTACAAACTACACCTCAGAGTGTTAGGCAGCCTACTCCCTTATCTCTGCTGAAAAACCTATTTTGTAAAAGTCCAGAAATATATCTCACAGCCATTTAATGCTGTTGGTCCCTAAACAATAGTGATTGATTTTGTTTGGTCTCGCAAACACAAATTATCCCATAATCATTTTAGCCTGCCAGCCATGCTTATATTGACTTGTTTGTGTTAAGAAGAAAATGCAGTGATTGTAATGAAAAAGGGAAAGGGCTAGAGGCAAATAAAAGATTTTTTCTGTGCTGAGAAAAATGCATCTACTTTAATTGTCAATACAAAATAGGTATGGTCTGCTGCAAAAGTAACATGAATTTAAAAATAAAAGGGCACTTTTGTTTCCATCTAAATTTGCCCTCCAACTACCCGTGACGTAATTTTAGACTCATTTTTTCTACCGTATGGCTATGACAAGAGAACACAGAATAGAGAATGTAAACTGTATTTGTCACTGGTTTGAAAATTGTAGATGGGACAAGACTGGAAACCTGAATATAAACCTTTTTTTAGTTTTGGAGGAGATTTAAGTTGAATCATTGGATATGAATTGACTGGATCCACCATTACAAGGGCCGATTTTGCGATCATTTGCATGTGGCCTATATCTCCTGAGAAATGCTACTATGGTGTTGTCAAACCTGAATCTTTGTCGGCCTTTGCACCCTTTCAGTTGGAATCCATTGTCTTCCTCTGTCACCACTTCCTGGCCACACATCCTGGCCTCCAGCCAAGCACAGCTAGAGCTTAATTTTTCTGTCTCATCCCCTACCTGGGTCCTATTCACTCCTTGTAGCATTCATACAAGGTTAAGGCACTCGGCAACATTCAGGGCACACCCGGAGTGTTGTGTAGGAGTTGTGCACACACAGCTCCTCTCAACGGCATGAATCTTGGAATCTCGCCCAGATAACATGAACCGTGGGAAGCCGCCCAGGACTGGGCTCAAGGCCCGAGAGCAAGGAATGCGGTAGATAGAAATTGGTAAATAAGAATGTTAAACAAAGCCAGTGTATTCCTTTTATCTGTTGGAGAATGTAATGCACGGCGGGAGAGAAAGAATAAAGGAGAGGGTAGAAAGCTGACAGGAGCAGTCCATTGGCAGACCAGTCTGTTTACTTGCTAAAAGCTTTGTGCTGTCTTGTATTTGAACCGCAACAACTCCTCACTACTGTGGTGTTACTGGCTATGTAGTGGGTGCTAAACTTTTGATTTGTCCTCTATTTTGCACTGTGTCTGTTCATCCAAAAATATCTGATGAATATTAGCTGTGCTACCTCTATGGGCATATGGAGGGGTACGAAATGTGTGTGTTGGCCCACGGTGGGTAAGAAGAGGAGAGAACATCTCTGGTCAATCACCAGGGACCGAGAGAGAAGAAAAATCTGCAGGCCCAAACCGTGGAAAGCCCCAGTCATCCAGTTGCTCTCCCACATACCCTCCCCATATCTCCCCTCTACCACTGCAAGGCAACAAACAATTGGGGGTAGATTCCAGGAGACAGTGTGGGGGGAAGGGAGGAGGAAAAGGACAAGAATGAATGAATGTGGAAATTGTTGTTGTTGTTTTCACCGGGGGGGGGGGTTGGGGAGAGGAGTGGGCAGAGAGAAAGACTGATGTTTGTAAGTGGGTAGAGACGGGGAGGAATTGAAGCAATCATTTAGAAGAGAGAACAAAGAAGAAATTGAGGGTTGATGAAGGGACTGGAAATATGGGAAGGTAAGAGACAAAAAGATGAAGAGGGGAAAGAAAAGAAAAGAAAAGTTAAAGATCATGGCTGAGAATAAGGAGAGAAACAACACAGACAATGAAAAAGGAAGGGGAAGGAGTGGGGTAGAGGCAAGAGGAGCAGAGCGTAATCCCCATTGTTACTCTTCATAGAAAAGTCAGATTGAGGGAAAACAATAACATCCCCAAAATATGCAGGGGAAGGAAAGAAAAATGGAGTATGGGGAATGGAGAAAGACCAGTGAAGGAAAACAAAATAAAAGGGCAATGTGGTTATTTTTATATTATTTAATAGAGAGATCAGTGTCAGAAATGTTACATTAAATTAATTGAATGAGATAGAATGGTTGCAAAGCAGTGAGGAATTGGTACTGTTTGAGGTTTATCTATGACAGGAAAATGACTTGGCTTGGCTTTGAGCTCCATATATCAGCTCAAGGTCACCCAAAAATTCACAGCCCTTGAAGTATATAACCACAGTTCATCCATAGTATGTAGAAAGGTCACACACAGTATGTACAAAGGCTATATGGGGTCAGACCAAATGTCCATCTAGTCCAGTATCGTGTCTTCCAACAGTGGACAATGCCAGGTGCCCTGGAGGGAATGAATAGAACAGGTAATCATCAAGTGATCCATCCCGTCGCCCATTCCCAGCTTCTGGCAAACAGGCTAGGGACACCATCCTGACTAATAATCATTGATGGACCTATCCTCCATAAACTTCTCTAGTTCTTTTTTGAACCCTGTTATAGTCTTGGCCTTCACAACATCCTCTGACAAAGAGTTTCACAAGTTGACTGTGCATTGTGTGAAAAAAAATACTGGCTTTTGTTTGTTTTAAATCTGCTGCCTATTAATTTCATTTGGTGACCCCTAGTTCTTGTGTTATGAGAAGGAATAAACAACACTGATGTTGCACTCCATAATTTTTTATGGAAATATGCGTATGAGTGTGAAGATGATGTAACAGGAATATGCTTTATGCGAAAGGTCTCTTGTAAGGTATCATTACAAAGCTTATGAGAACACCCCTGCTTTCCACCTAAGATGTCTGCTGGAACTTACAAGGACTGTACTAGGGAAAGGATTGGGGCCAGACTAGGAAGGAGTCTAGTCTGTGAAAGATGCTTATTGGAAAATCTCTGAGGGTGAGAGTTTACCCAGTAAACAGTTTCTTAATGTATTAGGCTTAAACTTGCATGTTTTTGCTTTATTTTGCTTTGTGACTTATTTTGTTTTGTCTGTTATTACTTGAAATCACTTAACTCCTACTTTTTACTCTTAATACAATCACTTTTGTTTATTATAGAACCCAGAGTAAGCGATTAATACCTGGGGGAGCAAACAGCTGTGATATTTCTCTATTAGTGATATAGAGGGTGAACAATTTATGAGTTTATTCTGTATAAGCTTTATACAGAATAAAACTGATTTATTTGGGGTTTGGATCCCATTGGGAGCTGGGTGTCTGGGTGCTGGAAATAGGTAACCTGCTGAGCAGTTTTTGGTTAAAGTCTGCAGTTTTGGGGGCATGGACCACACCTCGGTCTGTGTTGCAACAGGCTAGCATGTCTGGCCCAACAAGGCAGGGTTCTGGAGTCCCAAGCTGACAGGGAAAACAGGCTTAGAGGTAATTCCAGCACATCAGATGACAGTCCCAAGGGGGTCTTTGTGACCGAACCCATCACAAATGCTTCCTTATTTACTTTCTCCACACCAGTCATGATTGTATAGACCTCTATCATATCCCCCCCAGTCATCTCTTTTCCAAACTGAAAAGTACCAGTCTTATTAATCTCTCTTCATATGGCAGTCGTTCCATACCCCTAATCATTTTTGTTGCCCTTTTCTGAACCTTTTCCAATTCCAATATATCTTTTTTGAGACAGGGCAACCACATCTGCACGCAGTATTCAAGATGTGAGCGTACCATGGTTTCATATAAAGGCAATATGATATTTTCTGTCTTATCTATCACTTTCTTAATGATTCTCAACATTGTTTGCTTTTTTGACTGCCACTGCACACCGAGTGGATGTTTTCAGAGAACTATTCACAATGTCTCCAAGATCTCTTTCTTGAGTGGTAACAGCTAATTTAGACCCCATCATTTTATATATGTGGTTGGGATTATGTTTTCTAATGTGCATTACTTTGCATTTATCAGCGTTGAATTTCATCTGCCATTTTGTTGCCCAGTTTTGAGATCTCCTTTTGTAGCTCTTTGCAGTCTGTCTGGGAATTAACTATCTTGAGCAATTTTGTATCGTTTGCAAATTTTGCCACCTCACTGTTTACCCCTTTTTCCAGATCATTTATCAATATATCAAATAGGACTGGGCCTAGTACAGACCCCTGGGGGACACTACTATTTACCTCTCTCCATTCTGAAAAATGACCATTAATTCCTACCCTTTGTTTCCTATCTTTTAACCAGTTACCAATCTATGAGAGGACCTTCCCTCTAATCCCATGACAACTTACTTCGCTTAAGAGCCTTTGGTGAGGGACCTTATCAAAGGCTCTCTCAAAATCTACGTACACTATATCCACTGGGTGCCCCTTGTCCACATGCTTGTTGACCCCTCAAAGAACTCTAGTAGATTGGTGAAGCATGATTTCCCTTTCCAGAAGCCATGCTGATTCTTCTCCAACAAATTATGTTCATCTATGTGTCTAACAATTTTGTTCTTTATTATAGTTTCCATCAGTTTGCCAGTACCAAAGTCAGGCTTACCAGTGCCTGTAATTGCCAGGATCACCTCTGAAACCCTTTTTAAAAATTGGCATCCTCCAGTAGCTATCCTCCAGTCATTTGGTACAGAAGCTGATTTAAATGATAGATTACAAACTAAGGTTAGTAGTTCTGCAATTTTACATTTGAATTCCTTCAGAACTCTTGGGTGAATACCATCTGTTCCTGGTGACTTATTACTGTTTAGTTTATCAGTTTGTTCCAATACTTCCTCTAACGGTGCCTCAATGTGGGACAGTTCCTCAGATTTGTCACCTAAAAAGAATGGCTCAGGTATGGGAATCTCCCTCACATCCTCAGCCATGAAGACTGATGCAAATAATTCATTTAGTTTCTCTGCAATGGCCTTATAATCCTTGAGTGGTCCTTTAGCATCTCAGTCGTCCAGTGGCCCCACTGCTTTTTTAGAAGGCTTTCTGCTTCTGATGTACTTAAAATAATAATTGCTATTACTTTTTGAGTCTTTGGTGATCTGTTCTTCAAATTCTTTTTTGGCTTCCCTAATTGTATTTTTACACTTCATTTGCCACAGTTTATTCTCCTTTCTATTTTCCTCACTAGGATTTAACTTTCTCTTTTTAAAGGATGTCCTTTTGTCTCACTGCCTTTTACTTTACTCTATTACTATGTTTTTTTAATTTGGGGTATATATATTAAGTTGAGCCTCTATTATTGTGTCTTTAAAAAGTTTCCATGCAGCTTGCAGGGATTTCACTTTTTGCACTGTACCTTTCAATTTCTGTTTAATTTCCTCATTTTTGTGTAGTCCCTCTTTCTGAAATTAAATGCTACAGTGTTGGGCTGCTGTGGTATTTTCCCCGCCACAGGGATGATAAATTTAATTATATTATGGTCACTATTACCACGCAGTTCAGGTATATTCACCTCTTGGACCAGATCCTGTGTTCCACTTAGGACTAAATCAAGAATTGTCTCTCCTCTTGTGGGTTCCAGGACTAGCTGCTCCAAGAAGCAGTCATTTAAAGGTGTCAAGAAACTTTATCTCTGCATCCCTTCCTGAGATGACATGTACCCAGTCAATATGGAGATAGTTGAAATCCCCCATTATTATTTTTTATTTTAATAGCCTCTCTAATCTCCCTGAGCATTTCACAGTCACTATCACCATCCTGATCAGGTGATCAATAATCTAGCCCTACTGCTATATTCTTATTAGAAAATGGAATTACTATCCATAGAAATGCTATGGTACACTTTGGTTCATTGAAGCTTTTTACGTCATTTGATTCTGCGCTTTCTTTCTCTGAGGGGAGACTGCTGGGTGAAGAAAATGGACAGTGGAAGCATGTGACTAAGAAAACCAGGCAGAGGAAAAGACAGGCTAGTGAAGGAGAAATAGAGCTCGAGAACAGGTTTGCAGAGTTGGAAAATGAAGACGGGGCTCAGCAGGTGATCACTGAAGGTGGAAGGGCAAGGAAGAAGAGAAGAGCGGCTAATCCTATAGGAAAAGGGGAAGAGTCAATGGAGGCTACACCAAATATGAGCCCCAGAAGGATATAGGATGGGTTGAAGAGGATTACAAGGGAGAATAGGAATGGAAAGAACTTGCAGGCAGAGGGAATAGGGGATAGACCAGAGAATTGCACCATCATCAGGAAAAGGTATGTCTACGTGATCAGTGACTCCTTACTGAGAAGAGTGGACAGGCCTGTAACCAGAGCTCATCCAGAGAATAGAAGGGTGTGCTGTCTTCCAGGTGCTAAGATACGGGATGTGGACCTGAGGTTGAGGTTTATCTCCTAAAAGGGAGAGGGAAAAAAAATCCACTGATCGTCCTTCATGTGGGAACAAATGATACTGGTAGATTCTCCCTGGAACGTATCAAGGGAGACTATGCCAGGTTGGGGAAGACGCTTAAGGAAATCGAGGCTCAGGTGATGTTCAGGGGGATTCTGCCTGTTCCTAGAGAAGGGCAACAAAGGTGTGACAAGATTATGACTATCAACAGATGGCTCAGGGAGTGGTGCTACAAGGAGGGCTTTGGGATGTATGGCCACTGGGAGGCATTCACAGAGGGAGGACAGTTCTCTCGGGATGGACTTCATCTGAGTAGGGAAGAAAATAGACTTCTAGGATGGAGGCTGGCACAACTGATTAAGAGAGCTTTAAACTAGGAATTTGGGGGAGATAGTTGGGAGATGTCCAGGTAATCTCCATGCCGGATTTTAACATTGAGAGGGAAGAAAAAGTAGGAAAGGATACAGCTGTGGGTAGGAGAATGGACATAGGGAGGAAAGGTGGTGTGGATACCAGTCTAATAGGTCATACTGGCTGTAGAATGTCCATGCCTAATTGGGTAAAGAATGTGAGAGAGGCCAAACAGCAAAAATTAAGATGTTTGTAACCAATGCGAGAAGCCGAGGTAACAAAATGGAGGAACTAGAGCTACTGGTGCAGGAAGTGAAACCAGATATTATAGGGATAACAGAAACATGGTGGAATAGTAGTCATGACTGGACTACAGGTATTAAAGGGTATGTGCTGTTTCGGAAAGACAGAAATAAAGGTAAAGGTGGTGGAGTAGCATTGTTTATCAATGACGAAGTAGAATGTAAAGAAATAAGAAGCAATGGAATGGATAAGACAGAGTCCATCTGGGCAAAAATCACATCGGGGAAGAAAACTACTACAGCGCCCCCTGTGATAGTGCTTGGGGCGTGCTTTTGGATATGGATAGAGCCCTCTTTAATGTTTGTAATTAAGTAAATACTAATGGAAACTGCGTGACCATGGGAGACTAACTTCCCAGATATAGACTGGAGGACAAATGCTAGTAATAATAATAGGGCTCAGATTTTCCTAGATGTGATAGCAGATGGATTCCTTCATCAAGTAGTTGCTGAACCAACAAGAGGGGATGCAATTTTAGATTTGGTTTTGGTGAGTAGTGAGGACCTCATAGAAGAAATGGTTGTAGGGGACAACCTTGGTTCAAGTGATCATGAGCTAATTCAGTTCAAACTGAAGGGAAGGATAAACAAAAATAAAACTGCAACTAGGGTTTTTGATTTCAAAAGGTTTCAGAGTAACAGCCGTGTTAGTCTGTATTCGCAAAAAGAAAAGGAGTACTTGTGGCACCTTAGAGACTAACCAATTTATTTGAGCATAAGCTTTTGTGAGCTACAGCTCACTTCATCGGATGCATACTGTGGAAAATGTAGCATTCGATGAAGTGAGCTGTAGCTCACAAAAGCTTATGCTCAAATAAATTGGTTAGTCTCTAAGGTGCCACAAGTACTCCTTTTCTGATTTCAAAAGGGCTGACTTTCAAAAATTAAGGAAATCAGTTAGGGAAGTGGATTGGACTGAAAAATTTATGGATCTAAAGGCAGAGGAGGCCTGGGATTACTTCAAGTCAAAGCTGCAGAAGTTATCGGAAGCCTGCATCCCAAGAAAGGGGGAAAAATTCATAGGCAGGAGTTGTAGACCAAGCTGGATGAGCAAGCATCTCAGAGAGGGGATTAAGAAAAAACAGAAAGCATATAGGGAGTAGAAGATGGGAGGGATCAGCAAGGAAAGCTACCTTATTGAGGTCAGAACATGTAGGGATAAAGTGAGAAAGGCTAAAAGTCGAATAGAGTTGGACCTTTCAAAAGGAATTAAAACCAATAGTAAAAGGTTCTATAGCCATAAAAATAAGAAGAAAACAAAGAAAGAAGAAGTGGGACTGCTAAACACTGAGGATAGAGTGGAAGTTAAGAATAATTATTGGGCATGGCCCAATATCTAAACAAATACTTTGCCTGAGTCTTTAATGAGGCTAATGAGGATCTTAGAGATAATGGTAGCATGACAAATGGGAATGAGGATCTGGAGGTAGATATTACCATATCTGAGGTAGAAGTGAAACTCGAACAGCTTAATGGGACTAAATCGGGGGGCCCAGATCATCTTCATCCAAGAATATTAAAGGAATGGGCACATGAAATTGCAAGCCCATTAGCAAGAATTTTTAATGAATCTGTAAATTTAGGGGTTGTACTGTATGACTGGAGAATTGCTAACATAGTTCCTATTTTTAAGAAAGGAAAAAAAAGTGATCCGGGTAACTACAGGCCTGTTAGTTTGACATCTGTAGTATGCAAGGTCTTGGAAAAAAATTTGAAGGAGAAAATAGTTAAGGACATTGAGGTCAATGGTAAATGGGACAAAATACAACATGATTTTACAAAAGGCAGATCGTGCCAAACCAACCTGATCTCCTTCTTTGAGAAAGGAACAGATTTTTTAGACAAAGGAAACGCAGTGGATCTAATTTACCTAGATTTCAGTAAGGCGTTTGATACGGTGCCACATGGGGAATTATTAGTTAAACTGGAAAAGATGGGGATCAGTATGAAAATTGAAAGGTGGATAAGGAATTGGTTAAAGGGGAGACTACAGTGGGTCCTACTGAAAGGTAAACTGTCAGGCTGGAGGGAGGTTACTGGTGGAGTTCCTCAGGGATCGGTTTTGGGACCAATCTTATTTAATCTTTTTATTACTGACCTTTTTATTACTGACAAGGTCAGCTCTCAGACTGCTGCGCTGGGCATCACAAAATGCAGAAGAGATGGCCAGCCCTCTGTGGAGATAGAGGCGGTTAGGGACTATTTAGAAAAGCTGGACGTGCACAAGTCCATGGGGCCGGACGAGTTGCATCCGAGAGTGCTGAAGGAATTGGCGGCTGTGATTGCAGAGCCACTGGCCATTATCTTTGAAAACTCGTGGCGAACCGGGGAAGTCCCGGATGACTGGAAAAAGGCTAATGTAGTGCCAATCTTTAAAAAAGGGAAGAAGGAAGATCCTGGGAACTACAGGCCAGTCAGCCTCACCTCAGTCCCTGGAAAAATCATGGAGCAGGTCCTCAAAGAATCAATCCTGAAGCACTTGCATGAGAGGAAAGTGATCAGGAACAGCCAGCATGGATTCACCAAGGGAAGGTCATGCCTGACTAATCTAATCGCCTTTTATGATGAGATTACTGGTTCTGTGGATGAAGGGAAAGCAGTGGATGTATTGTTTCTTGACTTTAGCAAAGCTTTTGACACGGTCTCCCATAGTATTCTTGTCAGCAAGTTAAGGAAGTATGGGCTGGATGAATGCACTATAAGGTGGGTAGAAAGCTGGCTAGATTGTCGGGCTCAACGGGTAGTGATCAATGGCTCCATGTCTAGTTGGCAGCCGGTATCAAGTGGAGTGCCCCAAGGGTCGGTCCTGGGGCCGGTTTTATTCAATATCTTCATAAATGATCTGGAGGATGGTGTGGATTGCACTCTCAGCAAATATGCGGATGATACTAAACTGGGAGGAGTGGTAGATACGCTGGAGGGGAGGGATAGGATACAGAAGGACCTAGACCAATTGGAAGATTGGGCCAAAAGGAATCTGATGAGGTTCAATAAGGATAAGTGCAGGGTCCTGCACTTAGGACGGAAGAACCCAATGCACAGCTACAGACTAGGGACCGAATGGTTAGGCAGCAGTTCTGCGGAAAAGGACCTAGGGGTGACAGTGGACGAGAAGCTGGATATGAGTCAGCAGTGTGCCCTTGTTGCCAAGAAGGCCAATGGCATTTTGGGATGTATAAGTAGGGGCATAGCGAGCAGATCGAGGGACGTGATCGTTCCCCTCTATTTGACATTGGTGAGGCCTCATCTGGAGTACTGTGTCCAGTTTTGGGCCCCACACTTCAAGAAGGATGTGGATAAATTGGAGAGAGTCCAGCGAAGGGCAACAAAAATGATTAGGGGACTGGAACACATGAGTTATGAGGAGAGGCTGAGTGAGCTGGGATTGTTTAGCCTGCAGAAGAGAAGAATGAGGGGGGATTTGATAGCTGCTTTCAACTACCTGAAAGGGGGTTCCGAAGAGGATGGCTCTAGACTGTTCTCAATGGTAGCAGATGACAGAACGAGGAGTAATGGTCTCAAGTTGCAGTGGGAGAGGTTTAGATTGGATATTAGGAAAAACTTTTTCACTAAGAGGGTGGTGAAACACTGGAATGCGTTACCTAGGGAGGTGGTAGAATCTCCTTCCTTAGAGGTTTTTAAGGTCAGGCTTGACAAAGCCCTGGCTGGGATGATTTAACTGGGAATTGGTCCTGCTTTGAGCAGGGGGTTGGACTAGATGACCTTCTGGGGTCCCTTCCAACCCTGATATTCTATGATTCTATGACCTAATAAAATAAAATGGTTTGAAATATGGGGAACAGTAATCATGATAAAAATGGTAGAATATGTCAAAAATGTTGCAATATGAAGTCAGAATTCCTTGCTGACTTAAACATATTAGTAGAATCCATCAGTCCCACCACAGGTGGGGCATATTCATTAGTACAATACATAAAAAGTGAGTGGCACCAGACCCAAAATACCTCTGCGGGAGACATCACATCTACAGTCAGGCCTACATTATTAAATGCTTTAAAGAAAGGGACTGTAAGGAAAAACGGAAGAAGCGATGGATAGCTCAAAATAAAGTTACTCTTCTGCAAACACTTGAGAGTTGTTATGGAACAACAGGCGAGCCATTGGCGCTGAGGACTCCGGCTTAACCTCCTGCTCAGCTTACTGAACTAGTTTTGAGAAGCAGGACTAAGGCCCGCGTGTTGACAGAAACAAAGGTACTCTGTCGGGATAAAATGGGAGTGTCTCTTTCTCTCCAGAGATAGTGATCGGAGAATTGTTTGGGGAAACCGGACTCACTGGGGCATCGGCTGTGATACCTAGGCCTCCATCACAGGATGGGTAATGTGTGTGTAGACTGTTTTAAAATCCTTTTTCTCTAAATGATTTGTTCCCTCTGTTAAAATAAATGTAATACTTTGGTTTAAGAAAGCAGTCTGGTCACCATATTCACCACTTGTCAGACTCCCACAGGCAAGAACCACTGGTGTCCAGTCTCAGTCAGTCATGCTAGGTAGGCATGGTTGATACACAGAGTGCTATAGCCAAGGACCTGGGCTAAAAAGTGGGGAATTATGGAATTCTATCCCAAGAAAGGTAAAGGCATGAGGCCCAACCCCTGAGGGGGAAGCACTCAGAGGCCAGAAAGGGGATAGAGGTGCAGCTAGGCCTGCAACCATGATAGCTGTAACTATATGCGATGTAACAAAAGAAATGCCTCTAGATCAGAACAGGTAGGGTTGGGGTTTTCTTCAGTTGATAATACAGACTTGTGAGTTCTCAAAATTCTGATTTGACAAAGACAGTCTAATCAGAAACTCCTTTTCTTTTTATAGCTAGACTGGCTGGGAAATTGTCAGGGTATAATTTTGATTCTTAATAAGACTCCATATAAGCAGGCTCAATTCGAGTTTATTAATCAACAGTATTAGTCAAAGATTAATGCAGCACAATACAGAATACACAAAGGAAGATTATACGTTACCAAACCAATTCTGGAGAACTGACTCTGCAGCTCAATTCACTCCTAACTAACTGTCAGAACCTCAGTTCCTTATATACCATAGGTCTTTACAAAGGACAGGTGAAGATATTCCTTTTCCCACAACTCAGTTATCTGTGGAATTTCCTTTATAGTACCTCAGTTTACATGATTGATTAATTGAAAGGTATTTCTAATGAAGTCATTATTACAGAAAACACCTGCGACAACAAGGAATTCCTGATGAGTTAAAAATTTCTTTCGGTAATTCATTATCTCATCAATCACAGAACACATTTGCAACAACAAATATCCCTCATCAGTTACCACTTGTCCCTTCCTGGACAACTGGACACATTCTCCACAGGTCAGATTGGTCAGAATAGACGATTACCCATACTCCATCATTTGGACACACACAGAGGTTCAACCTAAATTCAGAGTATCTAGAATTATAATAAAGAGTATCAGCACTTTGGTTCATACACAGAGGATTGTGGGACTTTGGTATCTGCTAACAGAAAGCACCTGTAAAACTGCTGGGTGACCCTCAAAACTTGTATAAAATTGAAGTTTTATGAAACACAGTATAATTTACTGAGATGAGCTGAATTAACCAAAGGAAAAGTCATATCGGTCACTGTATGTTTATGTTCTCCCCTTTACATCAGGAATCTAAACTTAATTACTGATCTGCAAATCCAATATATTTTTACAGCTAGAAAGGTTTGTATTGACTAATTTTTATTTTGCAAAACTATAAAGCAACCTTGAACCTTAACAGAGTAAGTACCTAAAAATTCAATTACTGCTCAACGGAGTCAGGGCCAGAAATGTTTGAATTATGAAACCAAAAAGATGGCAATTTGTAAACATGGAGATACACTTATAGTTTATAATACAGCTTTTTGCTCCATGATCTGTTACATTGCAACATGTCAAGGATTGCATTATCCACAAATAGGAGCTTGGATACATACACAGCTTGCTTGTGTATCCTAGTAACAGTGATGCTGGACAGATGGATCTCATTTAGAAATGTACTCATGCTATGCAGCTCTTGCATGACTTTTTCCTAAAGCATAAAGTCCTAGAAGCAATAAACTGTAAGCAAAAGTATATCATTTAATTCTTAGTGTCATTTCTTTTCAATAGGGTCAAACACTAAATTAGACACATCCAAGAATATGCTAGCAACAGTTTGCCAGAATGTGCCACTAATTTGTAAGAAAAGCCAATCATTTATTTCTAAATGTTATATACCCTAGTCTTACCCCTTTTGTCCTGAGTAGCTAGCCAAAGTTCAGAGCCCTGGGAATGTTCCATTTGGGAGTAAAAACTGATAATGAAGTCTGGTATTTTCTTTGATGCAGTCTTGTTTATTTACAAGGACTACACAGAGGCCTGCTTCTCCAGATGCAGGAGGAACCAAAGGCAAAAGGAGTGGTTTCTTTGCTTACAGGTCCAAATTTCTTTTCATCCAGTGCCCTCACCCAGAACCCCTCTCTAGGTTTCTCTCAAAGTCAAGCTTCTGCTTGGATTCCTTCAGTCTCTCTCTCTCCCCAATTGTGTTCCTCACTCCCTCCCCTCCCCCCGGCCTTTCCCAAAACAATACTCAGCAAAAAACCTTCAGCCCACACAGTTGAAACCTCCCGGGCAATTTGACATGATTCCTTTGTCCTATGTGGGAGCTTTTGGTTAACTTATTGTTACAATCATGTTAATTGAAGGGTGTGTTCACACCCATAAATCTCAATAGTGTTTTTACAACACAGAACAAGGTTTCACCCGAGTCGTCATAATGCTGTCAGTTTAAGAATAAATCTCTCATACTATCAGTATGGTATATAAGCCAAAGTACATAACTTTTGCATTTTCACTATATAGAACAGCTTAATGCTTGTAGCTGAAAATAGCAGCAGAGTGAACTTTTCAGACTATTGTGACTTGGAACATTTGAAAAAATAGAAAAGGGGAAGTGGTTAGGAACTGACTCCAAATCCAAAAGATCTTCATCTCTAGATGGTTGAATGTTCATCTCTAGCTACACAAAAATGGGACACTTCTCTACTGACATTTTTCTTACTAATACTTCAAAGATAACTTCAGGAGTTACTCATAAGGAGCTGGCAACTCAAGAGCAAGAGCTGTTGTACTACAGATAATGGGCCACAGGGGATTCAAACAACAAAGCAAAACGGAGCCAGAAAAAGAAGAAAACTTATTATTATTATTCTCTTAACACAAAAGAAATATAAAAAAGTGAAACAAAAAAAGCGGGGGGAAGGGTGGAGGGGAAGAGGACTATGAGGGTTCCTGGAAAGAGCACATAAAGCAGAAAGAAGGAAACTGGGATTATATTTCCTTCTCTTCTAATGAGAGTTACTAACAAAGAGGCATCAAAAGAAAGACAGCCCTCTTTCAGATGAAGTTTATCTATGGTGTTACAACTCAAGTGAAAAACACAGCCTCTGGGCTTTTATGGCTTAAGCCTCTCAAAAATATGGCACATCTTTTTCAAATACAGATTTGAACACATTGTGACTCTGTGCTGCTATATTTACTTACAGTTTTGGAGTGACGTGATAAAATGAGACCCTCATAACCTCTGGAGAGGAAAAATAATCCTGAAGCAGCATTAAAATATATTAGATGAAACCCTGATCCCAGTGAACTTAAGGACAGAAAGAATGGTCCAGTGGTTAGACTGCTTGCCTGGCTCCTAGAAGCTGTGGGTTCCCATCCTGCCTTACCCTACACAAGTCAATCTCTGTGCTTCATTTATAAAATGGGAATGATAGTTCTACCCTTCTTCGTGGGGGATGTGATAAAGTGATCCCATACAACAGTTGATGAGGTTCATTAGTAATTTACCTAATCAGAGTTTTGCCATTGACTTCAGCGTGGCCAAGATTTTACCCACAGACATTCTGAATACGATTTTTGAGACACAAAATATTCCTTTCCACTATGTTTAAGATACCTCCAAAGCACACATGAATAAAATGGTTGGATATACCTGTGAGTGATTTATAAATTAAACAGAGCTGATTGAAATTTTTTGCATCAAAAAATTGTTTTCTGGTTTATTCAGGGTTTTTTTTTATGAAAATGATTTTTGACCAAAAACAAATTTCACATGAAAAATTTCATTTATCAAAAAAAATTATTTTCAATTAAAATGTTCAAAGTAAAATATTTTTTTAAAGGTTCATTCATTTTGGTGGAAAAAAATCCTACTGTCCACTTACTTTTCTACTTCCCTCCTCTTTATTTCTCCTCCCCACCACCACCACTCTACCCCCACCTCACCTCACCTCACCGCTTCCACCACTGGAAAAAAAGAGAAAATGTCAAATAAAAATTTTACTGCCATTGAAATGAAATTTTGAAAAATAATTATTTCAAAAAAATTTCATCAAAACTGCAGAGATTTCAGTAACCCAGTTCAAAGAGCTATACTTATCCAATTAGGGAGCAGAAACTATACCATATGACCTACGTGTCCCCTAAAAATCAGCACACATCTTGATTCTGGAATAGCACTGCTCTCAATAAACAGCTCGCAAGCAATCTACAGACCAAGTATTATTTATAGAAAGTATTTTGTGAATATTTTAAGAAATTAATAAGCTGTTTCCAGATAGTTGGAGGACAGTAAGAACGGCACAATTTGTGCCATAAAATATTCCCCATAAATTATTTGCCCAGCTCTAGTTGAGGCAAATAGTCATCTTTGACCTTTGACATAAGATCAAGGGAAGTGATATTTTTCTGATAATTTCTCAGAGAAAAGAGACAGACTATAGGGAAATGAAATATGAAAAGTGCTACCAGGGAAGCAAATAAATAGACTGCTTAACTAAGATATCCCTAACAGCTTAAAAAGGATTTTAATTTTCCATATGACTTTCAAAGATATTTTGTGGATGTATTAGTTTGAGATTAAATTAGATTTCTAGGGATAAAGAAGTTTGCTAGAATGGTGGAGTTTAGCCAATCTGATTGTTTCTCTGTTTCTTCTAAACCATGTGCTTAAGAATGAAGATTGTAGCTTTATGTATTTTTTTCTGCAAGTTTCTGTGTTTAACATCTATCCTAATTTTAATTCAATGGGTTGGATTCTCTGGTGCATTACAGTCCATTTGTGCTACTCAGGTCCATTAAAGAACCCTGTGTCAACCATACAACTTAGAGTTGCCCAGCAGTAGCTCTAAGTAATGTCTGGGGTAGACAGGGCCAGCTGTCAGAATCAGGAAGCTGTTGCCTGATCTATTGATTGTATATTGATTATATGACTAATTTAGTTTCTCCAGTTAGCACTCTGAAATTAGGTAGGTTTTTTGTCACAAGAATTATATTTTTATTTTATTTTTATTATTATATTGTAAGAATTACTAGTCAGTTGGGAGCCCCAATGTGTGCAGATGCAACACACACTTAAGAAATTACACAAAAATAGTTTTATTAACTCACTTCGCTACACTTGCGAGTTAGAGCGCATTAAAGCAGCCCCGGGCACACTAGCTGATTACCCGTCTACACTGGCAAGGCACGTAGAGTGCTCTGAGTCCATGGCTAGAGCGCTCCTGGTACTCCACCTTGGTGAGAAGATTTAACGCTTGCAGCGTCTTGGCTGAAACACCCGGGCATCAGTGTGAATGAGGTGTTGCATTACTGCTCTCTGATCAGCCTTAAGTCCCATAATCCCCTTAAGTCAATGGCCACTCTTGTCATTGTTTTTGAATCGCTGCAGGAATGCAGATATGCCCTTTGAAAGCACCGTTTCTGACAGCTGGCATGCTTATCTGCTTCAAGACAAAGTAAAGATTAGTGTGGAATGCTGTGTGTGAGAGAGAGGGGCGGGGGAGAGGTCTGCTGCTGTCTGAACTTACAAGACAGCATGCTGACATGCTCTCAGCCCCCCAAAAACCCACTCTCTCTCTCCCCACATACACACAACACACTCCCTGTCGCACTCCACCCTACCCCCTCCATTTGAAAAGCACGTTGCAGCCACTTGAATGCTGGGATAGCTACCACAATGCACTGCTCTCTGTGACCACTGCAAGAGCTGCTAACGTGGCCACGCCAGTGCGCTTGTAGCTGTCAGTGTGGACAGACTGCAGCGCTTTCCCTGCTGCGCTCTACGAAGGCTGGTTTATCTCAAAGCGTTCTACATCTGCAAGTGTAGCCATGCCCTTAGTATCATCTTCCCCTTCATCATTATCACCATCACCAGTGACCGTCATCCTAGCATCTCCCTAGGCACGCAGGCCGACATATAGCTTTTATACTGTGTTATACTGACACCACTACCTAATGAATATTCAGTAGAGGTTTCAGCCCCTTTCCCTTATTTGTAATTCCTCACCCTATTAATATTGGGGTGCCTGCTCCCACAAGTTATTAATCCCTTTATCTCAGGCTTATTAGTGTATATCAATCAGTTACCATGGCATTTTTGTGGTCAGACATCTCTTGATGTCCCTTATTAAAGATATATCAAGCTGCTATAAACTAGTGTCTTGTGATTTTCTATCAGCAGTTTGCTACACTTGTGGTTATTACAAAAACTATAGACAAAGCTTTGCGGCATCTTGTGATTTAAGATTACTCTTAGTTTGCTTATGCTAATGTATTGTGCAACTACTCCTACTCAGGCTATAAGGCCTTATGCTTATGTTAACTGCTTAAGCTATCCTTATTGGCCTAGGCCTATAGGTCTCTTGTGTTTCTGCTATCGGTTCCTTACCTCTTTACCTTTATTTACTATATAACTATCATTACTGCTATATGCTCACTGTCTACCATAATTAAAAAAGAGTTGCATGTACATAGATACACACAATAGACCAAAGTTTCCCCACATTTATACTCATTAACAGACGTTTATGCAACTTAAAATTACCCATATATGCACACAACTGAAAGGTTTGCATATGCAATTCAGGCAGATTTGAATATTTGGCCAAGCAGCTACAAAATATAGTCTATTCCATGTATTATGCAGATCAGTGTTTAGAAACAGCAACATGCACTTTTAGTGACCATCCACTAACCGGCACAAGAGAAATATCAATAGGGTTGTACTCTTATTATGTAGAAAGAAGACCTTTTAAAAAAGATGATGCAAACTATTCTTGTTATTAACTTTAGAATAATCAAGAATAGCAACTCCAGTCAGGGCCAGATTAACCTTTTGTGGGTCCCAGTGCCCAGACCATGGCCCCACCCCCACTCTGCCTCTTCCCCCCAAGGCCCTGCCTGCCACTCATATGGGGAGGAGGTGGTGAAGAGAAGGAAGCAGGGGTGGGGGGAAGGAGCAGAGAGGAGCTAGCAGGGGGCGAGGCAGGGGGCGAGGCAGGGAGAGGGCAGAGAGGAGCAAGTGGCAGGCAAAACCTTGGGGTGGGGGGAAAGAGGCCAAAGGGGTGGGGCCTCAGGGCAGAGCACAGGTGGGGCAGAGGGGCGGGGCCTCAGTCCAGGCACCAGGGCCCCTTCTGAGAGTGGTCCCAGCACCATGGCATCATTGGTGCTATTATATACCTGGTACTGATTCTAGTCTTAGCTAGTTTTGCTGAAGGTCTCAAATATTGACTGTGAGCTCTCATGCCAAAGGAGGAGGATCTTGTGGTTAAGGCACAGGACTAGTATTCCACTGAACTGGGTTCTGACCTGCTTTTGCCACAGCCTCGCTATGCCACTTAGGCAAATTGCTTAATCCTTCTGTTTCTCTGCTCCCTGAAACAGCAAACTGGGATCACAATTCCTTTATCTGCCTTGTCTATTTAGACTGTCAACTCCTTGGGGCAGAGCCTAGCTATCTCAGATGGGAGCTCTGGGTGCTACCAGGATACAAATACATTTTAATAACTGAAGGTCTGTGTGTTGAATTATAAGAAACATTTGATCTCCAAAGTGTTTTTCAGGGAAGACCAGAAACAAACGCAAACAAAAAACAAGTCTGAATAAAAATCACTGTCCCTGTCAATTCATCAGGAGTTTAATGGCATAGTTTCTGATATTTTACTCATGCCATTTCTCCAGTCATCCACAGTGTCTTCCAGGAAAATAAGGGTAGACAAAATCTGAATTTCTAGAGTGAAAACAAAGAGAATAAGGTGTTTTTCTTTTGGAAAACAAAATCTCAGGTCCTTTAAGGAAGCAAGAGATCCAAAATCCTCTTTATTCCTCTTATGGAACACATAGTAGCCTTGAAGTTGATGGTAGATCCATGAAGATGGCTCAGAAGTATCAAAAAAGGGGAACAGTCAACGGTGGAGTAGAAAGAAAGAAATGGTTTGTTGCAAGATTAGCCGCATAGGATTTATATAACTCGTAAAAAAGAGATGAAGGGTCATGGCGGAGAAGGATTCAGTAGAGGTAGAGTGAAAGAGATGAGATCCTGAATAGGAAAGATCTGGTTGATGGGTGCCGTGCAAAATAAGAAGTTTCAGAAAGAAAAATAAGAGAGATTAAAAAGAAATAGCATCAAAATCCATTCAGGCAGAATGTCTGTGTATTCACTGTATCAAGACAAGAACAAATTGCCAAAACAAACAGAGTAAAGTAGTGTACAGTACAAAAAAATAGCTGAACCTAAAAATATATATAAGTAAGAAAACCATATATTACCCACCAGTTGCATTTGTCTTTCCATTTGAACTAGATACTACAGTCCAGTATTTTTCTGCAATTTCTCCTATTTGGTATTTTCATTTTCCATTGATTTCCTGTTGTAACTATACTTTATGTGAAATGCATGAGAAAATAATATGAATCCACATTTTTATTTACAAAAATAGAATTCATATGCCTTCTGCTCCAACATCTCAGATGTCCTGCATCTCCTCTAATTTCTCCTGCTCTTGTCTCTCATTCTTCCTTGTCTTCTTTCAGGGTGAAACTCAAGACTGTGGAGATTAGCCAGCCCAACATCTAAAATTCCTATCAAGCCCTATTTTGAGAGTTTAAGAAGTACTTACGTGTTGTCTAGCCTGAGTGCTGGCCCTCTGCACAGGACTGATTTTCACCCTAAGTGAACAGTGCAGATTTCTGATTAGATCAGGGAGAACGTGGCAATCAGATATTCCTCATCCTTCCTTCGCAAATGTACTGCAAGCATGACAGGAAAGCAAAAGCATCACTTCGCTTGTGGAAGGGTTCATGGCTGTACCTCTTTTCTGACCTTCTGTCCCACCTGAGCTTTCTCTATGAATAACTGCATGATGTGGGTTGTGATATGGGCAATGTATCAGCTTCCATCAGAGCTGGAAGAATCTTGAACTTTGGAAATACAGTCAAAAAGGAAAGTCAGGGCTAAATGTAGAGGTGATTTAAATTAGACTACCAGAAATCTTACACTCACTCTGCCAGCTTATAAAGGACTTGAAGGGTCCAGTTTATTGTTCTGCTACAGCTCCTCATTATAAATAAGGTTATAAATTCAATATATCTTTGCCACATCTGTCAGATTGTGCCTATAAAGGTAAACAGGAAACCCCTAAAGAGAGACATTTTCTTCCTTATATGCATTTTAAGTAAATAGGTAATTTCTGCATATATGGGTGACCCTTAAGACTGGTTGACTCTCCAAGATGAAATACATTCAGTGGGTGAAACAGTTAAGTACATTTATTTCATAGCTTAAAAATAATTTGAGAAAATTAGTGTCTCCCAGGATGTTTTACATGTTATGTGGAAAAGGAAAAGACTTCATAGAATCAGAGAGTATCAGGGTTGGAAGGGACCATCAGGGACTATCTAGTCCAACCCCCCGCTCAAAGCAGGACCAATCCCCAACTAAAATCATCCCAGCCAGGGCTTTGTCAAGCCTGACCTTAAAAATATCTAAGGAAGGAGATTCCACCACCTCCCTAGGTAACGCATTCCAGTGTTTCACCACCCTCCTAGTGAAAAAGTTTTTCCTAATATCCAACCTAAACCTCCCCCACTGTAACTTGAGACCATTACTCCTTGTCCTGTCATCAGCTACCACTGAGAACAGTCTAGATCCATCCTCTTTGGATCCACCTTTCAGGTAGTTAAAAGCAACTATCAAATCCCCCCTCATTCTTCTCTTCCGTAGACTAAACAATCCCAGTTCCCTCAGTCTCTCCTCATAAGTCATGTGTTCCAGTCCCCTAATAATTTTTGTTGCCCTCCGCTGGACGTTTTCCCATTTTTCCACATCCTTCTTGTACGGCGGGTCCAGAACTGGACACAGTACTCCAGATGAGGCCTCACCAATGTGGAATAGAGGGGAACGATCACGTCCCTCGATCTGCTCGCTATGTCCCTACTTATACATCCCAAAATGCCATTGGCCTTCTTGGCAACAAGGGCACACTGCTGACTCATATCCAGCTTCTTGTACACTGTACAAGATCACTTTCCTCTCCTCTAAGTGCTTCAGGATAGATTCCTTGAGGACCTGCTCCATGATTTTTCCAGGGACTGAGGTGAGGCTGACTGGCCTGTAGTTCCCAGGATCCTCCTTCTTCCCTTTTTTAAAGATGGGCACAACATTAGCCTTTTTCCAGTCTTCCGGGACTTCACCCGATCGCCATGAGTTTTCAAAGATAATGGCCAATGGCTCTGCAAACACATCCGCCAACTCCTTTAGCACTCTCGGATGCAGCGCATCTGGCCCCATGGACTTGTGCTCGTCCAGCTTTTCTAAATAGTCCTGAACCACTTCTTTCTCCACAGAGGGCTGGTCACCTCCTCCCCATGCTGTGCTGCCCAGTGCAGTAGTCTGGGAGCTGACCTTGTTCGTGAAGACAGAGGCAAAAAAAAAGCATCGAGTACATTAGCTTTTTCCACATCCTCTGTCACTAGGTTGCCTCCCTCATTCAGTAAGGGGCCCACACTTTCCTTGACTTTCTTCTTGTTGCTAACATACCTGAAGAAACCCTTCTTGTTACTCTTAACATCTCACAACAATGAAGTTGTCCTTTCCAGTTGCCATTATTTCCATAATAAAAGCTGCCAGATACCAAGCTGCCTTGATATAGGACATGTTTAGTTTTATTATTATTAGTTACCTGCTATTTATCCGGCTATTACTTAAATCTCTTGGCTCAAAAGTGGCCTTTCTGGGCAACAGCTACAGATCTTCCAGCAGCAACCGAGGCACAGAGCCACAAAGGGACTACACTTTTATATATACGTGGAGGATGAGCCAGCACTACTTGTACATGTTGGAATCCACAACCTCTGGCTTAAGCCCTTAGGCTTCCCTGTATAATGGATGGGGAGAGCTAGGTGTCTGAGAATGGGATCAACCAAAGGATGCACACTAAGCTGGTCAATGGGAGATGCCAACAAGAAATGCGTCTCCTAAGCCCTGCCTCCTCTCAGAGAGTTCAGTACCTAACACCTATGTCTCCTTGTGATCCACAGCTGGGAACCCCTCTGCGGGGCCAGCATTTCCTATGCGAATGGCTTAGGCCAGGCATCTGCCTAACTTCACCCAAAACAGCTGGCAGGGAGGAGGAAAGTAAGATGGCCTCCCTTCTAACTTTTAGCCCAGTGGTTAGGGTACTCATCCAGGATGTGGGAGACCCCAGTTCAATTTCCCTCCCACCCCTGCTGGTGAGCTGAAGGAATTTGAACTGGGGTCTCCCAACTCTCAGGTGAGTGCCCGAACCACCAGATTAGAAACTCTCTGGCCCAATAAATATTTAATCCAAAAGAGGAGTGGCTTCAACAGGAGAATGAGAGTGCCCCATTTTGGAATATCCTGCAGACAAGTCCTGAATGAAGGCATTAACGGGGTTAGGAAGCAGCTGAGCAGGCAGTTTGTGGATCAGTGTAGTGCTTAGGTCTGTTTTAGGCCTCTACATTGGGGTTTAGGCACTTAAATCCTGTCACAGATTCGGGCCCAACCTCTTTCTCCAGCAATTCTGATATCTCACTGGGATCCACTGTTTTGTTCTGCGTATATAGTGCCCCATCACACAGTACACTACGGCTAGCTCTCTTTTATCCCCCCACTGTCCATCGACATTTATAGCCACAATAGCAGACCTTCTCAGGAGCATCGCTACAATTTTCAGCGGTTAGTAACTGCTGGGTTTCATCTTTATCTTTTCTACTTAAAAAAACTTCATTGTTCATAAATAGGGAATGGTGTTTCCAGATCTAAACATATCAGTTCTTTTTTCCTCAACAAAGGATATTATATATTTAATCACAATTCATGAACTGCAAACCCTCTTTGCTATGGCTAGTCTGTACCAAATTTAAAGGCTTGTTAAACACCTCACAGCTGCTAAATCATCTGTGTTAGCTATGTATAATTTCTTCTAAGCCTTTTGTTTGAGGCTTTTTTTAAAAAATGTAATGTCTGCTTCCTGAGCATTTTACTTGTCACACCTTGCATCTGGTGTGGTTGTGTTTTTAAACCAAGTAGCTGCTTCTACTGCCTTTTAAATACAAATCTGCTTCATTTTAAAAAGCTCACCTAGGGAAATCCACCTCTTTCAGTACTCAGTTTCCAATCAAATTAACTAATTGACAGTTGATTAAAGACTTTTCACAATTCTTATTAACCTGTGGTTAGAATCATAAAACCTTATTTTTACTACAAAAATGGTCATTGAAAGACATTAATAAGGCATCAGTCTGTCAAAGAAAGGAGAGAAAAATCCATTGAGAGAAAGCTAAGCTATCACATAAAGATATATGATTATCTGCCAAACCAAACCAAATCACCCCAACACCATTATTTCTTAGCTGCAATTTTGTTTTTCTTGGCTATGCATTCTTTTACTTTAGAAAATCACCATCATTTAAAGTTTCCAAGAACCAAACCCTGGAGTCCATGCTCTGCCAAAATGCCCAACAACTTCAGTGGGACTTATGCCTTAACAAAGAGTGCAAGGTTTGGCTCCAGACACTTCCAGACATTGTTCATGGGGAATTAGGAGCAAGGACATAAGTGCATATTTTTCCACTTGCCAACTTCCTTATCACTGTTCTGCTCCATTTTAAAAACATTTACCTGCCAGTAGTGTGTTAGTTCTTTTTGTAAGTCTTCCCACTCCTTACTTGAGTTTACCAAAAAAAAAAAAAAAAAAAATCACATATTACTAGAGTATTCAGCATTCACTGCCAGACTACCTGTTCTTTCTTTATTGAAATGCAGGCTCTGACTCCCATTTCAATCTCTATTAACCTCACTCTCACAGCAGTCCTAATTATCCACAAATTCTGCATCATCCATTACATCATCTAGATAAACCCATCATTCACGACTGTAATCCTGCTCAGCCCCAGCTATCTATAACTGGTATCAGCAGAAACACCAGTTTGTCCTTTAGTCTCCATTGGAGATCTCCGAATGGCATCTGCAAAATTTTTGAATTCTTCTCCTTGTGTCACTTAAACCCGCATGTACAACTAGTGCTGGCTTATCCTGCACATGCAGATAAAAATGTAGACATGTTGTATTCTAGTTGCTATACATATTTATTAACAATTCTGGTCTTAATCAATCAGGCCTTATCCTTCCTTTGACTCCAATTAAAGTTTCATACATGGAAGGATGGCAGGACTGGGACTTAATTAAGAAATAAACTGTAGTAACATCAGTTAGTTTCTTATGTGACAGATCACAATTAGTATGAAATTAACCGTTTGTAAAATATAAAGCATCATTTAAAATAATCATCCCACATTTCTCTCCTTGAAAAAGAAAGGTCTTATTTTTCTTCTTTGTCCTGGGGAACTGAGGAGGGGGAAATAGTGGGGAAAGTATTCAAGAACATTTTCACAGCTTCTGAATAGCTTTGCAGACTTTTGTGCTTTTTTCCATAAACATCAGAGCATATGCTGGTGAATGGCTGTTCTTGCAAACACCTGTACTAATTTGCAAACAAGTATACTTGCACAATAATGTGTATTTGCTGTTCACACCAGTGGTGCTTACCCTTTGCATACAAAATTTAAATTATTTAGAAAATAGAAGCAATGTCATGTGCTTTGGTAAGCCGCCACATACAATGAATAGAGTCATCCATGGAAGGGCTGAACCTAGGACTTCCAGCTCTAGAATGTGACTTGCTACTGTTTGAACTAAAGGAGCAGCTCCATTAGCTTGGAGTCAATAATAGACTCATAACTCCTTTTTAGCGGAGGACCCCAAAGTGTGGAGTGCGCTGCCCTAAGGGGGTGGGGAGGACTGTCCAGGGCGGCATGGTGGGGTCCAGGCCAGCCCCCCACAGAGGGAGAGGGAGCACCACCCAGCCCTGCTACACTCTCAGCTCTACTCTGGCCCTACCCCCAGCTGTGACCCTGGCTCCCAGCCCTGCTCCTGGCCTTGTCCCCAGCCTCAGCCGCTCACCACAGTTCCATTCCCGGCCCCCACAGCAGCTGGGCTGCAGTTCCACTTTCACCCCCGGCCGCAGCTCAACCCCAGTCCCTTTACCCAGTCTGCATTCCCCACTCCCAGCCCTGCTCCCGGCCCTAGCTCAGAGAGGGCAGGGGAGCACAGACAGGGGTATGGGGTGGGTACAATCCTCAAAAGTTTGGGAACTACTGCTTTATAGTGTTTGTGTGTCTGCAAATCTAGATAAATATTTAACACATGGAAACCACCTTGAGAAAATTAGTGTCCCTTTGAGAATTGCCACTTCTTATTTCTGCCACCAGAACATCAGCCCATTAACATTTACATTCAAATTCTGGGAACAAATCAAGCAATAGACCTCACTCTGCATGTGGTACTCAAAACATACAGGCTAAATATCATCCCACAAACGTTATGTTATATTCCAAGGTACCCACATTTTCTGATTTTTAGCAGCAACAACATGTTAACCTCATGGTCTTTTCTAGAGACCAGACAACTCTAGTATCTGGAATTATAAAACAATGAAATACACAGCGATGCTGTGTGTTGCAACATATCCCAGGATGGTATGAAGAGGAGAGTGTATGGGGGAGGAAAATCTGCTAAGTGTAGACATCCTGCACTTCAGCATGGAATCTGGGGAAATCTTTTATATCCTTTCATCCATGAAACCAACATTTTGTCATTTTGACATCATCCCTGTCACTAAATATTAAAGACCCTCCTCACAAAGAAATTTCAAATAGACTAAAAGAATGACAAGTCCTGCAGATTGTCAATGATGGAGGAAAGCCAAGTAAAGGTCAGTGGAATGGGTGTTTGTTTTTCCAGTACTTTTGGATTGTGAATGCGATTGTGATGGGTATTTATTTTGTCATGCTTGTTGTGTTAATGTTATGTTACACTGAATGCTGATGTGTGGGACAGATGCAAGGAGGATGTATATAGGTGTGATGATGTAGGAAATAAATATAAAATGCTGTTTCCAGTACTGCCTATTGGGAGCAGTATGAAATACTGTACAAAGAGGAAGGACAGCTTGTCCATGACTATGTGCAAGGTTGTCACATTGCAAGATTAACCTTTAAGGACTCTTACATTTTAGAGCCCAAAGTGATGCAATCATCTGTATGCCTCCAGATGATGTGACTTTGCCATCCATTGCTGAAACCTTCAAGAAAGGAGTGAACATATTTGCAGCAGTCTGTAGCTGTGATGGATGGGAAATCTCTAGGACAGAGTGTCAGAGAGACAAATGCCACCAGTGGACTCAAAGTTACTACCAATTGAAAGAGCTGAAATGGTTCTTTGAATCACATCACCATGACTGCAATCAACAAGGTGTAAAACAGCAAATCATTCACATGACATACAGTGATGAGAACATCTTGGTGGGGAGACTGACTCATGGACAGTCAGCAAAATGCTAACCGGCTCAGAACGAACAAGGGTCTTTCAGTGACTGACATATTTAAAAGAGAGCTTATGGAACATGTGGTATTCAGATATAAAGATCAATAACTGAAACCAGATGTTGCATTAATATTCCTAAATTAAGTGTCTATGGTAGAAAAATATAGAACAGAACAATGCAGCACCCAAAATAAGTGTAGGTGATGTTTATGAGGATATGTTTCTTTAAATCCACAGCAAGAAGCCAGGCATGAAAACTCTAGTAGAATCTCTTCACTGAAACCGAGTCAGTGAGTTGAAAGCAATAGAGCTGTGCAGATTTACACAAGCTGGCCCCTAAGGTAAGGTTAAAACCAGCTCTACAGTGATTAAGGTTTCTGAACTAAAATGAAAAAAGTATACCATGACCAATCTAAACAGGATTCTTCAGGCATGCGATTGATGTAGAGGGCAGATCCACGAGGAAAAAAAAATATTCAATAACTGAAATGCCAGCACCAAAAATATATCAAAACTGATGGTGTTTCTCACTGTGATAAAATATTGTGATATATTCACACTCAACCTATCTTCAGATGACTTGTGCCTTCATGAACGGCTTAATACAGACTATGTGGATCTGAGACAAGGCACAGACATTCCCTTTTGAGGTTCTACAGAATCTATTTGCCAAAACCCCACTACTGCCATTTTATGCTGTTTCTATTTCTGCAGATGCCAGCTGATGTAGTTTCAGTGCAGTGCTTCTCCAGTTAAATGGAGATGACTGGAAGCCTCTCTCATTGTTCCAGATGACTTCAGATTGAGACCAAAGATGCCTAAATAGAAAAAGAATGACTGGCAAACATATGGGCACATGAGGATCACAAGGCAAGCTGCCTACCTCTTAGATGTCAGAGATTGTTCTGCTTCAGATGAGGTTGAAACCTACTGCAACATATACCCCAGGGAACCCAGAAGTGATGGCCAATACCTTATCAAGGAGTCCTGTTGATCATGCAGCAGCTTGGGATGATATAGTAGCACATTAACTGGCCTTTCAAGCCTCCACCATGCAAATTAGAACTGACTAAAATAGCCATTAATGCTGCCATCCAACTGAAAACTGCATCCAAAATTTGAGACATGGCTGATCCAGTTACTTAACAAGGACTTATGCTTATAAACTGTTTACAAGTGTGTCAGACACACTCCCTGCAGTTAACAAAATTACAGCACGGAGAAAAATTTTCTGTCCTTGGATACACCAGGATAAAAAGCCAGTGAAATGGATTATACATTAGCTGTAGGAATTTGTGTCATTTTTCTCACTGTTGAAGTACTTTTAACTCCCTGGTAGACTATAAGGGAGATTTGATTTGCCACAGTTTCATTTGACAGACAGCAGGATTGTAGGCTAACCAGGTGACTAAATTGGTCAGCATACAGTACACTGTGAGTCGTATTTCATCAGAGTGGGGCCTTACCTCGACTGGCAAAACTACACATTTTATTTTGAATGTCATGTACCTTTCTCCACTTGATATTTCATGGAAACATTTTTTGCTGAATACTTTGTTGCCGCTTGGGATAAAGCTTTGGCACAGGAAACAGGAAAATTCTTGTGTCTTCCTGTGATGCAATATATGCTTGATATTGAGCCTGCAATCAGCCATTATGGCACTGCCAATTTCAATCAAATCAAGCAAATTATTCTCTTCAAGTCATTTAATCTGAGATCAAACCAAAGTCCATCTCTGAAACATATGATGTTCCGCGTGTGGTAAAATGCAATTGCACGCATTGAATATATATCTGCAGTTGTAGCTTGATTAGATAGCTGGCTCTTTTTTCCTTCGTGCTTAAATACTCTCTCCTCAGATCTATCATGGCCAAATGCACATTTCCAATATATGGAAAGCAGATACACAAGCAGAATTTCCAATATGTCAGTGTAACTCCACCAAAAATACCAAAACAAAACAAAACCCCATACCTCATTAACACAAGCCAGCTAAAGCCAACAAGGATTGACTGAAGCTTTGTGAGGTGGCTTTGCTGCCTTAGAAATAACAGGGAAACTGAACAATATTTCCTCCACTCCCTTTTGCTATGGCCCAGGCATAAGATGTGTTGCAGCTGGTCTCCGGAGGAGTGAGTGGCAACTTCTATGGATCACATCTTAGGGACAGTAATTAATTGGGGGGAGGGATAGCTCAATGGTTTGAGCATTGGTTTGCTAAACCCAGGGTTATGAGTTCAATCCTTTAGGGGGCCATTTGGGGCAAAAATTGGGGATTGGCCCTGCTTTGAGCAGGGGGTTGGACTAGATGACCTCCTGAGGTCCCTTCCAACCCTGATGTTCTATGACATATTTTTGTACTAGTGTTGTAGTAAGTTTAGTACTAAATGCAATCTATATCAGCTATAGGGATTTCTGATTACAGAGCTTTATATTTGTTCCTGGCTTCAGCAACTATGGAATATAATCACATTTCTAGTCCAAGAAATTCAAGAGTTCAGCTCCCAGAACATCTATGCAATCTTCCTACTCCATGTTCCCCAAATAAGCTCATCTTCCAAGCATGATTCTTATAACCACTGACCATATAAAATGCCATGGGGTATTTGCTTGACAACTACCAAAAAGTTATGGTGGTCCTTCAGGCTAGTGGTCCATTGCTAAATGGAAATGGTAAAATTATGAATAATAACGCAGAAGTGTTCAATATATCTTTCTGTTCTGTATATGGGAAAAACAGACATTGCATTCATATGATAACTCTTTCCATTCAACTAGTATCATGGGAGGCTGTTAAACCATAGCTATTTAATTTAGACATTTTAAATCTGCAGATCCAGATAACTGGCATCCAAAAGTTTTCAAAGAGTTGGCTGAGGAGCTCTTGGCCTGTTAATGTTGACTTAGCCTTGGAAAATTGGGCAAGTTCCAGAAGACTAGAAGAAAGCCAATATTATGCAAATATTTTAAAAGAGTAAACAGGATGACCCAGGAAATTATAGACCTATCAATCTGGCATTGTTCCCAGGTAAGAATGGAGCAGCTGATAGCGGATTCAATAAATATATTACCCTTCTTTGATTCTGTAATTAATGCCAATCAACAAGTTTATGGAAAATAGATTCTGGCAGACTCAGTATCTTTTTATGAGATTGCAAGTTTGATTGATGAAAGTGATAGCATTGATGTAATATACTTCAGCTTCTGTTAGTCATTTGACATGGTACTGCATGACAGTTTGATTAAAAACTGGAAATTAAAATTAATATGGGACATATTAAATGGATTCATAGCTAACTGATACCTCTTAAAAAGTAACTAAACATGGAATCATCATCACGTGGGTATGTTTCTAGTGGGGTCCTTCAGAGATTGGTTCTTGGCCATATTCTATTTAACATTTTTATCACTGATAAACTTTCCAGAGGACACAAAAATTAGGGGAGTGGTCAATAATGAAGTGGACAGGTCACTAATACAGAGCAATCTGAATCACTTAGTAAGCTGGGCACAAGAAAACAATGTGTTTTATACAGCTAAATGTATCTACAAACAAAGAATATAGGTCATACTTACAGGTTGGAGACTATCCTGGGAAGCACTGACTATGAAAAAAAGAGATATGGGGATCGTGGTGGATAGCCATCAGAACATGAGCTCCCATTACAACCTTGGGTCCAAAAGGGCTAATGTGATCCTTGCATAACCAGGCGACTTTTGAGTAGCAGTTGACAGGTTATTTTACCTCTGTATTTGGCACTGGTACAAACACTGCTGGAATACTGTGTCCAGTTCTGGTGTCCACAGTTGAAGAAGGAGGTTGATAAGTTAGCAAAGATTCAAAGAAGAGCCCCAAGAATGATTAGAAGAGTAGAAAACATGCCTTATAATGACAGGCTCAGGGAGCTCAGTCTATTTAGTTTAACAAAGAAAGTTAAGGGATTATTTGATTACAGTTTAAGTATTCGGGGTCAGGAAGGAATTTTCCACCAGATCACATTGCAGAGACCCTGGGGATTTTCTAGTTTCCTCTGCAGCAGGATGCAAGGGTTACTTGCTGCTTTGAATTAATTGCTGGCTTTTCTGTAGCTTCAAGTGTTTAAATCAAGATTTGAGGACTTTGTTAATTCAGACAGAGGTTATGGGCCTATTACAAGAGTGGGTGGGTGAGGTTCTGTGGCCTGTGATGTGCAGGAGATCAGACTAGATGATCATGATGGTCCCTTCAGGCCTTAAAGTCTATGAGTAAGTCCCTGCATGGGGAACAAATATTTGATAATGGGCTCTTCAATCTAGCAAAGAAAGGTATAACATGATCCAGTGGCTGGAAATTAAAGTGAAATAAGTACATTTTTAACTTTTATGGTCAGTTCCAATGGTTATTTACCAAAGGCCATGGTAGATTTTCCATCACTAGCAATTTTTAAATCAAGATTGAATATTTTTCTGAAAGATATGTTCTAGGAATTATTTGGAGAGGTTTATGGTCTGTTATAGAGGAGAACAGACTAAATGATCACACTGGTCCCTTCTGACTTTGGAATCTAGACTATGAATAAAAAAGAAAGATAGGAGATGATTAAATACAGTATGGCTTGAGTAGAAAATAAAAGTCCATATAAGGAGATAAATGCTGAGGGAAGCTTTCCTAAGATTTTATAAAGACATATAGAAAGATACCTCTGAGAAGCTAAACATTGCTAATGATGGAAGGGGAAAGAATTTACTTGTAGTTTTGTTTTGTTTTTTAGGTTCCATATAATTTTTTTCATGGTTATGACTAGCCTGTTGGGGAAAAAAATTACAAGTCTATGTGGATTCATGTAATTAAACAGACAAAAAACTAATTTGGATCAAGGTGTGTGACACTGATTTTTAGCAAGTTTTTGGGGAAGGGATGTCTTTTTGTTCTGTTTGTATGGCGCCTAACACAATGGGGTACTGGTCCATGACCGGGCTGCTAGGTGCTTTGGTAATACAAATAATAAATAACAATGTATCATGTATGTTCCAATTCCCAACTGGGCTAATTAAAACAGATTAGGAGAGCTGGTTGAGAATTTTCCATCAAAATGGGGTTGGGGTTTTTCAAACACAAAATGCAGTTCTCCCAAAAATCAAAGTTTTCTTCAGGAAACTGTCAAGATTTCATTTCAGGTTATCTCCAGTGTAAACATTTCACTTTGTTGAACTGAATTAAAAACCTTGTTTCAGGTGCACTCAACGTTAATCTGTGCCCACCTAAACTACCATGACCCCTCATGGGAATGGTAGTGCCAGAACCTCATGTCCCCATGCTCTCCTATGGGATGGTCTCCCCAGTCAGACTACGTCTCCCATGATGTACTATCCATTCCACAAATTTAAATATGATTTTTTTGTCTCAGTTCAGGAAAAAACAATTTCCAGCTACATGGAAATTCCAATTTGTGATCAGTTCTGCTAATTATGGAAATGCTGGTTGGGTTTGATAGCTAAGACTGAGTTTTGCACTTAAAAAGGATTCAACCACTTTGCTACATATGAAGAATACAGTGTATCTAATTATGAATTCAGAATGAACTTTGAGAATTTACAAGTTAATCAGTTTAGTCTGAGTTCAGAGATTTTTAATTAGCTCCTTTATGAAATTTAGCACCCTGTGCCAGATTATTTTTTTTAACTACCCAAATGATCTTAATAGTAGATTAACACAGATGCTTTAAACTTCCAATATTTCACTGCAATCTTGTGCATTGGCTACATTTGGAGAAATATTTGTCGGCTTAGTGGCCATTTTTTGTTGTTGCTCTTCACTGAAAATTTCTTCTTCAAAGAGGCTGGCAAATAATGTTCAACTACAGAGAATACCTCAAAAAACTTCACTGTCAAAATGGCAGATTATTTTCCCTTATTGTTCTATATCAAAGTGAGGCTAACAGTACCCTTACTGAAGATGTGCTTTCAAAAAAGCCCCTTACTAAACTGCCTTCAGGGAAGTGGCCCCTGACAGCATTTATGTACTACATATAAAAATCTCAATCATTTCATTTTACAGTCTAAAGAGATAAATAAAATGAGATCTGATTTTCTTCTCACATCAGTATAAATCAGGAGTAACTCAGCTGAAGTCAATGTGGTTGCACCTGTGTAAAACTAGTTCAAGTGAGAAGAGAATCAAGCTCTGTGTATGAGCATTGGATAAATGCTTAGACATAATGAATGCTTTCAGGAACTTCCACTTCAATGCATCCTGTAGTGGTCTGAGAATGAGTCCAGTTGTGCTAATGATGCTTGCACACTTGGGTTCACCTCAAAGCTCTGAAGTATAGATTGAAACAGTTGCCTGAAAGCAGAGAAGAAGGTGCAATAATGAAACCATGCCCCAATAAAACTCATAGGCTACAGGTATTTTAGAAGCACATCGCGCAATATATGTATTTACAGTAGCCTCAAATGTGTCCTGTTTATAGTTCATTTGTGTGCAATAGGTCTTGACCAGTATTGGTCTTTGACATGGGTTGTAAAATACATTCTATAAAGGACCCAATGGAGAATAAAAGTCAGAATCATAACAGAATGAATGATTTCTAATATATCTTTCCCACCCTTGCTTTCCATATATAGGATCCATGGGAGGATATTTTTCTCCATAATACAAATTAAGGATCCAGATTCAATTAACAAATGCATCAGGCTTCCATGGTTTGGAGGTGTAGGTGTATTTTATTATTACAGCTGACTCCAAACAATGAGTCTAGGTATATTCCATTCCCCTGCATGAGATCTTTCTCTGCTGCCTGTTTTATTTGGAGGTTGGCATATGAAGTATTTGCCTAGAGAATATCAAGCAGCTGAGATGAGGGTAGTCAGGGGAGCATTCCTGTGACTAACTGATACATCATAGCGAAGACCAATTGGATTCAGCAGAGGTAATTTTATTAAATCATATGGAGATAAAAGAAATGAGTATTTTATCTTTCCAAATATTCAAAAACCAACACAACTCAATGACATGGAGATGGGGGGAGGGGGGGAGATCTACTTCCACAGGCAACATTAGCTATGACAATACAAGCTTGAATGAGAAAACTAGTAAAAGTAATTCGTTTACTATGCAATCAAGCCATTTGTCTTGATCCAGCTACAAATCTATTGATCTGCTTCCAAATAGAAAGAAGAAAGTAACATCAGAAGGTAATAACAAGCTGGACAAAAAAAATGCAGCTCTCCAACGTTCTGGCAATTATGTGTTTATGTTCTGGTTTTCAATTCTTTGTCATTTATGAAGCAGTATCCACAAGAAAGGTGTGAAAAGCTTACTGGAGTAAGCTGTGTTGTCATGGTAATTGTAAAAACTGGTAAAAAGGAGGAGACAAGATAACCTGGAATTGCTACTGAGAACAGAACCTCTCACTGCTATGTGACACGTTGAAATGGGACTCCACAGTGATGGTCTATGAGGAATAAGACACTGCTCTCAGACCAGGTTTTAGTGATCATACTTAGCACATAAATAGCACTTTACATGTTCAAAGCATTAAAAAGGTATTAACTAGTTAACTTTCAGAACACCTTTTTAAGGCTGTCTCCCCATCACTGGCAATTTTATAATCAAGACCAGATTTTTTTTCTAGAAGATAGGCTTTAGTTCAGAGGGAATTGTTTTGGGGGTGTTCTTTGGCCTGTATTATACAGGAGGAGAGATTAGATGATCACAGTGGTTCCCTTTGGCCTTGGAATCTATGAATCTGTTTCCAGCTCTGTGCTCGTTTCTCCAGAATACACTGCTTCTCACAGGTAAACACCACAAATACCACTATTATGACTGGTAACATCAGCATAAAGGTCAAATTCAACCCCCGAAAGGCGATTCCTGCAACTTAGTGACAAGGATATTTCATATTACTGAGGATATTTCATTTTGCGTCAGCACACTTGTCACGATGACGATTGTGGATAATGTGATTTATTGTCTTCTTTTAACAAAAAATATTTGTATTGATTTAGTTTGCTTTCTTGAATTTATACTTGTTCAAAAATACTACATTTGCAGGGATCACAATAAGCACAAACAAAAGAATTCAATAAGCCATATGAGCCTGCAAAACACTACAGTGTCTTGGGGAAAATAGAGGGATTTTTCCCAGTTCATTTGGAGCAGCACCTCTGAGCAGATGAAAAACTATCTGAAATCCTAAGCATTCCGTGGAAACAGAGCACTTAAAAAGTTATGGAGAGAGTTCACTTTTCCATACTAGATCAACCCTTGATTTCTCTCACCCGGACAACGGTGACAGTTGATTTGGCAGTTTGTTTGTGGTTTTTGTTTAAACAGATAGCTATCAACTAAGTCCTTGACTGAGATCACCAACGCATTTCACACAGGAAACCAAAGGATATACAGATACATGTCCACTGGCACAGACAGCTGGGTAACTTCACTCAAAGCCAGGTTTCAGAGTAGCAGCCATGTTAGTCTGTATACGCAAAAAGAAAAGGAGGACTTGTGGCACCTTAGAGACTAACCAATTTATTTGAGCATAAGCTCTCACGAAAGCTTATGCTCAAATAAATTGGTTAGTCTCTAAGGTGCCACAAGTACTCCTTTTCTTTTCACTCAAAGCCGCATCTAAAGCCCATTGAAATCAACGGAGAGACTCATTGATTTCAACTTGAGATCAAACCCTGAATGAATGTTTTCCTTGCTGATGTAAATAACGTGCTACACATGCACAAGAACCTTTTCTTTCAATTCCTCAATAAGTTATTCTCACACAAAGAAAACACACAACATCCTTATGGAGGCCTACGGACAGGACAAGTCTGAAGTATTTAAAATAAAATCATTCTTCTACTTGAACACAAAAGAACATCAGTATTATTGCAGGACAAACCTTTCTGTATTCATGCCCAAATAACTCAAAGCAGGCAAACCTACCTTAGCCAGGCCTTCAAAAAAATAAATAAATTCATCTTTGAGCTGAAGAAACAAATGTACCGAATGGAGTGAGCTTTATTTTCTGGAAAGCATTAAAGGATCTATAAATAGAACACACACCTTCACTATAACTAGTGTTGCTACATATTGATTTCATTAAAAAAAAGATACTCACCTCATCTATCATGCACTGATTTACCAAAGCACTTAAGCACATGCTTAATTTTAAGTAGGAGTACTCCCACTGAAGTGAATAGGGTTACTCATATGCTTAACGGTAAGCATATGATTAAGTGCTTTGCTGGACCAGGGCCTTTATTGTCTAAGGCACAAATGTTAATATTTACCCAGTATTTCTGATTCCTTTTTAAATACTTTGGCAGAGGTGATTTTTTTTTTAAATCCATGTGTGATTAGATAGTTTCAGAACCTATGCTGAACAGACCCTATCTTTAAATGAAAATTATATACAAGTTTGCGATTCATTGTGGCTGAAGAAGCAGTCTTATTTTCTTGACATGGAAGTGGTTAAAAGACACATGCAATCTCATTTCCTCTACTATGGTGTTTCTAGAAGTGTCTGTGAAACAGTCTTTGATAGCTACAGGCCTAGATAGTGGTGAGAATGGTGAACAGGATAGACTGAATATTTTGAAGGAAAAATTGGCCTCTTGTGAATGAAATAGGTTATTATGCCGGCCTTACTGTAAAAATCTACAATTACAGCAGGCACTTCATAGCATACATTACCACTATGGTTAAATCTACACAACAGTTTATATTATAAAGGTGTTTTCATATGCTTTACTCCCAGGGGAATTTTGCAACAAAAAAATAAAAATTTTGCAAAAAAGTCCGCGTATTTTATTTGTCAAAACAATACTATAATCACACCAGTTCCAATTATTTTTGGTCATTTATTTCAGATTACCTGTCAGCAAGTATGTCAGTAATAATATAGACAACAAAAAAGAATCAGGAAATGTTTTTGACAAATAGATTCCTTACTAGGCATATTAATACAGAACTCTTGAGTAATAATTCATTTAAACTACAATACAGAATTGTATTTCCCGCACCCCTCAGAAACAGGGTAAAGGCTTGGGGGAGTCAGGGGTAATGGAGGAGCTGAGGGAGAGGGAAGTAAATTGCTGGGAAGCAGGCTGGGTGTGAACTTGGAGGGCTGTTGGATATGGGTGGGAAAAGTATGGAACAGGGTTTTTGGGGGGCAGGAAGGGATTGTTAGGGAGCTTCCTCCATGCAGACCCTTAGCTTCTCCCATTCAGTCAGGCACATCTGTACCTGTCCCCATGTGTCCCTCCACCCCCATGTGTCCCTGTGCCCCCACTCAGCCACCCTCTGTAGTTCTGCCTCCCATCCCCCCATCACTATATGGCCCTGCACCTCCACTCCCATTCAGCCCCTGCCCCAGTCTGTCCTCCCCCACTAGCCCTTATGAAACCATCTGACCTCCCCCCAGCACCCCACACTGTCTGTCTTCCCATAGCCCCGGTCTCCAAACCTGGCCTGACAAGAGTAGTGCTTATAATTTTCTGAAGCATTCATCTTTTGGGGCTCCATTCTTCCATGATTGGTCTAGACCGGGGTGGGCAAACTTTTTGGCCTGAGGGCCACATCTGGGTATGGAAATTGTATTGCAGGCCATGAATGCTCACAAAATTGGGGGTTGGGGTGCAGGAGGAGGTGAGGGCTCTGGGGTGGGGCTGGTGATGAGGGGTTGGGGGTACAGGAGGGTGCTCTGGGCTGGGACTGAGGGGTTCAAGGGCAGGAGGGGGATCAGGGCTGGGGCAGGGGGTTGGGGCACAGGAGGGGGTCTGGGGTACAGGCTCTGGGCAGCGCATACCTCAAGCAGCTCCCAGAAGCAGCGGCATGTCCCCATCCAGCTCCTACGTGGAGGTGTGGCCGGGCAGCTCTGTGCACTTCCCCATCTGCAGGCACCGCCCCTGCAGCTCCAATTGGACATGGATCCCTGCCAATGGCAGCTGTTGGGGTGGCACTTGGGGCAGGGGCAGCGTGCAGAGCCCACTGGCTGCCACTTCGCGTAGAAGCCAGAGTGGGGACATGCCACTGCTTCCAGGATCCACGCGGAGCAGGGCAAGCCTTGGACCCTGCTCCCCATCAGGAGCTCGAGGGCCAGATTAAAACATCTGGAGGACTGGATGAGGCCCTCCCCAGGCTGTAGTTTGCCCACCCCTGGTCTAGACTCCAAGGTAAATTTATTGTTTATTCATTTTGCAAATGTTGAGCAATACCCCCTGGGCCATATTTGAGCTGGGGAAGACTAAAAAAAATTTCAAATGTGAAAAGTATATCTGCACTACGGTACGGCAAAAGCCTTACAGGATACTAGGGCCTAAATGCCATGAGCTAATCCTTATATTTTAAGAGGGGGATTTTCAAAGTCCCCTGGGGGCTGAGATGCCCAATTCTCATTCATTTTAATAGGAATTAGTTGTCCAAATCCTATAGGGAGCTTTGAAAACTTCAGTCTAATCCTTTTCTGCTGCTGCTCACAGAAGCATAGCTGATAACCTAAGTTTATTTGCTGGTAACTGGAATTCTCTGAATCTGTTCTTGAAGTCACTCGACAGACCAAGCAGACATGGAACCTGTTAAATTCCATCAGCAAAGACAAGGAGCCACATTGACCTTGCCCCCAGTTCATGTCCATTTATCAGCACTGAAGCAAAGAAATACTTTTAGCAAACCACCTTCCTGGTAAATTACATACAGTACAATTCTGCAGGCCTTAATCATGCAGAACTCCCATTGAAATCTGATTAATTTCTTCAAGAAATTGCCTCCACAATCTGCAGTAAAAACTAATGTGGATGGATGAGGAGAGCTATATAAATATACAATGTAATATATTAATTAAGCTGGTTGAAAATGTTCATGAAAAAGGGATAATTTGAGAAATTTTTCAAGTCTCCCCATTTTTAACCAGTTCCATTCACTTACTATTATAATAGCATCCAGAGGCTATGCTCATGCTGACCCGGGGTACCACTTGCCATACCTAGCAGTACTGCTCCCAAGCCAAGTGCATGCAGGAGAAGCAGAAGGATATTACATCTAAGGGTAGATTATCTTTCCATGGAAACGCCATGGAACTGGTAGAAAACAATACTTCCCCCTCTCCCATTCCTGCCCTTAGTCCACCCGTTACCTTCCTATTCATGCCAGCTGCACAGAACCCCAAACCCATACACAGACCTCTGCAACATTCTGGGGAATGATACCATAAGGGAAGGTCAAACCCTTTCCCGTGGACAAAATGTCTCCTCTGCAACAATCTTGCTCTGTATTACTTATTTGCCACATATTAAATACATGTTAAATGCCCAGAATCTGGTCAAACCCTGTGATAAGGCTCAAGAGGTGCAGTCAGTCATGTGGTGTGATCAAGTGAGGCTGGGCTATGTGTCATGAACAAGAATAACTGATGGGATTAAGTGATGTAAACAAAGCTAAAAATATTATAATGGGATTTTGCCATCTCCTTTTCCTGGATTCTGATGTTCCTGGTGACAATTTGGCAGTGTTTGAAACCAGTGAGATCCAACCTGTTCTGTTTATTCTTTTAGAGTTCAAGGTGATACTGTTTGTACTTAAAGGGATTAATTCAATGGCATTTCTACAAGACTCTGTATAACAGAATGGCTTTTATTCCATCTTTTCCCCCCAACTTGTTACCATGGAAAGGAAATACATTTCTGGTTACTTCTTTAAAATGTGTTGTATTTCAGCAATTCGTTCCCATTTATCCCATAAATTGGATGTTTTTTATTTCGTGGCCTTACACCAATTGAGTACATTTTAGTAGTTTTATGGGGGAGAGGGTGTATTCTGTAGGGTTTTAAAATAATTTTGCCAGCCTGTGGAGACTAATTTCCCATTAGTCTAAATTATGTCTAATGTTGCTTGGGAACAGCTTTAAAGTAACAAATGGAGAATTCTGAAGTGCACATGAATATATATTCATTTTTTCAAACGGATGAAATTCTTCATCCACCTTCAACCTAGGCAATTTAACAAAGTACAGTCGAGTGAAAACCAGTATTTTAAAATGATCATTCGGCTGCCCTCCTGCTGATTTTTATGCTTTGGAACATTCATTCTCTTTTCCTATCATGTGCAACATTCTATAAATAAATAGCTGTTATTGTCTTTCTGAAGGATTCTCATCTTGGTTACACAGATGAATAAGTTTCTTTGAGTGACTCATCCAAAAACATCCCTTATTAGGTCTGGCTCCCAAATAAGTCAATGAGTCTGAATGGTCATACACACTAAGACTACACTATTCACCCCTCTGGAAGTGCAAAGAGGCTTTAAAATGAGTGTAAATTCAGTTTATCCCACTATAAGGCCTCTCTACACCACCAAAGGGATGTAAAATGGCCTTAGTGTAAATAAGAATCAGGCCTAATGATTTTTGCCATTAATATCAACAGAGCAGGATCAGGACCTATTTTAACATCTATCTTTCTGAGCCCCAAATCCATACAATAGAGAAATTAAGCTCTGCTCATTTTCATGGAGCAATGCCAATTTATACTAGCTGGAGAGTTAGACTAAGATTTCTAGAAGTGTCAGTGATTTTTGGGTGCCTAACTTGAGAGGTCTTTTTAAAAAAAAACACACACCCATTTTTAGAAGGCAGATGCTCGGCACTCTTTAGGGCATAAGTTGGACACTCAAAATTGGAGGCACCCAAAATCTCTAGCCATTTCTGAAAATATTGGTCCTGGCCCAGAACAAGGCGTTCAACATTGTATCAGTTAACTGTTACATGACTATTAGGTGGCTAATGAGATGGTTCTTTGTCATTTACACAGACCCACAGTGAATATGATAACTAAGACTGAATGATGCGAAGCAGTGGTTCTCAACCATGGGGTTTGTCAACTCATCTAGATATTTGTCTAATTCAGTGTTTGTCTACCTGGGGGTCGTGGGACAGGTTTTGGCGGGGGGGGGGGTCACAAGTGCAGGGCAGGCATTAAGGGGAGTCAAGCAAAGCAATTGCCCATAGCCTCATGCCATAGGTGGTCCCGTGAAGCAAGATTACATTCTTCAGGTCTGGGCAGCAGGACTCGGGCTTCGGGTACACTGAAATGTAAGTACCAATATTTATATTCCAATGACAGTTTTGCCTTTGGTTTCAATGGTGCAGGACTGGAGTCCAAGTGAACATATCTATATCACAAAAAAAGGTTAGTGATATTATGTCATTAAAGGAACCAAAAAAAGGAAGACAATGCTTGAATACACGGACTGCAAATGGTAAAAATGGGTGATTTAAATTTATTCTGAAAATAAAGTCGCCAAGGATGGATGCACCACAAAGGCTTCTCTGTGAGCGGCCTTCAAAGAGAAGTTAACTGTTTTTCCATTAATCATTTCTGAAGGAGGTCTAATGGATGAAATATTGCTAACTTTATTTTCAGCATGCATTTAAATTATCCATTTTCCCCATTCTACAATTGCAGTAGATATGACCTATGAAATTACTGATCATTACTCTGTGGACACTGAATAGAATTCTGTGTGCGGCTTCTGACTAGACAAGCTGGCCATTTGAATGACATTGAATTAATATCTATCTCAGCTTACTCAAAGGATGTCACATATGCTTCTTCTGAAATACTTTTGCAAATTCATTTAGGTTAAATGTCTACTATTTGCAAAGTGAAATAAGTGCCTGAATTACACTCATCCACGCCAGAATGGCATACATGCTGTATTGTAGAACTGGTCAACATTTTTAGTTGTTTTTTGTTGTTTTTTAAAGGGACTTGTAAAAAATTGATCAGTTTTCTCATTTCTTTCAAAATGTTCCAGTTATTCAAGAAAAAATAAAAACAAGGGGAAAAATCTGATTTTGGTGTGTTGAAAACCAAAACACACATTCCCACCAGTCTTAATTTTTGAAAACTGAGAATCATTTTTTGGTGTTTTCTACTTCTGAAAAAAAAAGTTTAAGTTTCATTGAAAAACTGAAAATTTTCCTAAAAAAAATGTTGGGGAAAAAGTTCTGTTTATTTTTTCTGAACTTTTCCCATGGAAAATAGTTCCAACCAGCTCCCATCTCTTGATTAGAACAGAGGACTAGGGGTAAAGAAATCAGGGTTCTATTTTCAGTTCTGCCAGTGAAAAGACTAATTTTCCCTAATCCACTCAATCTCTCCCCTTCACTGTGCAATTTCTGCCTAGAACTTTCCACAGCCTTATTCCTGCTTGGCTTCCTTCTACAGACTTGAGGAAGTAGTACACATATCCCTGCCTCTGTTCTCATACAAATGTCTCTTGATTTAAAAAGACCAGGGAAGAGAAATACAGAAAAACCTATGGTACATAAAGCACTGTCACCTCTATATTTGTCAAAGTTTTCCATGAAGCATCAGTGACAAAATCCTTTTTGCTGTATTCACAGTAGTTCCATTAACTTTGTTGAGACAACCCATCTGAGTAACGAAAGCAGGATGTGTTGTGATGTGATCATTAAGAAGAACACAGTAGTCATTTCATGCTCCTAAGTTAAAATAAAGATTATGTTATTGAAGAGAAATAGTCCCCTCGATATTTACGAATCAAAATCATTAGATGCCTCCCATTACAAACAAACACTTATTTACCATATTAGTAAAGGACAAATTGAAAGGCATATTTTACATCCCCCATTAAACTGTCAGGATTAAGTCTGCACAAAATGTAATTGCCTTTTGATGTGAATAAAGCACAAAAAGCCCAATCTGATATATCCGAGTCATATAATTTATAGCAGAGCCCTAGAATTTTTTTTGCTATTAGTGTCATGACATCCAAAGTCCAATATATTACAACATTAAGAGGTACACAGTCTTGTAAATTAATCTGTACGGTAGAGAATTGAAATAAGTGACACAAAGGAGGTAAACTTCTTCCTGACCATTTAGACAGCTTGCTATTTTCTCAATATGTTACTGTACCATTATTAATCACTGCAAGGTATCATTCTTATAAAGTATCATTCAGTCACCACCAAAGCAAAACACTACATTTTGTTGTGGCTTTTCAGGACAAAATCTTGGTTCAGTTTTGCCAAGATTGATAACTATGGGGCCCCAAGAAGATAGATATAAAGTAGATGACAATTTTGCAAACCAACTTTTCACTTGACTTCATCAGGACTTCAATGGAGCTCAATATCTGGCCTGATAATTTTAGTAAGAGTGTTTTGCCAACTACCTTCATAATTGAATGGGTAGCCCATAGAGTCAGCTTTAGAATTTTATTTTGCTTAGAAACAACACAAGAAACCTACAGGCCTGTATCCTGTAAATTATTGGCTTCAGCAGTTAGCATGAGGCTTTGAGGCCTATGACCTTTAACATAAATGGCACAACAGTTATCCTGGGTTTGGGGGAACTGGGAATACTGTGCTTAAGCGGGGTGGGGTGGGCAGGGGGAAGGTTCCAACTTGCCTTGGCAGCAAGTTGATACATGGTAATTAGCTAAATCATTAATATACTAACCTATAGGATAAAAGGCACCCCAATATTATTAGGGTGAGGAAGTTGTATATGGACAAGGAAGCTGGGGATTTAAATGAATATACCCTAGACCCTATAATAGCCCTGGAAACCATGTAAAATGGCTGTCAGTGAATCTGGACCTGGATCGTTGGACTCATTTGGCATGCCTGGGACAAGGCTGGATCTTTGTCTGCTACCACCAGATCCCCAAGGGAGGGTGTGCATACATGAGCACCTGTGAGAGAAATGATACAAGATATCACCTTAATATTGTTTTTGCTATCTTTTTATGAGACCGGGAACTTTTCTGTCTCTATTAATTGCGCTAATAAAGGTGGTTAAAGCTTTGCCCTCAGTGAGTGTCTTCATTGTGCACCCCAGAGTTCCCAGATACTGAACTTAACCTTAAATTCTGTTGTGCCCGATTCTGGGACTAGAACCCTACAATCCCCCAGCACTTTGAATTAGAATTATTTGGAAATTAACCAAAAACTACTAAAGAATCAGGCTACAAGTGCTAAGTACATGGGTGAGGGAAAAAGATGAGCAGGTTGGAGAAGGTGTCAGTAAATATCCATCAATATATACTATATTAATCGTTACACATTAAACCCAATTGTCCATTTAAACCAAATTAAGTTGACAAAATATTTATGAAAATAGGCTCTGAGAGGCTTCATAGGACAGGTAAGAAATGTTAAGATTTTAAAATTAAAAAAGCAGGGGGTGTTTAAACTAAAAATACAATGGTCAAAATTCATCCCCCTCCCCCGTCAATCCATGGATTCAAGTGGCCAGCACAACAACAACCATGAAGTCCTACAGTAGGTATTGTTATAGCATAAGCAAAATTTTTCAGAGCAAGATACTTTTGTCCTTAGAACATGTATAAATTCTATGTGCAAGTGGATGTGTGTGTTATGCTGGGAGTTGCGTTAAACATCATTGAAGCTGGAGGGTGTAATAGTTGACCTTCATTCAGGGGAGAAATAAGAAACAGATCAAACAACAGGAACCACACCCAAAAATACAAGCTATGCAGGGCTAGTCAGAAACTGAGCTATATGAGTGGAGAAGTTTTGGTGGATACTGTTGGAGGTAGGTGTGTGTGTGTGAAGCACTGGAGCATGAGAAAAAAACCTAAGAGTTTTTGGGCTAAGTGCTAGCTGCAAAGGGGCTTGGAATTGTAGCAAAAAAAGAAAAAACACACAAACCACCTGTCTCATGCTATTTGATTCCTACTGTGTTCAGGGAAACAGGACTTTGGACATTCTCTGTAAAAAACGCATACACAAAAACAAGATTTCATCAAATAAATACCTGACTCCATCATTTTCTCCCCCAGTGGCAATAAGAGCCTGAATTGTGGCTAACTACTTTGGTCAAAAAGGATGCAATTATGTACATGTAGTTTACAACAGAAAAAAAGAAAACCAAAATAAAATCATCCATGAAAGATCAATTTGGTACTGATCCAAAGTCCACTCATATCAGCAGGTGTCTCTGTGGATTTTGATAGGCATGTATCAGGCCATTTGTGACTAAATGTAGGTATTTCATTATCAAGGAGAGGGAGGAAGCAATAACTGCCACTATATGCTTCAGAGTGTGTTATTCAGTGGGTTACATATCATACTAAAGCTATACACAACAACATTTAAAAGTAGCCATTTTATCAGAGTGATGAGATAGGTACCAAAAATAATTAATGAGACTTAGTGTAAAGGAATGACTCAGCATATGTGATCATGTCACCCTCTATTGACCAGAGCCAGGATCTGTAATTAGAAGTGGTCCAAAAGAGAGATAAAATAAAATAAATAAATAAATGGTATTTATCGCAAGAACCTGTGGAGGGAAGAGTATTCAAAAATTGCTGTAAAATATTTTGTATTTCTTTAAAAAGAAAAAAAATCACATTTTTTAACTTTCAAAAAAACAAACTAAACTTTTGTTTTTCAAATTTTTCTACAGATCTTCACATTTTGGTGAAAAAAGGCATTTGTCAAAATTTGACAAAAAAATGTGATGAAAATTTGTCTCCAACTCCATTTGTAAAAAGCCTGCTCTATACAAACCCCAAATAAAATTAGTCCAAAGGCATATGTGGTTTTGGTGCTAGATGTGTCAGGTTCAATCCCCATTGACGACTGGTGTCTGTATATATATGGCCAAAATGAATATACTTATATCTAAGGCTATGTCTACAATGAACAGTGAATCTGTCTGATCAATACATAGACATGTATACATACATGAGCGTGTGCATTAGCCTAGTCGGGGTGTGAGCATCAGCATGAAAAAGCCCTATCTGCATTACTGTGTCCTCATTGTTTCTGCACTTCCCTGTGTGTGTGTCTGGGGGCATATCCGATGGTTCTTTGTCTAGAGGTACTCTAGGATTCTTCCCTAAGACAATTGTAGGAGAATGGTCTGTCCTTTGTGGGGGAATTGTGGGAAGGGTATTCAAGGACTATCCCAATTTATTTTGCCTGAATCCTCACTGCAACATTAGTGAGTTCCAGTGAAAACTGCACTGGGCTTTAACCTCTAGCAGCAGCCTGGCTACTTGGCTAGCCTGGGCTTAAAGTGCCTCCAAACCCAGGTGAGAGGTTTTTCTGTTCAGATGGTAGGGTGGTTTGGGCTAAAACCTGGGTTAACTGTACAGTGAATTGTGCCATTAGCAGATTACATCACTGGATGTTTTATGAACTTTTGCTTTCAAGTTTGAGCTCATAACCTCACAGCGTTTGTCAAAGAATGGAAAAAAATCTTTGAGACTAATAGAAGCCTCCACTCATAATTATAGCTGTGTTGTCCAGACAGATGTCCTCTAAAAACAGCATAAGGGCAGATAAGCATTGGATGTGTCAGTGAGTTTCAGGATCCTGAAATGGGGCCTGGGTTGATTTAAAACTCAGAGGCCATATTTCACCCACACATATGGGATTACCCTCGTTACTGAATAATGCGTTAGGCAGCTTCTCTCCTCTGAACATCCCACTTTATAGCCCATTTCTTTACCAGGAGCTCGCAAAAGTCAATGGCAAGACACAAACTGATGACACCAGCTTTGGATCAGGCCCTAGGAGCATGAAAAATGTTTTCAGTTTGATCAGGTTACATCAAATCAAGTTCCATCCCCTAATAAATTTTCCTATTTCTTTCCTGAAAACTGGTTGTAATTCTTAGAGCTTTATTGTCGTAACTAGCATCCATTTTTCACACCTGCAAATTGTGAGTTCAGTTTTTCTCTGACAACTATGGTATACCTGGCAAAGGCTTCAAAATCAGACATCCCAGTAACCTAAACTGCAGGTGAAAATAATGGCCACAAAGTTGGCAGCTGTTGGAATTATAACATGCTGCAATACCCAGAAAACATTAATTGAACAAAAAAAATAAATCAGTTAACAGTAATAACTGATGAGCATTGTTCAAACATAACACCAGGATCATGTTTGCATTTAAAAACTTGATACAGTTATACAAAATTACTTTAGTGCAAGAATATCAAGGGAAGGGCAAAAATACAAGATGAAAATCTACATTGGTGCAGCTTTGATGGGACCATGCAAAAGCCTCAGCCTTACTCAAAGTCATTTGACCCTGGTTGCTTCAATTTATATTTATAAACTTGTGGGAAGACTAATAAAACATTCTATATGAAAACTCATCCAAAAGCAGATCTCCCTAGACATGGTACAGTGCAGCCAAGCAGAAAAAGTCTAGCTCTGCAGAGACAATCTAGATATAACAAAACTAATATATTTTACTATAACAAAAATAAAATAATAATCTGCACTCCTAAGGAAGTCAATGAGAGACTAGGAAGAGAGAATAAGGAATTGGGGTCAGAGCAATGGAGCCTTGGCAGGAGTCCTGGGAAATGTACTGTTGTGAGGGAAATAATAAGCAGGACATCCTCAAACATATTTTATATAAATTTCACTTGATTGATATGGAAGCACAGCATTACTTGGAAATGCCAGCATTAAAACCATAGTTTTAATCAACTGTAGTGAATATACATAACACAGAATCAGAGAAGTTAGAAATGGTCTTCTACTCCATACTCCCACCCACAACCAACGCAGGATGGTTACCTACTGTGCTTTTCATAGGTCTGGACTGGGACTTGGACAATACACCAGTTCAGGCGAGTAAGAATCCTTGAAAAGGCTGTCTGGACCTTGGGTGGGAGCAAGTAGTTACTGTTAGCTTACTTACCCCCCTTTCCAAGACAGATGGACAAGGCAGGGTAAAGGAATCTTCTGCCCTTCTTATTGGCCAGCATAGCTGCCTGCTGAAGTAGGTGAGCAGTAAATTAGTCCCAAGCTCCACTTACACACACACACAGGGAGCAACAGGGATTCAGGGAGGATACAGTACCTCAGAGGAGTATCTCTGCCACATTGTCCCAAAGCCTATGCTTGTGGTACCCTGGCCCTGGGGTGTGCTTACAGACAACCTAATTTCTAAACTTTTCTCCAGACTAGTTTTAAAGATTTAAATTGACCCTAGCAATGAATTTCCAGATATTTCTATCAGGAAGTTTTTACTGTTATTCAGCCTTATTTTTCCATTTCCTTAATTCAATTCTATTGCTCCTAGTTAAACTCCATATACATTGTGCTTGTGTCAAAGTGACCACCATTCTTCATGGTCCAAATTCCAGTTATATTGGTGCAAGCCAGTTTCCCCTAGTAGGCTTGCCCCAGCACCCTTAGGGTATAATTTAGAGAAACAAGGAGTTGTTAACTTTTGAAAAATGAATTTACAAATTGATACTTGAATTTAGAATTCAGAAAATGTCAAGAGGATGTGATGTTCACGGTACGATGTTTCAATCTTCAAAGATTATAGTGGTCTCAGTAGCAACGTGAGTGGAATCTGAAACCCACTTATTTTTACGAACGCTATTTCCTAAAATAAAAACATTGAGAGGGAGGAGGGTTGGGGGGGGGGAGGAAGGGGGAGTAACCAACATTCGCATTACGTGGCGGCACCACTTGTTTTATAACTAAACAGCAGTTAGAGTGCCTTTCATAGGTCTTTTAAGAACATAACATTTTCAATCACATTAGTGTTTGTATGAACTACTGTGTGCATAGCCTAGAGCAGAGGTGGGCAAACTACAGCCCGCGGGACCCTCCTGCCTGGCCCCTGAACTCCTGGCCCGGGAGGCTAGTCCCCGGCCCCCCCCTGCTGCCTCAGCGCACCACGCCGCCAGCGCAACGTTCTGGGCAGCCGGGCAGTGCAGTTGCAGAGCCGCGGCCTTACCTGGTGCTCAAGGCAGCACAGTAAGGGGGAAAGGGGGGTTGGATAGAGGGCAGGGGAGTTCAGGGGTGTGGTCAGGGGTTGGGGGTGTGGATAGGGGTCAGGGTGGTCAGAGGGCAGGGAACAGGGGGGTTGGATGGGGCAGAGGTCCCAGGGGGCAGTCAGGAGTGGGGGGGTCTGGGGGTAGTGAATGGGGCAGGAGTCCTGGGGGCGAAAAGTGGGGGGGAGGGTCAGATAGGAGGCAGGAGCCAGGCCACTCCTGGCTGTTTGGGGAGACACAGCCTCCCCTAACCTGCCCTCCATACAATTTTGGAAATTTGGTAGAAACTATATATAAGTAAAACATTGTTTTTCCCTTATCAGATTCTCTTAATGTGGCTGCACTAGAATTAGCTACAATGATTTCTTCCAGAGATTCCTGTTCTTAAACTTCACGTGCTTGCTGCTGGCACAAGGAACTAAAGGCTTTATGCAGCTCCCATTAGAACCAAGGGAAAGGCTCCCATTGACTCAGTGGAAGCCAGGTCAATCATGAATCACATCACCTGTATCACTTTGCTTATAAGCAATGTCCTTTCATCCCACAACTCCACCTAAGGAAATATGGTTTGAATCTTCGATTTCTGATGCAAGAGAAAAAATGTCAGCTCACTAACACATATTCTTCATGCCAAACATTTCCCTTATTCTGCAGTCTCTGGGCAGCTTAAGAATTATGCCTTCAGACTGCTTTCAAATTGAATTCATAATTTTCCCCGCAAGAAATACTGCACGTTTCTTGATACTGTATCTTGTATATAGGCTGAAGATATTTTGTGAAATTGACCTTTTTGGCATACTATACGTTCATATCAGGCAGAAGTCTCATATTAAGCACAGCTTCACAGACTGATAAAGTAACTTTTCAAAAGAAAAATGTCCACCAAGAAACACAATGCATCTGCTTTAAATCAGAAAGTCTCTGAAAAAATTTGTTTGATGCAAAGGCTTCCAGCTCTATCACTTACCACTTGATACAAAATTCCTGTTCCAAACCTGGCAAAGTGATTATTCTCTGTATTATACAAAAATTGAAATGTTGCAATGGAGTTGAGAAAAAGATAGTAGTAAGCAGCTTTTTAAAATATTTTTACTCCTTGCATAGCGATGAAAGACTAAGCAAATTACAGCAAGAAGAATAAACACTAGGGCCCATTAATGCAAAAAAGTTATGCATAAGGAGGTGTAAGTTAGATTTCATAGCACTCATTTAGCGCCAGACTCCTCATGTTCAGCAATAGTGTACCCCATAAACAACTCTACTGACATCAATGAGACTACTGATGGAGTAAGATGCTGCTCACTGTGAGTTAAGGTATCAGAACCTGTCACTTTGAATCTGGACGAGTCTCTTACCTATGTGTAAGCAAGAGTAAGGGAGTCTAAGCTGATAAAACTTTGCCACTGGAGAGCCAGAAGATACATATTAAAGCAGGGTAGCCATAGAAGCTCACACAGCTTAGTCTAGTTAGAGACTAACCAATTTATTTGAGCATAAGCTTTTGAGAGCTACAGCTCACTTCATCGGATGCATCTAGCTAGCCTGGTTAATGTGAACTACCTCCACTTGGAAACAATCAAAGTTTTGCAGGGTGGGGAATTTTTGTGATATTTTGCAGATGGCCTGGATTGAGCTTTATGATTCTAGAGCAACGTCTTGACCGTAGAGTTTTCTCAGCTTGAGTATCAGCCAGTGTTATTTATTTACTGGAAGTGCTTGCAGGCATCATCCTCTGGTTTGGATCAATGACTATGTTGACAGGTTAATGTGAGGAGAGAGATACTGGACTCATTATTGGTGGAGTTTGTTAAAGGAGGGTACTGTACCACATGCCCTGAAGAAAGCAACGGTGAGGCCTCTGCACAATAAGCCAGCTCTTGTCATTCACAATCTTTCCAATAAACCTGTATCAAATCTTCCATTTCAGAAAAGTCGGTCACACGGCCACTCTGGGAATACCTCGACTTCCTGGATTTCCTTTCCCCAAGTAAATCTGCTTTAAGACCAGCCTATTTCATAACTATTGAAATTTTCCTTGGCTGTTCACAGCATCAGCAAAAATAGAGAATAGGGAACAGTGTTTGGCGTATGATAAACACTGACAATATTAGAATACGTTCTAAAACACAGCCATGGTTTATTTATTAATGTGGAAACTGAATTTTAAAAAAAAAAACCTTTAAGTTATACCACCAACATAGGATTGTTTAAAATAGCTCTGACATCAGGCCTTGACCCTGCAAGGCATTTTGTCCTGGTACACCAAAGTCCATAGAGCGCACATAGACCCAAGGTTACACCTACATAGAACAGCATTCAGGATCCGGGCCACAGTCACATGTGAGTGAATGTCTTGAAATGATCATTTAGGGCACTTTTAATGTATATGAATGGTATATTAAGAGAAGCAAAGTATGCTATAAGGGGAGAATAAAAGCACATCACACCTGCAGTCTTTCGTTAGGATGGCTTTGAACTGCTCCACATTTAGAAGAACATACTTCATTTTAAGTTTCCAGTCCACCAGATGTTCCACATAATTCAGTGAAAAATAAATGGGAAAAGCCAGCTAAATTTCTGAAGCATACTTACTATTTGTGAGAGTGTAAGACTGGCAATTTGGGAAATTTGTCTCTGCGAAACATGAACTCTGGTTGGCTTTATGAAATTGCTGTATCATGGAATGCCTCAGTGTATATTGAATCAGACTTTTGCTACTCGGGCTGGTGTCACGTATCCCCCAGACTAGGAATAATTGAGAGTGATTACTTGAACAGCATTTCTTTCAAATGGAGCACCACAGAATGATGAGGTGGCTTCAGCCCAGGAGAAAATACCACTTCTATTCATGTAGTCTGCGGGAGAAGGGGTTGGAGCAGTAGGGAAAAAAAAGTAAAAGAAACAAGGTGCTAGAAATGGCTTTTTTAAATAAAAACCTCTGGGAGTTTCAGGGAACACAAAGGGACCTGCTCCCCATGTGAGAGAAACCTGTTGACTGCCAGAGCTGAACAAGGAGAGCTTGCTGCAGGAGTGAGAGAAGACTCCACAATCAGGAAGAAAATGCTGAGCCAGGGGAATGGGGTCCAGGAGACAGGACCTGGGGCATTGACCCAAAACCCAAAGAACCCTTAAGAGTCGTTAGGATCTGAGGGAGGGAACTGCGTAGAGGTTGGAAGGAAGTGATGCCATGATTAGGTGAACTTACTTCACGTAAGATGGTAAGGGCCTAAGTGTAGTTAATGGATGTATATTGGCTAGTAATATATAAGTAAATGCAAAAGTAATATAAATGTTGGCTTAATTTAGTATGGTCAATAAGACTTTTGAATAAATGGAAACAAAGCCTTTTTAGCTTCCTAAATATTCCATTATTCTATTTTTGGTATGCCCTGACTTGGGTACAAGACAAAGAGGCACCCTGCCAAACAGAGAATCATAGAATATCAGGGTGGGAAGGGACCTCAGGAGGTCATCATAATCAGGGAAAACAAGGGAAGTCCCTGTCAAATAATAAGACTAATAGTTTTGTTATTGCTAATAAGCAGAATGTCATTATGGGTCACAAATATCAATTATATAACAAAGCAGAGGAGTGTGTGTTGATAAAAGTAGGGTGTTATCTTGGGTATAAAGAGCGCATACTATGATGCAAGCCTGTGTCGTTGTAAACGTAGCCCAACTGGCCTGCCATATCTCACTTGATCACTGGGTGTGGCATTCTATACCTATGCTGAAATAAACTTGTTCCTTCAATTTGAACTTGGAGCTAGCAGTCGTTTTTGTCTGCTACAGCAAGCAGTGGCTCTCTGCTGTGCTAGGTTTGCATGGTAACCTGTAGACCTGGTTGGTGGTCCTGAAACATCCTTACACAGGTGATTGTTTTTCCTTGATTTATCTGCATTTAGCCTAAAATAACTCATAGTCCAAGTTCCAACTCAATAGGAATTAATACCTGGGTCATTCCATTAGGGCACAGTTTATAATGGAAATGTTGACAGACTCTTAAGTATATACCACCTCCTACTAGTGCTGTTAATGTACTTGCAAGGAGCTAATCCTTATTTATCTAATTGTGCTTTTATATTCACTTATGGATTCCCTCAGCCTTCTGAATATTTTACAATGTATGCTAACTTGCACACCTTTTAATCAAATAGACTGCCTGAGAGGAAGAACACAGTGAGAGATTTAATTGGCAAACAGTCTCAGTTTGAATGAAGAAGGAATGTACCATATATCAAAGCACAGTGCCCCCATCCTCTAGACTGGAATAGTAGGGAGAATTATCAGACAATAATTTGCCCCGAAGGCTTGGGTTCTATTTGAGTTAGGATTGGTTCTTGTTCTATTCCAATAGAACTCAGTTACATTCTGACTTTTAAAAAGTCACCCCAAGACTTTGTCACATTAGTGTTTCCACCCAACCTTAAAGAGTGCTGCCCCTTTTTTAACGTATAAATATCTAAACCAGGTGGGTACGCCGCATCTTGCCTGACACCACAAAGCATTGGTGCTGTATTCTCTAGTGGTCATAAGATACAGAGCACAGTCAGCTCAAATTGAAAGGAACTAGAGTCAAGCGTACATCACAACTGACAGGATCAGACCCTATCAGTTTATGATCTCTGATAAGCTGGTCCAGGATATAAAATGAGAGAAAGTAAAGGGATTGGAGAGGACATAGACTTCTAGTGATTGCTACACAAGGCACAGGAAGGGAAGTCAGTTCGGAGATAGGGGTTGTGCTTTTCTTAAAATATTCTTGCAAGTCCACTGGGTTGTGCTTTTTTCCTTTTCTTTTGTATTGTAATCTTGTTGCCAATGCACTGGGATAGAGCCTTGAATCTTTATAATTTTTAGGCTCTGATCTCTGCGATCCAGCTGACCCTTTATCACATTCACATATTTTAAAAGTCTGGATAAGTGCCCTGTAGAGTTTTCAGCTGACTGTGTGAGTATTGTTGCACTTTGACACTTGTCATTGACTTGAGACTGCCCCCCCCCCAAAAAAAAAGTCAAAGCTGAAGAGCATCTTAAAAAATAGCTTTTTTTGACGATTGTCTCCAGAGTTCATTAAAAAGTAAGTGAAGTCCTAAGCTGAATTAAACCTTGAGGTAGGGTGACCGGGTGTCTGGTTTTTGACCAGAACATCCTGTCAAAAAGGGACCCTGGTGGCTCCAGTCAGAACCGCTGACCAGGCCGTTAAAAGCCTGGTCAGTGGTGCTGCGGGGCTAAGGCAGACTAGTCCTACCTGTCCTGGGGCACCACGCTGCGCCCTGGCAGGTCCGGTTCTGAGGCGGGGGGGCCATGGGGCTCTGCTCACTGCCCAAGCACGGGCTCAGCACTCGACCAATGAGAGCTGGGGGGGTGGTGTCTGTGGGTGAGAGCAGCCTGCCATGGAGCCACCTGCCCTCCCAACCTAGAAGCCAGACCTGCTGGCCGCTTGTGGGGTGCAGCACGGAGCCAGGACAGACAGGCAGGCTGCCTTAACCCTGCTGCACCACTGACCAGGAGCCGCCCAAGGTAAGCCTGTGCCCCAGCCCCAAGCCCAACCCCCTGCCCCAGCCCTGAGCCCCCCCACACCTGGAGCCCCTCCTGCATCCCAAACCCCTCATCCCCAGCCCCACCTCAGAGTCTGCACCCCCAGACCAGAGCCTGTACCCCGTCCTGCACCCCAACCCCATCTCAGCCCACAGCCCCCTCCCACATTCTGAATCCATCATCCTCCCCCCCCGCACCCCATCCCTGCCCCAGCCCAAGTGAGGGTGGAGGAGAGCAAGGCACTGAGGGAGGGGGAACATAGTGAAAGGGGGGCAGAGCCTCAGGGAGGGTGTTCAGTTTCGTGTGATTAGAAAGTTGGCAACCCTACCTTGAGGGCTTCAGAGTTTATAAAACTGAGCATTCAACGAAGTATCACACATAGCTCTGTAGCTGAACCTCATTGGCCAAATATTCTAAGGGGATTCAAACTGGTCTCCGATTTTGCACAAATCTCTTTGGCACCTATGCATGTAAATCTGGTAATTAGATGTCTAACAATCCAGTTTGCACGTGCAAATAAAATGTAGTTAAATACAGTTTGCTCACTGATATCTGAGATTTTGCACACACAAAAAAAATTTACTATTTTGCAGCTAAGGGGCCAATTCTGCAAGGTGCCACATTTCCACAATTTCCATCGGCTACATGAGAGTCCCTTGCAAGCCTGAGACATTTTATCATCATCTGCCCCTAAGTCGTAGTGTATCTTAATCTTGCAAAATTGCTGCGTGCCTCTTGGAAGGCAATTCCCGGAGTGGAGGATCCTCGGCAATTTCTAGGAGGTGCTCAGCATCTTGCAGAATTTAGATGCGACAAGATGTAAAAGCACAAGTTTGGCAGCCACTTAGAATCTTTAGTCCTACTTGCCTTTACGTGCCATTCAATGGAAAGAGTTTGGCCAATGGCTGCTTTTTAATCTGTGATACCTCAGGTGTCAAATCTTGTGTGCCACATCTCATCTGTGTCAAACATGCTCATGCTTAGATAATAAAATGAAGTCCCCTTAAAGGGAACACTGACAATGACACTGATAATGATGAAGTCAAATATGAAAGCCACAGATTGTTGTAACGCATTGTAATGTGGAAATTGCCTTTCTGGTTATAATGAGCCTCTGCTTAGAGTGAAGCTGTCCTGTGGAAAAAAAAGATTAGAAGTTTCCATTGCATTACAAGATTGTAATAATGAATAAAGCTGCCAGTTCTATATTACCAAAGATAAAGCAGAGATGAAATAGCAGTTTGAAAAAAAGCTAGACGCTCGGCCTCAATTATTCTATAGTTTGTATCAATAGAAGCAAGAAATCCTGTGGGAGGACAGAAAGCACTAGGTGATTTAAAAGGTGTAATGTCTCTTATTTTGTCCAAGAAAAGCTTTTTATTAGTTTTGCTGTTGAGTGATTTTAGAGGTGAAAGGAATGGAACAGAAATGAATCAATGTAATATTTCTGAAAGAAAAGTCTAGTTTAATAACAAGCAGATGTACTGTATGAGCAGATACAAGAAAAGCCTTCAAGATGATAGTTTCATGTCAGTTTCTGACAAGATGAAGATGTGGTAGAAAGATTATATATTGCATTTTGCATTGGTTTCTGTTAACTTGTTACTGTGAAAATTGTGTTGTCTCCCCTTGCCTCTTCAGCTTGTCACTGTTGAATGAAAGCTCCTATTTTTATTTATCTGATGGTGCTAAAAAGTGACACTGTCAGGAAACCAGGAGTCTTTCTACTGCATTTACTTCTAATATATACAAAGAGAAATCTAGGTTGGGGTGGGGCAAGGGAAAGAAGCAGCAATAACTACTGCAGCAATTATATTTTGCTTTCCACGTGTAGCGCCTTTGTACTGAAATGTGTCTCAGTAAACCACCAGCTACGGCATAAAACGGAGAGGATTCTAAACGTCACTCTTATAAATCACATTTTATGGCCAAACACCAAGAATCAAGCAGCCTCAAGCTGTATTAACTTGCCTCTTCTTCGGGCTCCTTGATAGGTAAATGACACCAACTAAATCTCCTTTACAAGGTCAGTACACTGGGTGTAAGTATGTCTAGGGGGAAAAGTGGGAGTCCAGCTGAATGTAAGAGGGTATAAATTGCACCTTCTTGGATATTACTTCTGAATCCTCACTATTCCCCAGAGCTCATATCCTACACAGGCAAAAAAGAATGGAAGAAATATAATATCGAAGTAGAAGTGGTTGTGCATCTAAATTTAGGACAAGTCTTCGTTCTAAGGTGGCTGTGTGCACACGTGTGTGTTTATATTGTAATGTAAGTTGAAGTAAGGTGTGATAGACTGTCAGGACCCTGCATGAAGATGCACACTTATGCTGTTAGTTGCCAGACCAAATAGGTCTTCATTACCTCCAATCCAGGAGAATTAAAGGATTTGTGTTTAATCCCTTCTGAATCAGAGAGGCAAAGGTTAGAACAAAATTCTTGCAGACAAAAAAAAACCCTAGAAACATCTAAGTCAGAAAAAGCTCAGGTTAAGGCTGATGTCTGTTTATTTAAGTTTAGAATAAATGAAAAACCCCAGTAATCCTGAGTGTGAGTGGCAATCCTGCGAGGGAGCAGGGAAGCACAGACAAATTATCATGCAAAACATGAGAAGGTTTGGATGATTAGTTGTGGAAGATTAGCTTTGAGGAGGTAGTTTTGATGAACTGCAAGGAAGGGAGTAAGGTTCTTTTGTGTAATGAAGAAACAAAGCTTTTCCAGCTATGGATTTTCAAGTGGGGAAAGGAAATGGAGTTCTCAATAGCTGGCAGATGATAGCATGCAAGGGGAGAGGAGATGGCATCACTGAAGAGTCTTGAGTTTGAACTTGATGCAGAATGAAACAAAGCCAGCCTGAAGGAGCCAGAGGATGGAACAACAAGCAAGGAAGATTAATTTTGCAATAGCATGATAAATTGACTGGACTGGAGCAGGTCATGGACCCCCATGGGTGGCGAAGAAGCAATAAATGAAATAGTCCACTGGGAACAGAGTGAAGGGTGATTTATGGTAACAGAGGGAGAAGTTGCATGATTTGGATGAGAGGAGAGAAGGACTTGGAGGAGTCAAAAATAAGTGGAGTATGAATGAATGGGAGGATAATGGAGTTGTCAGTGAAGAAGTAGAAGATCATTTAACAGAGAAAAGAGAGTTCTGTTTTGGACATGTTTTACACAAAAGACAGGACATCATGATGGAGGTAATGGGCCAGCCATGATGTGACCCTCAAAGGGGAAAGATCAACACATGCCAGAGTATACCCATCACAATTACTTTTTCCTTTTAAAGTTAAACTTCTATAGGTTTTTAGAGACTGGCCTCATTTTTGGTTAGTGCAAATAGACACTTAACCCTGGGCACAGAACTGCATCTGCAACTGGGGCTTTATAGATATAAAAATCGCCAATTTGTGGATGTAATCAGAAACCTCCATGTCTTATATTGTACTGTCCCACTAATACTTGCGCCCACAAAAATATAGGTGGACATACATCTCTCTTATTCCCCAGAGCAGGGACGAAACATGCAGTGGCAGTGAAAGCCCTGTCAGTGTGCCCAAATCTTGTCCCAAAGGTCCCACATTGAGGAGTTAGATAATTCAGTCACCAGGGCCACTTGACCCATGAGTCTCTGTTGATCATGAACTTCATTGCCACAGTTATGATGGTGCTTTTCCTGATGAGGATGCTTGTCCACTAGAAGCCTGAGAACACAAAAGATATCCATAAGTGATTAGGGACCTGATCCAAAGCACACTGAAATCAATGGAAAAAACATCCCGTGACTTAAGTGGCTTTGAATCAGGCCCCACGAGCGTAACAATTTCCATCCTAGTCATCCTGACTGAATCTGAACCATGGGCTAAAGATAAAAGAGCTCCACATCTCCTGAAATGTTCTCCACCTTCCTTGCATATCGTTTACCCCCCCCGCACTTGCTCATTTGCTTATATATTTGTGGCCTGTGCTTGTAGTCTTGATAAGGCACTTAGTGATGGTAAGCTAGCTTTGTATCTCATTTGCTCCCGCATGAGAGATTTTGGCTCTCCTTAAACAGGCTTTGTGTGCTCTTACAATTAAATCACTAGCAAATGTGAAACCTATTTTAATCCCTTTTAGAGTGTGCAACTACAAATAAGTGCTAAGAAATAAACGTTTTACAAGTAGAGGGGTACAGTTGTGTATAAGAAGCATTCTCTGTACTGCTCTGGCACCCACAATACAGACTTTCAAGCCACTGTTCAATATTGTTCCCAAATGAATGCGATATTAGTGTTCATCTGAAACTAGTGTGTTTCTGGAATTCCAGAAGATTGTAATTAAACCCTACAGAACAAACAACTCATACTTCACTAACAAGAAGACTAACTGCCTGCCAGAGTGGCTCAGAAGTGTCACCCAAAGAAAACCTGTTGCACCAGACAAGGGCAGCAAAGGAGAAAAGTTAACAGATGTAAGAAAAAGGAACATAGCTCACACAGAAGGACCTGGTTAACAACAATGAAGGCTAGTAAAACAGTAAGCATAGTAGAGAGACAAGGTAGGCGAGGTAATGTCTAATATCCTGGGACTGACGTGACTGCAACTACACTGCATACAGCTAAACAGTGTTAAGCAAACTTCCATAACAATTTTTAAGTAGAGTTTAATGATGTACAATATAGGCAAGTTTGTACACAACTGGTCAGCTAAAACTGGGGACCCCTCCCCGCAACCACTGCAGCGTGCAAACACTGAATGGGCATGGCTTCCAGTATATCACAAAGAATAGAAGCTACTGGACTAAGTTCTGGTGACAGAACCACTGTTAATCCTTTTTCAAGCACAATAAAAAGGGCACTGTCTATAGACGCAAAGACAAAACTAGGTCATATTACAGAATCATGAAGGGACATGACATATGCAACGAGGTAATTGAGCAGGGGGAGAGCAAGTCTATGTTCCCTGGGATTGCACCAGTGTGACTCAGAGCAGAATTAAGCACTCCATGTGTAATTTTTTTTTAGTGAGGTGGTGAATCAGTAGTATTGTTATTCAGATTAGGTGCTCTGAACAGGGATATTCAAATATTACCGATCGTTTTACATGGTTATGGTGGAGCTAGTCACCTTTGTTTCACTGTCTCTTGGCCACACACACAGTGACACCCTATTACAGAATGATGTGCATTAGCATACCTAATATACATCAAGAATTGCAGAAAGAACTGGGCAGTCTGTCCTGCAGAAAGATTTGCTGGAGTACATGAAAATAAAGGGTTGAATGTATAGATTTCAAGGCCAGATTGGATCATTGGGATTATCTAAATCTGACCACCTGTGTGACAGAGGACCTAGAACTTCCAAAATAATTCCTTTGGATGTAGCATACCATTTAAAAAGACATCCAATCTTGTTTTTAAAATTTCCAGTAATGGCAAATCAACTAGGACCCTGGATAAATTGTTCCAATGATTAATTACCCCCCCTCCACCCGTTTTAATTTTATTTCCATTCTGGATTCGTCTACCTTCAAACTTCCAGCCATTGTATCATGTTATACCTTTCTCTGCTAGATTGAAGAGACTATTATCAATGCATCCGATGAAGTGAGCTGTAGCTCACGAAAGCTTATGCTCAAATAAATTGGTTAATCTCTAAGGTGCCACAAGTACTCCTTTTCTTTTTGCGAATACAGACTAACACGGCTGCTACTCTGAAACCTATCATCAAGTATTTGTTCCCCCACGTAGGTACTTATAGACTAATCGAGTCTCCCCTTAACTTTCTCTGTTAAAATAGATTGAGCTCCTTAAATCTATCACTATACAGCTAATCCATTAGTCATTTCTGTGGCTCTTTTCTAAACCCTCTTCAATTTATTAACATCCTTTTGAATGGTTGACACCAGAACTGGACACAGTATTCCAATAGCAGCTGCACCAGTGCCTCATACAGAGGTAAAAATAATTTCCCTACTCTACTTGAGATGCCCCCGTTTATGCATCCAAAGATCATCTTAGCCCTTTTGTCCAGTGTCACACTGGGAGTTCATGTTCTTCTGGTCATCCACCATGACCCGATTATGACTGCTAGTATAGATGCAGAGGGCAAACTAGACCTTTCCCCATCATAGCACATATGTGAATGGAATAGCTGTAATTTGGATTCGAACACTGGAGGGAAAATAGGAAAGTGGGTAGTTCACCTTGCACAGCTAACAGCTCCTACATGTCTGGTCCCGGTGGGAATCTAGCAAGGCAGCATAGAATACCCCTGTAGAACAGGATTAAGTCCTGCTGCTCTGCCTGATCTCCCAAACACGCAGGTACCAATCCCAAGATTGCCAATCCCAAGAATTCAAAACTCAAGCATCAGGCCTCACTAGGGGTGCCTGAATGCAGGGGAGGAGCGAGCAGGCGTAGGGTCGTGTGGGGAAGCGGCAGCGTGAGGGCAGGAGCTTTGGAGAAGGGATGGGGCCATGGTTTGGGCACTGGTGGCTGGTCCACTTTTAGGGAGCTTCCACTAATCCTGGGCCCCACAAAATAATAGGACTCGTGATTTAAACTGTATTTGTTAAATAAAATTTGAGATGTTTTTATTTGCCTTCTGTTTTTTGACCCTCTAATCTTCAGTTGATTCACTTTTTCAAGCTTTTCTTCACAACAAGGGCTAGAAACTTATTTTATTAATGCAGCAAGCTAAAGGGAAATCCCTGTTCTCCTGAAGATGGCTCCATTTGGATTTGAGAGGGGATTAGGCTCATATCCCTATCCTCTAAAGATCTGGGATAAAGGAAGGAGAAAAGCTGTAATCACAGGGATTTGGGGCTTTAACAAAACTCTTCAAATAACGTGAGATAAAAATCAGAACACTTGGCAACACTGAGGAACTACCATTGGGAAGGATGCATCAATCACCATCTTAAGAGGCCTAACGAGGCACCAGTCGTAGTACAAAGTTTCATTTCAAAAGTAGAACTGGCAATTTTTGCCTTTTCTTTTTTTTTCTTAAATGGAGATTATTCTCACTACGTAGTTTTCCCATGAATCATTTCAAGCAGTTTTCAGACAAAAAAATTTTTTCAAGCAATGCTATTCATGGTATGTAAACAGACATCCATACAAATTCACTGGGTGAAGGTAGCTTCCTTCTTTTCAGGTGAATTACTGTTTTTTCTCCTCAGGATGTTATAGGATTTTCTCACCTGCTTAAAAGAAAACTGATTCTGAGGCTCAAACAGCCTCATGTACCCTGAGAAGGTTTACGCCAAGACTTCAGCAAGTTCCAATTGATTCAAAGTCAGGCCTCTTTCAGGTTAGGCCCACAAAAATCATGTGTCTTTTTTTGCTCATCTTGGCCTTAGACTTTGAGGGCCAGATCCCCAGCTACTGTGAATGGGAGTAAGCACACTGACTTCAATGGTGCTATACTGATTTATAGCATCTGAGGATCCCTGCGCATACAGGTGTCAAGAACCATGACTGAGTTCAATAAGTGACATTCATCACTTTGCAGAGCCAATAAGGGTCCTGGAAATTAGCATTCCGGCCCCCCTCCCACCCCTCAATACTTGGGCAAATGAAACACTGTCCATTCACCCTGTTGGACTTGAAACATTCTTGTTCCCTTTGATAATAGGTAGCTCCGATACACCAGAAATACCTTACTCCCCCCCTTCATAGTTGTTTGCCTGGTGACAAGCTTGTTTCTATTATATTGGATTAGAGTTTTCTTCTCCCTGCTCTTTGCTTCTACCCTTTCCTGGTCCACTTCCAAGAACTGAACATTTTTACTTATCCCATTAAGCTTTAGCTTTTGTGTATTTTGCTTTACTGGAATTGGCAACATGAAACCATTCAAACACAGCTCCACCTGTCAGAGTCAGGTCCTGCACATAAGGTGCCTTGTTTGATTTCATATCATCATTTGCTGTGTAGTCAGTAACGGGCTAAAGAAAAAAAAACAGTCTGCACCAAGAGGTGATCTGCATTAAACTAGGTTATGTTTGTGAAGTTCTTTATGAGGTGTCTCCTTTTCCTGCTGTTGTGGGACCCAGTTGTGCCCTTATGAACATATACACAACTCCCAGTGATATCAACCAGGGTTATATGCTCGGATAAGAGGTGGATTTTGGCTGTCAGCACTGAAATGCCCTGGCCTGCTGTCTACTGTGTACTGCATATTTCAGATTTTTATATGAATGAGAACCCAAGACCATTAGTCCTGGATAAAAGGGCTAATGTCCAGATCCCCAAATATCGGCACTCCTGCCCCTAAGACATCCTGCTTCTGAGCTACTTCCTTACATAAGCTCACACTTGGTGCAGGGATAGATCTAGGGGCCTGTTATCCCTTCTCATCACTGGTATATTTTGTAGGCAGTGCTCCCCTATCCAGGGTATGAAGGAAAAAGCCATTTGGAAACATCTTCTGGTAAGTGGCTGACCCACCTACCACCTCTCTATTCCTCTGCAGGGGGACCCCACTCCTCCTGCACCCAGTATTGCAATTATACTGTCTCTTCTCAGGTAACAGACTGCACCAAGCTAAAAGCAAAATCCCTGTTTTCCTGAAAATGGCTCCAGCTGCATTTGAGAGGGGATTAGGTTCTTGTCCCTAGCCTCCAAAGATCTGGGATGAAGGAAGCAGACAAGCGATCATCCTTCTGGAAATCGAGAAAGGACAGAAGGTCAGCTGGCTACCTCCTAAAGAAGTGAAGGATGAAAAAGTAGGATACCACCAGGTTGCTTCCCCTGCCAACAGACCTAGTCTCCAGCTAGGACAGAGGCAGGAACTCATGATATGATGGGAAAGTAGACTAGTGCTGGCAACCCCATCCCCCACAACCTAGGTTCTTCAGGAAGGGGAAACAGGTTCAAATAGCAGGCATACAGGTGTCTCCACTCCAGGAGAAGGAACTAACTGGAGGGTTTATTCTTTCCTACTTGCTTCCTCCCTAGGAGATTGTGAGGGAAGGTAGGTTGGCTGGCCCGCTTGCTGGGTTTTCCTGTTTGGGGGAATATGTAATTGATGTTCGTGAGCACCTTGCTTTATTAGAAAACTCTACACTCAGCTCTAGGGGTGGTGCTGTCTCCTGCTGGCCCCACTAATAGGGCAGGGGGAAGTGCCATCGATGTCATCTCTGGAGGTTGCTTTTCCCTCGTGCAAAGGCAAGAGATGTGCAAGTTACAGAAAAGCAGCTAGTAGCTAATTTTTGTAACAGAATTCATGAAGGTTCTCTTGGCAGTATGGTCATTTTAACAAAATCACTTCCCAGGATTAACACACTGCCAGTCATTCTGCAGCATGGCTACAGTTTACTGGACTGGTCCACTCAAGAGTGTGATTACTCAGAACATCTAGCACTTCTGGAAGGATGTATTGCTAAAGAGCGAGTTGCCAAAAAGCCATTGACAGTCTTTAGGTAAAGTTTATTCAAATTAGCCCAGTCATCTTTACAAGATATTGCAGGTCACTGCCAAAGCATTGTGTTATAGCAGGCAAAGGGGGCATAGTAACATGGACAGTGAACAGAAATGCATGAGAAAGCACAATGGATTGTTCATTCCAATCCAGCCCCCAAGCTTATTTCTGGTAAAATGAGATGCCAAATGGATTCAACAAACAGCAACAACAAATTGAAGGGATGGAATTTAATGCTGGAGAAGTAACAATGTTTCTCTTGAAAGTGTATCCTACATAGATCTTATGAATAGTGGAGCCTCCTGTGGGTCCACAAAGACCTGGAATAGAAGGGCAAGACACCACAAGAGGCTGTTCTCGCAATATTCCTGAATCAACATTAAATGGGATGTGCCAGAAATCTCTCAAGGAAGCCTGACATGTAAGTGTTCCAGTTCCATTTTGTACATTAAAGATGTTTAAGTAAAGTAACAATCAACCTCTGTCTTGGAGTTTTATACAGCTGCCCATCACCCATAGTATTTAAGCAGCTTCCATCTAAAAGTCAATAGCAACAAGGAAGTCCCTAATGGACTTCCTTGAGTCTCTAGCTAAATATACATCCAGACTTATGATCTGGCCATTGGTTTGACGAGAACATGGTCTACAGCATCTAAGGTAACTATTCATGTATATACTGTAGTGGAAGTTTTTTCATTGGATGGAAACATTTCCTGCAGTGTTTGTAATCCAAAATTCCATCATTGGTCTATTGCTTGGGAGCCCGAAAGTGAAAATAACCTGTCCATTCTACTGGTCTAACATGAACAGATTGCAGAATGTAACCGACCAGCACAAAAGACGAAAAATTTATTTGATTTTAAATATCCTTTGTTTTTTGGATGATTTTTAGTCGGCAGTATCCATTTAACTAACAAACACAGCCTGACTTCTCAGCCACATCCTCCAACATCTTGCACTCCTGCATCTCAATTCCTGCTCTTCCAGGAGACTCTTAGCAGAAGGCAAGTCAGGACAGGTTTTTTTTGGAGGGGAGGGGGACAGAAGAGTCGATGATGCAATTCACAGTGCAACCCTTTTGGCAGTGTGACTCTGATTTCCCCTCCCTTCTCTGATCAGAGTGTGAATACCCTACCTGAGTTATTCCTTGGAACACCACAAAACATGATGCTGGTCGTGGATTTGGGCTATTTATAACAGTACATATAACAGTACAGTTATAGGTTTAACTGCCATGCTTCATTTAAGATAGTTAAAAGACTGTCAAGCAAATGCCACCACCCAAAACAAAGGGATATAGGAGTTGATTCAGGAATTCAAATAATCTGAGCAGAGGGGCTTTGTTGGATATTGTTTTGGCTAGGGGGATGTGTGTGCATGGGTGCACAGGCACGTGCGTGTGTAAAAAACTAAAAGCTGATTGAAAGAAGTTTAGAGCCATAAGCAAGGAAACTGTCTGCTGTTTGGTTCTACCCATGTTCAAGGAAATAGAGCTGAATTTTTTATAATTTTGTATTATATAAATAAGATTGAATCACATGCACTGAGCTCCATCATCAATTTCTCTTCCCAACTGGAACAACCTACAAACCTCAAGTTTTGAATAGCTGCTTGGGTCAAAAGATCAATTTAACAGTAGCATCCACAGATCCATAGAAGTTTTTTCCTTCTGTTATGCCACCCACAAAGTGCTTTTGGGACTAGCTGTTAAAATGTGCTAGTTAACAAGAGTCATGTGCGTGTTTTAATTTTGTTTTATCATTTGACACTGACATTTTTCTTCAGCGGAGTAGAATTTTCTGTTAAAGAGCAACTAATTTAGTGAGATCCTCACATTTAAACTGCTCTTTTAGTTTCTCTTGCAGTAACATGAATGTCTTTAGGGTGGTTGACAATTTAAAAAAATATATTTACAGGTCAAATTCACTCCTGGTGTCACTCTACTGAAGTTAATGAGTTACATGGGAAGAAAAGTTGGCCTATATATTTCTTGAGCTCTCTTATCTTGAGAGAGATACCCTGAGTGGAGAATGATTAAATGCTGACAAACAAATCACTAGTGTGAGAAAGATCAAGTATCATAGGGATCAACAAGAGAGGCATAACAGTGGGGGAACCTGCTCAACATTTTAGATGCCTATACATAACTGTCAGGAGTATGGGGAACAAACAGCAAGAACTAGAATATTCGCTCAGGAGTGAGCAGGCACGTTGTGGAGCCACACTTGAGTTACTAGGTCCACAATCATGCTGCATTCAGTACTCAGACTTCTGGGCACACCCCATTGTTCTTCGCTTGGCAGTAAGCTGTGCCGCTCTGATTCTTTCCCAGTAAATTGTGGGAGTAATTAGCTGTCCTCTGGCCACAAAGAGGGTGTTGTGTGGTGGCACTGGAAGACTATCAGCACTAGAGTGATTTAGCCTGCATCCTCACTGCGAAGTGAGCAGAGTAGCAGCCCAAGCATAAGTAGCACTCAGAATTTAACCGATAGCCCCAGACGAACCAGAGCACTCAGATTGAAAAGCACCACTAAACTCACATTGGGGGTGGGAGGGGAGGACAAGGGTGTGGATGGGAGTCAGGTTAGAGTCAATACTTGAATTAACACTGCAGTGAAGATAGACAGACCAGCTTAGACTCCCTCTAGACTTCCACAGACTCTCATAAGCTCATCTCTGACCTTGGCCCTCAGTGTTTTTTCCTCCTTTTACTGGCTCACAAACAGACATTCGAGTTTCCAGCACAACTGTAAAAGAATAGAAGGAAACAAATGGAACATTTCACCACCTCCCTGCATTTACAGTTGCAAGCATTGAGGGCTGTGTCAGGGGTTGGCTGGGTGCCCCAGGCCAGCAGGATCACCAAATGGCAGTACTCCGGGGCATAACGCTTACTGCAGGAGTTCAAAGGCCACATTGCCTAGTGACTATGGTGCAGGGGAATGTCACCCACTGGCGAGAGTCCAAGGGGCCACTTCATCTAGCAGCAATATCAAGGGAAGAATCAGCTAGCGGCAAGCATGGGGAAGGGAGGGGAACCTGGGCCTGCCCTACTTCACCAGGTTCCAACCCAGTGTCCTTCAAAACAGGGTACCCTGACACAGGGTTCAAGTCCCTGTATTCCCAAGCGCATTCCCTGGGTCGCTTCCAATCCTCGTCCCAGTCCCTCCAATGGCATCTCTGGGGTTGGACATGGGGTCTGCATCTTGTGTTCCACTTAGTCTCTGGCAGCTCCCCTGCTGGCAACAGCAAATCATCCCTTTTGGTTCCCACTGTCAAATGGCTTCCCATAGTGCAGCTAGGAGGTGCAACCCTGGTGGCTGGGTGACCTGGCGGCTTCCTAGCACACAACCACACTGCTCCTCAGACAGCCCAGACTGAGCTGAGCTGCTCCCTTTTGAACGCTCCCTCCACTGGGAGCGTGCCCAGGATGGGTGAGGGGCATCTTGGGCCCAAAAAATGCTCTTTAACCCTTGCTTCACCAGTGCGGGGTCAATATACCCTCTCACAGGCTGGCTCATGTACAGACCAACAAATATGACCAAATACTGAGGTATGGTATAACAGCTGCTGCCTGACCAGAGGAAACCACTCTTCAGAGTCATTGCTAACAACTGTTTATTTTACATCAGAGGTTCTCAAACTCTGGTCCATGGACCACCAGTGGTCCGGGAGCACCATTCAGGTGGTCCACAGAAAGTTCCCTCTAAGAGGCGCATCTGTTCAGCCACACACAAGAGAATGAAGAGCCACCCACCTAATTAGTGGAGCTGCACAGGTGTGGGTCCACTAATTAGGTGCCTAGATCCTGGAGAAGATGCACATGTAAGGTGAGGTGGTGGCCTTATGGGGAATAGAGGGTAGGTGGGAAGGGGCAGTGGGGTGAGAAGAGGGAGTGGTGGGAATTTGGGATTTTCAGGGCTGCAGTGGCCAGAGAAAGAGGCGACTTCCCTCAGCCTCAGGGCTGCGGGGGGAAGAGAGCGCCTTCCCAGCCTAAGCTATGTGGCAGGAGAGACACCTCCCCCGCCCAGCTCCTTCCCAGCCCCAGATCGGGGGTTGCCGCAGCAGGAGAGAGAAAGGGCACATCCATCGCATTAGAAAGGTAAGACTAGTGATATTAAGATATGGGTCCTGTGCTTTTATTTGTAGAACCAAAAAAGTTAATTTCTACTTTTTTTAAATATAGCACTTTTATCCAAAGTGCTTTACAGTAGTTAGCTAATGGTAAAAACATTTGGAAAGATCATTAAGTAGTCTGCCGAGACCCTCAGCAATTTAAGTGATCCACCAAAAAAAAGTTGAGAACCACTGATTTACATCAATGACAAAGCAAAGAAAACCAAACAGAATGTTAAATAGTCACTGACAGTTCTCATCTCAATAGCTTTGTGCCCTGGGCCCTGTGGGCACACCCCTGCAGCTCAAGAGAGGATGGAAATCAGAGATGGAAAGGCCTTTTAGATCAATAGAGCATCCCCCTGACCATGCTTGATTATCCCCTACAATATATTAATATTTAATGCTCCTATGAAAATGTATACTGTAGTATTTTGGCCAATTCCGATTAAAATTTAGTACAATTAGAAAGTTTAAGTGTTTGGACAGCATCCAAGTTACTCAACAGGAAGCACTGTATAAATGAAATCATAATGAAAAACAATTTTACAAAGGTTTCATGCAGCCCATTTTAAATGGACCAAGCGATGGTACTTCCACCACTTTTTAAATTAGTACAATAGCACCTAAAGACTCCAGTCAAGTTCAGAGCCCCATTGTGCTAGGTGCTGTACAAAAACTTAAAAAGTCCCTACCCCCAACAAATTTACAATCTAAGCAGACAAAGGGAGGGAGAGGGAAGAGTTATTCCCCTCCCTGCATTTTACAGATGAAAATGGAGGCATAGCATGACTAGGGACTTGCCCAATGTTATCAAAGTCTGTAGCAGAGCTGGGAAATGTACCAAGTCTCCTGATTCTCAGTCCAATGCCAAATCAATCATGAGACCCTGAATTCCCCAGGGAGACTATTCTAAGTCCAGTAGATGCTTCCCATTTAGAAAATATATTCTGATCTTCATCCTTAAATTTCCTTTATTTAGCCTCATGTTATTACTCTTCTTGTATCACCTGTAGTCCGTAGGCTTGCCTTTACTATATTCACTGCCTTGCCTCCATTATATTTAGCTGCAATGCAAGAAACCTACAGTATCCTGTAAGACGTCAGCGGAAACAAACATAAGTGTGGTTAAGTAAGCTGTAATCCTTGGCATAGATCAATGGTTACCTTTAGATTTTAGGACCTAAGAAGAGCTTGCTGAATGATAGGAGGCAGAATCTTCCAGTGAGTGCTATTGCAAGGAACATAGAAGTGATAACCATAAATCTGCTTAAGCAAGGAGTGATGGATATGATTGTGAGCTGACATGGTAGTTACACATATCCATATACTAACCTATAGAAGGACACCTCAACATTCGTAGGATGAGGCAATACAAATAAGGAAAAAGGGGGAAACCCCTACCAAATATGCATTATATCATGGCATCAGTGTAACATATTATAAAAGTTGTATCCCAGCCTGTGGGCAATAGAGGAAAGAAGTAGCCCTTGGAAGGGGCCAGAATGATGGCCACTGGTGATGAGGAGGAAGGTCAAGGTCATGAATTTCAGGTTTTCCTGCAAGAGATGCCGAGAGTATATGGATGTGCTGACATACATTCTGCAGTCTGTCTACCTTTCTGAGTTAGTGTTTGTGACTTTGCTAATTTATTAAGAAACTATTTGAAAATACAGAAGAGTTCCTATAGTGTGAGTGTTGCAACTGTGCACATTGGGGTTCACAACTATATAGTAATTTTAATACTACTGGGCCTGATCTTGGGACAAGAAACTGTCTACCCTCAAAGCGATAACTGCAAATTCTTAGGTTATCTACAGATCAGGCTACATACTCTAAGCCAGTGGTTTTTAAACTTTTTCCCCGGGGACCCAGTTAAAAAAAATTGTTGATGCCCGTGACCCAACAGAATTGGGGATGAGTGGTTAGGGTGTGGGAGGTGCTCAGGGCTGGGCCAGAAGGTTGGGGTGAGGGCTGCAGGGTGGAGCTGGGAATGAGGGGTTCAGGGTGTGGGAGGGGGCTCTGGGCTGGGGCAGGAGGTTGGGGTGCAGGAGCGGGTCTGGGCGTGCAGGCTCTGGGGTGAGGCCAGGGATGAGAGGTTTGGGGTGCAGAAGGGGCTCCAGGTTTGCAGGGGCTCAGGGTTGGGGCAAGAACTTACCTCCAGCAGCTCCCAGTCAGCAGCACAGCCAGGATGCAGAGGCAGGCTTCCCACCTGTCCTGGCACTGCAGACCACGCAGCACCCCAGAAGCAGCCAGCAGCAGGTCCAGCTCCTAGGCAGAGGCGTGTGCAAGCGGCTCCCGCCTGCAGGCACCGTCCCCCCCAGCTCCCATTGGCAGGAAACTGGCCAATAGGAGTGCAGAGCCCATGTTGGGAGCAGCATGCAGAGCCTCATGGGCCCCCCCACCTAGAAGCCAGACCCACTGCTGGCCGCTCCTGGGCGCAGCGCGGTGTCAGAACAGATAGGCACTAGCCTGCCTCAGCTGGGCAGCACCGCCAACGGTACTTTTAACATCCCGGTCGGTGGTGCTGACCAGAGCCGCTAGGGTCCCTGAGTTCTGAGCAAGGGGACCCTGTGGCTTACATGCCACGACCCAGTACCAGGTTGCGATTCGAACTTTGAAAAACACTGCTCTAAGCCGTTCTTTTCCCACCTTGTTATTTATAGTTTCAAAATACTCTCACTGATATTCCCAGCCAGTCATCACTGAAATCCTCAAAAATACACTTGTGAGCCAGTCTCTCCTTTTTTGCAGCTTTTGACACTCAACTGTTTAACTAATATGGATTCAAACCACCAGAAAAGTGCTAGTATTTTAAAAATCAAACAGGAAAGAGCACAGGACAAAATGTGACTTGCATATAGATTCTGAGTAATAACTCAGAAGCCAGAACTGAGTTCTGAGCCAGAAGTAAGAAGGTGTAACTCATCCCCCATACAAATATAGTGTACATTTTCTAGCTCCTCAGCCTCGAAGGACAAACAGACTGACATGCAGCTAGAGCAGATATAAGTAGGTTTAAGGGAGTGCAACTAAGCATAAATGGAGGGGTCTATTCTCAAAGCCTTCATGCACACCCAGCCCCTCCATATGGAATTGTCTGGCTAGTGACTGCAAAGAGTTATGCATGTGATGTTGGGGACTGTGCCTTCAAGAGCTGAGCTATACAGACAGTCTGGGCAGAAACTCAGGTTGTTATGCCCAGTGAGCTGGAACTGGGCACAGAATAAAGCTCAGCTTTTGCAAGTGCCTTAAGTATTGTGTGATCACAGAACATCCCAGGCCCACTCTGCCCTAGGGTGGGGGAGACTTCTTTGGCATGAAGGCTCCCCTAATCCTACACTGCTCCTCCATCTAAACACACATGCAGTGTTTAAGATAAATCTCTCCCCCCATGCACACTAACAGAGTATAGTAATTAAACAGTTTGATGCGGGGGGGAATCTTAATTCCCACCCATGGCATGGTGCTTCACGATGTCTCAGATTTTTATTTTTAACCCCCAAGCTCAACACATTTCTGCAGAGCCTTAAAGCACCACAGCAGGGAGTGAAATAGAGTACCTGAAAGCATTATAGTCTGAAATAATGACATGATTAGGAATGGACAAGCAGGGCTCACTGGATATCGGAGTCAGACTCCCTCTGTGTGTTTTTTCCATCAGCTAAGTTAATACAAGTGGGTATTATCTCCTACTGTCTGTGCTTCAAGGGCAAGAACGCTCCGTCTGCATGAGACAGATTCAGAATTTAGATTCAAAAGAAAGGGGAGGGGGAAGCAACCATTGACCATGAAGGGCTGCCTGTTATATTTTCTATTGAGATCAATGGAGTTGGATGCCCCACCCCCCCATCCCCCGATTTGATTATACAATAGAAAAGTGTGCAAGTACCAAATAACCACTTTACTCATGAGAAAGTGCCTTCTTATACTTTTTTTATAGTAGCTACTGAACCAAGAAAAATAAATGCAAGATGGAACTAGAGGTAGTTCTCAATATTAATTTCATTTAGCAAAAAGAAAAGGAGGACTTGTGGCACCTTAGAGACTAACCAATTTGAGCATAAGCTTTCGTGAGCTAGTGAGCTGTAGCTCACGAAAGTTTATGCTCAAATAAATTGGTTAGTCTCTAAGGTGCCACAAGTACTCCTTTTCTTTTTGCGAATACAGACTAACATGGCTGTTACTCTGAAATTTCATTTAGGGCAGTTTTCAGGTTTCAATTCAAAACAAATCAGGGCTAGCATTCAGGTTTATATTGATGGCACCAAAACTTTGCAAGCTGCTCTCTCAGGAGTTCAGAATGAAGTGCCAGCAATCTCACAAGATCCATTCTGCTCGCGAGATTTTAGCCAAACCTGAGCTGGAACTAGGAAACAGGCCTCTTACTCATTTTGGATCTGACCTAGAACCAAAGATTTAAGGTTGGATTTGGATGTTTTCTGAGTTCCAGCCAGAAACAAGCTCTTTTCACAATGCTGCAAGTGCCTGAGAATGGAGGCCTCTGAACCACAAGAGCTCTGTAACATGGAGTGTGGGCTCTTTGCTAAAAGATCTTCAAGGACAAACCCTACCTCGACTGCCCCATTGCTATTTCAGCCGAGGGTCAGGGCTATTTGCATGTTGTAATTCCAAATTGGACTGATGGGAATTGCAGAAGAGCAAAAACCGGCTGGGAAGCAGTAATGAGGATATAAATAAGCTCTTCCCTCACAAATGAGGCTTGCAAAGTGGTGCTGGTGGGGTTCTCCAATAAGGAGGGACCACGGAGAGAGCCCTCCCTAAGGAAATAAGCTTAAAGAAGGCCTAAAAATCAGATAAGCAGGCATAAGGGAAAGGGAAGCAGGGCACAACTGCTCCACTGCTTATGGACCCACAGCTGGAGCCAAGAGTAAATGAAGAACATGGCCACATCTATGGCACTACTTAGAAGCAGTGTGGTTATACCCATCAACCAAGGAGAGCAGGCTGCCTGGATCCTAGAGAGGGGGCTGTGGCCCAGGGAAGGTCGGAAGACTGGGGTTTTTATCTGGACTTTGTTATCCTAGAAGGAGTGGAGTCTTAATTTAGCTAGAGCAGTGTTTCTGAACGACTGGTCCGTGGACCAGCACTAGTCCCCGAGATCTCCCTGAAACACTTAAGGCAGCAAGCCGATCCCTGGTATCAAAAAGGTTGAGAAACACTGAGCTAGAGGACTAATTTAGAACTACCTAAACGAGAAGAAAATGAGGCAGTAGCTGTCCCCAGTGAGAGGATTCAGCCCCTTCCATATATCAATGTGAATATGACATCATTTGGGGAAAATGAATACTGAAAAGTTTCTTCAGTCCTGTAACAATCCCGCATCTTGGCTACATACAGTGCTGACAGTCTTCCACTGTAATTTATATACACACTAATGTGCTCCAGCCACGGTTCCTGTTGGCGATGCATAACATCTCAGTTTATCCTTTTTCACTGAGATGTCAAATTTAAATTACGACCTTTCAATGATAGCACAAATGTCATCAGATTAACAGACACTTCCTCCATCTCTTCCTGCAGTTCTTAAATAAATCCACTGTTATTGATCTTCTCATTCTAAGTTTCAGCATTGCTTTGGCGACAGGAATTACGTTAAGCTTTCATTGGAACTACTGGTATACTTTAAATATGCTTTTTTGAATATGCCAGTTCCCAAACTTATGGCCAAGTCCCGTTTCCCTTATTACCATGAACATCCAAGCCCTCTGACATCAATAGGAGAAAAGTGAGCAGGATGTTTGCCCTAAATGAATAACTGAAGTATTTCAATGTAAACCTCTATTTTGGTAGCTTACTAGCACATCCGTACTGACTGAAGCTTATTACAAACTACTGGCATTGCTGAAATTTTACTTAACAAGAAATAAGTTAACTGTGAAGGACTAGGGGACTGTCTCACTATATGTATATCCAATACCTCAGCCAATCGGAACATAAGTTGGTCAGGATGTCTAGGGAGAACTGTAAATTTTTAATACTTTATTTAGAGAAAATATGCCAAATTCTGCTCAGTAGTCTATCTGCTTCATTGCTTATATGGCTGTAGTATCTGAGCACAAAGATATTAAAGAGTTTATAGCCTTAACACTCCTGTGAGATTGTACAACTGGGAGAATATTACTAAACTGATGGGGAGCTGAGACACAGAATATTGACTTGCCCCATGTCATAAAGAGACTCTACAGAGCTCCAGCATTCCAATCCAGTGCCTTGAACACAAAACCATCTTTCCACTGAAGTAACTCAAGACAATGGTCTTACCTTGGATTTACCAGAGTGGATACAAGAACATGTTTTAGGCCAACATGGTTGAATTTATCAGACAATTAGGGACAGATCCTCTTTGTGTGAATTGTCATAACCCAGATGAGGTCAATGGAGTTGTGACAATTTACATCATCTGTGAATCTGGCCCTTAGACTCCATGGACTGATTGCTGTCTGTAGCTTGAAAGAGTGACACTGACAATATTTGAAAAGCTATCTTTAAAAAAAAGATAACAGAGTTACCTCTATTTTTAAAAGATGTAACAAGGGAGTGATGGGAAAAGTCAGCTTAGAGCATCATGTCCTGCCGGTGCTGTATATACTGTAGTGCGGAGAGAGAACATATCAGATCTTAAACTGATTTGCACTTTATCTTACCCAGTTTGCTGTTCCACACTATTTTAATCCTCAAGATAAAAGTATGAAGGAGAAAACATGAAATTTTATTGGATCAAATAAAACAGTAAATTATAGAAAAAATTATTCATTGTTTAAGGGAAGAAAGTACTATTAGGGCCTAAAGCTAATGTTTATGGGTCTCAAGACCCACATTGTCCACAAAAGAATTACCCACTGCACTACCCACATTGTCCACAAAACAAATTAATTAAAGCTAGATCTGGCCTTCTACTGCACAAAAAATGTTTTCTCCATCCCTCTTGCTTATGCAAGTTGCAGGACAGTTTCTATCTGATGCTCTTATGAACATCAGGCTCATTACCTACCTATACAGGTCTCATGTTGGTCTGCAAACCACAGCATCAGTGGGCTACAGTCTGCCAATGAGGCATCTTGTCCAGGCCATAGCGAGCTAACACATGGTGCAGTGTGAAGTCTCTGCTCACTGGGGTACACATTGCTCCTTTTCACACAGCTACCTATCACCCATGCCCACTCTTGTCCCTCCAAGGCTCCGTTCCGTTTTCTTGTAGCAGGGCTTAGAAGTAGAGATAGTTAGCAAAGCAGATAGGGGAGTAGTCTAGGACTCAGACTTGGATTTTGTTCCTGCCTTAGCCCCAGACTCACTGTGTGACCTTGGGCAAACACTTCACTCTCTGCCTCTGTTTTCCCATCCTTTGTCTCTAACCAAACTAACATCTTTGGGACAGGGATTTCTCTCTTCCGGTGTGCTTGAAAAATGCCTAGCACATTGGTGCCTTGGTTAGGACCTCTAAGTTCTATTGTAATAGGATAATTATACTGGTTCTGCATGGTACTTTATAATTTCACCCCTAGTATGAAAATTTTCATAGTTATTAGATTCAGTGTTATTCCCTTTAGAATAAATCTTCTAAAATGTGTTTCAAAAGACCAAGAACTTCTCAGAGAATTCCAAACTTTCTGCAAAAAAATTAAAGTTACTGTGGGATCAAATACAAAAAAAAGGACAAGTGGGGGGGAGAAGAATGAAAATTGACAAGATGCTTGCTCATATAAAATAACTTACTTTCACTGTGTTAGAAATGACAGTACTATAAATGACATGCATTTTATAATTAGTTGTGCTTATAAATAGAACACTCATTTTATTCAAAAACCTGATCTTAAGCCGTGATGAGCTGTTGAAAACATGGTTTAAGAAAGAATGAGCTCAAATAGAATAAAAAACAAAATAGGTTTAAATGAATGGTACTATAAATCATCAGTGTCACATACTTAACACTGAACATTCTTGCACTTTAGAGCCTGTATGGTATGGGATTTAGAAGGCCAAATCCATTGTCACTGGAGTCAATGAAAAGCCTCATGTTGACATCAGTAAGCATTGGATTAAACCCAGTCAACGTTAGATAGAAAATCTTCATTCAACTCTTTTTCCAAAATGGAAAATTGGTTTTTGACTAAATGATTTTTTTTGCAGAAAGTGTCTGCTTTTAATATTGTTATTAGAAAACCAGAAGCTTTCCTCCAACAGTTTCAATGAAAATGGAAAAAAATCATTGTTGTCAAAGTCCCCCATGAGGAAACACTTCCCCCCACACCCACTGCAATAGGCCCCTGTTGAACAGGCCAGGGAAGGCTGCAGCACATTTTGGACTTATACCCTAGAAGGGGTTTGTTTGTTTTGCACACAGACAGAAAAGTTGAGTCACCAAAAACCCACCTGACAAGCACAGGGCAACCTGAATGGAGAAAAAACTGCAGGCATGTACACACTTGACCAGGGGGTGCTTGCAAGAGGTGGGTACCACCCTATTACAACAAGGCAGAAAGAAAATTATCCCCATCTTACAAAAGGGAAACTGAGCCACAAAGATTACATGTCTTGCCCAAAGTATTGTACACAAACTGTGGCACAGCCAGTAACTGAGCCCAGGTCATCTGTGAAGTAATAAACCACAAAGCTCCTCTTCCTCTAAGTCACAAACAATCCTTCCCCCCCCCCCCTTTGTTCCAATTAATAAGCCCCAGGCAGCTGCATACATTCTTGCAAGAGCAAATTTTTAATTCTCCCTCTATCTTCTGTTCTAAACAGCAGAGTATGACTTTTTGTCATAAAACTCTGGGATCACAATATACAAAGCTGCTGTTTGTGATTTACAAATGTTGGTACATATGGTACTTAGATATCTGATTACTAAATGCCTCAAGCATATAAACTAGCATATTAAAACCCTAGAAATCTCTGAATTAACTCGCATCTGAATATTGCCTTTTAAAACATACTCTCACCTTTGTAATGGTTTTCATCGCTCCTAAAATATTCTCCTGTGTGAGCTATCCTAGTGGTCTTTGTAATTGCTAGATGTTATTTCAAAGTACCCAGCTGACAACTAGGTCAAATGGACAGTCTTTTACTTCTCATAATTGCAGGACCATGTCTGCAATAAGAAGAGGCTTAGAAGTCTACAAGGAGAGTGTGTGTGCACAGTTGTATATCTATGTTTGTATGTAATTACCTCAGCTGTATATGTAAATGCAGTGCTTAATTTGTGCCAGGGGTTGCCAGGGCTGAGCTCCAGCACTTCTAGGCTTCAGGGTTCATAGCCCCAGCATTTCCGGGCTTGCTGCATCAGTTACAAAGATAAAAAACTTGCTTGAGCCCCAGCACCCCACATTACAAATTAAGCACTGTGTAAATGGGCATTTAGACTAGCGCCAGTTGGGAAGTGGCTCCCTCTGCCAACACCACCCATGGGAAAGTTTGCTTTTGGCAAAAAATTCAAAAATTCAATCAAAAAATCAAGTCAGGGATCAAGACCCCATTGTACTACCAGCTGTGAAACACAACAAAAAAAGATATCCCGCTTCCCCAAAGTTTTGCATTCTTCTTCATAGGTAATTCCTGATTACTGTTGAATCCAGCTCAGTATAATTAGCAAACCAAGTAACTCCTCAAAGAAATGGCAACAAGAGCTATATAGTTCCATTATCTCCACTCAATTGGAAGAGAAACTGAGACAAAGGCAGACCTTCCCTAAGGTCAAAGAGACAGAGCTGGGATAAAAGCTTGGCATTTGGGCTCGTTCATGCTACATTGTTAAACCCCGCTTCTCTCCTTGTAGTCCAGTCTCTGTACATTTTCAGCCTTTCATGTAAATTCTATGCCCCAAAAAAGGTGAATATTGAATTAATACAGAATACAAGCAGAAGGGTTAAGGTAAATGTACACATACATGACAAATCTTTGTACCAGGTTTTCAACAAAGGGCTCGGATTCTACTTTTTCTTGGCAAAACTCAGTATAACTATTGCATACATTAGGATCTGGCCCTGCTCTACTCGAAGTTAATTCAATGGAAGCAAGATCGGGCACTTTGAACAATTAAATTTCCAACAAATTGTTCATAGTGTCCAGTGTAGCACAATCAGCCTGAGTTGGCTAACAGCATAAAAACATCTTTCCAGAAAACGTAACCCAACATTTAAAGGGATGGCCTGGTTGTGCTTTCCAAGCACATCATTTCAAGAAAGTTGCCCATCATTGGAATTGTTCTAATATTTTTCTTTGGTCCTGAACTTTAATGTGTAACAATAATTAAGTATTCATTTGTTTGCCCAATTTACACATAACATGACATTTTCTGAATTAGATTAGTTTAGGAACATACACTTTGATTTCATTAAGCAATTTCCCAAACCAAGACAAGGGATAGCTAAGCAACTGATATAGCACCATAATTTGCTTAGAATTATGATGCTGCCCAAAGACACTTTCCATGATGCCATATCCTGAACAGACCCTCGTCCTTCCTTTCAATTAAATAGAAAAACAGTAGGAACCCTTCCATTCTGCCATGTGATAGCAAAAGGCTCCTACAGACAGCACAGTATGTAATTAGTGAAGAACATTACTTTGGGCTATATTGTCAGCATGCTGCAGAGGGAATTAGATACTTACAGCTTCCATTATGCCACCATACCTAATTTCTCTCATGCTGCACAGAAAGTCCACCCCTTTGTAGTGTGATAGTGAATAATGAATGAGAGAATTTACACCTGCATATTTTTCATTCTGGTTCTCTGACAAAGTTAGAAGGGGGATGAATGCAGATGAGCACATTAGCAATCAAATACTAGTGTAAATCAAGCTACCGCTCACAAGCTTCATTGAGAAGCATGGTCTTGTGTTCTAGGCCCAGTGCCTGAGTCACAACACATATGGTTCTGTTTCCGGATCTGCCAGAGACTGCCAAGGATTTTCAAATGAACCTCAGGGAGTTAGATGCTGAACTTCAACAGGATTTGGGTGCCTGACTTTTTTGAAAAATCCCACCTGTGCGCCGTGCCTCAGTTTCCTTTCTGTAAAAGGATACTACTACTTTTATCTCTATTGCCTATTTAGAGTGCAAGATCTTCAGGGCAGACACTACTTCTTACAAGATGCATGTATAGTGTCGTACATAATGGAATTGGGCCCTCTAAACAGAGATAATTATAACGTTTCTCACCTTCTGATAATGAGCAGCATAAGATCATTTTGAAAGTGGGTAGGTTGTGTGGGAAGATGAGAAGTCCATGAATATAAAAAGAATCATTAAAGGGAGGCACAGTAGGAGTCAGTATCAAGATTAGTCTCAATCCTCATCTGCAGAGAGGTTTCTGATGCAGAAAATATTTAACCCCACAAACAAGAGGAGGAACAAGACTGACATTTTATTGCAAACCCATCTGTACTAGGTAATAAAAGATTGGCTCAAAGGGCCAATCCACAAATCTTGCCCCATGAAAGAGTAAATGTAGATTACTTTTGTCTCCCTTTCTATTTCAGAAGCTAAGACAGATCCAAGACAGGACAGGCTGCAATGGGACAACAGGAGAAGTTATCTACTTGGTTTAACATTTTCCTCTCCAATTCAGCATAATGAATTTTTCCTCAAAACCATTCAGGTGTTTCCCATGTTTAAATAATGTTTACTTACTTTTCAAAGCAAAGAAGTATCCTACTTATACACTTAACTGGCGCAACACTAAGTTATGATGTATTTGTCATCCCTTAAAATTAAATTCTACATGGGTCCATCCTGTGAATAAAGCCATTTAAAAATAGCATACTGAGTCCTGCTTATTAACAAAGTTAGAGTTCTGTGTTTAGCATTTTCAGTTAAATAATGAAATACATGCAGGTCATACTTAAGCCAGCAGCACCCTCAGCTGAGCACTAACTGTATCTGCACACTTTGCATAGTCACCTGCAACGCCCCCAATTTTAGCCTTTGGGCCATCTGCCTCATACTGGCAATTTAATCCACATGCATATACTCTTCTCAGTAAAGAATGCTTTTAATCAGCACATATGTAAAATAAAGAGGTCCCTAATCATTAATGGCTGGTGTTTTGTTAGTTAGCACACTAGGACAGTTTCAGACATGCACAATTGCAGTAAAAAAAGTGTGTTTTTTTAAAGCACCATAAGCTGCCGTGCCGTAAGCTGAACACCATTTGACCAAAATTTTAAATACTTTAACATTCACATTTCTCTTGATGGCTGGGTCAGTTTTGCCATATTACAAAGAGATCAGGCTCATCAAGAGAGATTTGGGCCTACATCATGTTTCCTGGGGCCCAACCCCTCCCATTTCAGTGTATTTTCCCTATACCAGTTAATCAGATGCCATATATTTCTCTTTATCCTCCTTCCTGTCATTGTAATTGGTAGATTATGATTAGATCTGTGGAAGCCTTGCCAAATTTGTAACAGAGTTAGTTGTGAGAGACAGTTCAGTGAATCCACAATTGCTGCTATCCACCAGGGGTTTGAAGGAACCCAGGTTTCCCATGTCAAATATCATTGCAAACCCACAGGAAGTGTTCAGGCTCATATAGATTCACACAGGGACTCCAAAATTAACTGAAAACTAGAAGTAGGATAACATCAAGTACACTGCAGTGATAGCATTCTGAACTCAGGAAAAACATTCCCTTCTAGAACTGGGTATAATTATTATGTGAAAAAATATAAAGTATTAATGAGAAAGTAGTCTTACTAATTCAGAAAATTCCACAAAGTAATAATAGCTGAGCTATTAAGCTACTGCCTGTCAGAAATCACCATGCTCAATCAGAAAAATAAAAATCAATTTCCTGACTTCTATATAGAGCTGAGAGGTCAACTAATATGCACCCACTCTATCTCTGGGTGCAGGAGGGAGTTCAGTTGGCTTCCACTGAGCAAGAATAACCCTTCTGATCACATGGGAGAAGTTCAGCAAATCAGGGACATAAGGGAAGAACCACGTGATTTCCAACATGTGATGTATCCCGTGAAGACACCTACCGTTATGATACCATAGCGTACATTAGTGTAGTTCTATTTACACCAACTGAGGATCTGGCCCTATACATCTCAAAAGCACGTGGCAAGGTCCAAATCTGACAAATAAGATGGCAATTGGCTTCCTACACATAGATAAGGAAAAGTGCATGTGGACACAAGCACCATATGGGTGCACATACAAATACACTTAAGGACCATGAATTTCATTGGTGCGTGAAGTGGAAGACAGCAAGACTGCCCAAATGCTAGGACAAGAAACAAAAAATGACTGACTGCAACTGAAACTTGAAGGCAGACTACGCAGAGACTGTTGTCAAACTGGAATTTATGGACCTTGGACAGAACCTTTGAATTACAGGACAACATCTCCAGAAGGCACAGAAAGGAGGATGTGTCTCAGGGGCATTTCTTATACAAGTCTGGAGATACTGTATGTCATGAAAATTAAAACACACTAGACTACATTAGCCCCCGTGTACAAAAAATATCATGCTTCGAACACAATTAATTGAAAGTGCGTACACCTTTTGATAGACTATACTGTCAAGTCAGTGTCAATATCTGAAGCTACTTTCTTTATCAAGTGCTGCACCACATATTTCCAGCTAGTGCCCATCCTTAGATGGCTATAAAGTAGAACCTCAGAGTTACAAACACCAAAGTTACTAACTGACCTATCAACCACACCCCTCATTTGGAACCAGAAGTATGCAATCATGCCACAGCAGAAACACATAAAAAGTAAATACAACACAGTACTGTGTTAAATGCAAACTACTAAAATATATATATATATATATATATATATATATATATATATATAAAGGGAAAGTTAACAGATTTGACAAGTCAAGGAAACTTTTTCTATGTTTGTTTTGTTTAAATTAAGATGGTTAAAAGCTGCATTTTTCTTTGGCACAGTAAAGTTTCAAAGCTGTATTAAATCTATGTTCAGTTGTAAACTTTTGAAAGAACTACCATAACATTGTTCAGAGTTACAAACATGCCAGAGTTACAAACCTTTATTTCTGAGGTGTTCATAACTCAGACACTATTGTCATTGTATCTTCTTGATGCAAATCCTTTTCGGAAGAACAGATCTAAGGGAAGGCTTTCCACATTGGGTGGAGTATGCAGAAGTTCGCTATCGGGTAGTTATGTCTCTGTATATTGTGCACACAGATTATGTTGAAAGCACATTATTAATTTTACAAAGTCAAGTACTGGAAAGTTACGAACTGCCAGAATTGCCATCGTGTGGACATCTGGCATGAAAAATGTCAAGCTCAAATGATTAAGTTTGACAAATTTATTAGCAACTGAAGAGTTTAAAAATGTGTCAGGCGATCTTAAAAATAGGTAGAGCAAGCAGCCCTGAAATATATATAAAAGCAAACCTGAAGATTTATTAAAAACATGTTTGCTTTCAAATTCCTCAGGTGGCATTAAATTAGTGAACATTAAAAAAATATATATCCACATGTTCTACACTTCTTTTCTCACTCACTCCTGAGTAACCAGAGTCATGTCAGCTGGAGATTTGGTATTCTCCACTAGTGTTATGATGTGGGAGACTATTTTTCATCCAAATTTTCCATCTTCCAGCAGCCAGTGGACTGGCACTGTGAATTTCGTTCTATTAAGGAGGTATCTTTGTGCTTAAAGAATAGAAGATTGGCTAGAGATAGAAGTTTAACAAAGGAGGCTTCTGCTGATATACCTTGGTTGTTTCCTTTGGTTCACAAACTCATCGGGCAAAATACAGTACGTTCCTACTTACTGAACTGGAGTTCAGTGAAACTCTGGCAGTTCAGTACTGTGTCCCCACATTCAAACAGCCTGCACTCCCAGTTCCCTAACCCACTTTTTTTCCAAAGATTTTTGATGTTCCCCACCATCTTTGGAAAATCCAGATTTTCATTATTACCCAATCACGCACCTACTGCAGTAATAAATAGTAAATTAATCTCCCCAGAAATAATATTTTACAGTCAGAAAATGCAGATGTCTCAACTCTGCCTCGGATTTTTTGCAAGCTAGGCAGCTGCCTCTTGCCCTATATCCTACCTCTTCAGTTCCCAACCCCCAGACATCCTAAGGTAACAAACCGATAAGTTTAGTCTCCTGAAGGCTGTAATACTTCAGTCTAATTCTGGTTGGTGGGTTTGGTGCAGAGGTGGTAGCTGGGTGATAGTTAGAGGCCTGTGATATATGAGAAGACTAGAAAAATCTGGTGGTCCCTTCTGGCTTTACGCTCTATGAAAAGGCTACCTTCTAGATTTCGGGCACACCTACACTGGAGCTGGACAGCATAAATCCCAGGTTGAGAAGACATATCCAAGCTAGCTCTGATCAAGATATTGCACTCAAAATAGAAGTGTAGCAACTGCAGCACAAGCGGTGGGAGGGGCTAGCCACCCTGAAGATGTACCTATCTGAGATTTTAGGCACGTATGCAATGTGGCTAGGACCTCCCACCATTTGCACCACTGCCTCTACATTTCTATTTTATAGCACACAAGCTCCATCAGAGCTAGCCTAGGTATGTCTCCTGGAGCTGAAATTTACACTTCCCACTCTAATGTACACAATCTAATTTGACCTACTCCCACCTGACCCCCTAGAGGATAATCTTTCCCTTTTCCCAACAATAACATCCTTTCCCTGACACTTCTGTAACTAATGGGTCCGTGTGTGTGTCTTTCTTGCTCTCTCTCTAGTGGAGGGCCCCCCACCCATCCCCACCTTCATAGAATAATTCCATTCTCTATTCCTACTTCATGTCACCTCTCATTGCTTCCTCTACCCTCTGCATCACTGTGCCTTTCCTCAGCCAAGGTACCATGGACAAGACTCTCTACAGAGCGCAGCACTCCCAGTGCTGGAGAATGATTCCAATCACTCCCTGACCCCAAGGACGAGAACACTGCACATCAAAGTATCCCTCGCCCCTGATGGCCCGAGGCAACCACAAACCATGTGGCAGTGCAGGACGCTAGCCACTGGACCACCAATATGACCCATTTTCCATGTATAAAATCATTACACTATAGTCCTGTGCTCTTAGATATGTACGTTATGTATTGCCTCTGGATGTGCCTAGAACCAGCCAGAAATAAATATAAATAATGCTTATGACTTCAAGGACTGCCTTCTCATGATAAACTTCTTAATCATGTGCTAATGGCTCTTTCAGTCCGCGCTCACAGTGCCAGAGTCTGCTGGCTCATGTTGCCCTGTATGCCCTTTTGTTAATTACTTTGACTAACTACAGGAGAGACTTATTAAATTTACTGATTCCACTGTCCATAAACCAATATCTTGTAATCCTTTTACATCAATAACCGGCATGAAGCTCTTTATTGCCGATAAGAAGTATGAAGCTGTCAGAAAGTTTATTCACAATGGGTGAAATTTGCCCCTTAGCAGAGGAAGAGCACAGGGCCTAGCAAGCCCTAGTTTGAGGACTGAAGTGGTGCATAAGCCTTGGGTGGCCCCTGCAGGGGTGAATTTCAGTCAACATCAAGATTATGCACATTTGTCACTGCGAAAAACGAGTAAACTAAGTAAATATCCACTAGCCATTAGGAGCCAGATTCTGTACCTCAGTATCCATACATTTCAAATTACATCTACCTCTCACACTAGGGAATACTTCCTGCAGCTTTCACAGATGTTATGATGCCAACCATTCTTCATTGCCAATAGTGCCACCTTCATCTGCTTCCAAGATGAAGACAACAGGGGGATAGTGACATTGAATGTGGGGTAGCTACCAATACTTCCTTCCAACTGTGGGTGTAGGGGGGAAAAAAACTGTCCAGAAGTTAGACATGTCTAATATTTTTAAATGTCTGTGCATATCTTGGTTGGATCTCTCCATAGTAAAATGGGTCTGAGTGCTTTCAAACCTGCCACTGACATACTTTCTTTTCAATTCTCTGCTGCAGCAGAGTCATTTCTAAAGCTCATTTTTCTGATCTTCCAAAGAGTTCTCCATAATAATTGTTCTTTGCTTGCTTTTTGGTATGTTCATAACGCTCAGCCTGGCTTTCTCATCAGTCAGGCGTGTGCCCTCAACAAGCACAACTAACATTAGTGCCCATTAAGCACTATGAATTAATGATGGATGGGATCTCAAAGTGTTCAGAAAACCCCCCAAATCTTTAGATGCTTAACCAAAACTTTGGAAGTCTTCTCAACACAGATCACAATTGTTGCCTGGCTTCCTGGTGGCTGTCTGCAAAAAGCCTTGTCCCCATCCCACCTAATCCTGAGCACAAGTTTCCCTCCTCCCAAGTACAGACAGCTCTCTCACTGATCCCCCTAGCTTGGGCCTAGCGAGTTCCTCTCTGCTCCTCTTTAATATTGCTGTTGTTCCTGCCCTTCTTCCCTTCCCACAAATGGCACTCACAACAGAGAGGCTGCCCTTCTGAAAAGTCTCACAGTGATTCAGGGCAGAGCCAGAAATAGAACAAAGAAGCCCTAACCTCTCCTATCTTCCAGTAGGTTGTGTTCGCTCCATGTCATCACCCGCATAATTACCACTCCAGTATTTGGATCTCTAACTATAACGTAATATTAAAACCCTCCCATACCTTATGCAAACCAAACTACTGATTCTAAAGATAAAAAGCTATTTTCACAACAATAAGTAACTCACAAGAATAGAGTTGGTTATTTACACAGTCTGCATATGTTTACTATATTCAGTGTGCCTCTGACATGAGAAAATATTTTTAGGGTCACATTTCCCAGCCCTGAGAGCCACCTGGGTCTAATACAACCTGCATTTGTTGACCATTAAGTCACACTGCAAGGCTTATCTATTTTATAAGCTGAGATGTGTACAGTTCGAGAGCTTAGGGCAGTGCTGGGGAGGCAGCAATTGCATTTTGTTGACATCTGTTTTGTGCAGAGATAGGCCAGTCCTCTCCTATTGCTGCGCTTTTTGTTGTTACAGACTGTAGCCAAAATTTATAAAACTGGATGCCTAAAGTTAGACACTCAAATCTATACTAAGGCATCTAACTTAACATGGCCTGATTTTCAGAGTTGCTGAGTACGCACAGGTTTCACTGTGGTTTTTCACATGTGGTTTTTCCATTATTACCAGGGCGGGCAACTGGCATAGATTCCTTCAGTGAGATTCTGTGTTAAGGCACAGCACAGAATTCTCAGTCCAGGAGGGAAGAGCAAGGGGGTTAGGTGGCTTTAAACCACCCTTGCACCTTTTCACCCCTGGGCTGCTCCCAGGTTGGAGAAGCCATCATCATAACTTTGACAGGCCCAGAGGACTAACTAAAGTTATTGCAGCCTTAATGAGAGTACTGCCAAGAATTTCTGCATCAGCACCCTGGACAAGCCCTCCCATTCCAGCCCCCATCTCTAGCATATCCCCTGCTCCAGGGCTTTTAAGGGGGTCCTCAAAAGAGAACCTTATTGCTGTCTTCCACAGTGTCTGAGCAGGGCTCTCACCCCTAATATCCATTTGCAAGAGGGGGAATAGTCCCGCTATTGTGAGGAACTTTCCTGGCTTCTGCACTACCCCGGTGAAGTGGGCTAGCGAAAGGATCTGAGTCCTCGCTCCCACTTCCTTTACCCAGTGGCCTCCCTGCCCTTGAGGGCTCCCCTTCCACTCTCCTGTCTGGCAGAGTCCTCATAACCCCAACAAGGCTGGGCCCAGGATTCCTGGGGGGCTCGACCCCCAACCCTGCCATGGTCACCTAGGACAGGGGCTAGGGTGTCCCCACTCTGGGGTACTCTCTCTGCACTGGGCACTTCTCTGACCCACTGACCATTACATACAAGTTAAAGCAAATGCAAGTTATTTAATCAAAAATTTCAAAAAGAATAAGGAAAAATGGGAAAGGTTAAAGGAAACATCAACCCGCTCTGTGGCAGGGAACATCAGTGTCTCTGGAATGTCAGGGCAGTTCACAGTCTGTTCCTTGCAAGTCCCAGGCCTTCTTCTCAGGCCCTGGCTGTGCTGCAGGGATGCTGTGGGTTGGACACTTGCTCTGGTGGTGGCCACATGCTCTCAGGCTCTAAGTGGTAGGACCCTTCTGCCCAGTGTTGCCCCCGCCCTGTCGGCCTGCAGAGCCTCTTGGCTGAGGCGTCTCCCTGTGCTGGGCCTGCTGCCCAGGATCCCCCCTCGGCCATCCCAGCTGCTCACAGCACCCAGCCCCAGACTGCTCCAGCCCCAGCTGCACCACTCTGTCTCTGCCCTGCTACTCTGCCTCCAGCTCCCTGGGCTGCTTCTCTGGCTCTGGTTGCTGCAACTCTGCTCCCAGGACAGGTCTGCTCTGCAGGCTGCTTCTGTGACTCTGCTCCCAGCACTGAGCTGCTTTGTGGGCTGCTTTTCTGGCCCCTCTGGCTCTGGTTGCTGCAGCTCTCCTCCCAGGGAGAGTCTGCTCTCTCTGGGCTGTGCCTCTGGCTTGGGGCTGCAGCTCTGCTCCCAGGACAGGGTCTGCTTTCTCTGGGCTGCTTTTCTGGTCCCTCTGGATCTGGCACAGCTCTGCTCCCCAGGTGAGCTTGGGCCCCGGCTTTCTCCTTAGCTCGGCCCCACTCTGTCTGACCCAGGAAGGACCTCCCTGGCCTCCTGACTCCCTGATTAGCCTGCTAGCCCTGTCATTCAGGCTGACCTGGAGTATTGGCCTCTCCCCATTGTTCCTGGGGGCTGTCAGTCTCAGGGTCCTGTTCCCCATCGACCCTTCCCACTGTTTAGTACTGGGAGCTGGCAACTAAAACACCCGTGTTGGGAACACTGGGGCATGGCCACTAGGTAACTCGAAGGGATGGAAGACCACAAGTGTCGATAAAGCCCCCTCGCACTAGACCCCAGTGTCCTTGGCCCCCCCTCCTGCCTGGAGGCACTTGCAGCAGCTCTGCATACTAGGCCCAAGTGTCCTTGGTCCCCCCGCCTGGAGGCACACACAGCAGTTATGCTGAGAATCTGCAACAGTATGTTGCAGAGTCAAACTGCCTGAAACTAAGCAAGGCCAAACAGGGAAAATATAAAAAAACAAACAATGCTGAATAAAGCAGCTTTATGTATAGTTTAACAAATAATACAGAAAATCAGGGAACTAGCTGGGAACTGAATTAGCTGGCTATATGAATTACTTGGGGCAGCTTGCTATTGAATAAGTATGCTAAAAAAAAATGTATAAAAGCCTGTGTAACTTCCTGCTCGGTTGTGCAAAATTTAAAATTTTATTCTCCCTGTACCTTTTTGCAGCTGCAAATAAACTTTTCTGCTTCTCCAGCCCGTTGTAATTATTGCGTGTAGCACACCGGGTAACAAACCAACTCAAGCTGTTGTTCAGCCTCTCGGCACTGGGTGCCGGCAACACCCGCACTGAATGTTAGTAAGGGGGCAACAGTCCCCTTACACATTACTTAAGTATAGTGGCTATATAAACTGAATATATCTATAATTTAGTCCAAATGCAGGAGAAACTGTGGAAGAATAAAGCTAAGGACCAATAACTCTGTTACATCACCACTGGGTTGTTCAATTTGTGCATGTATGAGACAGTGAGACACACGTACACATGCAGAGGATTGCTATTTTAACCAGGCACGGGGAATATGACCACAGACATCCCGATAACCACCTAGCAGCATTGTGCTGAAGACCGTTTTATAATTCCAAGAAGCTTGGCGCAATCTAGAACTAATCCATGCAATATAATGAGAGATTGCAACTTCAGCCACAAATAATTGCCCCTGAATGCTAAAAAATTTCCTCTTGACCATGCAAGGATAAAGCCAGAACATCTTTGAAACCAAAACCATTTTCTTAGAAACCATAACCATTTTCTAACGTAGCCACTAAACAAATATTTAGGTACCATCATGCAGTCTGCTCACCATTCGCGCACCTCCTCTTGGTAGCATTGGGGATTAACCAATTCAGGGTCTGACACCTCCTTTCCACCTCTCGCTGCATGCCTGGCCTTCTCTTCCTAGTTCTCAGCATGGTTGGATGCTCTGGTTTCATTGCTTAGCCCTCCAGCTACATCACATATGTCCTCCCCTTCTTACACATGGGCTTAGGCTGGCTTCCTATTCATTGCCCAGTCAGTGCTACTTCCTCAGTGACTGGTAGGGGAATCTGGGCCTGCCCTCTGCTCCAGGTTCCAGCTTCAGGGCCCTCTAATCAGCAGCTAAGGTCTGTCCCATTCTGGATCTTACTGCCTTTCCCTGATCACTTTCTCTGGGTTTGCCAGCCCCCAAACTCCCTCCTCCTAGGAAGTAACCATAGACAGCTATAGCTCTATAGCCCCCAAACACACCTCCCTTCTCCTAGGGAGTGATTGCAGACTGCTTCCCTGCAACTCCTCCTGTGCTACCAACATCCTGTCTTTATCAACTCAGTTCCTCCTCCTCAGCTGGGCTCCCTCATTAGTCGATCAGGGCATTATTTAAGCCAATTGATTCGCCTCACCTGTTCGGTTAACTGGCCCTTTCTTAGCCTACATTAACCCCTTCAGGGCAAGTCTCCGGTGAATGCCCCATCACAGGTACCTAAATCAAAGTGGCCTGGTTTTCAAAGGTGCTGAGCACCCACTGACTTCAGCTGGAGAATTACTGCTCAAATTATCTGATAATTCTTTGGCTAAAAAGTAATTAACTCCCCACACCACTGTCCATGGTCACTGCTTGCGTTTAGACCGTACAATCTTCAGGGAGCATTGTGTGCTTGTATTTCTGCAAAGCCCCATAGGCACCTGTAAACTGTATGAATAATTAACGTCAAAGCAGAATTAGGTTTGAGTGATCCCAATATTGTGTAAGCCCCACAAAGAAGTGCACGATGAGTGTGTAACCCACACGCCTTCTGGGTGTGGTGTTCTGTCCCAGCTAGTGGCACCAAGACCACTTAGAGAGAGTTAAATGAGTCTACTCTACAGCCTAAGCTAACAGGCAGTTGGCTTTTAGCTCATGCTGTAGAGGCTCAAGCACTAAATTCCAGAGGTCCCTGGTTCATTCCCACATGCTGACAACCGGGGGTCTGTTGGCATTACAAATGTTTATGTCTGTATCCCAGAGGAACAACAGAGAGGAACCAGTTTTAACATGGAACATTTCAAGTGATACAATAGGTGAACTGTTATAGTAATTAGTGTTTAATATTTCATTCATGTTCCGAAATTAAGCACTGAGGGCCTGATCCTGATTCCACTGAAGACAACAGAAAAACTCCCCTGAACTTGGGTGACCTTGGGCAAATCACTTCATGCTCTGTGCCTTCATTTCTCCAAACTGTAAAATACTTACCTCCCTTTGTAAAGCACTTAGACTCCAATGCACACAGACACTTAGGGACCTAAGTCTCAGGCTGAGACACCTAACATCCAGTCTTTCCACAAAACTCTCACCTAATCCTGTAGGTGCCTACATTTAGTTGGGAAGTAAGTTTTCAGGGTAAAAGCTCCCTAGGCACCTCTGTTTCTGGCTCTGAGCATGTGCCTGACTCCAATAGCAGGGAGCCTGTTCGTGGATTGCTAAGCAAAGATAAGGAGTTCTTGTGGCACCTTAGAGACTAACAAATTTATTTGAGCATAAACTTTTGTGAGCTACAGCTCACTTCATTGGATGAAATGAGCTGTAGCTCACGAAAGCTTATGCTCAGATAAATTTGTTAGTCTCTAAGGTGCCACAAGTCCTCCTTTTCTTTTTGCGAATACAGACTAACACAGCTTGCTACTCTGAAAACTAAGCAAAGATAGGCACCTCCCTGCAGCCTGGACTTTTAGACACATATCTCTGTGAGAGGAGCAGGGCTTAGCACACACTCCAGTCATCAGTATCGCCCATTGGCTAGCTTAAGCAGGGAGGCCCCTGGCTTTTGTGGATCACATTCTGAGGCACTTCTCTCTCCACATTCATGGTACAGGGAGCCTAGCCACCCGAGACTCAGGTTTGTGGATCCCATTGTTGTTCCTGTGATTTTCTAGGCACCTAAAAGTTAGGCACTGTGACAGTTAGCATTACAGTCCTGCACAGATACAAATTTATATCCATGGATGTGGATATCCGAGGATATAAATCAGTATCCGTGGAACCGCAGCAGCAACAGGAGCAGAACGTGCGGCCACCACTCACAGGAGCCAGCGTCCCACGCGGCCAGCTCCTCTGGCGTGGCTGTACCGCCCCTATCCCCACCCCCAGCCCTGCCCCCAACCCTTCCACGCAGCTGTCTGCATCTCCTGTCTGGGGGCGTGTGCACCGCTTGAACACAAAAGCGTGACCAGGGACAGCTGCCAGTAAGCCTGGTGCCCACCCCAGTGGGCAGAGCTGGGGGCAGTATGGACACACCCTGGAGGAGCTGCCAGCGCAGGGCGCTAGCTCCTGGGACCGGCAGTTCCACATTCTGCTTCTTTCGCCGCTGCGGTTCCTGGGAGAGCCCTGCAGTTCCACAGATACCAATTTATATCCGCGAACATCCTCATCCGTGGATATAAATTTTATCTGCTCAGGGCTCTAGTTAGCGTTGAAACACCTCAGTCTTTCTGGAGATCTGGGCCCTTGAGATTTCTGATAAAAAGTGCTATATAAGAGCTAGCTAGTGTTCAGTGATGCAGGATTGAGCCGTATGTCACTAAATCCAACTCAAAAAGAAATGGAGCACCTTAATATTACCCATTTCAATCAGCTTATTCTTTTCATGTCTACCGCTTTTGTTACCTTGTTTGGAACGAAGCAGAAGTTTTCACTAGTTTCACTTGGCCTTCAGTGTGCATACAGACTTAGGGTGAGATATTAAAGAGTCCTTAGCATTAGTCTGTTTCCATTAAAAAGTCAGTGGTAAAATTCCCATTGATTTAAATAGGCACAGAGTTACGTCAATGCTGAGAGCTTTTGTAAATGCCACTCGTAGTCTTTGCTGCCACTTTATTAGCCTTATGTGTGGTATTTGCATTCCAGCTGCAGCACTTCAGTTCAATTCAAAAGTGAATCCGTTTGTCTACCTGTCTGCCTCTTTTTATTTTAAATTGACATTTATAACTCGGTCTTCAGCCTGCAGAGCAGAGTAAGACAACACAGTAGTTGTCTATGCTGCAGCTTCCAGCACTGCTACCACCAGTGGAACCACATGCATGGAGAATTAAGCAGCTCACTTTTCAGCGTACACAGCACAGAGGGTCAGATTCTGTTCTCACTTACACTGGTACAACTCCACCCAGACTCCAGGGCCAAGCAGTTTGACATGCTTTAGCCAAGACCATGGTTTAAGCAAATGGACTCTACTGCATCTGGGCGGGGTGCAAATTAAGGCACACTGGGTTTGGACAGTAGGCTGGGACAGGCTTGTTGGTAAGTACACTCAGGCTAGAATTTGCAGCCAGAACCAATTCTTACTGTAGCTCTAAAATGGCTACAGTATACTTCTTCAGTGTAAGTTTCTGTTGCTGTTTTGTCTATCCTTAGTGGAAGCACCAGTAGGACCACAGTGTACACTGTAAATAAGAATGCACTATTAAAGATTATGCTGAGCCTGTGGCTGCATCTCTTACAAATGAGGAATTAATCAGCTCCAGAAATCCAAACTTCTTGAGAGCTAAGAACCCAGGTATGAATAAGGCCCAATATCTTTTCTTGTAGTTCTGTTACATTTCTTTCTCAAGAACAGAAAATCTTTAAGTAATTTCAAGTACTGAAGTTCAACGAAAAGGATGGATGGCTTCTCCCAGGCTCCATGTTTAGTTATTGTTCGTTTGTACAGCAATAGCACAATCTTGCTGGAGTTTTCCTTTCTCTGTAAAGCTTTTCCCCTTGCAGCACAGTCATTTACTTTACTTTATCCAGCTAGACTTGAATCATCTAACCTTATTGACTCTATCAGATGGCACCAAGTATGAGATCTGCTAACTGTGCTGTCAGTGTTATTTGTTTTGCATTTGACTCCATGTTGTCTGAAACTGCTGCTAATGTCCCCTTTCCTCTGGCACATAACCCAAACCTTCTGATAATAAAGAACGGCATCTTGAATGTCTCTGATTACAGAAGATAAATACAATAATTACTTTCTTCTTTACCCCGGTCCTTTTTATATAGCCTATTTCCCTTTCCTGTATTTACTAAATTAATGTAAATAAACCATTGATAAAAGAAATGACGTGTGTAACTGAAATCCCTTACTTTGATATGGGAAAGACTAGGTGGATGAGGTTATACTTTTATTGGACCAACTTCTGTTGATAAGAGAGATAAGCTTTTGAGCTACGCAGATCTCTTCTTCGGGTCTTGGAAAAGTCACAGCTAAACACAAGATCAAACATAGTTTAGCATGAATAGCTAGTGCATATTCTAATAGCCCAATCAAGGAGAAGTGGGACAAAAGCAGGGATCGGCAACCTTTGGCACGCAGCCCATCAGGGAAAGCTGCTGGCAGGCCGGTTTGTTTACCTGCAGCGTCCGCAGGTAAAGCGGTGCGAGCAGAGGACGAGCAGAGGAACGTGCAGGCCGCCACTTCCTCCAGCCCCCGTTGGCCTGGAATGGCGAACCGCGGCCAGTGGGAGCTGCGATTGGCCGAACCTGCGGATGCTGCAGGTAAACAAACTGCCCCGGCCTGCCAGGGGCTTTCCCTGGCGGGCCACGTGCCAAAGGTTGCCGATCCCTGGGCTAGAGGGTTACAGATTCTGCAATAAGCCATGAATCCAGTCTTTACTAAAGGCGTGTCTTCGTATACATTGCTATAGTGGCGCAGCGGCACCAGCGAAGAGGCCACTAGGCTGATGGAAGAGCTCTCCTGTCGGCACACTTAATCCACCTGCCCTAGAGAAGCTCTCCCATCAGCATAGCGCCGCCCCACGGGCGTGTAGGTCAGTATAAGTATGTCACTGAGGGATTCTTCACATCCCTGGGTGACATAGCTGTCATCCATATGGGGGGGCAGTCAGGGAGTGGGAAGTGGGAGGGGGTGGAGCTGGACTGTGATATAGGTCTGCAGCGTGGACCTGGCCTCAGACCAGAGGTGGGCAAACTAAGGCCTGCGGGACCGTCCTGCCCGGCCGTTGAGCTCCCGGCCGGGGAGGCTCGCGCCGTGCCCCTCCCCCGCTGTCCCCCCTTCCCAGCAGCCTCAGCGCGCCCCGCCCCCAGCGCTCTGGGCAGCGTGGCTGGCTCCGCCGGGCGGCGCAGCTCAAGGCCGCTCAACCAGTGAACACAGGGTGCCCTGGCACGTGACCACCACCCCCCCCCGACAAGAGAGGGCCCCAAAGCAGGGCACTCGGGCCGCTCAGCACGGGCGCACTCCCTGTGGGGGCGGGGGGGCACTGCACTGCACTGCACTGCGGGGCGCGGGAGCGAGGCTCAGCTGCAGCCTCCCGGGAGCAGGCGGGCGGCGGACTCGGGAGCAGGATAGAGGGGGGTCCAGAGGGGCGGGGGGTCCCGGGGGGGGCGGTCAGGAAGGGGACAAGGAGCAGAGGGGGTTGGATAGATGTGGGAGTCCCGGGTGTGGATAGGGGGCGGGGCTGTCAGGGGACATGGAGCAGGGGGGGTTGGATGGGGGTGGGGGCGGTTAGGGGACAAGGAGCCGGGGGGCGGGTTGGATGGGGGGGGTCCCAGGGGGGCGGTCAAGGGCAGTGGGGCCCCGGAGGGGGTGGTCAGGGGACAAGGAGCAGGGGGGTTGGATAGGTGGGGGAGGTTTGAGGGGGGCAGTCAGGGAGTGGGAGGGGGTGGAGGTGGATAGGGGGCAGGGGCCAGGCTGTTTGGGGAGGCACAGCCTTCCCTACCCCGCCCTCCATACAGTTTTGGAACCCTGATGTGGCCCTCAGGCCGAAAGGTTTGCCCACCCCTGCTTTAGATCATGATTTTTAGTATCTAGCAAAGTTAGGAATTTAAACTTCCAGGCTAGTCTTTTGAAAGGTATTTTGATATGTTATTTACACAGTAGTATAATATTATTCAAATATACCACCCTTATGTATAGAGAGTGTAATGCTGTCCTCCAGAAGCTTTTCTTCATTATATATGGATAACAATTTTGCAACATTTCAGGTATTATTTTCAAGCTAAAACAGATTTGGATATAAACAGTATGGAGCAAAGTGGGATATGCACTTATCCTCCAAAAGAGGAATTTATTATATTTTTGTGAAAGAAATTCTTCTCTTAGAAGGGTCTGTTGATACTAGCCAAAGGGCTGATGGAGTATCAGAAGCATGTAAATCAATATGTATAGAGGTAAAAGGTTATTATGATGCATGTTCCAGAGATAATTTGCAATGGAAAATCTATTAACATGGTGAATGAATCTGACAAATGCAGAAACACTGGGCTCCAGGTTTTCCAGAGTCAGGATGGGAAATGCATTCTACAAAAAGTGACATTTGGATGGGTTTTTAATACCTTGTTTTAAAAAAATCTTCATTCTACTATCAATCTGTCTTATCTGGATTGCACTTGAGCTAGCTACTCTCGCTTAATCAGACATCTGTGAGATGGCAGTGATCACCTTTGTTGAGAATCAGGGGGTAGCCGTGTTAGTCTATATCCACAAAAACAACAAAGAGTCTGGTGGCACCATAAAGACTAACATTTATTTGAGCATAAGCTCTCATGGGTAAAAACCCCACTTCTTCGAAGAAGTTCTTCTTTTGTTTTTTTTGTTGAGAATGGGATACTAAACGGAATGTCTTTAGCATATCGTTGGCATTGATTTTGAAGCGTCTAGCATCTCATAAACTTACTTAGTGGTCGAACTTATATACTGAACAAGGTGTAGAAGAATGTGTCTATGTGCTCCTGTCTAACACCAGACTATCTCCCTTCTCCCGTCCCAATTCACCTTGTAGATATTTACATCACTCTAAAGCCAGTATAATAACACTATCAGGGTGAGCTTTGCTGAATGCCAGGCAATAAGGATTCAGAATCTCTGTCTCCCCAAGCATTCCTTCCTCATAGCACCTGTGTAAGGGAAACTGAGCTGAGGTTAAGCCCTTGTTCACCGGAGTCCAGATAGTATCTTTACACTCTCTTAAAGTCTTAGATATACCTTTTTCAGTTCTATATATTTTGTTTAGAGAGAGAATGAAAATCACAGTTGTGACATTTTTGTATAAACCACCAAAATCTGATTTGTCTTAAAGATGACAAAGTTTTCAGTATTTGCTTTCCCCCGCCCACATTCACGCTACATTGTCTAAAATGGCACAGGGACTCCATTGGGTGTGATTTATTGCAGTGATTTATTGAACTGAACAATGATAGAGCTGCCACCTGACAAGTTTTTGCTTCCTCATGGCAAGTAATTAGACTTCACATTGCCAAAGGGTTCTTCAGCGGCCCCATCAATACTAAGCCAACCTAATGAAAACACCACCATCTTATCATAGGGCAACATTTACATTATTCACATCCTGCTTTCCAGTGGTCTCTGGAACTCCAGCTTGCATTTGCTTTGGCGCCGTGTGTTGCTGTAATAGAGAACAGAAAAGCACAACGCTCCAGACAGTCTGGGTGCTGCTCAGATGTAACCTTTACGTACTGCTAGATTAGAACAATGCTAAGTGACATTTCTGAGCCAATGATTTTAAAGATAATGTAAAATGACAGATCATATCACAAAGAAATTTGAATATTTTCACCTATGCAGCTATTTCCTGGCCTTCACGGGGTTAGATCTTGGCTTTAAGCACAGATCTGAGCAAAGGGTGGTGAATAACCTTAGTAGTGGCCCTGGGAAGTGTTGTATCTCTGAGGGCTTGTCTACACCTATAGCACTGCAGTCGCTCAGCTGCACCACTGTAGTACTTAATGAAGATGCTATCTATGCCAACAGGAGAGCGTCTCCTGGCAGTGTCAGCACTCCACCTCCCCAAGAGGCAGTAGCTATGTCGATGGGAGAAGCCGCTTACAGTTGGGGGCGTGGGGTGGCAGCAGAGCCCCAGGCGTAGGGCCGGCAGCTGGGACCCCTGGAGCACTGTAGCACCCCCTGCACTCCTAGTTTCCACACCTACGTGTCACCGCTACTCTGGCCAGCAAGCGAAGGATATAGCCATTGCTCTGCCCATTCCCCAGTGGCTCCATTTGGAGAGGGAGGAAGTGAGTAGAAATTAAAGACGGACAGTCCTAGTTGGTTCATTCCTTCAGGCAGGGCTGATTTGATCCCTATAAGAGGTTTTCTTGTGCTTTGCCACTGTGATTTAAGCATCTCAAGGGAGGTATCTGAGCTGCAGTACATCTGCTCATGACACAAGCGCCAACATTCCAAAGTGCGGGGAGGGTACTCGACCCCTTGCTCTGCCCCCACTCCACCCTTTCCCCCAAGGCCCCACCCCTGCCCCTCCTCTTCCTGTCCAGTTCTTCCCCCATCCCTGAGCGCACCGCATCCTCGCTCCTCCCCCCAGCCTCCTGCATGGTGCAAAACAGCTGATTGCGGCAGGCTGGAGGCATGGGAAGGGAATGAGCGGTGCGGATCTGCGGGGCCCACCTGTGGGTGGGAGGTGCTGGGCAGGTCAGCGGGTGCTCAGCACCCACTCTTTTTTTCCCTCATGGGTGCTCCAGCCCCAGAGCCCCTATGGAGTCGGTGCCTATACAGGGGTGAAAGTAACATTTAACACTTACTGGTACGGGGGCAGGACCTCAGGCAGAAGGGGCAGAGTTGGGGGGTCAGCATCACCCATGCACGCTGCCTGGCCTGCACTGCTTGGGGCTCCAGTAGCTATTTAAAGGGCCTAGGGCTCTGGCCACCCCCCGAAAAGAGGCAGCAACGTTAAAGCACTGCAGAGTCCTTAAAGCGCTGCCACGGCCGTGCTTTAACATCGGCTGAGTACGGGCCAGTACCAACAGCCACTTTTTACCGGTACACCATACCAGCCCATACTGGCTTACTTTCACCCCTGCGCCTATGGCTTATAATAGCCAAATTTTTGTCTGGGAGGTAAAATATATGGTCAAAAGGCACAGACCTAGTGACTCATTTCCATAAAGTGTTAATTCATGTTGAGTTTCTTTGTAAATATCCAAGAATTATGCTGATTCTTCTGGGATTTAACTTGCCCCCCTCTAATCTAGATAGTGGATATTATTAAATTACAGTACATCAAAGCATGGTCAACATTTGCCTTGGTTTCTTCCTCTCTCGTTGCCCCAGCTCCACCTGTTGTGATAGGTGAGTATGAGTTCTTTTCACTCTACTCAGGGTGCTTTTCAGATGAGAAACTTAGTACCTTCTTCAGATGAATTCATTTTTCCATTCACGCTGAGCTGGTGCTGCTTAAAAGCTGTGTTAGGCACAGTGTTATAAGTACCTTCACAGGAGGAAATGGAGCCCCACTACACAACTGTTCCCCAAGAAAGTCTTACTACTTAGCATATTCAGAAGTTGAACAAAGTATGAATTTTATACAGTGGGATGGCTGAGCTGCTGGCGAACAGCCTGGAGATTTCCATGTACCACTGATAAACAGAGAAAAGGGGAAGTTAATCTAGCTGAGAAAACAGTATGGGCAGAAATCAGTTTAGAAAAAGGTAATTGTTTTCTCTGATAAAATCCTGTTTACTACCCAGCAAAATGGGGGCATTTAGCATGTTTTGAAGTTCAACAAGAACAGGTCACTAACCAGACTTGTACCTGTCATAGCCCTTTTGTCTTTTGGGCAGATCATATCCTGGCCCTGTGCCTAGGCACTTAGACCTCACCTCGCAGGTGGCTTCCCAGATTGTTCCAATTCATGTATGTGAAGGGGAAAGTAGGGCTCAGTGCCCAGTGTTTAATCCTCACAAAGGTGGTGGAAATTGGGCAGAGTGCAGTGAGTAGGTGGAACCTGGGCTCCCTCCCTTTCCTCTTCCCACTCCACCCCACTTCCAATGGGCTTGTTAGCACAGCTGAGCTGGTGCAGATGGGTAGTAATTGGCTACTGGCCAGATTACTCTAACCCCCTACCCCAGGATCAATGGGATAGCAGAAAAAGAATCATTGTTCTCTGAGTATAGTTACTTGCCAGAGATCCTCATGGGACAACCCCAAACGCTGGGCTATAGAAGGGTTTTCTAGTGCTGCCCATCACCATAATATCCAACAGAAATATTCTCTGCCCCTCCAGTCTTCAGCCCAAATTTATCCCTGGCACAAATCCATTGGCGAAAAGGATTTAGGCCAGAGAGGAATCTGACCCTTTGTTTTGGGATGTTTTTTAGATTAACTTTTAGCCTGTCTTCCTCTCTCTTTGCAAGGTTGGAACATTGCTTAGTGCACCAGGGGTGAATAAACCACAATTCCCCTCCAGTTATGAGTCCTAACTAAAGATGTGAGGATTAAATTAATAAAATATAGTTTAATAGTTATTGAAACTGTAAGCAACTAGATATTTCATCCTGTGGTTAGTTTTCAAGGCAACAAGTTACAAAGCTAATACCCAGGAGATTCTTTTGTCATAGCCCCTTTCTTATTTCAAAAGTGTCCCCATGTCATTACTACTATGCATATAGGAACTTGAGAGTTGTGGCATAAAACAGGTATCACTTTTAATGCTCAGCTCAAAGGCTGAAGATAAATAAGGCTATGGGGATCTGGGAGAACATGCTGCATTTCCTCCAATCGCTTTTCTCCCTAGTCCTCTTTTTCCATCTGAATATTTAATGGCAAGGACCTTCTGATATTTCCAGGCAAAGGAGAGCCAGAATCGAGAGAGGTAGATACTTTCTGTTGAGTGGTTCAAGCTGGCTTAAGCCTTAAAGGAAGTTCAGCATCAAAGTCTTGGCAAGGAGCATTAGGCAGGTCCTGACACCTACAGTTTACTCTGTCTGAAATAGCAGTGTCCTCTCTTACTTGCCCCAAAATATTGATTGTGCCTTAAGTGCTAAATATAAAAGTGAGATAAGGGAAGGCTGAGAGGTTAGGGAGCATTTTAGTGACAAAGGAAAGTCCTATGGACTCCCTCTCTTTCCCCCTGCCCCCCATGTCCTATTTATTTTCATCTCATTCTTGAATTGGATCTGTCAGTTTGGCCCTTCCTGGACACTTCCCAAAGCCCAGATAGCCATCGGGAAGCACTGGGTATTCCTCTATTTAGCTAGGTACAGCAATTGACATTTCAATAAATCCTATCTGTACAGCCATTGGGTGCTCACCACCCATAACCAAAATTCATTATTTATCACGTCATTCAGACTTATATTGCATAGCAATCAAGCCCACACCCCTTCCCACCAAAAATAAATGAGCCAGTTTTCCCCCACAAGCACATTTGTAGAGGTTCTATTCCCCCTCTTCCATTGGGCCATGCAAGTCCATAATGTGAGAACACAAAGCATCCCTGGCTTCTGCTGCATGGGTGCAACCAGTTCCCGCAGTGGTAGCTGCACTATCCGGCTGAGGGTGCCAATCCAGCATCCCCTTGCTGTCTTTGACCCAGTGAGTGGGAAATGGTTCACTGCTGGCTTCACAAAGGGTGTGACGAGCCCAGCAAGCCACAGTAATGAGGACAATGTTGACGACACTGGACTCCAAACAGATTTGTACACACCTCCAATGGGACTTTAAGCTGCCAAAAGCATATTCAACAACCACTCTACACCTGCTGGGAGTGTAATTAAATCTTTTCTTGACAGGGTTTTTGAAATCAGGGTATGGTTTCATAAACCAAGGCAAAAAGAGGGCATGTGGGGTCTCCCAGAACAACAGTGGGGCCAGTCACACCATTAATGTAAATGTCATTTGGTGGGAATAGTGTCCCAGCCTGTCCATGAATGTAGCCTCCCCGAGCAGCAAAAAACTCTGGCATCATGAACTTTTCCTACACATTGACAGTACACACTGACATTCATAAATCTGCCTCTGTGGCCAATTAGTGTTGCATAACAATGGAGTAATGCCCTCTGTGTTTATGTACTCATGTGCTTCTTCAGGCGGGCAAACGATGGGCATATGAGTCCCATCAATAGTCCCAGAAACCCCATTCTCTCAAAGCCAGCAATTACCTCGAGCATATCTTTAATGCCCACCACCTTCGGGTAACCACACACCTGACTGCATCAGAAATCTCCGCTGACATTTTACCCACAGCTGACTTACCAACCCCAAACTGCTTGTAGAAGTCTGGGATAGCCAGCTCCCAGATGGTTATGGCAACCCTGCTTCTGGACTGGCAAGGGTGACCTCAGATGTCTCTCTTCAGGCTGGACAGTGGGGGGGTGGGGGGGTGGTCAAGCTGCTCAGAAAGCTCCGGAAATATAGCTGTCTTCATGCTAAAGTTCTGGACCCACTCCTGGTCATCCCAGATCTGCATGATGAGGTGGTCCCACCAGACAGCACTTGTGGCCCTGCAACAGAAGTGGCAATCTACGTGGCCACTTATACTAGCAACATCTCCCAGTGACAGTCTGTGATGCCAGAGTACTCCTTGTCTACCACTTCCTCCTCTTGCAGATCAGGAAATCTGTCAGGTACCTTTGGTGGGCCAGCAAATGCTGCCAAAATGTCCACTAGTGCCTCACAGATGCTCTACCAGTTTCCTGTCACAGGAGTGAAAGCCAAAGCAAAAGAATTTCAACAAAAGGTGTCTCTTCTATGTTTCTGGCTCACGTAGCTGGGACTGGACAGACCAAAATGACTGGGAGCAGGACATGTTCTTATTGGGATCCAGGAAGTGGGTGCGCAAAGCCCACCCACTGCTAAAGGATCCCCCCCAGCCTAAGGGGGGCAGTCCACAAGATCTGGAAAACCAAATAATTACGGGGGACAACTAATGAACAACAGGGACAGGAGTGCAGTCAAGGGGTCAAACAAAGGGAACCTGACGGGGACACCGAGCAGAGGACCCCGGACAGCGCCCACTGCTCTTCAAAGGCATCAAAGGAGTCAGTGGACGCCACCCAGAGGAACTCTGCCCGGAGGCGTGAACGGACAGAGGATCAGAAATAGGCCTCACAGTCACAGGAGGCTCCATCGGCCAACCTCCTCACCCTGGTTTTATAGATGGCCACTTTAGACCTCCTGGTCAACCTCCTCCTGGCCCTGGCTAAACAGGCCATGTTGGCAGGCAGTTCAAACTCCCTGTAACATGCAGGGGCAGGCAGTAAAGTTTTCCCACAGTGCTTAGAGCAGCCACATTTCAGGGAGGCACTAGAGATTCTGGGATATGGTTACTATGACTCAGGTCTGCACACTGCAGTGTGGACACCACAGTCCTAAGTTAGAAAAGTCTTAACTTAGGGTTAAAATATAATGTACATGCTCAAGCCTGGGTTCCCTGACTTGGGTCAGCTGACTCAAGTCCCACTAACACCAGGCTAACATTGCAGCATAGGCATACCATCTGGGTCCAATTTGCAAAGAGGAGCTCCTAAGCGTTACCCAAAGAAACTAGATTTTCATATACAAATGCCAGGTTGAAGGCACAGACAGGGCAGGGAGGTGCACTTTAGCCTCCAGGCTTTTGAAAATTCGGATCCCAATTCTGCAAGGCATGGAGCATCTCCTGCAAGTTGGTGAATGAGGTACAATATAGTGGGAACCAAGGGTACCTAATACTAGCAGGCTCAAGGCATAGTCCTTCAGTGACTATTCCAGAACTAGGCAGGGCCTGATTTGGAGAAATAAATGAGAACTGTGGGTACTCAGCACCACTGAAATATCTGGCCATGTATCCAGTAATGGCCTTTGTGGCTGTGATAAATGAGAGAAGAGGTAGCTCCCTTTTGTGGGCACCCAGCCAGCCAGCTAGCTGTAGAATCCCTCTTGGTAGCTGTTCTCAGCTTGCTTTACTTGTAAAGGGTTAAAAAGTCAAACTGCATGCATAGGTAAAGGGAAGTGAGTGGGCACCTGACCAAAAGAGCCAATGAGAGGGCTAGAACGTTTTAAAATTGGGAAAAAACTTTCCCTTTGTCTGTTGTTGTTCTCCAGAGAGATGCTATAAAAAGCTTTAAGCCAGGTATGGAAAAAAACAGATCATACCTAGAACTATTTATTTGAACTCCAGATATGTAAGTAAATCAGGGAAGGTCTAGGAAGATGCGATTAGGGTTATTTTTTATGGGCTTGTGGACTCCTTTGTGCTAACCCCCAAATGCTTTTGTTTTGCTTGTTAAGCTGGATCTCAAGAAAACCACTCTTGATGCTTAATTATTATATTTGCTCTTTTTAATTCTAGAAATAGCCTAAGTTCCAGATGTATTTCTTTCTTTGTTTTTAATAAAACCCAATTTTGTTCTTTAAAAAGGTAAGGTTTGTGCGTCCTAAGAGGTTTGTACGTCTGTTTAATTAGCTGGTGGCAACAGTTGATTTCCTTTGTTTCTCCCCCTGCCCCAGCTCTTCCCTGGAGGGGGGGTGAAAGGTTTTAAGGGTACCCCACAGGAAGGAATTATCAAGTGCTCCTTCCTGGGTTCTCAAAAGAAGGGGATTTTGCACTTGGGTGGTGGCAGCATCTACCCATCCAGGATCAGAGAAAAGCTGTCACCTTGGGAGTTTAATACCAGCCTGGAGTGACCAGTATTAATTTTTAGAATCCTTGCGGGCCCCCATATTCTGCACTCAAAGTGCCAGAGTGGGGAATCAGCCTTGACAGTGGCACTTCAACAGCATACACTGTAACAATTAAAAATTACACCCCCCTCAAACACACATTCAAGCAAAATATGAAGAGCTAAAAATAATGCCACCGCTGGGTGCTCCATGCATAATAATCTTTCTTGTAATATATGTGGGTCTAAACAACAGGGATTTTGCTTGAAGCAGTGCAGTGAATACCAGATGTGTCTTAATCCACGTAAGGATCTAATTGAGCCAGCTGCTATTACTGTATTGCCAAATGACCAGATATTCTGATTTTCCTAGTTTATTTGCTCCAGTAGGTTCTCTCCCCCTTATATCAATGGATTGGATTGTGCAAGCAAACTGGTAATTCATCAGATAGGGAATACTTTAATCTGTTAAATTTTAATGTTTTCCTATTTCCTTCCTATTTTCCCATTTTAAAGTCTGCCAAAAGTATTACTTAATGCAAACATCAAAAAACAAATTACAAGCATGATCTGCATAATCAGTGGATTAGATATCTTTGAGAAGCATGCTCCTCTATTGTATGCAGTCTGGTGAAGAAGTCTCAAAAATGCAACAGGAAGAGTCTTTGCATTAATAAGAAGGTATGTACAGTTACAGTCTCACAAGCAGACATATGACCCATTCCTGGAAGGATTTAAAAGCAATCTAAGCATAATACATAAAAAGAGTAGGGGGTGGTACATAAATCTAAGCTGGCTGCTGTTTTTTCTGATACAGCCCTTCTCAGCCAGTCACATTCTAGTTTGGTGGCATAAGGGGCTCAGTGTAACAGGTCCAAATGCTACAGACAGTTAATAAATACTCTTACTAGTTAAATCACATGCAGGAAGCCAGAACTAGGACCCTGGGCTTCCAGTTCCAGAAACACAGGCCCTGCAACTGGATGAGCTGACATTGGACTCAATTAGATGACAATGACAGAAGCAGCTCTTATCCTCTCTATGGGCATTCTCTCTCCCCCATACATGCACCGTCACTGCATTACATGAACTAAGGAGGACCCGTTTGCTGGTATCAGATCCAATCCCACCTTTAGTATTCAGGCCATCACAACAAGTCTTTTACACAAGGTGATGGATAGGGCTGATTTTTTAAATCAATCTGCTCCTCCTTCTCCCCACATTCGTACTAACATTGGGAGAGGAACCACTACTGGAAACCTCCCCATTTCTTCCCTTGAGGGAAAAAGAGGAGGGGGGGCTGGAGGCTCCATGGAGTGGAGGAAGCACCAATTCCTCTTTATCTCCACAGATGTCCCAACAATAGCTCTGCACACTCTCTCTCTGGGGGACAAAAGCAGGGAAGAGGAGAAAGGTGCCTTGGGATCACATCTATTCACTCCTGCCTGAGAGAATCACTGGTGGTACCAGCATGATTATGAGACTCATGAGAATTGTGGCTCTGCTTCCCTGCCACTCATTTGTTGAATGCTTGCAGCACCCCCAGAGAGGTGGAACACTCCTGATGGGGAGCGTCATCCTGAGCAGTGTTTGCGTCAAATACCAGGGGAAACAAAGTGGAGAAAACTTCCAGGCAAGCTTTTAAAAATATGCAACAATGCTGTAATCAGCTGGAAAGTGTGTTACAGGTGCCCTCTATGCTGAAACATGGACATTTGTGGCCCAATTAGGGTGACAAGACAGCAAATGTGAAAAATTGGGACAAGAGGTGCAGGGGGGGAGGGTAATAGGAGCCTATATAAGAAAAAAGCCCAAAAATCAGGACTGGCCCTATAAAAAAAAAATCAGGACAGCTGGTCACTCTAGGCCCAATACATATTGACAGTGTCCCTTTAAATGAAGGCAAAGCTACAGGCAAATAGTTTTGTCACAAGATGGCTGATGTGCAATCCTGATAGAAGATGACACACCAGCAGCTTATGTACATGACTGAGCACTTCAGTGCAGGGTGAAAGATAAAGGGAAAGAGATTACAGGGTCAGACCCTCAAGTGGTGTAAATCAACATAGCCGCATTGATATAGTTGGTTTACACCAACTGAAGATCTGGCCTATATCCAAACAGGAACTGTGTCATCACAGAGCCAAGGTCAAAACTACCCCCCCCCTTTTTTTTTTTTTAATAAAAAAGTCACTTGACAGAGCTTCACTTTTTAAAGACTGGTCATGCAATTACAAAAATATCATTGAATCTCTATCACGTCTCCTTACGGCACTGTAGTTCCCAGTGCATTTCAAGGACATTGCTACCTCAGTACAGATCATAACTTAGGGAGGGTATTAAAGTTCAGGTTCATTTGTTGAATCACGTATCTAAGTAGCTGTTCCAATGAAGTGCTGAAACAAAAACAAGGCATTTTTATTAGACGTTCCCAATCACAATATTCTAACCAGTATGCATTTAATAATATGGGGGGGGGGGAAATAGAATCCTGGGAAGTAGACTTGAGACAGGAATACCTATTGAGAAAGTAAAAATCAATACCTGCCTACTTGTGATTATCCTTTGTTGCCTCTAACTGAAAGGTGAGAAAGCAAACAGAGAAGTGTATGAATGACCACTACACTTCTGCCAGTGCTAAAAGCCCCAGGCACCTCCCAGGCGAGCTTTCTACTGACAACTTCTGCACTGCAGTTGTGTTGCCAGTATCAAAATCTGACACTTGGGAAGCTGACAACTTGGGAAGTGTACGCTATACAGAATTTAATATAAAAACAAACAGTGGAGTTTACTGAGAGAGGACGGATTGGCCAGTAGTTAGGCCACTAACCTGGGACTTAGAAGACCCCACCTTTAATTCCCTACTGTGACACAGACTCTGTGCCAGTGAGCAAGTCACTTAAGGTATGTCTACACTGAGTCAGAGGTGGGACTGGAGCACAGGTAGGCATAGGCAGGGGTAGATTAACGGCAGCATAGACAACAGCTAAAAAGAGCACTGATGATATGGTGACATGGGGACCCTGGGTACATATTCGTGTTGCTAACCTGCTCCAAAGTGCTTATCACTACATCTTCACTGCTATTTTTAGCCACGCTGGTGAAGACTAGCATTGCTATGCCAACCTGTGCTGTAATCACACCTGTGAGCGCAGGGTAGCCATCCCCTTCGTCTCTCTGTGCAATGGGGGTAATAGCACTTCCCTACCTCACAGGGGTATGGTGAGAACACACACACTGAAGCTGGTGAGGCACATTCGATGGTTATGGGGGCCATGTATTATACTCAAAATAGGTACTCTACAAGTTGTGTTATCCGTGTTTCATTCATTAAGCCTCTACTGTAGAGGAGTAAATGAAGCTGCTGATGCACCACCCCTAGTACTATAGTCTATCTGAAGAGCTATTTTTTCCCACTGAGCAAAACATACCCCCACTTAGACAAATACCATTAGAGACAAAACTGTTGAGTATGCATATGCTAAACAGGACTCATGGCAAGTCATAAAAATATGTTGAGGACATTAAAACAGTAACTATTCATGTCATCACAAACCATGAGCCAGACAGACCACCAGAACTAATGTATGCACATGTGAAATTTCCCCAAGGAGTGGGGTAAAGGCAATGGGACTACTTACGGAATAAGGGACAGTAAGTTCAATCACAAACCCAGCAGTTAAGTCATGCAGGGGGAATAATGGGGTGTGAGGAGCCCACTTACTTCCTTTCACAGGGTACCTGCGTCTCTAGACCCTGCATAGAGGAAGCTGCTATTGCTGAGGGGCTACTCCCTGTCCTATACAGGTGGTCAGGCAGGGGAGGGAAGTGGGCCAAAGCTTGGCTTTAACCTCCTAAAGCACCTGTCCCCATAGCTGAGCCAGCACAGAGCAGAAAGTTGTGCTTGGGGAAGGAATTGCACAGCCTAATTACCCTTTGGAGCGGGTGGGGGGGAGGGGAGGGCACAGAGACCAGATAGCAATTGTCAGATTCACAATTCAGGTCTGGCTGTGTTCCTGGGGCAGTGCAGCTACACACAGGCTGGAGTCTAAGGCGACAATGTGAGTAAGAGTGGGCAAATAGGTGAAAAGTTGTGACATTGGGGAGCAAGACAGAAAGAAAAGGGACAGTTAACTTGTCCTGCCAGTAACCCACAATGAGATGCATTCTGAAAAGTTTAACTATAGCACTAAACCTTTAAAAAAAATTAAAATGTAAATGACGACAATTTCACCTTTGCATAAAAGCTTTCCAAAGGGAAAAGGAAGTACAAATGTAAAAGGATATTTTCTTTTAAAAAATTGCTTTACATATTTCAATTCGTGTATTTCTCTAGGGTCTGCATATTTCGGTCACATAGTTATCCAATTAAAATGAAAACTCCGTGCATTATCCTTTAGGCAAGGATAGCTGCCAGCTGCTAAGTTTTATAAAGTCTTTAATCTTGTCCATAAATATTTAACAAGAACTGGTTGGTACACAAGCTGAAGTAAAGTAGGAAAATCAAAGGCAGGAGCTCAGCAATAACCTCTTATCTGAACGAAGACGAAATACCAGAACAAGATTACTACTTTTTATATTAACATTATTATTAAAATATATGCAGGGGACTTGTCTGATCACTTCCCCATTTTCCACTCCTCATAAGGTATAAAAAAGTATTCAGAGAACTAAAAGGATTTCAGAACCAAGAGAATAGTCCATCTTCTCCAAATTCAGCCAATAGTTTTTATTACAGCAAAGAATTATTTGCTTTTATCTTTCCTATCTACCTTCCATCTGAGAATCTCAGAGTGCTTTACAAAGGTTAATTAAATGCCTTATAGGCACAGCCCTTAGAAAAGGGCAATATGCTTCCAGGAGATTCCAGGCACACACAGATTGAATACCCAATAGAACACTCCTTTGGAAGTGGAGTTTACTCACCCACTATTGGTGGCTAGTGCGTAAGGAATGTGGGGGGGACGACCCACAACAACTCCTGCCCCCTGTTTGCCCTTCACCCGCTGGAACATGGTGCACCCCCCAAAAGAGGACAGACAGCCTGTGTGCACCTGAAAATACAGGTCTGCTTCGTGACAGAATCTGGCCCTACACCTTCTAGTATTCCTTTGATACTTCATCACTGTAGTATGAAAGATGTGTGAACAGAAGCATTGGAAGACAAAGCCAACATTTTCAAATTTAGGTGGCTGTTAGGCAGACAACTGCCTAAATAAGTGGATTGATTTCCATCAGGGCTGAGAACAAGCGGCTATCACTGAATTAAGTTAAATCAAAACAAATAAAAAGGCCTCATAAAACATGTGTGAAATATAGCTGACAAACCCAGTGCTGAAAAAGTTGAGAACCCCCATCAGTCTAGTTCAGATCCTCCAGGACATGTCTCAATGGTCCATAAGGCACATTTTCAGCATAGCCGTCACGCAGGACTAATGAACCATTCTTTGCAAAGAGTGTGTGGAGATTTAAGCTATGAACATCTATATGAGGTTGTAGTTTCCTTCTGACCAGTACATTGTTATTATACAACCATCCTATACTTATTTTCTACAAAAGCCCATTTGGATCAATGGTGGATTAAGGCACTCTGGAATACAGCAGTCTTGGCCAGTAAGCATACCATGACATGAGGATGCCCCCAAAGAAGCAAGAGGGGGGCAGGGGGGCAGCAGCAGCACAGGGACCCTGCAGTACTTCTCAGCAGCTGGGATATGGACCTACATGGGTAGGGCAGTGGACGTGGCCTATTGTATTCTTCTCCTCCTGCCACACAGAGTCTTCTGCTGGGATGTTGAGACAGTGGTGGTGGGTCTCTGTGTTAATCTCTCATGGAGATACATGGGACAGTTCACATTTTTAAGACACACCATTTCAGATGTCTGCAGTTTCACGTGGACACCAATGCATCAGTATACTTGGTTCATATTTTTAAGGTTTTCTTTCCAAACAGGAGGGTGAGGAACTTCATCATATGGTATCAAGAGCTGGGACTTCAACCCTGATTTGGATTGAAGTGCCTAAAATATACCCCAAGATGAGAAAGTCTTCCTGCATGGGCTTAAAAGAATCAGTATCCACAAGTCCAAAGTTCATCCTGCTTTAAAAATATGCTACTTTTAGTCCATCTATGCATGGCTATAACGTAGGTTAGACTGGGTGACCCTGCAGGAGGAAAAATTAAGACCCTGAGGATTCTTCCTGTGACAGACCACATTGATAAATACCACACTCAGGGAAGACTGCAAGAAATAGGACAGACAATCCCCAAAAAACTGGTGGTCTATTCTATAATTAGATTCACCAGACCAGTTACAGAAAAGCTTCTGAGGTACCACACTCGTTGGTTAACCAGAAGCCATACACAGTCCTGTTAGTCATTCCAGCCCTTGGCTCCCATCCAGGCAACCCAATCTAACATAGTGAGAGGTTACTGAAAACCCATTTCACCATATGTGAGGTTCTCTCTAATCCGAAAGGATCCAACACATATCCCCAGGTCAATATGATCTCAGATTTTACCTGAATATCATGCTGTCAGCCAGTCATAGAATCATACAATATTGGGGTTGGAAGGGACCTCAGGAGGTCATCTAGCCCAACCCCCTGCTCAAAGCAGGGCCAATCCCCAATTTTTGCCCCAGATCCCTAAATGGCCCCCTCAAGGATTGAACTCACAACCCTGGGTTTAGCAGGCCAATGCTCCAAACCACTGAGCTATCCCTCCCCCAAACTAAAAATTTACTAATAAAAGAAAAGGAGAGTTATAAATGATTAGATCATATACATACAAATGATTACAAAGTCCTACTATCAGGTTTATAGCAGTGATAGAATAGACTGTTGGCTTGTAAACTCTCTCTGGTACCTGCTAGATTAGAAGGTCCTTAGTCTATAGTTCAAGAGGCTCCTTCTAGATGTAAATCAACAGTCCAGAGCATTAAAGCAGGAAAGAAGCAACCTGGAGATGTCTCAGGAGTCTATCTCCTCTGCCATGTGCATGGAAATTTACTGTCCCAAACAAAGCCCACAGCCCCTGTGTATGGAAGTTTACTGGCCCAGGGTCACATGAACTTATCACATTCTCCTACATTTTTGCTGAATCACAGGGGGTGGCCATTGGCTCCTTGCTATCAGAGGCATCCGGAAGGATGAGTTTTTTTCAATGCCCCCCCCAACACATACTTATCTAGCCCTAATGTAAATTCTCTCTGGGGTTGTCACTCAGGAAACCACCACAAGTTTAAGTACATAGCCAATATTCATAACTTCAGGTGCAGAGATAATACAGGCATATAAACAAGATCATATGCAGCAAATCCTAACTTTTCCATCGACACCTTGCATGACACACTTTGTACAAGATTTGTTGCAATTGTCTAACAGTGGTATCAGCAACAATACAAGTGATCATTTTCATTCATTCAGCATCACACTCCCCATTTACACATCAGACTTTCTCCACTTTCTGGTCAGTCCTGTCATATGAAAGAAACTTTTGATACATTTCATTATAATGCCTGCAGAATAGCAAAGTTGAGAGAGCGCACAATGAGCAGTCACACACCAACAGATGTACATTAGAAAGGGTCCCTTTTAATCCTGTCAGCCTTGACAGTACCTCTTTAAACATCATATCGCTTGATAGGACAGAATATTGAACAATGTATTTGTGTGTGGGCAGAGGGAACAAACAGGGCAATTAGTAGATGACCTAATAGCTCTTTTCCACCTCTGAAACCTATATTTGAGGAGCCACAGAGTAACAGCCGTGTTAGTCTGTATTCGCAAAAAGAAATGGAGTACTTGTGGCACCTTAGAGACTAACCAATTTGTTTGAGCATAAGCTTTCGTGAGCTACAGCTCACTTCATCCGATGAAGTGAGAAGTGAGCTGTAGCTCACGAAAGCTTATGCTCAAACAAATTGGTTAGTCTCTAAGGTGCCACAAGTACTCCATTTCTTTTTCCTCAAATATAGGAGCCTAAGTCAACTGAACCCAACTCCCTTAGGCTAGAGCAGGATTCTAAAGTATTTTCCACCAAGGAAGCCAATAAATTCAGTGTAAACAAAAACAATTTTAATTTCCAGAATGAGCATATTACTTAGAAAATGACATTCTGACAGTTGTTCATCCTGCAATTACCTTGATGTAAACAGACAGCTAGATAATGGAACTGCTCAGTAACCTAAAACTGTGTATCCCACATGCTGGGTATACAGCACACACTGCCTACAGGAAGTCTACTGTACATCAAGGGCTTGATTCTGCTCCCATTCAAGTCAATAGAAAGAGTGCAATTAACTTTAATGGACAGGAAGAAGCCCCTAGAGTTGGGATCAGACAGGAAGAGCACTGGAGTTGCAATCAGAAGTTATGAGCTGTGACCAAAATTTTCCTAAGTGACTAGCAATGGGGGTGGGAGGGAAGGGAGAGAAAGAGGCTCAAGCTTTAGTGCTCAACCTGAGATACCTGGAAGGGAAGGGACCTGATTTTCAAAAGGAAGGATGCTCAGTGTTTTCTGAAAATCAAGCCCCTTTAACGAGGTCTCGAGTATCCAAGACCTGAGGCACCCAAAAATCCCTAGTCACTTTAAAAAGTTATGACCAGTATTCCCAGTTTTGCCATTGATTTGTTAGATGATCTTTGGTAAGCCACTTAGAACCTGAAGTACAGGGAAAAATCAGCTCATTAATCTCTCTGTACCACAGTTTCCCCGTATTTAAAATGATGATGAGACTTGTGCATTTTTGTGAAGCACTCTGGATTTATTCATGAAAAGTACTCACCATTTAAAAACTACTAAGAAGTGAGACTCAAGAAATAGAGCTAATGATGTATTGCATCCAGTCTGTGGCTAAGGTGTTATTATTTGAAGTGAGAATCCAGACTGAAAAACTGTTAGTCCTTTAAAGGATTATGAATATTGAACAAGGCATTCACTGTTTTGTTCTGTGAAAGAAGAACATGCTAAATATCTTCATGGAGGAACCCTTCCTCATAAGAAAATATTAAACCAGGAATTAATTTCTGGTGTGTATTAATTATAGATGAGGGAAATGTACTGCAAAGGCAAGTCAGTCACGAGAGGTATAGGAGAGCTTGAGTTAGCCTAGCAAACAAATTCACGTTTGTTAACAAAAAATTGTCCAGGCTCACAAGCTCTTAGGACCAAGCTAATTAAAGTCAAGCAAGGGCAGCAAAAAGTGATGATCATGAAAATTCTGGTGATGTAAGAACCAGTCCAGGACAAACTAGTGGGATCCTGATCAGATAGATCAAAAATAGGGAATGCCACGTGGAAGTTAACTGTCATGAGATGAGCAGGAGGCAGTCCCACATTTTACAGTATGTAGGTGATTTTTTACTTTACAGGGACTTTGCTTGTCCCTACAAGGATGATTCCAGACCAACTGACGGACTAAACATCCACACTCAAGTGATTGGTCCTTGCACCAGAACTGAGTTGTGGGGAAAGCTAAGCTGGAGCTTGTCAATTTAAACCAGCTGAAGATGTGGCCCATAATTGGGGGAACATTAGACCATATCCATGTAATAAATGCACTAACATTGCAAGGTAAAAGTGGCAGACGAGATGGTAAATGGAGTCCATGTAGAACACATTGTGCATCTCAACTCGTTCAAACAAAATCATGCTTCCTTTCCAGATCTGCGCTACTCTTAGCCAACTACGCAGTGCACACAAGGCATCACACAAGACACCCTATTGTGATCAACAGTTAGAGGCAAGACCTCCTGCTAAAGTATGCTGCAGTTTTTCCCTTATTCAATTCTTCATGAGCAAAGAGTGTTATTAAGCTAGGAGGACAAACACCACCACCTGACTGCTGTTATGCTATTACTTTAACTGATTACTTCAGCAAATGGCTAGAAGTAGCCTTTATTTCCCAAGTTACTGCCACAACAGTAATCAAGTTCTTGTTAACAATTTTCAGTCATGAAGGAAATCTGAGAAAACTAATTTCTGACAAAGGACATCCATTTCACAGCCACAGAATCTAAAGAATTTCTGAAGGAGACACGTATTAAGCTCTGAAATTCTTCCATTAATTATCCTCCTGCCAATGGGGAAATGGAGCATTTTAATCGAGTTTTGAAAAACTGTTTGCAAACTGCTGACTGAGAAGGAAAGCCCTGCAAATCATTTGTTATGGATTTCCTACAGGACTATGGAGAAACCTGACATGCAGCAAAAGCAGGGACCTGCCATAGAACAGCTCAGTGGCAAGGGCATCCCGATCAAGTTAAATGGTGATGTTCTCCATATCCCTAATTCTGGAGCCACATACATTCCTTGATTCTTCAGCCACAGAATTCACAACAGAATCCACCCTGTGCAACAGAATTCCTCCATGGTTTAAGCTTTCTTTTACAAAAAGCATACCGATCAGATCCAGATCCTCCAGTCAGTCCGTTGTACACTTCTTGGTAAAGCAAACAGGTAGAAAGTCTCTTTAAGCAGCCAGCTGGGGATTCCTCTGACATGGGATGAAATTCAATGTTGATAAATGCAAAGTAATGCACATTGGAAAACAATCCCAACTATACGTATAAAATGATGGGATCTAAATTAGCTGTTACCACTCAAGAATGAGACCTTGGCATCATTGTGGATAGTTACATAAGAATGGCCCTATTGGGTCAGACCAAAGGTCCACCTAGCCCGGTATCCTGTCTTCCGAGAGTGGCCAGTGCCTGGTGCCCCAGAGGGAATGAACAGAACAGGTCATCAGCAAGTGGTCCATCCCCTGTTGCTCAGTCCAAGCTTCTCTGAAAACATCCACTCAATGTGCAGCAGTCAAAAAAAAGCTAACACAATGTTGGGAATTAAGAAAGGGATAGATAGAAAGGCAGAAAATATCATATTGCCTCTATATCAATGCATGGTACTGCCACATGTTTAATATTGCGTGCAGATGTGGTCACCCCATCTCAAAAAAGATATTGGAATTGGGAGAAGTTCAGAAAAAGGTAACAAAAATGATGAGGGGCATGGAACAGCTTCCGTGTGAGGAGAGATTAATAAAACTGGGACTTTTCAGCTTGGAAAAGAGATGACTAAGGGGGGATATGATTGAGGTCTATAAAATCATGACTGGTGTGGAGAAAGTAAATAAGGAAGTATTTACTCCTTCTCATAGCACAAGAACTAGGGGTCACCAAATGAAATTAATAGGTTTAAAAAACAAAAAAAGGAAGTATTTCTTCATACAACACAGAATTAACCTGTGGAACTATTTGCCAGAGGATGTTGAAGGCCAAGACTATAACAGGATTCAAAAAACGAACTAGAGAAGTTCATGAAGGATAGGTCCATCAATGGCTATTAGCCTGGATGGGCAGGGATGGTGTCCCTAGCCTCTGTTGCTAGAAGCTGAAAGAGCGCAATAGGGCATGGATCACTTGATGATTACCTGTTCTGTTAATTCCCTCTGGGGCACCTGGCATTGGCTACTGTTGGAAGACAGGATACTGGGCTAGATGGACCGCTGGTCTGAACCCAGTATGGCTGTTCTTATGGGGGAAAATGTCTAGTTATCACAGAACTCATGTAGAGTGCACATGCTCTTGCCTAAGTCTGATCAAAATGATACAGCATGATTCAGCTCAATACAGCATACATGACAAAACTCAAGCAAGAGAACCTGCCTTAATACAGAAATAAAACCCTCTACAATCGCACACCCCTAGTTGTTGCCTACCACCCCACACTGGAACCTATGAGGTATCCTCAAACAATTACAACCCATACTCAGTTTTGAGCCCCATTCTGAAAGAAATCTTTCCTGAACCCTCACTTCTGGCCTTCAAACAACCCCCTAACCTCTCCAAGCTCGTCATCAGAAGCAAGTTCCCCACAGCCCAGGATACACCAGATCAAAGTGGCACCAGACCCTGCCACAACAGATGCAAACCTGCAGACATCTCTGCTGCTACAATGATCAACATCCCCCACAACATACCTGTCAAGATTCATGGACCCTACAATGCCTATCACAACATGAAGTATACCTCATCCAGTGCACTAAATACCCCAGCAACAATTATGTGGGTGAAACCAGACAATCACTATGCTTGCAAATGAACTCACAGGAAAATGATAAGATTAAAACACCCTATCACCTGTGGGTGAACACTTTTCACTCCATATCTGATCTATCAATCCTTATCCTCCATGGAAGCTTGCACAACGCTTTCAAAAGCCAAGCCTGGGAACTTAAACTCATTACTATGCTAGACACCCAAAATCCTGGGCTGAACAGAGACACGGGGTGTAGGTACACACTACAGCTTAGGTTGGTATAAGTCATGTTTATAAGCCACCCCCGAGCAATGTAAATTACACCAACCGAAGCGCCAGTGTGGACAGCGCTCTGTCGGCAGGGAAAGCTTCTCCCACCAACATAGCAACCGCCACTCATAGGGGCTGAAGCAATTAGGTTGATGGGAGAGCTCTCTCCTGTCTACTTGGAGCGTCTGCACAGTAAGCTACAGTAGGGTGCCACTGTACGCTCTGGAGCGTAGCCTTAGCCAAAATGTATGGCTTATTACAACAATCAGTAGCCCACTAATCCCCTCTTTTTGTCCTATGACTGCAGCGGAGCTAACAGGCGACTCTACCTTCAATGGCCCCTTACAGTATGTGCTAACTACTTATGCTAAACAATCTGTTCCACCTTATGTTTTGCTGCAAGTTCCTTCCCTAGACCTGAAGAAGAGAACTGTGGGGGCTCAAAAGCTTGTCTCTCTCACCAACAGAAGTTGGTCCAATAAAAGATTACCTCCCCCACCTTGTCTTTCTAATATCCTGGACCAACACGGCTACAACTACACTGCATAAAAAGCAACCCATGGATACTAGTAAACAATACATGGATACCTGCTGGAATGCAAAGTATCCAGAATTCCAAAAACAGGGATGGCTGTGTGTGTTTAGAGAGCCGAATTTCTAAAAATGGAAAGCATTGAACGTAGTGGGACTCTTTATATTGTGGAACAAGATGCTCTCTACACATACCAGTTATTAGATGGCTAATAACATTCCATATTTTCCCTTTGTTCCAGCCCATAAGATTTATGCTCCTAATTCTCTTGACCAACAGGCTTCTGTTGCAAAATGCCTTTGGGCCCACTCATTGTTCCTTTAAAATATGAAAGGCATCTGCATGGACAAGAGAACGTTGCCTGCAGTGGTGCTGGAAGAATTAGTGTAGTGGAGGTGCTGAGAGCCATTAAATCAAACTGCAAACCCTGTATAAAATGGAAACCACTTCAAGCCAGAGGGGTGCGGTAGCACCCCCAGAACTCCTAGTTTCAGCACCTATGGTTACATGAGCAGAAACCAGATGTATAGAACACTGAGGTTGCTTTCCTGCATTTTGTAGTTACAGATTTTAAAATTAGGAGCTGTTAATTTGTGGATATGCTTTTGTGCTGGACACTTCAGAGGTATCAACATTTTCTATTTCTGCTAAGAGAAATATGTATTTCATTAAGAGTATGTACAATCAAGTGCGGCATCTTGGAGGTTAGCTAAACAGCTCTAGACAATATATATTAATGTGACTAAAGGACAGTCCTTGTTAGTGCTTGGAATACCAAGTGATTGTCTGCACTGTATAACGGCATTGCTCTGTCCAAATTAAAATGCTCTTAATTAAGAGCCTTATTACTGCACAAATAATTTTTGTTTAAACCTTTCAGTGCTGACTGCAGCTTCCTACAGTCCAGAGGCTGAACCTTGCCCTCCAAGATACAGGAGGGTCTTTGGTTTCTGTAGCCACACTCCACATTTACACTCAAAACACTGTTGCTCCACACAGCACATGCTTGTGTTTGATCAACTGCTGCTTGACAGAAATATTTCCCCTCTCCCCTTCTGTCAAGGTTCCTTCCCCACTCTGAACTCTAGGATACAGATGTGGGGACCTGCATGAAAGACCCCCTAAGCTTATTCTTACCAGCTTAGGTTAAAAAATTCCTCAAGGTACAAACTTTGCCTTGTCCTTGAACCCTATGCTGCCACCACCAAGCGTGTTAAACAAAGAACAGGGAAAGATCCCACTTGAAGACATCTTCCCCCAAAACGCCCTTTCCTGGGGAAGGCCTTGATAAAAATCCTCACCAATTTGCATAGGTGAACATAGACCCAAACCCTTGGATCTTAAGAACAATGAAAAAGCAATCAGGATCTTAAAAGAAAAGGTAAAAGAATCACCTCTGTAAAATCAGGAGGTAAATACCTTACAGGATAATCAGATTCAAAACAGAGAATCCCTCTAGGCAAAACCTTAAGTTACAAAAAGACAGAAAAATAGGAATATACATTCCATTCAGCACAACCTATTTTACCAGCCATTTAACAAAAGGAAATCTAACGCATTTCTAGCTAGATTACTAATTTAACAGAAGTTCTGAAGAGCATTCCTGACCTGGTCCCAGCAAAAGCATCACACAGAGAGTGACCCTTTGTCCCCGCCCCAGCTTTGAAAGTATGTCGTCTCCTCATTGGTCATTTTGGTCAGGTGCCAGAAAGGTTATCTTAGCTTCTTAACCCTTTACAGGTGAAGGGGTTTTGCCAGGAGTGATTTTATAGTTCTGGATACAGAAAGGTGGTTACCCTTCCCTTTATATTTATGACACCTTCAGTACCTCACTGTATTCTTTTAGCTATAGCCCCTCCACAACTAATATCCCTTTAACCAAATCAGCTGTCTGGAGTGTCTTGAGCAGCTTGCATTTCCCTGGGTGCATGCAGGAAGTCAAATAATCACCTCCATTTTGGCAGCTGTGTGCACTTCTGTTTCCACTCACACACTCTGGCTTTTCTGTGTAGAGTAAGCTCTGTGAAGCAGGGAATTTCTCTATGCTGTACTATGTTTGTACAGTACCTAGCACCAGGGCCCCCAAACTGGTGCAACTACAAAACAAAAAGATACATTAAAAAAACCAGACAAACCCCACATTCTCCTCTAAGTCATGAAACTGCAGGAGGTTCTGGTGTCTGTCTTTGTTTTTAATAGGTGCATCTTACAGATAAGAGAATGCAGTTGAACACAAGGACTACTGTTGAGGTTAACCAAATAGTGAGGAGGGAACACAATCTAGTAAGATTCAGGGTGGGGGAGGGGGGAGAAGAGAGGCATTTTCCCCAATACATTAAAGGTCATGCCCAGCCTTCTCTGTAGAAGCTCTCCCAGTCGGAGCTATTAACTTGCACCATAGCAGCATTTAATTGGCCAATAATAGAGCCAGCCCAGGCTCTCAGTGTGGCCTCCTCAGCCTTCAAAATGAAGGTCAGAGAAACACCAAAACAAGAAAAGGGGAGGGGGCAGGAAGCAGAGGAGGACTAAGACAAATATCATTGTGTTACTTGCACAGTAGGCTTTCATGGTAATGGATACTCCCTTCCAGCCCTCACCAAAGTGAAGAAATCAGGTATGTTCTGAAAACATCTGATTGTGTGTGTGTGGAATTTACACAGTTATTGCACAGACACACACGAACAAAAACTCCCTCCCAAACAGGCTTCATGTTAGAGCCAGAGTAGCAATTTCCATCCTCTTCTGCTCCCTACTAAGTCCTGAAGCCAATAGCATTACCCAGACGATTAAGGGGTAAAGTATCAGGTCCTCTGAAGTCATTACTGCACTCTGGAGCTTGAGTCTAAGATGGAGCAAGCTAGTAGAGTTCACTGAAATCAATGGACCTATGCCGACTTTCGCCAGCTGATCATCTCAGCAGGCCATGTCTTCAAAGATATTTAAGATCCTAATTTCCACTGAAATCCATGGAAGATGGGAGCCTAAATACCTATGAGGATCTGGGCTACCCTGATTTACAGTTAGCAAGAGGCTCCAATAGGAAAAAAAGTGCTTAAGAGATTACAGTCTCAGGGGAAAAACCACCCACATAGTGACTCACAAACACACACAGAAATGTAACCTAGATGGTGGGTACAAAACTGGTTGGAAAACTATTCCCAGAAAGTAGTTATCAGTGGTTTACAGCCATGCTGGAAGGGCATAATGAGTGCGGTCCCACAAGGATCAGTTCTGTTCAATATCTTAATTGATGATTTAGATAATGGCACAGAGAGTACACTTATAAAGTTTGCAGACTATACCAAGCTGGGAGGGGTTGCAAGTGCTTTGGAGGATAGGATTAAAATTCAAAATGATCTGGACAAACTGGAGAAATTATCTGAAGTAAATAGGATGAAATTCAATCAGGTCAAATGCAAAGTACCCCACTTAGGAAGTAACAAATCGGTTTCACACATACAAAATGGGAAATGACTAGCTAGGAAGGAGTACTGCGGAAAGGGATCTGGGGGTCATAGTGCACCACAAGCTAAATATGAGTCAGTAACGTTGTTGCAAAAAAAAAAAAAGCAAAAATTATTCTGGGATGTATTAGCAGGAGTGTTGCAAGCAAGACACGAGAAGTAATTCTTCTGCTCTACTCCACATGGATTAGGCCTCAACTGGAGCATTGTGTCCAGTTCTGGGTGCCACATTTCAGGAAAGATGTGGACAAACTGGAGAAAGTCCAGAGAAGAGCAACAAAAATGATTAAAGGTCTAGAAAACATGACCTATGAGGGAAGATTGAAAAAATTGGGTTTGTGTAGTCTGGAAAAGAGAAGACAGAGGGGACATAACAGTTTTCAAGTACATAAAAGGTTGTTCCAAGGAGGAGGGAGGAAAAAAAATTCTCTTCTTAACCTCTGAGGATAGGACTAGAAGCAATGGACTTAAATTGCAGCAAGGGAGGTTTAAGTTGGACATTAGGAAAAACTTCCCAACTGTCAGGGTGGTTAAGCACTGAAATAAATTCTGCACAGACATAATGGGTCTGAGAAGAGCATGGCCTTGTGTAAGTAAATGATGAAGTTACAAGTTTGGAATGTGATTTCACTAGTATTATTTCACACCACACAGTTAAGGAAAATTTCTCTGCCACGTAAGACTTCTTCTGACAACACTGCTGTATGTCTTAATAGACAGCACTTCAAGCTCAATGTTTATCGAAATGCAGATACACACAGTTGTCTCTATCGATGAGATATTCCTGAATACTAATTGCAGTCTCATGCCCTGTTCACAGTAGAGAAGCAGCTTGAGATTTTAGAATCCGTCTAAAACATGCTCTGCTTCTATTAATTGCTATTAAAAATGATTCTATATTGGTGATTGTGACATTGCTCCGGGTATGATCTGTTACACTCAATTCTCCAACCTGTGGTGCCTCTTACATGGCTGCACTGTTAGAGCTAGTACTCCTAGTCAGCTCACACACAGCCTCCAGGATGTAAATCACTCCCAGCTATATTATATGAGTGCTATAGCCAGCCACACTGCAGGGAAACACCAGCAAACTCCCAGTCCCAGACTTTCCCCCAGAAATATGGGTCTTGTACTGCCCACCACCCTCCTGGACAATTCAAGCTCCTATAAAGTCTGTCATTTGATTAATAGAAAATGATATGCACAAATCTTGTTATCCCAGATGAAGTTTCCTAAGCACCTCAATCCAAGCACACTGATTTAGAACAATAAAACAAATTTACTAACAGAAAGATAGATTTTAAATGATTGCAAGTAATGGGGCGTAAAAGCCATCATTGGTTACAAGTAAATAAAAGGTAAAATGCAATCACAAGCTAAATGAATCCAAAGCTAAAAGGTCTCTCACCACATGATCTAGTAGTCTAACTGGCTGAATCTTTCAGCCAGGATTTATGCTTCCTTTGTGCTTTAAGTGTTGTTTGTTCTGTGAGGAGAGGTGAAGGCAGAGATGATTTGGGGCCTCTGTTTCCCATTCTTCATACTTTTCTTTGAAAATCATCTCCAGCTGAGGCTCAGGAGACAGCAAGTCTATAGGGACTTCCAGCTTTTCCTTTGCCAAAATGTAGATTTCTCACTCACACCCCTTTTTCTGCCAAAGAATGGCCACTTAACCAGGTGATAATCTGTTTGATTTTGTTGACACCTGGCTGAGGTGTCAGTTTGCCTTTTGTCTCTGATGAACTGGTTTGTGCCATCTTTTCAAACTTAGAACGTCTCGGCAAAGTCATACAGTAGAATTTTATAACTTTACATACAATGTTGCCACACATTTTACTAAGATAATAATGATCAGCAAGTTATGAATTTTCAAATGATACCTCATAAGGCATACTTTGTACAAAAATCATCGTAGTCTTGTAAAAAGGGTGAATTTAGGAATATAGACTCACAGTGGTTCGTGCATTCAAGTATTTATATTTATAGTTGAAAATGAATCAATGCTAGACATAAAGAGAAGAAAGATAGCCACAATGCTAAGGTGGAAGACTGGAAGCTAGGAGATGTAGATTCTATTCCTGGCTCCCAGTCCTACCATCCTCATCCTCAAAAGGAAACCTGCATAACACTTTCAAAAGATGGCCCTGGGAGCTTAAATTCATTACTCTGCTAGATACCAAAAATCGTGGACTGACACTGGATTGGTGGTTTATTACAACAATCTGTAACCCACTAACCTCCACCCTTTTTTGTCCTAAAACTGCAGAGGTGTTAATGGGCCACTCCACCTTGAATGGTCCCTTAGAATATGGGCTAACTAGCAATGCTAACCAGTGTGTTCCATCTTGTATTTAACTGACATTCAGAGTACCTTTCCCAGACCTGAAGAAGAGCTCTGTGTAGCTCAGAAGCAGGTCTCTCTCACCAACAGATGTGGGATATTACCTCACCCACCTTGTCTCTCTAATATCCAGAGCCAACATGGCTACAACACTGCATACAGACCATGAACAAGAGACCTGTGAGATAAGTAGATTGAGCTTCTTAAGCATCTCATGGGATGAGCCACGTGCTGGGTCGAGGGAGAGGACAAAGAGAGCTAAGCCTAGCCTAGCTTTTTCTTTCATGCCCTCAGGATGTGGGGAGATCCTGCCCCAGAGAGAGGGAAGGATGAGCTACTGAGAACATGTGCCAGGTCAAGGGAGGGGCTGTTTAAAATAGGAGCCTGGCCCAAGTTTCTCTTTTGTTTCACTCCCCCACTGGGAATTGGCAGAGCTTCTGTCTTATGTGGTGCCCACAGAGATGGGATGGAATGCTGGGATCATGCGTTGGTCCAGGGTAGCTGGAGGATCCCAGCCTTGCTTTCTCACTGCACTAAAGCAGCTTTGGCAGTCCCCAGGCTGGCTCAGTGATTCATGTGCTGCCGCTCTGGCAGCCCAGCTCTTCAGAAAGTTTAGGTTCAGATATTTAGGCAGGCTGCCAACGTTGTCCTGAGCAATACAAACAAGAGTAGGGAAACTGAGGTTTCTAACTGTTTATAGCTCAGCTATACCAGATTGGAATTTCATGGGACAAAGAAAAGGCACTTCTTCCCTCCCCACAAGGTCTTTCTCCATGACAAATCTCAAAAGCCCACTACAAACAATGGAGGTTTGAGAGCTTCTTAAAGAAAAACTTCAAAAAATCTTCCATAAAGCGGAAGTTTAGGCCTAAATATCAGGTTCACTACTACCTCCCCTATAATTATGGCGATTTTCCAGTTTCAGACAGACTCAAACAAACTAAATGCCATACTCACTCATATGAGGATGTAAGCATTCTCTGTGGGACAATAATCATCCACTGGTGGCAGTTAAATAGCTTTACTCTAATTGCTATAGTTACAAAGCCTTCCAGGAGATCCATGCCCCCAAACAAATAACCAACAAAATAATCATAAATCAACACAATGCCTTACACCCTCCTTGGAGCCTCTTTGGTCTCCTTCTTCCAGAGCAGCAGCTCCCAGGTTTTTGCCTAGGAATCCCTCAGCAGAACCCAGATACCAGACAAAAATACAAGCCCAGCTTAGGTTCTCCATTCTTCTATAGAATGCTGACCCCCGCCCCCCCGGGCTGCCTCCCTACTGTCTTGCTCCTTTGCCAGGGTCATCCACAGGAATTAACACTACTCCTGTAGCTTTCTTGCAGTCTGTGGGGGATGGGAGGGGTGGCAACCCACCAGTGCCGTGCCTCCTGCTGGTTGTCCAGGGAACTAGCTCTTTCCAGCCCGGGAGCACCCACTGCCAGCTGATGTCTCACCTGTTGCTGGCCCCTGTGTCCCTCCCAGACCCCGGTGCCCTTTACCCAGGGGTTCTGCCCACCACAGCAACCCACCATCTGGGTCTTCCCATTCAGGGAAACCCCCAACCCCCTATCCCCACCACACCTCAGTGGCCAGTCACCATCTAGCCCCCGCTCACTAGGCTGGCTGCAGTCTGTAAAGGCCACTCATCATTGGCAAGGGGGGTGGGGTAGGGTTGGACCTACTGCCTCTGCCTATCTTGGGGCTGCCCCTCTGAAGCCCCAGTACCCCTTTGTGGGCCCTTAACTTGGGCTACAGCCTTGGATTTTGGTAGGCTGGAGCTCCCAGATCCCTCTGCCCTTCCCCAGCACTGCTCTACACTAAGTACCCTTCTCAGCTTCCCAGGCAGCCAGATCCTTCCCTCTCTAGAACCAAAAAGAGAGTCTGAGTCCTTCTAGCCCACCACCCTCTTATAACAGTCAGCTGGGCCCTGATTGCACTGGCTACAGCTGTGGCTGCTTTCCCAATTAGGCCAGTTCTCCTCACTGCAGCCCTCTCCAGGGCTGCTTTATCCTTTTCTAGCAGGAGCGGGGTTATCACCCCGCTACACAGTTGTTCCCATACCTGGCTCCTGCCAGCCCTTTCTCATAGAGTGGGCACTCCAGACTCCCTCCCTCCTGAGATCCATTCCTCCAACTCCTCTCTAAACTAAACTCCTCTCACTTAACTCCTCCCGGAGCCAGACACACTCCAGACACAATGAGGTGGGGCTAACAGAGCACTCAAGCTCCAGTTAACCCTTTCTCAGATGGTGTGGGGATCATATACCCCATCACACGGGCCCTCATGATAACATGTGTCAAGAAGTCTTTTTTTGTGGGATCTACCATTCAAAAGCTGTGCATCCTGAAGACCCAGAAGGTTCTGTAGAAAGCTGAGAAGTGGGAGAAAGTCATTCTTCACATGTATCTATTCCCATCCTGATCACATTCTTACCTGAAATGGGTGATTTACTGTCGGGATTGCTTATCCAGTAATCACTTGAGAAAATGAATGGAATGAGAACTATCCCAGGGTTGCCAAATCTTGTAATTTTATTGTAAGTCTCACAATAGTTGGAGCTGTTCCTAAAGCCCTACAACCTAGAATCGAAAGATTGCATGAAACTTTCTCGGCTTTATAAAGTAAGTTTCTTGCCCTCCTGGTTGTGGAGAAAAGTTTGAACATGTGAAGCAAGAAAAAGGACTCTAAAGGCTTAAAAAACAGAAGTCAAATAAAAAGAACCCAAAATTAATTTTTAAAAAAATGTCATGATTTTAAGACAATCTTATGATTTTTGAACACTTGAGGCTGGCGATATTGCTATTTACAAAGGCAATGAAATTACTGTATTTCAGGACGCTATAAGCCAGCAAGTCCGGCTATGTAGCTGGAGGCAAGAGACCTATCGCCTATCAAGAGAAGAAGGAAGCCTGACGGTAGGTCATAGCATGGTTCTACTCTGCAGAGTGACTGCAACAATGGCTTTGTGAGGTCCCATGTGTATTGACTCTTAGGCCCTGATTTAGAAAAGTACTTAAGCATGTGTTCAAATTTAAATACATGAGAAGTCCCATTTAAGTACCACCATGAATTAGGGTGTCAGTGATCTCCAGATTAAATGTATGTGGTTCAGAGATTCCAAGACCAGAAGGGAATCACTGTGATCACCTAGTCTGACCTCCTGCACGCCACAGAACTTCTCTGAATTAATTCCTGTTTGAATTAGCATATTTTTTTAAAGTTTTAATAAGATTTTGCTCTCTGCCAGGTCTGCAAACTCAACCTGGAATCCAAGACTTAAACAGGGTTCTCTCTTGTATATCCTCGTCAACATAAAGACTCTGCAGGCCAAATTAGGTCTGCAGTGACACCTGTGCAACTCCATTGCCTTCAGTGTGTTTGCACAGATGTCACAATTGGGAACTTAACTTAGTAAATGGTTCTATTGGTGATGAGCAACAAGGGCAAGCACTCAACTCGCCCTCTCTCAGCTGTGCGGGCTCAGTAAGCCTAGCAGGCATTAGGCAAACAGGAGTTAAAAAAAAAATCCATAGAAACGTATCTTTTTCATAAGAGACAGGAGGTATTACTCTCAGGGAACAAAAGCATTGAGTAAGATGGTGCTATTTTTACATAAATGCTTTGCAGACTTGACCTGCGCTTTAAAATAAGATACATGTATATATATTTTAAAAACAAACCAACAAACACAACCATAAAGACCAGTGGAAAAAATGAAAAGAAATAAAGCTGTAACTGGACTGAAGCTGGTAACAGCAAGAAGAACAGGACTATGAGTAAGTAATTTTTTTATTTATTTTCAATGGCATGAATAAGCATCTTCATGCCAGTCCTTGGCAAAGATTTAAGGCCTAAACCAGTCCATTGAAGTCAATGAGAGTCTTTCCAAGGGATGAGATTATCTCTGAACAGCTCCCTGTTTTGAATCAGGGTAGTTTTACATCACCCAAGATAGAACCTTCATTTGGGTGCTGCTGACAACGAGTCATTGTCATTAGTAAGCTCTTTGGATCAGGGATTTTCTTTTCATTATAGGTGTCCAGTTTTGCTCACCAATGTATAGAGAAGATGTAGAGAAACTGGAAAGGATCCCGAGGCAAGCGACAAAAATGATCAAAGGGATAGAATGCAAGGCTGAAGGAATTGGGTCTGTTTAGTTTGGAAAAGAGATTAAGGGGGGACATGATAGTGGTCTTTAGATACTTGAAAGGCTGCCACAAAAAAGATGGAGAAAAGTTGTTCTTTTTTTGCCATAGAGGGCAGGATAAGAAGCAATGGGTTCTAACTACAGCAGTGGTTCTCAACCTATTTAATGTTGTGGGCCGCATATTCGGCTCTCTATGTGTTATGTGGGCCACACCCACACAATATATACTACCTGTATGGTCCTGAGGATGTCATATGGGCTGCAGCCATGTGCTGATTGGGCCACAAGTGGCCAATGGACCACAGGTTGAGAATCACTGAGGTACAGCAGAGCAGATTTGGATTAAATCTCAGGAAAAATTTCCTAACTGTAAGAACAGTAGAACAAGGCAACAGGCTGCCTCGGGACATTGTGGAAGCTTATTCACTGCAGGTTTTCAAAACAAGGCTGTCAGCCATCTGTCTTGTATGGTATAGAATCATAGAATATCAGGGTTGGAAGGGACCTCAGGAGGTCATCTAGTCCAACCCCCTGCTCAAAACAGGACCAGTTCCCAACTAAATCATCCCAGCCAGGGCTTTGTCAAGTCTGACCTTAAAAACTTCTAAGGAAGGAGATTCCACCACCTCCCTAGGTAACGCATTCCAGTGCTTCACCACCCTCCTAGTGAAAAAGTTTTTCCTAATATCCAACCTAAACCTCCCCCACTGCAACTTGAGACCATTACTCCTTGTTCTGTCATCAGCTACCACTGAGAACAGTCTAGATCCATCCTCTTTGGAACCCCCTTTCAGATAGTAGAAAGCAGCTATCAAATCCCCCCTCATTCTTCTCTTCCGCAGACTAAACAATCCCAGTTCCCTCAGCCTCTCCTCATAAGTCATGTGTTCCAGTCCCCTAATCATTTTTGCTGCCCTCCGCTGGACTCTTTCCAATTTTTCCACATCCTTCTTGTAGTGTGGGGCCCAAAACTGGAAACAGTACTCCAGATGAGGCCTCACCAATGTCGAATAGAGGGGAATGATCACATCCCTCGATCTGCTGGCAATGCCCCTACATATACATCCCAAAATGCCATTGGCCTTCTTGGCAACAAGGGCACACTGTTGACTCATATCCAGCTTCTCGTCCACTGTCACCCCTAGGTCCTTTTCTGCAGAACTGCTGCCGAGCCATTCAGTCCCTAGTCTGTAACGGTGCATTGGATTCTTCCGTCCTAAGTGCACGACTCTGCACTTGTCCTTGTTGAACCTCATCAGATTTCTTTGGCCCAATCCTCTAATTTGTCTAGGGCCCTCTGTATCCTATCCCTACCCTCCAGAGTATCTACCTCTCCTCCTAGTTTAGTGTCAACTGCAAACTTGATGACTGTGCAATCCACGCCATCTTCCAGATCATTAATGAAGATATTGAACAAAACCAGCCCCAGGACCGACCCTTGGGGCACTCCACTTGATACCAGCTGCCAACTAGACATGGAGCCATTGATCACTACCCAATCAGCCTGACAATCTAGCCAGCTTTCTATCCACCTTATAGTCCATTCAACCAGCCCATACTTCTTTAACTTGCTGGCAAGAATACTGTGGGAGACCTCATCAAAAGCTTTGCTAAAGTCAAGGAACAACATGTCCACTGCTTTCCCTTCATCCACAGAGTCCGTTATCTCGTCATAGAAGGCAATTAGATTAGTCAGGCATGACTTGCCTTTGGTGAATCCATTCTGACTGTTCCTGATCACTTTCCTCCCCTCTAAGTGCTTCAGAATTGATACCTTGAGGACCTGCTCCATGATTTTTCCAGGGACTGAGGTGAGGCTGACTGGCCTGTAGTTCCCCGGATCCTCCTCCTTCCCTTTTTTAAAGATGGGCACTACATTAGGCTTTTTCCAGTCGCCTGGGACCTCCCCCGATTGCCATGAGTTTTCAAAGCTAATGGCCAATGGCTCTGCAATCACATCTGCCAACTCCTTTAGCACTCTCAGATGCAACGCATCCGGCCCCCTGGACTTGTGCTTGTCCAGCTTTTCTAAATAGTCCTGAACCACTTTCTCCACAGAGGGCTGGTCACCTCCTCCCCATGCTGTGCTGCCCAGTGCAGTAGTCTTGGTAGCTGACCTTGTTCATGAAGACAGAGGCAAAAAAAGCATTGAGTACATTAGCTTTTTCCACATCCTCTGTCACTAGGTTGCCTCCCTTATTCAGTAAGGGGCCCACACTTTCCTTGACTTTCTTCTTGTTGCTAACATACCTGAAGAAACCCTTCTTGTTACTCTTAACATCTCTTGCTAGCTGCAACTTCAGATGTGATTTGGCCTTCCTGATTTCACTCCTGCAAGCCCGAGCAATTTTTATACTCATCCCTGGTCATTTGTCCAATCTTCCACTTCTTGTAAGCTTCTTTTTTGTGTTCAAGATCAGCAAGGATTTCACTGTTAAGCCAAGCTGGTCTCCTGCCATATTTACTATTCTTTCTATACATTGGGATGGTTTGTTCCTGTAACCTCAATAAGGATTCTTTAAAATACAGCCAGCTCTCCTGGACTCCTTTCCCCCTCATGTTATTCTCCCAGGGGATCCTGCCCATCAGTTCCCTGAGGGAGTCAAAGTCTGCTTTTCTGAAGTCCAGGGTCCATATTCTGCTGCTCTCCTTTCTTCCTTGTGTCAGGATCCTGAACTTGACCATCTCATGGTCAAGGTTTAGGCACAACAAATCCTGCATCTTGGCAGGGAGGTAGACTAGATCCGTGGTTCTCAACCTTTCCAGATTACTCTACCCCTGAATCCCGAGTCCTGCCACCCAGGGCTAAAACATGTAACTTAGCTTTGCGTGGGGCCCCCCCATGGCATGGGCCCCCCCATGGCATGGGCCCCAGGTAATTGCCCTGCTTGCCAGCCCCTAATGCCAGCCCTATACTTGTGACTCCACTAAACCCATCCCATGATCTCCCTGGCTGAGAAACATTGATCTAGATGAGGTGACATGCCCCCTGGAAGATCTCTGCGTACCCCAGGGGTATGTGTACACCTGGTTGAGAACCAGTGGACTAAATGACCCTTGGGCCATCTAACCCTTTGATTCTAGGATTCTAGGTGTAGAGTGCATGATTAGGGCCTCTAGTTACTATCACTATACCAAAAGTAATAACAACAACCACCAACAATGGATACGTATTCCAGCACTGGGACAAATTCCACTCTGAGTTACAGCCCCTGTTAAAGCAATGGGGTGCAAGTCAGGGCTAAATTAGGCCTACTGTGGGTCTGATCCAGAACTTATTAAAATAAATGAAAATGTTTCCAGTTATTTCAATGAGCATTGTTATGGTTTCCACGAAAGTTAAAATGACTGATTCATCTTTCCATTCACAAATATGTTACTGGTTACATCTGGTTTTCCCTACTAAGACAGTATGAGTGGCAAAAGGCTTATTTTTCTATACGGGCAGTACAGATATTCCTCTTAGAAGTTAAATAATGGGAAGAAAACAATGCAATGGCTAGAAAAGTATAGGTAGAATGAGCAAAACATTGCCCTTCATCTTATAGAGCTATGTTACAATTCCAATCTAGTCTAGTCTTATCTGTCTAGAAAATCATTATTTCAAGAATAAAAAAGGTCAGAGGAGTTTCGGGCTGCAATGTGCAATCTCCTATTACATAAAAAAACAGATACATGAACTGATGATGAACACAAGGTGAGAAAATATCACTTGCCCTAATTTTAGTTCCTACAAATATTACTCATTAGCAAAAAGGCTTCTCATGTTTGACTACCACACCTTAAAGTTACATGTAAAGTTAGAACAGGTTCACACTGGGAAATAATGTAGGGATGGTCATTTTTACTAAATAGAGCACTGAAATTACCAGAAATGTCTTTTCTGCACTTCTAAGTTGATATTTGCAACACTACTTGAATGTGTAAGGGACTAGGTGGCCAGGAATCCAAGGTTCTATTCCCAGCTTTGCCACTTGATCACTGTATGATTTTGGCAAGCCACTTAAAATCCCTGTATCATCAACAAACTAAGGATGATAATATTTACAATCTCACAGGAGCGTATTATGACTAAAGTAACTAATGTTTGCAGAATGTTTAGCTGTCCCCAGATGAAAACTGCTAAGTGTTATTTATTTATATTTTTGTTGTGATTAAGTCCTTTTCCAAAAAAGAAAAAAGGAAAAAAAAAAAAGCAAGCCATGCTCTACAAACCCAAACAGCATGGCATTATTTTTTCCTCTTACTTTAAGATGAGCTCTCTCAGGGCTATGATATATTGGGAGATATGAGACAAGATTATGGATGGCCTCTCTGTTTTTGGGTGCCAAACTGGAGATTCCTTAAAGGGGCCTGTTTTGGTTTTTGGTTGTTTTTTTTGGAGGAAGGGTCTTCAGCAAAGCCAGGCGCTTTCCAGATGTTATAAATTGGGCACCCAAAAACACTAGTCACTTTTGAAAATTCTGGCCAGTGCTTCACAAAAGTGGGCCAAATCCTCTCCTGACACCATTCTGTCTACTGAGAATGAGGTTAGGCCAGCAGAGAATTTGGCTCAAAGCTTCATCATTTGTTTCACTAATGAATTCTCTTTTATGAAATCTCACACTGAACAGCGAAAATATCACTGACGTAGTATTTGTAGGACTATGGCATAGTGAGCACATAGGCACATGTGCACTGCCTTTCAGCCCTGCCGAGAAGCAACAGAGACATTCCTGTTCCTTCCACACATTTGCTTGGACCTATAGTCTATGGCTGGGCTCAGGCTGTCCCTGCCATATCTGTAGGTTCCAAACATTTTTCAGCTCTTAATCTAACATTACTTCTTAAGCTTCTTCCTATAAATACAATCACATCCAACATGGGATCAACAGACCATGTATCTGAAAAACAGTGTATCATTATTCATATTTAAAGGGGAATACACACACACACAATATAAATATGAAGCCAGGGAGCACTGTTTTTGTTTACAATCTGCTAGCTAAAGATGGTTTCTATGAGAGCAGGAAATCTAAAGTTTCTGTTTTCGAGAAGGGCTCGTGCATTTAAGGAGATTTACATACCCTATTAAAAATATTTGTTCTTTGATGATATGCTAAAAGTGATAAAGCATCAGCCATTTGTATGGTGTTATGTGGAGCAATCCTTACCTGCAGATACATTGAAAGAAATTTTTACTTTCTTATTGCTGTTTCATGTGTGAAACAAAGGCATTGGAGAAGTAACAAGGGCATCTGGTTATTGTTTTGTAAACAGCTGGAAGGAGGGAATCCTAAGTTAATTAACAATATTATGCTAGGAGAGCATGAGAGAGCAGCAAAATTTGTCATAATTTGCTGTCAGCTCTTTAGAAGTACACAGCATTAGGTTCACAGGAATGACATTACTTTTACGATAAACAGCTGTTCAACTGATCAAACGTAGAAGCATTTAGAAAGAACCATCAAATGTAGAAGCATTTATTACATCTGACAATGGGGTTTCTCCTACACATTATGACTTTCTACGTTTCTGCACATTCATAATGACATTTGAGCTGGGTGAAAGGTTTTCGGGGGAAAAAAACTGGTTTGAGTTCATCACATGAAATCCAAACATTGCAGGTTCAAGTTCAAAGACGCAAAGATTGGGATGTCTAAGTTGCATGGAGAGTTGAGCAGGACTTGCATTTTCCATTTTGCAGGCTATTCCACAATTTTAAAAAAAAATTGTTCCAAAACAGAATGAAAACAAAAAAAATTCAAAATTCCCCATAAAAACTAAATTCTGAAAAAAAAAATCTCCTTTCAGGTCAATCTAAATGTTTTTTGTTTTGATAAATGATAAATATTTCATTCCAATGTTGACCTTTAACTTCTTAAAATGTTTATATGTAAACAAATTAAATTTCAACAAATCTTTGAGACAAACCATTTAAACAAGTAATTCCAAATCTGTCAAAACAGGACATTTTGGGGTTCTCTAAACAAATTTGTCAAAACTGATACGTTTTCAAAACCTTTATATTGCAACAAAAATAGCGTTTTTCATCAAAACTATTTAGATGAAAAATTTCCAACCAGTTCTAGCTACATGAGGCTGATGCAGTGTCAAATGATGATGATGGCCTCTCAGTTTCATTACACCACTGAGCCGTCACAGAAGATACAGTATTTCAGGGTCAGAGTTATAGAAGCATGTTGCCCTGTGCACACTACCATGTTTCAACATAGATGAACCTGTGCACGCTACCATGTTTCAACATAGATGAACCTAACAGTGGCAAACCACTGTGCATTGATGCCACTATATTGTTGGCCCAACATTGTTTATATGTCTGATCCTAAAGTCAACCATAAAACTTCTATTGACTTCCATGGTGCAGGTTCAAGCCTCCCTCTCTTTGTGAGCTGCTTTAAAATAAAATACCTCCCAAGTTCTACACAGCTTCCTAGTTCATCTGTTCTGGGCCCCAGCTCACATGCCCAGATGTAACTCTAGAGGACCTACTAAGGTGCTAAGGAGGGAGCCCTACTCTGATATGCCACAGGAGCTCTGCAGCTGGGGAAGGTGTCTGGATGGCAGAATTCCTACGATCCACCAGAGCAGTTTTGATCCACTGAACATCAGCACACCACAGCACTCCCCATAGGCTCTTTCCAGTTTTCTCTGAAACTGCAGTCTGCCTCCAAATACACATTAGGAAATAAAAATTACATTGTATAACTTCCTCACTGTTTTCAGGAGGATTCAGTCAAACAAGAAGGGCTAGGTTCTGGAGGCCTCAAACAAGGATGTCAATATGGGAGTGAGTCTAGTTCATGGACTATACCAGGGGTCGCCAACCTTTCAGAAGTGGTGTGCCGAGTCTTCATTTATTCACTCTAATTTAAGGTTTTGCATGCCAGTAATACATTTTAAAGTTTTTAGAAGGTCTCTTTCTATAAGTCTATAATATAACTAAACTATTGTTGTATGTAAAGTAAATAAGGTTTTTAAAATGTTTAAGAAGCTTCATTTAAAATTAAATTAAAACGCAGAGCCCAATGGACCAATGGCCAGGACCCGGGCAGCATGAGTGCCACTGACAATCAGCTCACATGCCACCTTTGGCGCGCGTGCCATAGGTTGCCTACCCCTGGAATATACGCTCTCTATTTGCAGTTCTCTGGAAGCCAGTAGATCTTGCAACCGTAGGGCCTGAGCCTACAAACACTTATGCACGTGAGTAACTTTATGCAAATGTATAGTCACATTTTATCCAATGTCACGTAAGTTGAACTCAGTGCAACTAATCATATCTATGAAGTTATTCACCTATAACAGTGTTTGCCAGAGTGGGGCCTTAATCTGCCCACTTACATTTTAGAGTAGACCGTACTAGTTAGTCTATTTCTGAGCACTGCCAATGCTAGACAGAGCACTTAAAGCTTAGCTCATGCTTTTTCTTCTTGGGCTGCCATTCTGCTGAAGTGTGACTTTCATTTTGTCAAACACAACATAACTGATGATAAAGGATCTTGCATCATTCCAGTCTATGGGAATTTCTCTGTTGACTTGGCAGGGAGAAGGGTTAAGCTCTTAGACATCTCCACAGAATAGTCAGAGTGAAAAGGTGGTTTTGTTGTGCAGCAAGATCTCACTTTGTTCTGTTTTTACTTAACAAAACAGCTAAGAGGAGATTTCTAAGACATAAGTGGCAACTAGGCCCCTAATTCCTATTGATTTGCAATAAGAATTAGGCACCTAGCTGCCATTTGTGCTTTTGACAGGTCTCCCCCTAAATGGAAAAATGATTGATTTCTGGAAGAGGGTTGAGGAAGAAAAAGAAATTGCATGAAAAGGTAACAAGTGCTAGTGATTTCCTTTCTCCTCTTGATATCTGACCTCTCTCTCCTCTTCCCAAAGAAGTTCTCCACAAATCAGAAGAAACTGAAACTGATATATTTTAATATCACTGCAGGTTAAGTTTGACCTTTAAATATTAGTTTTTAAATATTAATGAAATTCCAGGAGGAAAGCAGACTGACAGGTGTATTACAAGTCAGGCAAAATAGACCAGTAAAATTCTTTGCTGCTTTGAAATTCCCATTCGTGATAATGAGATATGCACATATAACTCCACATACTGATCTGAAAATGTACTCTGAAAAATCCAAACAGAATAAATGAACAGGAAATTGTGTTACAAGTGATTATTCTTATTTCATAACTTTGGGGGGGCATTTTTAAAGGAAGCAAAAATCAGACACCTACCTTTATGTATATAAGTAGATTTGGAATTATTATTTTTTTGAATTGACTCCTTTATCACATTCATTTCCTGAAATATTTTTACCCAGAAAGCCCCCTTCCATTCCACTAATTTAGGCAAATCCTATTCTTCACATAATTCTTCTAAGCAGCTCACTACGCTATTCCCTATTCATCAAAGATAACCGTCCAAGTTTGCCCTGGGTACTAGCATGGTTTGACTTTGGTGCCACTGAAGTTGTCTGGGAATGGCAACACACTCACACTCACACTCACACTCACACTCACACTCACACTCACACACACACACCAAAAAGCACCACCACATACTAAGAGTATAAACACTATATCATAAAGCACAGTAAATAAGGATCAAATTGTCCAACTGGTCTCAACCAGCCCTTCTCCTTTTCACTCAAGATCTTGCAGACACAATTTTGGACATCTGTGTATTCCAAAAAAAGGCAGAATTAGACAAATTAGGTAGGGAGACACCTAACTGGTCAACTTGTATCCACAAATCTAAATGTTGGCGATTACAAAACATAGGCAAAGAAAAATATGAGCATGCAAATATACAGGCTGTTTTGAAAACATGACCCAGAGAGTCTGGCTTAAACCCAGAGAAGACAAGAAATTCAAAATTAAGAAGAGCTTAACTCTGTTCCCTCAGAGAGATGCATTATTATAGAACATATGTTGTTTAATTAAAAGATGACACAATGACTTGCAAATATTTTATTTACAAATCCAGCATAGTTAATTATCTGGGAGGATGTAAATATTCATATTAGGAGCCATGAAGGTGAAATGCCTTCAACCACCTGAAAAAAGAAATATCCTGCTTTAACATAGACTTCTTGTGGCTTTCCATTTTTTACCTAGAAATGCTTTTCAACTACAGGGCCAGATTCATTTTGAGCAATACTTTACTCTGTCAGCAGTAAAATCAGTGGCATTAGGAGGAACTCAACAATGTTATTAACCGTATCAGAATCTGACACATAAGGCCAGATGGTGAACCCCCTTACTCCCATTGATGAGTGGTTACTTGAACTAGCAGTCCCACTGAATTCAACAGGACTACTTTTGCAAGTAAATGCTCACCAGGGTGAGTAAGGGTTCCATGATCTGTCCTATAGTGACCAACAAGGGTCCATCCAAGAGTAGCCAATATAAGAGCACTGCATAGGTTATGAACTCTCAGGATTGCTGAAAATGTTACTCTCCTAATACTCCCATCTCCGTGTATTGTGGGAAGTAAGTGATCTTGTGCCGGGTTGAAAGAAAACATTACTGTCCACCTCATCCCCAGCCCCACCCCAGAGCCCGCACCCCCAGCTGGAGCCTTCACCCCCTCCCTCAGCCCCCAACTCCCTGCCGCAGCCCAGATCCCTCTCCTGTACCCTGAATCCTTCATTTCTGGCCCCACCCAGAGCCCACACCCCCAGCCCAGAGCCCATACCCCCTGCACCCCAACCCAGACCCCTCTCTCGCACCCCAAACCCCTCATCCCTGGCCCCACTCCAGAGCTCACACCCCCAGCTGGAGCCCTCACCCCCTTCCCACAACCCACCCCATACCCCAGCCCAGTGAAAGTGAGTGAAGGTGGGGGAGAGCGAGCAATGGAGAGAGGGGGGATGGAGCGAGCAGGGCTGGGGCCTCAGACAAGGGGCAGGACAGGGGTGTTCGGTTTTGTGTGATTAGAAAGTTGGTAACCCTGTGACCAACAGAACATTGAGCTTTTGCTTCACAGAAGAGAAGAACCAGATGTCTTCTGCTTTTTCTTCTAGGACCAACAACTAAAAGGTAAAATGATCTTTTGGAGCACAAAGTCTCTGCATACTCTCAGACCCATGTAAGTCCTCAAAATAGGAGTGAAACAAGACTCATTTAGTTCATAGGCCTTTAGCTACTCTTCTGCAGAGTACTGAATTTGACCCTCTTCACTATTACCCTTCCTGCACCCACAAATATGAGAAGTTGGTGTAATACAGTTGCAAACTTATCTATATTATCTTATATATATTGATTACATATAGTGTCTAAATCCTAAAAGTTGGGGTGAAAAAGACACCTTAAGCAGAGGACCTAGTACAGGGCCTATGGCCAATTACTCCCACTTAAGCCCTAAAAACAGGGACGTACATGGGACATACTGCAGCATAGAGCTTCTGTTGGCCCCTCTGCACAGAGATGAATTTCACCTTTGAGCATTGACTTTCTATGGCCTTTGTTATGCAGAAGTTCAGACTATCATAATAGCCATTTCTGGCTGTAAAATCTATGAATCCATAATTCCTCATGAAATTGGTATCTTAGCATCTCTCAGGATTTGCTCATACTGGTTATAGGGAGCAATATGCCGTATACATACAAATTTTGTTAGTACTTAACATAGCCTCAAAGCCTTTCTCTAGCTTTGCACCTGCGTCACTGTTTTATTTACCTTGAATCACATTAACCCTGGCTCAGGATTTTATTTTTAATTTTCACCATCTGAAAGGGCTAGGGCTCTTTTATACTTCTTGCCTCCTGCTGTGAAATGACATTTATTGGTGTGTGAGTTCTGTCATACCGGGAATGTATGTACTCTAGACTTCACATAAAGTTCTAAATCATTCTTAAAAAAATATTTTTGTCAGTGCATTTGTTCTCTGCCTGGGGCTACTCTACTGCCTCCTCTTCTTCCTTCTCCCTCCATTTTATTCTTCATTCATTATGGACACAAAGAAGGAAGAAATCCATTATGAAAGAACAACACATCGTATTCTCAAAGCATGGACATTTCTAAACAGTGCAATCTTCAGATGAAAAAAAAATTCCATTCTGTTTGGTCTTGACTTCTCATTACCAAAACTTTGTTTCACCCCATATATTCCAGAAAAGGAATCCAGGCTTCATTGCAAAGAATGCTGGGAAGGAAGGCGGTGTTGAAGAGCTCCCTTTTGTCTAGTATGGGGAGAGACCTAGAGGGAGTAGGACTTGCTATGAGTTAGACTTGGAGAGTGCAGAGCTGCTGCAGCCTCTTTGCAGAAGTGTTATACTAATAAAATAAAAACCAGCAGGAGCTTATTAAAGGGAATAAGGCAAAATGCCACATTTATTGTGAATACAGAAAGAATCATAGTAAGCAGTTAGTTATAGGTATAACATTCCATTCAATTTCATATTTATTCACACATTCATTCATACACACAGAGAGAGGTTCTGCAAGGTTGTTATCATAGTTACCAGCCTTAGAGTTGCTCGTGCCAAGCCACTAGCCAGGTGGCCTGGACATGAGGAGGGAGCAGGGCCTTGTCAGTTGCTCATCTGATGCTTCTGGATGTTGGTCTGCAGAATCAGACCCCAAAATTCTCAGTTTCTAAAGTCCATTTTTATAGGAATTGTCAAGGTTCCTCCCCCACTCTGAACTCTAGGGTACAGATGTGGGGACCTGCATGAAAAACCTCCTAAGCTTATCTTTACCAGCTTAGGTCAAAACTTCCCCAAGGTACAAAATATTACACCCGTTATCCCTGGACTGGCCGCTACCACCACCAAACTAATACTGGTTACTGGGGAAGAGCTGTTTGGACGCGTCCTTCCCCCCCCAAATACTTCCCAAAATCTTGCACCCCACTTCCTGGACAAGGTTTGGTAAAAAGCCTCACCAATTTGCCAAGGTGACTACAGACCCAGACCCTTGGATCTTAAGAACAATGAACAATCCTCCCAACACTTGCACCCCCCTTTCCTGGGAAATGTTGGATAAAAAGCCTCACCAATTTGCATAGGTGACCACAGACCCAAACCCTTGGATCTGAGAACAATGAAAAAGCATTCAGTGTTTTACAAGAAGACTTTTAATAAAAAATAGAAGTAAATAGAAATAAAGAAATCCCCCCTGTAAAATCAGGATGGTAGATATCTTACAGGGTAATTAGATTCAAAAACATAGAGAACCCCTCTAGGCAAAACCTTAAGTTACAAAAAAGATACACAGACAGAAATAGTTATTCTATTCAGCACAATTCTTTTCTCAGCCATTTAAAGAAATCATAATCTAACACATACCTAGCTAGATTACTTACTAAAAGTTCTAAGACTCCATTCCTGTTCTGTCCCTGGCCAAGACGACTACAGACAGACACAGACCCTTTGTTTCTCTCCCTCCTCCCAGCTTTTGAAAGTATCTTGTCTCCTCATTGGTCATTTTGGTCAGGTGCCAGCGAGGTTACCTTTAGCTTCTTAACCCTTTACAGGTGAGAGGAGCTTTCCCCTGGCCAGGATGGATTTCAAAGGGGTTTACCCTTCCCTTTATATTTATGACACGCCCCCCAAATCTCAGCTAGGGTGAAACACTGGCTGGGATTTCTTCCTGGAGCTCTAGGAAAACAGAGTTAATAAGAGGTTTCAGAGTAACAGCCGTGTTAGTCTGTATTCGCAAAAAGAAAAGGAGGACTTGTGGCACCTTAGAGACTAACCAATTTATTAGAGCATAAGCTTTCGTGAGCTAGATCTGAGGAAGTGAGCTGTAGCTCACGAAAGCTTATGCTCTAATAAATTGGTTAGTCTCTAAGGTGCCACAAGTCCTCCTTTTCTTTTTAGAGTTAATAAGACACATGCATCTCTAAATATACTACCAAGTACATAAAGACTAACAATATTTTCCACATCTCAAGGACGATTTTAACCAGTTGATTCTGGGAAACTTTCACGGGAGAGTGCATCAGCCACTTTGTTAGAAGCTCCTGAGATGTGTTGGATGTCGAAATCAAAATCTTGGAGAGCTAAACTCCACCGAAGAAGTTTTTTGTTAGTTTCCTTGACGGTGTGAAGCCACTTCAGTGCAGCATGGTTGGTTTGCAGGTGGAAACGCCGTCCCCAAACATATGGGCGTAGCTTTTCCAGAGCATAGACAATGGCGTAACATTCTTTTTCAGTGACTGACCAGTTGCTTTCCCTCTCAGACAGTTTTTTGCTGAGAAACACTACAGGGTGCAATTCTTGATCAGGTCCTTTCTGCATTAAAACTGCTCCCACACCACGCTCAGACGCATCTGTGGTTACTATGAACGATTTGTCAAAGTCTGGGGCCCTTAGTACAGGGTCAGACATGAGTGTCGCTTTAAGCTTGTTAAAGGCCTTCTGACACTTTCCGGTCCACTGAACAGCATTTGGCTGTTTCTTTTTGGTTAGGTCTGTCAGTGGGGCAGCGATTTGGCTGTAGTGCAGTACAAATCGTCTGTAATAACCGGCCAAGCCTAAGAAGGATTGAACCTGTTTCTTTGACTTTGGGACAGGCCACTTTTGGATAGCATCCACTTTGGCCTGTAGGGGGCTGACAGTTCCTTGACCCACCTGGTGTCCAAGGTAAGTCACTCTGTTTAGGCCTATTTGACACTTCTTAGCCTTAACAGTTAGTCCTGCCTCCCTTATGCGCTCAAGGACTTTTTGTAGATGTTCCAGGTGGTCTGCCCAGGAATCCGAAAATATGGCCACGTCGTCAAGGTAGGCGACTGCATATTCTCCTAATCCCGTTAGGAGACCATCTACAAGTCTTTGGAAAGTGGCGGGTGCATTTCGCAGCCCGAAAGGGAGTACATTAAATTCATACAGCCCGAGATGTGTGATGAAGGCTGACCTTTCCTTGGCAGATTCCTCTAGCGGTACCTGCCAGTACCCCTTGGTTAAGTCCAAGGTAGAGATGAACTGGGCCCGTCCCAGTTTCTCTAATAGTTCATCTGTGCGTGGCATTGGATAGTTGTCTGGGCGAGTTACAGCATTTAGCTTACGGTAGTCCACGCAAAAACGTATTTCCCCATCTGGTTTGGGAACTAGAACCACTGGAGATGCCCATGCACTTTCAGAGGGGCGGATTACACCCATCTGTAACATATCCTGGATCTCCCGTTCTACAGCAGTTTTAGCTTGAGGAGACACCCAGTAAGGGTGGACCCTAATTGGGTGAGCATTACCTGTGTCAATGGAGTGGTATACCCGTTCAGTCAGTCGTGGGGTGGCTGAGAACGTTGGCGCGTAGCTAGTGCACAGCTCCTGGATCTGCTGTCGCTGCATACGCCCAAGGGTCATGGAGAGGTTCACCTCTTCCACACCACCAGCACATTTCCCTTCGTAGTAGACACCTTCAGGCCACTCAGCGTCGTCTCCTCCCTGGGCTATAAACTGACAAACCTTTAATTCTCTGGAATAAAAGGGCTTTAGAGAATTAATATGGTACACCTTAGGCTTTCGGTTGGAGGTGGGGAATGCTATGAGGTAATTAACAGCTCCCAGGCGCTCCTGGACCATGAATGGCCCTTCCCACGATGCTTCCATTTTATGGGCCTGGAGCGCCTTTAAGACCATGACCTGGTCCCCTACTTTGAAGGAACGCTCTCTGGCATGTTTATCATACCAGGCTTTTTGCTCTTTTTGAGCATCCTGTAAGTTTTCTCTAGCAAGGGCTAAAGAGGTTCGGAGGGTGTTTTGTAGGTTGGTTACAAAGTCTAGAATGTTAGTTCCTGGAGAAGGTGTAAATCCCTCCCATTGCTGCTTCACCAACTGCAATGGCCCCTTAACCTCACGGCCATATACAAGTTCAAATGGGGAAAACCCTAAACTGGGATGTGGTACAGCTCTGTAGGCAAAGAGCAACTGCTGCAATACTAGGTCCCAATCATTGGAGTGCTCATTTACGAATTTACGTATCATGGCCCCCAAAGTTCCATTAAACTTCTCCACCATGCCATTTGTTTGATGATGGTAAGGAGTGGCAACCAAGTGATTTACCCCATGAGCTTCCCAAAGGTTTTTCATAGTTCCTGCCAGGAAATTAGTCCCTGCATCTGTGAGGATGTCGGAGGGCCAACCTACCCTGGCAAAAATGTCTGCTAGTGCCTGGCACACACTTTTAGCCCTGGTGTTGCTTAGAGCTACTGCTTCCGGCCATCGGGTGGCAAAATCCATGAAAGTCAGTATGTACTGCTTTCCTCTGGGTGTCTTTTTCGGAAAAGGACCCAGAATATCCACAGCTACTCGCTGAAATGGAACTTCAATGATGGGGAGTGGCTGGAGAGGAGCTTTGACCTGGTCTTGGGGTTTTCCCACTCTTTGGCACACCTCACAAGACTCGACATAGGTAGAAACATCCTTGCCCATTCCCTCCCAGTGGAATGACCCGCCCAAACGGTCTTTGGTCCTGTTCACCCCAGCATGGCCACTAGGGGGATCATGGGCTAAGCTCAAGAGCTTGGCCCGGTATTTAGTTGGAACTACCAACTGTCTCTGAGGATGCCAGTCTTCCTGGTGTCCCCCAGAAAGAGTTTCCTTGTACAAAAGTCCTCTTTCTACAACAAACCTGGATCGATTAGAAGAGCTGGGAGGCGGTGGGTTGCTCCGTGCCGCCGTCCACGCTCTCTGGAGGCTTTCATCTGCTTCCTGTTCGGTCTGGAACTGTTCCCTTGATGCTGGAGACATCAGTTCCTCATTGGATTGGGGACATAGGCTTGGTCCCTCTGGAAGCGATATAGGGGATGGAGCGGTTTCTGTTGACTGTGAACCGCTCTCCGCTGGTGCACTATGTTGGGATTCAGGCTCCGGCTGAGCCTCTTGTGTAGGGTTATCGGCTGCTGCCAGTTCAGGTTCGGTGGGGCCCTCTGGTGTTGAGGTTGCAAGTACTGGATTCAGTGCTGGCACGGGGTCTGGTGTTGGTTGTTTGGCTGGTTCCGGTTCTGGGACTGGTTCCGTCTGGGTCTCTGGGACTGGATCCACTACTGCTGTTGCAGACATTGGCCTGGGGTCCGGGTCCATCACCTCTGACCGGGCCCTGATAGAAGTTTCCGGAACAGAGCTAGGCCCCACGGCTTGTTTAGCCTGGCTGCGGGTGACCGTTCCCACCCTCTTGGCCTGCTTCACGTGATTGGCCAAGTCTTCCCCCAACAGCATGGGGATGGGATAATCATCATAGACTGCAAAAGTCCACATTCCTGACCAGTCTTTGTACTGGACAGGCAACTTGTCTGTAGGCAAATTGAAAGAGTTGGACTTGAAGGGTTGAATCGTCACTTGGATCTCTGGGTTGATTAAATTGGGGTCCACTAAGGAAGCATGGATAGCTGACACTTGTGCTCCGGTGTCCCTCCACGCGGTGACCTTCTTCCCACCCACACTCACAGTTTCCCTCCGCTCCAAGGGTATCTGGGAGGTATCCGGGCCTGTGGACCTCTGGTGTGATTCCGGTGCAATGAACTGTAATCTGTTGGGGTTCTTGGGGCAGTTGGCCTTTACATGCCCCAGCTCGTTACATTTAAAACATCGTCCAGCTGACGGGTCACCGGGGCGAGGTGGGTTGCTGGAGAACGGGGTGGTGGGACGATAAGGGGTCTGGAGGGTTCTTTGGGAGGTAGGTGGGGCTTTGGGCGGCCCCCGGTAATAGGGTGTGGTCTGGGGTGGTCCCTTCTGGTCTCCGCTCCAACTGCGACCAGTTTTCTTCTTCTCTGCCACCTCCACCCATCTGGCTCCAATCTCTCCTGCCTCGATTACAGTTTTGGGTTTCCCATCTAGGATGTATCTTTCTATTTCCTCAGGAACACCCTCTAAGAATTGTTCCATTTTCATTAGGAAGGGCAAATTTACTGGAGATTCAACACTTGCTCCTGATATCCAGGCATCCCAATGTTTCACAATGTGGTAGGCATGTCGGGTAAATGACATGTCTGGTTTCCACCTTAGGGCTCGGAACCTCCGACGAGACTGCTCGGGTGTTATCCCCATTCTGACTCTCGCCTTGGATTTAAACAGTTCATACTTGTTCATATGTTCTTTAGGCATTTCAGCTGCCACCTCAGCTAAGGGTCCACTGAGCTGCGGCCTCAGCTCTACCATGTATTGGTCAGTAGAGATGTTGTACCCAAGGCAGGCCCTTTCGAAGTTTTCTAAGAAGGCCTCAGTATCATCACCTGCCTTGTAGGTGGGGAACTTTCTGGGATGGGAAGTGGTACCTGGAGAAGGATTGCTAGGGTTTGTTGGTATATTCTGCTGGGCCTTTATCCTCTCCATCTCCTCCACATGCTTCCTTGCCTCCATTTCCCTCTTGTGGGCAGCCTCCTGTACCTCCTTCTCCAGCCGCATGAGTTCTATCTGTCTTTCATGTTCCCTTTGTTTTTCCTCAGCCTGAAATTTGGCTAATTCCAGCTGTAGTCGAGCCGAGGATTTGGCCATTCTAACCTCTCTGTTTTTAACTAACTTTACACCCGAGGTTTAGAAATAAACAAACAAAACTTGGCTGTAAAATTTTGCTGTGCTGGAATAGAATACCTATTCTCTGATAGTGATTGTCAGCCTACAGAAAAAGACAATTCCCTTGTCTCTGCTCTGGGCCCAAATTAAAGCAAAAAAACCTCCAACTACTTGGAAACCTGCTTACCCAGCCCAAAGAAAAAAACATTTCTTTTCAAACCTGTGCTCCTTGTAAAACAAAAAAAAATCAAAATCCTAAAAAAAAACCCTGCCACTTTTGTCTCCAGGCAAATGGGTAGAGCACACACCCCCTATTTACTTTTAGAAAGAAAAGAAAAAAAAAACCTCTGGGTTGGAAGACTGTGAATTTCCCTGCAGGAGTTAAGTACCCTGCCTCCAGGCAAAGAAAACCTGCAATTCACAAGATAATCCCCTTTTGTCTCTGCTTGGCCACAAAGCAGAGAGAAACCAAGCTGCTTTCAGTTTCAAAGCTGCTTTCTGGACTTCCTAAAAATTCCTTTTTAAAATCTGTATTTCTAGTTCAAAAAATCTCAACTGGATCTCAAAATGATTTCAGGTTAATCCCACCACTGTGCCACCATGTCACGGTTCCTCCCCCACTCTGAACTCTAGGGTACAGATGTGGGGACCTGCATGAAAAACCTCCTAAGCTTATCTTTACCAGCTTAGGTCAAAACTTCCCCAAGGTACAAAATATTACACCCGTTATCCTTGGACTGGCCGCTACCACCACCAAACTAATACTGGTTACTGGGGAAGAGCTGTTTGGACGCGTCCTTCCCCCCCAAAATACTTCCCAAAACCTTGCACCCCACTTCCTGGACAAGGTTTGGTAAAAAGCCTCACCAATTTGCCTAGGTGACTACAGACCCAGACCCTTGGATCTGAGAACAATGAAAAAGCATTCAGTGTTTTACAAGAAGACTTTTAATAAAAAATAGAAGTAAATAGAAATAAAGAAATCCCCCCTGTAAAATCAGGATGGTAGATATCTTACAGGGTAATTAGATTCAAAAACATAGAGAACCCCTCTAGGCAAAACCTTAAGTTACAAAAAAGATACACAGACAGAAATAGTTATTCTATTCAGCACAATTCTTTTCTCAGCCATTTAAAGAAATCATAATCTAACACATACCTAGCTAGATTACTTACTAAAAGTTCTAAGACTCCATTCCTGTTCTGTCCCTGGCCAAGACGACTACAGACAGACACAGACCCTTTGTTTCTCTCCCTCCTCCCAGCTTTTGAAAGTATCTTGTCTCCTCATTGGTCATTTTGGTCAGGTGCCAGCGAGGTTACCTTTAGCTTCTTAACCCTTTACAGGTGAGAGGAGCTTTCCCCTGGCCAGGATGGATTTCAAAGGGGTTTACCCTTCCCTTTATATTTATGACAGGAATTTATTCCTATGCCAGTCTATGGGAATTGCTTCATCATGCTGTTGCTGAATCAATCAGCAGATGGCACATTCCTGACGGCTCCATGCTGCCAGATGTTATCTTGTTGTTTGGTTCTCCCATCCTTGAGGCTGTTGGGTGGATTCCAGTCTGCCCTCTGGGGGTCCTCTGGTTGTTTCCACTGGACGCCTTCTTCAGCCAATCGACACTGGATTCTTAGGCTGGCACCTCCCTGATCATTCATTTATTATCCACACCAAGCATCCATCCACATACATCCTCTACCTCCATTTTAATCACAATTGTTAACAAAACAAGATAAATACAACAAAAGGGCGGGGAGTCTGTGTGTGCTGTTTCTATTGTTACAAAGTATCGCTTGGAGTCTCTCTTTGTGTGAGTAGTTGTTGTTACAAAGTATTGCTTTGAGAACAGACTCTGTCTTAAGATGTACTAACACAATTAGCAGCTTGCAAGTTTCACAGAGAGAGGGAGAGAAACAGTAAAAACAAGAGCCCAAAAACCAAGAGACCTCTTAATTAGTAATCCCTGGAATTTAAACTATGGGGAATCAAACTCATTTGTGATTTTAATACAGAACTTCTTTAATATGATCCACCATAACAGAAGGAGCTGGATGGCAGCCTGAGAAGGAGTTGAAGCGACATGAGCAGAGTGGTATGAGGACTTTGAAGAGGAATAAATGAAGGGAGCTTGTGCAGAGTAGCAGAATGGGCCTGAAGCCCGACTACCTAATTCCTTCCAAAGGACCAAGGCTGACGCTTTTTGGTAGAGGAAGGGAGAGGAGATTGAACTTCCCCTTCACCTCCCCACTGTTCCAAAAAAAGGACTTGGACATACACCCCAGAGACTCCTGTGAACCAGGGACACTAGCGGGAAGATTTTGTGTGGACTTGAATTGGATATTTTTGGTTTAGCAGAAGGCTAAACTACTGAGCCAGCAAGAAAAATGAAGTAAGTGGCTCCCGCAGTATCCTAAAACTTGACAGAAAGATGGCTGGCCACCATGGATGGCACAGGGCTCCCAAAAGCAACGTAGAAGAACATCAGACCAGCTTGGGGCTGAATTTCAGCATCCTATTTCCACCAGAAAAGACAGCAGAGCTGCTCCACAGGTTAATTTCCTGAATCCCATTACCAAACATGGGGCTTCTGTTCCTTGTTACCTAACTACACCTGGCCATGACCCACTAATAGGGTATGAGGTTAGAATTTCTCAAGGTTTAACTCTTAAATTTTGGAAAGCGGAGCAGGACTGCTGAGGCTATAGCTGCTGTCTCATGCTTTGCTCTCGCCTTAGTTGCTCGGAATTCCCATGACTGTCAGTGAGAATTCTGTATGAGAAATGAATGCTAACTATGCCATAGACTCCAGTGTTTATCTCAATGAAGTAAAGTAGCTCTTATTTCCAGGTCCATTGTCTTTTATTCTGGGACAAACTCACCATCCCTGAAGTTTCTCCATGTTCCTTCCAGTATGTCTGTTTAGATGCATTTGTTATAAATGTAGAGGTGTGAGATGCTACTGGGAAAAATAAATCAGAAAGGTTTACTTGAGTGGCTATACATATCTTGCCCAACTCTGTTTCCCTTACTCTGTTTTTTCTTACCACCTTTTCATGTACCTTTGAATTTCTTCACTCCCTATACAGATCCTGTAGCAGGACGTCATAACATTTACTCTGGGCTATTAATGATTCTACCCAAGTTGGGGCCATTCAGTAAGTGTCCGTCCATTATAGCTGGAGGGAATAATGTCTGAGTGGAAGATATCTGACCATCTAAATAGACAAGGCAAAGGGTGGGAGAAAGACGGTATTATCATCTCCATCTTATAGAGCACTGGAGAGCAGACTTTAAGAGACTTACTTAGATCACACAGGACATCTGTGGCAGAGCTGGGAATTTAATTCATATTCCCTGAATCCAGTCCAGTGTCTAAACCCCAAGTCCAGCTTATCCCCTTGGGAAAAAATAGTGGTAGATAATTTCCAGGTTCTATCTTAGGGCTTTGCACTGCCCTACATCACTAGTGTTATTATTGCTAACACTTGTAGCGCCTTCAGTCTCATAAGGCTGGGCCCCATTGCACTGCACTGTACAGATAAATAGGAAAGGAGAGTCCCTAAAAGTCTTAGTGCTTTCCACGGAAGATAGATTGGCAATAGTGAGGTCCGGTCACACTTCTCAGGTTACTGACAGGTACCTCCTGCTGTGGGCCCTGCAAAACACATAGAGCACCTCCAGCTGCATACACAGGAGTCTCACGGATACTCGATTGAGCAGAATAATCTGACTGCATTTGACAGGAACAGGGCTCTGGGCTCCCACTCCATAGTCCTTTCAGTAACCCAGGAGGGGTTGTTGAGCAAAGCAGTTCTGACCACTTAGCAGCTCACCTTGAGGCTTGCTTGCTGAACCTATCCTCCCCAGCTGGTATACCAGAGTCTGCTGTCTCCTTGTAGGATCAGCATGTGACCTCCTTGAGGGCAGAATCCCTGAAGTTTACCTCAAGTCTTTCTTGGGAACTGCTATCTACTCACTCCTCTTTCAGCTCCTGTCTGAGGCTTGCTGCTTTTAAACCCTTACTCCACCCCTGACATGGGCAAGAGGGGCAGGGCCAGCCCTGCTTACAGCAGCTCTTTAACCCCTTTGTCACCAGTGCAGGATTTATACACCCCATCACAGGTGCCCAGTGGGCTTCATGGAATCTCTGGATCTTCTCCCTTTCTGGGGTTACAGAAAGCTCTGTTTGGATGTGGGCTTTTGGGGGGAGGGGAGCAAGTGGGGAAATGGGGGAATGGTTGATACTATGAACTTCATTCTGGTTATATTTATATTGCTTCTTTACATCTACCAATTACCTGGCTATGTTTTAACCTCAAAAAAGTGTGTGGCGGGGGGAGACTATATTGTTTGCATTAGCTTAGTCCTGCATCTTTCAACCTGTAATTGCTTTCCTTACATGACCTATCTTTTGATAAAGCTTTATTAATTTCTTTACACAGAGCTTTAGTATCTGATGTCCTACTGCATATGTTGCAAATGACCTGTGTTTTAATGGGGATTTGCCCTTATGTAAGTAAAGAAGGGAACATATCTCTTTGCATGACTCAATGATGCAATAATTATTAATGAGATATTATGCCTTTGCACATTTCTGGCAGATGATTTAGTGCACTATAGATGTTTGAGGTTTGCATTCTGGTACCATGCATCTATTACAACTTCACACATGCAGCTAATATCAATTAGATTATAGCTGTATGGAACTAGTGTTGAGTTCCTGAGGAGAGTAACACACGTTTTTGTTTCTTTCAGTCAGTATATTCACATGTTCGGTGTATCAAGAAACTTGGCTACACACTGGAGCTGAACACACTCGCTGTGCATGTATGACGAATGCATATCCGATCACTTGTCACTGTTTATATGATTCCCTCCCACAAAATTCTGGCTTGCCTTTCATCTTTCTGATGGATGAGTACAGCCTCCTCCCCGCCTACACTATTGGGGAAGGAACTCAACATACTGCTCTGACTGGAGTTACTAGAAGGTGCTGTTATACGTAGTTGTATAAGTTCTTTTTCTTAACATGCAAGCACTGTTCAGTCTGAAGAAGTGTTGTGTTGTTACTAGGTTTGTAATACAGTTGTGCAAGCTTTAGCTCTCTGCTCCTTAATTTCTCTAACAAGAATCAGTTCTTGGGGCAGTGTTATTCCCTAGAAACAGGCGTTGATCTTTTGCTCAAGATTGATTCCTGAGAGAGGGAATTGCTCTGTACTATTTGACCACTTCTGTTCAAGGACTGGCTATGGTAGTGTAATGAAACAAGTTACAATAAGAAAATACCCCAAACTCCATGTCGCTGATTTCCCTTCAGTGGGAAACTAATCTCCAAGGCCCCGATATCTACTTACCCCTTAGCAGAGGAGCCACAAGATAAGTTGGCATTTTCACCACAGCTGAAATCAAGGTTCCTGGACAGCTGGAGGCAAAGACAGACAGTCAATCAGTTGGGAATCTCCAGACCTAAATGCGAAGTGAAGGTCACTATTGCCATTAACTCAAAGAATAGTGCGATGGTAACCTTAGCGCCTTGTAACTTCCCAGTCCTGTTGCACGCAATGGTTCCAGATTCTCCCAATCTGGGTATTTGGGAAACCAGCATACTGACAGGCACCAGGACTGAGAACCCAGTTGGATATTTTGGACAGTTTATTCCTGTTGTTTTCTGTTTAGTTTGGTTTACTATGGGTCCCATGCATGCTTGAATTTCATCTGTCTTCTGTGAAGAAACCGTATCTCCTTCTGTCTTCAGTATTGTGATGCATTAATGAGATTATTCATCATTATAGTTTGTTATTCCTATTAACCACAGAGGGTTTGTTTAATGCAGCATATACATAAGGAATATAGAGACTGAGATCTGCAAAGCAAGAATTTGCTCCATAGTAAGGCAACATGCTCATTCAAATATTGAATGACCCCAATGGGATTGTGAGTAATAACCTATACTTCCTCCATGCATGCATGCATACATTTGCCATGTGCTAAGCTTAGTGTGGTATAAGAAGGGACTCAGTCGGAGGGTGTGGTAACAGAATAAGGGGAGATTTGGGTGTGGGAGGCTGAGCATACATATGGAAAAATGGAAGGGTTTGCTGATGTCACTTTAAAATTCTTCATTGACATTAATGAAATTCACCACAACTGTAATGAACACCTGAAGACAGATTTTCTAACTCTGTTGAGCTCTGCTTGGGTAGGAGGGCAAAAAATGGTTTTTAGCCACCTTTGTGTTCCCCTGATCCTGGGGAAACAAGTTGTTTACCCAGTCTCCAGTGTAAGATAGAGCAGACTGAGCTATTTTATGCTAGCTGCCAACAGCCCAAAGTGCCCATTCTACCAGTCGGGAAGCAGCTGGATGCAGTGGAATCCCATGCACATCCCCTACACCTGGAACCTTGAGGAAGATGATGTAGGAACTACTAATGCAGCCCTATCCCATAGAGGATTCCTCTACACAAGAGGAATCCCTTACTGCCTGAATCCACTACATTTTGGCAGCTTTGCACCAGTGGCCTGGCACTAAGGAACTCTATAGTATAACCAGAAATCTGGCCCTTCATTCATTTTATTTTTAATTCTAGCTTACTTTCGTGCCCAATCCTGAAAATCCTTACTCATGTGATTAGTCCCATCAAATTCAGTAGGGCTACTCACATGAGCAAAGTTGCCTGATAGGCATGAAGGGTGTAGAATCAAGCTTTTAGTTTGTATTCCCACACTTGCCCATTTACAGTATTAGACTAACTCTTATCTGTTAAGAAACACTGCCATCTCCTGGCTTTCACTAACAGTAGTCTTCCACCAAAAATCAATGTGACTCTAGTTAAAGAATATGGCCGATTGAAAAGTTAAGCTTGCTTTGAACTTTAAGGGAAAATGTCACTAATAACAGAGGACAGACAACTGAAAGTTGCAAAGTTTGACTTATTACAACTGCACTATAGAGGCTGTCAAAGTGTGCGGTAATTATAGTAATCATAGCTTGGTACACTTTATAAAGGCTCGAACAGTAAAAGCTCAGAGCCTGATCACGCAAGCTGCTGAGCCCCACTTGTGAAGGCTGAGCTCCTTCAACATCCACTGAGTTTCAATAAAAAGTACAAATATCAACTGTACAATTCACAAATTAATTTCTAACAGCATGGTCCTGAGTCTGAGGTATGAAGAAGCTTTAAAGTGAGTATAAATGTAATTTATGCACACTTTAAGGCCCTCTTATGCTGCCAAAATGATGTAAAGGGGTCATAGTGTAAATCTGGCCCCATAAGTCCTATCATTCTCTGGTACCAACATAATATATTACTATTTGTGTATTAGCATTTAATATTCCTGGGGGGTTAATTGCTGTGAGGGCACTCACAGCTTCTGTCCTGACTCTTTTCGGAGTAGTAGCCGTGTTAGTCTGTATCAGCAAAAACAATGAGGAGTCCTTGTGGCACCTTAGAGACTAACAAATTTATCTGGGCATAAGCTTTGGTGGGTTAAACCCCATTTCATCAGATGCATGGAGTGAAAAATACAGTAAGCAATATATATATTACAGCACGTGAAAAGATGGGAGTTGGTTTACCAAGTGGGGGGTCAGTGCTAACGAGGCCAATTCAGTTAAGGTGGAAACGGCCTATTCTCGACAGTTGACAAGAAGGGGTGAATAACGAGAGGGGAAATTACTTTTGTAGTGCTAACAAGGCCTCTCTTGATATTCACCCCTTCTTATCAACTGTTGAGAATAGGCCATTTCCACCTTAAATGAATTGGCCTCATTAGCACTGACCCTCCACTTGGTAAGCCAACTCCCATCTTTTCACGCGCTGTAATATATATACTGCTTACTGTATTTTTTACTCCATGCATCTGATGAAGTGAGTTTTAGCCCACGAAAGCTTATGCCCAAATAAATTTGTTAGTCTCTAAGGTGCCCCAAGGACTCCTCGCTGTTTTTGTACGGATTTTTTTTTTACGTGTCATTCAATCCAAATAAACTGATATTTTTAATATTATTATTAGTGCCCAGTGGTCCCAATTAAAATTGGGATTCCACGGTGCTAGGTCTTATATCAACACACAGTAAGTGTCAGTCTCTGCCCCAAAAAGCTTCCAGTCTAAATAAAGACAGACAATGGGAGAAAGGAAATGTTGTGATTCCCACTTTACAGAGGTGAAACCAAGACTCCGTGAGATTGAGTGATCACCCAAGCCCACACAGGAAGTCTGTGGCAGAGCAAGGAACTGAACTTTGATCTTGTGAATCCCAGTTTGATGCCTTTAAGCGCAAGACGCAAGCCAGTCGGAAAAATTTGCCATTAAACAAAAATTTCCAGTAAGGAGCAAGTTTAGTGATTCAGTAAAATCTACGTTAATTATAAATGGAGGAACAAATGTGAGGAGTACCTTGTTTACAAAAACACAAGCAACCTCCATCTTCTTTTATGTGAATCTCCCTTCCCCTCTCTTTTGACTAAACGTCTCTTATCCCTGTGTCACATCATGTTGTGCCTAACCTACAATCCCGAGGCAGAACCTTGGGTTCATTCTTCCTGCAAAATGCCATGGACTTGACTATACCCAACTGTATATACATTAACCTGATTTTCATGTCCAACTGCTATGCACTCAAATCTTTTTTGGCAGACCCAACCCTACTGTTCAAGTTTAGAAAATCTGGCTTCAGAATAGAAGTTGAAAATTTTAGCGAACCCTATACACTTCACTTACTTCTGTGTCAGGTGTCTGAGCTTTTGTGAGTTTAAATCTGACTTTTCATGTTAATTAAATGCAGCTGTTGTAGATGAAGAAATAAAAATGATAAACCAGCGTAAGTGGCACATCTCTGCAGGAAAGGAGAAAGAAATACTTTTATTAGGATTCTTTAAATTAATAAGGGCAATGTATTATAGGAAAGCCTTTGCCCCAGAGAAAATTATGATTTTAAGGCTTATGAACCTGTCAGTCTGTAAGTTATGAGCTAACTGCTGCATCTGCAGTTTTGATTAATCTATTCCTCACTCACTTGACCCTACTGAAAGCCCACACAGCATTTTGAAAAATCTACACTGAGTTTCTTTTAAAAAAGGAAAATACTGAAACTCAGATGCTCTGAAGTAATGAAAGAATGTCATGCTTTAAGAGACTATTCCAGTGCAAGGTACAGAGTATACAAGTAAAATGTGATATTGTGCGGTGTTGTGGGCAGAAGCAAAAAGAGCATAGAGAGGCCATTATTCAGCATTCAGATCTGTGGAAAGGTTAAAATTAGGGCTGTTGATCAATTGCAGTTAACTCATGCAATTAACTCAAAAAAATTAATCGTGATAAAAAAATCACAATGAATTGCAGTTTTAATTGCACTGTTAATTGAAATTTCTGAAATATTTTTGGATGTTTTTCTATATTTCCAAATATATTGATTTTAGTTACAACACAGAATATAAATTGTTTTATTACAAATATTTGCACTTTAAAAATGATAAACAAAAGAAATAGTATTTTTCAATTCATCTCATACAAGTGCTGTAGTGCCGTCTATCATGAAAGTGCAACTTACAAATGTTGATTTTTTTTTGTTAGATAACTGCTCTCAAAAACAAAACAATGTAAAACTTTAGAGCCTACAAGTCCACTCAGTCCTACTTCATATCCTCTGGAATGGTGGTTGAAGCATGAAGGGACATATGAATCTTTAGTCCATCTGACATGTAAATACCTTGCAGTGCTGGCTACAACAGTGCCATGCGAATGTCTGTTCTCACTTTCAGGTGACATTGTAAACCAGAAACGGGCAGCATTATCTCCTGCAAATGAAAACAAACTTGTTTGTCTGAGCGATCGGCTGAATGAGTAGGACTGAATGGACTTGTAGGCTCTAAAGTTTTACATTGTTTTGTTTCTGAGAGCAGTTTTTTTGTACATAATTCTACATTTGTAAGTTCAGCTTTCATGATAAAGAGATTGCACTATGGTACTTGTGTTAGGTGAATTGAAAAATACTATTTATTTTGTTTTTACAGTGCAAATATTTGTAATAAAAATAAATATAAAGTGAGCACTGTGCACTTTGTATTCTGTGTTGTAATTGAAATCAATATATTTGAAAATGTAGAAAACATAAGCAATAACAGAATGCCATGTATTTAAATATTTTTAACAGTCCAATTAATTGCGATTAATATTTTTAATCACACAATTTTTTTAATAGCTTGACAGTCCTAGTTAAAATGTGATAAAAAAAAAAGTGTGATCAAAATCTTGACATCTTGCATCTTGACAGGGGGCTAGACTAGATGACCCTTGCAGTCACTTCTGACCCTATGTTTCTATGATTCTATGAAAACAAGACAACCGCAAACAATTCTCCATGATAAACCTGTTTTCTATTTTCAGTTATTCATCCATCTAATGCAGAAATGCACTAAATTAGTACTTCAAAATTATGCCAGAATGGAAGCAAATCTGTTATGCAATGTTGCAAAAAACAGGATCGAAGTGATTCTATTCTATATGGGTTTTTATACCATGCTCATCACCCATAGTAGTTAAGCACCTCCCAGTACTGCATTAAGTAAGGTGACTAAACATCTGTCATGTGTTGTTTAGTCTCTCACCCTCTCCCCAGGGGGAGAAATATGTGCAGTGGAGTGTCTTGTTGCGGTAAAGTTTTAGGTATTTTTGTTTGATTTTTAACATACAAGTTGCTACCTATGTATCTGTATTATAGAAGGCAAGGTCATAGAAATGTGTCTTGCAGTTGGTTGGAACATAATGTAGTGAGGTTTGTGACAGTCCTTAGTTCCTGAGGGAGTTCATTCCACAGTCTCAGACCAGCCCCTGAGAAAGTTTTGTCTCCCACACAGACAACCTTTATGCTTACTGTAGAGAGTGCCATTGTGCCAGAGAAGCAGAGTTGTCAACCACAGTTTTCATCCCAGAGCTTTTGGAGGGCTTTTATATCTCCTGGGCCCAGGCCAGGGAGTGCCTTTAAGATAAGGACCAAAACCTTGATTAGGGCTTCTGATTTTCGGTTTTAACCGATAACACTTATAAAACAGCATTGATTAAAATAAATCAATTAATTGGTGTTTATCCAATAAACACCAGAAATAGTTCCTAAGTGCTTGTCTACACAGAGCAGTAAAGCAGAGTTGGGGGTGTGATTTCTAAGTCGCGCTAATATGTTGTGCATTGTGTAAACCCTGCTGGTGCCACTAAAGGTTCTCTAGTGCACTTTAATGTAATGCTGTTTGAAACAGTACTGAGTTAAAGTGCACTAAGAAACAATATAAAGCATTGTAATGAGTAATGTATATAATATTACTTATTACAGTATATACAAAGAAGAAGCCTTAAAAAACCCCAATTTTTGACATCTACATAAAACTCAAAAATTGCTAAAAATAACCCCCCAAAATTGAAATTAAATTAGCACTGAAAATCAGAAGCCCTAAATTTGATCTGAAATTCTATGGAAAGCCAGTATAGAGAGTGGAGAACAAGTATAAAGTGCTCACCGCAGCCTGTGTTGTTGAGGAGACATGCTGCAGCGTTCTGTACTACCTGGAATTTCCTAAGAGCTCGAGGCTTCATGCCCAGGTATATCACATTGCTGTAATCCAGCCAAGGGGTAACAAAGGTGTGAATAACTGAGGCCAGGTCATTATTACTGCCAGGATGGGATGGAGACTCCTAGTCAACCAACCATAACAGAATCCATTACTTGCAGATGCTGCTAGGTGAGAGCTTAGCTGCAGTAAGGAATCCAAGACTACCCCTAAACTATGGACCAAAATGACCAATTGTGGATGTATAACTTCAACCAAAGGAAACAGCACATGGCTGTTATTATCGTCAATATTATCCTCTGCTCACCAGCATCACCTCTGTCTTGCTCAGGTTAAGCTTCAACCAGCCGTTCTTCCTCCATAAAGTGATCTCATTCAAATTCTGGGACATCTTGGTGGTAGTGGTGTGGCTGTATGTGGTGAAGGATAGACAGAGCTGTGTGTTGTCTGCCGATTGCTAGCACTTGAGTCCATGTCATCTGATAAATTTGCCTACTGGTTGCACATAGCTGTTGAAAAGGACCAGAGACAGAATTAGTGTTTGTGGGGCTCCATAAATAAAGGATGTGGTGGTTGAGGAGCACTTTCCCCATCGCTACTCATTGGCTGCGTCCTGCCAGGAAGGACTCAAACCAATGTAATGCATTAGCCATGACTCCTGCCTCCTCTCCCGGATGAGATACAGTATCTCATGGTCAACGCTGAGTGCTTCAGAGAGATCCAGGGGAGAGGTCCAGGGCAGGATGTCTGCCCTCTAACCACTGATGGTGGAGATCACCCACCAACCACTAAAGAGTTTTTAGTTCCATGTTCTGGCCTTTATTCAGATTGTGCCAGGTCTAGAATGTTGGCTTCAATTAGTTGTAGTAGTGATGGATGTGATAATTAAAAGTTATAAAAGGAAGAAATTTCCCACAGCCAAGAAACCTGATCCTGCAAGATGTTGAGCTCCTCCTCGGCAGAGCTGAGCACTCTCAGCTCCCTGGGCACTGGACACTTGCAGATCCCTGATGTATGGAAAATAGAAATGGGTTGAGTTGCACAGTACAGATGTGGAATTGAATTTGATTTGGAACCACCCTGAAGTTCAGATGGGTGTGGATCTGGGTTTCCAGTCTGACCACACAGATAGACCTGAGTTGTGAAGTTTGGAAACCGATGTAAAATTTCCCCAAGTTCTACAGGAATTCAATTTGAATCCATCTATATTTTAAAAACCTCCTAAGGGCGCAGAAGTTAGCATTCTCCCCAGAAGTCAGCACTGAGCCAATACCCAGCCTGATGTAAGGGGTACTGTTCCATTTAAGGCGCCATCATTTGCAGGCAACGTAAAACCAAACTCTGAAATACATGTGATTGTTAAAGATCCTGTGGCACTTTTTGCAAGTGTAGATGAGTTAACCCTCATGCCCTAATCAAACTCCAATACATACCTAAAATTCCTTTTGTAGATTCAATAGGATAAGTTATTCTGCACTTCCTAAACTGTTGCTGCACAGTAGTAAATAGATGTTGTATTTTACTCCAGTGATAGCTACACGTCAGTGGTATTCCAAAGAAAAAAAATCCAGGGCAAAATCTTGGCTCCATTGAAATCAATGGCAATTCTCCCAATTACTTCAAAGTAGCCAGGATTCCATCTGTTTATACAACAATAAAGTTGGAAAGCTAAGCATTTGGAAGTCAGGATATGCAGGTGTATAAGCATCCAGCTAGAGCCCTGTGTGGGACCAGTGTAGAGCCCTGCAGCAGGACCAGGATCTTGTGGTTCCCACAGGACACACTGCCATAATAGTGGGGGCAAGTGGGAGTGGGTATTGCAGGGTGGACAGGACTCTACATCCAGTCAATCTTACCTCTGCCTGATATGAATAAGACTTTAAATACAATCTCCATTTGTATTGTTTTATATTCCTTGTCAGATAATGTACCGTGCCATGTCCTGAGCTAGTGTAAATAGCTCCATTGACATAAATCACCGTGCTGTGCTGATTTGCACCAGCTGAGTGCTACAGAATATGCCACTAGATCCATTGAGCTACACTAATTTATACTAGCGGAGGATATGGCAACTCTATCTACAGTCCATCTTTTAAAGCAGGCCAGTTTAAGAGGAAAAATTACACCTTTCTGAGGAAAAAAAACATTGTTCTTGAGGGTTTAGAGTTTTTAGAGTGGCAGCAGACAACAAAAGCTCTAATTTTCCATTTCAGTATTTTTAGATTTATGACCAAGATTTTCATAAGTGACTAGTGATTTTGAGTGCCTCGGGTTTTAGATGTCAAACTTGAGACTATAAGGCTTGATTTTCATAGGGTGGGTCCTGTGCTGAGCACTTTCTGAAAATCAGACTCCAAGCAATTTTTTTTATGTTCATAACTGATGTGGCAAACCCAGAGGCTATTAACTGCCAAACCCAGAGGTGCCAGGGCTAGGAACTGCCAAGTCTACAGTGCTAGGGCTCAGCCCTGGCAAGCCCTGGCACAAATTAAGCAGTGCCTTGCTCACCTTGAACAGTACCTTACACCAGGAGTGGACCAGTTCAAATCAGTGGGATTACTCCTGCAATACAGTACAATGTAAGGAAGATACTAGTGAACAAGACTAAGCATATCAGAATCTGGCCTTAATATTGATATTACTCTGAGAGACAAAATGATGGGCTCAGATGCAGATGGTATCAAAAACATTGAGTTGTCCTCAGAGGATAAAAAATTTCTTAACATGGAAACTTCCTAAGATGTATATGAAACTTTTCCAGTCCAAAACATAAATTCCCTGCAAACCTTCCTGTAAGATTTTAGTGCAGAGGATTTGAGACATTTTGATAAGAACTCAATAGCTGTTTGTTAAAATCCTCTGGTTAGTAATGATTGCTTGATATGAGATACGTAATTGGGAATGACTCTGTGGGACAGAAATGAGATATATATACCTGAAGGAATGTCTATGCCATCTAACAAATGCCCAATGTCAGAGATAAAATATTAACATATGAACTAGGGGTTAAACCACAGTCTGGATCTGTCACCAAGCAATATCAATACTGTTTGCTGAGTATTCTGATTTTTAAAACTGCTGTTTGAAGGACAATTGAAAACAACTGAAAAAATGAAAAAAAGGCAGAAAGCAAATATCTAACAATGGACTGGACAGCTGCAACTTTACATCCTCTAATCAATGTCTTTAAAGCAAGCTATTGTAAAGAGCCCAACAAATTTCATGTCTGCACAACATCATGTTTGGAATGTATGCAAACAACACCCACATGTGAGCAACTACCTAGAGCATAGTAGAGGTGGTCTTTGACTGAAAGTCAAATAAGGATTCCATCCTGGAAATTTAATCAAATTAACAATCCTTACTCACGCAAGTCATTGTACTGAATATAGTCTCTAAAGTGTAATCTGGTTAGGTGAAAGTCCATATGTAGGATTAAAATAAGCTGTAACCCTTCCACATTCACTTAAAATGCAGAATCCCTCAGCAGACTGTCCAGAGTAAAACCAAATTATATGTAGAGGCTTGCAACAAATGCTTATCTGTCTAACCTCGATATGAAGGATCTGCATTTCAAATAAGCAGCTCCTTAAGTGACCACTTTAATGTATCCCCAAGGTTTCCAGCCTCAGATTTGCATTTTGCAAACTCTTACACATATGAGTAACCTTATTTATGCAAGTAGTTCCAAACCTTCCAAAGTTCAGAAGTTTTCATTTCTGGGAGTTTTGTTCAGCAAGTTTGGATCCTTTCCTCCAAACTTTTTATTTTTTGTTCTGTCTCTTCTCAGATTTATTACCACACAAATAAAGGATGACACCACCTTTTCAATAAAAGAGATTACAGTTTAGGTGAAATGTCCTTCCGCAGTCATTTTTCCCATCTCTTCAGATAGTTCCCATAAGCAAAATTGTTTTGTATTATTGCTGTTGTCTTACCACTCTTTCCCTGTGTACGTCTCCCTTTTCTTCCCTATTCTTTTTTATATCCCTTTTCCTCTGAAAATTCTTGGCATAATTTATCCAAAGTATTTCTGGAGCAAGATGTTTGCAGTCAAGCAAAAGAATTGGCCAGCCCATTTGTTTACCCTTAGTTAGGGATGGAAACTTGTCAAGAATTAATGACTGGATCTAACAATGGGAAATTTTAAGATGGCAACCCTGAATCTTTGTGAAACCTTGTGAATATGTCAAATCAAATCCTCGTGTAGCTCCCATCATTTGGAAGATTAGACTAGCCTTTTTAATTCTCATCTCACTGAGCCACAGGAGCTCTTCAAAACAAAAACTGAAAGGGGGAAAAATTTAATTTTATTCTGCCTCCCACATCAGTAATTTTTATGAGAAGTTATATGTAATAGTTGTTCTGAAATTAACATAGCAATAGCTCTGTATAGTGTGATTAATCCACATTATAGCAAGGTATTATAGGCTGAAAATTATGTTGTGTGTAGCTATTAAGGCTTTTAAGACCACGTAGCAGTTATTGGTTTATGATGGCGAAGCCACCTGCTGTATAATTCTTGTACTATTTGTGCCACCTACTGGTCAAGAGTGCCTGGAGTAATCTTTATTCCAAATTGATAGAATCAATTGTTTGGAAGAGGATGGGGAGCTGAGAAGAAAGAGAACATTATAAGGAAAGGTCACATTGCCCATCACTTGGACTAAGGAGCAGCTGGGAAATCCAGCTGTCCAGTTGGAAGGTGCTGCCAGATAAAGATCCAGGCGCTCATGCACTGGAACTGATAGGCTCGAAAACTTGGCTGGTTGAGCAAGAACTAGCTGGCTCGTGAAGATTCAGGAGATTTGTGAGTTCTGGGAGCCCATCACTAGGGACAGACAGCATACCAGATGGTCAGTAAAGATCCAGGGCTCTAGCAGAAGATAGTACTGAAGGCACATCTGTGCCCATTCTCACAATGGTCAGCGTCTAGGAGACCGTATTTCTGAAAGGGTCATGAATTTTAGCACCGTTAGTGGAAAATGCCTGAGTCCTTTCTACACTACCACTTTCACAGATACTATCATCGGCGGAGCTACACCTATTGGGAATCTTGGGTCTAAAAAATCCTAGAGCAGCCACAGTTGATGTTTATTTGTTGGCAAGAAGCTGAGCCAGTGTAGCAGCAGCAGTTTTCCCGATCTCACTTCTGCCATTGTTGCTGGTCTGACTGGCCTCTCCTGTTGATAGGATGAAGCAGTGATATGCTGCCAATAAGGTTTTCCCAAAAATGTTTCCCTTGGAAACCTGTGTCAAACCCCATGTAATAAGGGTGCATGTGATCACAGAGGTGAATGATGAGGGACTGGGGAATATATTCATTTATTTCCCCTACTTGAATTAAACACTTGTAACCAAGGAGGCAATGCCACTTTGCAAACAAGCTTACAGTAAATGCACTTTGTGAGAGAGGTTTATACTTAATTCCTGAAAATATAATACAGCTTGTTGTTCATTCTCTGTAATCTGAAATATAGAAGGTGGGGAGGAGTGCAGTTTGGAGTGTCTGTGGTGTGGATCACTGTGCATGGATGATGAGGGCGTGTAGATGTGTTTGTGCTGTAGCTCACTGTGTGTGGATGATGCAGTGTGTAGTTGTGTCTGTGGTGTGGGTCGCTGTGCGTGGATGATGGGTTGTGTGCGGGTGTGTCTGTGGTGGGGCGGTTGCTGTGTGTGGATGTAGGGGTGTGTGTAGATGTGTGTCACTATGCGAGGATGATGGGTTGTGTGTAGGTATGTCTGTGGTGTTGGTCGCTGTGTACAAATGATGGGGGGGGTGTATATGTGTGTCACTGTGCAAGGATGATGGGGTGTGTAGGTGTGTCTGTAGTGTGGTCACTGTGCATGGAGGAGGGTTTGTGTACGTATGGCTGTAGTGTGGGTCAGTGTGTGTGGATGATAGGGTGTGTGTAATGTGGGTCACTGTGCGTGGACGATAGGGTGTGTGTAGGTGTGTCAGTAGTGTGGGTCACTGTGCGTGGACGATAGGGTGTGTGCGGGCATGTCTGTGGTGTGGGTCACTGTGAATGGAGGAGGGTGTGTGTACATATGGCTGTGGTGTGGGTCACTGTGCGTGGAGGAGGGTGTGTGTACATATGGCTGTGGTGTGGGTCACTGTGCGTGGAGGAGGGTGTGTGTACATATGGCTGTGGTGTGGGTCACTGTGCGTGGAGGAGGGTGTGTGCGGGTGTGGCTGTGGTGTGGGTCACTGTGTGTGGACGATAGGGTGTGTGCGGGCATGTCTGTGGTGTGGGTCACTGTGAATGGAGGAGTGTGTGTGTACATATGGCTGTGGTGTGGGTCACTGTGCGTGGAGGAGTGTGTGTGTACATATGGCTGTGGTGTGGGTCACTGTGCATGGATGATAGGCTGTGTGTGGGTGTGGCTGTGGTGTGGGTCACTGTGCGTGGAGGAGGGTGTGTGCGGGTGTGGCTGTGGTGTGGGTCACTGTGTGTGGACGATAGGGTGTCTGCAGTGTGGGTCACCACCATAAAGGGGTGGGCGCGTGTCCCACAGGCGGGATCTACAGGGACGACTCGAGGCTCGCTCAGGGGAGGTACACGCACCAGCCCTGGGGAGCAACGGCCCAGCTGCCCCTCAGCTTGGCAGCGCCTGTCCGGGGAGGCGGAGGCCCCGCAGTCTCCCCCGTCACCCCGCTGTGAGCTGAGCCCGCGCAGCCCCACCCGGGCTCAGGGGGCCGGGCCCGGCAGGCCCCAGCCCGCTCCCCGAGCGCTGTGTCTCCTCCTGGCCCCTAGAGGCCGCTGCGGGCCGCGCGAGCGGGGGAAGCGCTTCCGGGGCGCCCCGGCTGCTCTGTGCCCGGCCGAGCCCCACGTGCGGCGGCGGCGGCGGCGGCTCTGCCGGACTCCGCGATCGGGGCGGGATGGCGGCGGCGGCCGGGAACCTGCCTATGCGGCTGCTCCGCAGGAAGATCCACAAGCGCAACCTCAAGCTGCGGCAGCGCAACCTGGCGCTACAGGGGGCCGGGCCACCAGGTACCGAGCCGGGGGGGGCGAGCCGGGCCGGGCCGAGCCGGGGGGGGCAGGAGCTGCCTCTGCCCGTCACGCTCCGGGCGCGGGTCTCTGGAGGCCCGGCTCAGCCTCCCCCGCCAAGCGCCCGGGGCAGCGAGACGAACCCGCCGCGGCTGAGCCAGGAGCGACGGGCCCAGGGCAGAGCTCGGCCGCGGGCGGATGGCCCGGGGGTGGTCCCTGGGCCCTGCCCCGCTTCTCCGCCTGGAGCTCGCCGGGGGCCGGGGCGCTCGGGTGCCCACGGCAACGCGTGGAGGGGCTGGGGCGATGTTCCGGCTCTCGAAACGGCCCGAGCTCGTTATTTGGTGGTCAGGGTAAATGGTAGCGCGGATCCAGGAACCGTGGTGGCCCTGGCCTCCCCTTTTCAAACGTGGGCCCTGCTGGTTAGCACGAGTGGTTATGAACGCCCTGCGGTGCGGAAACACCCTGAGCCCGCTTTCCAGAGGTGCGGAGCAGGCCCCCTTGAACTCATTGGGCGTTGTGGGTGCTCAGCTGCTCTGGGAATGAGGCCCTGAGGCGCTCAAGTTGGACAGTCAAGACCTGAAGTTCACTCCGTCAGGGGCCACTCTTGAAAATGGAGGCGGTGTTGCAGATCTACTTGTTACTGGACCACATTATATTTATAATATATTTATAATAATATTATTATAATAATATAATATATTAGCTGAAACAGCTACACCAGCTTCTAAACCAGAGATAAACCTATAGAAGACCAAGTTCAAAGTTAATAAAGTACATGCCCAACTAGTAATCGCACCATCCTGGAATTGTGAATGGTCAGGGCTTCTGGAATTGTGCAGCTCCTAGTGTATTGGCAGGCATCAAACTACTGGCTGTTATTAATACTGTGCGTATTACCACCACGGTAGAGTTCCAGATGCGGTGATATTCGCTAGTGACTAATACCATTTCTGTGACCAATTCCAGTATTTTGATTCAACTGGAAATGTTTGGGATTTTTTTAATTGCCTTCCTCTTTTCTATTCTTTGGATTTGCCATTCCTGCTTTTTTTAGTGGAGACAAGATCTGTGGATACCTCTGAGGAAGCTACGAACAATGTCATTTCTGAGGAATCAGTGGAGGAACTTAAAGTGAAGAATGTAAAGCAACCTCAACTAATCGCTAATGGTGAAGTAGCTGCAGAAGCAAAAAATTCTGAATCGAAGAAGAAGAAGAAGAAGAAAAGGCAAATTATTAACACAGAAGAGGGTATGTCATTTTCAGTCTTACTTAAAATGTAATTCTGAATTCCACCCTATGCTGGCAGTAGTATTTTTGAATGGACCTACAAAACTCCTCTAGTATAACCAATTTCTGCGAGCATTGATCTTGCAACTATTCGTAGGGTTGTCCTGAGAATTTTTGGAAAGTTTAGTGTGATGATTCCTAGGGGTTATATCCGGATGTGGCCAATTTTATGTAAACCATATGCTAGAAGACTTCTAGGTGCCCCTATCTCTCTGCTGCAAGAGGTGTGTTACCCAAAGGTTCGTGATGAATCTCTGAATACTTTACTGTTTAAGAGTTTTGAAGGGGCAGGTACCTAAATAAACTGTATATGGTCATATGCCTTAGAATTAATCACAGTACAAATAAAATCCTAACACATGTAGTTGTAAATGTTAATTAGTCATCACAGTCCCCTCTGTGAAGTAAGATGATATTAAGCATTTAAAATTGAAATGTACAGAAAAGTAAGGAAGAGGTCAAGTAGTGTGACAAAGTGGTTAACAACTTTGTCTGATCTGGGATCAGAATAGAGGGGTCTTTTAGTGTCCTATGCTTAGTCTACCCTGCCTCTCCCACCACTGAACTATTCCTTACTGTGAAGGGAAGTCATACTGGTGAGGTAGTAGGCTGTAGCTCCCATACCACAGTTGGCTGGAAGAAAGCTTGCCTAGGGGCAATAAGGATAGCACTGAACCTCTGTCCTGAAAACTGGTCTGATGTCTTCTCAGGCTACTCTGTGAGTTAAAGGTGTGATTCCCCTACTCATGTATACATATATGTAGTAGTTCCATGAGATCTAGTGCAAGTGTAAATAGCAGTGTAGCCAAGGTAGCTCAGGCAGTGGAAATGTGGCTGGGCTGTGCCAGGTACATACCCGCTGGTTTCAGGCAGGTTTGTACTTTGCACAGCTAAGTTACAGTGGATACACAACCGTTTATACTTTTGCTAGCTCTTATTGAGCTACCATGAGCATGTGTACGTGAGCAGGGGAATCGCGCCGCTAGCCTATAGTGTTAGACCTAATCTAAAAAAGTCATGATTTTTACAGACCCCACGTGTCAGCTTGAATAACTCATGATCTTCGCTGCCGATTTTTCCCTAAATTTACAACCTAAGTGATCTGTTTCCTATTTTCAAGGCTGCGCTTGTAAATAGTTAACACTTGTAAAGTGCTAGGAGGTTCTCAAATTAATATACCTGCAAAGTAATAAGAACCTGAATATCAGAAATATATTCCTGACAGCAAATGCTACGATAACAGAGAGAATATTTTCTCCAGGTTAGTTGGTGAAGCCCCACCATGTGACACTTTTTTTTTCCAATATCAATCTGGACAAAGCATTAGAAAATACACTTAGGAATTGCACTGAAAGGCCTTAATTCTCTCTCTCTCTCTCTCACCCTATAAAACTCATGCAATAGAACTTGATGAATGATACCTATGGATACAGTGGACAGCTTAGAGCAGTGCAGCTGCGTCACTATAAACTGTCATAGACTGTCATAGGGACCTCAGGAGGTCATCTAGTTCAACCCCCTGCTAAAGCAGGGCCGATACCCAACTAAATCAACCCAGCCAGGGCTTTGTCAAGCCTGACTTTAAAAATATCTAAGGAAGGCGATTCCACCTCCTCCCTAGGTAAGGCATTTCAGTGTTTCACCACCCTCCTAGTGAAAAAGTTTTTCCTAATATCCAACCTAAACCTCCCCCCACTGCAACTTGAGACCATTACTCCTTGTTCTGTCATCAGCTACCACTGAGAACAGTCTAGATCCATCCTCTTTGGAACCCCCTTTCAGGTAGTTGAAAGCAGCTATCAAAACCCCGCTCATTCTTCTCTTCCGCAGACTAAACAATCCCAGTTCCCTCAGCCTCTCCTCATAACTCATGTGTTCCAGTCCCCTAATCATTTTTGTTGCCCTCTGCTGGACTCTTTCCAATTTTTCCACATCCTTCTTGCAGTGTGGGGCCCCAAACTGGACACAGTACTCCAGATGAGGCCTCACCAATATGGAATAGAGGGGAACGATCACTTCCCTCGATCTGCTGGCAATGCCCCTACATATGCATCCCAAAATGCCATTGGCCTTCTTGGCAACAAGGGCACACTGTTGACTCATATCCAGCTTCTTGTCCACTCTAACCCCTAGGTCCTTTTCTGCAGAACTGCTGCCGAGCCATTCGGTCCCTAGTTTGTAGCGGTGCATTGGATTCTTCCGTCCTAAGTGCAGGACTCTGCACTTGTCTGTGTTGAACCTCATCAGATTTCTTTTGGCACAATCCTCTGATTTGTCTAGGTCCCTCTGTATCCTATCCCTACCCTCCAGCGTGTCTACCTTTCCTCCCAGTTTAGTGTCATCTGCAAACTTACTGAGGGTGCAATCCACCCCATCCTCCAGATCATTTATGAAGATATTGAACAAAACCGGCCCCAGGACCGACCCTGGGGCACTCCACTTGATACCAGCTGCCAACTAGACATGGAGCCATTGATCACTACCCGTTGAGCCCGACAATCTAGCCAGGTTTCTATCAACCTTATAGTCCATTCATCCAGCCCATACTTCTTTAACTTGCTGGCAAGAATACTGTGGGAGACCATGTCAAAAGCTTTGCTAAAGTCAAGGAACAACACGTCCACCGCTTTCCCCTCATCCACAGAGTCAGTTATCGTCATAGAAGGCAATTGGATTAGTCAGGCATGACTTGCCTTTGGTGAATCCATGCTGACTGTTCCTGATCACTTTCCTCTCCTCTAAGTGCTTCAGAATTGATTCCTTGAGGACCTGTTCCATGATTTTTCCTGGGACTGAGGTGAGGCTGACTGGCCTGTAGTTCCCAGGATCCTCCTTCTTCCCTTTTTTAAAGATGGGCACTACATTAGCCTTTTTCCAGTCATCTGGGACCTCCCCCGATCTCCATGAGTTTTCAAAGATAATGGCCAATGGCTCTGCAATCACATCCGCCAACTCCTTTAGCACTCTCAGATGCAGCGCATCTGGCCCCATGGACTTGTGCTTGTCCAGCTTTTCTAAATAGTCCTGAACCACTTCTTTCTCCACAGAGGGCTGGTCACCTCCTTCTCATGCTGTGCTGCCTAGTGCAGTAGTCTGGGAGCTGACCTTGTTCGTGAAGACAGAGGCAAAAAAAGCATTGAGTACATTAGCTTTTTCCACATCCTCTGTCACTAGGTTGCCTCCCTCATTCAGTAAGGGGCCCACACTTTCCTTGACTTTCTTCTTGTTGCTAACATACCTGAAGAAACCCTTCTTGTTACTCTTAACATCTCTTGTTAGCTGCAACTCCAGGTGTGATTTGGCCTTCCTGATTTCCCTCCTGCATGCCCGAGCAATATTTTTATACCCTTCCCTGGTCATTTGTCCAATCTTCCACTTCTTGTAAGCTTCTTTTTTGTGTTTGTGTGCGTAGCCGTTCTAAGCTGACAGGACAGAGCTCTCCTGTCAACTTTTAATGAATCCACCCCCAACGAGTGGCTGTAGCTATGTCAGCAGCAGAAGCCCATCTGCCAACATAGTGCTGTCCACAAGGGCGCTTAGGTCAGCCTAATTTACCTCACTCAGTGAGTGGCTTTTTCGCACCCCTGAGTGACACGAGCTATACTGACACAAGTGGTAGTGTAGGCATAGCCTCAATGTTTTTGCGTCTCATGTATGCAGTATTTGTAAGTAAAGACTTATATGTTATTTTTAAATGAAAAACAAGTTGACTGTCATTCTATCTGCACAGTCATTTAAGGGAAATAAAGTAATCACTGAGCTTAAAATGTAAATATATATTAATAGCTAGTGATTTACATATTATAACAGACCTCTTTTTCTCTCAGAACTGTACTCTAATGCATATTAAACAGTTATCAGTCTACTTGTTGAACAGGGATTCTGCTTTTTCATCTATTCTTAAAAAAAAGAAAACCATTTTACATTAAATACTCCATCCTACATATGATAAAACATTTCAGTATTTCTTGTTAGGAACTTTGCCTTGTAGTTGATTTCCACAGTTAGCTGTGTACCCACTGTCTTCCTGTTCAGGAGCACCTCTTCCCAACCTTTTACAGCACTGTACTGTATGTAACAACAATGAGTGTACAGTGAATGTAAACTAATATTTATATCCTATAGGTCTTGCTACCCTAATGCACTTGCCTGCTTTGCAAAGGAAAGGAAGAAACTTTAAACTGTGTGTTAAATTTTTTTATCCCTCCTTGGTTGGGAACACATCAACTGATGCAGTGATGCCTGCCCTAGCCTGTGGAATGACTTCCTGAAACTATTTTTTTTCCTCCTCCCTATGAGTAGATAAAAAGCATGAACTGAAATGAAATCCCTGCTATATTGAAACTTGCATGAATGATTTATACTGGGGGAATAAATATCCCATTATCTCCTTTTTTGTGATAGATATATTCTTTGCAACCATTATTAAGTGTGACTTGTTTGGTATGTTCATTCTCTCTAAAAATAAATTTAATGGCAGGTACAGAAACTAAAAAAGCAAAGACTGAAGAACAAGAGGAAGATGCAGAGGCGGATGATGCAAAAGATAGTAAGGATCCTGAAGTAGAAGAAAATAACGAGGATCCTGAAGAGAGAGAAGTAATGGATGAGGATACCGAAGGGCCCAGTTTACCTCTTGGTGTAACAGGTAACTTGTGTCAGTTTCCATATCTGTTTTTCTTTTTGCCTAGAGCAAGTTCTGAAACTCTTAAGGGTAAGTCTTTTTTTCTTCAAACTTATATACTTGAAGTTAGGTGTCTGACTCTAAACAGCCAAATTTGAAAGTTTTTGCTATAGGTTTTTCTTGTTAACGTTTGGCAGATATCTGATTCTTCTAAGTTGAAGCCACAAAAACAACAAGTCGTCCAGTGGCACCTTAAATCTGTTAGTCTCTAAATTGGATGATTTTCATTTGTGAGGGCCTGCTCTTTAAGAGGTTTTATGTCACTTACATGTTCGATTTGTCTTAGTTTCCCTGATTTTCCTTTTCTTATTGGCTGAATGATGAAGTGGTACTAAGCTGCATAAGACAACACCGCTTGTAGTAATCGGATACAGTAACTTGAAACTTAACTTGTTAATTGCTAGATACATTTAGCCAAATAGCCAGTGAAGGTGGGCAGGTTTTGAAGAAACAAGTTTGAGATGGTTGATGAACTATTTCTCTTCAGGTGCTTTTGAAGACACCTCATTTGCTTCACTGTCTGATCTAATCAGCGAGAACACGCTGAAAGGAATAACTGATATGGGCTTTACACACATGACAGAAATTCAACATAAAAGTATTAAACCCCTTCTGGAAGGCAGGTAAGAAATAGATTTAAAAAAAAATGTGGAATTAAAATTCCACCTCAGTTTTATCTCCATGTGAAATGCAAACACCTTAAAAGTATATTGGGATTGCAATTCCTCTGTCGTACACAGACTGGCTTTAGAGCTCTCTGCTACTGCATTAATGAAAAATTCTAATAGAAATGCTTGGAAAGAATGAGGCTTTCTGGTCACACATGAAACTATTGCATACTTTTGCAATTTAGTTTATGTATTAGTCCCTAATACTTATAGGTTATGTTCTCGCTTATTTGTCTATTTAGTCACTTTAATAATTGATGCCCTGCATGACCCCTGCAGGTTCAGGGTCCCATCCCCCCACTCAGGGTTTTACAAATAATGAACATTGAATTTGTTGTTTATTTGGTATTTCCATCTTGTGCATGTGTTATGTTTTGTTTCATTGTGTTCATATTTTATTTAAAAATAAAGGTTTTTAAAAGTATTGGGATACAACCTATTTGGATTGTATGAGTTATAATATTTTTTAGACAGTCATGGGTTTTTTTAGTGATCATGTGTTTTAAGTACTTGTATATGGCCCCTGTTACCCAAGTAGGAGTGTCTTCCACATATTTCCCCAATACTTCCATGTAATTCCCAAGTAGAATTAATTTTTCATTTGCTTGCTTTCTTCCCAGCCTTCAGGAGAAAGTTTGGTTGATAGGCTTGTTTGTTTGTTTGTTTGTTTCTTGTGTGAGTGTCCATGTTGTGGCTGTATGGTTTGTGTGAAGAAATTGAGGGAAAGCTCAGTAGAAATTAGTATTACATTTAGTTTTGAAAGTGGGGATCTCTGATCTTTGCTGTCTCTTGTGAGGTGAGTTCCATAGTGGAAGTCCAACCCCTGTTAAAGTTCTATTTCTTGTTCCCATGGAACATAACTAGTGGAATGGCAGTCATGCAGGGGAGAGAGTCTCTGAGCCAATCCCATAACAAGTTGACTGCTCTGGAGACCAAAGTTCTCTGCCTTGATTGGATGGTTCCAGTCACTGTTGACCAGGGCTGTTTTTGAATGGTTAAATACTTAACCATTACCAAATCTGAGCTGTTAATTTTTTCCTCTATAAAAGTGACTGAAATATTAAATGCTGGTGATAATGTGAAAAACTAAATGTTTTCTTCCAAATTGACACCTACAGAGATATTCTAGCAGCTGCAAAAACGGGCAGTGGCAAAACACTTGCATTCCTCATTCCTGCCATAGAGCTCATCTACAAGTTAAGATTCATGCCCAGGAATGGTAAGACTCTCTCTGTGCTTCCCAGTTAAGTTGACGTCATTCTTAGGGAGAGAGGGAAGGATTACTTGGCTTAATTTTTGCTGAAATGAGCAACTTTTTTTCTAGGAACGGGTGTTCTGATTCTTTCACCTACTCGAGAGCTTGCCATGCAGACTTACGGAGTTCTGAAAGAACTGATGACTCATCACGTTCACACCTATGGCCTGATAATGGGAGGCAGTAACAGATCAGCTGAGGCACAGAAACTTGCAAATGGGATCAACATTATAGTGGCAACACCAGGTAGACTTCTGGACCACATGCAGGTAGGTAAAATATCAGGTAGCCTTATGTATTTACAAAACAAAACAAAAAATCCCACCCATACGCAGTTTCTCTGGCTGACTTTGTGTTCATTAAAATCTTGTAGAACACCCCAGGGTTTATGTTCAAGAACCTGCAGTGTCTGGTAATTGATGAAGCAGATCGTATCCTGGAGGTTGGGTTTGAGGAAGAAATGAAACAGATCATAAAACTTCTACCAAGTAAGTAAAATCTGTGTCATTTCTAGAAGTCATGTTGCCTTCTGATCATGTTGTTCAAGGAAGGAGAGAACTAGGAGAAAAGGCTTTGGGTATGGTAGTTTTAGTCTTGGAACGATTGTCCTACACTTTCTAATGCTTGTTCTGACTGACTGACACACACACACACTCTCACACATTCTTAATTCAGTATATAGTAGCCAGCAGAATCTTGTTTGTTCTATTTTACCATTTATAGATGAGTCAACTTACCATTGGAGCACCCCCTCATGGCTGGACGTGGGCTAGCAGGCTCTCCTCCTAAAGCACCTCCTGCTGACCGTCTTTTTTGCCTGCAGTGGTCTGCTTCTTCTTGCAACTCAACCTTTTTCCAGATCATGTTTAGTCCCACCCCATCAGGGATAATAAAGTCTAGCAAAAACAAATGTCTGATCCCTCCATCCAGTCTGCCACCTTCAATTCTGGGTCCAGTGATCTATACTTTTTGTTGGTGCTTTTTTTTCCTCAGGGCTTTTATTAGTCCATATCACATTTTCAGGGGCTTTATGCCACCTTACCAGAGGCTGATAGGGAAACATAGCCTCTCTCACTACACTGGGTTCCAATTTAGGGACCCTAGGACAGGCAGTCAAGGTTCACTCCACCATACTCCTTGCTGTCTCCTCCCTGGACTTCTTCCTACCAAGCCCTACTGTGGACTTTCTCCTCACCTTACAAAATGCTTCCTATTGCCTACAAGTCTTATCATTCCCTACTACCAGGACAGAGACAGTAGCATTTCTCCCTGCAGCCCCCTTCTGCTCCAGACTTCCTCTCTTTATAGAACCCAGCTGGTTTCATCATTAATTAGGGTTGGCCCATCCCCCATGTGTCACCAGGTGGGTTAATTGGTCTCTCAGAACCACATTAACCCTTTTGTCACCTGTCTGGGGTAGGCACTCTATCAGACCATCATTTATCTGAAGGGGACAGGCTTTTCATGGGCACCTTAAAGAAATAATTTAGCCCACAGAAGTTAATGTAAGAGGTGTCTTTCATTTTTATCTAGGGCATCTTTTGCCAGTGCAGGCTTGTTCCCTACAGTACAGTATTTTCTGACACAATTTAAATGTCGCACACTAAAAGGTTTTCATCCCTTCACTTGGGAGTCTCCTACACATATTCAGAGACTGTACTTCAGGAAGTTTATCCTGATCCTTACCTAATTTTTTTTTTCCTTTTCTAAATTTCATCCTATTACTCCTTGTATTTCTCTTTTATAGCAGGCAGTCTTTCCCAAAACCACTGAAGAACTCTTTCATCTTAGAAACAGAGGAAAACATGAAACAAGTGCCTTTTAGTAAATATGCAATCTGATGTATTTAAGAGTAGTAGCAACTGAATATGTAGTATGTAAAACCAAACATCAGAAGACGAGTAGAATAGTAGTTCATACTGGTAACTAGAGAGGCTAAAGCTATAGGGAATCAATTCTGTTATTGTTCTTTGCGTCATAAATAAAAGGGATTGTGCTTGATTTCCTCCTCCTCCCCTCTTTCCCCCCCCCCCCCCCCCAATACATTTAGACAAGAGTGAAACATTGCAGGATCAGCGCCTATGTTTGTATCCGGCAATGGGATCCATGCAGGCAGCCCCTTATGCACCTGTGCACAGTCCCAGTGAAGTCAGCAAGGCTCGGCATAGGCACAGGGGCTGTCCCATATAGCAAGAGTAATGTGTGTACACATGTAATGTATGGTGGTATGGTATAACCTCTGTACCATGAAATTAAATTTAAAAGGCAAAACTGTGTAAAACTGGTAAAAGAAATACTTTTTTGTGTAACATATTAGTTACCTTGTTGCAATGAATTTCAGAAGTTTTTCTGAGGAGACAAAAGTATTTGATATTTATGTGAATGAACAAATATACAGTTATACTAGCTAGAATTAAAATATGATCTGGTATGATTGCTATTTTCCGTGTAAACAGCAGTGCAAATTAATAGTAACATACCTCTGAAGGGAAAGGACTGCTTAGGGTTTATAGGTATTAAATATTTTTTAAAACAAGCATTTCTTTGTAGGTCATGTGTACTATTACATAGTGTAAATCACATTGATAGTGGTTGTAGTAGAGACAGACAAGATATAGTAAAAACTATATTCGCCCACCCATTGAGGAGAACAGGTAAAACACACACCAGGAACTTCCCAACTGCATCTTGTGTCTCTACTATTTGCATAATCCTCTGCAAAAGTGAGATCATTTTTTATGAATTATTTCAGAGCGCAGACAGACCATGCTTTTTTCTGCTACACAAACCCGAAAGGTTGAAGACTTGGCTAAGATATCTCTGAAAAAGGAGCCACTGTATGTTGGGGTTGATGATAACAAGGAAACAGCCACAGTAGATGGTCTTGAACAGGTAAAGTTAAGCAGAAATATTAGTAAAAATAGATGCAGTATGTGCACAAACTACTTCTAGACATCGATTTTTATGTGGATTCTATAAATGTAAAGTACAGTTTTAAAGTGCAGCTGGCCTTTGATCATCCTGGCTGGACAACTGCTAGGAGATTGATTAAATCTCTCTGGTATTAGCCACCTATAAGGAATTGTTTACATTTAGTAGATGTTGCAAGATACGCAATACCAACCGCTTTTGGATTAGAACGCCAGTTCACAATACTGTGAGGTGAGGAAGGCTGCTGCAGAATTCCAGGTTGTTACTTATCGCCTTTCCATAGATGCCAAAGACTTGATCAGTAGCAGAATTTGTTTTTAAATCATGAGCTTTGAAAAAAGTTCTGAATGTTAAGGACTTAGGAAATAGATAGATAATGTAAGGTGTGTTATTTACAGTGATTAAAAAAGTCTTTGAACATCTTTGTTGTTGTTATAAACAATGTAGCTTCTTCTTATCAATAATTCCCTAATATACTTCTTCATTAGATAATTTATTAAGTATACTATATGGATGTCAGTTCCCAAGAAGGTAAGACTGGGAAAGAAGGGAACATAGATGTCTGAAAGTTTTGTTTAATATTGCTGTGGAACCAAAGAATTAAAATATAAGTTTTAAAGCTCCATTTGCTGCACTGACTTAATTGAGTTATTTGAAACAAAAGCATATTTCATACATGTTTTAAATAACTGGCTTTGAATGATTTCCAGGGATACGTAGTGTGTCCATCCGAAAAAAGGTTCCTTCTGCTGTTCACGTTCCTCAAGAAAAATCGGAAGAAAAAGCTGATGGTATTTTTCTCATCATGTATGTCTGTGAAATACCACTATGAACTACTCAACTATATCGACTTGCCAGTCATGGCCATTCATGTAAGTATTTTCTTCAGTGAATTTTTGAAAAACAATTTTATTCTCTAGGTTGCCGTTTCAAAACCTGTTAAGTCTGAAAGTAATTGAAATTTGTTACTCTCTGGCTTTTCCTTGGTTATCCCAGTCTAACAGAGACTATTATTATTGCAAAATCACTGGCATCCTTGCCACTCTCAGGAGAGAGGGCTACAGTTTGAAAGGGCCCAGAGGCTGAATTTCATTACTGCCATTGATGCAACCCCTCTTCTGTGAGCAAAGAGAGGATTTTCAACTTCTAGGGGTTGTTCTTTTATAAAGACTGGATTCACTTTGTGGAGAAAAAATACTATTATGGGAATCTGTTGCCAAAACCCAAGTGCTCTGAAACAGATCATAGAATCATAGAATATCAGGGTTGGAAGGGACCTCAGGAGGTCATCTAGTCCAACCCCCTGCTCAAAGCAGGACCCATCCCCAATTAAATCATCCCAGCCAAGGCTTTGTCAAGCCTGACCTTAAAAACTTCTAAGGAAGGAGATTCCACCACCTCCCTAGGCAACGCATTCCAGTGTTTCACCACCCTCCCAGTGAAAAAGTTTTTCCTAATATCCAACCTAAACCTCCCCCACTGCAACTTGAGACCATTACTCCTTGTCCTGTCCTCTTCCACCACTGAGAATAGTCTAGAACCATCCTCTCTGGAACTACCTCTCAGGTAGTTGAAAGCAGCTATCAAATCCCCCCTCATTCTTCTCTTCTGCAGACTAAACAATCCCAGTGCCCTCAGCCTCTCCTCATAAGTCATGTGTTCCAGACCCGTAATCATTTTTGTTGCCCTTCGCTGGACTCTCTCCAATTTATCCATATCCTTCTTGTAGTGTGGGGCCCAAAACTGGACACAGTACTCCAGATGAGGCCTCACCAATGTCGAATAGAGGGGGACGATCACGTCCCTCGATCTGCTTGCTATGCCCCTACTTATACATCCCAAAATGCCATTGGCCTTCTTGGCAACAAGGGCACACTGCTGACTCATATCCAGCTTCTCGTCCACTGTCACCCCTAGGTCCTTTTCCGCAGAACTGCTGCCTAGCCATTCGGTCCCTAGTCTGTAGCTGTGCATTGGGTTCTTCCGTCCTAAGTGCAGGACCCTGCACTTATCCTTATTGAACCTCATCAGATTTCTTTTGGCCCAATCCTCCAATTTGTCTGGGTCCCTCTGTATCCTATCCCTGCCCTCCAGCGTATCTACCACTCCTCCCAGTTTAGAATCATCCGCAAATTTGCTGAGAGTGCAATCCACCCTATCCTCCAGATCATTTATGAAGATATTGAACAAAACCGGCCCCAGGACCGACCCCTGGGGCACTCCACTTGACACCGGCTGCCAACTAGACATGGAGCCATTGATCACTACCCGTTGAGCCCGACAATCTAGCCAACTTTCTACCCACCTTATAGTGCATTCATCCAGCCCATACTTCTTTAACTTGCTGACAAGAATACTGTGGATCTTTAATAAAGGTCAGCTAATCTGTTCAACAGCTGGGTCAGCCCTGAGTTCAGAATTCTGACATACCCGTGCCAGAGTTGATCTCTCAAACACCTAAAAAATAATTTTCCTAGGCTCATAACTTCGTGACTGTCTCAAGAAAATGCTCTGCTTCAGGTGCTTATGATATTGAAATCCAAAGCCAGATATTCTGAACTGAGTTAAGAATAAGTGTATATAATATCTGAACAACTTTTTATCTTGTGAAGTTACTCTGAACTGTAGATGGCCTTTATCAAAACTAGGGTGTATGGAGAGAGAATGTCAGTGCCGGAGTAATAAGTTAACCCTTTCAAACTAGCTTCCCCTTCAACCTGATCTTTTAAACATGCATCTGAAGAACAAGATTTCTGTCAGTGAGATGGAGTTGTTTGTTAAAAGGGCATTTTCCATCAAACATCCAAGTTAGAGATTCCAAGTTTGCTCAGTGAAAATGATTTCATCATGCTTCCATATTGTGGAGATAGTGGAGCTTTCCATTCTCTGTGGAAATTAACGTTACTATTGTTTTTAATTTAGCATTAGTCCTTGCTTAATAGTCTCCGCTTTACTAAGCAAACCACAAGGGTAGGTATTTATATTTGATAGAATTTGCAAAAAGGAAACAATAATTCTTTTTTGTCACATACTTCAGGCACCTCTTCAGTTGGTAATTTTTTTTTTAAATTTTGACTTCCATTGCATCCCCATTTGGATAAGTGTTTTTATTTTGTTCTGTTATCACAACTGCAGCCTTAAATAGTTGGGAATATGGACTAATTGTATATTTGATTTAAGGTGATAAATACTTTATGAAACAAACATAATTGAGGAGTTAACTCACCTCAGTGTGTGGTGTTTGTTTTGGGGGGTTTTTTTTGGTCCTGCTAAGGTCTTTGTGCTGCATTCTGAATGGAAGTGCTAAATCAGAGGAATCTTATCTATCATCTTCTATTTTTGTCTAATCTTGCAATTGTTACTGTTTTACTCTCTGATCCTTCAAACATTTAGGCATATCCTTAACTTTAAGCCCTTGAATAGTCCCATTGCATTGTGTGTTCCAAGGATGGAGCACTTCTTGCTTTAGAATGTACAATGTAACCTCCTCCAAAGTAGCATTTATGTGGCTCTGTGCTGTACATCAGCCTGCTTTGTTTATGCACTATGAAAATGGTTCTGCTTTTAAAAGCCATGGATGTGTGGGTAGGTATGAGTCGGTTAGATGGAAAGATGCTTCAACGCATTGTTTTAAATCTTCTTAGTGTAACCACAGTGTATGAGAATATATTTCTTTGTATACATGTAAAGCTACAATTCTGAAGGCTGATTTGCAGAATTTTTTTGTGGTTAACTAATTCAATCCTGAATACATTTTCTCCTAGGGCAAGCAGAAACAAACTAAACGGACCACCACATTTTTCCAGTTCTGTAATGCAGATTCTGGAATATTGTTGTGCACTGATGTAGCTGCCAGAGGACTGGATATTCCTGAAGTTGATTGGATTGTCCAGTATGACCCTCCAGATGACCCTAAGGTAACTTGTCTCCTGCAAATGCTTCTGATATCTCTCTCACCTTCCACGCTTTTGGAGAAGTATGGACTTAATTACCCTTCTATAGGAAACGGTTAGGCTCAGGCATGGTTTGCATCCAAAAACTGACTTTCTATTGTTCCTGGAAAAAAGCTTGATTTTACAATTCATGTGCTGAATGCACCACTTATTTGAAGCATTCAGCATGCTTCTAAAATGATTGCCGGTTGGAAAAAGCGCTGTGTCCTTAGACTTAATACTTAGTTAATTCTAAAAATGAGTCAAAAGAAGTATAGGGTTGTATACTTGCCCTTAAGTCCCCCTGACAGTTTTTTGTGAGGTTTTTTTTTTTTAAAGTCACTATTTTCCAGTTTCGTTTTTCTTCCTGTTACTGTGTGAAAGACCCATACAAACAACTGCACTAAGTAATCAAACTGGGGGGCAAAAAGGCAGAAAAATTACTAACAGTAATCATAGGTATTGGTTATAACAACAATAAGTAAAATATTTTCAAATGTATTTTTTTAATTGAGTGTCTCTTCATCAAACCTAGTGCTTCAGGTTTGCAGCGCTTGGTTTCTTTATCAGTAGATTTCAATGTGATGAGCGGAATTTACAGCATTATGGATGAGAGACTCCATAGCTGTATTACTATTAAGTTTGTTTTTCTGTTAGGCTATTCACATTTGCAAGAGTCAAAAGCAGATCCCATTGACCCAGGACCTTGAATCAGAGCATGGAAATATTTATTTTGCATGGTGTTAAATGTTGAGTTTGACCATCATCTATACTGATATTAGCATATTCTGGAGATAGTAATAGTGTTTGTTTTAAAGAAATTACTTGGCGTAAGAATTTTGATTTCAAATTATTACATTTTTAACTATCCTTTTTCCAAAAAGGAGTACATTCATCGTGTTGGTAGAACTGCCAGAGGTATAAATGGCAGAGGACATGCTCTACTCATTTTACGACCAGAAGAATTGGGTTTTCTTCGTTACCTAAAGCAAGCCAGGGTAAAGTCATATGTAGTATTTTACTATGCTGCTGGAATATTTTGATGTAGAAACTGTAATGATTAATCAAGTGTTTCAGTATTTTAACCGAAACCCATTTTATTGCTTAGAAAATGTTTAACTGAATAATTTAATAGAAATGCAAGGTGGCCAGCGCAATAGAAACTACATAATCATTTAAATTCCAGGGTAGCTGGAATCATGTGACAGTGCAGCTTAATGATGTGCTGTAAAAGGGAAAAAATGTTTGAGAGGGTCCTCTACCAAAGCCACTGTGTACGTGGTGCTCCGACAAAAACAAGAAAGACGCAACCCTGGTAATATATTCTTAAAAGTCTCTCTTTTAAGAAATGGCAGGAAAAAAATCACAAGTTTCAGTCCGTAGTATATCAAAAGGCAGGACAGCTGCTAAATTTACCAATTCGTCATTTGTTTTCTCAGTCCTGAGTCACTGCCATATTTCATTTCCATAAAGGAGAAATGTCCCTTCAATGATGTGCTCTGATTAAAAACCCGATAGTTCTAGAGGAGCAGGAAAGAGACTGAAATGCCTTCAAAATCCTTATCTCAAGCCCTTATTCATATAGAAAAAGTGGTTCACACTTTCCATCGTTTTCAAGTTCAGAACCTTTCTGTGGAAAACCCGATATTCTCACCCTGGTGATAGAGTGCTTTGCACCAAAAAGCCCTGCAAAAATACTTACTGGAACTTTTAAAGGACATTATTTGAATAATGAGAAGAAGTCAACTCTCTGCATATGTTTAACTTGCCTTCCTTTCTGACTTGTTTACATTTGAACATTTTGCTATTTTAATCATAGTTAAAGTGGCAAAATGACATACTGTGAACCACAGTTATATGGATATAAGATATTATACTAGTGTAACTGTGTCCACACAAGGGCATATTACCAGTATTACAGTTATAATTGCTTAGCTAGCAGTCATAGTTATACCAGTATAACTTTTTCTAGTGTAGATGGGGCCCTTAGTTACCGTTTTCTTTAGCTGAATGCTGTAACTCTTACTTACTTTCTTATATAGGCTATATAATACTGTGTAAGAGTTATCTAAACACCCTTTTTTTTCCTTTTCTTTTCTTTTTTTTTTTTTTTTTTGCTAGGTACCATTAAGTGAATTTGAATTTTCCTGGTCAAAAATTTCAGACATCCAGTCTCAGGTATAAAGTTATTTCATATTAGTTCTCTGGATTTTTACATGAAAATGATTATAGGTATAGACTAGCCTGCTCTTACAAAGCAATGGAAGGTTTAAAGAAATTGTGGAAATGTGCTTACATGATTTGAAAGATTCCTCTAGATATTTGCTCTTAAGTGCTAAGCCCTCATGCCTAACACCATGTTATAATTTCAGATACACTGTTTCATTTGAAGTATCAAATTCTGCCCTCATAACATACAAGTCACCTGTCATTGACTTCAGTGAGAATGAATATATGCCTGTTTAGAAACAGGTGTTTTTCTTTTTTATGACAGTTTAATCTGCCATAGTAATTTTAAGTATGCCTTTGACTTTATAAACAGAGGTTTATATTTGTGGATAACGCATGTGTACCTAGCACAATAAATGTAGGGTTTTTTGCCCTTACGGAATAAATGTACTGTGTTCCATTTACTTGTAATGTAATACTTCATAAAAAGATTACTCTGTACCTCTACAGGAACAGGAAAATCTAGAAATGACATTTGTAAATTCTACTGTTTAACTGGCCTGATTTACATGCTATCATAATGCAGTGGAAGATAGATTTCTTTAATGTTCAGATATAAGGTCATGATCATGGAGTAGGAATCTAAGTAGACTAGGCTTTTTTGTAAATGTGGAAAAAATTCCATGTTGTATGTACATACATTCAGTAATAAAAATGACTAATTTGAATTAAAATTTAGAAAAAAAGATTTTAAAATTAGGAGTGAGCTATTTTTAGTTAATATATAAATTCTGTTTTTATGCACTATATAAATTCTAGTTTTATGCAATAATTTTTCTATAAATATGATTTTTCAATTGGCTTGAAATCCTGAGTCAGCAAGGTCATGGTTTAACCCAGAGTGTCAGAACTGATGAGCTCACCATTCAGTTTGTGTTCTGCTTAAGTTGAATTGAATTTCAGAGAAGTGCTCTGTTTATTTTTCAGAAGGTTGTCACTTTTGATTCTAAATGCAGAAACTAGTGAAGCAGTGTATTTGGGCATTGGTGGGTTTTTCGTCTATTATTTTCGTGGAATTTTGCCGTCTCTTCTGAATATGTGTGGTTAGTTGGTCTTAATCATTCCATTGTATAAAGATTTATAAAGCCATTTTGCAGTAACTGAAATTTCAAATAACTAACACTGAAAGGACTTTTAAAAATCCTATTTAAATAAAGGCATTGAGTCAGCCCTTCCAAAAAGATATTCATAGTTACATGAAATTTGTATGTTGTGACATAAATGGATGTCATTATTTCTAATATAAATTAATGCATACGTAAGGTCAAAATGGACACATTCAAATCTAGAGGAACAGCACCATGGAGAACAATAAGTCTTGTCAATGCTAAATAGTAAAAACCTTCGATTTAAGGAGAAAATTCAGATATGCATCAAGGGAGAAGCTAACATTGCCTCTTTTATTGGTAGAATCTAGCAAAATATGCATCTCTTCGTAGACTGATACAGTTTTGATATTATAATATCTGCCAACCACCTTTGTCCATGAATTCCAAGCTCCCTAGTTTTAAGATATGTACCACTTAAATATAGCTATAAAGTTAAGCTAAAGAGAGTGCATTCAGACAATATAACTCATTACTTTTGCAATACTTTTTAAGGTTACTTTTTGAGGGTATGTAATGTAATTCAATTTGTTTTTTCCTCTGTGATTTATAAAAACACATTGATAAATTTGTATTTTGCTCTAATAGTTCAATTTTACTGAAGTGAATATTCTGGTTAATGTACTCATTGTAAATTCCAAGCAAAATGACATATTTGCTGTATAATTTATAAACGGGTTACAGCCATAATTGGATACAACGGTCTTGCCTTTCTTTTTCCAGCTTGAAAAATTGATTGAGAAGAACTATTTCCTTCACAAGTCAGCCCAGGAAGCATACAAAGCATACATTAGAGCTTACGACTCCCATTCTCTGAAACAGATCTATAACGTCAATAACTTGGATCTACCCAAAGTTTCCCTTTCATTTGGTTTCAAAGTCCCTCCATTTGTTGATCTCAGTATCCTTTTATTGCAATGTGTCAAAACTAATTTATCTATCTGCTTAACATTTCTAATGTGCACATCACTGAAGTATCTAAGTGCAAATGATAGTTTTACTATTAATTATCTAAGGATGCTCTAACCCTAAGAGAATAGTTTTAAGGAAGAAGTTAACCAGTTATTTTGCCAGTTTTAATATTTGTTCATGACTATGTATGTATGGCAGGGAAAGAATAATAGCATTTTAATTTTTGCATATATAGTGGATCTGGGAATATTACATGTATATTCTTGAGAGTAATTTTCTCTTTTACTAATGTGGGATTTGCACAATGAGATACATACTTCAGTGTAATGGTTGTGGCCTATCGTCTAGGGGAAATAAAAGTATAGGGACTGCTTCTCAAATTGTTTCAGAATTACTGGTGGTAAGGGCTCACCCATTTATAGCTTTAGTGTGATCCATAGTGTGAGAAGGAACAGAATTAAACAATTTGGAAGAAGGAAAAATAGAAAACAATCAATGGTATGACAAGCACTAGGTGAGTTTTTAGTTTGACAAGTTTTCTCCACCCTTGCATCCATTAAGTTTTTGCTCTGTAAAATGCCATGAACACTGTGTTGTTCTTTTCCCCTGAAAACATCCCACCATGCTGAAAAGTGTGACAGTTAAGTTGGTTTAATGTTTGTTGTCTGTATTACTTAACCAAAAATTTCCAGATGTGAACAGCAGCCAAGGTAGAAGATTTCAAAAAAGAGGCGGAGGTGGAGGATTTGGTTACCAGAAATCCAAGAATGTCCACAAATCCAAAATCTTCAAACACATTAACAAGAAAAAGTCAGACAGACGGCAGTTTTCTCGTTGAAGCTGTCCATTGAAATGGCTTTTGTCATTAAAATAGACTCTCTCTTGGTGAAAATAATCTTACAGATATTTCCTTTGCAAACTGCTCGGGTTTAAGCTGTGCTCTGTTTAAACTTTAAAATTTTACATTTTGTTTCTGGGTATATCTTAACTCATTTCTAAAGCATTTACATAGGAGAAAACAGACTAGGAAAACTAAGTGGTTTTGGAAACTTTAGCTGCAAAGGAGAGGATAGCTGGATGTAACCTTTTTTACTATAAATAAGTTAAACAAATTGTTCCTGAAAATAGAACGCATTTTTCAGTATTTTTTTCCTATAAATATTCTCCCTTTCTTCCTCACTCCACCCTCTAAGCACCCATCAGAAAAGGCAATTCTGAATACAATATGGTTGTGCATAGCAAGAGTCCTTCAGAGTATTCAAAAATAAAAGGGGACGGCAGGTCACTGAGACTATATTTTTACAGCACAAAATAAAAGATCCTTGTTAACTTGGGTCACTGGTCTGCTTTATAAAGCTACAAAACTCATTGCTTTTTCTAGTAAATACAATGAAGAATATGAAAATTCTTGATGAACAGAGAATTTCTATGAGCATAATGTGTTTTTAAACCATCAAGGAAAACACTTTGATCTGTGTATCAGAGTACAAAGGCAAGACTACAAAAGCACACTTAATAGTATATATTATGTGACCTGCTTGAACTGCTTTTTGATATTATGTTAATATGCTAATTTATATTCCAGAGGAGCAATCTGTTTGCTTCAGCATCTTCTCTCAAATTTACATTTAAATTTAACCGTCTCATATAATTTCTAAAATATATTCTGTTAAAACAAGAATATGCAAATAAAACGATACACCTTAATTTAATTTGTAGTATCCTTTATGCAGAGGGTACAACAAGAACTGTTGCAGCTATATTTTGTAACAGTGAATTATTTTTTAGTAGCCATTCCTTGGATCAGGAATGAGTAAAGCAAAAGATACAGTTACAGAACTGAGAGAATGCAACACAGTGTGTGTAATATTTAGAAAAGTGAAGTAAAGTGTAAATATAGGGAGATCTTGGAATGAGAAGTGGAAAAGACCGAAAATACAGGGGAAGATATAGAATACACATTATTGGGAAGGATGTGAAGGGGAGATAATGAGGGGGGGACGAGTAACCGGTTACGGTTGTAAGAGCGAGGGCAGTAAATTGATTGACAGTATTACTCTGAAAACTGTAACAGCCGTGTTAGTCTGTATTCGCAAAAAGAAAAGGCGTACTTGTGGCACCTTAGAGACTAACCAATTTATTTGAGCATAAGCTTTCGTGAGCTACAGCTCACTTCATCGGATGCATACTGTGGAAACTGCAGAAGACATTATATACACAGAGACCATGAAACAATACCTCCTCCCACCCCACTCTCCTGCTGGTAATAGCTTATCTAAAGTGATCACTCTCCTTACAATGTGAACGATAATCAAGTTGGGCCATTTCCAGCACAAATCCAGGTTTTCTCACCCTCCGCCCCACCACACACAAACTCACTCTCCTGCTGGTAATAGCCCATCCAAAGTGACCACTCTCTTTACAATGTGTATGAAAATCAAGGTGGGCCATTTCCAGCACAAATCCAGGTTTTCTCACACCCCCCCTCCCCCCCCAAAACACACACACACAAACTCATTCTCCTGCTGGTAACAGCCCATCCAAAGCGACCACTCTCCCCACAATGTGCATGATAATCAAGGTGGGTCATTTCCAGCACCAATCCAGGTCTTCTAACCCCGCCCCCCCCCCCCCAACACACACACACACAAACTGACTCTCCTGCTGGTAATAGCTCATCCAAACTGACCACTCTCCTTACAATGTGTATGATAATCAAGGTGGGCCATTTCCAGCATAAATCCAAGTTTAACCAGAACGTCGGGGGGAGGAGGGGGAAACAAGGGGAAATAGGCTACCTTGCATAATGACTTAGCCACTCCCAGTCTCTATTTAAGCCTAAATTAATAGTATCCAATTTGCAAATGAATTCCAGTTCAGCAGTTTCTCGCTGGAGTCTGGATTTGAAGTTTTTTTGTTGTAAGATAGCGACCTTCATGTGTAATTGCGTGACCAGAGAGATTTGAAGTGTTCTCCGACTGGTTTATGAATGTTACAATTCTTGACATCTGATTTGTGTCCATTTATTCTTTTACGTAGAGACTGTCCAGTTTGACCAATGTACATGGCAGGGGGGCATTGCTGGCACATGATGGCATATATCACATTGGTGGATGTGCAGGTGAACGAGCCTCTGATAGTGTGGCTGATGTTATTAGGCCCTGTGATGGTGTCCCCTGAATAGATATGTGGGCACAGTTGACAACGGGCTTTGTTGCAAGGATAGGTTCCTGGGTTAGTGGTTCTGTTGTGTGGTATGTGGTTGTTGGTGAGTATTTGCTTCAGGTTGGGGGGCTGTCTGTAGGCAAGGACTGGCCTGTCTCCCAAGATTTGTGAGAGTGTTGGGTCATCCTTCAGGATAGGTTGTAGATCCTTAATAATGCGTTGGAGGGGTTTTAGTTGGGGGCTGAAGGTGACGGCTAGTGGTGTTCTGTTATTTTCTTTGTTAGGCCTGTCCTGTAGTAGTTTGCACAGTGGACAATACACAACTGACTTAGTCCTTTAAATTGCAGAGTAGGGCAGGGCACGTATTTTCACTCTGGTGGATAGATTTAATCACTGGGCTAATCATCAGCTATTTTTCATGTTTCTCCACAATACCACTGCACTAATAGATAAGTAGTATTCTCATAAGGCCATTGTGAGGTAGGGAAATAGCATTATCCCTCTTTCAAAGATGTTAACTGACTTGCCTACGCTTCTACAGTAAGTCAGTAAAAAAAAATCAGAACCACAGTATCCTGATTCCATACCCCAGCAGCATATCTCTGTTTGTAGCAGCTCAAATTTCATTTTACCCTCCCCACCACTCCCAAAATTAGGTAGGAATTTCCCTGACAGACATTCAATTTTTCAATCTTAATACTGATGTATAAAAGTGAACTGATTGTGAATGTGTTAATTTGCATATAGCTAATTCACTAAAACAGGCTATACGTTTTTAAATTAGCAAGTCAAACGTAAAAGTGAGACACTTTGTGTAAGAAGGCTTGACTCCTTTGTTTTATGGAGTGAACAGATTAGTGTTGAGGGAAGGAGCATGACCATTCGATTATCACTACTATCCTATAAATAATTAAACACATACCTATAAACATTTAAGTTTGGATTTCTCCTGATGCATCAAGTTGTTTGGATTTAAAGGCTTAAAGCTTCAGCTTCACTGGTTGCAATGAGGAGCAGAAGCTGTTCTTTAAATTAAAACTGCATTGATCAGATCTCTCTCTCTCTCTAATACCTAGCACAGTGGGGCACTGATCCTTGACTCCAGGTGATATCTTTATACTTAATTGTTGAAAAATTCTCTAACATGTTTTAGAAATACCTATGAAGTATATAACACCCGGCTTTGTCTACATGTGAAAATTATACCAGTTTAACTTAAGGTCTCTTTGAAACGTTCAAATGGCTGTGTGGACACTTATTTCAGTTTAGCTTAAATTGGCTGGGAATAGGTTTAAGCAAAACTGCAAAAAGCCAAAGTAAATATCCACCCAGGGGTCTACAGTGGTTTAACTAAGGCCATCTCTACACTACAAAATTGTCAACCTAACTTACATCGGCATACAGCTGCCTCAGTAATTATACCACTTGTGTGTGTCTACACGAGGGGTCGGCAACCTTTCAAAAGTGGTGTGTCAAGTCTTCATTTATTCATTCTAATTTAAGGTTTCACATGCCAGTAATACTTTTTAATGTTTTTTTAGAAGGTCTCTTTCTATAAGTCTTTAATATATAACTAAACTATTGTTGTATGTAAAGTAAATAAGGTTTTTAAAATATTTAAGAAGCTTCATTTAAAATTAAATTAAAATGCAGAGCCCCCGGACCAGTGGCCAGGACCTGGGCAGTGTGAGTGCCACTGAAAATCGCTTGCCATAGGTTGCCTACCCCTGGTCTACACTTTGCTCCTTGGGATGATGGTGTGCATCCTTACCAGGAGCACTTGTATCGATTTTACTGTCAGTGTGGGGCATTGTGGGATGGTTCATGAAATCCAGTAACAGTCAACATAAGCAACGCAGTGTCTACAGTGATGCTGTCGACCTCATTACATCAACCTTGACTCTACGCTGCTGACGGAGGTGGAGATAAGTCGGCATAGCAGGGCAGTTACATCGGCGGAAGAGAAATGTAAGTGTAGACACCTCCATAGTTAGGTGGAAGTAAGTTGCCTTGTATCGACCTAACTCTGTAGGGTAGACCAAATTTAAAACAGATCTAAGTTAAACTGGTGCAACTTGTGTGTGTAGACAAGGTCTCTGTATTTCACAGGTAAGCAGCTTTACCTAATTAGCATGGCCTCTATCACCATAGTACCTGATGATTTCCCATGTGTTTATGCTCACAACAGTTCTGTGGTGACATAATATCCCCAGTTTTAAAAATGGGAGCTGAACCCAGAACTCCTGTATTAGCCACAAGACCCTTTTTCCCTCTAATATTTTCAGAACTGAATGTTGTCAGTGAGCAATGTTTCACTCTTCCTTCATACAAAGGAAGTTGTCTTATTCAAATCTAGTTTTTAATACTGGAAGGCAGTCTCACAGAGTGTGTGTTATCCTAAATTTTTCTTTTCATTAGCTTAAAACTATTATTCCTAGTTTTATCTCCTTTTGCTTTCCTAAACAATTCCTCTCTCTCTGTACTGAAGTCAACGGAAGTTTTGCCATCGACTTCAGTGGGACCAGGATTTCACCCTTAGTTCATAATCTTTTCTCAGCTGTCACATCCTCCAGCCCCATAATCAGAAAACAATAGCAAGTGGTCTCTCTCCATTTTGTCTACATATTTCTATTGGTTAGATGCCCAGAGTTGAATTCATTGCCTTTAACAGTGATCTTGTGAAAGCCCTGGAGAGATATCTCCTGCTCTTGAGTCTTCTGTGAATTTAGCTTAAAAATAAGAGTGCTGGCCACCTGCAGGTTCACCTTTCTGGAAGCTGAAAGCAAACTGTCCCATACCCACCTGCACTGCCCCCAGTTCAACCCTGCCTCTTCTGCAGTGTAGCCAGGCAACCAATACTGAAACTAAGTACATGGGTTCAGTGTAAAATAGTATTAAAAGAAATAAAGGGGCCACTCTACTGGTTGTACTTTAATATTTAATGAAATGAAATTTTCCTTTAAAAAATGGCCACTGAATTTTCATTCTGCCATACCTGAGAGCTTCAGGAACCAGAATACATTGCCACAGAATTTGGGATCAGCTTGCCCTGGAAGACAACAGGCCCTTTTAGGGGACATCTTTACCAACTGATTGGAATGCACGTTTTCCATATTGAGGGAACCTAGTTAGTTTTACTTAAAAATCCTAGATTTATTGCACCCATTATGTGTCTATATGCTGAACTTACATATTCCACTATTTCATGTTGCAGTTTCATGACTAATCAGAAGAGTAATTCCAGGGGCGAGTGTACATATATATTAAAAGACAAGGACTGCAGCTCATTGGATTGTGTAGATGCATAGATCTCCTCCCTGGTTAATGAATCGTTAATGAAAAATACATCTTATAGTGGAACAGCTGCTCATTCAGATCAGGCATCTGTTTCTACAAGGATGTTACTCTAAGTTTCAAAGATTAAACTGATTGGAAATCTACAGTTTCCTTTACAGCTTCCCCTGTTATCAATCTTGTGAGCAGTTAATAGACCTCAGCCATCAGACTCTCAAGGCTTGTCTCATAAGAATGACTGATAGGTTGTGAACTAATATTGTATTCCTTGAGAAATTGCTACCTCTCTTCAAGAACCTTGACAAAAAAATTGGACTTTTTAAGAGTTAAAGGGGTGATCAAAACTGGAAGAAATTCTTTTGACATTTTCCAGAACAAGTCCATAGAGGAATTTTCCAGTGCCTAGATAGTACTCATAATTGTGAAAGAATTTGTCATGATATAATCACCTCTCTTATGAATGCTGTAAAATGGTGCAGTCCTAGACAGGCAAAAAAAAATCCCTCACTTTCAAATCTTTCAGGGTGAAATGTCAAAGGTAGACTGAAGATTTACTGACACAAAATAGCAAGGGTTTTTTGGGAGCTGGATGCAGGCTAGGACAGGTTTTTATCTATACTTGCTTCACCATGAATAGAAAAGCACTTCGTAAAACCCTGTTTCTTGCATAAATTGATGGCTTAATTTCATAATGAACAGTGAAATTCTAATGGCTGAATTCACACTAGAGTACATTAAGGCCCTGATGCTGCAGTGCTTCATGCAGTGTGCAAAAGGGAGATGTTCATCCGGCTATAAGCTAAGTATTAAGCATAGCTCTACACATCAGAGTAAGCATCAGGCCGCTTTGTTCTTCATGAAGGATGTTCTGGAGTCGATATGAACCATGTTGAAGGTTGATCTAGTTCCCAAAGGCAGATTTTCAAAATAAAAAATCATATAATTGTCATAGCCTTGTTAGTACTCCCTTCAGAAATCACAAATTGATTGAATGGCTTGGAGGTGATTTTCAGTCACTGCTGTACCTGGTCCTCCCACATCAGGATTTGAGGCACTTTGACTAGGTAAACCAAGAGTACTCTCTATCATTTCTTGTGTTTTTACCTGTTCCAGTCCTATCAATCCAAACTCTCAAACCAGCATTACAGTCACTCTAAAATATTTCTTCTTTCCAAAGCTACAAGTGTTTCAAATTTTGTTAGTGGTTTCAGTCACATCCATATCACAGGTCTCGGTGATGTTAAGAGAAATGTCTACATTTCTTTCCTATGTGAAACAGGTCCTTTAGAATCTCCCCAACCTTAATGTGGAATTGTGAAAAGATGAGGTAGGTTGGCCTTCTAATTTAGACACTGGGCAGAGATGTAAATTATCTAGGTTCAGTTCCCTGGTTTTGCCAGGGTTCTGTTTTTTGTTTTTGAGGGGGAGGGAGGGGCAAGCAATTTAGTCTGTCTGCCTCACTTTACCATCGCTAAAATTGGGGATGAGATTATCTTTATATATTTTTGTCTATTTATACTAAGTTATTTATAGTAGGGACTATCTTACTGTGTGTGTTCAGTGACTAGAGCATATCTTAATTAAGAACATAAGAATGGCCACACTGGGTCAGACCGATGGTCTATCTACCCCACTATCCTGTCTTCTGACAGTGACCAATGCCACATACTTCAGAGGGAATAAACAGAACAGGACATTTATCGACTGATCCATCCCCTGTCATCCAGGGTCAGCTTCTGGCAGAGGTTTAGGGACACACAGCATAGGGTTGCATCCCTGATCATCTTGGCTAGTAGACATGGATGGAGCTATCCTCCCTGAACTTATCTAGTTCTTTTTTAAACCTACCCTCTTCTCCCATGACTACTTAGCGTGCTTAAGGACCTTTGGTGAGGGACCTTGTCAAAGGCTTTCTGAAAGTCGAAGTAGGCTATTTGATTGGATCTCCCTTGTCCACCTGCTTGTTCCTACCCTCAAAGAATTCTAACAGATTGGTGAGGCATGATTTCTCTTTACAAAAGCCCCAATATATTGTGTTTGATAATTCCATTCTTTTCTGTAATTTCAGACAATTTGCCTGATTCTGAAGTTATATTTACTGACCTGAAGTTGCCAGGATCATCGCGGAAGCATTTTAAAAAAAATCTGTGTCACATTAGCTAGCCTCAAGTCATCTGGTACAGAGGCTGATTTAAGCAACAGGTTACATACTAGTTAGTAGTTCATCAATGTCATATTTGAGTTCCTTCAGAACTCTTGGGGGAATACCAGCTGGCCCTGGTGACTTTCTACTGTTCAATTTATCAATTTGTTCCCAAGACACCTCAATCGGGGACAGTTCCTCAGATTTGTCACCTAAAAAGAATGGCTCAAGTGTGGGAATCTCCTTCACACTCTCTGCAGCGAAGACCAATGCAAAGAATTCATTTAGCTTTAGTTAGTTAGGCTCCCTCAGTGCTACCATGACACTAATCATCATCAAAGGTAATAATTCAATCAGTACAAAATGGTGAAATCACAAATGTATCCTACTCATGCTGTAGAAAACACCATCCCACTCCAGGATTACAGAGGCTCTATTAAACAAAACGTCAAGTATTCCATAGTACTAGCCCATAGCCCCAAACATTGCAGTATCGCTACTAAGCTACAGTAGTATATCATTAAAATAAAATTCTATTGTCTCTTTTGTCTGGAATCACCTTAAGAGTGTAGAGAAACTTGCAAAATCTTGTACTGTGGGCCCCTAATGTCCTCCACAAACTCTCTTCCTTCTTGTAGCTGCCATTTTAAATATGCTTTGCAAAGGTGCTCTCCACACTCCCCTACAAACGAGTGCTGTTTCCTCTAGGAATGCTGAGCAGTGGTACAAAAGGGTCATCATTACAGTATTTACATGCATGATACACTGGCATTTAAACTGCATGTTCATTCTCAGGGTATTGACAACATCAGGGGCCTGGTAACGGCTACTGAGCCTTTGTCCTTTAAGTTGTTCTTTCAAGATTATTAATGACTAAACCACGTGATTCATTGTTGCTTTTTGTTACCAAGCTTGCAGTGAACATAAGCCCTTATGCCACAGAGGTGGTTTAGCAGCCTCCAGCAGTTGGGTTTGTGGTGGTATTTGATGATAGAATACAGAGTGGTGAAATATTTTGGAGCTTTTGCAATGCTCCCCAACTCCACTCTCCCCTTATGGATCCTAGGACCCATGGAGCACCTGCCAAAAGGAGAAAGGGGAAAAATACTGCCATGGAGGAAGCACAGCCTTACTGCACAGCTAAAATTCTGACCATGGACTGTCTCCTCTGCGTGTGGAGCTATGATTGGGTCCTGCATTATTATTAGTATAACAGCACTTACAGAGTAATGACAAGGCAGCACAGGCTGATCAGTGCTTGGCCTAAAACCCCTGCACGAAGGGCACGGCTGGTTCCAAAAACTGTAGTTAGCCGATTACAGAGATAGGAACGAATTGAAGTTTAGATCTTAGAGAGCTAAGTCATTGATTCAGATATAAAGAGATTTGGGCACTGCTTTTACACGTTATCTGTAAAGCAAATAATGCAGAACATATACTTCCCTCAGGCTGCAAACTAATATTGACGGAATGCATATACCTTAACTGATTTCAATAGGGGCCTGAAAGGATCTGATTTTTTTCTTACAATGTGGGCTTGCAACCATTGTGTAGACAAAAAATATTTCCACACACAGATGAGCAGCTGTGCCTCTAACTATACAACGTTCACATGCGGATTCCAGGTCTGTGCACGGGCTCAGTTCACACAAAGCAAGCACCTATGTGCCCATCCTTTCACCGACCCTCACCCTACCTCAAAATCAAAGCTCTCCGTGACAATGGAATTCATACATGTAGCTCAAGGGCAATATATGAGCCCTATTGTGGAACAGTCTTAGTGAGCTTTTCACGAACAAAGATGCGACTTCCAGCAAGGCTGGAACTCAGCAATGACCATTAAGGAGAGTCTCCTCACAGACAGAGAGTGATTGAGTGGCAAAGCCTTCTAGAGCTTGAAGACAGAAGATAATTATTTTTTAAGGACGTGACCATGCTCCAGTCAAGTCAATGGAAAAACTGCCATTGATTTGAATGGTGCACGATGAAGCTGTTAGTGGAGGGCACAGGCCTTGTGATGAGTTTTCTATACCACAGCTGCTTTATGGGATAGCTGTAGGTGGTATTTGGTGATAGGTTACAGACTGGAAAAATGTTTAGAAGCCTTGGCAATATTCCCCCCACTCCACCCCAAGTCCACCCTCCACAGAGACTGGAGAAAGGGGGGAAATGGTGCCAGGGAAGCAGCAAAGCCCCTTTCTGCACAGCTAGATTATTAAGCATGGACGGTCTCCTCTTCCTGTAGATCTAGGCGCTCTAATTGGGTCTTTTAGCAGTAGTAGTATAATAGCACTGATAGAGTAATGACAAGCGAACACAGTCTAACCAGTGCTTGGCCTAAGACCCCTACATCATGCGACGTCTGATTCTAGGATTTTTCATTGGCCCACTACTGAGATGGGAGCTAGTCACAAAGTTACAAGCTTCCTCCAAAAGTTCAAGCTGGTTGGATGCTGGTCCATAAATTATCCTTTTAACAGCGTGGCACTGACCTCTCACGAGCGCCCACGGGCCGACTGGTGTGCCTGCACTCTCTTAGTCTGCAGCGACCCCTGGTGGTGGTTTCTCAGGCAGTTTTGAATGACAGCCCTCCAGCCAAGTCACACACATCGTCTGTATGTGAAACAAAACAGACCCCTTCCAGGGCATACAGGCCAATTGGGGCCTATCCCAGTACCCATCTATTGTTATCTCTGTAGCCCTCCCCGGGTTCAGTCTTTAAATAGTCCTGGCCCTGGTATGGGGCTGTGCCCTGGGGGCTTCCTCCCTACAGATTCTTCACCCTTTCTGGCCCCAGCTGTTCTTCTATCTTCAGTCCCAGCAGCTAGCCAGGAGCTCCCTTTTGCTCCCTGCCAGCAACTGATTTGCCCATGGTCCTACTGCTCTTTCAGCCAGCCATTAACACAGTCCTCTCTCCTCCAGCTCCAGGCAGCCACTGAGTGACTCTGCCCCTGCAGCTCCTTTTATGTGAGACTGCTGGGCCCTGATTGGCTGCTCCCTGTGCAGTCTCTCTAGGCCACTTGGAGGACTTAGCTCCATTGCTCTTTTTGGAATGGGGTGTAGTAGGACCCTGAGGCCTCCTGAAGGACACCTCTGGGCCTGGTACACCCTGTCAAAATCCTATTTCTGATTTGTTTGTGATTTCTATATTTATAAAAGTTTTACAAAACCAGATTGCCATTTCCTATTTCTTATCCCTTCTTCCCTGAGCTCATGAATCACTGCGTCCATAGAAGGAAAGATAATACCACTTTGCATTCACGGATCATTCCCTTCACCTACTTCCAGGCCCTTTCCAATAAAATACATTATAAAAAAGTAATTAAACAGTTGTTGATATCAGTTATCAAGTAAGGATGCCCAATATGCCTGTTGGAGGAGACAGGAAATTGAATTAGAAGTTGCAGCCTTGACATAGACTGCGGCTTCAGTAGTCATTAAAATAGCAATGAATTAATCAAAACATTTATACCCTGCTTCAAAAAGGCAGCATTTTGCAATACTGTAACTGCAAAGTGAACTAAAATATGGTCTATTGTTTACTTCCATTGTTCTACAGAAGAAGCAAGACACATTAATTTGTATATTTTACCCCTTTCACTTAGTATTTCAGTTGCTTTGCCATTATTTATAATATGTGAATATCTGGAAGTCTCTTCACTTTAAAAAAAAAAAAAATCATTTCCTCCTTCTCAAATTACAGCCCAGTTCTTGAGGCGCTATAATGGGTTGCCATAGCAATCTTATAGAGCACCAGGACTTTGCCTTCACAGAATGAGAGAACAGCCAAATGATTTTCAAGGAGAAATAAATTCTGCTCAGACGTTATGCAGTTCCTGAAAAGGAAATATTAACACAAAGCTAGGCCACCTCCTCCCAATAAGAAAGGCACAAAAGGGGTGCATGGGGGCTAGGAATCTCAAAGAGGTTGATCTCACAGAGTTAGCAGCTTGTCTCCACTGAAGACGAGGCCTACCTGTCCCTTCAGGTGCAAGGAGTTTGGGGGACTGTGAAAGAATCTGGTGCGTGTGTCATCCCACCCCTGTAGGAGAAGGTGGATTGTGAAAGATTGACTTCTCCACACTGTTAATAAGCCATGCTGGTGTGTTGATAAAAGGCGGTTTGGAGTCCAAAAGGGGAGATGAGGTTAATAATCTCATTTACAGTTATAACATTAAACAGCGGTCTGGGGTTCCATGTCAACTTATTGGTGGATTATTCCAACTGTCAATTAGAATATCAGGGTTGGAAGGGACCTCAGGAGGTCATCTAGTCCAACGCCCTGCTCAAAGCAGGACCGATCCGCGACTAAATCATCCCAGCCAGGGCTTTGTCAAGCCTGACCTTAAAAACTTCTAGGGAAGGAGATTCCACCACCTCCCTAGGTAACGCGTTCCAGTGTTTCACCACCCTCATAGTGAAAAAGTTTTTCCTAATATCCAACCTAAATTTCCCCCACCGCAACTTGAGACCATTACTCCTTGTTCTGTCATCTGCTACCACTGAGAACAATCTAGATCCATCCTCTTTGGAACCCCCTTTCAGGTAGTTGAAAGCAGCTATCAAATCCCCCCTCATTCTTCTCTTCTGAAGACTAAACATCCCCAGCTCCCTCAGCCTCTCCTCATAAGTCATGTGTTCCAGTCCCCTAATCATTTTTGTTGCCCTCCGCTGGACTCTTTCCAATTTTTCCACATCCTTCTTGTAGTGTGGGGCCCAAACTGGACACAGTACTCCAGATGAGGCCTCACCAATGTCGAATAGAGGGGAAAGATCACGTCCCTCGATCTGCTGGCAATGCCCCTACATATACATCCCAAAATGCCATTGGCCTTCTTGGCAACAAGGGCACACTGTTGACTCATACCCAGCTTCTCGTTCACTGTAACCCCTAGGTCCTTTTCTGCAGAACTGCTGCCGAGCCATTCGGTCTCTACTCTGTAGCGGTGCATTGGATTCTTCCGTCCTAAGTGCACGACTCTGCACTTGTCCTTATTGAACCTCATCAGATTTCTTTTGGCCCAATCCTCCAATTTGTCTAGGTCCCTCTGTATCCTATGCGTACCCTCCAGCATATCTACCTCTCCTCCCAGTTTAGTGTCATCTGCAAACTTACTGAGGGTGCAATCCACACCATCCTCCAGATCATTTATGAAGATATTGAACAAAACCGGCCCCAGGACCAACCCCTGGGGCACTCCACTTGATACTGACTGCCAACTAGACATGGAGCCGTTGATCATTACCCGTTGAGCCCGACAATCTAGCCAGCTTTCTATCCACCTTATAGTCCATTCATCAAGCCCATACTTCTTTAACTTGCTGGCAAGAATACTGTGGGAGACCGTGTCAAAAGCTTTGCTAAAGTCAAGGAACAACATGTCCACTGCTTTCCCTTCATCCACAGAGTCAGTTATCTCATCATAGAAGGCAATTAGATTAGTCAGGCATGACTTGCCCTTGGTGAATCCATGCTGACTGTTCCTGATCACTTTCCTCTCCTCTAAGTGCTTCAGAATTGATTCCTTGAGGACCTGCTCCATGATTTTTCCAGGGACTGAGGTGAGGCTGACTGGCCTGTAGTTCCCCAGATCCTCCTTCTTCCCTTTTTTAAAGATGGGCACTACATTAGCCTTTTTCCATTCATCTGGGACCTCCCCCGATCTCCATGAGTTTTCAAAGACAATAGCTAATGGCCCTGCAATCACATCCGCCAACTCCTTTAGCACTCTCGGATGCAACGCATCCGGCCCCATGGACTTGTGCTCATCCAGCTTTTCTAAATAGTCCCGAACCACTTCTTTCTCCACAGAGGGCTGGTCACCTTCTCCCCATGCTGTGCTGCCCAGTGCAGTAGTCTGTGAGCTGACCTTGTTCGTGAAGACAGAGGCAAAAAAAGCATTGAATACATTAGCTTTTTCCACATCCTCTGTCACTAGGTTGCCTCCCTCATTCAGTAAGGGGCCCACACTTTCCTTGACTTTCTTCTTGTTGCTAACATACCTGAAGAAACCCTTCTTGTTACTCTTAACATCTCTTGCTAGCTGCAACTCCAGGTGTGATTTGTCCTTCCCGATTTCACTCCTGCAAGCCCGAGCAATATTTTTATACTCATCCCTGGTCATTTGTCCAATCTTCCACTTCTTGTAAGCTTCTTTTTTGTATTTAAGAGCAGCAAGGATTTCACTGTTAAGCCAAGCTGGTCGCCTGCCATATTTACTATTCTTTCTACACATTGGGATGGTTTGTCCCTGCAACCTCAATAAGGATTCTTTAAAATACAGCCAGCTCTCCTGGACTCCTTTCCCCCTCATGTTATTCTCCCAGGGGATCTTGCCGATCAGTTCCCTGAGGGAGTCAAAGTCTGCTTTTCTGAAGTCCAGGGTCTGTATTCTGCTGCTCTCCTTTCTTCCTTGTGTTAGGATCCTGAACTCGACCATTTCATGGTCACTGCCTCCCAGGTTCCCATCCACTTTTGCTTCCCCTACTAATTCTTCCCGGTTTGTGAGCAGCAGGTCAAGAAGAGCTCTGTCCCTAGTTGGTTCCTCCAGCACTTGCACCAGGAAATTGTCCCCTACATTTTCCAAAAACTTCCTGGATTGCCTGTGCACTGCTGTATTGCTTTCCCAGCAGATATCAGGGTGACTGAAGTCTTCCATGAGAACCAGGGCCTGCGATCTAGTAACTTCTGCGAGTTGCTGGAAGAAAGCCTCGTCCACTTCATCCCCCTGGTCCGGTGGTCCATAGTAGACTCCCACCACGACATCACCCTTGTTGCTCACACTTCTAAACTTAATCCAGAGACTCTCAGGTTTTTCTGCAGTTTCATACTTGAGCTCTGAGCAGTCATACTGCTCCCTTACATACAGTGCAACTCCCCCACCTTTTCTTCCCTTCCTGTCCTTCCTGAACAGCTTATATCCATCCATGACAGTACTCCAGTCATGTGAGTTATCCCACCAAGTCTCTGTTATTCCAATCACATCATAATTCCTTGACTGTGCCAGGACTTCCAGTTCTCCCTGCTTGTTTCCCAGGCTTCGTGTATTTGTATATAGGCACTTGAGGTAACCTGCTGATCGCACCTCTTTCTCAGTATGAGGCAGGAGCCCTCCCCTCTCAATCATCATTAATTGGTTTAAACCTTTTTATTAAAAATATAGAAAAAAAGAAGTTAAAAAATGGAACTTAAAAGAATCAAATATGGCTTTTATTTTCATAATTTCCCTTACTCTCTGTAGCTGTACAGAGTCTCTTATAAGGGGAAAATATGTGTTTGACAGTCACTTTAGATGGCATTTAAAGATGGCAATAACTGTTCTCTTTGCAGGGAGAGAGAAAGTTAGATTATATGGTCTTGAGCTGCTGCTGGTGGTGAACTCCGATCTTGTTTCCTTTAAGACATATACACAAAAAGGAGAAAGGAAGGACTGTGAAAGATAGAGTATATGGCTTCTGTCTCTGATGATCCCTCTTGCTTGCAACCAAGCTGCTAGCATATTAAGGTATGTGGTTTTATCAGCCACTCCAAGACCTGGCAAACTTTTACTGGCACTGGATTATTTCAGACATTGTTTTTGGTTTGCCTTTCTGATCACAGACTCACAGCAGCATGGCAAAAGATAGAATTGTCTTGACCAGTTAAGCCAGGCTCTCATTTGATAGAAGGCAAAAAGAGAAAGATAGGAAAAAGAACAAAGTTAGGCAGGAAAGGAAAATGACACAAGAGGGAGGATGACAGCAGAAACCTCAGGTTCACATTTTAAATGAAGTTCAGGATCTAGTCAACACCAGTGCGGGTGATGATGGCAGCTGGTTCCCTTTCTTTAGCTAGTTTTGTGTGGCACTTTGTACCTCAAAGTCACTTCATGGTGACTTGCCTGTGGGGTGCGAAGGTTGTGGATCTCTCGAAACATCTAGATAGACTTATGTGTAGTGCTGGGGAGGAGCCAGTGGTCATGGTACATGTAGGTACCAATGACACAGGGAAGGATAAGAGAGAGGTCCTGGAGGCCAAATTTAAGTTGCTAGGTAAGAGACTGAAGTCCAGAACCTCCATGGTAGCATTCTCTGAAATGTTTCCAGTTCCACGCGCAGGGCCAGTTAGACAGGCAGAACTGCAGAGTCTCAATGAGTGGATGGCACGATGGGGTAGGGAGGAGGCATTTAGATATATTAGGAACCGGGGAAACTTTTGGGAAAGGGGGAGCCTATACAGGAAGGATGGGTTCCAAAATGGAACCAGATGGCTGGCACTTAAAATTAAAAAGGTTGTAGAGCGGTTTTTAAATGAAGGGCTGGGGGAAAGCCGACAGGCATGGAAGAGCATGTGGTTTGGACAGAGACATCCCTTAGGGGAAGATCTATTAACGGAGATTCTCTATGTCCTAGTAAGGAGGAGAGGATGAAAGATGATAAAATACAGGTAGGATCTGATGAGAAACAATCAAATGAATTCAATTATATCATGTAATGGCAGATAGCTAAAAATGGACATGTTTTTAAAGTGCTAATATACCAAGGCTAGAAGTCTAAATAATAAGATGGGTGAACTAGAGTGCCTCGTATTCAATGAGGATATTGATATAACAGGCATCACAGAAACTTGGTAGACGGAGGATAATCAATGGGACACAGTAATACCAGGGTACAAAATATATCGCAAGGACAGAACAGATTGTGCTGGTGGGGCAGTGGCACTATATGTGAAAAAGCATAGAATTAAATGAAGTCAAAATCTGAAATGAACCAAACTGTACCACAGAATCTCTATGGATAGTAATTCCATGCTCTAATAATAAGAATATAGCAGTAGGGATATATTACTGACCACCTGACCCAGATGGTGATAGTGACTATGAAATGCTCAGGGAGATTAGAGATGCTATTAAAATAAAAAAACCTCAATAATAATGGGGGATTTCAACTATCCCCATATTGACTGGGTACATGTCACCTCAGGAAGGGATGTAGAGATAAAGTTTCTTGACACCATAAAAATATACTGCTTCTTGGAGCAGCTAGTCCTGGAACCCACAAGAGGAGAGACAATTCTTGATTTAGTCCTAAGTGGAGCACAGGATTCAGTCCAAGAGGTGAATATAGCTGGACCGCTTGGTAATAGTGACCATAATATAATTACATTTAACATCCCTGTGGCAGGGAAAACACCACAGCAGCCTAACATTGTAGCATTTAATTTCAGAAAGGGAGACTATACAAAAATGAGGAAGTTAGTTAAACAGAAATTAAAAGATACGGTGCCAAAAGTGAAATCCCTGCAAGCTGAACGGAAACTTTTTTAAGACACCATAGTAGAGGCTCAATTTAAACGTATACCCCAAGTTAAAAAACATAGTAAGAGAACAAAAAAAGTGCCACCATCGCTAAGCAACAAAACAAAAGAAGCAGTGAGAGACAAAAAAGCATCCTTTAAAAAGTGGAAGTTAAATCCTAGTGAGGAAAATAGAAAGGAGCATAAATTCTGGCAAATAAAGTATAAAAATATACTTTATATAAAATATAAATATGTATTAAAAAATATAATTAGGAAAGCCAAAAAAGAATTTGAAGAACAGCCAGCCAAAGACTCAAAAAGTAATAGCAAAAAAAACCTGTAAGTACATCAGAAGCAGGAAGCCTGCTAAACAACCAGTGGGGCCACTAGACTATCAAGATGCTAGAGGAGCACTCAACGACTATAAGGCCATTGCAGAGAAACTGAATGAATTCTTTGCATCGGTCTTCACGGCTGAGGATGTGAGGGAGATTCCAAAACCTGAGACATTCTTTTTAGGTGACAGTTCTAAGGAATTGTCCCAGATTGAGGCATCATTAGAGGAGGTTTTGGAACAAATTGATAAACTAAACTGTAATAAGTCACCAGGACCAGATGGTATTCACCCAAGAGTTCTGAAGGAACCCAAATGTGAAACTGAAGCACTACTAACTGTAGTTTGTAACCTATCATTTAAATCAGCTGCTGTACCAAATGACTGGAAGATAGCTAATGTGACACCAATTTTTAAAAAGGGCTCCAGCAGTGATCCCAGCAATTACAGGCTGGTAAGCCTGACTTCAGTACCGAGCAAACTGGTTGAAACTATAGTAAAGAACAAAATTGTCAGACACATAGATGAACATAATTTGTTGGGGAAGAGTCAACATGGTTTTTTAAAGGGATATCATGCCTCGCCAATCTACTAAAATTCTTTGAGGGAGTCAAAAAGCAGGTGGACAATTGTGATCCAGTGGATATAGTGTACTTGGATTTTCAGAAAGCCTTTGACAGAGAGCCTCACCAAAGGCTCTTAAGCAAAGTAAGGTGCCATGGGATAAGAGGGAAGGTCCTCTCATGGACTGGTAACTGGTTAAAAGATAGGAAACTAAGGGTAGGAATTAACAGTCAGTTTTCAGAATGGAGAGAGACAAATAGTGGTGTCCCGCAGGGGTCTGTACTGGTCACAGTCCTATTCAACATATTCATAAATGATCTGGAAAAAGGGGTAAACAAAAAGGTGGCAAAATTTGCAGAGGAGACAAAACTACTCAAGATAGTTAAGTCCCAGACAGATTGCAAAAAGCTACAAAAGGATCTCACAAAACTGGGTGACTGGGCAACAAAATGGCAGATGAAATTCAATTTGATAAATGGCAAAGTAATGCATATTGGAAAACATAATCCCAACTATACATATAAAATGATGGTGTCTAAATTAGCTGTTACTTCTCAAGAAAGAGATCTTGGAGTCATTGTGGATAGTTCTCTGAAAACATCCACTCAATGTGCAGCGGCAGTCAAAAAAGCAAACAGAATGTTGGGAATCATTAAGAAAGGGATAGATAAGATGACAGAAAATATCATACTATATAAATCCATGGTTGCCCACATCTTGAATACTGCATGCAGATGTGGTTGTCCCATCTCAAAAAAGATATATTGGAATTGGAAAAGGTTTAGAAAAGGGCAACAAAATTATTAGGGGTATGTAACGGCTGCCATATTAGGAGAGAATAATAAGACTGGGCCTTTTCAGCTTGGAAAAGAGATGACTAAGGAAGGATATGAAAGAGGTCTATAAAATCATGACTGGTGTGGAGAAAGTAAATAAGGAAGTGTTATTTACTGCTTCTCATAACACAAGAACTAGAGGTCATCAAATGAAATTAATAGGCAGCAGGTTTAAAACAAAAGGAAGTATTTCTTCACACAACACACAGACAGTCTGTGGAACTCTGCCAGAGGATGTTGTGAAGGCCAAGACTATAACAGGATTCAAAAAAGAACTAGATAAGTTCATGGAGGATAGGTCCATCAATGGCTATTAGCCAGGAGATGCAGGGATGGTGTCCCTAGCCTCTGTTTGCCAGAAGCTAAGAATGGGCAAGAGGGGATGGATCACTTGATGATTACCTCTTCTGTTCATTCCCTCTGGGGCACCTGGCATTGGCCACTGTTGGAAGACAGGATACTAGGCTAGATGGACCTTTGGTCTGACCCAGTGTGGTCGTTGTTATGTTCTTAAAGTAGCACCCTGTAACCCCATATTCATCATTCATATATGGTTGTGATATTTCATACCAAGCATGCCATGTAAGAGATCATATGAAAGGTCATGTTCTGCTGAAACCCATTGTTCTGTCAAAATATGTATATCATTGGTGTGCATGAAGTTATGAGATTTTGCTGTATGGTTGTTATTGAAATATGTTGGAAGTTTGGGAGTTGGCCCTTGCTAGTTCTCCAGTGACAACAAAGGAGGTGACCCACACCCAGGTGGGTGTTAAATGACCAGTAATCAGTAGGAGAGTTGTAAACAACGGATTCACAATTCTGTAAGAGAAGCACCACATAACGGGGATTGCTCAACCCTGTGACCACCAGGAATGCCTGGGCTAGTTTCTTTCCAGGGACATGGACCGCGAGACTTTAACTTCCCAGATATAGTCTGGAGAACCAGTGCTAGTAATAATAATAGGGCTCAGATTTTCCTAGATGTGATAACTGATGAATTCCTTCATCAATTAGTTGCTGAACCGACTAGAGGGGATGCCATTTTAGATTTGGTTTTGGTGAGTAGAGACAACCTCACAGAAGAAATGGTTGTAGGAACAACCTTGGTTCAAGTGATCATGAGCTAATTCAGTTCAAACTGAATGGAAGGATAAACAAAAATAAATCTGCGACTAGGGTTTTTGATTTCAAAAAGGCTAACTTTCAAAAATTAAAGAAATTAGTTAAGAAAGTGGATCGGACTGAAGAACTTACGGATCTAAAGGCAGAGGAGGCCTGGGATTACTTTAAGTCAAAGCTGCAGAAGCTATCGGAAGCCTGCATCCCAAGAAAGGGGGAAAAATTCATAGGCAGGAGTTGTAGACCAAGCTGAATGAGCAAGCACCTCAGAGAGGTGATTAAGAAAAAGCAGAAAGCATACAGGGAGTGGAAGATGGGAGGGATCAGCAAGGAAAGCTACCTTATTGAGGTCAGAACACGTAGGGATAAAGTGAGAGAGGCTAAAAGTCAAGTAGAGTTGGACCCTGCAAAGGGAATTAAAACCAATAGTAAAAGGCTCTATAGCCACATAAATAAGAAAAAAAACAAAGAAAGAAGTGGGACCACTAAACACTGAAGATGGAGTGGAGGTTAAGGATAATCTAGGCATGGCCCAATATCTAAACAAATACTTTGCCTCAGTCTTTAATAAGGCTAATGAGGATCTTAGGGATAATGGTAGCATGACAAATGGGAATGAGGATCTGGAGGTAGATATTACCATATCTGAGGTAGAAGCGAAACTCGAACAGCTTAATGGGACTAAATCGGGGGGGTCCAGATAATCTTCATCCAAGAATATTAAAGGAATTGGCACATGAAATTGCAAGTCCATTTGCAAGAATTTTTAATGAATCTATAAACTCAGGGCTTGTACTGTATGACTGGAGAATTGCTAACATAGTTCCTATTTTTAAGAAAGGAAAAAAAAGTAATCCAGGTAACTACAGGCCTGTTAGTTTGACATCTGTAGCATGCAAGGTCTTGGAAAAAATTTTGAAGAAGAAAGTAGTTAAGGACATTGAGGTCAATGGTAAATGGGACAAAATATAACATGGTTTTACAAAAGGTAGATTGTGCCAAACCAACCTGATCTCCTTCTTTGAGAAAGTAACAGATTTTTTAGACAAAGGAAACGCAGTGGATCTAATTTACCTAGATTTCAGTAAGACATTTGATACGGTGCCACATGGGGAATTATTAGTTAAACTGGAAAAGATGCGGATCAATATGAAAATTGAAAGTTGGATAAGGAACTGGTTAAAAGGGAGACTACAGCAGGTCCTACTGAAAGGTGAACTGTCAGGCTGGAGGGAGGTTACTAGTGGAGTTCCTCAGGGATCAGTTTTGGGACCAATCTTATTTAATCTTTTTATTACTGACCTCGGCACAAAAAGTGGGAGTGTGCTAATAAAGTTTGCAGATGATACAAAGCTGGGAGGTATTGCCAATTTAGAGAAGGACCGGGATATCATACAGGAGGATCTGGATGACCTTGTAAACTGGAGTAATAGTAATAGGATGAAATTTAATAGTGAGAAGTGTAAGGTCATGCAATTAGGGATTAATAACAAGAATTTTAGTTATAAGATGGGGATGCATCAATTAGAAGTAATGGAGGAGGAGAAGGACCTTGGAGTATTGGTTGACCACAGGATGACTAGGAGCCGCCAATGTGATATAGCCTTGAAAAAAGCTAATGCGGTCTTGGGATGCATCAGGCGAGGTATTTCCAGTAGGGATAAGGAGGTGTTAGTACCGTTATACAAGGCACTGGTGAGACCTCACCTGGAATACTGTGTGCAGTTCTGGTCTCCCATGTTTAAGAAGGATGAATTCAAACTGGAACAGGTACAGAGAAGGGCTACTAGGATGATCCGAGAAATGGAAAACCTGTCTTATGAAAGGAGACTCAAGGAGCTTGGCTTGTTTAGCCTAACCAAAAGAAGGTTGAGGGGAGATATGATTGCTCTCTATAAATCTATCAGAGGGATAAATATCAGAGAGGGAGAGGAATTATTTAAGCTCAGTACCAATGTGGACACAAGAACAAATGAATATAAACTGGCTATCGGGAAGTTTAGACTTGAAATTAGACTAAGGTTTCTAACCATCAGATGAGTGAAGTTCTGGAATAGCCTTCCAAGGGAAGCAGTGGGGTCAAAAGACCTATCTGGCTTTAAGATTAAACTCAGTAAGTTTATGGAGGAGATGGTATGATGGGATAACATGATTTTTGCAATTAATTGATCTTTAACAATTTATAGTAAATAGGCCCAATGGCCTGTGATGGGATGTTAGATGGGGTGGGATTTGAGTTACTACAGAGACTTCTTTCCTGGGTATCTGGCTGATGAATCTTGCCCACATGCTCAGGGTTCAGCTGATCACCATATTTGGGGTTGGGAAAGAATTTTCCTCCAGGGCAGACTGGAAGAGGCCCTGGGGATTTTTCACCTCCCTCTGTAGCATGGGGCACGGGTCACTTGCTGGAGGATTCTCTGCACTTGTAGTCTTTAAACCATGATTTGAGGACTTCAATAGCTCAGACATAGGTGAGAGGTCTATTGCAGGAGTGGGTGGGTGAGATTCTGTGGCCTGCATTGTGCAGGAGGTCAGACTAGATGATCATAATGGTCCCTTCTGACCTTAATATCTATGAGTCTAAGAGTATAAAATAAGGGACAGTGACATCATGCTTTTACCATTCTCCTCCCCCACTTATGCTGGAAGCAAAAGAACACTGGGAAGACAAAGACTTGGACTGAGGAGACTGGTCCCAGGCTTTAAGGGAAAGTCTGTGTTTTAAGGACAGTAACCTACCTGCAACATCCAGTGGGGTGAGAAAAACTTTGAAGAAGAAGCTTGATCCAAATCCTGCTTTGTCTAATAAGGTTCAGGATTTAGACTGCATGCTTACTTTTTATTTTTGTTGGTAGCTATCTCTGACCTTTTGTGCCTATCACTTTCTGTAGTTAATAAATCTATTTTATATTTTACCTAAAACACTGTGTTTTGGTTGAGGCAGGATCTCCTCTTCTCTGTGAGAGTCCAAGGAGGGGGACACATGTCTGGGGGACCAGGACAGTGCCAAAGCCTCCTGTCTACCCCAATCCCATTGGCTCTGGCCTTGAAGCTCTGCTGAGGATCTGTACGAGGGCGATGGCTCTCGGTGCCGCGATGTCAGCAACCAGCAGCGGCATTCAGCAGATCAGCAGTGATGGTACCCCGGTTATCGACACCTTCCACTTAGCGAGTGACGCCATTCTGTTGAGTGGGAGCAGGAACGTGAGAGTGTAGACTGATGTGTCAGGGACTGTTGACACTCTCACGGTGAACTATACCGGTGACCGGGCTCTAGGGACCGGCGTCTCAACCCTCTGGAGGGGTGCCATGCGCTTGGAGAGCGGCTTGGGTGCTCCCAGCAGCATGGCTCTGGAGACTGCTGTCGTGGCCCTGCAAATTTGCACCAGCGCACTGTTTATCGCTGCTTCAAATCCAAGGAATGCTGCCTGGAGTCCGGGGACTGATGCCGGGAACTCTGGCAGGCAAGCCAACCCGCATCCATGGGCTGGTGGTGCTGCTCAGGTGAGCACTGATGGGACACCCCCTCTGGTGAAGAGTGGTGCCGCACTGATGGAGACCATTGGAAGGGTCCCAAAGCAGGTTTACCCCTCGAATGGGGCACCTCTATAACTAGCATGGGTAGCACCGGCAGGAACAGACGGCCTCCAGCGTGGATGGCACTGCCAGGTGCCGAGTGCCTCTGCCACTGCCCAGCGTGGTGGGCAGGTCTTGGAGTGGGCTCAACCACTCAGCGAGAGTTGGAACCTGACCTCCGTCCGGAGGGGAAGAGCTGCCCCTCGTAGGTCTTTGCTTTCCTCCGGCCCTCTCCTTCTCTTTATGGGACATACGTCCCCTCCCAGCCTTTCTTTGCTCTTTAGCCAGTTCCGGGGACGGGGATCAGCGCTGGTCTTAGGCTGGTGCCAGCAGCATACTCTGCACTGAGGCCGTGGTGCTAGGAACAGAGTCCGATCTGGTCGGCTCTGGGGCCGGTGTAAGTACAGACTCCATAAGAAGAGCTTGGAGATGAATGTCCCACTCCTTTTTGGTCCACGGTTTGAAGCTCTGACAAATGTGACACTTGTCGCTAACATGGGTTTCCCCTAAGCACTTCAAACAGCTTCTAAGGGGATCACTGACTGGCCTGGGTTTCTTGCAACAGTCACAAGGTTTGAAGCCCGGGGACCAGGGCATGCCCAGTCCCTAAGCTAAGTCCCATTCGGGACTAACAAACACTAACAAATAAGGGAACTACAAAACTAAGAATTTCTAACAACTATATACAGAAAGTTCACAACTAGGCACAGTTGAGAGGAGTAAGCTTCCCGAGGCAAGGAGATGTTTCAGGACCGTCACTGGCGGTAAGAAGGAACTGAGGGTGAGAGGGAGTCAATGGCGCCCCTTATGTCAGTGTATATGCACACCACTTTAGGAGGCGCCAGAGCTGGTCCCCGATGGATACCACTGAGGGAAAACTTCTGGCTGTGGAGCAGTGGAACACACCTACAGTGGAATCGACATGAGCAAGCACTCAATGATGATTTCGTTTTGGTTTTTTTTTTTTGGTGGTGAAGTGGGATTCTCAATGCTGTTTGCATTGAATAACTTCTCATTGCAATCATGGTTTCCAATAAAATGGAGGTTTACTAAGTTTCCAAATGATTAGAAAAGAAAACAAAGAAGCGATCTTGCAGGATGAATTAAAAAAGAAATTCACATGTTAGAAAGTGTGCTGGCAAAATATACAAGTTGCTATTTGATACTGTCAGACAGATCTCACTTCATCCATTTTAAAAAGACAAGCTTGTCTCCAAAAATACTATCAATGTCACTCTTAATAGATATTAATGGCTTTTCAAAGGAGAGTTCTAATAGATCTAAATTTTCAGAAGTGCCTAGTGATTTTGCATGCTTCAATTTTTGGGTGCTTATCTTCAGAAACTTGAAAGAAGCTGGGTTTTTCAGAGGGTGACTACTCAGCACTTGTGAAACCTAGAGTGCTTCAAGTTGTACATAAAAAAAACCAGGCACCCAAACTCATTAATCACTTTTGGAAATTCAGGGCTTCAGAATTTTTGAACTGGAGAAGTTCAAATTAAAATGATGCAAGGCAAAGAAAGCTTGCATTCTGAAATAACATACAGGGTTGGTAAAGTTATAAAACAAAGAAATGGAAGAGCTAGAAAACCTCTTATGAAGACATCTCATTGAGGAAAGACTGCACAGACAAAACATAAGTAGCAGCTTCCTTTCTGAAACAGTCAGAGTGAGTCCTCTAAACACAGTTGTCAAGACAAGCAAAGGATAGAAATAAATTCTGAAGCAATAGTAAGATGTGTAAAGGGTTGGACCCCCCTTCTGGGATGCCATTGGGATTTCACTTAGCCCACCTGCTCCATTAGCCTGGTCCCTCTTTCCCTCTGTCTTGCTCAATCAGGCTCTCTGGCCTCTTGCAGCACACACACAGAGGCAGGGAGCTCCAGCTATAGAATCACACAGAGTCTGCAAACAGCTCTGTATGGGAAATTGCCCAGCACTCAAGTGCAGCTTCCCTCTGGAAAGTACACCCAAGATAATATTGTCTTGCACTGAATAGAAAGATCTGCACAGTGCAAGCTCATAAAAATTCGCCCTCTCCCTCAGTGTGAAGAGAGAGATGCACAGCTTCTTTCCCCTCCCCCCCCCCGATATGGATTGCACAAACTGGGTTATGTAGGAAACAAGAAATAAGTTTATTAACTACAAAAGAAAGATTTAAAGTCATTATAAGGAACAGCAAACAGAACAAAGCAGATTACTAAGCAAATAAAACAAAACATGCAAACTAAGCTTGATTCACCAAAGAAACAGGTTACAAAATGAAAAGGAGGACTAGTGGTACCTTAGAGACTAACCAATTTATTTGAGCATAAGCATCCGATGAAGTGAGCTGTAGCTCACGAAAGCTTATGCTCAAATAAATTGGTTAGTCTCTAAGGTGCCACAAGTCCTCCTTTTCTTTTTCCGAATACAGACTAACACGGCTGCTACTCTGACACCTCAGGTTACAAAATGTAATTTCTCACCCTAAATGTTGAATTAGCAGGATGTAGTTTCAGTAGCTCAGAGTTCCTGTTATTTCTCTTTACAGACTAGACTCCTCTATCTCAGTCTGGACTCAGCCCTGGCCTTTCCCACTGCTCGGTTCCTTTTTCTCTTCAGGTACTTTCAGCAATCTTTCTTCTTGGGCAGGAAGGCAATGGAGAAGAGTCCTCTTTGCCTTACTCCCCAACCTTAAATAAGAATTACATAAGGCAATAATTGTTTGTTTCCCAGTCTTAACCTCCCCCTCCTTTTAGTGGGAAAATTACTAGAAGTCCAAGATAGTATTTAGTACCAGGTGACGTAGTGTCACAGCCATGTCCCAGAACCCTTCTCAGGAAGGACAGATTGGTATCCTAAGTCTTATTGTTTCCTCCTAATGGCCCATCAAAGCGGATGGCCTGTTGTCTGGTGGGTGTCTCCCAAATACACACCCAGCTGTATTTGTTACATAGTCAATATTCCTAACTTTGGATACAAAAATAATACATGCATACAAATTGGATAATCACATTCGGTAAATCATAACCTTTCCAATGATACCTTACAAGACCCATCTTGAATATATCTTAGTTAGGCCATATTCATATCATAATTATATTTCTATGAAGAATATGGGGTGTAATATCAAAAGATGACATACAGTACATTTCTTTCTGCCATTCTGTAAAGATTTATTGCAATGACAAAAGTTTGGAAAAGCCTTAATGGTATATTTTGACACATCGGGTATCCAAAGCACCCCATATGTCAGGAGTTCTCAAACTGGGGGTTGGGGTCGCGAGGTTATTACATGGGGGGTCACGAGCTGTCACCCTCCACCCCAAACTCCGCTTTGCCTCTAACATTTATAATGGTGTTAAATATATTTAAAGTGTTTTTAATTTATAAGGGAGGGTCGCACTCAGGTGCTTGCTATGTGAAAGGGGTCACCATTACAAAAGTTTGAGAACCACTGCCATAGGTTAAGTTGTGACAAGTGAAAAAAAAGCTTAAGAGTTTAAAAAAGTAATTTCTTAGCTCTAGTCTATGCTACAAATATGGGTATAACTGTATCATTCAGGGGTGTGGATTTTCCCTCTCACAGTGTAAAGAGTGCTATGTCAGCCAAAAAATATGGGTCACTGGGTTAGTAGGCCTACAGTAAGGGATAGTTCAGTTTGGGGCGTGTGCTGCCGCTCTCAAAAGCGGTTGCCTCGGCCTGTTTGGAAGGATGGAGTCTTTCCATAATCCCACAGGAAATCTAACAGCTATTGGAAGAAAACAGCAGAAGTAAAGAAGGTAAGGATGGGGGCCTGCGGACTAACAGCTCATCTACATTGTAATTCAGACAGTGTTGGGTAAGCTAGTTACAACCTTGTTACCCTGCCCTAAGGCAGATAAAGCACAGTTGTGCCTTGCAGTGTATCTTACACCAAATTATACTTTAATCATGTCCCTGAACTATGCAACAGCCTTGGATTCTTACAGGTTACAGCAGAGTTCTTGAACACCATTAAAACATAGTGCAGCCTTGTCAGCACTGGAACTCTGACCTTTGTGGTAAGAAAACAAACTGTTACCATGTTGTAATTGTGTTCATTTCATAGAGTAACTGGATCACACAACACTGCAAGAATTACAGAGTAGATGGGACAAGAGTACATTTGAGCAACATGAAGATACAAAGTAGTTCTCCGATAGCATTGAAGTATGGGTTTTAATTGTCATGCCTGCTTAAGAGATACAGGATGAATTTTTAAATACCTTTTGTTTAATTATAAGATTCAGATTGTAGACGTAGAAAGGAGGGAAAACAAGTTACACGACAGTAACAGAAAAAGTTTTTGTTTCATGAAATAAAAGATAAGGATTATTAATTTTTGAATCAACATGGAAAGCAATGCCTCTCAGGGTGAAAACAACAATAAGCTCACCAGTGTTTAACTGAGGCACACACACACATTCACACAATAATATTAGTTCTTATATAGTCCTTTTCATTCATATCTATTCTTTTCTATCTAGGTATTTGTACAGCTCTGGTCACTGTAGTATATGAAGACCTCACCATTATTAATGGATTTCATCCTCACAACTCTGAGATAAGGAAGTATTGTCCCCATTTTAAAGATGGAAAACTGAGGCATAGGTCAGATTAAGGCCCTGATCTCTAAAGCCGTGGATGGCAACCTGAAGCCCATCAGTTTGTTTACATTGACAGTTTGTTTACATTGGCCGCCGCTTCCCGCAGCTCCCATTGGCTGGAAATGGCAAACCACAGCCACTGGGAGCTGTGGGCAGCCGTGCCTGCGGACCGTCAATGTAAACAAACTGTCTCACAGCCCGCCAGCAGATTACCCCGATGGGCCACATGCAACCCGCGGGTCGCAGGTTGCCCACCACTGTTCTAAGGTATTTAGTTGCTTAATTCCCACTGGAGGATCTAGGCCTAAGTGATTTGTCCAAGGTCATGCAGAAAGTCTGTGGCAAAGCTAAAGAATGAACCTAAGTCTCCTAAGTTTAGTTCTAGACACTAAACCAGTGCTTCTCAACTGGTGGGTTGTGACCTCCCCACCCCCCAGGGCAACAACAATTTTATGACACTCTAAAGCAAAGAAAATCTCTCTTCCCCCACTTCCTGTTACGTGAACCTTATCCCTCACGGTCATGTATTCTCCACCACTCTCTTGAAACACGACATACAAATAAATTACACAGGCTTATTGCGGATTATGATTCCTATGGATAGAATTATGATTCTCAAAGCACTTCGCTAAGGAAGGCATATTCATTACCCTAATTTTGCAGCTGGGGAAACTCAGGTGTGGTTAACTGAAGTGAGTTACCCAAAATCACAGAGCATGTAGTGACACAAAGGGTAAGGATGCTGCTTGGCAACCCTATGGGCCTGGATTTGACACACATTGCACCTGATTTAGATAAGCTCATAGAGGATAGGTCCATCAGTGACTATTAGCCAAGATGGTCAGGAATGCAACCCCATCCTCTGGGTGTCCCTAAGCCTCTGACTGCCAGATGCTGAAACTGGATAACAGGGGATGGATTACTTGATGACTGTCCTATTCATTCTCCTTAAAGCATCTGGCACTGGCCACTGTTGGAAGACATGATACTGGGCTAGATGGACCTTTGGTCTGACCTAGTATGGCTGTTCTTATGCGAGTGGCACTACCAAAAACAGAACCTGGATCTCCTGACTCCCAGTCAAATGCCCTAACCACTAGGGCCACTCTATCTTCTTGACTAAAAGGACAGTAGTAGCCACAGATGTGATAAATTGGTGAGATGTTGGTCAGAGTCTCCGATATACAAAAGTAAAGTCTGAATTTGTGCTGTCTAACTAAGGGGTAGATCTGAAATTGTAGAGAAGGCTTTTGCAGACAAGGGGTACATAAATTCAGCCGCAACAGGATCAGCTAATCATAAAATATGGCCTCAGCTGCACTATACTCTGCCTCAAGAACAAAGACAGAGCAGATGACAGGAAGGTTTTGTTGCTAGATATATATAGATAGTAGTAGATATATATATATATATATATATATATATATATATATATATATCTACTTGGCCAAAGTGACAGATTCTTTTAACATTAACTCCGGGTTAATGAAGTTTTCTGGCAGGAAATATTGAAGTCAGTAATCAATCCTGATTTATGCTGGCTGAAGGTCTGACCCACTGTCTTCACTTTTGGTTACTCCATCTCAAAAGGAAATAGAAGAAATACAAAAGATCCAGAGAAGGGTATTGAAAATGATTAGAGGCATAGAAAGATTTCACTGTGGGAAAGATTAAAAAGACTAGAACTATTTAGTTTAGTTGGGGGATGAATAAGAGGTAACAAGGTAAAGGAATATAAAATAACAAATGGTACAGAGAAGGTAAATTGGCTGTTCCTATATACCCTCCCATAGAATACAAGTACAAGAGGAAGCGCAGTGTGATTAGGAGGCAATATAGTATAATCTGATTAAAGTAATTAACCTCTAGAACTCACCATTACTATTAATGAGTCAAAGAGCTTAGCTTGATTTTTAAAAATTGTTATTTATATGACTAACAAAAATATCACATGCTTACACTAGCTAGGTTAAACATTTATAAGAGCTATTAACCCTCTTGCTTCAAGACCTCAGTCAATTATTCAATGTTCTGGCTTGGAAAGAAACTTCACCCACAGGCATGGTGTTACGTAATTGCTCACACTGATGGTTTTACACCTTTCTCTCAAGATTTTCATGCTGGCCACTGTGGTAAAGAGGATACTGATTTAGATGAACTGAAGTGCAAACGCCGTTCCCGGTTCAGGAGCTTTAAGAAACAAACCAAGGAGATTTAAGTTCTGTAATAAACTTAATTTAAGAAACAAAATATCACTTCCCTCCTTTTGTCTGTCACATTCAGTTGCTGTAGCTTTTTTTAAATTAGGATTGTAGATTCAGAGCAGGGATTGCTTCTTCCTATGTGTTTGCACAATGCCCTAGCACAATGGGACCCAACACTGACTGAGGCCTTTAGATACTACCGAAATACAAATGATAAATAAATGAAAATATTAGACTTCATTCTGAGTGGGAGTTAAGGAGGTGGGGCAGTGCAAGCTATTGGAGAAGGCTTCCCAGCATACTGGCGGTCTCCATCTCTTATAATGGACCCATTAGCAGCCATCATAATTTAGAACAGCCTTCAAGCTTCTATGATGCATGCAGGGGAAGTGGCTCAGTACACAGACAGCCCCGAATTGCAGAGTACGTAATCGCCTCATATCCAAGTTACATGAAGAGCTCACTCCCTGCAGCCAAGGAACAAGGGCAATGTTCTCTGACTGATACATTAACTTAAATAAACTCTTTGGATAAACTTCCAGTTAGAATTCATTGTGGGTGATTCTTATACCAAACGTGGTTCACAAACACATGCTCTCATTTCACATGAGCTGTCCCCTATCTAAGTGTAACCAATACTGTGATACAAGCTGGAAGGACTGACATATCCCACAAATGTTAAATTTATGCTTTGTTTAAAAAAAAAATGGGAGGGATATTGCTTTTGAAGGAGTTTGAGTAATGTAATAATGAATATCAACAGAGGGGAAATTACTTTTTGTAGTGCTAACGAGGCCAATTCAATCATGGTGGATGTGGCCCATTCACAACAGTTGACAAGAAGGTGAGAGTATCAACATTATCACTACAAAAAATAATTTTCCCTCTGTTGATACTCACTGCTGTGAATGGGCCACATCCACCATGATTGAATTGGCCTCGTTAGCACTACAAAAAGTAATTTCCCCTCTGTTGATATTTACCCCTTCTTGTCTACTGTTGGAAATGGGCCACATCCACTCTAATTGAATTGGCCTTATTAGCACTGACCCCTGTAAGGCAATTCCCATCTTTTCATGTGCTGTGTATTTATACCTGTCTACTGCATGTTCCATTCCATGCATCTGATGAAGTGGGTTATAGCCCATGAAAGATTATGCCCAAATAAATTAGATAGGTGCCACAAGGATTCCTCATTGTTTTTACTGGTGAAGATAGTAACTGTTCTGGGCATCAGTATTCTTCCAACCATCCTTTCAGATGTTTCAAGAGTTAGTGCTGAAATTAGGGAGAAAAGTGGAAGGTACGCATTTCAGATTTTCTCTGCTGTCTTTTCTCTGTTTGTTTCCCCCTATCTGACAAAGGGAAAGAGCATGGGTCAACTTTCCCACTTCTAATCCACTCCAAATTTTAGCACTGATTATGCCCATTGGCTTTGGCGGGTCTAATAATCACTGTGAAAGCGGTAGTGAGGAGCTGATGTGGTTGGGGACTCTTGTTATGAAGGAGGAGGGGGTTGGTTATTTAGGAGTAGAGATGGGTAGAGTTATGCTGTCTATCACCAAGGAGGAAGTGCAATAGCTAATCAATATGGTATAATGGAAAATAGATCTCCTCAAACAAACTTGATATTGTTTCTTGGCAAGATCACAAGTTTGGCAACCTAGTTAGTTACCTTTATCAGCCTTAATACACTTAAAAGTTTTGTAAGTTTTATAGCCATTTCCTGCAATATCCTTGGAAAAACTATGATTTCAGGGTGGTCAGTTGAGACATAAAACCTGAGGGAGATGGGGAAGGGAACGTGATCGTTCCCCTCTATTTGACATTGGTGAGGCCTCATCTGGAGTACTGTGTCCAGTTTGGGGCCCCACACTACAAGAAGGATGTGGAAAAATTGGAAAACGTCCAGCGGAGGGCAACAAAAATGATTAGGGGACTGGAACACATGACTTATGAGAAGAGGTTGAGGGAACTGGGATTGTTTAGTCTGCGGAACAGAAGAACGAGGGGGGATTTGATAGCTGTTTTCAACTACCTGAAAGGGGGTTCCAAAGAGGATGGATCTAGACTGTTCTCAGTGGTAGCTGATGACAGAACAAGGAGTAATGGTCTCAAGTTGCAGTGGGAGAGGTTTAGGTTGGATATTAGGAAAAACTTTTTCACTAGGAGGGTGGTGAAACACTGGAATGCGTTACCAAGGGAGGTGGTAGAATCTCCTTCCTTAGAAGTTTTTAAGGTCAGGCTTGACAAAGCCCTGACTGGGATGATTTAGTTGGGGATTGGTCCTGCTTTGAGCAGGGGGTTTGAGAAGATGACCTCCTGAGGTCCCTTCCAACCCTGATATTCTGTGATTCTATGAACACACCTCACTCTCCCTAAGAGGGTGTGAACATGGGGACTGACCTGAAATGTTCTCATTAAACTGTATTTTGGTATGATCGCTGGACTTGTTTACCAGCTGAATGAATGTATGAGATTTGAATTAATAAGTAGTAACAGCAGATGTTTTGTCTAGGAGTGGGGTGCCAGGACATCCTTGAGGTATTTGTCATATACCCCTGCTCTGTTCTTTTATGAAAGGGGGAGCAATGTGACCGATATGAAAATTTCCTGTAATATCCTTGAAAAGCTTTAATGAATTGAGTTTTAGTATCTTTGGGGTCCATTATACTAAATGCAACATTTATGTATTACTGTGGGCTGGTATTGTATGTAATGTCTCTAGGGAGGAGATGTGACATAAGGCCTGGATAACCAAAGGACTACATTGAACAATGTGCCAGAAAAGAATGGACTATTGGGACAATATGTGTGAAATGGATTTCACGGAAAATATCTAGGGAGAGGTTAATGCAAATCCACCTCTGATTATGCAACAACCCAGCCTTTTGAAGCTACGCTCTGAGAAGTTGGCCTTTGTCTGCTGATCACTCCAAGATCAAAGGCCCAAGCTGTATAAAGGTAAAATTGAACAATTTATGGTGGTTCTGGTTCTAAATCTCAGACAGTCATGAACTTGTAATCATGGGGAAAACTCAGTTGAGGATTTTGAAGGACTGACATCTACCAAAGACCAGGGTTGCAGTTTGGGTGACTTCTGATAAGCTTTTTAGCATGCGTGTAGGTTCTTTTATTTTTTTTAAATAGATTTTCTCTATAATACTTTCACATTAAGAATAAATGCACTTGCTTATAAAAAAAAGTTTGTGGCATAACTAAAAACTTCATGCCATCGTGCTGTCCATGGCCTTCGAAGAGAAAGCAAAGCACAGATGCTGGCCTGGTTAGGCAGTCTGGCTTGCGGGGAATATCATAGTGTTGGCAGGGAACTTGTGCAGCCTGGAGAAGCCGGTCAGGAGGGAAAGAGATGTGGGTTTCTATCTAAGAGAGAAGACGGCTGAGCAACCAGGATCCTAGAGTGGGTGTCCTCAATGGATAAAGAGGGCGGGGGGGAATACAGGTACAATTGCCCTGGCACTAGCCACTGTCGGAAGACAGGATGCTGGGCTAGATGGACCCTTGGCTTGACCTAGTAGGACCATTCTTAAGTTCTTATGAACTGTGACACTTTTGATTTTGTCACACATCACATTATAACAACAAAATTAGCAGTATACAAAATCATTGTGGCCCATGCTAAATGGATGAAAGACTGTTTACCTGATAGACTGAAAAAAGTAATTGTAAATGGAGAATCATCATTCTACGGAGATGTTTCTAGAGGGTCTCACAGGGAGCTGCTCTTGGGCCAATGTTATTCAATAGCTTTGTCAATGATCTGGAGAAAAATCATTGATGGTAAAATTTGCAGATGACACAAAAATTGCAGAAGTGGTAAATAATGATGGTGACAGGTCAGTTAGACACTGACCTGGATCACTTGCTAAAGTAGGCTCATTTGAAAACATGCTTTTTAATTCAGCCATATGCAAGGTCATAGGTTTAGGAACAAAGAATTGGGTCACACTTACAAGATGGGAGACAGTATCCCGGAATGCAGTGACAATGAAAAGGACTTGGGGATAATGGCAGACAATCAATTCTATAGTTGAGGGCTAATGTGACCCTTGGTTACATAAGCAGGAGAATATCAGGTAGGAATAGGCAGGTGTTGTTACCTCCGTATACCGCCTTAATGAGACAATTACTGGAATACTGTGTGCAGTTTGGTGTCCACATTTCAAAAAGAATGTTGAAATACTAGAAAGGATTCAGAAAAGAGTTACAAGAATGGTTCAAGGTCTGGAAAATGCATTACACTGAAAGACTAAAGAAGTTCAGTCTATTTAGGTTATCCAAACGAAAGCTAAGAGCTGATTTGATCACAATCTACACGTACCTCAGGGGGAAGAGATTTCTTTTTCTGTGATTCATTTTCATAAAGAAACAGACTATGAAAAGCACAAAAAGGAAAATGACTTACAGCTCATATGGTTCCAAATACACGTGCTGCACAGGAGTGCCAACAGAATTATGCAATTTTACAACCTATCAAAACTGCAAGACCACATGGTACTATTACATAGACAATGTTAGGATGGGGGTAACAGTAACAGAAGACATATCTGGGTAGGGAGAGGAGGAAAAAAAGAGGAGGGGTTAAGAGAAATGGAGGTCTAGCATCTTTTCAGCCATCTCAACTTTTTTAATCCAAAAATATCTCAAAATGGATCCACATTTCTTCAAATTCATTTAATTGCTCTCTACGGTTAAAAGCTATTATTTCCCTGGCTTCTCCCCCAGTCAAGTCCAAGTACCACTGCACTACTCAAGGCATAAGCCTACTCTTCCATTTTTTGCAAAATCATGTGTTGATAGTGGATGGCTATTTAATCTACAGGAGACGACTTAACAAGAGGTCATGTTTGGAAGCTGGAACTAGAGAAATTCAATCTAGAAATAAGGTGCAAATTTTTAACAGTGAGAGTAATTAACCATTGGAACAACTTACCTAGGGATGGGGTGGATTCTCTGTCACTTGACAGTCTCGATTTCTATCTAAAAGATGTGCAATAGCTCAAACAGGGCTTGCTGCAAAAATCAGTGGGTAAGGTTCTGTGGCTTGCAAATAAAGGTCAAACTAGTTGATCATAATGGTCCCTTCTGGCCTTAAGATCTATTAATCTGTATAGGAGGAGTGAATGCCCTGGCTGTGATATAGGAGGAGAGGGCAGGGAGGAGGGAAGGATCAGGGTGCTCTGGTTATGACAGAGGAGGCAGTGGGGTGGTTATTTGCTAGGAGGGATGGGGTAGGAGCGCTGGTAAAGAGGAGGGAGCAGTGCATTCCCCACAGAGGAGGTAATGTACTGTGCTACCTTTACCCTTGCCCAGCGGGGGAGCCCCTCTGCCAAGTCCTGGTGCTGTGGGCTGGGAGGGGAGGCCCTAGCACTCCTCTTCCCCCCCCCAGCCCCAGGCAGGGGATCAGCGGGGAGGGGAGCTGCAGTCCAGATGCAGGAGTTCTCCACGGGGAGTGGGGCTGCAGGGGTCCACAGGAATGTACAGCACCTCCCTCTGTGCTCTCTAGGCTGGGCCCTGCCCTGGCACTAGGGGGTTGGCGGGGGCAAGGGCAGACGCTTCCTTTGCTGGCTACAGCCCTGCAAACCTGCGAGCTATTCCTGAGGGTCACCCTGAGCCCTTCAGTCTTCTCTGCCTCAGGACATGTGCCCTATTGGAGAGGGGTCCTTTCCCTGAGCCCCCTCCTTAGGACATGTCTGGTTGCACCCTGGTGGGGTAGGGTGTTATAACTATTTAGATGGGGGTGGGGTTCTCTGGTTGTTACAGAGATGGGAGGGTGAGTGGGGTAGGATTCTTTGGTTAATACAGGGGGTGTGTGGGTGTGATGGTTGCGGGGAGGGGTGAAGTGTTCTGGTTGTAACAGAGGAGGCGGTGGGTAGGCTGGTTCGGGGGAAGGTGCTGTGGTTGTAACAGGAGTTGTGGGGATACAGTGCTCTGGCTGTTATGGAGGAGTGGGGTGGGTTGGTGGGGAGCAGGGTGTTCTGGCTGTTACATGGGGTGGGGTGGTTGGCTGCTCTGGCTGTTACAGAGGGGATGAATTGGTTGGGGTACAGGGTGCTCTGGCTGTTATGGGGCAGTGAGTTGGTTGAGGGAGGGGTGTGTGGCTGTAACAGAGGAGGGGACAGTGGGAGAGTTGGAGGAGGGGGGAGTGCCCTGGCTGTTACAGAGGAGGGGGTCTGAGGGTAGGGTGCTCTAGCTGTTATAGGAGAGAGGTGGGTTGGTTGGTTGTGGTAGGGGGCTCTGGCTGTTAGAGGAATGGGTTGATTGGTTGTTGGGGGGTGCTCTGGCTGTTACAGAAGAGGAGTGGCAGGATGCTCTGGCTGTTACAGGAGAGGGGTGGGTTGGTTGTGGTAGGGGGCTCTGGCTGTTAGAGGGGTGGGGGTGCTCTGGCTGTTAGAGGGATGGGTTGATTGGTTGTTGGGGGGTGCTCTGGCTGTTACAGAAGAGGAGTGGCAGGATGCTCTGGCTGTTACAGGAGAGCGGTGGGTTGGTTGTGGTACGGTGCTCTGGCTGTTAGAGGAGAGGGGTGGGGTGGGCTGGTAGGGTGCTCTGGCTGTTACGGGGCGGGGGGATCATTGCTGAGAGCCCTGGGTTTGGCGCTCGTTGTGTCTGGCGGTCACCTGCCTGCGGGGAGAGGGCGCACGGCAGGACAAGGGGTGGCAAAGGCTTTTCTCCAGCCCCGCCGGCGGCCGGTTGCAAGCCGCAGACGCGCTGCCTGCTCCGCCCAGCGCCCCAAGCCCCCCAGCAGGCGGACCCGAGCGAGCCTCTCTTTCCCTTCGCCCTTTCCTGCAGCGGGAGCCCGTGCCACGGAAAGGGGGGCGAGCGGGGAGCCGGCACAGCGTCCCCCCCGCCCCAGCCAGGGAGGCAGACGGGAGCACATGGCAACGGCAGGGAGCAGCGGCTGAAGGGAGGCAGCCGTAGCGAGGCTCTTGCCTAGACTCACTTCGGCCGCGGGGCATTTGGCGGGGGGGAGCGAGGGGCAGGCCGCGGAGAAGACCCCGGGAGCGCGTCTCGTCGGCGGTTCGCACCCCGCGCAGGCGGTCCCCTGGGCGCGCCAAGGGAGCGCGCAACCCGCCCAGCCCCGAGCTGCTCCTTGGCCACCGGAGCCTCCAGACTCCCGGGCCAGCCAGCCATGGACCTCAACGCGTCCTCCGCCCCGGCGGGGGGCAACTCCACCTCGGAGCTGGGGGGCGGCGCCTGGAGGAGCCGGGAGCCCTTCTCCATCTTCGGCATCCTGGTCCTCACCCTGCTGGTCCTCCTGACCGTCGCCACCTTCCTCTGGAACGTGCTGGTGACCATCCTGCGGGGCAAGACCTTCCACCGGGTGCCCCACAACCTGGTGGCCTCCACCGCCCTGGCCGACGTGCTGGTGGCGGCGCTGGCCATGCCGCTGAGCCTGGTGAGGGAGCTGGCGGCCGGGCGGCGCTGGCGGCTGGGCCGGGCGCTGTGCCACGCCTGGGTCGCCTTCGACGTGCCGCGCTGCACGGCCAGCATCTGGCACGTGACGGCCACCGCCCTGGACCGCGACTGGTCCGTCACCCGCCACCTGCGCTGCACCCTGCGCGCCCGCCGCCGCGCCTCCAGCGCCGTGATCGGCCTCGCCCGGGCGCTCTCCGCCCTCATCGCCCTGGCGCCCCGCGCCGGCTGGGGCGAGGCCTACAGCCCCGCGCTGCAGCGCTGCCAGGTCAGCCAGGAGCCCTCCTACGCCGTCTTCTCCACCTGCGGCGCCTTCTACCTGCCGCTCGGCGTCGTGCTCTTCGTCTCCTGGAAGGTCTACAAGGCGGCCCGGTTCCGGATCGGCGGGCGCCGGGGGAACGCGGTCCTGCCGCAGTCGGAGAGGGGCCAGGTAAAGAGCCGCGGCGGGCGCCGCTGGGCTGCACGGGGAGGGGCGGGAGGAAGGGGCCGGGCGGGCACAGCTGGGCGGCACGGGGAGGGGCGGGAGGAAGGGGCCGGGCGGGCACAGCTGGGCTGCACGGGGAGGGGCGGGAGGAAGGGGCCGGGCGGGCACAGCTGGGCTGCACGGGGAGGGGCGGGAGGAAGGGGCCGGGCGGGCACAGCTGGGCTGCACGGGGAGGGGCGGGAGGAAGGGGCCCGGCGGGCAGAGCTGGGCTGCACGGGGAGGGGCGGGAGGAAGGGGCCAGGCGGGCACAGCTGGGCGGCACGGGGAGGGGCGGGAGGAAGGGGCCGGGCGGGCACAGCTGGGCTGCACGGGGAGGGGCGGGAGGAAGGGGCCCGGCGGGCAGAGCTGGGCTGCACGGGGAGGGGCGGGAGGAAGGGGCCGGGCGGGCACAGCTGGGCTGCACGGGGAGGGGCGGGAGGAAGGGGCCCGGCGGGCAGAGCTGGGCTGCACGGGGAGGGGCGGGAGGAAGGGGCCAGGCGGGCACAGCTGGGCGGCACGGGGACGGGCGGGAGGAAGGGGCCCGGCGGGCAGAGCTGGGCTGCACGGGGAGGGCGGGAGGAAGGGGCCAGGTGGGCACAGCTGGGCTGCACCGGGAGGCGTGCGAGGACAGGGGTCCTGGCGGGCAGAGCTGGGCGGCACGGGGAGGGGCGGGAGGAAGGGGCCCGGCGGGCACAGCTGGGCTGCACGGGGAGGGCGGGAGGAAGGGGCCAGGCGGGCACAGCTGGGCTGCACGGGGAGGGCGGGAGGAAGGGGCCAGGTAGGCACAGCTGGGCTGCACGGGGAGGGGTGCGAGGACGGGGGGCCAGGCGGGCACAGCTGGGCTGCACCGGGAGGGGTGGGAGGACGGGGGGCCCGGCGGGCACAGCTGGGCGGCACAGGGAGGGCGGGAGGAAGGGGGCCCGGCGGGCACAGCTGGGCGGCACGGGGAGGGGCGGGAGGAAGGGGCCCGGCGGGCACAGCTGGGCTGCACGGGGAGGGCGGGAGGAAGGGGCCAGGCGGGCACAGCTGGGCGGCACGGGGAGGGGTGCGAGGACAGGGGGCCAGGCGGGCACAGCTGGGCTGCACCGGGAGGGGTGGGAGGACGGGGGGCCCGGCGGGCACAGCTGGGCTGCACGGGGAGGGCGGGAGGAAGGGGCCAGGCGGGCACAGCTGGGCGGCACGGGGAGGGGTGCGAGGAGAGGGGGCCAGGCGGGCAGAGCTGGGAAGTGAAGATGGTAACCTTTTAAACAGTGGCTAATAATTGACTATCAGTGGACCATTTACCACTATTATGGGATAAAAGTTATTCCCATTTTCTCATATTCTTTTGTTTCAATATTCTTTAATGTGTGTGTATATTTATATGTATAAATGGAAAGTGATATGGATGTATATTAGATAATAATTGCAATATCATAGTCCATTTAAAAAAATCCTAAATTTGAATCCAGTGTGCCTGGGTTTCTCTTTTGGAAAATTGTTAGGATAAAGAAAGAAAGAGAGCTGTATAGTTTGTGCTGGTTAGGGTATGTGTTTAATCTGTACACACTCGGTTGTATGTCTCTCACCCTCTACATACATCATTTGTTCACTGCTTCCATTTTATCTTTTTTAAAAAGTATATACTTAAAATTATGGAATCAAGCAGAACACAAAAGAGAAAAATGGGACAATAATACTTATTCCACAATACTAGTAAATGATCTATTTATCATGTAATTACTGCCAGCTGTTTAAAAAGTTCATATTCTCTCCTTTAAGTTATCTCAAACGTTGATCGTGGTCCTGAAAACACCTACTTGGGTGAATAGTCTCATTAATTTCAATACTACTCATGTAAGTAAGAACTATTCTCCTGGGGAAGAGTTTGCAGGATTAGGAGCCTTGAGGTCCATTAAAACATGGGCCTCTAAGAGCCCAGTTCTGTCCCCTTACTCACAGTAGTATCATACTTCACCAATAAGCCAAAATAATTTCAGTGGGGCTGCCTGTGCAGTGAGGTACTACTCACCATGAGAGAGAGAAAGGGTAGTGGACTGAGTTCTAAATTAATTCATCTATGTTCATGTCTACTTTCCTGTCTTTCTGCAATCACTGTTTCCTGATACATACCTGTCCTCCTCCCTACTCTGTTCTGAAACTACAGAATAATTCCTGATGGTTTGTTTTCCCCACTTCCTGACCAAGTATTTTCACACTGTATTTTTTTTTAAAGTTGATCTAACCAAACGTGGACTGACTGAATGTTACAAAATAAGTGTGGTGAGGTACTCAGCCCCATATCCTCCACTGGGCCTGGCTCTGCCAAACCTCACTCATATACAAGCAGTAGAGCCAGCTGAAAAACTTGCTCTCCCACAGACACTCATGCAGTAGAAAACTTTATGGGCTATTATTTTGGAAAACTAATTTAACTGAGACAATACTACTAAGATTCTGCAACTCTCATCTTTTTCAGTAATTTAAACAAAATTAATTCCTGGGGGTTTTTTTTGTTTGTTTTTAAATATAGGTTGAATCCATGATTGTGATAGTATATTAGATATTGAGGACTTTACACTGTGGCTGAAAAAAATTAAGCTTCATTTGCAGGTTTAAAAAGCACCATCCTAATCCCCAGGGAAAATCTTTACCACCTGCTGGAAGAGCTAAATGCCTGAGGCAGTGCTCTGAGCACTTATTGCTCTAGAGACTTGGTAGGCAAAGAAGACTGCTCAGAAATTAACCTGTAGAGAAGGAAGAAAAATCATGGTGTGGTTTTTGTTTCTTTGTTTTTTTGTTTTTTGTTTTTTGTTTTTTTTTTGCATAGTTTATTCCTGATGTAAGAGATCGAGATGCACGTGTAAAAAGCTTTGTCCTGGTCACACTGAAGTCAGTGGGAGTTTTGCCATTGGCTTCAATGGGAGCAGGATCAAGTCCAAAATACCACTGGAAAAATACCAGATTGTGGAAGGTTTAGGGAAAAACAAAGGGGATGTAGAGCTGAGCCTTATTCCCAAAACATCACTGTCATTCCACAGGAAGAGCTGAAATGCTTAGATTTTTTTTTTTGAGTTTGCATAAAATCGGGGTATAGCAGAGAATCTGTCAAAAAAAAAATAGGGTCCAGCATTTCTGGAGTAAGGGGCATCTCTCTTCCCCCCCCCCCTTAAGTCAGGTGAGCTATTCCTTCTTTCTCCTTCCATGTCCAGGTCCAATTGATGGTACTTTTGTGGTTGGAGCCTGTCTTGACTCTGTCTCTCTTTTCTTGTATCTACTAACTCTCCTGTTTTCTGTCTTTTCTCTATTTGTCTCTCTTCACTTCTATCCCTCATTTCACTTTCTTCTTCCCTTCCCCTTCCCGGTCTCCTCTTACCCCACCCTGTCACATTCTGCGTCACTGTTATTCTCCACCAGCCTCGCTCCTTAACTCCTTCTGTACACCCCGTCGACTCTGTCCCCCAGCACTTCTAGAATTCAGCGCTGTAACGCAGCAGGTCTAATGACTAACAATAGAAATGCTATCAGCAATAGACATCAAAGGCTGGTAGTGCTTCTCAAACTGAAGGTGAGTAGTGATAGTGATGCCTATGGGAAGAGGGTGCCATGCTGTACTAGGAGGATTGCATATTGTGACACTGCATTAGAACTGCATGCCACAGTTGCAAACCTGAAACCGTGGTAGCCTATTTGGCATTTTTCTAGCAACTGAGATGAAGGAGGAACAGATTTGAAGCCACAGTAGTTAAATGCCATCAAAATTGCCTGAAGAAACTGATGCTCCAGATGGAAGAATTATTATAATTATATCTTCCTTCTGTATAATGCCTTTCAGCCACCAGACCCAGACTCCAAGGTGCTTTATAGACTGTCAGTGTGCATATAATTATTTATAGAGTAAGAATAATTGTCTCCAGGCTGAGACTTGGCATACCAAGGCCAATTCCTACGCTTAGTTACAAGGGTGTAAATCCGGAATAACTCAGCTGACCTGAGTGTAGTTAATCCAGTGTAATTGTGAGCAGAATTTTGACTAAAATCTGAACCAAGGAGTTTTAAAAAACACTATTAAATGGTTTTCTGGTTTTTTAAGAGGAAGGAAAACGAAATGTCTGAGATCCTTCTATTATGTAATGAAGAATATGCAAAAATTCAGGGTTTTCTTTTTTTCAAAACACACAGACACTTATTTCCCACTGAAACCAATGGGAGTTTTGCCTGTGCAAGGACTGCAGAGTCAGACCCTGAAATTAGGCTGGTCCTTTTAGATATAATTTCTTTTATAACAACCAAAGACTTGATTCTCTAACCATTACTCATATGACTAGTCCTTTACTTACATGATTAGTTTCAAGGTTCTTGTCACACAGAGCCACAGTCTGTGACATGCTTTTTCACAGTGAGCAATACCTTATCTCTGGTAAGAGGCCTGTTGAAATAAATGAGTTTAGTTTCAGAGCCAGATACTATTAAGAGTGCCATTAAAATCAGTGGGACTCCTTGTGGAATAAGGTATTGCTCAGGGTGAGCAAGAATGGCAGAATCTGGCCGATAAGGATTAGTTACTTGCATGAGACAGTGCTGCAGGATCAGGCCCCAGGTTAAGCATGAAGAGCTAGACAAAAGGGCCCAGATCTTCAAAGGCATTTAGGAGTCTAACTTTGTTGATTTTAATGGGAGTTGGGTGACTGTCTTTCAGGATCTCGGCCAGCTTCTGTTAATACTACTTTTTATAACGTACATACAAAGCATACACCTTTGTACACTGAAGGCCTGATCCAAAGCTCAAAAGGTTAATGAGTGTCTTTCCATTGACATCAATAGGCTTTGGATCAGGCCTTCTATTCTTACATTCAGAGCTCTCAACTCTATTGAGTTATGCTGCATATTCCACTTTGTAGCTGGTTGAACCTCCCTGTAGGACATAATCAGGCAGGGCGGTGTGGGTTTTCCTCTTGGAGCTGCTCTGGGTTCTCTGCCCCTCTCTTCTCCTCCCCTTTCTAAGAGCTTGAGTAATCCTTTTGCAAGTAGTTCCATTGACTGCAATCATTTTGGGCTCCACGAATTTTACTTTGTACCAATGTCCCCAGCAATTTAAACCTGGCAGAGGATTCCTCTAGTGTAAAGTAGCTCTGAAGCTGCTCTGAATTACTCTGGGACCTGGGATGGCACAGAATCCACTACAGAATTGGAGGTTGGGTTGCAAACAGGATGTAGGGTTTGATCCACTTTCCATTGATATCACTTCAATGGGAGTTGGATCAGACCCTTAAGAAGAAATATAACAATTGTTAGGGCTGAAAGGAGCGAAAACATTATCTTGGCCTGCACCCCCACGCAGGCATTGCAGAAACTGTGGGAGATATAACATCTCCCTGATCGGTTTGCAGAAGCGATGCTCCATGTCTGGATCTTCTCCCTCCAGCCATCTGTGCCATCCAGGATCTCCTTACATTGCAATAATCACCTTTGGCTTTAAAGCCTCTGTGTTCATGAGGTAGCATAGAGGAGCCTCAACACAGCCAAGGCTCAGGGCCAACATTTTGTTGTATCAAGTGTAAGAATGCAGCTGCCCAGGAAAACACCCCTGGTCAGCTAGAAATCAGCTGTAAGGTATCAAGTATGTAGGGTGATAAGAGTTAGAATGATGGAAATCATTCTGGAAAGTTATCTTCCACTTTTCATACAACTCCGTTAGGCCCCAGTTAAGAAAAGCACGTGCTTAACTTCCATGTTCAAGCACTTTGCTGAATCAGGGCCTTAATTTTCTTTTTGAGATAATGTTAAATATTCACAGAAGGCCTGTAAGTCCAAATTGTATGTGAGAGATCTCTGATTCTTAAAGAACCTTTTGGTGATTTGATGACAGTATGGAGCAATCTGTTCCTCTCTCTGCTCACCTCAGGCTCATTTGAGGATGAATCTGTTCCAAAGCTATTGCGCTAAACTGGGGCAAATCACATTTAAATACCTCCAGTCTGCTGGAGTTCATGCAACAGTACAGAACATTCCTCAGAAATGTGGACCTTTCAGACACATCACAGCCATTGAATAAGACACAATGCCATTGTTTGCAGAAGCAATAGACTGCAATTTGTACTTTTATTATTTAATATTCATATTGGAAGAACAGTGCTCAGAGACCCCAAAGCAGCATTAGGGCCCAAAAAATTCATTGGTGAACCACAAACAGTATCCATGGGAAGTATAAATTATTGAAATCCAGAGAAATATTAGAATTCAGCCTAAATCAATAGGAGAATTTCTGTTGATTTCAGTGGGATCTGGATCAGACTCCACATGCATACTGCATTAGCAGCAAAGCATCTGAAGTGTGTTGTGCTGTAGGCAAAATTTAAACAGTGGGTGACATCTTTCTCCCACCAAAGAATCCTGGGGAAGGGGGAAATAATCAATTTTGGATGTGTTTCACCAGCCGTGTGCTTCCCAGAGAAAGAGATGATGCATGCAAAGTGTGAAGAGTACATTTATTCCTATATAGACACACATTTTAAACCTCGACAAGTGGAATGAAATTGATTGCTGCAGACTGTTCTAAAAGGTGCCCCAGCCTGTGTCTGTGCATCTGCCTTGGCAGATGTTCGAGCAGATAATCAAAAATGATGAGAACAAATAACTCTGCTTAAAACCAAGCAAGGCAACCTGGAAAGAGACACTGATCTGCTAGCCTTAATGTGACTTGTGACACCAACCAAAACGGCCAGGGAATTCAGTGTGAACACTTGGTTCTAACTTAGTACTCAAGCCTCTTTTATTTGTGCTGACAAATATTTCTGATGCTCTCAATGCTTTATCTCAGCTGCATTATTGCAGCAGGTTATACCACCCTCCTCCCCAGTCATGTAACACTGAACTGGCTTCTGCCTCTGGCATACACACAAGGGTCTGATTCTTATTTGCCCTGCGTCTTGTATAATGAAGTACACTTGTGCAAAGTGGGTGTAAAAGGCCACCTGTCATGCAGTGGCTGGCCCTTTAAGAGGAGTTGGGCATAGCCCCACCTGTGACTAATCAGCTGTCTCCCAGCTGATGCCCTGAGGCCAGGGATCAGGTGATAGCTTGAAGATTGCCTGAGGCAAGATCCACAAAGGTGATATAGGCATTGCAGTGTCTTATTTTTAGGCATGCTGCTATCCAGCAAAATCCATAGCCCTGAGTTAGGTGCCTAAGAAAGGGATTCACAGAAACCAACAAACTGAGCAGGGGGAAGTGCCAAGGACTGCTCCTTAAAGGTAGTAAGGACCCCAACTCTACTCAGGATTCATTGCTGTGACCCCTCTTCTGGATTTAGGCACCTAAACTAGGTCGGTCATTTCTCAAGGGGTGTCAGGGTCCATCCCACCTAATTATATCGAACAGCAGTTAGGCCAGTCTCCTGAAACGTGGGAGACCTGTTTGCAAATCCCTATTCTGACTGATCTGGAGCAGGGCCATGCACCCAGATCTCCCATAGCCCAGGTGAGTGCCCTCACTGTCAGGGTACTGGGTATTCTGTGGTGGGGGGTCTCTCCATCTCTGCTGTTGCAGTGTGTATAAATAACTTTTTCATTGGGCTAGAGAGAGAGAACATGAGCAACTCGCTGTAGCCCAGTTGTTAGAGCACACCCCTGGCATGCGGGAGCATGAGGTTCAAATCCCTGCTCGAAGCAATGTAAATGACCACACAAGGCAGTGGAGTATCCGTGCCAGAATTTCTGCATGCCTCATCCTATACACAGTTTCTACACTCCACATACAAAGCTTCCAGGAACCTTAACTGTAGTATGGGAAAGAAAATGCCGTGAACTGATAGACAGCGGACCTCTGGCTGTACCTCATAAGGAAAGGTTTCAGAGTAGCAGCCATGTTAGTCTGTATCTGCAAAAAGAACAGGAGTACGTGTGGCACCTTAGAGACTAACAAATTTATTAGAGCATAAGCTTTCGTGGGCTGTAGCAGAGGGAAATGGGCTGTAGCCCATGAAAGCTTATGCTCTGATAAATTTGTTAGTCTCTCAGGTGCCACACGTACTCCTGTTCTTTTCTCATAAGGAAAGTTTAAGTATAGTAAACCAGCAATAGATTCCTTCATCCAGCTCTTCCTTACAAGCATGCAGAAGTAGTAATTGTCCAATGTTTGTCACTAATTTGCACTCACATAATGTGTTCTGAGCCCTTTTTGGAGACCACGATTAAAGCTATACAGAGTTAGCTGTCTTGCAGACAAATTATGTGACCCCTGCTACAGGAGTCCCATCGTATTTACATTTTTCCTCTACTCCTTCCCCAGCAGCCCTAATCACCTGGCACTTACATTCTGCAGTCATGTCTCACGTCTCTGGATGAAGATAGGGATATCCATCTTGATGAGTGATAGTTTAGCATTTGCCAACATTTCAGTCTCTTGGCTGCTACTGTCCTCATATTAAACAGAGGGTCAATAGCTATTATAAAGTTTACACACACAGGAGGAATACGTATGTAAAACACATAGCTAATTTCTGAATGAGGGTGCCAAGTCCTCACAACTCCTATTAAATTTTCACTTCTGTGGGAGTTTTAGGGCCTCAGGCCCTAAATGGTGTGTGTTTTATTGTGCTGTCCTCAATTGTATTGTCTAGCAGAGCTGAAAACATACAGATGCTCTAATTGTGACAGAGGTGTATTTTCTATGGGTAAAAACTGGATCCATGCTGCATGATAGTAAGGCACCCATTAATTCTCATTGTCACTCAAACCAATCTGCATTCACTCTGCAAGGGAAACCATTCCTCGCCCTTCCAAACAGCTCTTGGTGTTCCTTTTGTCTCTTTTTACTGCTCTAGAACAGCTGAAGTTTCTACACGCTTTGTGGAACTGCTGAGGGGTAGAGGGCATGGATTGAAGGGTTCTTGAATTGGTGTCTCCCACCAAGCAAAATTGATATCTTTTGTGAGGTTGGGAGTAGAGCTGGTTGGAAAATAGTTCTTTTCCCCCTGTGTGAAGACAACTTTGAAAACCGAAATCCTTTAATTCAACATTGTGGTGCTTCATGGGAGTTGTAGTTGGGGGGCATTGTGCTCCCATTCTCCTCTATGGGCTGGGCTCTCTGGCCAGACTACTTGCCCCATGATGCACCATTTCCTCCCCTCTTGGTGTGGGGAGAGGGTGCATGATAGGAGTCCCTGGACATGGCACACAATGCGAGCTGTAGTCCTGCCTGAGAGCCCATAGAGGAGAATTGAAGCATAAGGCACTGGAAGAGGAGAATTGAAGCATAAGGCATTTGCATGAGGCACCACAATGACAGTTTGAATAAAAATATTTCAGTTTTCTGTTGAAAATCAACCCCCCTCCAGTTTTTAGACATTTGGGTTTTCGATGAAATATTGAAATTTGCCACAGAAAGCAGACACTTTTCCTGTAAAAATCAACCCCCCAAAAGCAAAAAAAAAAAAAAGTTTGATGGAAAACTTTTCCATTCGCTGTAGTGGGGAGTGTTGTCTTCTCCCCTTTCCCACCTGTGCCCACCCTACCTTTGGGTGGTCAGGCAGGAGTGCAGTCTAAGGGGCTCATGGCCTCTGAAAGCCCCTCCCCTTGCTTGACGGATAACCAAGAGAAGATGCCCCCCCTCCCAGGTCTGGGGGACACAATAATCATTGGCAGTGTTCTCTTCCACTCTGCCTCTGAGCAGCTGGGCTGATTTGAGTGGCCCTAGTTGAAGAAGCCATAGGTCCCCCTCACCAGTGGGTTATAATAACACTTGTGCAACTACCTCAGAGTCATTGATTGGCCCATCAGATGTGCACAGCAGCTTCATGGCATGAAATCCATTCCACGGATACTCCAAAGACAGGCTTTTCTCTTTCTTCCAGAGAGAGAGTCCAGTTTTGTGACAGTACATCCAAGCCACATGTGTCTACTGTATCTTTGTAACCCATGGTTACAGCACTCCCCCTCATATCAATACACTGATGAAAAGAAACAGAAAAAAACAGCTTCCAGAATTCCTGGGCCATTGTTTTTTATTTAATTATTATTAAACTATTTCAATCTTCTTTTCTTATAACAAACCAAACAAATCCTAGGTGCCAGCCTATCCACCGAACGAGTGCCAACGTACTATGCATCAAAAGAGAGGAAAGGCCAGTATACCTGTGCTCCTCTGTAGCACTTACCTTTCCAACACGATTAGACGCCCAGTAGTTTTAGCACTTCATGGCATTTGCTTTTAGCATGCAAGGGCTGGTGCCTGGGCCGTTTGCGGCAAGCGCACAGATGTTATGCTGTCATTTAAAAAATAATAATACTTTGACTCAAACAAACTGTTTTGGTAAAGAATCCATGTTTGCTTTTGTTTTGAGGTGAAAGAAGCTTCCCATGAACCACAGATGGTGTTTACAGCTCGCCACGCGACTGTCACTTTCCAGACAGATGGAGAAACATGGAGGGAACAGAAAGAGAAAAAAGCAGCTTTGATGGTTGGCATTTTAATTGGCGTTTTTGTGCTTTGCTGGATACCTTTCTTTATCACAGAATTAATAAGCCCCCTCTGTTCCTGCAACATTCCACCCGTCTGGAAAAGCATCTTTCTCTGGCTTGGCTACTCCAATTCTTTCTTTAATCCTCTTATTTATACAGCATTTAACAAAAATTACAACAATGCCTTTAAAACCCTTTTTGTGAGACAGAGATAAAAGAGGGATGGTTCCATTACCATGTCATGCACTGACTTAGTGGAGGGAGTATGTGCCTGTGAAATGTCTGATTGTAAAGAGCAGCCGCTGTCTAAAGGGATTTTGCAGCAGTGAAGATGAACACTGAACACCTGTGTGTTGGGACACAAACCTACTTACCCTGTACAGTCTCCCATTGAAATGCATGTACACTGGGCTGTACTGAGGAAAGACGATGATAGAAGACTGAAGGGGTGAATGTTTCCCTTCTCTAGGATTTGAATCAATCTGTGCTCAATTCTGGAAGAAGTGAATTAAAAACATCTAGCATCACACGTGTCCAATCTAACCAGACTAATCCCCTATTAGGCCAACTCTTGCTGTCATGTACTAGAATCTTCTTAATGGGCACAGGCATCAGTGGAAACTCTGCCAGTTAAGCAACAGCTCTGATTGATTGGTGCACAGTCCTGATGCTAGTTTACTTTTAGGAATGTCTTTGGGGGGAAAAAGGACAAATGCATTTTGATATCATTTTTGGTAATATTTGAATAAAATAAATTGGACTAAGTTAAGCAGCCCTACTAGAGCAAGAACGAAGGGCACAGCACTCGTGCTAGCAAGCATTGGGCCGCTCCTGTAAATTTATTATTATAGGTGAACCCTGAGTTAACTGAAACTGAAGGTCAATTATGTCCCCTTGGGTTACAGGAGTGGAGTTTTGGGGCCAGATCCCCAATTGGTGTAAATCTGCACTGTTCCAATAAAGTCAATTTATACCAGTTGAGGAGTTGGTCCTGAGGTTTTAATCCATGCAGTTCTCTTAAGCTCTGTCGCTCCCAGTTTTCTGCACCCATGATGTGCTCCAGGTTTGGGATGTCTCCCTGATACCTTTGTACAGTTGGGGTTTACATGTATTATTTTTTTACAGCACTCCTGTAAACAGGCTTGGCAGAAACACCTGTGCCACTTACCTATTCTTGTGTGTTGCTGCAGAGCATCTCACACAGTCTGATCTCTGGCCATCATCAAGTTACTGAGCATATCTATCAGGGTGCTGATTGCATGGATTCTACCGTCACGCTGCACAAAGCCACAGCATTCTAGCACAATTTTTCTAAAGGCTTGGATTCCATGTTTGTTTTTTATTAGGAGGGATTCAAATTAAGTCTTTCCATCTCACCACAGCAGTGTTATTAAATGTCTGTAGAGGAGGTTCTGACAATGAAAAAAATGATGCAGAATATGTGATCAGCCATAACTTGTTTTACTTTTCTTTAAACAAAGCTCATTGCAGTGTACCTGAAAAGGTTTCATAGTGCTGAGGGGAAGACAAAATGACCTCTCCCTTCTCATCGAAGGCTTAACTTTCATAGAATTAAAACTGGAATGGGGTGCTCCTGCTTTTCAGAGAATATACAGAACTAGAGATCTGTTCTTTCTTTTGTACACCACTCTTTGGGAAGGTCAGAGGAATCATTACCAAGCTCACAGCTCCACACTGGGTGAGTTCAACCGGAGTGGTTATATGGGTATTGTGGTCATCTCACCCCCATGCAGCCCATGGGCAGCTAGGATACCACTGTGCTGCACTAGGGTGCAGTACAGAACTTCAGAGGGACTTATATATGCCCCTCTTGAACTTGACAGAAGTACACACTCCTAATTGGAAGACTGGTGTTTCATGAAGTTCTGGGATAGTGGCTCTGGCTTGCAACACCAAACTCAGAGTGTACTAGGCAGGTCCAGGGAGACCCCTCAGGATACTAACCAGAATCCAGGTATAAAGAAACCTCCAGCAGAATGCTTTTCCTTGTTCTCTGTAGTACTTTTTAAATCTCTTTACTGCCATAAGCACTTAGGAATGAACTTCGAGTATTGGAAGAGAAAAGAAGAGAAGTCTCTTGTGGCCTTTCTACTCTAGTTGATATTTAGATCTAAAATAGATGGGAAGAGAAGCAGAAGAATTATACACAAGGACCATGGATGGGATTTGAAGAGCATAAATCCACCAACAAGCTTCCCTTTCCTCCTGTGATGCCTTGGGTAGTTATGGTCTGCTGACCCATTAATTTAAATGCGAGGGGCTGTTAATAGGACATTTTCAGGCCACACTGCTGCTCCAAGTCTGCTGACTTTCAAGGTACACAGGAAAGTTTCTCTTGTTACAAATTTTTCCCCCCAAAGAATTTGGTTTTTTTTGGTAAGAAATTAAGATTCTCCCCCACTCCTGGCAGAAAGTGGAAAGGAGAGCTGAGGCTAGATCCTCAGCTGGTGTAAATCAATGTTGCATCACTGAAATGAGTAGAGTTATGCCCATGTACACCAGCTGAGGCCCACAGTTCTTCAGTTGGTGGTGTGCCAATACACAGAGCCAGCTAACTGATGTATTTTTTTAATTGTACATACACTGATAGTTTTCTGATCAACACATTTTATAAATAAAAAAAATGAAACTCTCTCTTTGTGATCATTTGCACTCTGACAGCTCCTACTAAAGGGAATTACTAGATTCGCTAATTAAAAGTCAAATATTTACACAAGGCATGTTGTTTAAAGAAAGACCCTAGCAAGTGAGAGTTCACATGAGTATTTCCTTCCTTCCTTCCTTCATTTAAAGGAATGACCATCTTTATCTACTAACAAGTAACTTTTCCTCATGAGCTGTAGTTGGTATCTACAAGGAAGAAAGGATTGGAGACAGAGTTCTTAAGTGTTAGCGCAAAGGGCCAGGAACCAGTCACTAGCTTCTATGCCTTGCTCTGAAAGCAACTTTCTTTTTGACCGGAGGTAGTCACCTAACTTTTCTGTGCCTCAGTTTACCAGCTTATTTTGAACTGATATAATTATATCAGGAGTATTGGGAGGCTTGAAAGGGCTGAACTATACTATACAAATCCACAGTTGTTTTTATGTAATGGTAGTGGCCTAGGGACCTCATCTGAGAGTGAGACCCCATTTTGCTGGGTGCTGTACATATACATAAGACAGTCCCTGCCCAGAAGATCTTGCAATCTACATAGATAAGATTGATAAAGGGTGGGAGAAATGACCTATTAATCCCATTTTACAGATGGCAATTGAGGGACAGAGGGACTAAGGGCCAGATTTTAAAAAGCACCCAAGGATGCAGATAGGTGCCTAATAGGATTTTCAAAAGCACCTATCTCCATCTTTAGATGCTAAAATAACTTGAAAAAAATCTAGCCCTAAGCAACTTACCCAGACTCACACAGGAAGTCTGTGGTGGTGCTGGGACTTGATGCTTCTGCTCTCACTTGCACCATATTCACAATGGTGTATAACTCAGTGTAGTTCTTTTTGCTTTGTACTGGTGCAAGTGAGATCAGAATCATGTACTATAGATAGAGGAATCGTCTTAGTACCATGCTGCCATTTTAAAAAAAAGCTCTTACTATTATAAAAAAAAGTCCAGTACCAGCTTTACATACCTGTGTTTAGAAGGACAACTGCACAGATCCAGACTTGGAGAACAGACGTTTAAGACTTTTTAATTCATTTATTAAATCAGCCATCCAATAGAATCTAAGCTGAGAGCAAAGGGGATGTGTCATATGGAGCTTATGTTAACATGTATGTTGTTATATGACGTAGCCCTGCTTCTCATCGTTGTCGGTTTTATAGATTTTTGAAGTGCTCATCATCAGTTAACTTCCTGCGTAATACAGGCCACAGAGTTTCACCCAGTAATTCAGGCACTGAGCCCATAACATGGTGGAACTAGAGTATCATTTAGAGAGCCATCTAGTCTTGATTTGAAGATTCCAGCTGGTGGATAATTTACCCCATCTCTTGGTGATCTGTTCCAGCTATTAGTTACCCACATTTCCATCTTTATTTCAATTGAAAGAAAAGGGAGAATAAGATGAAGCATAAAATTGTTTTCCCTCTCTTCCACTGCAAGCGTTGCATAGGATTCACCTCTTAAAAATTGCTACTGTGTTGTTACCTTTAGCTCCAGGACAGATTAAAGAACGTTTAGAAGCACAGCTCCCACATGACCGGTATAAGCATGTATAGCTAAATAGCTTAAAACAGCTACTCTAAAGAAACATCTTTGGCAGTATGTTTAGACATTTGGAGATGGGAAAATAAATGACCACATAGCTAACATGGAGAAGGCTGGTTGTTTCTGCTTGTACTCAGTGAAATATTAGTTTCAATTTTATTTGTAGGCACTGAATTTACTCTTGTTATATTTACTCTACTAAGTATCGCTGGAGCAAAGTAGAATGTCATTGCCAGATTCTGTGGCAAAGACTTGAGAAGTCTGCGGTTAGATGAAGGCTTTTATACTCTGTGCTAATGTAACCCACACACACCTTCTGGGTGTGGTATTCTGTCCCATCTAGTGGCATCAAGTCCACTTAGAGTTAAGTGAGTCTGCTCTACAGCCTTAGCTAACAGCCAGTTGGCTTTTAGCTCATGCAGCAAAGGCTCATGCACTAAGCTCCAGAAGCCCTACGTTCGATCCCGCCCGCCAATAACCAGGGTCTGTCAGTGTTACACAAACAGAATACATTGTGTGCTGCAGAGACCCAAAGAATCCAGGGCAGGGGGATGGAAATGCTACTATCAGCTTCTGTATATGTTCTCTCAAACCCACAGCCAACTACTGTAGAAGTAAGGTTTATTTTCTGTTTGTGCCATCCCATCCATGCTGCCTCTGGCCTCCACAAACAGGACCGCCCACAAGAAAGCTAACAGTAAGTTACACATGTTTCAGAGTAGCAGCTATGTTAGTCTGTATTCACAAAAAGAAAAGGAGGACTTTTGGCACCTTAGAGACTAACCAATATATTTGAGCCGATGAAGTGAGCTGTAGCTCACGAAAGCTTATGCTCAGATAAATTGGTTAGTCTCTAAGGTGCCACAAGTACTCTTTCTTTTTTAGTAAGTTACACAGCAATTCATGATCAAGCCTGGGGATGAAACCCAGAATTTCTTGGCTTCTTGCCTGATCTTTCAATCACACCTCACTCTCTCAGGATCGTAAATTTCGTATTGTATTATATTAGTACCACCAAACATTTTCTGTATCAAGATTGATCTAGAGACATAAAAGTCAAAACAACAACCGAGAGCCTGATCCTGCAAATACTTGGAAGAAACTTTACTCATGTGAACAGCCCTTTGATGAAGTGGGTTTGAACACATGTCCTAGAGATGAAAGGCTATCCCAATACCAGTCCCCGGAGTCATTCATTACCACCCCACAGGAAAAAGATTCTCCACTGCTTTGTACCTTGTGTCAGTACTTACACCTGTGCAAGTCAGAATTCTCCATTTACCCATTGTGTACAGGTGTAAGTGACTGCACATGGTGTGAGGCTGTAGAGAAACAGGCCCCATCTCTCTGGCAACTCTTTACAGGTTTGTAACCAAGAGTTTCTTTCATAGGAACATCTTGTTTCTTGCATGACTATGTATAACAGCACATCCTTACTGACTATATCTTTTGGACCAGGAGGACAAAGGCACAGTCATATTGCTACTTTGTCACCCAAGTAATCTCACATATTCCTGGATAGCAAGAAGTACAGAAGAGCTTTTACACATTCAAAACCACCCATTCCCCCTTCTCCCCCCAACACATGTGGCTTAATCCATGGGTACGCGCATGATTAAAGTGACTAACATTTGCAGAAGTCAGCTAAATGGGAGGAGGCAAAATAATGTAATTACATTTTAACCCTTCCCCCATCATTTCCTCTTTTCAGATTAAATGAACATGTTTTAGCAGCGCACAGTTTGTGAGGTGCAAAAATAAATCTCCAGACTTTATCATGCTCTGAGTTGCTTTTCTCCAGACTGAATATTTCAAATATTTCCATTCACAAAAAGTAAATAAAATCAACTCATGTGACAGCATTTACTGTCATGGTCTAAAAGATACGTGTCTTACTTTAAGGTCAATCTGAGTGTGTCTCAGTTTCTGACACATCAGGCAAACTGTTATCCTACAGCAATGCATATATTAGTGGGCCACACTAATTAGGTTTACTGAATTGTGAATTAAACCCCTAGAGGAATTTACTAGTATACAATAGATTTGCTGGAAATCTTTTAAATCTTATTTCACAATCCAGAGGAAGGCTTTTATTTTTTAAACTGTTGAATTAATCTTCAGCATGAATCATGGGGCAAAATGTTAAGAAATTGGCTCCAAAATCCCCAGCAGCTAGTTTCAGTTAAGATTTCTCTCTCTCTCTCTCTCTCACCCCCCTCCGCAGACTTGTACTTCTGAGAGTGGAATTTTTAATTGACTTTCAGTGGACAAAATGCAATTTTTTTCCTGATGACAAAATGTGGATCCAAAGTTTAGATTGTAAAATATTTCCTAAATAGAAATGGATTCTCTCATTCAGTGTGTTCCTCACAATTCTCATTTGTATTTCTATATAAATTTACCTTACCATCTTCCTTAATCATTTTGGATGTACAAAAATCAAACACAGGGGAATTAGCATACTGGTCCAAGGTCCATTTAGTCCAGTATCCTGCCTCTGACAGTGGTCAGAGGAAGGTCTAGGTGCTCAGCAGAAGTGGGATAATCTACCCCCACTCAGGGGCAGATTTTACTCATCCTGGTTAACCACTTGGAAGAGCTAATTCAGACTTGCATTTTGCAGAACTGCTTCTTGTAGCTTGCAACAGTCTTATCTAATCTGATTTTGAGTTTTGAAGTAATGGTTCCATTTCCCTTGGGACTCTGCTTGACTGTTCAATTGATCTTTCTGTTCAGATCTTTTCTTTAATGTCTAATCAAACTTTGCCTTCCGTAGCTTCAAACCATTGCTCCTTTTCCTACGGTTTCCAGAGACACAAAATAAATGAATGAAATATTTTTAAACTTCTGATGTATTTATAGACTGATCACATCTCCCCAGATCTTCTCTTTGCCATGACACTCCAAAGAGGATCTCCCTTACATGAATAAAGGACACACACTATGGTATATGAATAATAAAACAGTAACTTCTGAGATTAGACTGGGACAAAAATGTCTTTAATCCACCTAGGCAAACAGGGGAATGTACATCTGATACCTTACCACTGCAATTCCACCACTGGACAGTAGGTGGAGTATGTAAACCTGCACCTGGCCTCCCCACTACACTGGTGAAATTTAGTCACAGGTGTATGCACTTACTGAACTGGTTAGTCCCACCTGATGTAATAATTATGGGCCTGATCCTGCAGCCACTGAAGTCAGAGTTTTTCAATTTCTGTTACATCAGTGGCAGCAAAGGGCATTGAGCCCTTTGCAGGATATCGCTCTATGGCCAAGCTCACCCTGGCATGCACTGAAGCAGTTCATTCTTCTCATTGCACGTTTGCATTTTCTACTCAATGTGAGCCTCTGCAATTACAGATTGCTGTCATGGGAATTTAGGCCGGGGGTAACAACATTTCAAGTACTCCCCAAATCATTGCGCACACACAAAACTGACGAGTTCTCTGCCAGCACTTCATTAGCTTAAGCAGGTCCCAATACTCAGCCTACTGCCAGTGCTTTCTTGATTTACTTTTCCTTTTTCCATCAATGAAATAGTAATACATCATTGTGTAAAGTGATTTTAACATTTTAATTTCTAGCACAGGCAAGGTCTAAATTGAAATTCATTGTTTCAAAGGAAACTGTCACCCATTTATTTATGACCCTTCCTTGTTTGTAGAACCCACTTAGAAGACTATTTCTTTACTGACTTTGCCCTTCAGTTTGGCAAATGAGCTCATAATACCAAAGCATCTTCAGTCACAATCGTGCAAATCTTTACGCACCTGAGTAGTTCCACGGTGTAAGAGTTGGCAGGATCAAGGCCTTAGGTTACATCCTCATTATGGCAGCACAACATTTAGAAGTTTGTGTTCCTTCAGAACCAGCAGAGTGAGTACACAGTGGCCTTGACCCTTATTAGTTTGTCCTATGCTGAGTGCAAGAAGAAACCAACGCTGGCAACCAAAAATGCTTTCAAGTGCTCTTTGTGTTCTGGTCCCTTTATGGGTCCTCATGTCCCCCAGCATCAGAGAAGCCTCAGGATTTCTCTAACAAATGCTCTGCTTTGCCCATTGGCTATGGGAGGCAAAGAATAGTTGGAACCACACCTTCCTATTCTTCCCCACCCTCCAACATCAGGGGCTGAGAGCAGGGCTAGTGTATGGAGGCTCTGGCATCTCTACTTTAGAGAAAGCTGCTCAACATAGGGGTTATTCCCAAGGGTCTGTCTCGGGTCTGTCTCTGCTCTCTTGAAGGGCTCTATTTTTGCAAATGGACTGTTTGGTTCAACAAAAACACTTTACTCACACGGTGCTGAGCTTTCTGATTTATCAGATTTTTAATGGGTCAGTATAGAGCTTAATGTTCATCTGTTAAGATTCTTATGCCATTAAGAATAATGTAGAAGAAATTTACTGTGTATACATTTTCAAGATGGACCCCGATGGACCCATTCAGGAGCCTGCTGATGGACCAATATGTGGTACTGAACACAGTATCCTACTGTTTTGAAAAAGTTTAAAACAATTTACCAGACAGAATTTCCATGACCTTGCTACACATAAGCTTCCACTTCTCACCCACGTTTACAAAGATTTCTCACTTTAAATGCAGTTCAGTTTCCATAAGTTTTAAGGTCAAATCCTGCTACTGACTTCAATGGGAGTTGGATCAGGCCTTCTATGGTAATTGTTTTACAAGTATTCCTTTCAGTGACACAGATACACAATTCTGCATTCCCACTGATGATTATGAAAGGCAATCTATCCTGATATGGGCCTCTTTTACATATACTGTGGAGTTTTATTGTTTTTATAAATTTCACAGAGGGAAAAAACTCAATACACAAAGGTGGCAACTCAGGTGATTAATGTGCAGAAGTGGCACACTGCAATAATAGATACCCATCAGTGTGAGAGATATTAAGAATAAACATTTATACAAGTCAGTGAATGCTGTTATGCATTCTTTGTCAAAAATCTATTAAGGCTTCTAAAGAAGAGACATTTAAATACAACAGCTGCAGATCAATGTTCCAAACATTTTTATTTCACATTCACCTGCCATAGACAGTAATTTAATAGCACTGTTGTCCATGTTACTGAACACAATGAAGAACTTGGGTTTTGGTTTTTTGTTTTTTTTTTAGCAAAAGAGGATGTGTTATACATTAGCAAGTCTAGTCCAAACAACTTGCTGTTTTGTACAAGTTGTCTGAACTATAAAATACTGTATACAGATGTTCTATAAAAATTCACAAGGGGGTTCAACAAGTTTTTTTAAATTTTCAGGGTCAAATCCTTCTGATGTAAATTGGCAGAGCTTCCTTATCTGTAAAGGAGCTACACCAGTTTTCAGCAGCAGAATATCGGGGCTTAATCTTTCCAAATTGCAGTTGACAGAGAATTTGTGTTGACAGACGTATTTTTCAATCCAACCAGTGATACTTTAAGATCTTAGTGATTAAAATCTAATTTGTCTGGAACTAGTTAATAGCAATCCCCCTCTACATAATGCTGAAGTTTCAAAGAAAGTGGTATACAACAGCTACACTTGCTGTAATAAAAATATAGAAGTCTATAATTTTACATTAGAGAATTATGCAAGTTAAGATTCCATTTGGTTAAGTCTTAACCACCAGCTTCACATTTCTTATTGTCTGAAATCTTATCTATGGCTAAAATGTAAAACTGAAGTAAAATCTGGCTTCTTAGCAGTTGAAAAAAAGTGAAAACAAATTTTCTGTTTCACCTTTGGCTGAATTTATCAAATCACTGCTTTTTTTTTTTCACTATACTCTCTCTTCATGGTGTCTGGATTTATTTTTTTCAAGTATGTTACAAACTTACAATACATATATATTTTTTCCTGAAGTTAGAACTAGTGCAGTATTAAATCCAAAGTACAAAATAATCCTATCTTCCTCATTGTGGAAAACAAATAAATAAAATTACACAACATTCCTAATTTACTGTACTGCATAATGGAGGTGATCAGGAATAAACAGCCACTGGAACAAGTAATGTAGAACAGAATACATATTGAAAAATAAAGACTTATATAGCAATATACATGTATCTAGGCATTGCAGGTATCACTGTTATCACAGAAAGTATTCAATTTATGGACCGAACAATCAATTATAAAATTCACTGGCTAGAGGAATTCTTCAGGAAGAACTGGCTTTCAGCTTGGATAGCAGCATTTCATTCTTACGGCACTCCTGTTGATAAAAGTAAATAGATTTTTAAATGTTAACTATAATAGTTATGGTACCCATATTCACATCAAGACTAAGCTACCTACATTGTGAGAGCTGACAAGGAGAAATGCAAAAGGAATCTCCATTTGTCTCTTTAGGGCAACTTTATGGCTCTTTTGTGCTCCTTTGGTGACACAAAAAGGTGATAACATGGGTCAGAGTGGAGCCCAAAGTATGGTTATGAAGTGACTAAGTGACAGTGACAGTGATATCATCAAACTAGTGATTTAAGCCTTCTGACTTTAATGACAAAAATGATTTTACTAGTTTTTGTGCCTTCCTGCTCTGCAATCCAAGGCAACCCAGAGTGAGTTTGAGTTTTTTTGATCCATGAAATCAATAGAATTGTTAACTTGGTTCCAATGGCAGGATCATTATTACAGGCGATGATGCACAAGGCAGAAGGAATCTAGCTTTATGGTCAGTCCCAAATTGAGTTTATGGTGCTGGTAGTTATGAAATCCATCGTTTTCCTTATAAACCAAACTAATTTGAAATGAAGGTCATTGATACCTGATCTGGAATCCTGCAATGCCTTTTTGCACAGAGTCTATTCTCAGAGAACTACTACAGCAAGGTCAAGAATTATGAACATGTTTTCTGTTCCCAGTAACATTACCATTATCCTCCAAGAGACAAAACAGGACATGCCAGGGTGTGGAAATTCCTTCAGAAGATAACTGATAAGGAGGGATTTTTTCCACTCTCCACAGAAACTTAATTGCTAGAGAGGATGGAAACTCCTACCATAGTCATAAAAATTGCTACGCAGCTTGTCAGTCTCCCAGAGATATGTGATGCAAGGCAAGGAAAATAACCCAGCACACCAGGACAGATTAGAGGAAGCAACCTTTTCTAACATGCAAACCCCAAAGCTCTTTTGCACAGCAGTGCTATTTTGGCATTTGCTCTCAAAGAGACAATAATTAACAGAAGCTCTGGGAAGGCTAAATCAATGAAATATTGATAGTACGTCTGCAATGTTTAGATGACAAGACGGTGCATTTCCTCTTTTTACTAGAGAAAAAATACACACAGTGCAGACAGTGTCACACAATTTAAGAACTTCTACATAAATTGCAGTATCAGAATCTCTACAAAAACCTACTACACTCTTCCCCTCTTTTCTTCAAAAGACAGATTTTCATGCCACAAAAGGCTATATGTTAACAATATTCCTATTTATTACTGTAACAACTGCCACCAGGAAACACGGACAAGACTAGTGCCCTTCATACAGAGACAGCTCCTTGCACACATCTTTATCACCTCCATACTGCACTAATTAGAGTCCCTTTTATGGGTTTCCAAAAAAGATTCCATTAGACAACTGCAGTCTATTCAAAAGCTTTGATATCAGTCCATAATTAAAATTTCTTGTACTGTTACCTGAATGATTAAAGAATCGCTGAGTATTTGAAATACACTCCATCCTATCCTCTGTATTATATATAATCCTTATCAACTATGAAAGAAATACCCAAGTCCAAGAACATTTAGGAAGTCAGGATGCCCTATCTTTGTCAATATGAAACACAGAACATATCTGGTACAGATCATCATGGCATGTCCCACTGCCAAAATGTTATGTAAACTGAGAACTCATAAATTATGACATGCAAGAGAATGCAAATTTAAATTTTGAATTGCCTCATCTTCCGTTTTCATAAATTACAATTTCCATGTTAATTCCATTATAGAGAAATCACATTCACTGGTCTACAGTAGCTTCCATACAAGGATCTCAAAGCACAACAGCTCAGTGGACTAGCTAAATAGTATACCCATTTTACAGAAGGGTTACGTGCTGGAGCAAACCTATACCTTAGTCCACTGTCAGTGCTACATGGAAGACTCACTAATCCACTTCCTAAAACGTGCCATGCCTCCCAGCATCCATTCCTGTGTATCTGACAAGTCTTTCAAGCATATCATCCAGGATCAGTACCCAAAGAATTTACAATAAATACATAGGATGAGACAACAATCTACACATAGAATGATACAATAATAGATGGATAAAAGAAATCTCTTTTTCTATGGATTAAGACACGATAATGGTGAAGCAATCCTCATTACCTAAAGGAACAGATGTTGTTACTGTTCGTTAAAAACAAATCCTTAACTGAGCCACTATGACATGCACGTCTAAAAAAAAAAGTAGACCATTAAAACTTAACTCTTCATGATGGGATTTTCAAAAAGTGTTGTCCTAATTCTACATCTATTGAAGGCAATGGTAAAAACACCCCTGACTTCAGTGGGAGCAGAGCAGGTCAACAATTGCTTCTGAAAATCTCACTACCTCCAAGCAGCGAGGAAGACTGCCTTCAACTTACAAGCAAATCAGGCCTGTTCTAATAATTAATTAAAATATTTGTAATTGGAAACCAATTTGCATACCTGTACCAGGGTTTTCTCAATGAGATTTTAATGAGCTGAATGATGAACTTTTCAAAAATTACAGTTTATAGGCCAAAGAAAGATCTTTTGCTCCACCCCTACTACAAGAGTTCCAGTAATAAAGACCAGTTCTCTCCAATAATAGGAAGTGAATTGGAAAGATGACTGGGGGTTTCCTGAAAGATTAACCCTCTCCTTTGGTTTGACTCAGAGGTAGATAACCCAAAGGACGCTTGTGAAAGTTATCTGACGTGAAAGTGTTTCTTGGCAAGCCAACACATCTAGACATTTGCCTGTTAACGATTGGAAGATTTGTGATCCATCTCAAAGTGACCACTTTTGAGCAGGATGGCTTTTAAGATTATTCTTAAACACACCAGTTGTTTTACTGGCTCAAATTCTCTCTACCCAATACAAACAAAAATGCTCTTACCTCTTTAAATTCTTTCACCGTTTTAAAGTAAAGCCTCTGTTTCTCTAGCAGTTCCAGGTATTCATCATTTAACTGGTCTCTTCGCATTTTGTTTTCTTGTTTCTTCTTTTCTATCTGTTTTTAATGTGCACAAAGAATGAAAGACCATGTACTATATAAGTACCAGAAACACCAAATACATTTCCAAGTAGACATTAGAGAAAGATACTTCACAAAAGACACATAATGGACTTGGCTGATTCCTTCAATGCAATAAATATTTAGACCTAGATCTTGCAAAGACTTATTTTGAGTCAATGGAATTACAGTGCACATGTTGAGCATGCATAAGTCTTCGTGAGATCAGGACCTTATTTACAGAATAGCATTCAAATATGGCAGACAATTTATTGAAATTAAAATTACAGGTGAGAAGAGCACCCAAAATATTTGTACAACAAAAAGTTATTGATGCAGTAGTGAAGGTTTGATTTGGCATCTAAGATGGTTGCCTCCATCATCTATTAACTTTGGAAAATCATACACTAATCTGGCAAATTTAATAGAAAAATTCAACTACTCTCAATCTAAGGGTCAGGAACAAAAAGTTTTAGATAAGTACTCTGACATTTTTAATGCAAGTATTCTATTACTTGATGCTTTCTGTCTCCAGCCAATGACTCCAGATGGTGTGTTGTAAGTAAAAAATGAACCCGCATTTAAAAATATAACATTCTTCATGTTCCAAATATAGCCTGTATATAGTATTTCCATCTTGTCTGTTCCTGTGGGAGACACTGGGGCTGATTCTCCACTGCCTTATGTGGTCATATAATCCTGTTCAAAGGGGGTGGGCAATGCTGTCATTCTGATTTGATAGCAGTTTGCACAGAGGAAAGGGATCACACAAGGTTCCAGGCAGTGGAGAACTGGGCCTATAAATGGAGAATATCCATTTGGAGAAATTCATCAGAGGTATTTTCTACTGCTATAAAGCATTAACGTGAGCTGTTTGGGAAGCACCTGCAATTTGTTATTCCAAAACAAAGAACCAGGATGCTCCCTGAAGAGAGACCCTATCAAAACACACTGTAAAGCAAACACACTGGTAGTTCATATTGAAAAGCTGCATTCTGAGTTCCCAGCACCTAAGGCAGAGGGAAGAAGATCAGTGCTTGTGGCTTCGCACTTGGTGTACATAAACAAAAGCAGATAGGCTCTGCTGGGAGTACTACTGGAGGGAGACAAAAAGCTCCTCCTGCCTTTAGCACAATGGAGCAGTCTGCTGCTTGTCTTCTGAAGTACATCTCTTAGCAAAGAGAAGGGCAAAGAATATTCAGTCAAGTGAAAAACCCTGCTGCACTGACTATGTCTATCCCTCTCCTGCTCAAATCCCTCATAACCGGTTTCCTTCCTCAATCTCACCAGCAAGGACTTGCACTCCCCTCATCAAACCTTGAACATTTAATGTAAAATAATTTTAAAAATATTTCATTTATTAATGAAAACAAGGAGAAACTAATATGATATGAACAAACTTAAACTTCCATCATCCCTCCTTTGCCCAATACCTCTCCTTGTGGCTGGTCATGTCAAATCTAAACTTGACTCTTCAGGGCAGGGACTGTACCTGTAGGGTCTCATGACGATAACGCTAAGGCATTACATACAAATGCTCATTAACAAATATGTACTAATACACGGTCAGTATAACAAGCACATTTTTGGTGATCAACAAAGAAATAACCGGTGAGATTTTTATTTACATTAAGGCCCCTTTAAAACTGCTCTGGCAGTGTAGAGACTCCTTAAAATAAGAATAAGATTATATTTATACCCATTTTAAGGCACCTGTATCTGACACTAGAGTGACTTTAGCATCAGCAAGAATCAGGCCCAACACATTTAAGTTAAGAACTTTTCATTTCAAAGCTGGAGAAAATCTAAATTCAGACTCTTGGGAAAGGCTGACTATGGATCAAGTGGTGAAAAAGTTCAGGGAGCAGGAAAATCTGCTGAAAGTGGTTTGAGAGAGAGAGAGCGCGCACACACCCTTCCCTGCGAAGAGAGAGAGGGTGAACACCCTTCCATGTGCAGCTAATTTACCTGTCCAAAGAAGTGAGGCAAGAAGCTTCTGCTAAGTGAGGGATCAATATAAAAGCCAAGAGGTGAAGAATGAGTATTTTATACAGGTGTTTTGCCATCTCAGAACCTATTTAGTCTGAAAGAATTCTTGTTCAAAGAGATGTTTGTTATCGACCTACTCATGGAGTCATGAGCCTAAGACCCACTGCTGCTCTTGAGAGCACACACTAACATCCTAAAGCAAAACACCGTTCTAAAGATATAATCCCCTTTGCAGAGGATGGATGAGAAGCACCTGTTGCTGCTAATTCTTTCACGTTTTTTAAAATAGGCAGAATAAGAAGTACCTGGTGAAAATGGTTTCTAGATTGCTAGCCCTACATGAATCCTTCTGATGAATGGGAGAAAGTGTGCACAGGCATTTCTGATGGCTCTTAATTCCAGAAGGTTGATATGCCATACAGCTTCCATGGGGGATCATTTACCCTGAACTCTATGACTGTTTAGATGGGCTTCTCAGCTTATCAGAGAGGCATCTGTTATCATCAGTGCTGGGGGGTGGTGGAGGGGGTGGATTCCTGCACAGACACTGGATGGATCTTTCCACCATTCCAGGGAATGTTTGACCTGGAGGGTATCCACAATGGCGTGCTTAGCCTGTCCTTGTTTGGCATGTAAACAGATCTGAGCCATATCTGTAGACACCTCCTGTGTCATCAGGCGTGAGATGTCACAAATGTGCATGCTGCCATGTGCCCGAGAAGCTAAAGGCAATTTCTGGCTGATGTTTGTGGGCTGTCCTGAACTGTCTCTATGATACTGGTCAGGATGTTGAATCTGTACATCAGGAGGAACGCTCTTACTTGCACTGCATCGCGTTCAACTCGAAACATTGTACGGGAGTTAAGGTCGATTTCTGGATATTGAGTTGTAGACCCAGTTGCACAAATATGCGAATAGTCCTTTGGGTGGCGTGTCAGGCGTCTTTGAAGGAACGAACCTTGAGAAGGTGTTCTACAGATATGGGTAAATAACGATACTTAATGTTCATAGATGTGCTGCTACTCCGGAGAGAACTTTAGAAAATACTGTGGGTGCAGATGAGAAGCGGAATGGAAGTACTCTATACTGGTAGTGGTCCTGCCCAAAGGTATATTGGAGAAATCTTCTGTGGAACGGTAGGACTGAGATGCGGATGAATCCAGCAGGTGGTTGGACTAGATGACCTCCTGAGGTCCCTTCCAACCCTGATATTCTATGATGATTCTATGAAGGCATCCTGTAGGTCAAGGGCCAAGAACCATTCTCCCTGATCTAGGAATGGAATAATTGCTGCTAGTGTTATCCTGAATCTTTGCGCCTGTTTAGTGCTCTTTGATCTCTATAGGGGATGATAGGGGTCTCCAACCTCCTTGTCTTTTGCGGATCAGGAAATATTTGGAAAAAAAGCCTCTGCCTCTGAGGTGAGCAAGGACTGGTTCTATCGCCCCTAGGCATAGCAGGTGATTTATTTCCTGACGTAACAGTCTCTTGTGAGAAAGGTCCCTGAAAAGTAACGGGGAGGGAGGGAGCTGAAGTGCATAAAGTAACCCTTGGAAATTATCTCCAAGACTCATTTGTCAGAAGTGATGTTTTCCCAATTCCAGAGAAAGAGAGCGAGGCGACACCCGAAGGAATGTGGAAGGTCTGTGTTTTGCAGCCGTTGTCGTAAGGAGTGGCTGACTGGGGCCTTGACCAAGGCAACACAACTGGTGTTTTGAGGTCAAGGGCTGAAATGTTGAAAACTGGGAGGCTGACGGTTTCTGCTTTTGCATCTTAAGTCTCTTTCATTGTGGCTCGTAGTATCACTGTGGTGGGAGGAACTGGCGTGGTTGGGATCTGTGAGATGGTTGGGAACTAAATTTTTTTTCTGCCCCAGTGTGTAGATTCCTAGAGAGCACAGCGTGGCTCTGGAAACTTTTAAAGTGTGAAGTGATGCATCCGTCTTCGGAGCCCCGGTACTGAATAGCGGGGACATTGCTGTCTCCACAATCATAAGGTCCCTAGAAAAGCGAAATTCCTGTGGTACCATCAGAGACTGTCAATACTGACAATCTTTTATGGGATGCATGGTCTGAAGAGAGTTGTTTTGAGGTGGCTGGTGCTGAGGACTTCTCCGTCAGTACTACTAAGGTCTCTGCTCTCGTCTTTGGCAGCAGTGCTGCTGCTTCAGAGCCTGTGCCCTTCAGGTCTTCAGGCACTGCAGTGGAACTTGTTTACCGAGGATCCCTGTGTCTTCTTAATACAGCATTTTGCAGCTGCTGGTGCCAAGGTGACCAATCATGCCAGGGATCTCCTCTGGCTGGTCAGGAGGTCAGTTTGAGAGCTTGCAGCCCTCTTTTTGGAGGCTTGTGAGGGGAGTCAGAAGGTTTTCTCTCAGCTCTCCCTCCCTAGAAGTTGAAGGCTCTGGGGATGATCTCTGCCATGGAAAGGATTCAGGACCAGAGTCGGACGCTGGTTTAAAAGCACCCTCTATGAGGAGGAGTTTCAACTTTAACTCCTGGTTCCTTCGGGATCTAGCCTTCAATTGCTGGCAGAAGGTGCACTTTGGTGGGATGTGAGCCTCTCCGAGGCACCAGACGCAGTGGGAGTGTCTGTCCATAACTGGTATTGCCCCCCCCCCCCACAGGAGAGGCATAGTTTAAACCAGAAGAGCTGGGCAAAAAAAAAAGTGGGGGGAGAACAGGGAGAAAGAACCATTTTGGGGGGGGGAACTTAAAAGAGAAGCTCTAGAAATTCTACAAAAATAAATGGAAACTCTATAACAAGCTACAAAACAAAACACTATCAATTATAATGAAAATGAGGTAAGCAAACTGGACTGCTACTCACTGCAACTCAGGCCAAGGGCGGTTGAGAAGGAACTAAGTGTGGTTCGCCCATGCAACGCTAGTTAGCCGCGAGGCAGAGAGAGTGCACGTGCATGACAAATGGACATTGCTACCTAAAATCTTCAATCAGAGGTGCAGGGGCACAGATATACCTACAGTGGAGCACCCATAGGGACACTACTTGAAGGACCTGCAAATTCCCACACTGGCTCGGCAGGAGGGCATGGAGGAGTTGAAGGTGGGGAGACAGGCCTGCCAAGCCATCTCCAGGGGCAACGACCCTTTACCATGCCCAATATTTATCCCAATATGCCTACAGTGGCAGTGAGAAGATTGGCCATTGTTCTGTACCCACTAAACTACTCTTTGAACAATAAGCCATTTTTGTCTCTTTCCTCAGATAATTTCAGTTCTCACAGACTCAAAGGCCAGAAGGGACTATTGTGATCCTCTAGTCTTCCCTTCTGCACATCATTCCTTAATAGGCCCATAACCTCTGGCTGAGTTACTAAAGTCCTCAAATCATGATTTAAAGACTTCAAGTTACAGAGAATCCATCATTTACTCCAGTTTAAATCACACTCTCACAGAACCCTTCAAGTTTGCTTTTTTCCATTAGACATCTTACAGGTAGAAGGCAGCTATCATGGGGACCTAAGGAGAAAGAATGAGCTCTCTCAGGGCCTTATCCTACTCACAATGGCTTCAATGGCAACACTACTTCTGCCTTCAATGCAGCAGGACTGAGATCTCAGAGTCTTCTCTCACATAGTGGTTGCAGATGCTGTACTGTCACCAACCAATGATAGTCATCGGACTCTATATCTTTTTTTCTAGATAACTAAATGGCTGAACTTTTGTTTTTTTAAGTGGAATCAAACAGGAGAGCAGTGGGGGTTTGCCTGGTCTTAAGAGGCTGGGGTCAATTCATAATAGAGGAAGGAAGGAAGGAGTACGTACAAGAGATATCAATAAGGCTCCTCTTCCCTCACTCTCCCATAAAAATCTTTTATTTTCTCAGCTGTCACCAATTAAACAATTTATGAAGTAGCAGAGGTGGAGGAAGAACAACTTTGAACAATTGTTGTCATTTTTGGAGTTGTTGCTGCAGCAATTAAGTGTCATTAAAGAGTTTGTCAGCCTTCCAGAACAAACAGGCATAATTACTGCCAACTTCATGAGTAAAAAATATGCTGCTCTGAAATATTTCCATAATGTCCATAAACGCCTCAAAATCAAATGATCTCAATGGGCTTGCTAATGGAAAATCAAACAAAGCAAATAACCAACTTCACTACTGTCTGTGCCACGCAGAATTTGTCCATTCTATTAAAAAACAACTGCTCAAACAATTCGAGGCAATTCACTGCAAATTTTGAAGTACTGAAACACCTATCTCCTCCAGGACAGTGGCTAATAATAAATTCTCCATTTTTACAGAAGAGCTTCATGCTAAACTGAACTCCACTGTATCCATGTTCTCTATACATAGGTTTCATCATATTAATATCTGGAAGTCCTTGTGTGGACATTTATCCCAATAACAAAGAAACAGTATAGAGAATCTGTAACTCTCAATATGTGACATCTGGTCTAGCCTCCTCCCTGATACTCGGTCATGCTTGAGATTTCAAATTAAATAAAGAACAATTATAAAAATCCTAACATCACACATGATTCTTAGTTCTTAAGAATAGAGAATCTCAGTGGGTTCACCCACTAGGACCGGTTGACATGGTGTCATTAACTAGGCTAAAACTCACAAGTGTTATAACATTATTTGGGGGGGAAATCAAGGATACTTTTTTAGGTGAAAGGAATAAAGCAAAGATAGAAGTAAAATAAAAAAACCTAAGATATCCAAACGGCAATAATTACATTATATTTACAAAGGAACAAGCAACTTCAAAATGTATTCGGGACCAGTGCATAGGTTCTTCAGTTTCAGCTTTGCTGCTGCTGCCACTGAAGAACAGCCTTAAAGGGACTGGAGAAATGTGCATGAGAGCAGACCATTGAGGGCCAGACCCCACTGCCATGGACACCTAAGGCCTAACTCCCAACTTCAGTGGCGTTGAATCAGGCTATGAGTCCCTATGACTGATCCATATTGTAACACCAAAATCTAATTTAAGTACTGCAACTTGTCTGGAGTGAGATAAGTGCTGGCATAAAGATGCAGTTCTGATCTACTCACTAAAATTTTAGTTACAGGCTCTTATTTAAGGAAGAGTACAAAATAGAAATGATGAGACTTGTCAGGTGTTTAATTAGTTTGCCTCTCATCACACCAATTTTTTTTTAACCATTCAGCCTTGTCTGAAATAATTCCAAGCTTCTGCCAAAGAAAACAAGAAGGAACAGTTTAACCTTCATTCGATTCTGTTTAATTCCTTCTACAATCTGCTCCATCTGCCGCAGAAACTGCTCACGAGCACCAGAAGAGGCCATTGCTCTGGAAGAAAAATGGATACTGACTAAGAGGGGAGGGAGTTTGACAAAACAAGAATTTCCTCTACAATTTTTATCTATCCTGCATGTAGAACTTTCAAAATAGACTTAAGCAATATGAATATGTGGGCTTAAAACTACAGCTTTCTGCAAAGTGTAAAGGGATAAAAAGTAGATTCAGACAATCCAAGATAAAAGATAACGGGCCAGATCATCAGCCAATGTAAACTGTCATCGGTCCACTGGCATATATCACCAACTCTATTAGATCACCCAGTTCATCTCCCTGTCTTGTGCATGACTGTTCCCTTTGCTAGTGTTTTGTGCAGTGATAATAGCTATTGATGGACCAAAAGCATGGTTTCAAAGTAAGTGTTTAGAAAGGAGTAGCTCATGTGAAAAGCAGGAATGGATTAGAGGACTGGCATGTCAGTAAGATCTGTAAGCACAGTTTTGTTTTAGTGGTTATAATTTACATTTCTGATTTCATAATTATTTTGGTGTAAAGTACAACAATTGTTATTCTATTCCATGCTTAATTTAAAACTGTGGTAATTTTAGATAACCACTTTACCTTTAAAAATAAACTGCCCAAGTGAACAGTCAAGAGTATAACTTCCCATTGACTAGAGAGTAGTACAATGGAGATCTCACCACTGAACAAAGCAGATCTCTGTACTCTACTTTAGTGGAATGTATCCAATATATTTAGTTAGTTTGTTACAATTAACAAGTTCAAAATGTTTCTGTTATAGTTAGAGGTGGTTGCTTGTCGTGGCAAGAAAATGGTCAGTCAAAACAAGGCTTTATCAGGATAACAAAAGCAAAGGGTTCAAATTCATAGGAAAATTTAAAAAGTTATGATTGCATTATGATGAGCAAAATATGTCATGCACTAAAATATCAAGCTATTATCAATCTATTGAATAATAGAATAATAGTTCAGAACTATTTAACACCTTAGTTTCTCTCCCATTCTTCACTTTACTGGACAAAGATAGAAGTACATTTGTAAAAATTCACATTGGAGTATTGCTCAACAGGCTGAAGGGTGAAACCCTGGCCACACTGAAGTCAATGGCCAAGATTTCACTACGAGACTTCTGTTATCCAACCATCACTTTTTAAACAGAGGTTTGTCATAGAAACTCTGGGCTATGACAAACATATGCTTAAGTTATAGTTAAGAAACGTGTGGAGTCTGTAGTTATTTTCATATGACAAGCCCAACTTGACAAATATGTCAAACAAGGTTTTTAAAAGTGCCAGTAAGTTAGAAGTATGAAAAAAGTGTTACAATTTAAGTGAGCAATTTAAGCATAATTTAACACAATACAATCCCAAGAGCAAAGTATTAAGATATACATTCCACATGTGTTCTTAAGTAATTATATTACTTCATTTGTGCCAAGGTATAGCATGTGGCTATCAAAAATTACAAAACGTACTGGATCTTACTCAGAACTGGCCATTAAAATTTCAAATGTATAAAGTTTAAAGAAGAATCAGAAAGTTTTGCAAGCATTTTTGAACAATTTCCACCCAGATTTTGCCAACCAACTATAGATGTATGAGTAGATACCAAGAGCTAATGACTCAAGTTACTTACTGCTGGAAATTATCATGAATTGAGTTCAGCAAGTTAACCTGGTGAAGACAAAAACACATAGTTGAAAATGTACATCTTCCTCTCCAACAGCAACATAGATTTTCAGTTACTTTAAAATGTGATTTAGCTCAGAAAAAAGTCAGCTGTATAAAAATGCCATCTTCTTGTTTTGCAGAGCATTACATGAGGCTATCTGCATGTACTGAGAGAGTTACAATCAGCTTACATTAGTGACAAAAACAGTTTTACTGCTTTTCACTCCTGTTAACTAGTGCAGGGTTAAGGGCCTGTTTATTTAGAGAAATCTGCACTGGTGGAAAAGCTGCACCAATGTAAAGCAGGGCTTACATCATAAATGCAGCACATCTGTTATAGCTTAACTATATCAATACAACTACACCAGCGAAAAGTCTGCTATATAGGCAGACTTCCTAAACCAAACCACTTGAGGGTTGTACAAAATGTCAAGGAGGGCTGAATGTATAACACAATTAAGGTGAACAGGTGTAGTAAGGGGCACCATGTGGCCTGCAGAACTGATATCACTGAAAATAATAGGATACATGAAAGGACCCTGTTTAACTCATGGAGGCCAAATTGTGTTTGCAAGCCTTGAAGTGGAACAAACATCTTTAGTAGTAAAGTAGGCACATTAGACAGGTAAACCATTATATATATATGGGATTCCACAATGCAGTTTTCAGAGCAGATCCACACTTTTTCAAAGAGCCTGAATGAAAAAACTGCATTCAAAAGATCTGTTAAAGAATGTGTTTCCTTGGGAAAAAAACTTCACTTAGACATGCAAACCAGGCAACTGGTTGGCACAAATGACACTTTAGACACATGAACTTTCAATCAGAGTTAGGCACCCGTGAACTGTGCTTTTGAAAACTTCCTCCATAGTTACTTGTTTTATTAACACACATTTAAAGGCCCTTTGCAAGCTTGTACCTAACAGCATATGGAACGACTCTTCCATACAAAATGCTAATTGAGACTTGCTTGGGAATCTTATTATTCTCTCCAACACATTTAGAGAAAAAGAAAATCAGAGGAATGGTTGATGGGATTCTTTATCATAGCTTTGAATAGTTCCTATTAGTCTCCAGTGGACAAGTAGTGAGGTTTTCCAAAGTACGATTTTGCCTTTTGATGACGAATGTTTGAAAATGTGCCATCTGTACTGTAAGAATCCAATTCTGCAAATACTGTACTTAGTGCTTACTAATGCGCATATTCCCAATGGCACAGCAATAAGCACACTGCATGTTAGAGTTTGCTGAATCAGGCCCCAACCCTAATGGATTTAAATCAGTGATTTCAAAGAGTATTATTAGCGTGTAGAAATCCTGTTCTTACTACTTAGAGGTTAAGAATACTACTTAGAGGTCAATTTTTTTTTTTTTTTTTTACAAAACTTTTGTTTTGACGAATGAATGTTTTCTGACCAAAAAACCCAACAAAAACCCACAACAACTTTCTGCAAGAATATGTCAGTTTCAACAAAACTTTTGGGAAAAGGTTTCTCAGGTCCAGGATAGAATTTCTGGTCAAAACCCAGACCAAGAGACCACCCTAAAATAGCAAATAGCCTGGTGGTCAGGGCACTCACCTGGGATGCGGGAGATGCCGGTTCAAATCACTGGTCTAAATCAAGCAGAGCAAGGACTTGAACCTGAATCTCCCACATGAATGCCTTAATAACCAGGAGAGAGAGAGAGAGAGAGAGAGAGAGAGAGAGAGAGAGAGAGAGAGAGAGAGAGAGAGAGATCCTGTGTGTCTCATTTTTTTTGGTTAAAAACTTCAAAATGTCTCATTTTTGTCCCAATGTAGAACAGGAGGAAAAAAAGCCATTTCCCACCCCATTCTACTTCATTTTCATGGTGTAAATTTCCTCTCTCTTTGATACAATAACTAAAATAGTATATTCTATCCAACTCTGGAAAAAAGGTAAAAAGTCCATCTCTGCTTACTTCTGTCAATACTAACAAACCAAGCCATCCTTAAGGATGGGCCATGTTGTTACATAACATACATTAATGTATCCTGCAAAATATCTAGCAAATGAAAAGCAGTATTTCATGACCATGACAGAGAACTATAGGGTTACATTTCATATCTACGAAGTCAGTGGGAAAAATAAGACAATTTGAAAGTGGGTTCCCAACAGTCATAGCATTTTAAAAATTAATACTATGCCAATTTTGTAAAAATCAACTGTATGAGCATAGATACCTTTGATGTCACAATTCCACCCCTAGGAGTGAGTGATTCCATTACTATTTTGAAATCACTCCATACACAGAATACTTCAAGGTTTTTTGTTTTATTTTTTGTAAGAAGAAATACGTTCCAAAGAATCTTAAGAAAACCAAGACCCAAAAGGGTAAAGGGACATTTGGTTTATAGGATATTAATACAAAATATTTGTTCACTGAAGCCTTTTTTCTAGAACAAAAAAACTGAAACCATATTGTACATTTTTGACATCAAAAACCACTCAGACATCTCTTGAGATTAGCATAATCCATTGGAAACCCTTGATGTATGTTATGGCTGCCTTTTAAAATTGCATTCATAAGTATACAGTTAGGGTAGAAGTAAAACTCTTCTCACAGTTTGTACTTAAATAAGTATTGAGTTACTTTGGGCAAAACTACTCCAGGTTTCATTTCAATATTTTTACAAAAGAAAAGAGACTATTAGCCTTGATATACATTATTTAACAATCAAGCACTTCTGGTCTAAAATCTGTCACCTCTGTCTTTAGTAGGTTCATTTCTATTTCAGAAGCAATCAGTGAAAAGAGATTAGTTTGTACGCCTGTACCCTCAGTAAATGTTACAAAAATCTGCAGTAAAGTCTAATCCACAGACGACATTAAAGCAATATCATGAGTTTCATAGCTGCTACTTAATGTGCCATGCTAAATAAAGAATATGTGATCCGCAAATTGTCTGTTCATTTAGAATAGTGTACAACACAATCATTCAGGCAAATAAAATGGATATAATGCAAACAGATAAAGCAAGGCATTTGGTAATAACTTTTTAGAATGTATTAGATAAATATTTATAGCCCAGCATTAATGGTGTAATATTATTCCCCCCCCCCCAACACAGATTAAATCTTTAACAGTTGGCACTAGTCTCATAATTCTCATATCATGGGATCTATGTTCAGATGTTTTGCCGATATAGTCCACATGTAACATATAAACAGAGATTTAAATTATAAACATGAATATATACAGCTGACTCAATTCTTTGTCTAGTAAAATTCAGCATCAGATCTCACCAGGAGATAATTTTTAAAAGCTTTTGAGGAAGACAAAACCATAATGACAATTTTATCAGACCAAGAGATAAACTACATCTACAGTGCTGTGATAATTTTGTCTTACTGATCTTATATAAATGACATGTTGACTACATTTAGAAAAACAGAAATATTCAATGATAAATACACTGTAGATATCCTAGGAATGTCATTTTATGGAGATCATGTCAATCATCAATACAGGTAAGTTAGAAAACAGTAGGATGTCCTACTTTGATGATCATTGGCCTAATTTAAAAAAAAATACATTCTCAGCTGTATTGCTTGATTCAGCACAGTATTTAGGCATACTTCCTTATGTGCTTTGCTGAACTGGAACTTCACAGAAGTTATCCGAATGTCAGAATCTAAGCTACAATATTTGCATTACAATAGAACACTCTCCATAGTGCCATGGGCAAAGGCTGCAGCCACCTCTTAAACAAAGGTACACGTGTAGAGTCTTAATTCATCTAATTCATTACAGCAAAATCAGAAGGTTGTTTTGGTGGCTTTTCCCACACTGACAGAAACAAAGAACTTCAGTAAATCTGTATAAAGCCCAGTCTTGCAGGGTTGTCAGTTCAAGGAAGTGTTGATAATGCTGAATAAACTTTGCATATAGCAAAATCCTGGCCCTACTGAAGTCAATGAGTTTTGCTATTGACTTTAACAGATGATTTCACTTCTGAACTTTGGATGCCTATCAGAAACCAAAATTTCCAAACCTTTAGACCCTTGTCCATCACTAACTGATAACTCATTCTTTCCTACTGAGTAACTTTCCAGGGCTGTTATGGGCAGATCTTAGGTCACCATAGACTAACTAAGGGAACTGTGAAAGGACAAAACAGGTCTTGCATTTTGGAACATGTTACCAGCACAGTATACACATACACATATATCGGAGTTCTTGACTTTTTAATCTGTTTTTTCAGATGATTTTCATGGCAAGGACTGTCAGAATCAACTGTTTCCTCAAAGGGAAATTGAATTCCTGATTCTCTCAGCTGATTCAAATACTCATATCTAGTTTATATTTGTCAGAATCTACTATTCAGGAAAAAGATGATGGATTTTTAGATTGCAGCTCTCTATGCTACCCCTCCTCTTAGAGAACAGAGATGCTTACTTAATGGTACCGTAAAGGTACCATCTGTTACACAAAGCAAGTAGTGGCTGCCTTCGTAAAGGTATTTAAACAATGTTCTGTTCTTGTTTCATTAAAATGCAATGAGAAGCATGCAATGTCAGACTTTTACCAGCTAATGCGAATCTTGTTGTGCTATCATTTATTTTACTGAAGAAAGCAATGTATACTTTCATCTCACCATAACATCATTAGAACTGTTTACAAAAACCCATGTGAACAACTGTTAAAACAATCTTTACGGATTAAGATGTTGTTTTATTTACTGATGTAGGATTCATGACATTTAAGTAACCGAAGATGCTTCAAAGTAACCAGTAAAGCATTGCTGATGTTTTACAAACTTTGAAATGCCAGTAAATCCTTTATTATGGAAAAACAGTCATGTGGAGCCAGGATCTTTATCAGAAATGTATTTGCTGCTCCTGCTTATTCCTCCAGTCCTCACTGAAGTCTAGTTTACCTGTAACATCACAGAAGGGTTAAATTCATTGTTGGCGTAAGTCCACTGTGTGTTACCCCAGAGAGGAATTTGGCTCTAATTTCTGGATGGGGGAAGGAGGAGGAATAGGGAGTAGAAGCAGAAGAACTCTTTAATGAAGAGTGTGTTTTCATGATAAATAAGGGCTTGGTCGTGCCCCCTTGAAGTCAAGAAAGGTTCTGTCGCTGAATTCAAGGGGAACAGAATCAGACCCTAAGATCTTGCTGTCATTGATGTCAATTTACTTTGATAACTGAAATCACTGGCTGTAGCATTGGTCCCTAAACTAATGCAGACACTGGATCACTAACCCCCAGGTTAATCTGATTTTGTGAAGCCAAAATTTAAATGATGTGTGTCAGTATCCTAATTTTATTCACCTTTTGAGCCTAAATTGAGTAATTCTGGTATCTATTTCTGGTATTGGCCCTTCTGTTAAAAAAAACAAAACACATATATACACACAAAATACACAAGCAGAAATTTTCCTAAACAGAATTAAACCAAACAAACCAAAGATTTCCACAAACATTCTGTAAACAGTTTTAGACCCAAGTCAATTTCTTCTCAGTGCTGACCTTTTGAGATAATTATCTGTACCCTGCATAGACAAGGCTTAATCCAGTGCCTTGTACACAAACTCAGCAGCATCCTATTCTCCTATCATGGGCTAAACATTTAAAAACATGTTCTTACCTCTTTTTCTAAATATACCTTCTTATCATCCAATGTATTATAGAGGGTAAAGAACTGCTTGGTTTCTTTGTGAGTTGCTGACACTGAAAACAAAAGAAAAACAGAGCAATGAAAGACCATATGGGGCCTCTGTACCCATTTGTAAAATGGGGATAATACCTTCTCATTTCACAGAGGTATTGTGAAAATAAATTCATGAATATTTGTCAAGCTTTCAGATACCACAAGGATGAGCACTATAGAAAATCCCATAAGGAAATTAACAGCCTCTGTCTATACAGCAGGATTTAAATAGTGTGCAGCAAATAGGTCCTGGGGCCATACATTGAACAATGACGAGAAAACAAAATATTGAATAGTTGTTAACTAAATAAGTATCGTCCATTCTGTGCACTGAAGGAGGCTGGGTTGCTGTGCAAAAAAAAAAAAAAGTATGCACTCATGTAATTAAAGACTATTACAATGCATATGCAAAAGGGAAACCATTAAAATTGCACTAGCAACCTTAATTCTGGCATTTCCTAACTTTTGAGTTCTTGACAAAGCAACCTTAATGTTCTTTTAAAAAACAGTTTGTGTGTATATGTAACATTATATACTCTAAATGAAAATAAGTACTTGTGGCACCTTAGAGACTAACCAATTTGAGCATAAGCTTTTGTGAGCTACAGCTCACTTCATCGGATGGTATTTTCCACTGAATGCATCCGATGAAGTGAGCTGTAGCTCACGAAAGCTTATGCTCAAATAAATTGGTTAGTCTCTAAGGTGCCATAAGTACTTCTTTTCTTTTTGCGAATACAGACTAACACGGCTGCTACTCTGAAACCTGTCATTATATACTGTTTGTGTATATGTCTGATTATGCACTGTTCACATCTGTACACACACACACACACACACAACATATAGTATATACATACCAACAGATGCATAGTATGCATTCCTCCTTTCCTGACACCATGATTACAGGACCAAATTTAGAAGCATATATGCAGAATGGTCAATTTGCATGCACAATTTCATTATCTGGGTGCATACACACTTCTAAAATTTGGGCCATGATACCTGAATTAAAGATTAAACATTTAGAGACAAGGCTCACATTCTTCTTCTGCCTAGATATCACAGCACATTTGTAAAACCTGACAATTTTCTGTTTTAACTCCTCTAACCCGTAGCAATAAAAGGGGACATGAGGTGTTTAAGAGAGCCAGCCTTATCTTGATATCTTGACATTGTTTGGGTCAGAACCACATACTTATAAAGAAAACACACACGCACGTACGTCATACAAAAAATGGTAAACCAACGTTAACTGTGATTAATAAAACATGAGTCAGATGTAGAGACTTTCCCTGTAAACGGTGGATTAAGGGCTTTCTAAACACTAATCATTGATCCAAGAGACTGAACCTACTGCAAACAAAAGAAAATTACTCCAGAGATCTTGTGCATCAAGTTTCAGCCTCCAGGGAATTTTTATAGCCAGTTTATAAAATCTTGAAAAGAGGGGTATACAATGTGAATGTCCAATGACCGTTAAATAGAGCAGAATTAGCAGGTGCTGTTGTCATGCACCATAAGCCTATAATGTGATTACGCTCCTTCCACTGGTTAGACTCCAGGAGTACATTTCTGTTTGATATACGTACCCTGACCATAAAGTTCGATAAATCTCTTCTGATACTGAGTTAACTCCGCTCTGCTGGGTACCTCATCAATCTTGCGTTGTAAAATAGCTATCTCTCTATTTCTTCGGGCCTGAGAGAAAGGAAGGGAGAAAAAAGGGCCCAGCTCTCATTTTAAATGGATAAAAGGTAGCAAGATTTAGAAATAACCTGCTAAATAAGCTAATTAAAAAATACCTGCACAAACGAGAGTTAATATATCTGGTAAGTTTGATTAAGCCTCAAGATATATTTCACTATTAATTATAAAGGTACTTGCTTACACTTACAAATGTTGAAGAAAGTTACAGAAATACATTTAAGTGCTTAGCTAAGAAAACTTCAAAAATTCTGCCCTAGTAAGTTTGCCAAAAAACACAAACAAAAAATCACTTTGTACTCACCAGTAATAGTCTGATCTTTTGTAGCTTATCTTTCTCAGTTTTGTATTGCTGGTCTATTATCTTATTAGGTTCCTAAAATTTGAGATACCAAAGATAATTTCTGATTAACAGCAAATCAACAGAATTTAACCACAGTCTTAAAAAAAGAGAGAGGCTTTTGGTCAGCAATTATTAAAAAAACAGATTGGAATCTTTATTTTGTTCACCTTTAAGGACATCCAAAATATTGTCAACATTTTTATATTATTTTAAGGAGAATGGGTTAACGAAACTGTATGAAAAACAAAATTTAAGTTCTGAATGTCATTTACACTACATAAATAATTGCATATTTTACTAGCTTTTAGGCCATATATATTTTTTAGATTGCTTTTAAGTAGCCTTTTCACTGGAGAACACCACCTCCAAAGGGACAATCGTAAAGTCCGGTAACATGCAGTTAAAACATAAAAATTATGAGTCAGATTATGGTCTCAGTTACCACAAGTGTGAAACTGGAGTAAATCCATTGACATCAATACATTTGTGATCAACGACTTCTATGAGACTACTCATCTGTGTTAAGCATATGCATAATTCTATACAGGATGGGGTCCCCAAGTTATCACCATCTTCTTTTGATTCTCCCACTGTGTTGTCCTTAGGTTTCTGTTAGCCTTTCAGCTTTGTTGGCCAGGGACCATCTAGGTGCCTGGACAGTGCCAAGTGCACAAGTAGGCACTTAACCAGTGATCACCACCAACACCACAATAATAGTGATCATGACACCAATAATCGCAACAATAATAATAGCTACATCAATCATATCTAGGTGCAATTCACCCTCTGGGACAGGGCCTGTACAAGATTTCCCCATGTCATGTTAGCCCTATATTATCCATGCACAAGATCCCCTTTATTCTCCCTCCCTCTTGTCTCACTCCGCCCTAGTGCTCACACAGCACCAGTAGCTGAAAACCACACACTGGGGTTTGTTCAGGCTTTGGGTGGGGGCAGACAGGTAGAAGTTTTGTTCTTAAACTGTTTCAAATCCTAAAGAGGCTAGTTAAAAAGCATTTCTGTTGTGTTCATTTTTAATATCTTCTGCAATATTGAGGTATAGCACAGGCACCAGGCATTTAAGATCGTTCTGTTCTCATCTCCTTAAACCATTTACTTTAACTTCCTTGAATAAGTTACAGATATAAATTTGGTGCAGGGCTGGTATTTGCTCTGCATTTCCCAGCTTTTGTGGCTTTCCAAATCATATCTTTCATGTGAAGCTTTAACCAAGAAGTCTGAAGTTTCAATTCCTCTCCATGCATGTTGTGTTCAGGAGGTGGGGGATCAAGTTACACGAGCTGCCACCCACTCGATTCTGGAAGAAGTGTATCAAGGCTGTTCTAGTCATCTCAAGGTATACAAAATAACTAAACTTGAGCCTCCACTTTTCTCTACTATAACTCTCCTGCCCTCCTATTAGCATAGATGCATGGTAGCAAAGTTTCACAGTGACTGCTACTTGTTACGCTAATAAGCGTTTCACTGTAACCTCGTGCTCCACTGTCTGTTGCATACACCTGTTCCTTATATTTTTTACTTAGATTTGCTCCTTGTGGTGGGACTACCTTTTTTCATTATGTGTGTACAGCATCTAGTTTGATTGGGGACACTAGGTACCTCAATATCTATCTATCTATAGGTTTGCTTTTAATGTTTACTAGTTAGTAGATCAAGAGTGCTGAGGCTATTCTTGAACCCTAGTAACCTGCATGATAGTCAATCTGTTATGCAAGGTTGGTGGCTGTATGTCTCAAATTCCAACAGGACTTTAGTTAATATAACACAGGTGTAAACAGGAAGAAAATTATCCAATGAATATTTTTAAATACTAATTAAAAATAAACCTTCTGACATTTGCTGTTTACCTTTTCTTCCCCATTTTCGTCTGCTTCGGTTTTCAAACTTGCAATATTTTGCTGTAGGCGTGCCATCTCTTCCTTTAAAAGCAATAGAAACATTATAGTTACCTTCTCAAGGAAAAAAAAAGGAAAGAAAGCCCATATCTGTATTTTAATAACTTCTGCATTAGATAGTACTCCATGATGTACATAGAAAAGGAGTACTTGTGGCACCTTAGAGACTAACCAATTTATTTGAGCATAAGCTTTCGTGAGCTACAGCTCACTTCGCTCACTGACCTTAGTCTCTAAGGTGCCACAAGTCCTCCTTTTCTTTTTGCGAATACAGACTAACACGGCTGCTACTCTGAAACATGAAGTACATGTATTGGGAACTTCCCCTGCGCTACGGGAAGAAGGAGCCCAATGTTCTTCATTATGTTAAACTGCATGCCTTGTTTTTCAAGTAGAAATAGCCACATTTCTTACTTGTGGAATATATACTTTAGATGCATCTTAAGCAACACATAATATGGAAAGCAGGACTGGAGAAATGTAGGAATGTTAAAATACCAGCACTCTGACACTGGTCTGCAGTATGTAGACACCTTCACAACAACTGCACCCAAATCAAGTTAAAGGCTGCAAAATTATTTCCATCATAACACTGTTTTCAGAACATTTCAAATTATTCATCTTTGGGGCTAAAATATTCCATGCTTAGTCTCTGCCGAGGGGTGACATTTCTTCTTCTTCCATTATGTTTAAACAAAGTCTCTTCAGCTCTTGTTGAACTGAGAACTAAAGAAGGAAAACAATTCTCTCTGATCTTTTTTATCATATTTCCAGGGTGTGCATTACCATAGCAGCAAACCGAGCAGAAAACACATTAATTATGCACTGAAATTGAAACATACTCTGAAAGTGAAAAGAAAAGGAGTACTTGTGGCACCTTAGATACTAACTAATTTATCAGAGCATAAGCTTGATCTTGGGCTTCTCTCTTCTGGTGGGTTTTCCAAACCCAGTGGCCCTTGACCAAGAAGTAGGTCCTGGGCACTGTTAGCTGCACTGTCCAAGAGGAGACTAAGCTGTCTCAGTGAATAAGATAGATGGGTATCTAATGTAGCTAAGCCCAACATTGAATAAGTGTTCTTCGTAGCATGGTTCATGGAGTAAGACGACACGTAACTGTGCATCAACATATTGATGACACTATTACCTACATTTAGAAATGATCCTTCCAATATACCTCTTCTGTACTACGCAAGCTGAATGATATGTAACACAAGACAGAACTTTGACAGATGCCACAGTTTAGATACCCTTTGCAAGGACACAAAAATCAATCACCTATTCATTTGTATCTAAAGACCAGTGGCGAGCACTTCTGGATAATCCAGAGCTAGACCTGCAGGGTTGTCCAGCCTAGTTTCAGAGATACATTAGATGACAGATCTATGTGATTCTCCACAATCCTGTCATGGACCGGGTAGGCATTATTCAAAACAGATCTGATATTACCAGTAAATGGCAACAAACAAACCTACTACAGGGCAGGTGGCGGTGGACAACAACATTTACCAATTTTTGATCAATCTTCATGTAACAAGATAGAGAGACAGAGAGAGACACACTTACCCTACAATGTGCTCTGAAATCTTGCTCTTGACTTTTGAGATTTTCATTCATAGCCACCAGTGCTCGTAGGTTCTGCAATATGCTAAATTAGAAGACACAGCGAACTACATTAATTTTTTCAGTTTCTAAATTTAAAACAAGAAAAACGAAACTATTAGAACAAGGTTAATTTTAAATAAGTTTCCCTGCCACTGAGCTAAACTAACAAAACACAAATATCTTTATGGTGCCATGCAAAATAATACTGCACAGATTTTAATGCCTTCATGATGCTTCCCTCCAGTCCTCTATTATTTATAAAAAGTTCTGGAAGTGCCGCCTGCCATCTGATATATAGTGTAGTTTTTTTTTCTTCAAGACTTGAGCTTTGAGAAGGGACGGGGGGAGAATGGATAGGGAGGCTTTATCCTCTTGTCAAATCAGTCTTGGGCCCCTCTGGTTGTAGTACATACCTAAACTTCTCCAAAAAAGGAAGAGTTTCATTTTTAATAGCTGATTATGGTCATGTTGGGTGAAATTTTAAAGGCTCAAATAGGAGTTCCTAACTTCTACTAACTTTCAATTGGAGCTGGGGTCTTAACTTCTATTTATGCCTTTGAAAAAATCTTCTCCCCTTTGTGGAACTCTAAATGGTAACTCATCCTACATCTTCTTGACTTCTGAAATTCCAGGTTGTCCCAGAGAAAGGGAGAAACATGAGACATTTATTTATTAAAAGGTAAAGAGTATTAAAGATAAAATAAACAAGCCAGCCACATTTATCACAAATCAAGCAATTGGAAATTTAATAGTTTGTGATACCCAACTCATTCTGCTGTTCACTCTTCATTTAAGATTATGAGATTTGTTTCACATTCTAAAACTGGCTATTGTCAATTAACTATGCTAACATTTTGCAGAACAAAAAAAATACAGAATTTAAGTCCACTGTAGTAATAAGCTGGGTGCTTTTCTTTTTGTCTAACTGTAAAACTGCTTGAGACATTCTATACCTTGGAGGAGCGTCTTGTAACCCCCATATTCCCCATCTGTATATAATTGTGATATTGCATATAAAGCAGGCCATGTGAGGTATCAGGGGAAAGGTTATGATCTGCTGAAAGGCATTCCTCTATCCATATATTTATATCATTAATGCACATGAAACTAGCAGGAACCACGCTACCTGAAATCACTTGGACATCAAGCACCCACTGTGACATTCTATACCTTGGGGGAGTAGACTGTAACCCCCATGGTCCTCATTTTCATATAATCGTGATCTTGCATACAAAGCATGCCTTGTAAGGTATCAGGGGAAAGGTTATGATCTGCTGAAAGTCATTTCTCTGTCCATATATGTGTATCATTAATGCATATAAGTTATGAGAATTGTGTTGTATGGTGGTCACTAAAACATTCTGTAAACTGGGGAAATCACCCAGATATTAGCTCCCCAGAGGCAACAGCAAGGAAAGTAACCAACATACAACCCATCAACAGCCATTGTCCAGCAAGGGAGCTACAATTCAATGACTCACCTGCATGGGGCAAGGCCACACCAGGGGAATTGCTCAACCTTGCCTGAAGATTCAGCAATGCCCACCAGACAGGCCTGGACTTGTGTTCCCCAAGCACATGGGACTGAGTATAAAACAGAACACAGGGCCCCATGCATGGCCTTTCTCCTACCCCCACCAAGACACTCAGAAGATGACTGAAGACTCCAACAGAGGAGGCTGGCTTAGGTTTAAGGGACAAACCTGTATATAAAGGACTGCAATATCCAGTGGGGTGAGAAAAACTGCTTAATCTAGATGTTGCCAAGTCTAATAGGGTTGACAGTTTAGACTGCATGCTTATATTTTCTTTTCTTTTGGTAACTAACTGACTTTTTGCCTATCACTTAAATCTATCTTTCCTAGTCAATAAATTTGTTTAACTGTTTATCTTTAGCAGTGAGTTTGCCTGAAGCATGTGGCAAAACTGCTCAAGTTTGCAAAGGCTGGTGTAGATCCCTTCCCATTGATGAAGTGGTGAACCAATTAATAAATTTGCACTGCTCGTCTTGAGCAGTGCAAGACGGTATATTCCTGAGGTACAGTGCTGGGAGGATTTGGCTCTGATGCCTTTCTCTGTGTGATTCATGAGTGGCTCTGGGAGCATTCATGCAATCCAGCTGGGTGTGGGGCTCCACATGCGGTTGTGCTGAGTGATAACAGCACCTGGAGCGTTTGCTGCTGGTCACTAGCATGGCACTGTCAGAGAGAGCCGAGGCTGGAGGGGATAAGGGGGCACAGCAGTCCCACAGTCCCAGGCTGCACCCCAGAGATCCCACCACACTGCTGTTCACTAAGCTGAAAACAGACTCCTCACAGCCATACGTTAATTATACATTTAGGCTGAATAAGAAATAAGCACTGAATACTACATTGCCAATGCCAGCAGTTTGCAATGATCATAAGTCACATAAAGGAAGAAAACATACCTAGAATCTGCTTGGGATTCCACCGTTTCTAAGGCTGCCAGCTCCTTGTCCAATTGATCACTGCAACTCTTAACCTAAGGGATGCAATTAATAAAACATGTAAATACATTTGCACACACAGAATGATTCATGTTTCTCTGCCTTCCCACACAATGAAGCCAAGGAAATAAGCTTTCTCCAAATAAAAGCTTTAGAGAATTCCCTAAAATCTTTGGCTCTATTTCTTAGCCATCATTAACAAGTAAGATTTCTTTCCAAGGTTAGCAGAATTTCCTTACCAGGTATGAATACTGCAAATATGACGAATTTACTGACCATTGCACTTGCCCTCTACCTTGCCCTCCCAAATCAACATGTACAATCCCTCTTCCACAGCAAGATGGATAAATGAATTCTAAATTGCACAAGACTGTACCAAATGCTCCTGTCTCTCTTAATTTTGGAACCTATCTACATACAAGCAAAATTGTCATATTTCATTTTTTTCAGGGATGTATGGGTCAGTCACAAAAACCTTGTCTTGGAACAAAATGTGAAAGTTCAACAGATCATATTGTTTAAAAAAAACTTATCTAAAATTAAAATCAGATTGGGGTTGTAGAAAAGAAATATTCTAACTGACTGATTCAAGACTTCCCTCTTTCTTCTTCCAATGAACTTTTGTAGCCCGCCATCTAAGCATAAAACTGTGATTCAGACTGTATACCTACACAGGGGAATCAGAATCTGCCTTAAACACCTATATGGGCTGCCTGGACCCTAAGTGCAGGGACATAGGACTAAGCAGAGCTAGTAAAGTGCTTACTCCTTCCCTGCAGTGTGTGGAGAGGGAGGAGCAGAGGAATGTAGGGAGTCTTTGCTACACTTTCCCTTCTTACTAGTCCAAGAAGTTGAACAAGTGTGGGGGAGTTGTACTTTGCTGTTAGTGGAGGCCAGCAGTAAATTACTAGCCCCAGGTAGCAAAGAGGAAGGACGGGGATGTATGACCACTGGTACAAACTATACTGATCAGCTTAAATCTCAGAAGGGAGCCAAGGTTTTAGCTCAGCCAAGCTGCGCACATGCTGAAGTACAACAGCTTGGTCTGGACTAGAGTACTGGAAGGTATTAATTAGCATGGACTAAACAACAACGATGTAAACATCCCAGCTTTTATATCTAGCCTAGAGAAGGCCTCAGAAAGGTCTCTCCAACTCACACCACCTCCTAGGGCTACTCCTAATATTTTAAATGTAAACATACTTTAAAGTCAGAATGAACGACATGTAGAAAGGTTCAGGAAAGACATTAAAAAAACTTTACAATTAACATCTAATCACATTTTTATTGTGTTTGCATGGCATCACAGACTCTTTCTTTCTTTGTTCCCTACATTTAATATGGTGTTGCAATTACATTTCTGTTCATTTCCTTGGTAACCTTATGTTGATATGTATGGATTTATGTACAAAATGAACTAAGGCTCTCTATATTACAGCAAATTTATACCAGATTATGAAACCAACGCTACAGATCCAAATGCCAACTGCTAAATACTGATCATTTCTAAAACTGCACTGCATGTCAATCTTAAAAATCGGATAGATCATTCTGTACTTTGCTGCTTTTGTTCTTCTGATTTAATGGCCTTCTACAGAGTTTTTTACAACAGTTCTCTTTCCTCCTCCTATTAGTGAATACTCAGGACCCAGGCTTTAGGACCCTGTTACTGAGGTGGGTCAGAGACTGAGTCCTACTGAGATTCAGGATCAAGCACTGTTATTTTGCAGGGTGGAAATCAGACAAGCTGCAGACCCAAATCAGAAGGTCTGTGTAGTGCAGCATGGACATGTCAGCATGGCTGAGACATCTTGGTCCACCACTTGTAAACCAAGTTCACAATGTAGTATGCTCAGGCATGGGCTTGTATTCACAGAGTCCCACAGACCTGGGCTTAGTGTGCAGTGCAGACATACTCACTGACAGTCGTGGAGGGAAGAGTCCCTATGGATGAGATTATGAGTACTTATATATGCATAGCATCTTCTGTCCTGAAAGGACACTATTTCCTATACTATCTCTCTCTCTCTCTCTCTATTTATATGAAAAAAGCATTGAAAAGCAGTAATCCCAAGGGTGAAGGGTGGAATCCAATTGACCCATACGTGAAGGGGAGTATGGTCAGTTACATGGGGCCAGCCATTTATCATACAAAACACACTATGGGATCTTTAATGGCCACACAGAACAGACAAGACCTTTGTTTTAGGGATCCCATCCAAAACACCTATGCCCAGTAAACTGCATGGTATTTACAGAGCTGTCCAGAGGACAATGACAATACCATTTTGTGGCAGCTTTCAAAATTTGTTTTTGTTCCACATGGGAATGAAACCGAAACTTTTTGAATATTTTCATGACATGGAATTGTGTCAAAATGTAGGTTTTCTAGAGATGAAAGCCTCAGGTTACCAGAGAGCCCCTGAATCAAGAAATCTGTCCCAACAAAAACTTCATCAAAAAGTTCTGGATTCAACAAAACAGCAAAATGAAATGTAATTGAAAATGTTCTGACGAGCTCTAGTATTTAGATTAAACAGCATTGGATTAAGTGTCTAGCTGAGCCAGCATGGTACTGTACTAGCAGTTCTATCCAATCTAAGTATTCAAATCCAATGCACTGGTTGCAGAACCACCCAGCAAAAACGCTGGTTTTCCTCTCCACATGTGTCAATGCTGGTGGGGAAGGATCATCTCTATAGGTAACAGTTAATTTCTCTACCCATTTAATTCTTAGTCTTACTGCTGAGTTAGTCATTGGGGTTGGGGACTTGGCTACCCATTTATTTGGAATGGATTTCAAATTAGATATCCAACAGCTATCAGATGGAAACAATCTTTAGCCTTGACCAAATTGGGCTAAAAGTCAAAACGATGACCAAGAGATGAAAGATTCTATATATTCTATTACTAATCCAGAGAGGCAGCCAGACCAGCAAAATAATTTTAAAAAAAAAAGTGTTTATTTTTGATGGAATTGAGAGGCGCCTGAACTTGTAACCATCCACTGTTTTACTGCTTTATCTCCTCAAAACCATGCAGGGAACCAACAAACTGGCATCAGCAAACTAACTACACCCACAGTTTCAACAGAATGAGATGAGTTAGTTTCATGAGCCACAACTCCAGTAGTTTCTGTACACCAATATATGTCTATAGTCTGCCTATATCCTGATCCCACTTCACTCTCAACCAGAAGTATTCTCCTCAGTGTCCCAAAAATGATCAGAAAAAAAATCCCCTTTATGCTATTAGGACTCTGATTTGATTTTCAAAACATTACTCAGTGGGAGCTTTTCAAAATCCCACCCTTCATGTATAATTTGCCTGTGCAGCAATAAAAGAAAGTAGGGTCAATACCAGTTTCAAAGAAATACAACTTGTCTGTCTAATATTGCATGTTAACTATATAAAACAGAGGTGGGCAAACTATGGCCCGCAGGCCACATCCAGCCCGCAGGAACATCCTGCCCGGCCCCTGAACCCCTGCCCCACCCCCCACAGCCTCAGCACACCACGCTGCCAGCGCTCTGGCCCACCACTCCTGCCAGCCAGAGAAACAGGGGTGGGGTAGAATAGGGCATGGGAGTTCTGGGGGCCCTGTCAGGGGTGTGGATACGGGTCGGTGCAGTCAGGGAATGGGGAACAGGGGAGGCTGGATAGGGCATGGGAGTCCCAGGGGGCCTGTCAGGGGGCAGGGGTATGGATAGGGGTTGGGGCAGTCAGTGAGCAGGGGGGGTTGGATGGGTCGGGAGTTGGGGGGGCAGTCCGGGGACAGGGAGCAGTTGGATGGGGCGGAGGTTTTGGGGGAGTGGATAGACATGGGAGTCCCAGGGGGCCAATCAGGGGTCGGGGCAGTCAGGGGACACGGAGAAGGGGGCGTTGGATAGGGGGTGAGGTCCCAGGAGGGGGGCATTGGATAGGAGGTGGGGTCCCAGGAGGGGGCGTCAGAGGCAAGGAGCAGTGAGCATTGGATGGGTCAGGGATTCTGACGGGGGCAATCAGGGGGTGGGAAGTGGGAGGGGGCAGATAGGAGGCGGGGGGCAGGCTGTTTGGTGAGGCACAGTCTTCCCTACTTAGCCCTCCATATAGTTTTGCAACCCCCATGTGGCCCTCGGGCCAAAAAGTTTGTCTACCCCTGATATAAAAGAAAGGATGAGAAAAGTAGTGTTATAGATTTAATATTATTACCACTACTATCACACATTCACAAATTCTAAATTCGTTCTTTTCATCCTCCTATATGCATGATATGTTCCCTGAAGACGAAAGCAGAAGAAATGTTACATTTTACAAAAGAGGAAAAAAGCAAGATTACCTCAGTCAATGTCTTCTTTGCTTCACTACAGCCTGCTTGCAGGTCAGCACATTTAGCTTGCAACTATTAACAAAGAAAAAGAAGAGTTTGATTCTACAGTCACACTAATTACACCTGTAATGGAGAACGGCAATATTTGAGCTATTGAGTTATTTATTACATAGAGGTTCACAATGGCTGTCTTCTACATAATAGGAAAGCTGTCAGAGTCACAGTCTTTCCCTGTCAGATTCTTAGTCTACATTCTGTTACATGAATTTTGGCTGAAAAAATCCAATAAACATGTCAGACACTTACAGATGAACTCTCCAGACGCATTAGCCTTAAAACAAATAGCTGTCAATGGACTGGTGACTTGTGGGATGGATTCTTTGTGCTGTGGAACTCCAAAGAGGTTTTAACAATAATCTAGACCAGTTACCTTAAATTTCACAGCTACACTGGAACGAGGGTCACATTAACAAGCTATGTCTACTCTTCCAGACAATTTGGTACACTTGGGAGACATTGTGCTGTACATTATTGTTCTGATCATTGTCACTGATTTCTTCAAGTAACAGTCAGGAGGAAAAAAGATTTTAGCACCAGCAGGGCATTTTCTTAATATGCATCAACCTATTATGTCATTATTAACAGTAAACCTATGACAAAAATCTAATTTGGCAGCAGTGAGGAAAACTCCACTGACTATTTCACCTTGTCACACAGAATTTACAAGCTCCTCTGATAACATATGAAACAGAGATATATAGCGTGAGGTGGAAAATTAACCACGTGTTGTGTTTGGATCAGAACAGCCTGAGACTCCTTTATTGTAATAGAAGCATGCAGGGAGAGACAGCTAGCCAGGAGCTGCTCTGTTTTCCATACACTTCAACAAACTTATATAGGGTTTTCAGTGGCATTTTGAACAATACACTTCTGTATACATACTTTTCCAACACACCCTACCAATTATGCCTTATAAGGACAATATCATACATATTACATCAATAAACAACTTTTCTAGTTTAAGCAAGCTTTGAGGTTAAATAATAGGCCAAGTGTGGTTGACTGTAGGCCATGGGTTATATATTGCAATATTGCGGTCAGTTTTCAAGTGGAACTGGCTGGATAGTCAGAGGCTTTTAGAAACCCCCCCTGCTGTCATGGCATCCCTCATACTTATATGACCTTTTCTCATCCTTCCTTAGCACATACAGTTATTCTGCAATAGGGAGATTTAGGTTAAAGGACCTTAGTAGTTTTTTTCTTCCACAAGTGCTTTACAGGTAAATAATAATAAGTCCTTGTCTTTAGGCCCAGTTTTTTTAAAAGAAATTCAGGTGCCTAATTCCCACTGATTTCAATGGCAGTTAGGTGTTCATATACCTTTGAAAAAAATCTATCCCCTTCAATCTGTGTTTACGCATAACACTACAAACAGTGACAGCAGAAATAGAATTGAGGTCAGAAAACGGGAACACAAATGATGCAATAAAAAGATCACATAGTTGCCTTGGTCAGTTATTGATGAATCTAAAGAATTCTGCTCTCCCCTGCCCCCCCCTTTTTTCTAGTTTTTGGTTTGCTGTTGATAAACTAAAAGTTGTGGATCTAAACACTCCATTCACTCAACTGCTAGTTTTTGCAAGACTTCATATAGGATTTATAATATTAGCAAAGTCTTTCATGGTGTTCCTGAGGATTCAGAATTAAGAGTTCCAAAAACTCCAAAATTAGAATTTAACCTTTATGCCTGTTTGCCAGTTCTCACTAAGGATTAACATATAAAACAAAATTTAAATGTTTTAAACTAAGCAGTTTTTGAACTATGAACCAAGCTTATTGCAGTATTGGGACCAAAACTTCAAAACGTGAAACCTAAAATTCGGCTCTCGAAAACACTGCAATCAATTAACTTTAAAGCCTCTTCCCACTCAAACTTCCCAAGGAAAAACAAAATTCTCCACTGGCCAGAGGTAACAAGAAATTAAAGAAAATAGCTTTACTGTAAAGTTAAAAGAGGGGCTACATTTGGGCTTATAAGGAAACTATCTTACAAACTAGAGAGTCAACAGTATTACTCCAGAATATGCAGAAGCATAACATTAGGGATACAAAGTTCTGCAAAGTGGCATTACTCGTTTCACAAGCACATTTTCATATGTTTTAAATTTGTTTTTCCTCTTCCCTGTTGTTGTTTGTGTGGGGCTTTCACACAACAAGAACAAGGGGAATGGCTCAGAAACGAAAGTAAAGGGAGAAAAGTCAACACATATAATATACACCAGATGAAAGAACTATTTCTGTACTACTGGTCCTATGCTCACACAATTGTTTAGTACTGTGGAAGAAATGGACCATGTGTTCCAATAGGATTCTTCTGAATATCGTGCTCACGCTTATTGGCACAGGAGCAAGTGACAGGTACACGTTTAACACTTAAACATGTAATTAACAAAAAAAAAAATTTTTTTTTTAAAAAGGGCAGGAGGGAGGAGAAAAATACAGAGCCAGACTCTCCTGCTTTCCGGTCCATGTGCCACTGGAGCAGCACAGCGGCTGAAAAGCTACCAAATCTGTCCATCTGAGAATTCCCTTAGCATAGACTGTGCTCAGCTGGCACAGATCCAGCACCTATGGGAGCTCCCCCCTTCTCATCTGTGCCCAGTAGAGCAGGGGAGGGCAAACTACAGCTGGTCAGAGCTTTCAATCTGGCCTGCGGGGCTGAGGCAGGCTCCCTACCTGCCCTGGCCCCGCGCTGCTCCCAGAAGCAGCCACACCATGTCCCTGCGGCCCCTGGGGAAGGGGGGGCAGAGGGCTCCATGCGCTGCTCTCACCTGCAGACCCCGCCCCCTGCAGCTCCCATTGGCCAGGAATGAGGAACCGCGGCCAAGGAGAGTTTCAGGGGTGGTACCCGCAGGCAAAGGCAGCGTGCAGTGGAGCCGCCTGCCCCACCCCACCCTCAGGAACCACTGCTGGATATGTTGGCTGCTTCCGGGAGCGGTGCGGGACCAGGGCAGGAAGGGAGCCTGCTTTAGCCCCGCTGTGCACCACCGCCACCCAAGCCGCTCGAGGTAACCAGCACCGGGCCAGAGGCTGCACCCCGAATCCCTCCTGCACTCCGCACCCCCTGCCCTTAGCATCCTAACCTCATGTCTTGAGCCCCCTGCTGCACCCCAGACCCTTCCAGCATCCCAACTTCCTGCCCATAGCCCCCTCCTGGCACCCTTGCCCTGAGCCCCTTCCCGCAGCCCAAACTCCCTCCCGCACCCCAACCCCCTGCCCCAGCCCTACATTCATGGCCCTGCATACAATTTCCCCACCTAGATGGGGCTCTTGGGCCAAAAAGTTTGCCCACCCCTGCAGTAGACAGAGGACAGAGAAGCAGCAGGGCTAGAGCACGGTGTGCTCCAGCTGTCATATACTGTCTCCAGCCAGTGTCAGCAGAAGTAGGTTAGAGAAGTCCCAAGACCACTTCAACTTATGCTGGAGCATGTGACTCCTCCTCCCCTCTCGCTCCCCCCAAAAATCACCTTGAGATGATCCCCCAGAACACCTCTCCTAATCCACAGGCAAAGGCAAAGGGGTCTGGTGTTCTGATCTCTCTCTGCCTTTGAAACTGATATAGCACCCACATTTTGCTACTTTAAAAGCATTTCATCTGTTTGGTTTTTCTTACTTTGAGAGTGAAGTGCGGAAAAAGTTAATGGCTTTTTCAGGCTACAATATGATTACACACACAGACACAGACAAAACCCACATACACCACACACACACTTGATCCAGTAAATGTTAGAATAGCATAAGAATATCCAGGAAGTATGATGAAAATAAATTATAGGACTTTTAAAGTGTAGATACAGTGCTAGTTTTAAATAAACTGGGATACCTATTAAAGTGCAAACAGTTTATGACAGACAGGGTAGGCCAGAAGGCAATGAGGATGTGGAACTGCATTAGCTTTGACAGAAAAATAAATTAATCCAGTTGTGTGTTCCATTATGAGATCCAATCTAACATTTACTAACATTTTTAATTAGCTATCTTGTTAAAGTTTTCTAAGTAAAATAACCCAATTTTCTTTACAAAAATTTGTAAGCTAGTCAAAAAGCTTCAATCTAACTTCTTTTTTGGTTGGGAAGGGGAAAGTAAATTAACGTTTTTCCTGCTTCCTAATTTAAGATTAACTTTAATTAGTACTTCCAATTGTCAATGCATACATATATGTATGTATGAGTTTTATTCCATAACTCAGTCCTAACCTTGTGTTCATTTAATGTTAGATTCAGATAACTGAGCTATATTCAAAAAACTATGCTCCATTGAGAACTTTACCATAGATTTACCCATAAAAGGTGCTGAACCCCCTACACATAAGTCTTCAAGATGTACAGCAAACAACTGAGATTTTACCGAGCCAGACTCTGAATGACCCTTACGCTGGTGTACAGATGTGGGCTGAGAAGAGTAGACACATGAGAAGCTGAGCGTTCATCAAGCATCTCTGAATGACCACTACAACTGTTACTTGAACATACTGGTTGTCACCATTTCAATGCCACACCCCAACAGCGAAGGTGGAGAAAAAAGAACTAGGAAGTATTTCTGTTAGAGGTTTTCAGTTTACATATGAAAGGAACTTTTGCACGCAGCAGCACATTCACAAGGGTATCCTATTCTTTACTATAATAGTTGCATAACTGTCTTAGTAATAAATATGCAAGCGAGACATTAAAACATACTTAACTAATGTTCAGCATGACAAGTTACTGGTAGAGTGTAATTTTCAAATATTTTCTGAATGGCAAAAGCATTGTGGTCAAATACATTTACCAATGCTTTTTCTTTGTTACCAACACAAATCCTACCTCTTCCAAAAGTTTGGTTTTCTGCAAGATTTGCTTCTTTAGAGATGCCACTTTCCTTCGGTGCTGCTGGGCAGCTCCGAGTCTTTCTGGACGCTCCTCAGAAGAAAGCTCTGATTGCTGAAAATAAATAAAAAAAACAAAAAACAACAGAGGGTTGAATTGCACATAGCCAGCATTTGCTTTACAGGGACATAGGAACACAGGAACAGACACAGTGGATACGAATTATGGTCTACCTAGTCCAATATCTGTCTCCAAGAGTAACCAACACCAGCTACTCTTAGGAAAGTGTAAGAACCCCACAGCAAGCAGATGTGGGGTAATTTACTCCCACTATGCTGGCTTCATCATTGCACGTGGCTTCCACTGAGGTCAGTAGGCAACTGTACAGGTGAATTGTATAATGGATGCAGGGATGTGCATATATTTTAAGAGTTGGAATGAAGGTGGATTAAGTCTTCTTGAAAAGCCTTTCTAAAACACTACAGTATTCTATAGTAATGAGCTAAAATAATACAGCTTAACACAAGAGATGTTAACATTTGAACTTACACTGTAAAGGGATGAGCCTGCTACAGCAGTACAACTGTTCTTAACAGCAGTTCAAGGGTGGTGTGGCCGAAACAAAAAGTTGGTAAAAGATGCATGGGAAAAAAAATGGGAAAAATTTTCAAACTCCTCTTGCTGAAAAGCCACTGTTAGGAATGGGATAGTTTCCCAGTGTAGCCTGGCTTTATGCACCCTAAAGCTTGAAGATGAACACAGTCAAGCTTTAGGGCGTTTGGATCTGAAATATTGGTTCAGGCCTATCCCTATACTGAAACCACATCCTCGATCAGTTAATTTTCTTCTCAAGCCTCTCCATTCCTGTGAACCTAGAGCCTTGGTTATTTATTCAATCGAGATTGCATTTCCAATAGTCTTCTAGAGAGATAATGACTACAGCAACTTGGATCCAGATTCCTACTGCCTATAGACTAAGGGATAGATTGACTGAAAAATTCTTTACCAGCAGTAATATTTATAATGGGAGAGTATATCTACAATAGATTAAGAGGAGTTTTTCCAAAGGCAAAAAATGGCAATTAGGCACCTCACTGAGTGTTATGCATCTAATGACCATTGGTGCCTTTGAAAATCTCCCCTTATCTATTTCATCATGACAAAGATTTTTAACTGCTTCATCTACTTCAGGCTCCCTTCTCATTCCAATCAACTTTTGACATATCAGCAAAACAACCCACTTTCCACTCATTTAGGGGCTAATTTATGAAGTCTGTCAAAGGCATGAGGACGCTATCACAGACCATTCCCAATAATAACCTTATTTGGTAGCTACTGAAATATATATAGGTAAAATATTATTGGGAGAACTTCATACTCTTTTGACATGTACTTGCTTCCGAGATCTGCCCTTGACAGATTACATAGACAAGTCTTCATTAACAGCTTAATTTTAGACAAAGGAGAGATAGAAGTTTTCTTTTCCCCTCCCCTCCCTTTTTTTCTTTTCTACATAATTCACACAGAAAAGAAGTTTTGTGACTAGATATATTTATGTCTCTTTTGAAAGAGGAGATGCCTGAGTTAATCTCAGGCATCTCATTCCAACAACTCATACTTAAAGCCATATATCGTACATTTCTTCTACATGGGAAAATGCTGTGAAACAACAAAAGAAGAGTGCATCATGACACTGTTTTTTCAGTTAGTTGGGCCAATAACATTCCCTTGCCAATTGTAAATGTAATGCATTCCAAAATACTGGTTTAATTTCTACACACAATGAAAGACAAATGGACAAGTAATGCATGAGGAAAAGTTACATCAACAAATAAATAGTCAGATTAAACTTTGGAAGAGTATTATGATCAATGGAATGCAATGAATAGTTCAATCACTGCGATTAAGACCTCAACTCAGCAAAGCATTTAAGCACATTCATAAGCCCCAATGACTTCTTCTATATCAATATATTGAATTTAAACGGGTCACATGACTGAGCTGGAGCCTAAGATCTGAGGACTGCAATAAGAAGTGCAGACGTCACACAGTTAATGACTAACAGAACAATTTTTTAAAATATCACTATTAAATTGAAATGCAAACCAGAACCTGCAGAGGAACAACTGAAAAATACTAGGCATTTTCCCTAGATTCTAAAAATATCAACTATATTTAAAAAACACATGATTTTCCTGAGGTAAAGAATAGATCTATACTGCTAGGGAAAGAATTATTGTCCTAATTTATTTAATCAGATGGAATTTTGTTCAGATTTCTTTAATGTGACAAAATTCCTACAAGACTAAATATGGAAGGCAAATGTTGTTCTCTCACCCTACTTTCTGTGGGTTCTGTGAACTTAAGTTGCAAACTCTCATGGATAATAAGGATGGTAATACCTAATTTTCTGGGCACAAGCCAAAAATCTGCTATCATTTGTAAACTCATAGCCCCCAGAAGCCCCAACAGGGATTAGGGTCTCAGGGTACTAGTTACAGTGATAGCACAGAGCCCATAGAGAGCAGGATGAGAGAAAATTTGCCTCCCATATTTACTCTTCTGGGAGTTTTGTCTCATGAAAGAAATCTGAACTAAGTTCCTTCTGCTTAAGGAAATTAGGGCAATAATTCTTAACTATAAATGGGGGAGGGTCTGAATCTCACATGATAAGCAGCTGAATCAGCTGACTGAATACAATATTATTGTATTATAATAGTGTATAGAGTAAGGTCTTACGAAAGCCTGTGAGACACTGGTGATTAGGAATTCTCACTGATTATGCTTTAATGGTCTCTGACTAACCATAGGCAGAAACAGAAGCTACCCACCTGTCTCCAATGTAAATTAAGCATTATGAATCAAAATAATGGAAGCCCCATTTGCACTCAAGTCAGCAAGGGGATGGGAAGTCCACTAGAAGGGAAAAACAGCAGGAAGCCTTCCTGCCTCTTCTAAAAGAGACAATGAAATATAGGGTGACATAAGGGGGGGTGCATAAAGACTAAAGGGGATTAAAGGGGCCAGAGCTCTTTAAAAAAAATCACAGAAAGTTGGATCCTTCAACCACAGGGATTGAAGTCTCTGGGAACTAAGTTTAGAGAACCTGCTTAGGCAAAAGACTAACTTGCTGAAAATAAGTTCTAGTCTTGGAAGGATATTTTTACCTTTGTTTGCTTATAACCCTTTCTATCTTTTGCCCTTATACTTGGTATCACTTAATCCTATCTCCTTTTGTTAAATAAACTTGTTTTACTTTTACTATAAACCATTTCAGGGCTGTGACTAAAATCAGAGTAATTGTTAACCCCACTTAAATTAATAAGCTGCAGTATACTGTCTATCTAAAGGAAATTTGGGATTGGGAGGTTGTTGGGGTCACTCTGCAAAAAGTAACTGGGCAGTGGAAGTCAGGGTATGACCTACATGCTTGTATGCTGGTTGTTGGTGTCAGAGCTGCATGCCAGAGCAACATAGCATCAAAGGCACCCAGAACTGCAGGGCAGGTGGTAACACAACCCCCTACCGGTCTGGGTTGAACCCAAAGAGTCATAGTGCACCACTACCATCTTCCCAGTCTTGGTCTTGCCAGTCTGGCTACCTTTTCCCCCTGCATAGGATTTCACCAAGTGACATTGCTGCTTCTCCCACAACTTACTAGAAATCCAACTTTTCTGTCCTGACAGCACTTGCTTGAAGCCCTGGTCATCTGTAATCTTTGTGTTTTAGCTGGACATGCCCTTCTGACAAATGAGGAGTAAAATTTATTTTTTTTTTATTCAGACAGATTCATTCTACTCAATGTGTCTCACATACTGAACAGGACTGCATTTTTTTGTGTGAAAAATAAAAACAAATTTAGGTAACCATGTCTATAACAACTATTTTTAAGTGTTTTGCTGTGGTTTCATCTAACTAGACATTCAAATTAGGAAACGATGAACAGACAGACATTATTTGACTTGGTAAACAGCTTTATAACTGGTATGTTTATCACAGTTTTACATAAAACTTGTAACATACATCTGAGTTATGCACATCTTGTGATGGTGAAAGCCTAATATAAAAAACCACACCTATAATTTGTTGCTTGTCTCTATTACCAAAAGTGAACAACAGTTCTAAATAAGATATTTACAATCAAACTATATAAGCTTTGTTCTACAGAGATTGACTTAATAAAACACTTTTCATTTAGAACTAAGGAAAAAATATGCTGTTAGCATCAGCCACATCGATTCCCAGTTTTAAGATGAAAAAAAAAGAAACTGATGTATTAAGTTCCTGAACTCGGCTGTTTCAATTTATGGCTTATTCCTGTTCAATATACATTTATAACAGGTTTTTTAGCTTTCAATTTTAGCATCTTTTTCATGTTTATCTATTCAGGCTTTTGATATCTTGCCAGCATGTGATTTGTGCAAGACTAGACTTATCAACTCTACACAACCATAATTCATTACCACTTTAGACAGAGCTCTTAATTTATTCCTCAATAGAATCTGCAATGTTCATAAAGCCAGTAACTATCAATGTTACTTTTTCATTCAGCCTTCAGTTAGGATGCATATATGAATAATTCTCAGTGAAAATCTAGACTGTAGCTTTTGTGCACCTGAATACAAATAGCTGAAGCTGAACTTCATTTTAACCAATGACTTTGCGGCAGCAACACCAGTGTTGACTATAATCCCCTTTAGTGGCTCAGCTACAGAACACAAATGACTATTTATGACAGTTACCAGAGAGAACAATCTACATTGTTCTGCTGAATATCCTCTCTCCATTAATTATCAGAATCTCTTCAGTCTTTTAAAGTAAGATAGTGTGTGCTATGGCATTTACTGATCATATACCAGCTGAAGTCTAAAGCTAAATCAAGCTATAAAAATGTATTTGATATAAGTATAAAAAACCGAGCAGTATTGTGAGTTCAATCCACAATGTATTCATTCTGTCCAGATTCTCTTTCCTTGGTGAATTTAGTGACTTTGAAGGGTTATGGGGGTTGTTAACCCCAGGTGCAAAAGACCCCTTCCCCAAAGACAACGTGCAGCACAAGAAACAGTGCAAAGTTCCCAAAACTGCATTACCAAATGGAGTCAAACCTTACCCATAAGGACCACTCCTAAGGGTTGGTGAGGAGTTCAGTCATATAATCAGATAATGGAGAGATGAAAGAAACCAATTTGAGGCATCAAGTCCATCTCACCCCACCCCAATCCCTCAAATACAGACTTATTCCCTGTGTTCAACACTCAAAACTGAACAAGAGGACCAGGTGGTACAGACATAAGTTATATTACAGAACAGAATCTATTAGTGTCTTGGCTATTGCTTAAACCAAGTCCAATGGGAAAAGTACCTTATAAAGCAACTTATTGAAAACACTAGCTTTCTAATGGGTTCAAACAACATCCAAGGCACTCTAACCTACTCTATATCAGTATTAAATGTTACAGACATTTATCAAACACTAGAAAATTGTCCGCTCTCCGGAGAGGAGTGGCACATAACAGATGAAGACTTTTTGTAACTTTAACTTTCCTTTTAGATTGCCAGAGAAAAGAAACTTTGTTCTTAAAACATACAATTAAAGTGTGCTAGACTTGCTAGAACACCCATATGACATGTAACCTTCACATAATGCCGTTTAGTTTAATTATGTAGAAAGCACTGGATCAATGAATTGCTAGAAAATGGAAGCTACATTTACCACTCTACCCCTTTCTTTTTTAGCTCTCCAGCATAGTATAGCAAGAACTCTCAATAAAATATTTTTGGTGGATCATTTAAAATTCTGTTCCAAGCTGACTTTAATTTGTTTACTTTCTTTAATGAGAGCTCATAGTTAGAAACAATAACTTACCAACTTAAAACACAATGAAAAACTGCAATTAAAAGAAGGGAACTAAATCCATTTGCCTAATAGGTTGTTTTACAATTATTGCCCAAAGATGTATCAATCAGTAAGGAGGTTTATATCACAGAAAAAGCAGCTAGCATGGTCTCTTGTCTCATGAAGAAACTCAAGATGGAGGGCAATATAGCAGCAACTAATTGTACTGAATTCTATCTGTATTGCACCAGTAGCAATATTGTGTTTCCCCAGGAAGCAAGGGATGTATTTGCCCTCATTAATCTAGTTTCTGCTGTTTGCAACATACCATGTTGATGACATTGTGATTAACTAAATATACAGAAGATATTTACAAATTTGATACCCCTCCACTCCCCAAAAAAGTTGATCAAGAAGGCAGTAAACCAAAAAGCCTTTATGAGATTAAGAACTTGGTATGAATGTTACGTGGGTTTTTGATTCAAGAATGTTTTGTAACAGTAGATGCAAAAGGACTGAACTGAACAAAGCTGGCAAACACCAGTGTGAAGTATGAGTCCAACGTACAACGTCAAGAAAGCAATGCCTGAGGAGTGCAGGCAGTACTATAGTTTCTGCCCTGCCCAGAGTTTCAACAAGGATGGTAGACTGACTGTGTCACAGGACTCCAAAGGAGATCTGTTTGATGACAGAAACTTTTGTAGGGAGCCCTGAATCCTTGTTAGCTCTGGCTGACTAAGCCGTGCTCCTGGGGCATCAGTACTGCCCATTTAGATGTTGTGTCAACTCTTTATGTTTGGCCCTTGGAGAGTGGAGATATATCCAGTTTACACCACAGGAATGCAACTGCCAAAGTTTTTCATGACCCTGTATCTATTAAAACAGAGCTAGCATCAAAATGCGTGAAACATGCTCTAGATAGTCCCTGTATACTGACGGGCTATTGGATTATTTCAGAGTGAATTCAGAGTTACGTATCCCACATATTGTCAATCATGATTTTTTTTCCCATTTTGTTCTAGTTCTAGGATAAACTGGCAACAGTCTTTAGCCCTCAAAACACTCTTTCTTCCTCTTCATCTGAAAGCCATTAGGTACCAAATACGTGCTGGGGATATATGTAGCTAGTCTGCAAGAAAAAGGTTTCAGTTTGGGAGTTACGATGAATTCAGAAGGCCACCAACAACTGGTGCCTTCCTCCCTTCCCCCCCACCCCTGGTAGGGAAGAGTAAAAAAAAAAAAAAAAAATCATCAAGATGACTATTGCTCCCCAGTTTACTTATATCCTGAGTACACTCCTAACTGAATTTTTTTACTTAAACATTTTCAAATTCTCTGGCTCTCTTCCTTTGGAAGTTGTCACTGGGCCTCAGTGGGTCACGGCTGGGAATACCAAATTCAGAACAAACTGCAGAGAATAGGGTAGACTCACCGCAAACTGGAGGCTATTCTATCATAAGATCACACCAACCGAAAAACAAAAGTAAACTTCTCTCTCAGACAGGTTAACAGAAAGTTAACGATGCAGTCTGCTTAAGCATGCAGCCCTTGTCTCACTGCCCAGACACTGGACTCTATGATGAGTAGTTACTGAAAACCAGTTTAATCAAATATTGGGTCCATTTAATTTCAAGAGATATATTGTCCTGGTTATGTGGCTGATAACTCAGATCTTATTCAATAATCATGATCAGACCAATCTTTTAGTAATTAGAAACTAACAGTTTAATATTAAGAGAAAGAATAAAAGAATATATAATGGTTAACAGATAATTGCAAAGTTCTTATATGAGGTTTGTAGCAGTGATGGTATAAACTGCTCGCTTATAAAGTCTCTCTGGTAACTTCCAAAGGATTGGAAGGTCCTCGGTCCATAGTTCAGCATGCTCCTTTTAGTAATAAATCCATAGTCCAGAGAACTAGGGCATGAAAAAGGCAAAATGGAAATTGCAGCGGGATCTTTTATATCCTTTGCCATGTGCCTGGAAATTTACTGTCTCAAACAAATCTCACAGCCTACTTTGTGGAAAGTTACTGGCATAAGATGGAGTCCAGGGTCACATGAGCCTATCACATGTCCTTATATGGCTTGATGACCCACAGGGGGTACCCAGAGGCCGCTTGGAAGCTGAGGCATCTGCAGGAAGACTTATCTGGTGTGAATGAGTTTCTTCTATGGCTCACTGTGTGTAAGAGGTAAGTGTCTTTGGCCATTAACGCAAAGCTATCTAGCCTTGACGTAAATCTTATCTGCTGGGCATTACCAAGGAATACCACATGTATAAGATACAAGTCCATGGCCAATATTCATAACTTTAGATTCAGAGATGATACATGAATTTAACCAGGATAATCATATTTGGTAGACTAACTTTTCCATTGACACCTTACATGTACGTTGTACAAAACTGTAATAATTGTTTATGCTGGGTAGATTATTACTTTTTATATCATCGTGATGAGGATGGGAAATTAGGTTCTCTTTCAGAGTTACTAATAAAGTTTCATGGCAGTGTTTCAAGGCTGGCCAGACATAATTAATACCTAATACTCTTAATATTTCGAAAGGAACACATTTCCCAAAATGTAGCTGTTCTATGGAACATGACTACTAGACATATGGATGACCAGGTGGTAAAGACCAAGGAAATGAGTACTAAAAGACAGAACATTTACATAAGGACATAAGAACAGCCATACTAGGTCAGACCAAAAGGTCCATCTTGCCCAGTATCCTGTCTTCCGACCATGGCCAATGCCAGGTGCCCCAGAAGGAATGAACAGAACAGGTAATCATCAAGTGATCCATGTCCTGTCACCCATTCCCAGCTTCTGGCAAACAGAGACTAGGGACACCATCCCTGCCCATTCTGGCTAATAGCCATTGATGGACCTATCCTCCATTAATTTATGTAGTCCTTTTTTGAACCCTGTTATAGTCTTGGCCTTCACAACATCCTCTGGCAATGAGTTCCACAGGTTGACCGTGCATTGTCTGAAGCAATACTTCCGTTTGTTTTAAACCTGCTGCCTATTAATTTCATTTGGTGACCACTAGTTCTTGTGTTATGAGAAGAAGTAAATACTTCCTTATTTGCTTTCTCCATATCAGTCATGATTTTATAGACCTTAATGATATCTCACCTTAGTCGTCTCTTTTCCAAGCTTGAAAGTCCCAGACTTATTAATCTCTCCTCATACGGAAGCCATTCCGTACCACTAATAATTTTTGTTGCCCTTTTCTGAACCTTTTCCAATTCCAATACATCTTTTTTTAGATGGGACAACCACATCTGCAAGCAGAATTCAAGATCATTTCCTACAAATGTTTAAGATTTTGGAGTTAATCCTAGCTGGAAATCTAGTGTCTCAGGCTATATCTATTCAGTTGTCAAGAGTTTTTCCATAAAGGCACCACACTCTTTTCTGCCTACATCTGTCAAGACAAGCTGGTGAAGTTCTCATTCACACCTAACTTCAAGAACAGATTCTTAAAATTCTGTTTTATTGCCAGCTAAGGCAGTGTCCAAAATTTAGATATTACGTTTTAACATTAAACAGAAGACAGCATCCTAGAAGCTTATTTTTTAATATTCAGTGGGGCTGAGTACCTGCAGATGCCCACCAACTTCACCTCGGAGCTGTGGATGCTCAGCACTTATGGAAGATCAGGCCACTACAAAACTGACCCACTTACATTGTCTATTTCTACACATCTATTTAAGTTGATTCACACCCCTTGTCTGGCAGAGCGTTATACAAACTATACGCTACCTTGACAACTTTGGTCTTCAATACTTTCTCCTGAGTTATGGTTCTCTCAAAATGGACAGCATAATGGCTCACATGCATTGTCTTTTCACCCCTTATCTTTGAAAGACACTTGACTTCTCTAAGAAATTCACGGTAATCGGATCTTCCATGAAAATTTAGAAGAACCACTGTTTTTAAAACAATAAATTGTTAATTATGGTTTTGCTTGGACTACAGTGTTGGGAGTCCTAGTACAGTTCAAACACTAAGGATAGGTGCCAACAGAACAAGATATAGTAAACAATGCTTATCACCACAAGCATCAATTTACCTTTTACTTTCTTTTAGCCCAAATCTTGCTAATACTGCACAGACAGGTGCGATTTATGAAGTAATACAATCAATACAGCCTTCGTAAAACACAAAATTCTTAATCCAGACTAGCACTGTCAAAAGTTTCCTGCTGTCATTTATTCTAAGCTACATTGCATAATAAACCTTTGCCTTTTAAGACAGAATGCTTAATTTCTTCCTTATTGTCTCTCCTGTCTGATTATCTTTTGCCCTTGATTACATGATGCATCAGGAGAGAATGTTCTGTTTCTCCTGAAGTCCTATTTTTGTTCTCTGTCTAAAATATAAATTGTTAAATAATTGGCAACTCATCACCTTGCAAGAGCTCTAGAAATCAAAGGGGCATAAGCCATACTGTTGTAATTTAAAAGTCATTGTAGAAATAATTTTCAAAATACAAATGAAGGGAGAAAAATCACTTGTAAACAAAATCATGTAACAATTTCAGCTGAGACTCTTTACTACAAGGAAGTTAGACTTTGGTAGTTTATTATTGGATATTATTTTTTCTCTGTAACTAACATACATTTTTTAAGGATATTATTAAACAGGCATGTTTTAAGTAAATTGTTAAAATGCTTTTTAGCAAGCAGAATCAGTTCCCTTACTAAAATATTTACTCAGCACACACTAATGGGCTGTGTTTCACAAGTCACAACCTGTTGTTTTTTTGAATAGGGAAAATATTCACAAGGTTTTTTTTAAAAAAAGAATCCTTCTGAAGAATCACGTGTGTTATGCACACACAATAAAGAGCATATCAACTTCAAAAAGCTTAGAGACCATGTTTTTGTTTTGATTTGCTCCTGAGTGTCTAGTGGGAAAAAAACCAACTGCATAGCCAGCTCTCAAAGAAGAATGAAGAAAAACAATTGCTGCAACCCATTTGGCCTTCAATGCTATCTTATCTGCATTGATTTCTCCTAGTAATTAAGGGAAATTCTACTTTGTTTTATTTGCAGCTGTAACTGCCTTTATTGCGCCATGCAACAGTCTGATTCCTGAGAAAGAAACTCAGTTTTAATGCTTTCCACACTAAGGCCCTGACCCAGAACAGCACTTAAGTACGTGCTAAATCCCATTGACTTCCATGAGGAATAGGCACATGCTTGTGCTTAAGCAACCTTTCAGAACAGGGATGCTTTCCTGAATGAGGGCAGATCTTAAGCTGTACTGCTCACCATACACTTTCAGCAGGCTGTATATACAAGGACTTCAGTTGCAAATTGTCATGAAAAATACGGATGGTAATGCCTACTTTTCCAGGCACCAAAATAAAAATTTGGTATCATTTGTAATATCATAACCCCCCGAAATCCCAACTCAGATTAAGGTCTCAGTGTGTTAGGTGCAGTATAAGCACGTGGTAATAGCCTCCAGAGAGCTTGTCCTTCTACCCAACAGCTATCCAACTGAAGTAATACCCATGGCAACGTGAAAGCTATTCTGTATTTCAAATGTTCTGCACACAATTTCCTCACCCTAAGTAAATTTAATGAGTGCACAATTTTATACTTTTAGAAAATGGGATTAGATTTACTCTCTCAATCCTATTTCTTTCAAAAACAATTTAAGAAAAAGGAAGCATGTATAACCTATGCATTAACAAAAGCTGACTTGGAAAAAAATCACTTTATATATGAATGAAAAAACAACAAAACAGTAAAATATGTTTACAATATCTCATTCATTATTGAGTTTCGGTGAGTTACTAAAGTATTTACGTGAATGTAAAGTAAGCTAGGATCAAAAGGAAAGGAGTGGAGGAAGGGAGAAAAAAGGAGAGAGAGAGAGAGAGAGAGAGAGAGAGAAAGTGGATAAGTATGGATGTCTAAGAAGAGAGGTGAGGTAAAAATGATGTTCTAAAGGCAAAGTAACTTGATAACTGATTACCTCTTTGAAATGTAAATGGATATCTGTTTTTAACAGAGTGATATTTTACACACACGTTCTAGAAGATAATGCAACTCCTTACTCTACTATAGCGATACTCAGACTGTGGCTTGCAAGCCTTAAGTGGCTCTTTAATGTCTCTCCTGTGGCTCTTTGTAGCACATGATATTAAAACACTGTCATTTAATTGACAGGTTTCAGAGTAGCAGCCGTGTTAGTATGTATCCGCAAAAAGAAAAGGAGGACTTGTGGCACCTTAGAGACTAACCAATTTGAGCATAAGCTTTCGTGAGCTACAACTCACTTCATCGGATGAATCTGATTAACAAAATAAATTATGAACAAAATAAATGTGTTAGTCTCTAAGGTTCCACAAGTACTCCTTTTCTTTTTGTGATTTAATTAAATTAACAACCAACCAGGATGCTTTTACTATGTTATTAACCACTTAGGTTATCAACTTGCACTAAGTTATTAACATATTTGCTGTGAGAATAATTATATATAACATATATATAGTTAAAAAAATAAAAATTATTTCCTGTCATACTGTTAAAATATGACTAGTACTATAATAAATGAAACAATGAATTCACGCTACTGTGTCTCTTTTAGGTAATGTTGATCACTAAATTTGGCTCCTGAACCAATGAGGTCAGAGTATCACTGCTCTACTGTTTAAAAAGGAAGTTTGTGTTTGATATAACTGAATTGTGATGCCAGTTTTGAGGGTGATCAGCACCATAGAAATATTTATAAATAAACTGATATGCAAAAGTTGAGAAAGTCTACTGACAGGTGATTAATGAATTGTAAAATTTATTGTTGTGAATTGTATAAATCTTAAAGGAATTAAAAGAGCTTGCACATTCTTCCCTGATTTTATTCCCTTTTGTTTATTACACATAGGTTTCATTACCCCCCCCCCCCCGACCTGTGCCGTCCAATCACAAAAGGTTCTCTTTATTCACAAGTATTCAGGCTCTTGCCTGACCCCTACACCTGGGTTGTCATCAGCCACTACTACTTTCCAATCCACAAACACCCCTTGTTAACTCTTGGCTCCTTCCCCATCAGACTTCACACTTCATTTGGATCATTTTTTCTAAAAAGCCATCTCTCTGTAGTTTCCCAGTGATTTCTCAATATTTGTCCCACTATCTCAAACAATACATGTAGCAACTGAGTGGCATGAAGGGGTCACATCAACTTTTTACTATCCTGTGTATATCCCACTCCATGCAGATATAGGACCAATGCATTCTCACTCCTGTATCCTCTCTCTACATCTTTTGTGACTGCACCATTGCCCCAAATGGATTCGTTATGAAAATACTGGGACTGGCCTGATTTTGCAATACAGTACTTGAAGCTTGAACAAAAAAAGTCCATACTTAAAAAACACATTATGTCGGTAAAATACAGTAAGTAAATAATGATCAAGAATCCATTGTAACTTGAAACCTAACAATCCCAGAAAAAAATTTGTTTACAGATTTTATGAACCTGTCTCCCCTTTTTCAGAGGGAAAAGGATTTTGTATGGGAAAGAGGATAGAAATGGAGGCAATGAGTTCTCTCCTTCGTAATGAGGTACTTTCTCTTTCACACAGCTATATTACTACTGTAAACCCTCCAAGGGTAGAAGAAATAGAATTAAACCGTTAGATCGAGCAGTTTCTTAGGGAGAGAAGAAGCAAATAATTCACACTCTGCTTCTCTGTAGAAAATTCAGGCTTAGCAGCAGTTAGGTATCTTTGTTCCTAAACCCAACAGTTGGAGAACACTCCTGATATGCCCCATGTGGGTGGAAAATAATGGTTTGCTAAAATATGTATAATTATGAAAACAAGCTGAATGGTTTCTATCAGAAGAACATAAAAAATTCCTGAGTGGTACAAAATATATGCACAATGGATCTTGCTCTTAAAGCGCTGGAAAATGAATGGGCTGCAGATATCAGACTTTCTGGAACATATTTCTAATAAAAGAGAGGAAACTGAGGTAGTGAATGGCATCTATCTTCCCTGTGACTGGTGCATACCTAACACCTCAATATTAGTGGCCACTATGCACACACTTTTGGAGGATGAACCTAAAGAGAATCAATGCAGCATACAGTTCTATAAACGGTGCCTTTATTTGACTTCTAGCAGGGGTCTCAAATACACAGTCCGCAGAGTTATTTCCTGTGGCCCGCCATAGGCATCGATTCCACCAGCAACCAAGCTCCCCTCACTCCCCCGTACTCCCAAGCGCACCGTGTCCCCGCTCCTCCGCCTACCTCCCAGTGCTTCCCGCCACCAAACAGCTGTTTGGCGGTGCTTAAGGCTTTCCAGGAGGGGGGACGCGGCACGCTCAAGGGAGGAGGTGAAGAGGCGGGGTCGGGGCAGGGATTTGGAGAAGGGGTTGGAATAGGGGCAGGGAGAGGGCGGAGTTGGGGTGGGAATTTTGGGGAAGGGGTGGGAAGAGGTGGGGCAGGGCCTCATGGAAGGGGCAGAGTGGGGACAGGGCCGGAGGCGAGGGGTGGGGGGACTTTAACCAAAGTAATTCTAAAAGTAAATGCACGTTTTGCCTTTTGAGTGAGGTGCATTACTGAGTGTTTATATTTTATTAAAACCCCTCTTCGCATTACAGTTTTTAAAAAGTTAATACATTGACTTTTAATACCACACTATATTGCTCTTCATTTTTTACTACACTTTTGTATCATTGTATGAAAAGATTTCAGTGCTCGGGCCAATGTATTAGTCCTCATGTGGCCCTCGTGCTGATCTGAGTTTGAGATCCCTGACTTACAGTTTGCCAACCTTTGTTGTGATAACCACAACTGCTGTTTTGGTACTTTGAAGCTGTTAGTAAACAGGGTAGGAAAGAGCAGCCCTCATGCTGCTCTAAATTTCAGCCAAGTATTGACTCTGCAAACAGCGGCATCAGTATCAGGAGACAGAGATCTCAACACAATGAACCTGACTGACCACTGTGCAACTCTAGTTTTACACCAATATAACTACACTGAAAAAAAAAAATCAATGAGGATACACTGGTGAATCAGCCGTCAATGAGTCAATTTGCAAACTGTGCCCCGGGTACTAAGAATTCTGCAGTTCTCCTTATATTTCAGTCTAGTACTCATACGTATCTATTCTTAGAAAAGATTTTGATCTATCTTTCTGTAAAGTTCCTGATGTCCAAGCTTCAGTATCTTTTTTTGAGGCAACTGTGGAAATACTGGGTGTGCATGATAAAACAATCAGTTTCAACTGGTGCTACCTGTACCCAGAATACTATAGGCCGGATGGCTTATTTTGGTTTCACATAGACTGTTGTAACGGATTTAAAGGAAGCTGTTCCCAATGTGCAATGTTGATGTATAAAACAAAGATATAGAAAGAACATGAAAGAAGAGTGTACTGAGGTCAAAGCCCTAAGGTCCTGAAAGAAAATAATTGGGGAAATTGTGACCTGTGACTGCCTATGATACATTCAGCTTAATTGGATCACACCTAATACTATGAGTTGAAGTCCTTAAAGATTAAAACAACCAAGAGAAAAAATTATTTTGTATAAAAGTCCTATCAACTTAAAGGAAAAGCATATTGGGTATGATTGTGTAACTCAGGCTACCATAGTGTCACTGTCTTCCCTAGTGGAGAGGCCACACAGAGATATGAGTCAGCTACTGACTCCCAACTATGGCAGCTAGGGTGAAATCCTGCACCCTCTGAAGTCAATGGTACGACTCTCAGACTTTCGTGATGGTACTTCATCTTAAGTAGTAGAGGCTGTTGTTTTCATATCCAGAGCTTCCCACATTCAGTCCTTGCAGATGACATCTTTAAATCAGATATAGCAACTCTAAGCTATATAAGGGGGGGGGGAATTATATTAAACACAAAACAACAGCATGATTACCCACCACAAAAGCATATCCCACTACCAGCATTAATGATCATTTTGTCTTTGTTGACAACTACTTGTAAGCCTCAGAGCTGCTCTAATTTAAGCTGGCTGCAACAGCCCTCAAGAGTTTGTTATCCCAGATAAGGCTTACCAAGAGCATGAGCACTCTAGCCATGCTGCCTCCCCTATGCTAAAAAGCACATACTCAGGTATCATTACATGACCTTCAGGGTAACAAGTCCCTTGCAGGAGAAACCCAGCTCTTAGCTTCTCTCTCAATTTTACAGTTGCTAATATGAATTGATGCAATCTCAGTTTGCCAGAGAACACGCAGCTTAGGTTACTGTTTCTCTTAGTATGAGAAGAAAGTCTTCAGAAAAGCACGAGTTTTGCATCATGCGCTAAAGATGGCTGTAACTCAGTCTGATCTCCAGTAGCAGCATGTCCTATAACTGAAGGAGCAGGGATCTGAAAAGCGAGGATTAAATCCCCTTAGGAGGACTCTTCTCTCCTGCAAAATCCTTTAAGTGGGTCAGTCAGCACCATTTCATAAATAAGTGTGTCCAAAGGACATTTGAAACAAACTACCAAGAAAAGTGGTAGATTCTCCACTTATTGAAATCTTCATATCACGACTGGTTGCCTTTCTGGAAAATATGCTTTAATCAAGCACAGGTTACTGGGTTCAATACAGGAAAAATAACTAGATGAAAGATGATGTAATGATCCCTTCCATCCTTAATCAATGAATATATGAATCTTTGTCCCTAGCCCATAGGAAATCAGGCATAAGGAGGAGGAACACCATCCCCGTGTCTTATCCAGGTTGGAGCCCCACACTGTAAGGAGAACACCACATATTACGGTAGTAAGTACACTACCATTGGCTGACGACTACACTATCACTTTTATAGCAACTGTAGTTTAGGAAGGAGCAACTGACCATTTCATGCTCAGGAAGCTATGTGCGCTTTAGGGTAGATGGTAGACAGGCTTGGAAGGATTAAATTTTTATTGGTAAATGTCATTAAACACTGATTTGATACACACCATCCCCAGCTCACAAATATTTCCATCAATGATAACTGAAATTTACAGACAGAGTAAGAAAAATGCTGCTTGAAAACTTATTTGATTTATGGATATTTACTTTTTTGGCATGTGTTGACAATTGGTGTTTTAAAGGTGATGACGCTAAGTTATTGAATCTCAATATCTACTGTCAACTATTGTCTGTCACACCCCGCAATTTCTCCCAACTGAGAAAATTCAAATAAATAAAAATCTATTAAAATGCTTAAAAATAAACACTGATATTAAATCTAATTCTGCCAAGCCTATAGACAGACCTTCTTACAGGCAGTATAGACTCTCTCTTAAAGGAGTGGCCTAATTATTCCCAACTGTTTTTCACTAATCAGAGGTGCAACGGTTTCAGTTGTAAATGGTTAGAGATTGCCACCACAGCTTTCAGAGCCTGCATGTGACAGACTGACCCATCCAGCTCAGCTCTGGCTGATGGCAGTACTATTATCTCCTCCTCTCTGGTATTGTGTCCATTGAGCTGGAAAAAATAGTTTAACTCATGCTTTCATGAGGCGGGGAATTTGAGTCTGAAATCATGCTAGTAAGTGCTGCTCTGTGAGCTGCCACTGCAGTTTGTCAAGTAGGGTGATCAAGCAAGGTCCAAAGCTCTTTAAATTTCCTCCCCCGCATGGGTCCCTGAGAGCTTGAATTCAGTGACTTTTAGAGCCAGGTTTATCTCATTTCTACGCTTTCACAAGTGACTGTGCTGTTTTTAGTTTGTCTCAGAGCTTATCCAGACAAAGGCAGTTGGGTTTGATTAGCTGGCCCATTACCGTGAAAGTTCTGCAAGACTGTGGAAGCTCTGGTGAACGAGGGCTACAATGACTTCTTAGAATCTCGAACTACCTCAGCACAAGGACATGCAAATTCCTTCTGCTGATGACTGGATTCAGATATGGACTTTTGTCATGATTGCCACAATCTTCTGTCCCATTTTAATTCATTGAACATTATTTATCATGCAGAGTGACCTAAGATGGTGAAACGCAATGAGAGCGCAGCTAATGGCTTTGGATAGCAGACAGTGGTCATGTCCAACTAGCTGCTATCTGGTATTTAATCACTGACCTGAGGGGAAGGAGTTCTAGAAGCCTGTCATACATTTGCACTCGTACTGGACAGCATCAGAGCCAAGACAGTTTTATTTTAAATCTTATAATTGGCTCCAACTTGACAAGGACCATAGTTTATTTTCTCCCAAGACAAGGAACAACCAAAGGTACAATCTGATGGAGTACCCATAGTAAGTGGATCCTCATTAGAGCATCTCATGAAGGTTAAGAGCTGAAAAGTTCCCTTACCCCTTAAGAGCTTTTTTGTTGTACACAAGTAGCAGCTGTGGTTAAGAAGTTAGCATAATTCCATTTTTTGTCCCTACAACTGGTACTGAGTCTGAGAGCTGCTGAGCACTTACAAATCCTATCTAATGTTCTTGAAAACAAGGTACTGGGAATTAGAGAATAATTTTGACAAATGTAAACCTGGTCTGCACAGAAAATTTTAAAGATGGAGATGTTACTAGGTTAATGGGCTGCAGGGGCAGAACTTTGGCATAAATAAAACCCATCCTTTGGAACTAAATGTCCATATATATATGCATTTTCAGTCGAGAGGCCTCTTAGATTCCATTTTCTCATAACATCATCATCTCTTCAGGAATATAAAGGGCACAGGGTTTGACACAAGACTTTTTTTGTACTTGCTATTTGAACACGAGTGCAAGAAGCTGGGAGGGTTTAAAAATGTGATTTTGTGGGTTCTGCTGGGGCTCTGCATGAATTTAATGTTAATAAAATGTGCCAGATTGACAGTTCTGTAGATAGAAATAGTCTATTTGTCCACAATTAGTTGCAGCATAGCTAGCGGCAATGAAAGATTCTTCCCAACATGACTGCCTCACTCCTCCTCACACATTTCATGTTTCCACCCTGACTCAAAGGGACAAAATCACACGCTGAGATGTATGTTTGTGCCCAATTTCCGTTTGGAGTTAGCTTGAGACCAACAACTCATTACATGCAGACTGTTGAATGACCAGTGATGGTGATGTTTAAATTTTAACCTCTTCACAACAGGAAGGTCATCTTCAAATCAGCAATTAACACACTCTTCGGGCCATACAAATAATCAACAACAAATCAATTTTTGTTCACAATCAAAGCCAATGCACTACAGGTGGAAAACTTTGTATTCTGTTTAGGGCTGTAGATTAATCATAGTTAACTCACATGATTAACTTAAAAAATTAACTGATTAATCACAGTTTTAATTGCACTGTTAAACAGAATAATTGAAATATATTAAATATTTTGGACATTTTTCTACATTTTCAAATATATTGATTCCAGTTACAACACAGAATACAACATGTACACTGCTCACTTTATATTTTATTACAAATATTTGCACTGTAAAAATGATAAAGAAATATTTTTCAATTCACCTCCTACAAGTACTGCAGTGCAATCTCTTGATCATGAAAGTGCAACTTACAAAATGTAGATTTTTTTTGTTACATAACTGCACTCAAAAACAAAACAATGCAAAACTTTAGAGCCTACAAGTCCACTCAGTCCTACTTCTTGTTCAGCCAATCACTAAGACAAACAAGTTTGTTTACATTTACAGGAGATAAAATGTTACCCCACTTCTTATTTACAATGTCACTAGAAAGTGAAAACAGGAGTTTGCATGGGACTTTTGTAGCCTGCATTGCAAGGTTTTTTTACATGCCAGATATGCTAAACATTCATATGCCCCTTCATGCTTTGGCCACCATTCCAGAGGACATGCTTCCATGGTGATGACACTCGTTAAAAAAAAATGTGTTAATTAAATTTGTGACTGAACTCCTTGGGGCAGAATTGTGTATCTCCAGCTCTGTTTTACTCACATTCTGCCATATATTTCATGTTATAGCAGTCTCAGATTATGACTCAGCACATGTTGTTCATTTTAAGAACACTTCCGCTGCAGATCTCGCAAAACGCAAAGAAGGTACCAATGTAAGATTTCTAAAGATAACTACAGCTCTCGACACAAGGTTTAAGAATCCGAAGTGCCTTCCAAAATCTGAGAGCGATGAGGTGCAGAGCATGCTTTCAGAAGTCTCAAAACTCTGATGCAGAAACTACAGAACTCAAACCATCAAAAAAGAAAATCAACCTTCTGCGCGTGGCATCTGAACCATGATGGTGAAAATGAACATGCGTCAGTCCGCACTGCCTTGGATTGTTATTGAGCAGAACCCATCATCAGCATGGACACGTCCTCTGGAACGGTGGTTGAAGCATGAAGGAACAAATGAATCTTTAGTGCATCTGGCACGTAAATATCCTGTGACACCACCTACAACAGTGCCATGCAAACGCCTGTTCTCACCTTCAGTGAGAACTTCACTGTAATCAAGAAGTGGACAGCATTATCTCCTGCAAATGTAAACAGTCATTTGTCTGAGCTATTGGCTGAACAAGAAATGGGACTGTGTGGACTTATGAGCTCTAAAGTTTTACATTGTTTTAGGTTTTGAGTGCAGTTATTTTTTGTACATAATTCTACATTTGTAAGTTCAACTTTCAAGATAAAGAGATTGCACTACGGTACTTGTATTAGGTGAACTGAAAAAACACAATTTCTTTTGTTTCTTTACGGTGCAAATATTTGAAATCAAAAATAAATATAAAGTGAACTACTGTATAGTTTGTATTCTGTGTTGTAATGAAATCAATATATTTGAAAATGTAGAGAACATCCAAAATATTTAAATAAATGATATTCTATTATTGTTTAACAGTGTGATTAATTTTTTTTAATCACTCAAGTAATTGCGATTAATTTTTTTAATTGATTGACAGCCCCCAGCACTCCCTCGGGTCGCCCCCGTCCCCAAGATTTAGTCAGGGGTATACAGTACAAGTCATGGACAGGTCATAGGCCGTGAATTTTTGTTTACTGCCCATGAACAGTCCATGACTTTTACTAAAAATAGCTGTGACTAAAACGTAGCCTTACAAATAACACATTCGTAATAAACTAAACCAAGTGAAGCATTCAAGCAGGTTCAATCAGAAGAACTCTAACATTAGTGCTGGCGTGTTGTGCACTTTCACCACAGTTCAATATAATCTGTGATAATTTTATCCTTAAGCTTTTCATTTCTCCTTGCCTTCATACATTTCAGGTTCCAGTATAAAAAAACCCAAACCAAAACAAAACACACCTATACAGTCTTTCAGTGACACAGTCATTAATCAAACTGAGCTATTAGTATGATTATTTTTATGTTATTCCAACTGAATTTATATGGTGCACATTGGCATCTAATTTAAAGATTGTAGACATGGACACATTTTTACCCACGCAAAACTGACCAATATTCAGATTTAACAGCTCTCTCACTGTGTAATCACTTATCAGTACCAGCACTGACTGCTCTCTGCAAAGAGCAATCCTTTATGTATTTTTTTTAAAGAGGTGTTTTTGACACTACACTTATCCAATTCTTTTAGTTCTGTCACTTGTATAATTATCCTTCCTTGTTAAGAAACAGCAAAGAAGCTTTCCTAATGCAAACAATACTTCTGTGTTTGAAGTGGGCACCATCTGGTATACTCACATTAGAGGAATCTCTCACACCTTAGTAAGAACAAACCTAATTTGGTACAAACAGCCTTTAAAAAAGGTGGTGGAAAAACATATGCTTCACAGCAACATTCTGTCAAGATTTTAAAAAGGCGGCTCCCCCAACCTTGTGATAAACCCACTCTTTCACATGCTCACAGAAAGGAGAGGTGCAGGACTGTAGAATCCAGTTATTTATCGTCTTAAACAAAAACACCATCTTATAGCAAAGGAAGGAGGAAACCCTGCGTGGCAAATAAACTTCATATAAGTCTAAATTTACTGGGAATGTGCAGTAAGTATATTGAGAGTACATGACCTGTACACTTTGAAACAGGGGAGGAATTCAAAGTTAAGAAGGGTGGAGGGAGGCCTTGTAGATGCAACCACCTTTAAAAAATTATTATTAAACTCCTATCTCTTGGCACAATATGGTACATGCCAAAGGCAAAAACTGTTCTCAAAATCTCTTCCTGGGCTTATGGACACGTCACACCTGGCAAGAATGATGAAGATTAACAAAGCTGGGGGAGAACAGCAACTCCATCAGGGGAAGGTCATTGCAAATCACCCTTTAATTTGGGATTTAAATAGAGGTTTCCGGAAATTGGGAAGTTGTTAATGCTTCAATGAGCTGTGTTTGATAATACCCTCAACTTCCTCTTCTAGTACACGCACATGAGGAAAGATCCTGTTCTGTAATATCTAGTACATTCGATTTTACATGTGATACATTTTGGTCTGACTTGAATCAGTTCTTATTTTCTAGATTATTAATCATCGTTCTACTGTAATAGTCAAGGTCCTGCTGCCTTCTTTCAGAACAGAAGAAATGTAACATTGAAATATGACCCTATGGCTTCTGTTCTTCCATTCCTTTATAATAGAGAAAGGCAGGGAATTTGCCATTGCCTCTGTTGAGTTATAGGGTTTATCTCATAAATGGGAAAGCTCCATACCTCACAAGTGTCAACGAAAAGGAAGAAATATGAGAAGACTATTGGACATAAGAACGACCTATAACTCATATCTGGCAGTGATGTATTATATGTATTAATTGCTCGAAGAGCCAGATTTTCTTTTCACAGTACTGTAAAAAACAATCCCAGTAGGACACAATAAATTGAGCTAACAGAACTAATTGCCTTGATTAGTGAAGCAGCAAGGATTTGGTTTTGACAATGCTAGTTACTGAATCTGCACCCAGTCATATGACTGGTAATGGGGGCCCATTGAGAGCGATGTCCCACTCCCACAAACACTTACGCTTGTGCTGATCTTTACTCATATAAGCAGTCCCACTGAAGCCCAGGGGACTACTTGTGTGCTTAAAGCCAATCAGGTAAGCAGGTATCAGCAGGATCAGGGCCTTTGTTCCATGGCTGTTCTCAGTCACAGAACAGGGTGCTGATTCAGGCCCCAATTCAGTAAAACACGTAAGGACATGCTCAAGCTCATCCCTATTCAGGAAAGCTATTAAGCACATAAATCACATTGACTTTCAAGTTCCAGTAAGACCTAAGCACGTGGTTAAATGCTTTCCTGCATAGGGATATTTTCCTGAATCGCATCTTCATTACTTAGCACTGTCATAAATGCTGCTTTATAGAAGCCACTGCAAACTAATTGCCTTATCAGGGCCTAAGATCAAATATGATTTGATAAAATGTAACCAGAAAAGAACATACCTTTTCAGCATACTCCGACACTATCTGCTTGATCTCATCAGACTGGAGTCCAACAATCTGACCTACTGTGCTAGCTGTTAACCTGCCCTGCAATTAAACCAAGAAGCATTTATTGAAGCTTTGGGACAATCAGTAGTAATAAATTGTAGGGTTGTTTGTAAAGCACCTCCCCCAAAACCATATAAATACAATACTATTTTAATGTAATCAAATCTGTTTATAAAAGAATGAAGCATGTAATGAAGTTCATTTTCCCCAGAACTCAGTAAACAAATGAAGCTTCTTACATGCCCTCCATGAAGAAATGTAACTACTGAGGCTTCCTTCATAGTGCCAATAATTCAACTAAATTTAAAATCACCGTTGCAGACCGTCAAAGTGCTTTAACAACCACCTTTTGAGCCAAATTATTGCCATGTAGGTGTGTGGAAAAGTGTTCATCCTAAATCACATGTGCAAGGAAGCCAAATCTCTCTACTAAGATGAAGAATTTTAGGAGGCATCTGACCACAAGATAAGTCTGTCATGTCCATCATTTGTCAAATGAATCTGTCCATTTGGTACATCAGAAAATGTGAAAGGTATCAGGATTTTCAAAATAGTACACAGATTGTTTACTATGTTTATTGCTATATCAGGAATCGCTATGGAATTACAGCGAAAGGACAGTAACGCAAACAAGCAATATTTAGATGTTATATCAAAGTTACCAAATCCTAGCTATGATGAATGCAATGAAATGCTCACAATATTTTTTCCAGCAAGAGGAACACCCCGTAAGATCCCTACCTTATCTCTGTAAAGTAAAAGTGTGAAAAAGTCTAGGTTACACAAAGGCTTCATATGTTTAAATGACAGGTTTCAGAGCAGCAGCTGTGTTAGTCTGTATCCACAAAAAGAAAAGGAGTACTTGTGGCACCTTAGAGACTAACAAATTTATTAGAGCATAAGCTTTCATGGGCTACAGTCCACTTCATCGGATGCATAGAATGGAACATATAGTAAGAAGACATATATACACACATATATAAACACATACAGAGGTGGAAGTTGCCATACAAACTGTAAGAGGCTAATTAAGATGAGCTATTATCAGCAGGAGAAAAAAAACCGCTTGTAGTGATAATCAAGATGGCCCATTTAGATAGTTGACAAGAAGGTGTGAGGATACTTAACATAGGGAAATAGATTCAATATGTGTAATGACAGCCACTCCCAGTCTCTATTCAAACCCAAGTTAATGGTATCCAGTTTGCATATTAATTCAAGCTCAGCAGTTTCTCCCTGGAGTCTGTTTTTGAAGCTTTTCTGTTGCAAAATTGCCAACCTTAAATCTTTTACTGAGTGGCCACAGAGATGGAAGTGTTCTCCTACTGGTTTTATGTTTAAATGCCATTTCAAGGACAGTTGCATTGTAGTATGTTTGTTTATGCAATTATTTATGCAGAAATCACTTAATAAGCAGCACTAGGATTATGCAAAGGCCACAATCATTATTTTAGGGTGAAGGATTTTAAGTCAGAAGTCTTATGAAAAGTACTGTCTCATGCTCAATCATCTTTCCCTGAATCCATTTTTAATTTGGATAAAAATGGATCCATTTTTAATTCAGTACCTCATGAAGATTTGCAACAGTTAACCATATTTCAGGAACAATGACAGCTTTCAAAGTAAATGGCAGATATAGAGGGGAAATTCAGGGGCACAAATAATTTAAGTGTTGTTAAGCGTGTTGAACTGATTCATTATACAGAAAAAAACCCAGACACCTGGGATTGGAGCACTCTATTATTTTAATCTCTGTAACTACACAACAGTCCTTTTATCTGACTGGCAAAGTCTCAATGCACTTTGAGCCCAACCCAAATCCCAATAAAGTCAATGGGATTCTCTCTGCTGATAAATCTGGTTTGAATTCTGATGGCTAAGATATATCAATGTACATAAATGTTAAAGCAAGCTACAATTTCAAGTATTGCTTACCTCTTCTGTTGCCATTGCAGCCATTCCAGTCATCAGTGTTTTAATACGAAGCTAATGAAAAAAGATATTATTGCAAGATAAGAAACAACATGTGAGCAAAACAATCAGCATTAGAGGCCTTTAAATACTTAGTATACTTCTATTCTATGAGAGTTCCCATCAGCCAATCAATCCAATTTGCATTCTATTTTAATGCTCCTTACAGAAGAATAAACTATTATGAAAGTTAGTGAGGCAGTTGCTAAAATTATTCCAACCAGGAAGTTCTTTGATTACAGTAAGGACTCAGCTCATGTGGCACCTACAACACTCAGCTCCCATCATTGTCAATGAGAGATGAGGCCACTGAGCTACTCCTTTCCCAAAAAAGCACTAACAGGATCAGGTCTTAAGTATGAATGGTTCTGTGGTTGTAAAACAAAATGTTGGCCAGGTTTTTACATGGAAAATCCTAAGTGAACATTTATTTTTTGTGCATCTGTTTATTATCCCATATTTCCCTATCTGAAAGGAACTCACTGCTCAGCTAAGCTATTGAAATTTTCCTCTTTGTAGAGAGGGAACAGAACATGCTGTGCTTTTTACACTGTCCCCGAGCTATTAATATCTAAGCCCTCTCTCTGTGTCCATGTGTGTGTGTGTGTATACATAAACGTATAGCACACCTCTTCAGCAGCTTGAAGGTCATCTTCATCATAGGCATCAGCCTTTCCTGCTGCTGCAAGTCCTGTAGGTAGTATCATTTTCTTGTCTTCAGCCTATTTAAGGAAAATAAATATACCACATAGCTACATAAGATAATACCAGCAGTCAAAGGGTTATGAAAGTAAAACAAGGAGGAAACTGTAATTCAGGTGTTATATTTAAATAACTGAAGTATAATGTTATATACTATCTAGTGTCCAAGTTCAGGCCCTGCCCAAGCAGGTGCAACCCACTGAGATAAATGGGAGCCCAGCCTGCGTAAGACTGATGGCTATTTAGTCTCTCCATCTCTGTGTATGGTATAGCACATCCAATATAAGAAAGCAGCATTTTTACAAGTGTATTTTAATATAAATAAAGTTTAAATCTAGATCAAAGTAGTGGTTTAAAATCTGTGCACCTGAAAACTGATTTTAAATACAAAGATATAAAACTATGTGGGGGACTGTCCACTTTCAGAAGAATTAATTCTGTTATAGTAAGTAGCATTCCCCAGAGATTTATACTGTATTTCTTGACACCACATCATCACTCTGCTCAAACAGTTAAGTCCCCTCTCTTGTAGTGGCTTAACTCAGGTGACAAATGGCGACAGTCTGACATATTGGCTAACAAAGCCAATAGGACTTTGTGAAGGGACATGGTCATATTTTATGGCTGTACTTCAGTCATAGCTGCAGACTGGTTTATTTTGTACCCGCAGCCAAACAGTTAGAAATATCTTCTTTTATATTACCTGAATATTGAATTTATAAGTTAAATGTTGGTGTACTGCTGGTTCTTCATATACCCTACCGCTAACCGTATTGTGCTTTCCTACCAACCTGCAACAGGATATGCTCACAATTTGATGCATTATCTATCTCAATAATACCTTGTTATTGAAACAAAGTAATATTGTGCTACGGCATGTTCTATTTTGATGGGTGTCGTGAAATAATACAATTTTTAGGGCTGTCAAACGATTTTAAAAAGTAACTGAGATTAATTGCACTGTTAAACAATAAAATACCATATATTTTAACATTTTTGGATGTTTTCTGTATTTTCAAATATATTGATTTCAATTACAACACAGAATACAAAGTGTACAGCACTCACTTTATATTTTATTACAAATATTTTCACTGTAAAAACCAAAAGAAAGTGTTTTTTCAATTCACCTAATACAAGTACTGTAGTGCAATCTCTTTGTCGTGAAAATTGAACTTACAAATGGAGAATTATGTACAAAAAATAACTGAATTGAAAAATAAATCAACGTAAAACTTCAGAGCCTACAAGTCCACTCAGTCCTATTTCTTGTCCAGACAATCTCTCAAACAAGTTTGTTTACATTTGCAGGAGATAATGCTGACCGCTTCTTGTTTACCTCTCCTGAAAGTGAGACCAGGGGCTCGCGTGGCACTGTTGTAACCGGTGTAACAGGATATTTACGTGCCAGATGCACTAAAGATTCATTTGTTCCTTCATGCTTCAACCACCATTCCAGAGGACATGCATCCATGCTGATGATGGGTTCTGCTTGATAATGATCCGAACAGTACAGACAGACGCATGTTCATTTTCATCATCTGAGTCAGATACCACCAGCAGAAGATTGATTTTCTTTTTGGTGGTTCAGGTTTTGTAGTTTCCTCATTGGAGTGTTGCTCTTTTAAAGACTTCTGAAAGCATGCACCACGCCTTGTCCCTCTCAGATTTTGGAAGGCACTTCAGATTCTTAAACCTTGGGTGGAGTGCTGTAGCTATCTTTAGAAATCTCACATTGGTACCTTCTTTGCATTTTGCCAAATCTGCAGTGAAAGTGTTCTTAAAATGAACAACACGTGGTGGGTCATCATCCGAGACTCCTATAACATGAAATATATGGCAGAATGCAGGTAACACACAGAGCTGGAGACATACAATTCTCCCCCAAGGAGTTCAATCACAAATTTAATTAACACATTCTTTAAAAAAATTGTGTCATCAGTATGGAAGCATGTCCTTGGAATGGTGACCAAAACGTAAAGGGGCATACGAATGTTTAGCATATCTGGCATGTAAATACCTTGCAAGGCAGGCTACAAAAGTCCCATGCATGTGCCTTTTCTCACTTTCAGGTGACACTGTAAATAAGAAGCGGGAAGCATTATCTTCCATAAATGTAAACAAACTTGTTTGTCTTAGCGATTGGCTGAACAATAAGTAAGACTGAGTAGACTTGTAGGCTCTAAAGTTTTGCATTTTTTTTTGTTTTTGAGTGCAGTTATGTTACAAAATATCTACATTTTGTAAATTGCACTTTCACAATAAAGATATCACACTACAGTACTTGTATGAGGTGAACTGAAAAATACTATTTCATTTATCATTTTTATAGTGCAAATATTTGTAATAAAAATACTAATAAAGTGAGCACTACACTTTGTATTCTGTGTTGTAACTGAAATCAATATATTTGAAAATGTAGAAAAAGTCCAAAAATATTAAATAAATTTCAATTGGTATTCCATTGTTTAACAATGCAATTAAATCTGTGATTAATCGCAATTAATTTTTTTAATCACGATTACTTTTTTTTTTAATTAGTCATGTCAGTGAACTGCGATTAAATCGACAGCCCTAAAAATTTATTTAATAGGATTCCTTCCCCCTTGACCACACTGTTTCTTAATTTTATATCAGTAATCAATATTACCCCTTACCTTCTCCATTTTGCCTGATTGTCTGCTCAATCCATACCTCCTAAAATACACATGAAAGAAGTCAAAGATGTGTGTTGCTAGAACAACCAACATTCTCAATTTCATAAATACATAAGAAATGCACTAAGAGGTGAATTCTGTAACACAACAAAAAAAGCCAGCTTTGGATTAGTTAATGAATGCCCCAATAACATAGACTTTACAGCATATTTTCAATTCCCCACCAATCTTTCTATACTGTAATTCCATAGAGCTGCAATCAACATTCTATAGTGCTAATGTCTGGAGAGCAACATGCTCTTACCTAAGGAAGGCTTAAGCGTTGGTGGAGGAAAGTAAAACTTAGCAGTTAATTATATATGCCTGATTCAGGAAAGCACTTACACATGTGCTTAAGTTCCGCTTAAGTTCCACTAAAGTCAATGGGACTCTTAAAGCTTAAAGGCTTCTCTGAACTGCAATTTTTTTTTACCGTATCAAGGCCTTAAATCCTCACAGCGCTAATATATACACACAAATGGGCTTTTGGTTTATTTTTTTCCTCAGAGAAAAGCTTATACCCTGCTAACCCACATTTTTAAACAGAGTGTATTTTGTTATTATGCACAACTTTTCACAAGCAACCAAGCGTTATTAGGTCAGAAATGAGTAACCAAACTCAACCTCATCATTAGAAATGCCCACGAACAAAACAAAAAAATACACACACAAGCATGAAAAGACAAGCTTGACATTCCTGGAAAACTTATTTGGAGATAAAAGACTCTTTAAAGTGGTATTTGCTGTAGAAGGAGTTTCCGACATCTTATGAATAAACGTAGTAAAAGTTTAAATAAAGGCAATCAGTGACATCAGGATTGTTTCCCACTAACTGCCCACTTTCAGGGTCAAATTCAGCCTTTGATTATGTCAAGGCAACTCCCAGCCTTAAGCAGTTTATTTACACTAGAAAGTTATACCACTTTAACTATGCTGGTAGAGTTAAAGCAGTACAATCCTCCTCGTCTGGATAGAGTTATATCAGTTTAAAGGTGCTTTATACTGGCATGGCTATTCCCATATGGAAAGTGGAATTAGCTATAAAAGGCACCTACATAACTGCATCCATATCAGGGGTTATGTCAGTATAACTATTTCAGCAAAAATAAATAAATAAATAAATCACACTTGTAACAGGTACAGTTACACTGGTATAATACTTGTGCTTATACCATGCCTTATAGTATGTACTGTACTACAAACTGATATATTAGAACCTTTGCCCCAAAATTAATTTGTGATATGTAAATAAGAGGTAGTGATATAAGCCCTGAGCCAAAGCCCACAGAACTCAAAGGAAAGATTTCATTAGACTTCGGATTAGGGTTTTGGACAACCTATGAGCTTTAAACACGAAAGACTAGCAGAAGAAAAGACAAGTGAGAATATGGCAGCAGATATTCAGTGTCTATAGCCATATTATGTCACACGCCATAACTATATATAGTAATGCCCATGTGTTTCTCCAGGCATGTGGAAGGAACAGAGTTGAAGGCTAAATGGGCTTTATAATTACTATGTCTGCAGTGATGGAGTCTTATACCTGGTCTACGGGGGGGGGGGGAGGGGGAAAGGATAGCGATCTAAATTACGCAACTTCAGCTAAGTGAATAGCGTAGCTGAAGTCGACATACTTTGATCAACTTACCATGGTGTCTTCACCATGGTGAGTTGACTGCTGCCGCTCCCCCATCGACTCTGCCTGCACCTCTCGAGGAGCTGACGGGAAAGCGCTTGGGGGTCGATTTATCACGTCTAGACTCGACGTGATAAATCGATCCCCGCTAGATCGATCGCTGCCCGCCGATCCGGCATGTAGTGTAGACATTAGGGCTAGTCTACGATAGATGTAATCCTGTTTCAAACAGGATTATATTCACATGTACTAAGGAACTTTTAGTGTACAGCAGCACGGTCCACACGGGCAACTTCGTGTACAACATGCTGATGTGAATTAGAATTTACACCCAAATTAAGGTATTGTGTAGAGATGCCATGATTCAATTACTATCTCTGATATGTATTTGTTGGAATGGGATCAATGGTCCGTTCCAATACTATTATGGTAGTTAAAACATTTAAGGTTGCCACTTATACGTTTGTGGAATATGCCTCATTCCTTAAGTACAGCTACTTATTTTATTTTAATTTACATCATCCTACATTATACCTACTAATGCCAGTCTAAACTTTAATGTTTTCCCCTTTGCTAGCATTTAAGCTTTTGTAGTCATCCTTATTCTATTAAACTGTGATTTCTGCTTCCCATTTTCCCCAACAACTTTTGCTATATATTTAATTTTTCTCCTCTCTCTGAGTACCACCACTTTTGGCTGCCAGGTTCAATGCAGACCTATGATCACACAAACTTTTTCTTCTCCGATCAAATCCAACACAGTTTACGCTAGAGCTTCAGATCTTCTCTGTAATCATAATTCTGTACATATCACATATGTTCACATTTTTGCTTATTGTACCATATCAGATATGGTTCTCTACATTCATGAGTCCCATAACATATTCCTGTTATAATATGCTAGGCAAAATATCCATACTTAATCCATTACAATTCTGCCATATTCCTAGTTTTCTCCAAGTTCCTTTCGCTTTTTTATAAAATCAGCCTAAATTTCGTCAGTTCCTAACAGCATACTACACATACCATAACAACGAAGGGGGTTAATATCAGCTCAAACGATCAATCTAACAAATTTCCAGTCATACCCACTACCCTGCAAACTACATGCCTCCAGTCTCCTTTAATTTCCTACTGAAGCTCCTTGAATTTGTACATGAGCTCTTTAACAAACCTTGTATTTTAAGCGCATGTTGTTTCATGAGTGGTCATGAATTCATGACTGAATCCAACAAAAACCTCATTTCCACTACAAGACCTTTTTATCCTTCAATGTCTGTCCATCCCTATTTTTATTTGCTCTCTCTGTACTTGCCCTTTCCTCTAAAGTCCTAGTTTAAACCTCCCTGTGCTGCAGCTTTATCTGTTCTTTCCACCAGTTTGGTTCCTCTTTCCTCGGGTGTATCCTGATTGTGCCTCCAAATGTTCTGCAACATTTAGGCCAAAATCATTCCTGATGATCCACAAGATGAAAACTTCCTTGGTTTACTCCACCTTTCAAGCTGCCCATTCAGATTCTTAAATGTAGTGGGCCTGGAAGAGCACCAAAACCTTCCTTTAAAAAGAATCTACCAAGAATTTTATGTTCCTGAGATTTTATTCTAGCCTGCTGGGATCCAATCTTCTGATCTAAACCAGAAACTGACTCAGGATTTAAATGGGCAGTCCTAAAAACGGGGGTGGGTGCGGGGGGAGGGGGAAGGAGAGGAATCCACTAGCACACAAGTCAAAATCATTCCCAGCAGAGTGCCACCAACTGCAGCAGAATCTAGTATTTCATTAAAAAAAATTTCTAGCTTAGATCATTGCAAAGAATATTTTCCAACAATAAATTGAGTACAGCAGAGATAGATGTTTAATGGAATGCAATGGAGCCATTCCCAACTGTAAAATTAAATTTTTCTTTATAAAAATAAAAACAGAATTCATTATGAAGAGGCTACAAGTCACAATTCTAATTAATTCCACCAAAAACTAAACAAAAAATTGCCCTTTTAAAAGACATTTGAGGACAAAGTTTTCCAAATGAACACAAACTTCAGGGAGAAGCCAGCAATTTTATTCATTCAAGAAGGTATTTTTAAAAATGGTAGATTCATGGGAATATTTCAATTAGTAATGTGCAAAATGCTGCAGCCTTTGGACAAACTCCCATTGACTCGTTGTTTCAAAGCATATTGCAAGATTTCTCAACATGGTAGCTAAGGAACATTTACTTATTTTCGGTCAGCTAAACGTGCAGCTGTGTCACTTGAAGATTATGGCATACAGTTTTTGTAAATGTTAGATTCATTACAGAATTATTAGCTACTATATACACAACAGGCATCTTATTTCTTGAGTCGCTAGAGATTGTGATGCTAGAGTAGTGTTCTGAACAGATCCAGAGATCATTAGAACTACTTACACTTATTTTTCTGCGCCAACCTGCTAATATTTAAAGTATCTGTACTGAAATCCATTGAAAAAATAATGTTCTTTGGTTAGCTTATGTATAGAATTCAAAAATGCAGGCACGTGTGCTGAGTGAAAGGAGAGTCTTTTCTCGTTCATAGTTGCATTCCAAATATTCCTCAATAGTTCTGTTCTGTTAAGAACATACTGCAGATTTTATTCCACTCTTATTGTCAACGATCAGGAAAGAAAATGTTCGTTAGTCCATGCTGCTATAGCCAAATACACAGAGAATGAGAGGAAATGTTATAAAGCATGCTCCAACTCAGGGCACCGTTGCTGCCTTAAAATAAAAGTCAAAAGGAAAATACTCACAGTAAAGGGTCAGTAAACCTAAGGTAGGGAAGGAGGGATGAAAAAGAGATACAAAAAAAGGAAGGAAAAAAGATATAGAACTCAATACTAGCTGAAGAACTTCAAAACAGATCAAATAGTGGAAAAGTCATCTATTAAGGGAGGCTTAAGTATTACTAAGCTAAGAAAAAGAAAATATTAGAAATAGAAATTGGAAACAGATAAAGTTTCTTAGTAACTCCAATTCCTTCTTCCCAAATACTGAACAGGTTTCCCCCCATTTCTCTCATAAGAAACTGTAAAGATTTCAAAAGGCAACAGATGTTAGCAAATATTTATTTTCATTTATATTTGTCTCTCTTCATCTGGAAGATCGCTTGCATAGCGCACGCGGCATCAGTGCTATAGCCACAATTCAGTATCCTGAGGTATTAACCACATCACCATTTCAAAATAAAACACTTCAATCCCCTTTCTTTCAGACTTCCAGAAATCACTTCTTGAAAGCCAACTTTGGTTAAAGTTCACGGCTGAAAGTCTCAACCCAGTTAGAAGCACCAGGAATCTACACCATTCTTTTTACGTGCAGAGATCAACCACATACAATAAACAATCATTATTTATATGGTGATGATGCTGCTAATAGTCCTCACTCAGGGACTGAATCTCCACTGTGCTAGGCACTGTGCACTGTACATGTCAACAAGATAATCCTTGCCCCAAAGTGTTTATAGTTTAAGTAAACTTAAAACGTGAAACCAAACATCTCTTTAAACCTTAGCAGTCTGCATGAAAATAAAAGGGTTTCAAACAAAACCTAGGTGGCTAGGTTTATACAATATAAAGCATTTGAACCGCATCAGGATAAGTGAACAGTTAACACTAATGGGACCCACTTACCTGCCATATTCCAAAAGTGTGGCATGAACCTTAGACTCCTCATCTAGCAGCTCTTCTGCTCCATCCTGACGTTTATATTTTCTCTGAGGTTTATAAACCTCCTGCAGGACAGTAAACAAATTCAGAGATTGTCAAGAACTTCTCCAAAATAAATGGTTTTATTTTCTAAATGGATGAGCAATCCCACATTCAACAGCCCACCTCCTCTATCCACGCCACGTGGCTTTGAATTCTGTTTCTGCAATTAGGTTTGTACACCCTGACCTAAAAGGCTTCCGAGAGCAACTCTTTTCTTTCTCCTTTTTTCTAATGTCACACATGAGTATTTCACAAAAGGCATAATTTATTCAATTTGCCATTTTAAGCACATTTGAAAAGATGGCCAAAACCAACAAAACAGATGCCGGTTTAAATGAAAAAACCTCTAATTAAACAGACAGCTTCAGAATGGGAATTATGTCTTAATTGGATAATTAAATGTAATTACTATCTACTTAATTACTGCTCCTTTAACCAGTCACACAGGAGAGGAAAACAGATTCTATTATATTTTAAGGAAAAAAGCACACAGGAAAAAAAATTCCCAGCATTCTATCAACCAAAATTAATCAATGCCATATTGTAGCTCAGTTAAAGAAAGTTCGATACAATTAAATGCTAGTTGGAGAGAACTGCTGTAAATACAGTAGAATCTCAGAGTTATAAACACCAGAGTAATGAACTGACCAGTCAACCACACACCTCATTTGGAACCTGAAGTACGCAAATCAGCAGCAGCAGCGACAAATAAAAGCAAATACAGTACTGTGCTACACAAACTACTAAACGAATAAAGGGAAAACTTAAAAAAAGATTTAATGAGGTAACCATTTCTTTGCTTGTTTCATATAAATTAATATGGTTAAAAGCAGCATTTTTCTTCTGCATGCTAGAGTTTCAAAGCTGTATTAAGTCAATGTTCAGTTGTAAAATTTTGAAAGAACCATAACATTTTGTTCAGAGTTACGAACAACCTCCATTCCCAAGGTGTTCGTAACTGAGGTTCTACTGTACCATGCAGTACACTAAGGCCACATCTATAAAGTTTTGTAGCAGTGTAACTATTGGGTGGGGTGATTTTTTTAAACAATATAGTTATACCTGTACAACTCCCAGCGTGAATGTAGTTGTGCCAATACGAAGATGCCTTATACAGGAACAGCTTATTCTCCTTCCCGTGTGGGAACAGCTATACCGGTATAAGCACAAATATACTACACTATGGGCAGGGGTGAAAGTAACTTAAAGAACTTACCAGTACTCCAGAATCCTGAGCAGAGGGCGTGGCCACAACCGGAAGGGACAGGGCCTTTAAATCTCGACTTAAAGGACCCCAGGCTTGGCTGCAGTAGTGGCAGCTGGGAGCCCCAGGGCTTGGGGGCTATTTAAAGGGCCTGGGCTCTGGCCGCCGCTACCACCCTGGGTCCTTTAAATCGCTGCCTGAGCCCTGCTGCCGGAACCCTGGGGTAGCGGTGGCGGGGCTCCGGCAGTGATTTAAAAGGCCAGGGGCTCCTGGCTGCCACCACTGCAGCGGTGCCCCGAGCCCTTTAAATCGCCGTTGGAGTCCTGGGGGCCCCAGCCACCTCCGCTACCCGGGGTTCTAGCAGTGGGGCTCTGGTGGCAATTTAAATGGCCTGGGGCTCCAGCCGCTGCTGGGAGCCCCATGCCCTTTAAACTGCATCCTGGGGAAGCCGGTACAGTACGGCGCACCGGCTCTTGCCAATATGCCGTACCAGCTTACTTTCACCTCTGACTATGGGGCAGAGGGCTATACCGCTTAAACTATATTCGTATAATGAAGCAGTACAACTTTTTTGTATAACCAAGACCTAAAAGTACTTCAGGGAAGTAACAAAAGAACAAATGTTTTTTAAAAATAGTTTTTTAAAAGTGATTTATAATGGCTAAATCTCTATAAAACATTAAAAATTAAGATCCACAAGTACTACTGGCACTGAAAATACTTGAAAAAAAGATCAAGAGCTGTGTTGTCAACTCTTCTGATTTTACTGCCAGGTTTGTAATGTTTGGTGTTTTTCTTGAAGCCCCAGTACCAGAGTCAGTTGACTAAGTGAGAGTCAGCTCTCTCTCTCTCTCTCTCTCTGAAAAATGCACATTTCTAGCCCTCATGGTTACAGAGAAGCTTGAAAACATGAACCTTAAAGGCTCCAAGACCAGAAAGGTAATACCCTGCCCCATTTTTTAAAAAATTCACAAATTTTAAGCCTCTCATGGGGTTGTTGTTTTTTTGGGGGGGGGGAAGGGGGCTTGATTCATGTTTGTGTGTATGCTTGGGGCTGGTAATGCAACAAAATGTTAAAAACACAGGGAAAAGCAAGACTAGTATTTTTCACACTTAACTAATATCAGGAAACCTAACGGACATGGTATTTTATCATGTGGGATGATAGCTTCAAAGATTTTAAAAAGCCAGAAGAGACAATAGTGATCTTCTAGTCTGACCTCCTGTATAACACAGACCAAGATTTTCACCCAGCAACTCTTGAATCAAGCCCATAACTTCTTGATAAAGTAAAACGTATCTTTAGAAATTCTGAAATCAAGTGAACAAGAATCAACCAAGTCTCTTAGTAAGTTGCCAATTACTCTTTTATCCACACCTTATTTCTAGTCTGAATTGGTCTAGCTTCTCCTTCCAGCTGATGGATCTGATTATGCCTTTGCCTGCTAACTTTGAAAGCTGTCTACGATCAAATGTCTCTCTGTCTAGACCTATGCTAAGGAATGGAATTCATAATAGCAATTACAGCATGCACAAATACACCATAAATGTTAGTCTTAACATCAGATAATTGTGTAGATGAACATAAAACTACTTACTGAGAATCTCAATTCACAGGACATTCATCTTTCATCAGTAGCTGCTCTAGTTGCAGTCACTATTACGAATTCTTAATATTCCCTTTGCCAGCCTTCAGTCCTGGCCATAACCATAAATTTCATTTCATATTTCCCTTGAGTACAGCAGGTAGGTCTTTAGTCCACAGTTTTAATAATTAATCCAGATGACAGAATAATTTTTTCACATTTATTTGAGCCTCTTTTAGAGAGGATGATCTCTTCCTACAAATTCCAGTGCAAAGCAATGTAAGGATGACCTGCAAAGGTGACTTTTCCCCACTACTTAATTATGTAGAATGAAGTTTTGGGAGGGTTTCTTCCCTGCAAGAAAAGTTATTCTGCTCATTTTCTGCATTAGAAATTCAAGTCGTCTGGCCAGCAAGATTCCATGGCTTTGTCTCTATAAAGCAACACTGATGGCAGCAACAGTGGAGGCTGTAGTGAAGACAGAGCAGTTTTTTTTGTTGTTTTTTTTTTTTTTTACTGCTGTGCTGTTTAATGCTACTTTGAGCAGGGGGAAAAAACAAAAGAGTGATAAACCTGCAACCTCTGTGAAGTTGCACAAATGAAAAATTACAGGTCCCAGTTTTCTTTAGTCTTGTCTACACTGGGAATGTACCTCCATTCCAACTACCTAAATAGATTAGCATAGACCAGGAAAGCTACAATTCGCTCTGGTGGAAATTACTACTGTAAGCTTCGCTTTTGTGGCTCTCCTTGTCTATGCCAAGAGGAGCTACATACTTGGCCACTAATGGCTGGAAGCAGGACGATTTCCAGTATAAACAAGGCAATACTGTAGACTCAGCCTATGATAACTGGAGAACCAATTAAGTGTCTTAAGCAGCAGGATGATGAAAACCAACAACTGACAGAGGGAAAAGGTTTTTAAACCAGTCTGCTTAAGATGTGTGTAAGCTGCCAACAATCCTCACCAGCCTTGAAAATGATCAATCATGTCAAAATCAGTCTTTAGCACTTGCCTCCAGGCTTTGCTTACTGTCCAAAACGACCAATAAACTCACAAAAGGAAAACAAACGTCCAACACGGGGCTTTCTATCCAGCCACAACTTACAGCCTTCTCACCTGAAGTCTCCTTTCTCCAGGGACCACTGCAGGAAACTGTCCCTTCCTCTGCAACCTCCCTTCCACCGCCCCCTTGCCACCCTTTCTGCAACTCTTTACAGGGAACACTTCTCCTATTCTAGGCTGGACCCAGGCTACCCAGTAGCAATGCTGTTTGTTAACACCTATTTAATCACTAACTGACAGTTTGCAGAAAGGAAGTTTCTGTTAAAGATTTAACACACTCCTTAAAAAACGGAGGACAAGAGCGGATATTTCCAAGGTTAAAAAACTGATTTTTTTTAATTTGTTTTTTTTAAAGAGGGGAGTGGGTAAAAACCACCTTTCAAGCATCTATATATCGAAATGGAGCAAAAAAGGCAAGTCCAATTTTAAAAGAAATCATTTCATAGGCCACCTTTATAAGACATTCTACAGAAGGAGCATTGTGAAGAAGACACAGGATGGTAATTTATGCAGTAAGGAACATGCTGATGTGTGAGGCAAGCAACTCAGGAGCTATAAAGTACATTTTTAAAGGGTTATAATTCCATAGTAGCAATACTAGTTTTAGTTGAGGAAGCAGCTTCTACTATAAAGCTCCTACTTTCAGGCACTGATAACTTGTTGAAAAACTTACCGTTGGGATTAGTTTTTCAATGACTGCTCTTAGCTGAAGAGAGTTTTTTGACCAATTTGGTAAAATTCCACTTCGACCTCTGAGTTCAGTATAATAAAATGGCATTTTTCAGATATTGAGAAGCGTACCAGGCATTGTTTCTGTGCATGGAATATTCCCAAATGGCTTATGTTAAAAGACTTCCATACTTGACATGTACTTAATACTTAAATTGTCTTCTCAGTTTCACTAGTGCAAACTCTCTAACATCCATGGAATGCCAACAGTACAACTAAAAAGAATTTGGCCCAGACGTCTGAATCAAATGCCTTTGATGTTACAAAAAAGAAGTGTAGAAAAACCAAAAAGTTGTGTGTTTGAAAAGAGATGTAGGTGATTTTTCACTACATTTTTAATCAAGTATAAAGGTGCAGAGCTCATTACATTATAAAAGATTAAAAAATGGGTCTTGCAACAATGAATTTCATATACATTGAGGTATAAAATTTAACAGTGCACACAGCACTACAAAATATTGCAAGTAACGGATCCAGTTAACACAGGAACCATAACCTCAAATTTCTACTTGTGTGTCAAATTAGCACAGGCATTTTTACTACATTTTTAAAGCTGTAACTTCATTTCTGTTTTTTCCATTATTTGTTCTACTTTTAGTCCCAGTCCTGCAAACGGCACTCATGTTCTTAAAGTTTGCAGGACTGGGGCCATAGAATCTTGAAAACCAGCCTAATTCAAGTGTTGTGTAAGTAGGTGCCACTTCACTGACTTCCACTGACAGAGCAACACTCATTTGCGTCAATCTGAATTTGACGCAACATCTCTATGCCTGCTGCTTTTCTGCCCTTCTCCCTATGCCTGCTGCTTTTCTGCCCTTCTCCCTATGCCCAATGCTAAATGTCCCTCACCTTTTTGCCTTAAGCAAAACCAACTGTTTACATCGTCTGTCATCAATGGAGGCAGCAGAGTAACGGGATTAGAGTTTGTTAATTAATTCGATCCAAGTGTCCATCTTGCCGAGGGCTTTGCCCCAGCAAAGAACAACAGTATCATATATAAACACAGCTGTTATCAGCACTTAAAGTTTCTTGGCAGAAAAATGGGTAGGTTAGAAACTAGATGCTATTACCCTCTGGAGAGAGTTTTCAACCAAGTCTAGTTTTGGGATCAAACTATTTGATAGTGTCCCTTGAAGACTGCTAGTGCTTAAAACAACTCTTTCAGGTCAGCTGAAGCATGGTAAAATGATTAATCCTGGAATGACCATACTGCCTAGGAGAGAAAGTATGTGGGAGGGAGAAACGAGGGAACCACTGTTTAGTTGTTACAGCAATACGCAAGGAATGAAGAGGATCTGGGATTCAACTACATAGGCAGACTTGGGTTGAGCCAGTAGTTCATTGTGCAGCCTCAGACAAGTCACTTGACCTCATACCACAACTACTGGGATAAGAGCAGATGCACTATGAAAACCAGACTGTGTTCTGTATGCTGAGTTCTAAAGAAACACATTGGAAAAAAAGCCCAAAGAACAAACAAGAAGAAAACAGGGAGTTCCCATTCCTCACCCAGAGTGTAAAGTGGCTTGTGGTATAAGAGAACACCGGGGGGGGGAGACGACAACAGATTCTGACTCAGTTACACCAGTGTAAATCCAGCATAACTCAAAGCCAATTGACCTACTCCAAATTTACTCCTGTACAACAGAGAAAAGTTTGTCCCAGTAAGTGAAAGACAATGACAGAAGCTGTATTTTACTGCTATCAACCCCTTTAAAGTTCTTTGATATACAGAATCATAGGGCCACATTTTGGTGGATTACTGTATAGAAATCCCATATCCCTTGCACCAAACGGTTTACAATTTATGAACTGGAAGGACATAAGCAGTAATGTATGCATGGTATTTTAAGATGTGTTATGTAAATTAAGTAATATACATTCAGGATAATTTTGCAATTGCAAAACTGCATACTTGTGCTGTTACAACAGTTTGAAGGCACTATGACCAAAACTGGTTTAGTTTGCTAATGCCCTAACTAAGCAACATTCCCTCCTTTCTTAAATCTTCTAGAGATGCAGGAGCAGACCGTGACATTTTGAACATAAGGGAGGAAAAAAAAAAATCAGCCTGCCACAAAGAGCTCAGTTTAACTGTTCTGGTTGTCTGGAAAAGTGTGTCTTTTCAGAGTTGCCTCTATGCAAGGAAATGCAGTGCACGCTGATCTCACCTAACCTTGGTTTCTGAAATGTGGAGATTTTTCACAGGAACCAACAGGAACAGCAGAGGTGCAAATGGAAGCTTGCAGAGTCTTGAGAATTTCCATTATAAAATGTTACCTCCTCCAGGAGTAGGCTGTACGCACTTCAGCTGCTACAAACTAACCTTGGTTTCAAATGCACCCAAATCTAACCTGATGTTATGAATTGCATTTAGTCTCCAAAATGGAGAAGCCTAGAGAAGCACTTTGCAAGACAAACTGGCTTAATTCCAGTCCTTTACTACAATGGTACTGTTTATAAGAAACTGACACACACACACAAATCAAACCCTCTGAAAAATATCTTTCAGAATTAGGTGAGGTAACAAAAATCCTTTTTTTAAACACAATCTAGTGCTATGATCGAGTCCTTTATCCTAATACACTAGTCACAGTCTTGCCAGCATATTTACAAGCTCTAGAAGTAATATCCATACTTTCCAAATCTGTCAGATCAAACATAAAACCAACACCCTAGAACATTTGCAATCACTAAAGAATCCATGTTTCTTTATTAATACAGGAAAGGTATCCCAGGGCCATGGCCAAATTTCATTTCTGGCAGCTCTGCTTTGCCTTCCCTATGCAGTATCAATTGGATACAGCACTCTTCATGACATGCTTTCCTAAATGGTTGTTTTTTATCACTTGTGCTCTGTTCAAGAACTACTGCTTTTCACACCAGAGGTGGCTGCATTTCAGTAAGGAGCCCTGTGCAGAGCACATATATCCATTCTTTCAACTTGTAAAGCATTTCTGAATCTGCTAAGATCAAAAGTATGTTTTTAAATTTGGTGTGGTTTCTTCCTTTAACACCTAACAGCTTCTGCATTACATCAAATTAAGAGAACAAAACTCCAGACCTATTAAACAAAAAAACAAACAAAAATCATCTGTCAGTATAGAATGGGGGCATCTGAGCTGCTCGTTATGACATTCTACACCAGGGATGGCCAACCTGAGCCTAAGAAGGAGCCAGAATTTACCAATGTACATTGCCATAGAGCCACAGTAATATATCAGCAGCCCCCCACCAACTCCCCCTCCCCCCCGCTCCCAGCACCTCCCACCCACTGGCAACCCCGCTGATCAGCACCTCCCCACACTTCCCGATCAGCTGTTTTATGGCATGCAGGAGGCGGGGGTGGGTGGGGAGAAGAGGAGCGAGAGCACAGCAGGCTGAGGGGAGTGGGCAGGAAGGGGTGGAATGGCGGCAGGGCCTGTGACAGAGCCAGGGTTAGAGCAGCGAGCACCCCTCTGCACACTGGAAAATTGGCACCTGTTTGGCCAGCCCCAGAGTCAGTTCCTATACAAGGAGCCGCATATTAACTTCTGAAGAGCTGCATGCGGCTCCGGAGCCACAGGTTGGCCACCCCTGGTCTACACTTTTCTCCAGACACGCTGTCAAAACAGTTACGCTTTTACAGATACACTGACAAAGAACACCGGTGTTCCCAGAATCTGCTCTCTAGCTTTGCTCACTAAGTATGATGAAAATACATCAGACCCTCCTCTTTTCCCCTCTCGTTTTTAAGTGTTCTGATGAGTTTTAGCAGCTTTCCAGCAGGAAACACCTTTTTTTATTAAAGCTACTGGGTATCAGAGCAAGTGCCATAGAAGCCCTTTAAATTCATGACAGTTGTCCAAATGCAGCAGAAGTAGAATATTGTCCTTTTAAAAGATTTTTAACTGGCTTACATATGTATACATACAAATAAATAAATGAAAGCTGAAGTAAAAATGTAAATTAGCCATCTCCCAATGCAACTGTATTCTAATTCCCCTGCCACCACCATACCACTATGTCTCCTGCTTTAACGTTAAGAGACTGCAAAAATTATTTGGGTATTAGTTAATGCAGCCAGATGTTCTTGTTTTAGTGCCAAAAGTGCTGAAACACTATCAGTATTTAGATCTCAAGATGAGAGGTTATAGCTCAGAAATCACTTTACAGCTATACCTCACAGGAAAAATATACACAATAAAAACACAGTCAGGGTCTAATCTCAAAACAACAGTATATTACATAAGGGAGAGACGTAATGGACAAATGGGTAGACAGAACCATAATAGTACTATGTGTTTTAAACTTTATCCTCTGGTTTAAACAAAGCAGATACTGAGGTTCAAAGAGCAGCCATTGTGCTTAGTCTAGAGCTACCTTCCATACTGGTAAGAATGCTAAAAATCAACGTTCTCCTATTTGATTCTCAAGAATTTACCACAGCAACCTCAGCACATTACACAAGATCAGTACAAAAAGCATCCATGGCCCATGAAACTTTTCTTTCACTACACCCACACGAAACCCTTTTTCACCTGAGTTCTCTTCACATAGTATGAGTTAGAAATACACACTATAGTCATAGCATCTACACATACAAAATAAGTACAAGTTCTACTGCAAAGGGCCCCTGAGCTCTTCAAAGCCTCCCCTTCTTCCAACATCACCCACCCGCAACCACATCTCTGCTGACACTTTCCAAGCTCACAAAGACCATACGAAGACTTGTGGGTCTTCCTGATCTCTTGTGGCAAGGTGTTCTGCACTCTAGGACTTTCCACTGAGAGCGCTCTGCCCATGATACCCAAAAATTTCACACTGGAAAAAAGGGGGAAAGGGCAGATGCAGTGGCCTTGTTAAGCACAGCTGCCATGGACGGCCGTAGAAGGAAAGGCGGTCACTGAGATGGGTCCAAGCAAAGGGATTTGGGAATCAAGAGCAGTATCTCAGGCTGGGTCTGGAACTGTAGAGGTAGTCAGTGCGGACTGTGAAGTACCAGTATGATGTACTCTCTCCATCTAAGTTCATTCCATTTAAGGGGCAGAGTGACCCACTGTAGCGCCACATGGTCCATACAGTCAGCCCCAGTTAAGCATATTGCAGGGGTCTAGTCTGAGAGTGACTAAAGCATTGATCAGCCTCACTAAGTCTCAGAAATTATGGGGCTTCGAATTTTGGAAGAAGACATTTCTATACATTTTGGCTCTTTCGGTGTCCAAAAGCAGCAACTACTTCAATAGGAATATAACTGCCTTGACTGCCAGACAGATGATGCTCACAACAGAGGGTGAAGTAATAACCTCCATCAGTTACTCAACGTGTTTTCTGCTAGCACCATCTCTGTCTAGTCTGGATTTAGCCTGAACCGGCTGCATCAAGGCTCCAATTTCACTCAGTACTGAGACAGCATGAAGACAAGAGAATCTGTGCTTGAAGTGAAGGGGACTGGTACCATGAGCATGAGAGCATGACAATGGTGGTGTTATCCATTAAATCTCTCAGGCTATGGCTACGCTACAGCTTAAGTCGACATAAGTTATGTTACTCAGTGGTGTAAATAAGCCACCACCACCCCGAGCGATATTATTTATGCTGACATACCAGTGCTTAAGTCAGGATATACATAATGTCACTCAGGGGAGTGGCTAATTTATGCCGAACAACATAACTTATGTCGACTTAAGATGTAGTGACTGTAGAAGCTCTCCCATCAACATACCTGCCGCCGCTCATTGGGAGTGAATTAATTAAGTTGATGGGAGAGCTCTCCAATTGGCTTAGCGCAGGTACACAGAGTGTGTGCAGCTCAGCTGCTGTAAGCTCTCAAGTGTAGCCATTGGTTTCACACATATGATCAATGACCATTAGGATGGGAGAGGAGGAATGGGGGACTGAGCGACAGGGTGCTATTAGTGAAGCCAGCCTAATGTGACTCCATCCATCCCAGCAAAGTCTGACAGATGGCAGAAAAGTGAATTTGTGACCAGCAATGTTGAAAGGCTGATGACAGATCAAGTGGTGTAGGGGTTAGTGAGGCTCCCATTAACTGAACATGCTGACTGGTGTGCCCAAGGAAAGGGATAGCAAACTGGATGCATATAATTATAAATTAGGATGAGATTCTAGAGGAGCTGAAGCTGATGTCAGCACTATATCAGCTGTCCTGCATCCCTCAATACATTCAGCTATTTACAAACAGATTTAAATCCAGAAAACAGAAAGGTAGGCTGGACAAGGTGACGTACCTCCCACCAACTAGTTTGAGTGCGTTACACAAAATCTAAATTCCAATGACCAAAAGAACCAAGTAATTAAAAGATTAATTCAGGACTTCACCAGACATCTTAGAGGCTGAATGGGGCTAACTGGGAGACACAATACCTTGAAAATGCACCAAGGGAACAGTTTTGGTTGTGCTTCAGAGTCGGGGCACCGCTGAAACCCCTTGCCTCACTGCAAGGAAGCTGTCTTACGACAGTCAAGAGAATCATGAGATCCTGCCCTGACTGTGGTATCAATAGCAAGGACAATCATGAGACTCAACAGGACTCAGTACAGGAGATAAACCCAAGGTTGTGAGGGGGCCATTTAGGGATCTGGGGCAAAAACTGGGGATTGGTCCTGCTTTGAGCAGGGGGTTGGACTAGATGACCTCCTGAGATTCCTTCCAACCCTGATATTCTATGATGCTCAGCTTGCAACCATCAGAAAGTAGGGCCTTGGAGTTGAAAGACTATCTTAAGAAGGTTGGTTTCTTTGCAAAATGGGGGCAGTCAATCCTTGGGAGATGGGAATTTATTTTATCACAGTATTTTGCATGGCTCCCATCACCACTGTTTCTGGGTGCATGTTCTTAAAGATAAATCACTGATTAAACGGTCTGTAGCAGCAAATTTAGATATCATTGCTGGAACTGAACCAAAAACAAGCTGGCTGATGCACAAATACACCTAAGCTAAATCATCTGGATAGCCCCAATCTGGCAGGAGCATTCCAGATGGTTCCTAATTGCAAGAAAGGCGATCTCACACAGGGAAAGACATCAAGATGGGGGACTATAATCAAATGTGATAGACAGCACAATGGGAGACAGTTTATAAATAGAGCAGATAGTTGAGGAGTTTTGGATGACCTACCTCTCTCCTAATACATATGCACCAACTACTGAGAGCAGCAAAACGTTCTCTCCTCATGTCAGTTCACAGCTAGTTCACAAAGTTGTATTCGAATCATGTATGTATTGCAACTGGCTAGCACTGATAGGGTGGCAAAACCATATTGCACGAGTCTAGTCCGAGAGTGACTAAAGCATTGATCAGCCTCACTACGTCTCAGAGATTATGGGGCTTCAAATTTTGGAAGAAGGCATTTCTATATACTGTGGCTCTTTAGGTGTCCAAAAAGCAGCAATTACTTCAATAGGACCATAACTGCCTTGACTCTCAGACAAGGACTTTCAAAAACTTTTGAGTCTAACAATGTGTTGGGAGAGTCCAAAACAGAGCAGGTGAAAAAAAGGAGAGCTCTTTGAATTATCTATGTCAGACATGGTCAGTTCTTGACAACAGAAAAACGAACAAAAAAAGACCTGTAAAGGTAAAGGGGCCTTTCAGAATCATTGTCATAGGTGGCAACAAGGAGAGGAAAAGGTATGCGTGGAAATCCTAGGAGAAAATAGCACTATATACCTAGTCCTTATAAAATATCTACATTGCACATTTTTCTGCAATGCACTTGAATACAAGACAATGATGAGAGCACCAGAAAACTAAAGATATCTAATTAGCCCCAGGGCTTCAGATCAGCGACTACTTAAATTAGTGCCTCAGGAGTGGGTAGATTTTCTAGCTCATGTTATACATGGAATTGAAATATTTCAAATAATTATGAGATGACTGATATATGCTGCATTATTTTAATATTAAACAAAAAAGTACTTACTTTAGAACAATCTGAAGTCTATTTTTTATTCTCGTTGCAGCTCAGCTTGGTCTACTCTGATTAAAAACTATGCAATTTTAAAGGTAAGAAATATGGAGCTGAGGGTCAAGTGCACAGAATAAATTCTTAATGGCTCTTACCCGATGATTTGAGGTTTTGTTAAATCAAACAAAAAACCCTTGGTGATTAAGTTCTCCCTACGCAGATATACAGCATTATAAATTCTAATGCTAAAGTAAACTGGTGGTTTCTTTCCTCAGGATTTCTGCTAGATATTCTGCATTGTGGACCCACTACTACTATAAATCAGCATGGTCTTATGTTCTACTAGTAAGAATCCATACTGCACGTTGAACATGCATGTTGTACTATGCAATCCATGGGGACAATACCAGCACCAAATTGATTTCTAGATCACAATTTCCTGCTCACTTTGAAAAGGAAAGGGCCTGTGTATTTCAGATTTGTGTTAGCTTTGAGAAGGAGGGGTGTTTGCGCAAATGCACAAACTGCATCCTACCATGGCTAACTGGAAAAGACAGTATGCTAGAAAATGTTAAGGTGGAATCAACATTAAAGGTGATACACAGGGAGCAGCCTGTGTGTGTGTCTATGTCCTGTGTGGGGCTGGAGCTGGTACAAAATTCATCCACCTCCAATCCAGAGGTAGGCAATCCCTAATATTCTCTTTTAATGGCTTATTCTGAGCTAGCATGGAACCTATACCACCAGGATTCAGCGGATGTGGTGGTGGTTCTCCCTACAAGGGAATACCATGGGCCTGTCCTAACTCATGTCAATAAAGTGAAGATGCACTATCATTTAACTCCAAAAATTAAAACATGGCAGTTATCTATAATCTAGTGGAGAAGAGCTCGCAGATTCTACATTATAAAAGAGTTTTTACTCCTTTGTCACCAAGAACAAACAAGTATATTTACTCACTGTATATTTAGCCCTGGGTGACCTAACATCCAGAGTGTCCAGCACTTTCCCAGAGTTAGTGCTGTATATCCTGCCTGGGGTCCAAGCAGATCAAGACTGGGGACTTCATCGATCAGTGTCCTAGAACAGGAAACCTACCAAACCTCTGGGATTTCAAAGGAACAGCCAAGGTAAAGCTCACAATGCTCTTTACCTGTGGAAACATACGGGTTTTTTCCTTAGAGAATAGTTTGAAATCCAAAGTCCACCCATGTTTGAGCCAAGACTGTAATTTCAATGTTCCCAGTAAGAGAATTAAACTTTCCATGTGCAATCTGACCACCAGTTGGGTAGCATAAACCTTGGGAAAGCTAAGAAAGTCAGCAAACGCTGATGTGCAGTCAACACAAGTGCAAGACAGGTGCCATAGGTGGTCTGATGTATTTATACTGGGTAAACAGTATTGGTGGGGGTGGGGGCTGGGAACAGGAGAGGAAAGAACAACAAGACAAGACAAGACAAGTTTTCCTTTTGAGAAGATGCTCAAGTTGAGCTGCTTCAGCACTTCATTTGGGTCTTTTCTAAAGCAATTAACAAGATCATAAGCTTCCTTAAAATGTTTAACAGGTGTCCATGATATCTGTAGGAAAATTCATCCAGGAACAAAGATGGGGGGAAAAGGTAATACAGGCCATTCATATTAAAAAAAAACCTTTGTCCAACTATATTTTTTATAATTGTTTCAGCAATTATAAAACATGGTTGACTAAGACCCCTTCCTCCTCTATTTCTTGAATATTTTTAGATAAGAAGTTAAAAGTCTTCCAACTTATTCAAGTTAGTGTGAGAAAGTGGAGAACCAATACAAGGTCTAACAACTGAATCTTATCTACAAAAAAACGCTTGGCAGAATTTGATTTTTGTTTATTTTTTTAGAATTTTGGGGTGATCAATGTTCATTTTTATGCTTTAATATTTTTATTTAAATTTTCAGAGTTGCAGGATACAATGGGAGGTCAAACAATAATTATATAATGTTAGTACATGTTGAAAGTCAAAAAGTTAAAGCTCCACAACTGTTAGAACACAATGGTCAACATCACATGTCAAAAACCACAAAATAAATATCCTTAAATCAAACTATTAAATTCTAAAGCAGCATTTTTCTTACTCTATTTGTAAGTTTCTGTCATCATTGATGGAAATATTTTTTTAATCTGTGTGTATTAGGTGACGTCAACATTTACTGACGTTGGCCAATAAAAATCTATTCCTTCCAAATCTATATATTAGGAATACCCAGCCTCCGGATAAACGGGGGGAGAGGGGGGGAACGGACGGACGACTTGGATTTGCCTCTTTCCACAAACCAGCATTCCCTGCAATCTACAAAAAACAGAGATGCGTGGTCCAGTACTATCCTGCTTGTGAAGTCTGCAGACCAAGAAGCAGAAGTGAGACAAAGTGTGCATCGCCACCACTAGGTTGCTGCCATCACATCAAGGTCTATGACCACTGAGGACATTCCAAGTTTCTGGAAGCAACATTCTGGAATCCCAGTTGCTGGGATTTCAGTTCAGGCAGGAATCTAGTCTTCAGTCTGAATGGGAAGGGGAAAAGGAATGGAATCTGTTGGGATGGAGGATCCTGAACTGGATGTACTATGCAGATGTATGGCAATGAAATTAAGATAGCATAAGTAGGAACCCTGTTCTGTGGATCAGCCTCATTAGGGGTGTTCTGTTGATCTTCTGTGGATAAATTAGGATGACCAGAAGGGAGAGAAGTATAAAGGGATGATGTATGGCTGCTATTTCATAGAAGGGACTATGCCAATGCAGCTGTGCTTCAATTGCTGAGGGGCATATACAAAAGTAGGAAGCTCCTCAGAGAAGGAGACTGAACAGCAGGCAATGTAGCCACTAAAACCCAACTGCTTCGTCAGCATCAATCCAGGTTGGTTTTTTTTGTTTGTTTTTTTAAAATCACCACCACTTTGTACTGGTGACCAAAATCATACATCCAGCATTATGATTTTACTGAAGAAACAAGAGCAAACTATGGCTGAGATTGGACAAACTCTTCTAATGATAAATATCTTTGTAACTTAGGACAACTTTGAAAAACAGGTGAAAGTTCAATGGATTTAGAGGGGGAAGTGATGTGTGACACATTACGAGTTTCAGAGTAGCAGCCGTGTTAATCTGTATCAGCAAAAAGAAAAGGAGGACTTGTGGCACCTTAGAGACTAACCAATTTATTTGAGCATAAGCTTTCGTGAGCTACAGCTCACTTCATCGGATGCATTCAGTGGAGTCTGCCTCCCAGCAAGGCAGCACCTCTTTAATTTAGGTGATGCGGATGATAAACGAAGAAGATTGCATCCCTTATGCAATAGAAGCAAAGTTATCAGAGTATGCAAATGCAAAAGAGCAAACCTAAAATAGAAAGGTAAGTTAATTTCCAGCTTCATATGAAGTATGGACTATTGGAGTGGAGTTACTCAAAGGGTCACCATAATAACAGCCAGTAGTTCAAAGAAAGATGAGGGGTCAATTTAGACAGAATGTAATTAACATTTTTAACAGGGAGGGTAATTAACCATGGAACAGACTGTCAAGGGAAGTGATACATTGACCACCATTTCGAGATTTTTAATCTAGATTGGATCCCTTCCTAAAATATATGCTCTAGTTTAACCACTTCTTATTTGCCTCAGAAATGTTGATTTATGTAGCAGGGAAGAATAATTCCCATCAATGCAGCAGGAATTACTGTGTGAAGTGCTTTGGTCTGTTTTATTCAGGCAACCAACTAGATCATCATAGTGGCCTTAAAATTTACAGACAAGAATTTCAAAGCTGACTGTCATTTTGGGGGTCATCCATTTCTGGGTACCCAGCTCCACCTACCTTAATGGGGAATTTTTTTTATTTTTTTTTCCTCCCCAGAGGGCAGGTACTTACCATTTTCTGAAGATCAGGCCTCTCTGCAGGGTTTATTTGAATACCCCAAAAATGAGGTCACCAAAATCACTAGTCATTTTTCAAAAATTTGGCCTATGAATTTAGAGAGAGCATCAAGGACAAGTGAAGCAAATTGCTGATTTTGAAAGTAAATGGATCGTCAGATTAGAGCACAAATTGTTCAGCAAACAAGAGCACAGAGATGCCTACCTGCTATCTAGACATTTTAATTCAGGTAAGACAGAATGACAAATTAAAGTACACATGATATACTAATCCCTGGTGGCATTATCTGATTCGTAACATTATTTGCACTAACATGGTTTCTGATAACAGCAGCTTCCTTTTCAGTTTTGACATCTGAAGGGTTAGAAGCTATATGTTTAAAGAGGGAGAAAAAGAAAAGACTATTGGCTCTCAAGAGCTTGAATGCACCAATGAAAAAATATTGCCTAGTAGGCATAACTTGCAGGTAGTGCTCATATTTTGGTTGTTAGTTATAGCAAGTAGTTACATTGTAAACAAGTTTTGAGATTTAAATTCGTTTTAATACATTTAATTTCGGGTTTGTTTCCATTTTAGTTCATGTTAAGGGTAAATTATTCCTGTTTCTGACAGTTTCAAATGAATGTTTTCGTTTCCTAGAGTTTTAATGGTGTATGTGCCATTTTGTGATTTTTGTCTGATGGCATGGAAAGAGAGACTCCCTGCAGCAGCAACTGATATGCCGGTGGTGGATTATACACCTAAAGATTTCTAATGTGAAATGTTGGCATCTATGACCCTTTCTGAGAACGAGATCTGACATGCAGCACCTAATTGGGACCTCCTCATGAGAAAACCCAATAGCAGTTGCATTAATTAGAATTAAATATCACATTTCATTATTCACAAAAAGGTCCTGAAGCTTGATCATAAAAGCTCAATATATTATACTTACAAAGATATTGGTAACTGTTTTCATAGCCTTCTCTTTCCGTTGCATAAACTCGTCATCCTGCAAGACAATTAATTGACAATTAAAAACCAAAAAAATTGAGCTTAAGCTTCAACAACACTAATGCATTTAGCAAGCAGACTTGTAAACTGGTTCCTAAATGAGCTGCTCAATTATTCAGTTAAGTACACTTAACTCTACAATTGCATCAACAGTCTGTTTGCTCTGCGTGTGTATAGCACTTGGTACAATGGGGTCCTACCCAAGACTGGGGACCCTTGGTGAAATTGCAGTGCAAATTAACATGGACTTATTGCAGAGGAAAATAAGTGTTTCAATAAATATTTAGATTTCAGTTTGGGAAGGAGGGTTGTCAGCTTTATTATTTCCATTTTAATGAGGATACTGAGGCAGAGAGAGGCTCAGTGACTTGCCTAATGTCACATCGGAAGTCTGTATCTGTAACAGAGCAGGGAATTGAAACCAGGTATCCCCAGTTGCAGCCTATCATCCTAGCCATTGGACCATCCTTCCTCTCACAATTCTGTATTCAAAACACAGCTATTTAAGGAAGTGAATCTATCATTGTAGTTTAGACATTTGAGATTTTTAATCTCTCTTTTGTTACCACTCATCCAGCATTATCAAAGAAGCTATGGGGTTCAGGAGTCCAACTCTGAATGAACATCAATGGGATTTGTGCACCTAACTCCCTTAGTGGCCTCTGAAAATTTCAGACATATGCAAGTCTGCATCAGCAGTCTCACTGGTTAACCAAACCAAACCTGATATAGCAACTGCATCTCCCCAGAATGGAAAAGGAGGTCTAACTCTAGATGTCCATAATATTCCTAGCACAAATGGTCTATGGAAAGACAACAAAACACTAACCTCAGACAACCAATTAAAATGAGCAGGTGAAAGATGTATCTTGATGTTTGTAAACTCATACTTCTTCAAAGACAATGCAATTGAATACTATAATTGCATAACAAGTTCCGCTGAAAAGTAGGGGAACATGGGCAAGAGGGTATAAAGTTTTCAGTTACATATTCAGAGATGTAGTTTCACAACCTCAGAGAAATAAAAAGGGATTGCACAGCAAATCAGCCCATCACACTAGAATTCTGCTCCACAGTTTAAGCAAAAATAGTCTGCTACACAACGGTAAACGCCTTAGTATTTCATTTCTATGAGCCTTTGTGAAGATAGCTTATGTACCTACAGAGAACTAGTCTCAATGGATTTGTTCAGAAAAGGACATATTACATATCTCAACCTCCAGGCTAATATGACCAGAATTATCAGAGATATTTTGCCCAGAGCTGTTGCAACCATAACAATTTGATATTGTCACTTTCCGGGTTGAAACAGAGATAGAGGTGGCTCTAGGCGAAGGCTGATAAAATCATACTTATGAACCATTTGGGGCCAACAAGGATTCATCTCCTCCTGATATACGCAGATGGACCTTCAATTTAGATTCTGGTGTTTACTTGCTTTTCTAACAGTAATCCTCATAGTTAGACCCATCCAGTTATAGACTAAAAATCATGGCCAGATCCTTAGCTAAGGTAAATCAGCACAGTTTTATCAACTTCAATGCAGGTACAAAGATTTACAGCAGCTGAGGAGAAAGCTCCATGTATGTACAGACATATTTTAAGAGAAAACAAAAAGCTTTAGCTAGGTCTTACCTCTGGTAAACTACGAGTTTTCTGAAACTGGGATATGGAATAGGAGCGAATATAGTCTCCCATTTCTTCTCTAGTTTCTATTGCACGTTTCACCAGCCACTAAAGAAAAAATTGATACTATTATTCAACAACTTATTTCTAAGTATTTTTGTTTGTGAAACAAATATTTCAAAACTCAGTTTTTGTGGACATGTGACAACTCAATGATTTACTCCATAAATAGCTCAATAACATTAGCCATTTTATTATCTTCATCTTCCCTATTTTTTACATATTAAAAATTCAACAGAACCAACAAGAGAGGTGATAAACTAAGCAACATACATACTGTGTCTGTAACCCAGGCCTTCCCACACCCCACAGACTTTAAGGCTAGAAGGGACCATCATGATCATCTAGTCTGACCTCCTGCATATCGCAGACCACAGAACCTGAGTCACCCACTCCTGTAATAGGCCCATAACCTCTGAGTCACTGAAGTCCTCAAATCTTGATTTAAAAGACTTAAAGCTACAGAAAATTGACCATTTACTCTAGCTCAAACCAGCAAGTGACCTGAGCCCCACACTACAGAGGAAGGCGGAACGCTCCCACCCTCCCGTCTCTGCAAACCTGATCTGGGAGAAAATTCCTTCCCAACCCCAAATATGGTGATCAGATAAACCCTGAGCATGTGGACAAGACTCACCTGGGAAAGAATTCTCTGTAGTAACACAGAGTCTTCGCCATCCAGTGTCCCATTTCTGGCTATTGGAGACATTTGCTAACAGCAGTCACGTGGACTTCATACAGACAAGCATGACTGAACGAGTGGGGACAGAGTGACTGCCCTGATCCTACACTATGAACCACATGCGTCATTGACTTTAACAGGTCTCTGTGTAGGTGCAGCAGTCCCCCAGAGTAAATCACAATGCAGAACCAGAGCCTTAGTTTGTAAATTCCTTTAGGCAATGACCGTCTTTCTAGGTTTTCTGAGACACCTAGCACATTTTTGAGCAACACTGTTTGTATAATAATGCATTGCAGAACTAGATATAGTCACATATGGTTTGTCCCATATATTCATGTCTGCGATTTCACTAAGAACTTTTTAAATTCTCACTGTACATTTATTCTCATGGATTTTCCAAATCAGTGATAATTACTGAAAAAATGCTGAGTTCAAAATCCCATTGCCTCTCCCACCCGAGATGAAAAGCCAATTGTCAAAGTTGATTTAGAACGAGCCAAGGAAGTCAACACAATTACTAGAAACATTCATTGGAATTTTGGCTGGATTGATTTATTTTTTAATTCAAATATTTAGATTTCACTCAATCTCAGTCCAAAAAGCAAAATATAAAATAAAACCTAAGAAACCTATGTGGGACAGTTTAACCACAAAACATCAAGCTAGTGACTAGAATGTTTTAGCTTTTTATACAAAACAGTTCCTGAAACACATTCTCTATATTCTTCCCCCCAAATGCCTAGAATGCAGGGATTATAACTAGACTTTTGGGAAACTGGCAGATTACTATGTCTTTGGAATTACAGACTGACTTACCTGTACATATATTTTACCTGCTTTAACCTCTCAATAACTCATTTTTTTTTCCTACCTAATACACTTAGTTAGTTTACTATAGAATTGGCTACCAGCATTGTCTTTGGTGTGAGATCTTGGGACTGGGTGTAACCTGGAATATTTGTGATTTTTGGTTTAAGTGACCATTTATCACATAATACAGCTTGCCTGGGTGGCAAGATAGACTGCAGTGTCTAAAGGGACTGTCTGCGACTCCATTATAAGAGGATTATACTTCAGGAGTTCACATTTGTTACTGGATTGGTGAAATATAATTATAGAACACACTACCAATTTGGGGCATCTATCCTGCTTTTGACAGTCTATCCTGAGGCAGCCATGGTCGTGAGCCAGTCCAGATAGCATGACATCTACACAGTGTCTTAGATTTAGAAATGATGCCAATACTTGATGGAACATCATAAGGACATCTTTGTACACTAACCCACCTTTCATATAATATTCAATGAGATTTAAGAATCTAATACTATGAAAATAATAATGAATTACCCTGCTCGGCCTATTTCTTGGTCATCTAAGCCATGTGTCCAAAAAAATAACATTCTCTATAGGTTCTTATACCAACCTCTTCACCTTGGTGTCCAAGTACCTTCCAGTAGCGCATTCAGTGACATGAGTAACATTGGTTATTCCTTAGTATATAAGGCTCTGATCCTACAGGAAGTTCTATGCTGTGTTGACCAAAGTCTCATAGTGCTTTATGATTAGACCAAAGATGGAATGAAACACTACTCTCTTGCTTGTGTTGATGGTGCAACAGTAATTCCATCATTAAGGAATGAAATTGTACTAAAAGACTGAACTGGCTCTCACAAACAGATGTATTACCCAAACATATGTAAATTAACTGTGGTATTAAAAAAAGGAGTACTTGTGGCACCTTAGAGACTACCCAATTTATTTGAGCATAAGCTTTCGTGAGCTACAGCTCACTTCATCGGATGCATACTGTGGAAAGTGTAGAAGAAAACCTGGATTTGTGCTGGAAATGGCCCAACTTGATTATCATACACATTGTAAGGAGAGTGATCACTTTAGATAAGCTATTGCCAGCAGGAGAGTGGGGTGGGGGGAGGTATTTTTTCATGCTGTGTGTGTATAAAAGATCCTCTACACTTTCCACAGCATGCATCCGATGAAGTGAGCTGTAGCTCACAAAAGCTTATGCTCAAATAAATTGGTTAGTCTCTAAGGTGCCACAAGTACTCCTTTTCTTTTTGTGAATACAGACTAACACGGCTGTTAACTCTGATAACTGTGGTATGTAATCTATTGCTTAAATTAGCCTCTGTACCAGATGTCTGGAGGGTAGCTAATGTAATGCTGATTTTTAAGAAGGCCCTAGAGGCATACCTGGCAATTAGAGGCTAGTAAGTGTGATTTCACTACCAGGCAAATTGATTGGAACTATAGAAAGAACAGACGTATCAGACAAGATATGTTGGGGGAAAAGTCAGAACAGCAGTAAGAAGTCACTGGATAAGAAGGAACATCCTCTCATGGATCAGAAACTGGCTAAAAGATAGGAAACAAAGGGCAGGAATAAATGGTCACTTCTCTCAATGGAGAGAGGTAAATAGCGGAGTCCTCCAAGGATCTGTACTGGGACCTGTGCTGTTCAACATATTCATAAATGATCTGGAAAAGGGGATAAACAGTGAGGTGGGAAAGTTTGCAGATGATACAAAATTCTCTAGCTAGTTAAGTCCAAAGCTGACTGCAAAGAGTTGCAAAGGAATCTGACAAAACTGGATGACTGGGCAACAAAATGGCAGATGGGTGCAAATAATGCACATTGGAAAAAATAATCCCAACTATACATACAAAACGATGAGGTCTATTTTAGCTATTACCATTCAAGAAAGAGATCTTAGGAACCATTAGAAAAGTGATAGATAAGACAGAAAATATCAGAATGCCACTGTATAAATCCACGGTACATTCATACCTTGAATACTGCGTGCAATTCTGGTCAGCCATCTTAAAAAAATATATATTGGAATTGGAAAAAGTACAGGGCAACAAAAATGATTAGGGGTATGGAACAGCTTCCATATTAGGAGAGATTAAAAAGACAGGGTCTGTTCAGTTTATAAAAGAGATAACTAAGGGAGTATACGATAGAGGCCTACAAAATCATGAACGGTGAGGAGAAAGTGAATAGGGAAGTGTTATTTACCCCTTTATATAACACACGAACACCCAATGAAATTAACAGATAGCAGGTTTATAACAGAAGGAAGTACTTCTTCATACAACGCACATTCAACCCATGGAACTTGTTGCCAGGGGATGTTGTGAAGGCCAAAAGTATAACTGGGGTCAAAAAGAATTAGATAAATTCATTGAGGATAGATTCATTAATGGCTATTAGCCAAGACGGTCAGGGACGTAACCCCAAATCTCCAATTGCCAGAACTGATAACTACAGGCTCATCAACCACCTCTGCACCATGTGGATGCTGCCACAGTTTGGGCTTAGGTTTTCCACCATAAATCTTCCATTTTCCAGGGCTCAGCTGAAAATATGTACCCTCACCCCAACAGCTGCTCACTAAGGACAACATGCCAGTGAAACACAGAACCAACAAAATCTATTTTTGACATTTAAATACGCACACAAATCAGTGAAATAGATTTTAACATTGGGCTCAGCTGACAGCCTGAACAACAGATCAAGTTTAAGGTGACGCAATCGTGTTGTCAAACAACTGAAAGAAGAGGGTTAACAAAGGAATGCAAAACTGTATGGACAACAGTATTGGGTGTGATACTACAACCATGGGTCTATGAGTGGGGTGTTGGTACAAATTTGGCCAAGTACTGGTGGGGGAGTTGAAATATTTCAATCCTAATCACTCCTTCCAGAACAAGATCTATTTTTCCTTATCAATGCATTTCTAATGCACTCATCACAGCAACATCTAAGCACACATAGATGCGCTTATTCCAAAGAACGCATCATTTCTGCTTGTCAGGCTCTTGCTTCAATCCCTTTCAACGGGAGACTTCAAGAAAAACACTGAACCCTAAACAACGGAGAGACTCAGACTCATTCTGATCTCCATTGGTAGGACTTTAGCTACAGAATTCCCTGCCAATGAGCCCTTGAGACTGTAACATGTTATATCCCCATCTATCATAGTTGTCACAACACAGTAAGGTGGTGAAGACTCAGACTTTAAGGTCAGAAGGGACCCTTATGATCATCTAGTCCAGGGGCAGGAAAACTTTTTGGCCTGAGCCGCATCAGGTTTCTGAAACTGTATGGAGGGCCTGTTAGGGGAGGCTGTGCCTCCGCAAACAGCCAGGCATGGCCCAGCCCCCACCCCCATCCGACTCCCCCCCCACTTCTCGCCCTCTGACAGCCCTCCCAGGACCCCTGCCCCATCCAACCCCCCTGTTCCCTGATGGCCCCCCAGGGACTCCTGCCCCATCCACCCCCCACTCTGTCCCCTGACTGCCTCCAGGCCCCCCCACCCCTAACTGCCCCCCGCCACCCCATCCAACCCCCCCTTCCTTCCTGACTGCCCCCCAGAACTCCTGCCCCCATTCAACCACCCTGTTCCCTGCCCCCTGACTTCCCCACCCCCTAACCACACCCCCGCCCCCTGACCACCACCCCGAACTCCCCTGCCCTCTATCCAACCCTCCTGCTCCCTGCCTCCTTACCGCGCTGCCTGGAGCACCGGTGGCTGGCGCCGCGGCTGCACCAGGACAAGCAACCGAGCCACGCAGCACAGAGCACCTCATCAGGCCGGGCTCTGCAGCTGCACTGCCCCAGAAGCTCACAGCCCCACCGCCCAGAGCATTGGGCCAGCAGAGCAGTGAGCGGAGGCTGTGGAGGAGGGGGAACAGCAGGGGAGGGGCCGGGGGCTAGCCTCCTGGGCCAAGAGCTCAGGGGCCGGGCAGGATGGTCCTGCGGGCCGTAGTTTTCCCATCTCTGATCTAGTCTGACCTCTTGCACAACACCGGCCACAGAATCTCACCCACCCACTCCTGTAACAAACCCCTAACCTACGTCTGAGCTATTGAAGTCCTCAAATCATGCCTCTGAAATAGCTAGGGACTGGCCCATTCAGGGGTTCACAGATAAGAATCAGGATCTTGAATTTGATTGGGAGAATTGGGTAGGGAGTCACCATCACATGTACAGTGCCTATGTCATGTGCTCTTCACAGTTTGTCTAACCAAAGTGGAAGGCCACGCCAAAACTGTAGTTGTCATGTGACCTCATCAGTAGCCCGCTGATGATAAAGTCACAAACCAGCACAGCTAGATCCCCATGTGAGATAAAAGGGTACAGCATCCTGGCCGTGTGTGATTGACAGACATAGATGTTCAGAGCAGCAAGAAGTCCATAAAGGACCCTTCGGACAATGCACCAGCTTGAAAATCAGCAAGTGATGTTAAAAAACACAAAACAAAAATAAACCATTTTCTTATAAGAAAGCTTTCTTAAACTTGGCCAAACACTGATCAGGAACACAACCTGGTAGTCACATAATTCTGAAATATACTGTCTTCTCAAGGAAATATAAGTGGTGACTTTCCCACTGCTTAGGAATGGTTAGTTTTTCCATTGTGAACTCATTCCTTCCAGTGGTTACATCCCAGCTCAGCATTTTGGAAATGCAGGTATCAAAGTTAAAATACAGAGCTATTGTACATACATTTATAGCACTTAAAAAAAAAAAGTTTGTTGCTCTGTTCACTTTAGGAGGACAGTTTTTGTTTTCTCATGGAGACAAGCTTAGCCAATTGTCTGTGCAAATATTGTTTTAAAGTGGTTGGTGGTGGAAATAAAATCTTGTGCGGTGAGACTGGAGTCTGGGAAAACCAGAGGCAAAAATCACAACAGGTCCTGAATTCCCATACTCCCCAACATCAATAACAGTTAGGACCTGACCCAATGCCCATCAAAGTCCACAGTAGCCTTTCCACGTAGTACAGTGGGCGTTGGACTAAACCCTTTGCGCTAAATTATTCCACTAAAAGCCTGTTGCATTATCTGAATTCCTCTGCTGATGAAGGGAGGCATCACTGTTGCTGATGCGAGTTTCTTATTTTCCCTTTGCTGTTCATCTTTAAAGAATTTCTGAGCAGAAGCAGGCTGACCCTTCCCGCCCCCCATTTTTAATTCTTTCCTTTCTTTTTTCTCTTTACACCCCTCTGATCCCCACCACTTTAAAAAAAACAAAAACAAAAAACAAAACAAAAAAACCCCGAGTGTCTTTTAATCTCATTTATACCCTCTGTTTTAAGCCACTTTCCTCATAATTTATTCCATATATTTATTACACTTTGCAAGGAATATTTGACTTCACCAGGACCCTACATGGGCTCAAAAAAAACAAACAAACAAAAAAACACACTAGCAGATCCTAAAGCAATATTTCTTCCAACTGGCAGACTCTATTGCATGCAGAATCCAGCTCAATGATGTAGGTAATCCAGACAATTTTATTCTTCATGTTGGTCAGAGAGTGCTTTACAATTCCATTTTATATAAAGACATCCAGGTCTTTTAAAATATTTACCCTTAAAAAAAAAGTTTTTAACCTTATATTTCATTCCAAAGCAGAACAAACTTGCAGAAGGTATAAAGTTCAGCAGTCACACAGGTATTAATATTCCTATGTAAGTTTTAAGGCTTTTGCTTTGTTAAATAAATAAATACATACACACATACATACATAAATGTGATGCACAGCAAAGCTATTACCTGTACAACAGGGAATATGTGAATGAAATCCAGTCCCTGGATCTGATGTGGCTCCAAACGATGGGGGCACTTCATTTTTGGCAAGACAGACACAATTTTCTCTGTTAAGGCACTATTTTAAAAGAAAAATATCAAAGTGTATACAATTAAATTGTTTAAATTTTAAAGAATGACATTTCCAAAATATGCAATGTTGTTGTAGCCATGTTGGTCCTAGGATACTAATTTCCAAATTACGTAGTAGTTTGAATGTGCCCTCTATTGGCTGAAACTGGATAACAACACTTTTTTTTTTTTTTTATGAGCACAGCTGTGAAGTTGTATTTTTTTAAATTAATAAGACAATTGCTTGTTTCTTAATTTCCATTACTCAACATCAATTTTATAATATCTTAGGCTGATCAGATTCAGTGCACGCATGATCGTGAGGGATATCTATTTTATACATATGTTTCCATTATGATGCACATACATTTAACTGCTCAAAGCTAGAGAGTAACTTTAAAACATAATTATATATTTTATCAAACAAAGTTCAACTTCAGGATGAAAAATCTGGAACTTAAAACTGTCTGAGTGGATCTCTGCTGTTGTTACTAATTAAGAGCCCTCTCCTACAAAAAAGTGAACTAGCTAGAATATTGTGAAAGTGAAAAGGAGTACTTGTGGCACCTTAGAGACTAACCAATTTATTAGAGCGTAAGCTTTCGTGTAGCTCACGAAAGCTTATGCTCTAATAAATTGGTTAGTCTCTAAGGTGCCACAAGTACTCCTTTTCTTTTTGTGAATACAGACTAACACGGCTGTTACTCTGAAACCTGTGAAAGTGAAATATCTACCAAGAATGCTGCTTACATGTACAAAGTCTAATCAGCTGGAGTATATATAATCCAGTTTGCTGAGAAACTATGTCCTTCTGAAGCGCATAAAAGTGCTGTTAAAGTGAAAGGTAGTTTAACAGGGGGATAACTCTATTGGGGTTCAAACTTGCACCCACTGAATTAACAGGAGTTTTGTCACGGATTTCAGAATAAAGCGTACTTTCCTGACCTAAAAGAATTAAGGTGACATACAATGAATTGGTGCTCATGCTCAGGAAGTCAATCTTTACAGACAACAACTTAAGAGTCACTGATGTGATATATTGTCCCCCAAAGGAAAAAAAAAAATGAGTGTCCAGACACTGACATCAGTGGCAGAGACTGTCATCCTAAAGAGCTGCTGATGTTTTGAAGGAAAATTGCCCAGAGGGATAGGAGAGAGTGGGATGGAGAAGAGAAAAGATCCAGAAATTGGGGATAGTGCCTGAAGAGCCAATGTTGATTAGAAGAGAAATAGTTGAATGAGAATTTTGTAATTCCTCTTATAGATGGCTCACCATGTGATGTAATTTCCACTGTCAATGTATTAATGAGATGCAATAGTGTTCTTTCTATGTATAAGCCAAGAGTACATGCAATCCATTTAAAGTATTTTTGTCCAACAGAGTGATAAGAAATCATGTAACAAATATAACTGATATTAATTTATGCTTCCGTACTTATTTCGATAACATTTATAATAGCTGACCCAAGATTTTTATTATTAGAACATTGCCTAATAAGAGCTGGCAAAATATGCACTGGACATCATCAACAGAATACTTGCTAATTAACCCCTATTATCATCACTCTGAGAGCTGCATGGAAATGTTGAGACACACTAACAGTTTAAAAAAATGAACAATATATTTTAAAAAACAAATATCCTTATTTATACTACTAACACCTTAGATTATTAAACATCCAAATAGTACTCTGTTATAACAATTTCTGCTATTTTCTCACTGTTTACTTTTTGCATTTTCTTCAGCTAGAACAAAAACAGACTATAAAGTTTCACTTTGATTCCTGTAGACTAGCACAGTGCTTTATTTTTTGAGTTCCTAATACTCCAGGGGAATGTTTAAATTCAAACTTCTCTGAATTAATTTTTTTTTTTTTTTTTTAAAATCAACTAAAATGTTTTCATTACAACAGTATCAAGGATGACTTTTTCTTTTAAAGACAAATGAATTTTTTTGTCCTGCTAGAGTTAAAACGAATACCTAAGATTTTTATAAGAGACAAGAAGAAAAATATATTCATCTCTATTTTCTGTTTCTTTTGTGTATTTAAGAGTACTTTATGTATAGCTCATTTCCCCTGGTGACGTGGATGTCTCTCAAAGCAACAGGGGAGAAAAATAACATGTTTTTTAAAAGTAACATGATTGTAAACATCACTTAAAATCAACAGGGGAACACAAAGGCAGACATAGTAGCTGAAACTATATTCCACTTATCTGAAGTGGAAAAATGGGCTTTTAATGCAACTTGCCTGGCACTGTCCTTCCTTAGTTACTTCCTGCAAATTTTAATTGTGACCTACAATGTCCCAGGTTTATCAAGAAACATACTGAACTTTAAAAATGTCACATTACCCTTCTAAGGAGAGCTGCCATTGACTAATTTTACAACCTTCTACAATGCAAGGACTGGCTGGCTGGCAATCAGATGCTGTCTGATACAAGGTGGCAACAGCAGAACGAAGCCACTTTGGGCTCCATCCTCCCTTCCTCCACAGTTTGGGGTACTTGTGAGTGACTTCCCTTTCACAAGGGCTTAGACCACAATGTCATGCTGTAGATTTTATTGGTTGATGCTTGCAATTCTGAGTTTGAGACCACAAAAGAGGACCAAAGGCGATTTACAATGAAACTTGTTTTCAGCAAACACAACTAATTAGCATGCATCGTCCTCCAAGAGACAGAGAACTGAATTATACTAAATATATGGGAGTCTTTGAGAAGTGGTCTCCTAAAACAGGAAATTTCTCAGTAAAACTGATCCCCTGTACAGGTTTCAAATGTATAAACAGGATGGTGATTTGTATCAATTTTTTTACAATATGAGATGCCAAACCATGGTTCACACTGTATCAACTTACATTTTCTGACCAATTGTAGAGTTTTCCTGAAACAACAGATCAACATCAATGTCAAAGCTGCAAGTAGTGATGCACCAGGTCATGCCACCAACTACCTAAACATGAACAAAAATATGGTTATTTTCACTTTATGTTCAAAAAGGGAAATTTTCAAACAAATATTATTTAAATCCAACCAATATGGCTTCACATTTTTAGTCTCCTTCCCCACCTCCAATACAGCACGATTCAAATGCCATCTAATATCTCATCAAAATATAGTGAAGAGAAATTCAGAATCACCGTTTGCGATGTTTCAGATTATTTTTTAAACTTTATTTCCTAGTTTTCTTGAGACACTGAGTTCTCTGACATGCAAGTAGATGAAAATCCAAGTACACTGTCAACCATGAAGAATGGAATAAAGATTTTTAAAAAATGATGAAGTGGCTGTTTTAGAGATCATGAGCTGTAAAAACTCAAAACAAGAATTGGAACATATGTCCTCATTTACTTAATCCAAGTTTTTCCACTGTTATTCTTTTATTATTTGCATGAGAAGTAGCACACAACCCCCCCCCCCCATATGGTAGGCATTATATAAACAGTGACAGAAAGCACCTCACCTGAAGAAGTTTCTATCTTAGGCCCCAACTCTTCAAACATTTATGAACATGCTCAATTCAAAACACCAGAGCAGTCTCATTGATTTCAAATGACAGGTTTCAGAACAGCAGCCGTGTTAGTCTGTATCCGCAAAAAGAAAAGGAGTATTTCTGGCACCACTGAATGCATCCGATGAAGTGAATTGTAGCTCACGAAAGTTTATGCTCAAATAAATTTGTTAGTCTCTAAGGTGCCACAAATACTCCTTTTCTTTTATTGATTTCAAAGGGTCTACTCACTCGCTTAAAGTTAACCACGTATACAAATTTGCAAAACCTAAATACACAACAGACAAAGAATAGAAGAGGTAACAGGCACAGAGGTGAAGTGACTTACCCAAGCTCTCAGAGCAGGTCAGTGGCAGAATCTAACTAGAACCCAGGTTTCCTGACTTTCAGTCCAGTACCCTTTCCACTACACCACACTGCCTCTCTAATATAGTACACACTCAGCATGGTTACGAAATAATCCTTGTATATTAGTGTCTAGTTTGTTTCTCATAGTTGACTGTCTAGTGTGACAGTCGGTAGAAGGGGGAGGTATTTTATTATAACAATATTTGTTTGTTAAACAATTAACAAAAAGTCCTATAAAATATTCTATACCATAACAGCCTACAGAGTTTCACTACAAACACTTATGTATGTAAGTAATCCCACTGCAGGATCAGGATACAAGATGCCAGTCCCACAACTGGATGTGTGTGAGTACCACTGAAGTGTTCATTTCCACAGATCCAGTTACAGAATCAGGGCCTTAAATAGTCTTCCTTAGGCATACTTATATTTGTGGTTGTAAAGTGCTATGACTGCCTATGGCTCTATAAATATAATAGTTTGTAGTTTTAACAAGCAAAGGTTTATAGGACAACACCATTATCCTATGTACAAGCAAACTATTGAAAGAAATGAAAGAGCCCATTTTCAAAGGCTCTGCCATAACTACAAGGGATGCACTCTCAAAGCAAGGTTCAGGGATTTATCAAGTCAAATGTTAAACCAACAAAGGTACCTCTTTAAGCATATACTCTGTACAGCCTGACTTACTTCCTGTCTTTGAGGATGAAGGTCCCTATAACTGGCTTTCCACAGAATTACCTAACCCTTCCCAAAATATTTCCAGTGACAGTCCAAAAACAGCTTCACTAGGTAAGTTGTTCTATTTGTTCATGAAACTCCACAGCTAATAACTTCCTTTACCTTCTTTAAACTTCCCCATTACTCCTCATTTTCAGTATGACTAGAGCCTTTTACAATGATCATGCCACAATGCAAACAAGTTTTCATATTAAACAAATTTAGGTCCTTGTTTGTTTAGCCATGGAACTCTAGTTCCAGTTAGGAGTCATACATGGAGCTAAATTCCCCACACACCCACTTCAGAACTGTAGGCCCTGATTCTGCAAATAGTTATGTACGTGCTTAGCTTTAGGTATGCAAATAGTTCCATTGAAATCAATAGGACCACTCATGAGTAACTGCAGAATTGGGTGCCTTAGTTCCCTGAGATAAGGATTAAGTTTTACTCATATCTTCACTACATTACTGGAACTATATAAATAATAAAAATAACTTTATCTGCTGCTGATCTCCCCTTCTCCTTACTACCTGGAACTATTAAGCTGAATTTGAAAACCATGTTTAGTAAATACAGTAAACTATGTCTAATCAGTAATCCTGGATTACAGTCTCACCTTGTCAAAGGGTGATAACCCTTTGATTCTTGCCCTGAAATACCCAGCTGCCACCAGCAACTCCAAAATTTCAGTCAATTTGATGTTTTGTTCTTCATCTTCTCTGGTTTCAACCTAACAAACAAACAAAAAATTAACCCTAATTTTAAAATATTGTATCCACTCACCTCCTCCAACCACCTAACTTTAGGACTCAAAACAAATTTTCCCAATTTTTTCCTTAATATAGACCATATGTATGTTAATACAGAGTTTTCTCTCACACACTTCCCTTCCATTTGCAATCTGATAACATCTTTATAATAATTACAACAATTGCACACATGGAAAAAACATTAGGCAAGTACTTAATGTGTTTCTAGGTGGCTTTAACATGAAATGTTTTGTCCTGTTTGAGAAAACCTATTTATTATTGCCCAGTCGCTCTTGCCCTTTTATTTCAATCAATCTGCATCTCTTCTCTAAATGTGGTGTTTTCTCCATTTTTTAAATAAACAATTCAGCTATTGCATTCTAATTGAATCCATGTCAGTTCCTGCTCTTCATCTGATCTCCCTGTCCCATCTGTTTTTAAAGTAAACCCAAACAATCTGGGCACCAAAGGCCACAGCACAGGTAACATACCCTTGATTCTGCAGATTTCTGTCAACTCTGTAGGGCTCATACAATACTACACCTGAAATGTAATGTTTTCACAAACTTTGTATGAAGATGGTAAGAGATAAATTGTTGTGGGATTCCACAGTTTCCTTTAACCATTTTCAACAGCCCAGAATAGGACAATGGCAGCATTAATATTGAGCGCTTATGTGAAGCTTTTTTATTATTATTTCCAAAGCACTATGCAAGCATTAACTAATTAATTCACGAAACGCTCCTGAGTAATAAGTGTTGTTACCCCCATTTTCCAGGTAAGAAATCTGGGGAAAGGAGAATCCCCACGACATTCCGAACCCTTAGAGAAGGGTCAGTTGCGGAGCCAGGAACAGAATTCACAAGTTCCTGGCTCCAGGCCTTATGCTCAGGCAGCCAGAAACATCCTGTCTCTGTCACCCCGAGAGTCAGTGCAGAGGGGAAAGGAAGCAAGCTAGGGAAGTTGCTGCCTGTGCAGTATTCATAAAGCAAGACAATCTGCCAGACCAAAGCTCTCTAGCTGTTTAAGTTTGGGAGAAACCTAAGGGTCCAACCGCTTTACAGTCTGGAAGTCTCCCCGTCTTTTACGTCGATGTGGGAGCTTTCACCCCCGGAAGGGACTCAACACTCACGCCTACAACACGGCTGAGATGAGCACAGGGCTGCAGCCAGGGCGACAACCGCGACCCTCGGGCCTTCGCTCCTCTGACCTGGACAAGCCCCGTCCCCCAGGGAGCCCGCACCGCAGACACGGCCCAGGTGCCCAGCCCCGAACGCCCCAGGGGCTGGGCCTGATGCCGGGCAGGCCACGCCGGGGTCAGACCCCAGCCGGGGAAGCCGCTAGGCCTGGCAGCCGCCGCGGTAGGGGAGAGGCAGAAGCCGCCCCAGGAGGCGGTGAGCGGCCCATAGCGGCGGGAGGGGGCCCCCAGGCCGGGAGGCCGCCGGATGGGAGCCCTGCGCCCGTCAACCCGTAAGAAGCCGGGCGCACGGCGGGGGGCTGGGCCGGGGGTCTCGTTGCACCCCGGCTGCAGGGAGGCCACGGGAGCGGCCCGGGGAGCTGGGGCCAGGAGTCCGCGCAAGGGGCAGCTCGGGGTCCCCGGACGGGCAGGCGGGGCCGTACCTCCTGCGGAGCCTGGTACCCGAGTCCCTTGGGGGCGCCCATCGCCCCCGCTGTCCAGCCTGCCTGCGCCGCGCGGCTGCCGCTGTCACCCGCGCTCCCTCCGCCCACCAACGGCCACTGGGGGGGGGGGCGTGGCGTGTGCGTGGGTGTGGCTCCGCGCGCGCCCGTCTCCGCTACCGCCCCGCGCGTTCGTCCCCGCCCGCGCAAGCGCGTCCGGGCCGCGCCATTCGCTGCGACAGGGGGCGGGCGCTGCAGGGTGACAGGCGGGTCATGTGACCGCTTGGAACGCGGGGTGCCGTGGACCGGGGTGGCGGGTAGCCGCCTCCAGGTCTGCCCTTGGCCGGGGGCGCTGAGGGGCGCCGCCGGCAGCAGGCCGGGGGTCCATTGTAGGGAGAGCCAGGGCAACCTCCCTGCCAGAGCATTTGTTCTCAGCCCCCTTTCGTGCATTAGCCCGCAGGCAATCCGGGATTTCCGTCCGCTCTGCGTTTCACTGGGGGGGTTGCGAGGCTGTTTAAAAGCATTTGTGGGCACGTGCGTAAGCCATGCAAATGCATCTTTTGTAAACCCCACTTTTTCTCTCTATTGCAAAAGTTTCCCGAACCCCTAAGAGTGCTGTGCAATGGTATTCTTTGCCAGTGATGTAGGCTTGTTAGTTAATAAACTATCAGTAGGAGTTTAAAAGCATGCCCCCAATTTTCTCCCCACCCAAATATAAGCGCCATGCCATGCTAGCAAACCCACTGTGCCTATTAAATCAGGGGTTCTCAGGACAAATTATTTGGTGGCCTCAGAGTGCGGCCACCAACTCTTGCTAGGTTTCAGAGTAGCAGCCGTGTTAGTCTGTATCCGCAAAAAGAAAAGGAGGAGTGGATATGTAGGCAGAGTTGACATCGAGGTTTGTTGCATGGATTGGTTCCTGAGTTAGAGTTACTATGGTGCGGTGTGTAGTTGCTGATGAGACTATGCTTCAGGTTGGTGGATTGTCTGTGGGCGAGGACTGGCCTGCCTCCCAAGGCCTGTCAAAGTGAGGGATCGTTGTCCAGGATGGGTTGTAGATCACTGATGATGTGTTGGAGAGGTTTTAGCTGAGGACTGTATGTAATGGCCAGTGGAGTTCTGTTGGTTTCTTTCTTGGGCTTGTCTCACAGCAGAAGGCTTCTGGATACATATCTGGCTCTGTTGATCTGTTTCCTTATTTCCTCAGGCGGGTATTGTAGTTTTGAGAATGCTTGGTGAAGATTTTGTAGGTGTTGGTCTCTGTCTGAGGGGTTGGAGCAAATGCAGTTGTACCTCAGCGCTTGGCTGTAGACAATGGATCGTGTGGTGTGTCCGGGATGGAAGCTGGAGGCATGAAGTTAGGCACAGCGGTCAGTGGGTTTTCAGTATAGGGTGATGTTTATGTGACCTTCACTTATTTGCACCATGGTGTCTAGGAAGCAGACCTCCCGTGTAGATTGGTCCAGGCTGAGGTTGATGGTAGGGTGGAAGCTGTTGAAATCGTGGTGGAGTTCTTCCAGGGTTTCCTTCCCATGGGTCCAGATGATGAAGATGTCATCAATGTAGCATAGGTAGAGAAGGGGCATGACAATTAACTTGTGTCTGACCCCTGAGCTTCACTCCACCTTCTATATGTATCCACATCCGCATCAGCACCCTATCTCACTGTTAGAGCCCTGTGCAGATACAAAAATTTGGATCGGTATCTGATCCTCGGTTCGCAAAGATAGTAAAGAATACAGACGGGGATCAGATGTGGATCCAAATTTTTGTATCGGCACAGATGTATATTTTCACCTTTTAAAATAACAGACCTGGATTTAGACTATACCTATACCTAGGTTCATCCTTTCATTCACTCACTCATGTTTTAATTTCTTTGCAGATAATATTAACAATTATATATTGTTTGTCTTTCCTTTGACTCCAGTCCCCTATTCTGACCCCAGTGTCACTCCTCCAGAACACCTAAAGCCTTGAAGGTCGGCTTCTCAATAAAGGAGTAGTCAGTGATGCAGAATCTGAGTGTACTCCAAGTGTAACTTGCTTTATTTACCTATATACACCAGTCACGTAATCATGCAAAATGAGACCACCGCAAATACGCAGAGCAATCCCTCCTTATGGGATTCTCAGCCCCACATCAATGCCTTGTTGCCAATGAAGTAACTCTTTCTCAACAATTGCATCTAATCAGAGCCTAAGGGAGAGAGCAAACTCCCCTGCTGCTCACACAACATCTTCTCTGGCTACCTCTACACAGAACCTTGTAGAACTCAAAACTTACAGCAGAACTCAAAACTTACAACAACACAGCATGTCTTCCCAGGAGTCAAAACTTATTTGTCCACTAAGAAAAATAACCACTGATCAGTGCTATCTGGTGACCCCAGCCATGACAATATGCTGTTGCTTTCAGGAATTACATGGATTCTGTTGTGGGTGGGACTTTCCAGGAGTCAGTTTTTATGTTAAGATATGTTTGTGATACAAGTGTGCGGCTTTACATTATGCAATGCACTGAGAGGACTGAAAGGTGTGCTTCTTAAATATACATATTAGGGCTGTCAAGCAATTAAAAAAATTAATCGTGATTAATCATGCGATTAAAAGAATTAATCGCACAATTAATCGCGTTGTTAAACAAAAATAAAATACCATTTATTTAAATATTTTTGGATGTTTTCTACATTTTCAAATATATTGATCTCAATTACAAAACAGAATACAAAGTGTACAGTGCTGACTTTATATTTATTTTTGATTACAAGTATTTGCACTCTAAAGAAACAAAAGAAATAGTATTTTTCAGTTCACCTAATACAAGCACTATAATGCAATCTCTTTATCATGAAAGTTGAACTTACAAACGTAGAATTATGTAAAAAAAACCTAGCATTCAAAAATAAAACAAGGTAAAATTTTAGAGCCTACAAGTCCACTCAGTACTACTTCAGCCAATCACTCCGACAAACAAGTTTGGGTACAATTTGCAGGAGATAATGCTGCCTGCTTCTTGTTTACAATGTCACCTAAAAGTTAGAACAGGCGTTCACATGGCACAGTTGTAGCCAACGCCACAAGATATTTATGTTCCAGATGCGCTAAAGATTCATATGTCCCTTCATGCTTCAACCACCATTCCAGAGGACATGTGTCCATGCTGATGACGGGTTCTGCTCAATAATGATCCAAAGCAGAGCAGACTGACGCATGTTCATTTTCATTATCTGAATCAGATGCCCCTAGCAGAAGGTTGATTTTCTTTTTTGGTGGTTCCAGTTCTGTAGTTTCCATATCTGAGTGTTGCTCTTTTAAGGCTTCTGAAAGCATGCTCCACACCTCGTCCCTCTCAGATTTTGGATGGCACTTCAGATTCTTAAACCTTGGGTCAAGTGCTGTAGCTATTTTTAGAAATCTCACATTGGTATCTTCTTTGCGTTTTGCCAAATCTGCTGTGAAAGTGTTCTTAAAACAAACGTGCTGGGTCATCATCCGAGACTGCTAAAACATGAAATATATGCAGAATGCAGGTAAAACAGAACAGGAGACATACAATTCTCCTCCAAGGAGCTCAGTCACATCGTCAGCATGGAAGCATGTCCTCTGGCATGTTGGCTGAAGAATGAAGAGGCATACAAATGTTTAGCATATCTGACACATAAATACCTTGCAACGCTGGCTACAAAAGTGCCATGCGAATGCCTGTTCTCTCTTTCAGGTGACATTGTAAACAAGAAGCGGGCAGCTTTATCTCCTGCAAATTTTAACCAAACTTGTTTGTCTGAGCGATTGGCTGAAGTAGGATTGAGTGGATTTGTAGGCTCTAAAGTTTTACATTGTTTTATTTTTGAACGTAGTTTTTTTTTGTACATAATTCTACATTTGTAAGTTCAACTTTTATGACAGAGATTGCAGTACAGTACTTGTATGAGGTGAATTGAAAAATACTATTTCTTTTGTTTTTTACAGTGCAAATATTTGGAATAAAAAATAAATATAAAGTGAGCACTGTACACTTTGTATTCTGTGCTGTAATTGAAATCAGTATATTTGAAATTGTAGAAAACATCCAAAAATATTTAATAAATTTCAATTGCTATTCTATTGTTTAACAGTGCGATTAATTTTTTGGAGTTAATCGCATGAGTTAACTGCGATTAATTGACAGCCCTAACATATCTAAATTGGGGTTGGCTTTACATCATCCCTTCCCTCTAATCACTGGGGAAATCCTGGACAATGCTTCTCATCATTTTAATTCAAATATTCTCTGAACTGTTGTAGGCCATTTTTTTGGAGACAATGGAACAGATTTTATGGTCTCCATGAAATAAAGTCCAAGTTTTATTATACTGGACATATCAAGGATTTTCTGTCTGTGATCCAAGCCTTTCCTTTGCTGGTGATTTTTGAAAAGCTTCGCATAATGTTCTTTTCAAAGACTCTCATATTCTACAGAAGCAATTACTGAGAAAAACAAATTAACTTTCATCACTCTGTCTATTCAGACTTTGGAAATAAGGACAGATGCTGAACTCACAATTATTTGCAAATCATAGTCAGTTAATTTCAGCATGAATTGAACTTGTGTATTGATGACAAATAAAATACATTGCTTGCCTGCAAAGGTTCTTGTTTCACTACGACACTCCAGCCCATTCCATTAATGTTGAATACCAAACTAACTTGAGTTTAGTTGAGAATCAATGGAAGAGTTATCTAACTATTCTTATTAGTTAAGAAAATACTTTGTGGAATTTCGGTTCATGCAAAGGACTGGTTTTCACAAGGATCATGGGTCCTGATTTGTGGGGAGTAATTGACTCACTTTGAAAGCTTTGTCAAGTCATTTAACCTCAGTAAATCCAGCCAAAAATTGGGTACAGATTAGGAATAAGTGAACAGAGAAAGTTCCTTATCTGGGTGTTAACTAAAGCTCTATGTATAACGTGACAAAACATGCATAAAAATTGCCCCATAATTACTAGGGTTTTTTTTTAATGTTACCACATGATGTTGGTCCAGAATCTAAGTTTTCATTTAACAAAATAAGTCAATACCGTGCATGATTGTCACCTAGTCTAAGACTGTGCCATGATGTCTGTGAGTCTACAGACAATATAAAACCATTGTGCTAAAAGAGGTATGAACTGCTCCTCTTCTTCTCAGTGGGCGATAACTGAGAGGCTGAATGATGTCAATTAAAATATCATCAACTATTTCATTGCTGATTATTTTAGCACAAATATTCAGCCGATATGTTTGCCCATTGTTGTTTGACATAGTGATAGATAGTGGGGAAGGCTGCAGGCGGAAAGATGGAACAGAAAAGAATTCAACCACCCACTCCGACCTCCAAATTTGAAGTCACCTCTATCTTTGCCCAAAATGGGGGGAGAGAGGAGATGCATCTTTCCATCCACAGCCTGTCTCCCACACCTCCTTTGGTGGCAAAAAGCCACAACTGGCTTATCAAATGTCTGAGCTAGAGTAAGAAAGGCTCATAGTTTTCAATCCAGAGGTCCTGGTTCAATCTCTGTTGGTGACAACTCACCCAGGCGTATTGCATTACAGGTGCTGGCCCATCCAGGGATTTGAGCTGGGTGGCTCTCTGAAGCTTGGAACAACCTTCCCTCAGCTGGAAGGAGAAATACCCTGATGTGGTTCTGTCCCCATCTGACGGTAAAAGAGAAGGCAGCTATGAGTGATTGTTTGCTACCTAACTGGCTGAAAGGGAAGGCACCAGTGACTAATTGGCTACTGCTGTCTGGTTGAAAGAGAATGTACCTGGACGTTATAAGTCAGGGAAGAGGAACTAGGAAAGAGAGAGAAGTGGAAAGCTTTCTTTCAGAACCTGCACTGGAGTGCTGCTGGAGGCAAGAGAGGTGCAAGCTCCTGATAGGATTCCCAAGGGAAGCAGTTGGGGAAGGCTTCTGGAGGCCTGCCTTGGGGATTCAGAGAACACAGGCCTGAGGGGCCTGAGTACCTGGAGGACTCTGAAAGGAAAGAGATTAAGGTGTCATAGACTGTGAAGTAGGTGGTCTAACCTAATGGTCAGAGCAGTGGTGATCAGGCCTACTGGTCAGAGTCAGAGCTAGGAATCAAGCCAAGTGTCAGAGCCAGAGTGGGGTGTAGAAACAAGGATCTGGAACAAGGCTGAAGGGCAGGAATCAGGATCAAGGCAGGCTCAGGAGTCAGGCAAGAAGCAGGGTCTGATGTAGCAACCAGCCAAGGATTCACATAGTTGCTCATACAACTTCCTGTGCCTGGTTCTGGTTTAAATAGTGAGCCAATCAGAGATGCTGGATGTTTCCTTTAATCAGGAGCTTTGTGGGTGGAGTATAGGTTGAGCTAGGTTCCACCAGCCCCCACTCCATGCTGGTACCTGTGAGCTGCCAGGTGGTGGCTGTGATCTGGGGACCCACAGACTTGGGTTTAAGCCCCTGATCCTTCACACCAGGGAGGGCTGAGCTAATGTGTTAGGTGGGAAACTGAAGCCAGATCTCAGAAGAGGGACCGTGAAAGGAAATTAGGCCTCAGAAAGGAGGGATAGTGTTCAGTGGAAGACCTAAGAAAGAATCTTTATTTGAAGCTGCAAAATGGTCAGACCTTCAGAAAAGGAAGGGTTGCACTTAGTGGGAGACTGGAATGAAAAACACTGTATTTTGAGCACACTCTAAGTTAATGATCTCTTCCCCAAGAAGGGGCATTGGCATGTGACACAGGACTGGGTGGACTTGTTGAGGAGCTCTGGGATGAAAGGAAACTGAAGCTGGGTGTGTCAGAACCATGCAAGGGCCAGAAGGGGGCGCTGCAGAACAGGCATGCTCATTTACATTCCCCTTTTGGTGGCTGGACAACATAGAGATTTGTGAGGCAGCTACAGCTGTAAGCTAACAGATCCTCTACTGCCTTTTAACTCAGGCAGTAGAGGTCTGGAATTCAATGCGCTCTGCCACTGACCCAGCCAGGGGCCTCCTGTTTTTCTTGTGTGCTGAGTACCTCGTTCAGTCATGGAGAATTTTGCTGTGTGTCCAATAACAACAGCCAGTGTTGCCTGTTATTTTTCCTCATCCAGCTGATTTAGAACTGAATTGACTGTTTGAATGTGACTAAGTTTCAGGCTGTATTCAAGTATCAGGGGGTAGCCATGTTAGTCTGTATCCACAAAAACAACAAGGACTCCGGTGGCACTTTAAAGGCTTCATGTGTCAGTATATTTATGTCTGCATCTGTAATTTTCACTCCATGCATCTGAAGAAGTGGGGTTTTTACCCACGAAAGCTTATGCTCAAATAAATCTGTTAGGCTGTATTCAGTTCATTAAAGAAGAAAACCTCAGATCTCTTAGACTTGGATTCTCAAGTGTTACCATTCCCAATAATACAAAAATCACAAATCACTCAATGAGACAGTAATAATGTGATTGGCTTTAACATGAGTTTAAAAAAAAAACACTTTTTTTTTTCCTTGCTTCTGACTTTTGAGCCTGTGGAGCACACTCAGATCACTGTTTCAAGCTTTGCTCCACAATCATGAGGGCCATGTTTCTTTTAATGGAAGCTTAGAGTCTCACCTGATCTCTTGACTTCAAGAGTTGTAAGAACTACCCAAATATTGCAAGACTCTTGACTAAAATCACAAGAATTAGCAACACTGTATCACTAAGGCCTTGTCTACACTACAGAGTTTTTTCGACAACGTTATGTCGACAGTCAAAAAGCACTGTAATAAAAATCAGTATTGCATGTTCACATTCACTCTCTCTGTTGGCAGAGCACGTCTACAGTTGGGGCACTATCATCGACAGTGTGAGCAATGCACTGTGGGTTCCTACTCCACAGTCCAGCTCAACACCTCCTGCTGCTAGGTCTTGTGGGAAGGTGGAGCGGGTTGCGGTGCATCTTGGGACCGGGCTCAATGTCCCATGGTGCATTGTTTTTGTCCCAGCATTCCTTGGACTTCTGGCTTTCTTTTGCGGTATTTTTCAATGACACTTGTTTGCTGTTCACCCCGCCATCTTTGTGTGAAGGGATGGATCCCGCACTGCTCTCCTAACTCTGCTCTGATAACTGCGGATGGCAGTGCAGTTAATCATGAAGTTCCTAACTGAAGAAGACTCCTAGTTGCGACATTCTGTGTGATATGGATAGGGGCAACTTTAGATTACTTTGGGCATTCACAGAACAGCTGCAGATGGTGGACTGTTGCTTTTGGGCTTGGGAAACAAGCACTGAATGGTGGGATCATATCGTCATGCAGGTCTGGGATAATGAGCAGTGACTACAGAACGTTGAGATTCAGAAAGCCACCTTCCTGGAACTGTGTGCGGAGCTCGCTCAGCACTGCGGCACAAGGACACCAGAATGAGAGCTGCCCTACCAGTGGAGAAGTGTGTGGTGATCGCTGTGTGGAAGTTGGTGACTCCAGACTGCTACCGGTCAGTTGCAAATCAATTTGGAGTCGGGAAGTCAACCTTTGGGGCTGTGTGCAAGTGTGCAGGGCAATTAATCGCATCCTGCTACAAAGGATGGTAACTCTGCAAAATGTGCATGAAATAGTGGACGGCTTTGCAGAAATGGGTTTCCCTAACTGTGGAGGGGCAATAGATGTCACACATGTTCGAATTTTGGCACCAGACCACCTTGCAACAGAGTACATCAGTCGGAAGGGGTACTTCTCCATGGTGTTGCAGGTGCTTGTGGATCATCGTGGGCATTTCACTGACATCAATGCGGGGTGGTCCAGGAAGGTGCATGATGCATGCATCTTCAGGAACACCAACCTGTGTAGAAAGCTACAAGTGGGGACTTTCTTTCCAGACCAGAAGATTACAGTGCGGGATGTTGAAATGCCCATAGTGATCCTGGGAGACCTGGCATATACCTTGTAGCCATGGCTCATGAAACCTTACACGGGACACCTGTACAGCAGTAAGAAACAGTTCAGCAACAGGCTGAGCAGGTGCCGGATGACAGTGGAATGTGCCTTTGGCAGATTAAAGGTGCGCTGGTGATGCCTTTATGGCAGGTTAGATCTCAGTGAGGATAATATTCCCATGGTCATAGCCATGTATTGTACATTGCATAATCTTTGTGAAGCTAAGAGTGAAAGGTTTGCTCAGGGGTGGAGGTTGAGGCAGACTGCTTGGCTGCTGATTTTGAGTAGCCAGATACCAGGGCTATCAGAGGGACCCAGAGGGGGCAACTCAAATCAGGGAGGCTTTGATGAAACACTTTGAGAACCACTAATGTATATCTCTGTGGTTGGTGCTGCAATGTTACATTACATGTAGGTTTCCGAGGAAGCAATGGTGAAATTTGTGACCTTACATTCCGGTAAGCAAATGATTAAACTGCCTGTGTATGTATTGGTAGTGCCTGCTATCTCAATTTGTAGGAAACAAATAAAGATGAGTTACCGTTCACAAACTTTGCTTTTATTGCACAAGAAACAACATACACACACACATGAAGATGCTTGGTGGGAAAGGAGGTACCAGGGAAGGGCAGACTTTCAGAGCTGTATGTAGGTCCAGCTATCATTTTGAAAGTTGTCCAAGGGGGTGAAGTGAAGGAGAAACTGAGAAGTCCCGGAAAGCGGAAAGGACTATGTGAGTTTGGGGGAGCATGGAAAAGAGTTCTGAAAATGCTGCAGAGGAGGGCGGGCACACATCTGCTCAGTCTGCAGCATTATCAAGGACTTCAGCATCTGCGTTTGCTCCTCCATGACTTCAATCATCCGCTCAGTATCATTTAACAGACTCCTGATTTTCTTTTCTATCCTGCCTTTTGGCTTCCCTCTATGCCTTGCATTCCCTTTTCTCTGCATTGGAGAAGTGAAGTACCTCCTGGAACGTGTCTTCTCTGTTCCGTCTTGGGCGCTTTCTTATCTGGCAAAGATGCTCAGACGGTGTGTGGGGGTGTTCCTTAAGGCCACATCTACCAAAGAACAAGGAACAGCATACCGAAACGTGATGGTTAAGTTCATGCACAGCACTGAAACATTTCAGTAAAATACACCCCTGGTAACATAACAATCACTTTCTCACTGACTGTTGGTAAGCACTCATCTCTGTGAACACCCAAAGCATGGGTTGGCTGAGTGTTGGGTGGAGGAGGGGGCACTCTACATGGGGAAAAGAGCACTCTGCAAGGGCTGTGTTGCAGTCGACTAGGAAAACAGTTCTAAAATTCTTCCACACTTTTCCACAGGCAAGGGTCATTGTAGCAGATATCTTACTCCTGATGGTAAGCAGGGAAGCAAGAGCACATCTACTACACCAGGGGAGGGAAAACTACTGCCTGCGGGCTGGATGCGGCCCATCAGGGCTTTCAATCGGCCCACGGGATTGCCATCCCTGTGGCGCAGTGGAGCTAAGGCAGGCTTCCTGCCTGCCCTGGCCCCGCGCCGCTTCCGGAAGCAGCTGGCACCATGTACCTGCGGCCCAAGGGGGTGGGGGGACAGAGGGCTGCATGTGCTGCCCTCGCCTATAGGCACTACCCCCTGCAGCTCCCATTGGCTGGGAATGGGGAACTGCGGCCAATGGGAGCTTCAGGGGTGGTACCCACAGGCAAGGGCAGCCTGCCCCACCCCATCCCCAGGAGTCACTCTCAGACATTCTGGCCACTTCTGGGAGCAGCGTAGGGACAGGGCAGGCAGGTAGCCTGCCTTAGCCCCACTGCACGCCACTGCCACCCCAGAGCCGCTCAAGGTAAGCGGCACCAGGCAGAGCTGGCACCCCAAACCCCTCCTGCACTCCTCCTGCACCCCAACACCCTGCCCTGAGCCCCCTCCTGCACCCTGCATCCCTCTTGCACCCCAACCCCTGGCCTGAGCCCCATAATCCCCTGCATTGAGCCCCCTGCCACACCCCTCCTGCACCCCAACCCCTTGCCCTGGCTTGGGGTGCAGGAGGGATGTGGCAGGGCCCTGAGCCCCCTCCTACACTCCGCATCCCCTCCTGCAACGCAATCCCGTGCTCTGAGCCCTCTCCTGCACTCTGCACCCCAAACCCTGGCCTGAGCCACCTAGCTCCCTGTCTTGAGACCCCACAGCGCCTCTCCTGCACCCCAACTCCCTGCCCTGAGCCCCCTCCTGCACCCCACTCTCCTCCTGTACCCCAACCCCTTGCCCTGAGCCCCTTCTTGCACACTGCACCCACTCTCACACCCTGCACCCCTCCCGCACCGCAAACCCCTGCCCCAGCCCTACATTCATGGCCCTGCATATAATTTTCCCACCCAGATGTAGCCCTCAGGCCAAAAAGTTTGCCCACCCCTGTACTACATACTTGTGGCTTCTGCCCTGGTCCCTATGCTGCTCACCTATGTGCAGCTTTGGTCCCTGCACAAGTGATTGCCGAATGGCATGGGAAAGTTTCCGACAACGGGGGAAGGAACAAAGCGGCTCTGCCAAGGAACTTTTGGCAAAGGATTGCTGAGTACCTCCAGAAATTTTCCTGGAGATCTCTCTGGAGGATTCCCGGGAGATCTCGGCGTGCATCAACATCCTGTTCCACCGTACTGATTAGCTGCCATGGGGTGTGTCAGGAGGGCTGAGAATCCAGCCCAGGAACCACTTTAGGAACATGAGCGAGAAGAGCAAACCTAAAAGCCAGAAGGCAGCCTGAGAAGGCATGGAGATATGTGTAGTGGGGGAAAACTGATGCAGCTGTGCTGAGAGCAAGAAGTCAAAGATCTCAGTTGTTGAAAGAGAAGAGGCCTGTGCTGTGTGCAAGAGAGAAAGATAGCATCTGCCTGCAGCAGTGGGGCAAATGAAGAGGACTAGAAGGCTCCAAAATGAAGAGGCCAGTACAGGCATAAGTAGGAAGGAATAAAAACGACAAGGAGTCCTTGTGGCACCTTAGAGACTAACACATTGATTTGCGTATAAGCTTTTGTGGGCTAAAACCCACTTTATCAGATGCATGGAGTGAAAATACAGTAAGCAGTATATATATATATAGCACATGAAAAGATGGGAGTTGCCTTACCAAGTGGGGGGTCAGTGCTAACAAGACCAATTCAATTAAGATGGAAATGGCCTATTCTCAACAGTTGACAAGAAGGGGTGAATATCAAGAGGGGGAGGGATACTGAAATACGAGAGGGAGGGATAGCTTAGTGGGTTGAGCATTGGCTTGCTAAATCCAGGGGTTTGAGTTCAAACCTTGAGGGGGCCATTCTGTGTGACAGTTGTTGTCTATGGCCATACCACCCTGAACACGCCTGATCTCGGAAGCTAAGCAGGGCCTGGTTAGTACTTGGATAGGAGACCTCCTGAGAATACTGGGTGCTGTAGGCTCTGGGGGAGGAATAGTTCAGTGGTTTGAGCATTGGCCTGCTAAACCTAGGGTTGGGAGTTCAATTCTTGAGGGGGCCATTTAGGGATCTGGGGTAAAAATTGGGGATTGGTCCTGCTTTGAGCAGGGGGTTGGACTAGATGACCTCCTGAGGTCCCTTCCAACCCTGATATTCTATGAGAGGGAAAATTACTTTTGTAGTGCTAACGAGGCCAATGCAATTAAGGTGGACGTTGGCTATTTCCAACAGTTGATAAGGTGTGAGTATCAGCAGAGGGAAAACTACGTTTTGTAGCGACCCATCACTGTTATGCCAGGAAGGGAAGCAGAAGCTGCCTATGAATTTTTCGGCAGAGGCAGAACTTCTGGGGTCAGGTACCAGACTGGAACGAAGCAGGTCACTGCTGCGTAGACTGCCTGCATAAATGCTGGGCAGATACCCCAGAAGAGGTGGATTTCCAGACATGCACACACAAGAGACTCTGGGGCAAAGCAGAAATTAACTGACGTGCCTAGTGTCCTGGAGGAATTGGGACTGGAGCTACAATTCTAAATTGTAAACCAAATTAAAAAATAAATAAATTTAGAAGGTGGGGATGGGATGGGGAGAGAGACGGAAAAGACTTATGCTTGCACCTCTAGGCCTAACAGTTCTCATTTCATATATCTAAGATATGTATTTGGTTCTGTAAATTACCTGTATCATGGTGTAGAAGTGTTTTTAGGGGATCCAAACAAGAGTATGATCTCGAATAAACCTCTTGAAGCTAGCCAATCAGAACATAACTTAGGGCAAAGGAGGAACCAAAATCATGTTGTAATTTCCCATAAATGGCTGCTTGCTCTTAAAAGGTCACTCTGCTAGGAAAAATGACATTATGGTGCTCCATATTTAGGTGTCTTCACTAACTTCCATATAAAATTTTAACCATTTACAAGGCAAAACAATTTTTTCTGCTAGCACTCTGGCTCAACACAGTATCTGAAAATCAAGCTATGTTCTTTCCACCTCATAGCTCATCACTTACCATCAATGGTGATTAAGATTCTGAGATCAGGAATGGGCTGATAATTTTGCTGCTGGTGCATGAGGCAGGATAGAGTATATCTTGCTTTTTTGCAACTTTATTGACTATTAATCTTTTCAGAGTCTAAAATTTCTCAGTAAACTAAGCAGATAGTAGGAGTTATCACATGAGCTTAGTTTGGTTCATTTAGTCTAGTAATTTGCTTCTGGTAGCATCCCACACCTGGTGCTTCAGAGGAAGATGAAAATATTCATAATGACTGTAAATAATTGTGTAATGCTATCATTTAAGGGAGAGGGGGTGGGAAACCTTCAGTAGCTTGCAGGCCATCAGATTAATCCCCCAAGCTTGGAATTTGATTAGTCTTACAGCATTATCTTAGCTAGCACATCAACAATAGTTCTTTGGGCATGATCCAAAGCCTACTGAACTCAACGGAAATAGTTCTATTGACTTCAATGGGCTTTGGATCAGGCCCTTAATGTTGTCAAAGAATATATAAACCATCAGATGAGACTGGTGAACGTACACATGAAGCAGAAGGGTCACTTTTATAGCCTCTTTCCTGTCTCTAACTGCACTTGAAGGTGACATTTTTAACCATTAGAACCTCTTCATATTCTTGGTTGCAAACTAGATTGTTTGAATTTCTGTTTAGATGCAGCAAGGTTTCTCATTTAACCTAAGCTGTTGTCCTTACTGCATATCCTTCTACTCGTTTGAGGCAATGGAAATAATAATATACTTTTTTATTTTTCAAGACAACAAAATTTGCTTGGGTGCCTCAAAAAACAGTAGACACATAGTCTCATTGAGGCTGTCAGCTCTTTGGGGCAGTGTTTTTTGTTTGTTTGTTTGTTCTGTGTTTGCACAATGCTTAGCACACTAGAGTCCATGGCTGGAGAGTCTAGGTGCTGCTACTGCAACACAAAAAGCAAATGGTTTTCTCTGCAGCAGACCATGGCCCACAGAACATACAACCAAAGTCAGCAAGCAAGGACCATGAACAAATGAACTCAGGGAATGAATTCAGAACAGTACTTTAGTACGTGCGTAACTTGAAGCACCTGCGTAAATCTCCTTGCTTTCACTGGAATATAAAAACATGCTTAAAGTTAAGCATGGATCCTAAATAGAAGATGGACTTACACAGATGTTTAAATGCTTTCCTGAATCAGGGCCATGTCAGGCAAGAGGAGAAAAAGCACAAGGATTAGATATAAGATCACATGGCTACTCCACAAGGTGTGTGCACATCTTCATGGTTCGTGCTAATTTCCTTAAACCCCAGTTACTTTCCTTCTCCTCCCACTCCCACCTCTTCCTCTTCCCTTTCAGTGCTCCTAGGTGAGATGGAAGAAGAGGGGTTTTAGGAGGGATTTGAAAGAAGCAAGGGAAGTGGTTCAGCTAACAGGCCTAGGGAGGGCATTCCATCTATAGGGGAACCAGGGGAGAAAGCACAGAGAAAGGGGTGGGTGAAGGGAACAGTGGGGTTATTAAGGTTGGCATCACTGGTGGATTGGTGAGGATGTGATTGGGTTAGGAGTTAACATGTACAGGACTGCATGTCATACACCAGTAATCTTTATTAAGGACCCAGTCTTGCTGCCATTGAAATCAGTGGGCCTTTTACTACTGATTTCAATGGGAGCTGGACCAATTTCTTAGTGTCTCTGGAGCTATTTTAAAAATATCTAATAATGGTAGCAGTTGCACAGTGCGCCTTGGGACAAATGCATATGGAGAGAGAGATTCCATCCCATCTCTTACAATGACTTTAAATACGGGAAGCTTAAAAATAATTCTGTAATATCCTGTGTACGCTTTTTCTAAGATTCTGTGGAATCATTTCTCTGTGTCAGCAACAGATGGCGCCGAAGTTAAGCAAATGGATGAAAATAAAAAGCAAATTTATTTCCCCTTCTAAGTTGTACTGCTGCCTGCCCTGAATAGATCTTGATGCATATTCATAAAGTAAAAAGTATGTGTCCGGTGTATGGATTGTCACTGGGATGAACTAGGCATGTTTTAGTATCAGCAAGTATTACTTAATGGAAAGTCAAAATCATATTATGCTGCTAATGCAATGTCAGAACATTTCTGACTGGGATGCTGTTAATGGTCTGTCAATATTTCCATTTTAAACCCATATCTGACCATGTGAGGATGAAGCTCAATTTCAAGTCAGTGCATTTTCAATTCATTTTTTCAAATAATTTGTACTATCAGAACATTTAAAAATATAAGTTTATTGGCCTGGGGTGCTTTAAAACTTTTTTAAAATGCCAAATAAGAATAGAGGTAAAACACAAAAGCTGCATGAAAGTGGTATTAACAACTTGATTTAAAACAACGAGAGCAATGAGATTACTCTTAATCTTTTAAAATCCAAACTGACACTTTAACTTCATCTCACATCTGATGGGAATTTTTTTCAAACTTCCAGAGGCGAAAAGGATCGAGATGTCAACACAGAAATCTAGCTTCACCTTTGATATTCCTTGCCTGAGATGAAGAACAGGGTGAAGGGAAAACTGAAAGTCAGATTGTCTTCACTTTAATGTAGTTTGTTTGATTGATCACTATGCTGAATGCCTGCTTGATTTCCTTAGCATGTTACTTACAAATTGGTACAATTTATATATTTATAAATTATATAAGTTAACTTATATATATATAAGTTATCTCCATCTAAGGAAATCTATCTATCTATCTAAATTGTACCAATTTGTAACTAACACACTAATGCAATCAAGCAGGCTTTCTGCATAGTGATATGTATAAAACACCATTTCAGATCAGAACACTGGCCCATCAAGTTCAGCATCCCGTGTATGTTCATGGCCAGTACTTAATAATTAAGAGGAAAGTGAACGCTATTCTACCCCCCTAATGCACCTAGCTAATTATGCAGTATTGCAGCTGAGAGACTCAGATACTATGAAAAAAGAAAAGGAGGACTTGTGGCACCTTAGAGACTGACCAATTTATTTGAGCATAAGCTTTCGTGAGCTACAGCTCACTTCATCTGATGCAACTCACGAAAGCTTATGCTCAAATAAATTGGTTAGTCTCTAAGGTGCCACAAGTACTCCTTTTCTTTTTGCGAATACAGAGTAACATGGCTGCTACTCTGAAACCTGTCAGATACTATGGAGATCAGGCACTGAGGACCTCTTTCAAAAGCCCATTGAAGTCAATGAAAAGACTCCCATTGACTTCAATGGGCTATGATCAGGCTCTCAGATATTATGGTGATGAAAATAGTGTAAATGCCTAGAGTGGACAGAAAAAATCCTTCTTGACCCTTCTGTAGATCAGTTTATGCCCTGAAGTCTGAGGGGGCTGATTCTGCAGCATTACTCCTGAGTGAAGTCCCAGGCCAATGGGACTGCTTGCAAGAGCTTCAGCATCACTCTCAAGATTTGATTGCCCTTATCGTAGCATGCATATTTTCTTTTCAAGTTCGTATCTATACATATCATGTTTTGAATATGCTTTTAATCTTGCTGTAATATTAGAATCTTTGCTTTAAAAATGTGCATGACATGCTGCTAGACATATTTATAACAAGCAGCGCATCCAGTTTCAATCACTTGTGAAGGAGCGGCTCTTCTTAATCTGTCAATCAGCCCATGCACAAAATATACAGAGCATCAATTGCATTTTAGGTTATTTACTGTGACTTTTGTATCTGCCAATAAATCTAAAATCCAGGTCAAAGAATATGTAGCTCAAGTAAATCCATAAATGTAGCAGAAAAGCTTCACTAACTACCTGAGATTGCCAAAAGCTGAGTTCATTCCTTATTGCGAAAAATATTGAGGTCCATAAATTATTTTTATCATCCCCAGAGCAATAAAAACAGTTTCCTACAGATGCTGACAGTGTGATAGAATTTTTATTGAACATAAAAATATCACATTTGTACACCCCCAAATATAAGGTAAAAGTTTATACTTAGACGTTAAGGCCTCAGTTCAGCAAAGCACTTAAGTACTTGCCGAAGGTTAAGCCCCTTAAGTGCTTTGCTGAACAGGGATGGACTGTTGAACTGCAGCGTAAAGGCTGGATCCTGATCCCATTAAAGTCAGTGGTAACACTTTCATTTCATTCAGATGGGATTGGGCCTTAAAACATTTCTGTTTATTGAATCCTTAAATAAATACAGTAAAAAACAGACACATGTTTTGGGGCCTATGGAGTGAAAGTAATATTAACGCAGGAATTAAACCTTGTGTTTGACTAGATTTGACATTCCTTGCTTTGGTTTAGTCGTTCTTTAGTTAGGATTTAGTTGACACTTTCCTGAAAGAAATTAAAAACTATGTCGGGCATGTAAAGAATGTAAAAATAATGAATGGTGAACATTCTGCAGAGAACTTTGTAGAAAACACTACTGAATTAACTTGCAGTACATTTGTTAAACATGAGCAGCTCTAATAATGACATTTCATTTAACAATGCCCTTTGTCTTTTCAGTTCATCAGTTACCTATTTCAGTAATGAACTGCAGTCATACCATTCTGATTTTCTCCTAATGTAAAGGCTGAGTTCACTTCACTTGCACTGAAGCATGATGCTATTATTCAGTTTGTGGCTTAGGAAAAAAGCTATAGAATATATCACAATTCTAATTGGCTAACAAATATTAAAGTCTATGATTGTTAAGGGCAGCCAATAATTCGGTTTAGTTTTTGATGGGAACAAGTAAAATTTTAAAAAATGGTTTGAAAATGCTCAGTATATATACTTTATGAGCAGTGTATTAAGTATTCATTGGGAAAAATGAGCCATGCATTAAATATTATTTTACTTCTTTATCAACAATCCATGCACATAACTTAATAGCAGCATCTTTAGTTAGGGGTAATAATCTCAACTGCACAAGCAAAATTGAGTTACCTGAAATTTTGATGAAAGATTTTCCAAAGAACTACAGGAGGCCAGATTTTGTGGGTGATATCCCACATTGCACTATGTAAACGCAAGACAGATAAAAGAAATCATATGTCTGCTTGATATGATCCATAAGTCTTACAAAAGGCAATGAAGCTTGTGTTCAAACTCATTTGTTGGCCCCTTTAAGGTTTCTTAAATTTCAAAAAGCTCTCTGCATTGCCTTCTCAGCTATGAAAGATACATTTTCACTTTCTATCCACCAGGATCCATTCAAAATATTTTCAGAGCTCACCGAAACATTTAATTAGCAAAGACTGATGTTCAGCACTTCATAATCTTTCCCTAAATCTACACACTTTACTATAGATCTTTGGAAAACTGCTTTATACCGAGTGCTGCATCTATAGATCTCTCTCAATTACCCACAGTAAATTTAGGCATTGTACAAGAGCAAATTTTACAGTCCATGAAGAGATGAAGTGAAATCTAGATGAAATTCATTGTGACAGATTTTCAGTTAGTGCCCTGATGTGTCTGTATTACAGAAGATAGACATTCTATTAGCATGGAAGCTCCCATAATGGACTGTGAATCATTTCAGGTAATAGAGATGCCAAGTAGAATGACTGAAAAGCACTATTGAATTCCATTAGTGCTCTTTGTTTTTAAATCAGTCATTTCTTTGTGAATATCCAACTATATACTTCTTGACCCTATCTGAGAGTAGTAATTGTGAACTAATATTACAAAACATTAATCTGAGTTACTGTTCAATTAATGTTTCTGTTCAAGGGTTATTTTTATACTGAAAATGTGAAGGAGACTGTGGCTTGTATTACAAATATGTATTTTGTACTTGTGCTGGTGCAGAATGCCATTTTCAGTTACATTTGAGCATCTCCTGTATTCAGTCTCATCTCATTAGGTATAAAAAACCGTGGTACTGGGTTTTCTTTTTTGCAAAGTCATATAGCCAGGATAAAATAACTATAATCTACAAATCTATAAAGATAAACATTTTTATAAGGGACGCCACGACTAGGCTTTTTTCATTTATATTCTTCGTTAATTATTAGCAAAATAAATAAATAACACCATATCCTCCTACCCAAACAGCCCTACCTTATCTATTAATCATGTATGATTTATCAGACTTAATAGTTGCTTGGATAATTAGTACAGGATTTAGGTTTATTCGGTGTGCTGAAACCTCAGGAATGCCTGCATAATCGCCATTTACCAGTAGATCAAGTTATGAATTATTCTTTTCCAGGTAAACATGAAGGTTAGAATCTAAGCAGTACATATTTCTTCATCCATTGCCTTTAATACAATTATCAGTTTACTTATGTCATACAAATGGTATTTCACTATGGCAGATAGCCTCATTTATTTATTTATAGGTAATTTAAAAACAACCCCCCCCCTTGTGTGAAAGTGCTTTGTGCCTAGTTTAGAAGGAATAATAGAAATAATATTGAATACACTGGCAACATGATTTGAATCTCCTCTGTATTCTCACATAAATCCTTTGGGATGACTTTAAAAAGAGTAGCCTCTACATCTTCTGTCTACAGTGATCTACTTTTGAATCAGATTGAGCAATATTATCCTTATATACTTAGAGTATCTGTGTCTACAGCTTGAAAATGAGATTCTCCTTAATGTTGTAATGACAGGTGTAAGATTAACTTTGTTAGGTGTCTAGCCACTCATGCAAACTAAATTAAATTAATGGAACAAATTTCTCTCATAATTAAGATAAAAATTCATGTCAGCTGTAACCTTGCTGTACACTAATTATATACAAATGATTTATCATCTGTTTCGCCCAGAATATTAATCCTCACCTCATTGATAACTGCAGCCAGTGTTAAGAGATGAGAGTTGATTAACTATGACAGATTGGGCAACCACAGTACTAAATGCCTGAACAACCAGTGAAACCAATAATATTCAAATAACACTTCTTATTTAAAAATGCATTCCCATGAAAACAGATGCATGTTTAATGAAGGATATGGTGATTATTTCAATAATGTCTGATATTGGAACAGTGGGCAGAGCTAATCAATAACAATTAACCACTTAGTCTGCTAAAGATATGGTTCTATAAAGCAGTTTACATACATATTAGTGGGACCCCAGTTCAAGACATTTTATGCATAATGTCTTCATGCTATGTTGTTACTTATTTACTTTTCTGATTGCAGAAGGCTTTCGATTGCTTATGCACGCTAATAAGCCAAATTGTCTATTGTTGGCGCCTCCTGACTAAAATCAAAATAAAAACAAGGGATTGGTACTGTCCACAGTCCTTTGAATGGTCCATATTTAGAGTCCAAAGGTAATTATGACCAGGAAACCAATAACTCTTTGTGAGAATGTTGCTTTACAGAAAAATTAGCTCAAGAGGCATCATTCTGAGGGACAGAAAACATTCTTTGATCTTCTATCATATGTCAAGGTTGCTTTTAATGACATGAAAATGATCAAAATTAATTTGTATAAGCCTTTAAGGAAAAGTGATTCGGTCTTCTTTTTTTGTTTTTTGAAAGTGCCACCATGTACTTTCGGGAAGATGATTATAATGTGTTGTTTAATGAATAATTAAAACCATGTAACCTTCCAAGCATTTTGAAGATTTGTACTTTTTGTTTTGTGTTTCTGCCAGTCCCTGGACTCTTTTCAGGCTCTTTTTATGCTTATTGCTCATAGAGACTCCCAGAATCCCTTCACTAGCAATCAGAATGGAGAAAACCCAATTTCCTGTACCTAGGCATTAAAAAAGATGATTAGCAAGTGGGCGGGGGATATAAAGTGAATTATTTTCCTTGAAAGTTTGTGTTTCTGAAGCAGAATTATAGCTACAGGAAAAGTAACATTTAAAGTTTGATTTCAAGCAATTCGAACCTGAACCAGATTGTGAACCTCTTGCTCACACTGGTGAGCAATGGGACTACTTTTGTGAGAATGAGCTCACCAATGTGGGTTCATAGCCCAGTATTTAGTGAATTTAGTGCTGGTGAAAGCAGATGGAGACAAGTCACCGCAGCTATCTACATTACAGGTAAAGAGCAGGCATTGGCAATGCAAGCTTCCATATTCACCAACATACCCCATCTGGGACACAAAGGAACACTCTAGTTAAGAAGGTCGTTCGTGTTCCCTACCTATTCAGGGAATGGCTTCTGTTGAGATCACCAATTCTTCAAAAGATGGTGTTTCTTGTAAAGTGGATATCCATTCCCTCTGATCTGCACTAAAACTCATTTCAGCTAGGCCATCAAAACAATGCAACCACTTACCCATTTGATGTTTGAACCACGAGTCTAGGAGGTAAATATTCTATTTCCCGTAATAGTACCCTGAGCCATCTGATCCCACTGTTCTATTTACCTTGGTCTTCAAATCACAGAGTTAAATTCAAACTCAGAAGGAAATAGGATTTTCTAACTTTGTCCACATTTCTAGCAATTTCAGGGCTAACTGCCTCTGAATTTGTAAATGCAGATAATTAGAAGAATCATATGTATAAAGTATTAGAGTATATGCAGAACAAGTCAAGTACTTGATAACCAATTTAATTTTGAGTCTAATATCAACTTTAAATAAGGAAAGAGGCCATAAGAGTTATTAAAATCTTATTCCTCGGGGACACATCTGCTATGAACCTAATCGGCCACAGTGTATCACCACTGCTCTACACAAATGCTAATCAAAGAAAGTTTATATGGTAGAACAAAAATGGATCATAAACACTGCAAGTCTGATGTTACACCTAGAAATTGCCCTACATGTTTCTCTCAAGATTCAGTAAAAAGAAAAGGAGTACTTGTGGCACCTTAGAGACTAACCAATTTATTTGACACAAATATTTATTTATTTAACACAAATAAATTGGTTAGTCTCTAAGGTGCCACAAGTACTCCTTTTCTTTTTGCGAATACAGACTAACACGGCTGTTACTCTGAAACCTGTCAAGATTCAGTGTGTCAAGCCTGCATGTGTCATTGTGCAATCTTGATTACAGTTCTTTGTCCCCATGAATAAAAAATGAGAACATGTGAGAAATCATAAATAGACCATCAAAAGGAAATCACAAAAACAGCCTCCCTGGTAAACAAGTTTTCTAATGGCAATTTAGCACTCTTTATGTGCAAAACACTTTACAAAACCTTCACTTATTAATCCTAACAACAGCCAGGAATGTCGTAAGACAGGCCTTGTTTGTACTGGTGTTTTTAGCCACTGGTGTAGTTGCACCAGTGCAAACAACCGGCATAGAGGTAGTGCACCAGTCCAACATGTGCATCTTAAGTTGTACAAGTCATAGTTTACACCACTGCAGCATGTCCGCCCTAGGGGTCTGCATGGGTAGAGATAAGTTGGTGCAGCTACTCTGAGGGCTAAAATGCCCCAGTGTAGACAAGGCCTTATCATTGCTCCTTTTAAATAAGGAAATTCAGACACAGCAATAGTTAAATGCCTTTCTAAAGCACATAGGAGTCATTGGGCCCATTTCAGCTCATGTTTGATGTGGAAAGTGCAAGCTTATCTTCACTTTGAAGAAGGACTAGAGAGCCAAAGTATGTAAGGAACATTAGTCAGAGAGAAGGCATGTGCTAACTTGTCACACCACCTCTCCCAGCATAATCCCAGTGGGATGTCTAGCAGCAGTACCATCTCGATCTAGCCTCTCTCGGGGAGAATTCCCTCTGGGGCACAACTGATGCAGAGAGTTGTACATTGTACGTGGCTGCACCATTTTGGCTGAATCTGTTCCAAAGTGAAACAGGGGCTTAGAACTCAGCAGTTCCTGGCTCCACTAGATCTATACTCATTAGGCCTGATTCTCATCTGACTCATATCAGTCTAACGCAGGTGAAAGTCCATTGAGTCCAGTGGAGTTACTCCAGGTTTATTCTGGTGTAAACAAGAAGGAGAAGCAGATACCAATATGGGTACTGCTCCGGTCCTGTTTCTACAACCCCATTGCATAGAAAATACTTATTATCTCAAGCATCTTCCTCTTCTTCCTCCCAGAATAAGAAATGAGATACACATCCTCTGGCAAACTTCTAACGGTGACAATTCCATTAGTCAGACAGTGCAAACGTTCCAATTATTTCAGAGGGGAGTAAGTTGAGCACTGTTTTTGCTATTTACAATTATTACTGAGGAGCATCAACTAAACAACCATTTTCCCACAGCCCTCTTTAAAAGAAGAAATGAGCCCAATTTGCTGCTAACCTAATGAGGACTGTGTGACAGAGTCATAGATACATTTTCTCACTAGCCTAATGAGGAAAGTGACAGACAGTGAAACAGTTCACACTTGAGTAATTTTCTAGTCATGAGCAACTGCAGTGCTCATAGTAGCAGAAGCTGGAGAAGGAGCGAAGAGATATACAATAAATATACACTGGCTCCACTGGCCAGAATAAGTTATCACTAGAATAGAGGTCTTGGGGCAAACTCCCCTAGGAAATTTAAACAAAAAGAGTCAATTTAAGGCATCTCTAGCAGTGCATTCAATTAAAATTAAATTTTTAAAAAAGAGGATCAGCTGCCATGCTGCTAGGCCACCTGCCCAAAGGAAAAAAAATTAGAGATGCAATGACCCTGCACTACCAGTGTCTGCAAGCTGCTCACAAATAGCTGAATAATATCTGCTTTTCACAAACGTCCATGGGCCGTTTAGTCCCGGGAAAGAAAGGAACTAGCAGCAAGTAACTCATTATCCATATTGACAGCAAGTGTTCACCATGAAAAATGCTTTACCTCTTCCTTTTTTAATACACTGGCACCCTCTTACAGTGAAGTCATTATTTTCACAGAAAACTATCACTATGAGCCAAGGCTGGGTGCATCCATTGGCATGGATTCCACAGGACCTGCAAGATCCATTTGGGGAATGGTACCTGAGGAGTTGCCCTTGGTGGTAGCCTGGTAGTGCCAATCACAGGGGGCAGACTCCACCCCACACTTTCAGCTGCCAAGGCACTCAGGGTGCTGGGGATGTGGTTAAGAGACAAAGTCCAAGTCTAGGGTATGGGGGCTTTTCCCAGCTGAATGACAGCCAGGGAAACCAATTGGGCTGAGTGTCCCAAAAAGAGATGTTCCATCCAACAGCTTGGAAATGGAGCCATCAGCCATGGGGAGGAGAAGTTTACTGGGGCAAAGAAGCGGGAGAGAGAGACTGAGCACAACCCCCCTGCCTCCTATGCCAAGAGCTTGTTGTTTTTACCAATGCCATGCCTGTTCACCTCTCTCTCACACCAGCACAGGAGATTCATGGGCTACTGTGAACCCCTGCCCTCACCCCAAAGCTGCAGCAGTGGGGAAAGAGAGTCTGACTTGCAGACAGATGCTTGGGGAAATCAGGAGCTCATTTGCATTCAACGGCAGAGGCACCCTCTCTTGTGAACTGGTCTAGTTCTCTCCAGGATTGCATCACAGTAAAGGGCTGCCAGGTAAAGGAATCATAGAATCATAGAATACCAGGGTTGGAAGGAGAAGGATTACACAGAAGCAACGTTCCCCTTCTAGTAACTTTGCACTTTCCTGGTTCCAGGCTGCTCTGGGAGCTGAAATGACCCTCAGTGTAACTTAAGCAGGACAGCCCAGTTATGACTGCTTCGCTTGGCTGCCCTGTGGGTGCTGGTGGCACAGAGAATGTCTGTAGTTATGCACTTGCCCCCTTCCTGGCCCCAGCCTCACTTCCAGCATACCCCCTGCATCAGAGTTTTTGGGGTGTGGGTGCTCCAAGTACAGTGGCTTTAGTATGCGTTAAAGCACCACCCAAAGACCATACTAGAGAGAGAAAAGCGCTGGTGTATTACTAATGGCACCCCCTGCAAGGGCAGGCTATAGCTTCCTGGTAGACAGTGCGTCACATTCTACTTCTAGCAGCCTTCCTTGTCAATGCTCTTGTCAAACATTAAACAATTAAACCTCTCAGCCCTATTAGTATCATCCCTATTTTACAGATAAGGAAGCTGAGATAGAAAATTAAATGATTTGTCAAAGGCCATAAATGAAGTTAGGAAAACAGCCAGAAACAGAACTCAGGAAGTCCTGGCTTCTGGTTCTACATTCAGGCTACTAGAGCACAGTGTATTTATCCAAGCTTGCTGTGAACAGGCTCCTTTGTATCCACCATTTTTCCCCCTGAACTACTGTGGGTGAAAATATCTCTTTGGCTTAGTTTATGAGATATTTGGTATACGAGGGAAGCAGTTTGATCTGGCTATGAGTCAGAAGACTTCTGTTCTAGTCTCATCTTCGACACTGACTCACTGTATGATATTGAGCAAATCATTGGAATGCTCTGTCCCATACTGTCCCCATCAATAGAATGGAGACGATCATTCTTACTCGCCTCCGCGTAACCTTTCTGACAGGTGCTGATGGCAGCAAAAAGCACTGGGTTCAATTTTCTAGGGGGTTCTTTAAAGATGTAACTAATGCCGACTCAAGCCCCCACCCAGAAACCTGGGGAACTGTATACACCACCTTGATGAGCAATACGTACCCACTTGCAAGCAATGAATCAAAAAAAAAAGAGAACTTTATTTGGGGGAAGATGGGAGGGGGATACAACAGAATGAAATTGAGAAAACTAGCAATTAATAAATCTACAAATTCTATGAGGTAAAACTCCTCCCCTCCCCCCCACCAGGTGCCTTAACCCTAGTCCCAACCTCAGTTCTCCTGGCAAATGTGAGTGGCTGGTGCATTCTCCCCAGTGGTTCAGGGGACCTGGAGCAGTGGGCAGACCCAGGTCCCCCGCACCACTGGGGAAGTGGCAGGATTATTGGACAGAGATGCTAACCCCCAGAAGGGGGGAACATAGATGATGAAACAACCTGAGGGCTGAATCATGAAGAGGGTGCGGCAGTTCCTGAGGTGGCAGGCAGATGCAGAGACGGAGTGATGGTGTGCAAACTACGAACAGGGGGCATTGGCTTGAGCTAATCCTCAGAGTGACCAGGAGGAGGCACCAGTCCAGTGGTGAGTGATGTGCCCCAGGACACAAGCACATATTTAATATATGACAGAGCTACCTCTTTTAGAGTTTTCTTTTGCTTTATTCAAATTACTAATCATTTAGATCATCTTTGAAAGACTTTCCTCCCTTGCTCCCCATGCATGCTTAACCTAATTAACTATAAATGAGAAAAAATGCTATTCACATAAAAAGAAAATGTTAACCTATAAATTAGCCAGCTCTCCCTATTGAGGCTGGCAACACCTCCCCCAGAAAAGCTACAATGTTGGTGCAGTGTTCTTGGTTTGCCTTCCCATTGGTGCTCCCAAAATAATTTTAGACAGCATATTTCTCTGCCACTTTGGACATCTGAAAACATTTGCTGACAGTGGGTTGTCTCTTGCATTTTCAAGATTACACAAAGGAGGATTTCCAAGATGATTTGGGAAGGTGAAAATCACTCTTTACATTTCAAAAAACATTTGCAGAAAACTAATGGTCATGTATGGAAATATGAACTCTTTATTCTCATTCATGTACTCAGCTGCTCACTGTGGACCTCATTACTAACCACCCATTTGTGTCTCTCCGCTGCTCTCCTCTCCAAGCCTTCTTTCTCAGTCACCCCCTATCTCTGGGATGTGTTCGGTCCCCCAGAGCCTGATCAAAAGCCCATTAAAGTCTTTCCATTGACCTCAAAGGGATCGGCCCCTCCCCTCCCCCTGAGCCATGCATCCACCACCTTTTAAATTCCTCCTTAAAATATGCTTAGTCCAAAAGGCCTTTCTGCTCCGCTCCAGGTACATCTACACTGCAGCTGGGAGTTGAAATTCTCAGCTCTGGTATACGTACATAGGCTAACTCTGTGGGAACTAGCCCACTAAAAATAGTGTGGCCATGGAGGCTTGGGCACTGACTCAGGTTAGCCACCTAAGTACTTGCCTAGGATCTCAGATGGGGATGTACAAATTAGATAATTGAAACCTTTGATGTATACAGCCAGATAGGGTTCCCCCCGGCCCCCAGCTTTTCTCTTCCTGTTATTTTTTTTCCTGAACTCCACACAATCCTTCGTTTTCATTCACTTCACATTTGTGATAGGTTACCCACTGTGAACAAGACAATATTCAATTTACATGTAAACAGATAGAGGAATAAACATCTCTTGTCTGATAGAAAACCTGTTTTTTCACCTTTGCAGGTGATGAACCCCCCAGACACAGACTTGAAGAACATATTTTCAGTATATGTACATAAACTCCTTATATTGTATCTATACATACATTTCACAATGATACTGATGACCAATGTGACACCAGCTTTCATCGGGGACTTCACATGACTATTCTTTGGTGAACTAGAGTGTATGTGCCAGATTCCCTGTTTTGTTGTGCTGGTGTTGCTCAAAGGAAGATTCACAGCCTTATATCCTCAGCAGAAAATACAAAAGACATTCTAAGAATATTCATTCCGATTTTTAAATGAATTTGCTTTGGCCAGTCGTGTGCCCTGTTTTTGTTCCATCGACATTCAAAAGGTTATAGCAGGAGCAGAATGACTTGTGGATGGGCCCTCAAGCAAAACTCCCTTCCCCCACATATGACTTCTCTCTCACTTTCCCCGTATTCCATGTCTTCTTTTCCCATTGATTCTGCTCCAATAGCCAGTCCCTCTCCTCCACATCCCAACAGAGAAACTGCAGGTAAAAACGGTTCACCCAATACCACTCTCAGTTACTGTTAGCCAGTGCCAAAGTCACCCACTCACTTCTACCCCTGCAGGAGGCAAGCTGGTGGGGTTACTTTGTTCAGTGGTTCACAGAGATGTAACTGCTAGGGACGTAGACCTATATCCTCAAAGTTATTTAGTCACATAACCCTAACTTAATTGATTTCGATGAGACACTTCAATGTCTTTTGAGGGTTTGGGCCTAAGGGCATGTCTGCACTTAAACCGTGTCACTGAAGCGCTTCAGTGTAGACACTATCTACGCTGACAGGAGGGGTTCTCCCATTAGCATAGGTGACCCACCTCTCCAAGAGGCAGTAGCTAAGTCAACAGAAGATTTCTTCCGTCAATCTAGTGCTATCTACACTAGGGGTTATGTCCAGATAGCTACATCTCTCAGGGATGTGAATTTTGTGATGTAAGTTCCCAGTGTAGACCCACCCTTAATAAACAATTCTGTTGATTCACAAGAAGAAATAGAATTCAGCTCACTCTTATCTGGATCAGTTCTATGGGGTTAGTAGGAATAAAAAGTAGTTAAAGCTTATTTTTGTCAGCATGTATCTGAATACACAGAGGGAGGAGATCTGCTGAGTATGTAGATTCCATGTTTATGTAGTCACTCTATAGAGCAGAATTTCACTGTAACTAGTTTTTACAACACCCCATGTTACTGATGGGGTAACTGAGACACAGAAAAAGCAAACAACTTCTTCAGGGCTTTGCAGCAAAAAAAAAAAAAAAGGCAGAGTCAGGATGAGTACTCAGGAATTGAGCTACAAGTCCATGCTGAGTTTAGTAGATCAAAACTTTTCTCCTTTAAAATTACTGAACTGTGCAAAAGGCATCTTCTCCAAAGCCAGAACTTTTAGGCTGAGCTGTGTCACAGCTGCACAATTTAGTTTTAATTAATCAGTTCCGAGTCTCATTAGCGGAACACAGCAAGACAAAAATATTTGAAAGAAAATGAACTTTTGTCAGAAAAGAGCATATTATTTGTGAGACTAAAACCTTGCTTCAATTTACAATTAATAGGATTAATAGGATTCAGTAACCACCAGTAGAAAATGTCAGAAAAGCTATTCGTGGACACTTAGGTCATGTTGTAACTGAACATATTTTGTTTCCAGGCTTTAGAGCCAAGAAAAACACCCACTGTTCTCTGCGGTCCCAACTATATCTTAGCTTCAGAACAAAAATGTGAAAGGCCCAAATATTAAGCAAGGATAAATGTAGATACATAAGCAAACGTCATGTAACAGATTTACCTGCCAACAAGATGCCAGCAGGGTTCAGGTCAGAGGTTAATGAAAGACATCCAAAGGTCATTCAGCGATTATGTGAGAGCACGAGTTTAATAGGGCATCAGGACGACAGACACTGACAGAAGATTTATACCAGAGGTGATGACATTGCTACGCATACTGCTGATAAAAAGAGCCCCAATATACGACTGAACAGAATGATGAATGGGGCACATGTCGACTCACACTTCTCATTATAATCTCTTTCACTCTTGGTGGCACTTAGCATCATTTATTTACTGTGGTTTGAAGGTGCAAGGCAGTAGCACGGTATATCTAGTGCGTTTAAATGTAGGCTTACCATATAAAAATGAAAGAAGAGATGAGATTAGACCTTTGAATAATTGCCCAGCTTTCCAGCAGAGATTATATTCACTAGCGCTAACATTGTTTTTTCCCTAATGTTCTATGTGTGAACAGCTCAACTGAATGAATTTTCTAAGGCAGAAGGTCAAAGGAAAATAACTGATAAGCATTGCGCTTGGTCTAGAATATCGCTTTACAATATTCTCTCCTTCGCATTTGTCAGATAGGGAATAAGAGATAATATAATAAAAGTATATAAACATATTTTTTGTCATGCCACATTTAGTTTTACTTGTTCCAAGCACTATTTTTCTTTGTGGATATTGGTGGGGGAAGGATCAAAGAAGTTAGCCAAAAATGTCAAATAATAATAATAATAATAAAAAAACCCCTCAGAACCAAATGCAAGGAAAACTGAGACCTGATGAATAACAGGCACTGCACCAAAAAACACCTTTTCAGCCTATTATATATTTATCAAACTACTGGAGTGTGAATTCTATGAATAAGTCTTATCATCTTTCAAGCAGCAGGCACAATAAAAATTAGAACTACAGAAAATTGTGGGTAGTACAAAAGGTTAGTTCTACCCATTCATACATATCTGTAGATGGGAATGTCACAAAGGAAAGTCTCATCTGTCTTTCTGCCTGGGTTCTCAACCAGTGATGGAGCACTGTTGGATGACGTCATCTTTAATATTTAGCTGCACACACAACAAATGAAACCGCTTGACCAAGAGAGATTGTAAAAGGCATATGCAATTTTAAAGGATGGAGAGATGGATCATTTGAAGCATGAATTCCCCAAATAGTTAAACTATAGTTACCTATTTGATACTATTATTATCTAATTTCTGTATTTCATATCACACATGTCACCATAGTGTCTGAGCACAAGTATTAGAAAAACTAAATACAGCAAGAATTTATTACTATAATAATAATTATTATTTATTAGAGGCCAGATGGTCTTCACAACATCCACTGGCAAGGAGTTCCACAGGTTAACTGTAAATTTTAGGAAGAAGTACTTCCTTTTGTTTGTTTTTAAACCTGCTGCCTATTAATTTCATTGTGTGATCCCTGGTTCTTGTGTTATGAGGAGAAAATAACACTTCCTTATCCACTTTCTCCATGCCATTCATGATTGTATAGACCAGTGGTTCTCAAACTAGGGCGGCCTCTTGTTCAGGGAAAGCCCCAGGCGGGATGGGCCGGTTTGTCTACCTGCCGCATCCGCAGGTTCGGCTGACCGTGGCTCCCACTGGCCACGGTTCACCGCTCCAGGCCAATGGGGGCTGCGGGAAGCAGCGCGGGCTGAGGGATGTGCTGGCCACCCTTCCTGCAGCCCCCATTGGCCTGTAGTGGCGAACCGCAGCCCGTGGGAGCCATGATTGGCCGAACCTGCGTACGCGGCAGGTAAACAAACCAGCCCGGCCTGCCAGAGGCTTTCCCTGAACAAGCAGCAGTCCTACTTTGAGAACCACTGCTATAGACTCTATCATATCCTTCCCCCCCCACCCCGCCACTTAATCATCTCTTTTCCAAGCTGAACGCCCCCAGTCTTTTTAATCTCTCCTTATATGCAAGCTGTTCCATATCCTTTATCATTTGTGTTGCCCTTCTCTGTACCTTTTCCAATTCTAATATATATTTTTTGAGATGGGGCAACTAGAATTGCATGCAGTATTCAAGGTGTGGCATATTGATTTATATAGAGGCAATATGATATTTTCTGTCTTATTATCTATCCTATTCCTAATGATTCCTAACATTTTGTTAGCTTTGACCGTTGCTGCACATTGAGCAGATGTTTTCAGAGAATTATCCACGACTCCAGTATCTGTTTCTTGAATGGTAATGTCTAATTTAAATCCCATCATTTCATATGTATAGTTGGGATTATGTTTTCCAATGTGCATTACTTTGCATTTATCAGCACTGAATTTCATCTGCCATTTTGTTGCCCAGTCACTCAGTTTTGTAAGTCCCCTTTGTATCTCTTCAGAGTCTGCTTTGGACTTAACTATCTTGAGTAATTTTGTATTATCTGCAAAATTTGCCACCTACCCTTTTTCTCAGACCATTAGGAACAGTGCTTTACAAGTTTTCCCACACATTTCTACCAACAAACTTCATGCCTGACATGCAGTAATCTAGTCTTGAGTCTCTGATATCACACATAGTGGGGTGGCTTACTGATTTGGATATATGTCCATCACGGAGCAGTATAAAACTACAGGTTACATTTTCATTTGAGCCTGAGCCAGTATTTGAATGAAGGACTTTAAAAATGAAAGGTTGGTGTTTGAGCATGCTTAGCCACCAGTGAGACACTTTAATTCAGAGTGTTTTATTATACACAAATGAACAGAACACATTTTATTTGGTTGATGGAAGACACGGTCCTGAGCACAGGTAGCATATTTGTTACCAAAGCAGACAAGAAAATCTCAGTAAAGCATTTGAAGCTCATACCCTCCAAATGAATAAGAATGAGATTTCTTATTTAGGAATAAGTTGAATAGAACACAAATCAGATTTCTTATTTATATGCAGTGAAAGAGAAAGCCAGGAACAATGGCAGTATTGCTAAAGCATAAGATCATAAGAATGGCCATACTAGGTCAGACCAATGGTCCATCTAGCCCAGTATCCTGTCTTTCGACAGTGGCCAATGCCAGATGCTTCAGAGGGAATGAACAGAACAAGGCAATTATCAAATGATCCATCTCCTGTCTTCCAGTCCCAGCTTCTGGCAGTCAGAGGCTTAGCAATCTTGGCTAATAGCCATTGATGGACCTACCCGTCATGAACTTATCTAATTCTTTTTTGAACCCAGTTATACTTTTGGCCTTCACAACATCACCTGGCAATGAGTTCCACAGGTTGTGCACTGTGTGAAGCAGCACAAGGACGCTAATAAGATATGCATCACTCACCAATGTTCTAATATTCCCACTGGAGATCAAGTCCTGTCTGAAGGTGTTTGATGGAGGATCAAGTTGATTGTAAAGATTAGACCACTGTTTCTGAGGCTGCAGATAGTCATTGAGGTTCTAGACAAAGCATCACTCAGTTTACTCCATATGCAGTGTTTCCCTAACAGTGGGTCCTGACCCACCAGTGCTCTTGCGGGAAGGCTCCAGATGGGTCACCACATCCAAGGCGGGATTAACCCAACACTGTGCCCCAGCCTAGGCAAATATATACTTCTCTTGGCACAGTATGGAGGGGAGGCCTAGAGGAGGGGGTTGCAGAGCAAGCCCACACTGCACTCAGGCTTCAGCAACAGTTTCTGTCCCACAGGGCTGGGCCTGGCTTCCTGCTCTGGGTGTTACGACCTGGTGCCTGGGGTTTCAGTGCCACTCAGATTTGGCCTGGCTGCCCGAGTGACACTGCACTAGGTTACAAGGCCTGGAGTAGGGAGCCGGGCCCAGACCAGTGGGACAGGAGCTGCCATTGAGGGGTGAAAGTGGGGTGGGATTGCTCCTCAACCACCCCCCCACGCATACCCCCAGAGCCTCCCCTCTGCACCGGCCTGGGATTAGAATTGCAGTGCCCGGACAGAGGGGGCATATATGTAATGGTGGTGGGGGGTTGCAAAAAAAAAAGACAAAATGCAGTTGGTGGGTCATCGTAGTCAAATGTTTGGGAACCACTAAATTACAACAGGTTTCAGTTTTCAACAGGAAGCAACAAAATGCCGTAACACTTTTCTGACCTTACCCAATCGGAATCCCATTTAGTAGCATGAAACATTATCTTTGCTCCACTGCACATGGAATGGCAGCAAGATTGTGCTAAGCACTGGGGAATTTCCATTAAGAAATTGTATGAGAAGGTTACCTTGAAACAGATTGGCGCTACACACTCCAGAAATGTGTCTTGTTTCTACCATGTGCACCGGCCACTCCCTGTTCATGTCTTGGAATTTATTTGGAATGGAAGAACTTCATGAGACTTTCAGAAGCAATATGTGATAATTTCTTGCATTGTACTATGAAAGGCTGGTATCATTTTGCAAACTGATCATATTATATGAACAATGGACATGGAGCTCAAAACTTACCTAAGGAACAGAAGTAAAAACAATGTGAATATCAGATAACTCAGAGAATGTTACCTACTGGAGTTTGATCACAACTCTATAAAAAGAGACTGCTAGCTAATATTGAAAACAGATGGTTCAATCATTATATTTTAGCACCTTCTTTGGAATGACTTAATATTGTTCTTGGAAAAGGTTTCTCATCCGACTTTTCCAGTCTGTAAAGGATCCAGTGGGTAAATAATAAAAGACATAAGTTTTAATAATTCTTTGTGTTTCCAATATTTCTATTTGTACATGAGTTTCCATTTATGCAAGACCTGGCCTGCTCAGAGCACTTTAATACTTGGATGATGGAAATACCATCAGAAGCCTAGATCTCATCCAAAAATTCCAAACAGAAGTATGGAGATATTATTTGGGTTCCTTGAGAGTACACAGCCCAAATTCTTTACTGGTATAAATCAATGCCACTCCGGTGTAGTAGTGCCAATTTATACCAGCAGAGAGTGTGTCCGAAATGCATTGCCATAATAAACAGGAACAAAGGGACAAGGGGAAACCTGAGAGACTGTCTAGACCAGGCTTTAATTCAGTGCCCCCATATCACCAAGGTATCTAGGCACATGCCTGGCATTAAGCACATGTATATTCCCATTGACTTCAGTAGGACTACTGACATGTTTAAGGTGGGACGCATGTATAAGTATCTTGTTGAATCAGACCTCAGAAAGAATGTATGCTCAAAAGCCCTGGGGCAACCTTAAATAACATGAGGTAAAACATAATAAAGCTAATGCTGAAAACAGAAACATTTTTTGTTATTGTGAAAACCTGGAGATGGGCCCAAGGCATAAAGATTAGATCTGGATTCAAACTCCACCCAGATTTGAAGGGTTCTGCTCCAATGTTCTGAAAAAATAAATCTGCATTGTTATCAATGCTTTTTCCAGAAACAGAAGCTAAAACAGCAGTGTAGACAGTTGTAAAACCAGGATTGCTTCAGGACTCATTGCTGACACTGGTTGATGGATGACTGTAGAAGAAATAGACAAGTCTTTCCAATCAGTTTCTAACAAAGATTATAGCAAAAGCAGCAAAACTAAAAAGGAGGAGGGAAAAGGGTTTAATGTTTTGGGCCAGATCAATCTACAGTACAAAACCGACTATCTAAGGGCTCTTTTTGCGAATATTTATATCATGCAGCCACTCTAGGCATTACCTTCATTTTTGAAATACATCGTTTCTCCATATCTATTGTGAATATAATAGTAATATTAATTCAATACGCATGAATAATTCCTCCCTTTATAGTTGTGGTGAAAACTACTGTATGTTGAGTAGGTTTCTGGGCTATGGATCCATTCATCCTGAAGCATTTTATATAATCACATTACTAACTACTGAAATGCAGTCACGTTTTTGGTACAATATGGCAGCTAATTAACACCACCCAGCAACAAAAGACAAAGTTTAGGTGGGGTACTATATCCAAGTGGTATAGACAAGTGTCATATCCTGCTCTTCAAACAGGAATTATTTTGGGGAAGACCCATGGCCTGTATTACGCAGGAGGTCAGACTAGATGATCACAATGATCTCTCCTAGTCTTAGAATCTAAGACTATGAATCTTATCCTCTGGTTTAGAGATTTACTCAGTATAATGAGTGGGGCTGGTGGAAATGTGGTTTTCAATTAAAGGATTTTTTTTGTGAAAAGTGTCTGCTTTCTGAGGAAAATTTTAATTTGTTTAATTAAAAAATCCTGCATTTCAGCTGAAATCTATTTTTGTATTAAAATTTTCACCAAAAAATATCAATTTTCTGCGGAAGAATTTTTCCAACCAGCTCTACTAATGAGTCCTGTCTACACATTATTTTCAGGTGTGATTAACAACGGTTTTCAATACACCTATGGCTAAAACAAGTTATAAGTAAAACTGACTTAAACAGTGAAATCAATCTCATGGAAAATAATGTCTGAGAAAATATTTTGTCCATTTTGCTTCAAACTTTCTGACCATGACTAGTTATAAGTCTTGTGATATTTGGTGTTAAAGCCCCAGCTTCTGGAATCTTGTGATTACAGTACATGAGACTCTCAGCTTTCCTTTTTTAAAAGTAAATTTCTAGTTCTCATGGTTGTAGAGAAAAACTTGAAAGTTTGACCCCAAAGACTCAAAAGGCAAAGGAAAAGAAGCCAACATTTATTATTTTTTAAAATCTCATGATGTATTGGAGCCTGACTCATGAGATTTTAATGCTCAGGGATAGTAATACTGAGTCAGTGGCATGTGCATTTTTATACCAGGGCTGAATATTCCCAAAAAATCTTTGTCTACTTTGGACAGGGAAATCATCTCCATCACTGACCTCATATTTCATGGATACTCTAGATATTTTTTATTGGGTCTGTACAACATTTTAACCTCTTGTGGAAGATTTCTTTCATTCCCCACTGTTGCAGTTTATTTATTTCCATTCCTTATTTAATTCTCCAATCCTTCCAGTCATTTGCTTAGGCTGACATGTGCTTCTTTCTTCCCACTTGCTTAGAGTATGTCTACACTATGAAATTAGGTCGAATTCATAGAAGTTGGTTTTGTAGAAAGCGTTTTTATACAGTCGACTGTGTGTGTCCCCACACAAATGCTCTAAGTGCATGTAGTCGGCGGAGTGTGTCCACAGTACCGAGGCAACTGTCGACTTCCAGAGCGTTGCACTGTGGGTAGCTATCCCACAGTTCCTCCAGTCTCAGCCGCCCATTTGAATTCTGGGTAGAAATCCCAGTCCCTGATGGGGCTAAAACATTGTTGCAGGTGGTTCTGGGTACATATCGTCAGGCCCCCCTTCCCTCCCTCCTTCCATGAAAGCAAGGGCAGGCAATCGTTTTGTGCCTTTTTCCTTGAGTTACCTGTGCAGACGCCATACTACGGCAAGCATGGAGCCCGCTCAGCTAACTGTCACCGTATGTCTCCTGGGTGCTGGCAGACGTAGTACTGCATTGCTACACAGCAGCAGTTTATTGCCTTTTGGCAGCAGACAGTGCAGTATGACTGGTAGCCGTCGTCGACATAGTCCTGGGTGCTCTTTTAACCGACCTCGATGAGGTCGGGGCGCCTGGACAAACATGGGAGTGACTCAGCCAGGTCATTTCCCTTTTAAGTTTCGTCTCATGGCGATTGAGTCCTACCGGCAGTGCACTGTCTTTTAATCAGCAGCCAGCAGAAGATGATGGCCAGCAGTCATACTGCACCGTCTTCTGCCGAGCACCCAGGAGATGACGATGGCTAGCTGTCGTACTGCACAGTTTGCTTCCAGCAAGATGTATAAAGATAGATGAAGTGGCTCAAAACAAGAAATAGACCAGATTTGTTTTGTATTCATTTTCTCCTCCCTCCCTCCATGAAATCAACGGCCTGCTAAACCAATTTTGACTTCTATCCTTGAGGTTTTGAGTTCTATCCTTGAGGGGGCCATTCTGTTTCTCGCAAAGCCACCCCCTTTGTTGATTTTAATTCCCTGTAAGCCATGTCGTCAGTTGCCCCTCCCTCCATCAGGGCAACAACAGACAATCATTCCGTGCCTTTTTTCTGTGCAGACGCTATACCACGGCAAACATGGAGCCCGCTCAGATCACTTTGGCAATTAGGAGCACATTAAACACCACACGAATTATCTAGCAGTATATGCAGCACCAGAACCTGGCAAAGCGAAACCGGGCGAGTAGGTGACGTCAGCGTGGTGACAAGAGTGATGAGGACATGGACACAGACTTCTCTCAAAGCACGGGCCCTGGCAATGTGGGCATCATGGTGCTAACGGGCAGGTTCATGTGGTGGAACGCCGATTCTGGGCTCAGGAAACAAGCACAGACTGGTGGGACCACACAGTGTTGCAGGTCTGGGACGATTCCCAGTGGCTGCAAAACTTTTGCAGGCATAAGGGCACTTTCATGGAACTTTGTGACTTGCTTTCCCCTGCCCTGAGGCGCAAGAATACCAAGATGAGAGCAGCCCTCACAGTTCAGAAGTGAGTGGCAATAGCCCTGTGGAAGCTTGCAACGTCAGACAGCTACCGGTCAGTCGGGAATCAATTTGGAGTGGGCAAATCTACTGTGGGGGCTGCTGTGATGCAAGTAGCCAACGCAATCAAAGATCTGCTGATATCAAGGGTAGTGACCCTAGGAAATGTGCAGGTCATAGTGGATGACTTTGCTGCAATGGGATTCCCTAACTGTGGTGGGGCCATAGACAGAAACCATATCCCTATCTTGGCACCGGAGCACCAAGCCGGCGAGTACATAAACCGCAAGGGGTACTTTTCAATAGTGCTGCAAGCACTGGTAGATCACAAGGGACATTTCACCAACATCAACGTGGGATGGCTGGGAAAGGTACATGACACTCGCATCTTCAGGAACTCTGGTCTGTTTCAAAAGCTGCAGGAAGGGACTTTATTCCCAGACCAGAAAATAACCATTGGGGATGTTGAAATGCCTATAGTTATCCTTGGCGACCCAGCCTATCCCTTAATGGCATGGCTCATGAAGCCATACACAGGCAGCCTGGACAGTAGTCAGGAGCTGTTCAACTACAGGCTGAACAAGTGCAGAATGGTGGTAGTGCATTTGGGCATTTGTACGTTTAAAAGCACGCTGGCGCAGTTTACTGACTCGGTTATGCCTCAGCAAAACCAATATTCCCACTATTACTGCTTGCTGTGCACTCCACAATATCTGTGAGAGTAAGGGGGAGACATTTATGGCTAACCACCCTCCCCTCCTTCCTTCGATCACCGCTTGTAGAGGCAATAAAGTCATTGCTGCTTCACATTCATGCATTCTTTATTAATTCATCACACAAATAGGGGGATAATTACCAAGGTAGCCCAGGAGGGGTGGTGGAGGAGAGAAGCACCAGGAGTGGTGGAGGAGGGAAGGACAAGGCCACACAGCACTTTAAAAGTTTAAAAGTTTAAAACTTATTGAATGCCAGCCTTCTGTTGCTTCGGCAATCCTCTGGGGTGGAGTGGCTGGCAATGCGTTCTTGGGCATCTGGGTGAGGAGGCTATGGAACTTGGGGAGGAGGGCGGTTGGTTACACGCGGGCTGTAGTGGTGCTCTGTGCTCCTGCTGCCTTTCCTGCAGCTCAATCATACGCTGGGGCATATTAGTTTGATTCTCCAGCAGCCTCAGCATTGAATCCTGCCTCCTCTCATCACGCTACCACCACCTTTCAGCTTCAGCCCTCTTTTCAGCCCGCCACTTACTCTCTTCAACCCTCCACCTCTCCTCCCAGTCATTTTGTGCTTTCCTGCACTCTGACATTGTCTGCCTCCACTCATTCGTCTGTGCTATGTCAGTGAGGCAGGACAGCATGAGCTTAGAGAACATTTCATCGCGAGTGCATTTTTTTCGCCTTCTAACCTTCGCTAGCCTCTGGGAAGAAGAAGATCCTGTGATCCTTGAAACACATGCAGCTGGTGGAGAAAAAAAAAGGGACAGTGGTATTTAAAAAGACACATTTTATAGAACAGTGGGTACACTCTGTCACAGTAAACCTTGCTGTTAACATTACATACATAGCACATGTGCTTTCATTCCAAGGTCACATTTTGCCTCCCCCCGCGCATGGCTAGCTCCTCCCCCCTCCCCATGGCTAACAGTGGGGAACATTTCTGTTCAGCCACAGGCAAACAGCCCAGCAGGAACGGGCACCTCTGAATGTCCCCTTAAGAAAAGCACCCTATTTCAACCAGGTGACTATGAATGATATCACTCTCCTGAGGACAACACAGAGAGATAAAGAACAGATGTTGTTTGAACGCCAGCAAACATACACTGCAATGCTTTGTTCTACAATGATTCCCAAGTACGTGCTACTGGCCTGGAGTGGTAAAGCGTCCTACCATGGTGGATGGAATAAGGCTGCCCTCCCCAGAAACCTTTTGCAAAGGCTTTGGGAGTACATCCAGGAGAGCTGCAAATGCCAGGGCAAATTAATCATTAAACATGCTTGCTTTTAAACCATGTATAGTATTTTAAAAGGTACACTCACCAAAGGTCCCTTCTCCACCTGGCGGATCCGAGAGGCAGCCTGGGGTGGGTTTGGGGGGTACTGGCTCCAGGTCCAGGGTGAGAAACAGTTTCTGGCTGTTGGGAAAATCGGTTTCTCCGCTTGCTTGCTGTGAGCTATCTACAACCTCATCATCATCATCTTCCTCATCCCCAAAACCTGCTTCCGTGTTGCCTCCATCTCCATTGAAGGAGTCAAACAACACAGCTGGGGTAGTGGTGGCTGAACCCCCTAAAATGGCATGCAGCTCATCATAGAAGCGGCATGTTTTGGGCTCTGACCCGGAGCGTCCGTTCGCCTCTCTGGTTTTCTGGTAGGCTTGCCTCAGCTCCTTAAGTTTCATGTGGCACTGCTTCGGGTCCCTGTTATGGCCTCTGTCCTTCATGCCCTGGGAGATTTTGACAAATGTTTTGGCATTTCGAAAACTGGAACATAGTTCTGATAGCACGGATTCCTCTCCCCACTCAGCGATCAGATCCCGTACCTCCCGTTTGGTCCATGCTGGAGCTCTTTTGCGATTCTGGGACTCCCTCATGGTCACCTCTGCTGATGAGCTCTGCATGGTCACCTCTGCTAATGAGCTCTGCATGGTCACCTGCAGCTTGCCATGCTGGCCAAACAGGAAATTGAAATTCAAAAGTTCGCGGGCCTTTTTCTGTCTACCTGGCCAGTGCATCTGAGTTGAGAGTGCTGTCCAGAGCGGTCACAATGGAGCATTCTGGGATAGCTCCCAGAGGCCAATACCGTCTAATTGTGTCCACAGTACCCCAAATTCGACCCAGCAAGGCCGATTTCAGCGCTAATCCCCTTGTCGGGGGTGGAGTAAGGAAATCGATTTTAAGAGCCCTTTAAGTCGAAAAAAAGGTCTTCGTCGTGTGGACGGGTGCAGGGTTAAATCGATTTAACACTGCTAAATTTGACCTCAACTCCTAGTGTAGACCAGGGCTTATACATTCATCTTGACCTTGTTTTGATTTCTATTGTATTTATTGCCAAATGACACACACATAATGCTTAGGAAATGCATTACTTTACGTCTATACATTTTCAATTTCCTTTCTGTGACCTTTCTCTTCATTGTTTTAGCACATTTAAGTTCACACAAACCTTCCTTTTCTTTAAAAAAAAGAAAAGTATGCGGCTGAAGTTCTATCTTCCTGCATTGATTTCCTGTATTTTAGTTTTATTTAACTCTTAGAATCTGGATGTCCTATGGAATTAATAATGCAGTAGGATGCCTTTCACATCTAGGTCTTCTGAATCTGGCCTCATTTGGTAGTGATCAAACCCATAATGTCAGTGGCATTATTTAAAACCTAAATCCTACAATATGATGGCTGTCTGTGGCTGTTCGGTGTATGATGTAATGAGGTTGTCTTGGTCATGTTCCTAGTGGGCAGGTCTCCATATCACAGAAACCACCAGCGTCATTGGCACTATATCAGTCCCTAGGTAGCAGCCTCAGCAGGGATGCCAAGGACTGAATGTGTATGGAGACTAGATCACTGCTGAGACATGTTGGCAGGCTGGTGTGGGCAAACTTGTGCTGGGACTGTCCACACTGCACCTGTTCAGTAGATAAATAAAGGGCTTTAGTCTCTGGAGCTGGTGATCCAGCACTTTCTGCAAGCAGTAAAATAAACAAATAAACCAAACGAAGACTGTCACTGATATCATCCCTAGGATTTTATATTCCATCCATAATGTGAGATAAGCAACAACCCTTTTCACGTGTAAGAACAGATGTGAGCTGATAGTTTAACATTGCTACTGCTTTGTTATGCTTCAGTCTATGAAATGCCAACCTTGTTGAAAAGCCAATTGTATACAACTTATCTATAGCAGGTTGTATTCTTGCCAAGATATTGGAAACATTCACAGTGTGCTGCCCCTTTGTGCATAACAAGCTTCCCATATGTTGCAAAACACATCAGCAGTTCTGATTTTTGCATGTGTCCCAGCTGCATGCTAACCAGAATGGCTAGTCTGCCTCCTTTTGTGAAGGAGAGACAAGACAGCAGCCTTAGCTGCCAGAATAAAGGAAATCTATGGAAAATGTGCCTAATTATACATTTCCACATGTCTGAAGACCTTCCAGAGGCCTTCTGTATGGATGGGAAACTTTCAAGAAGGCTTTCCAGGAACTTTGTAGGGTATTTTGTACAGATATATTTTGCTAGATACTGTTTATAAAATAAAGACCTTTTTTACTGTTATAGATGGTGCCTCAGATGCACAGTTGTACCTGGTGTAGTCGCCCGGATTTTGCAATAAAGAAGAGGCAGACACTGCTGACTACTCGCTCTTAGTCAGGCTCCAACATAATCTACGTGGTAGCCTCCTTGCAGGACAGGGTGTGTGTGTGATACACTCACATTCACACACTACAGACCCCTTGGGCCAAACTCTGTTCTCAGTTACACTTGTGGAACTTGATTTCCATGGAGCTGCATGCATGTAAGTGAAAGCAAATTTGGCCTCATACCTGAGAAGAAGCAGTTTACAGAGGCTTCTGTCTGGATATCTGTAGCCCTCTGAAAAATACAGGCAACAGTACGTGGGGTTTTCTTCTGAGAATAATCTCCACTAGTCACAGGAAGTGTTTCCCCTCATTGCCTAATCCACAGAGGATATGAGCCTATCACAGCCCCAAGTTATAGCAACCTACACTCTTACTCCTAGACGTCCATGCTCCAATCCCCAGTGTGGGCCATGATGACAGCCACACATAGGTAACACACCTGATGTCTGTTTCTTTAAATTTGCTTTGCCTTTGGATTTTTGTAAGCTTCTCCCTCAGCAGTTCCTCTGACTCTTCAAAATGACTGCCTCTGAATTTTGATTTGTTTGCTATAATCTGTTTAAATTCAGCTCATTTAATTTCTTTCCCAATGTCTTTCTTTGCCATTCAGGCTCAACCTCTGAATTCTCCATCTGGTACCTCAGGAGCTGTTTCTGCCTCACCAAGAGTTTGATTACCAAACCCTTTGAACTTGATTCTGGATTTGACAGCCAGAGACAGGCTGGAGGGGATACATCAGAGCTGCAATGGAGAGGAAAGGAGTACTTGTGGCACCTTAGAGACTAACCAATTTATTTGAGCATAAGCTTTCGTGAGCTACAGCTCACTTCATCGGATGCATACTGTAAATGAAGTGAGCTGTAGCTCACGAAAGCTTATGCTCAAATAAATTGGTTAGTCTCTAAGGTGCCACAAATACTCCTTTTCTTTTTGCGAATACAGACTAACACGGCTGTTACTCTGAAACCTGCAATGGAGAGGGAGATCCTAGGGAGAATTCTGTCTCAGAAAGAATTCCTCTAGAGCAGTGTAGGGGCAAGGTTGCTGAAGATTGGCGAGGAGCTAAGTGGTGGACTGAGTATGTGACTGGAGGTAAGTGGAGGATGCAGGCAGTTTCAATGAACTTTGTCCGACAGACCCTGCCAAAAGACATTGTAGCATAGCTCAGCATATTTTTGCCTGTAAACAAGTCAGTTTATGTAATAAGCATAAATCGTACATATAAGAATGTAGCCAGCTGTTGACCCCATGTAACCCCGAGATAAGCGCGAAGAATATAGCACTGCAGAGGACTCCCCCCAGGTGGAGTCCTGCCTGGTCAGCTGTCCCGAATGGCCAGAGTCCCCTGCAGCCCCTCCGCGCGTCCTAGGGGCTCCCCGCACAGATTGGAGCATAAGTTCTTCTTTCCTTCAATAAAGCAGAGTTTACTATTCTTAGGCCTGAGTGTCCTTCTTTTGCTGGTATCTCCCCCGCAGCCCTTGCGGGCACAAGCAGTAAAAAGAAAAGGAGTACTTATGGCACCTTAGAGACTAACAAATTTATTTGAGCATAAGCTTTTGTGAGCTACAGCTCACTTCATCGGATGCATGCAGTGGAAAATACAGTGGAGAGATTTTATATACACAGAGAACATGAAAAAATGGGTGTTACCATACATACTGTAAAGAGAGTGATCAGGTAAGGTGAGCTATTACCAGCAGGAGAGAAAAAAAAGCTTTTGTAGTGATAATCAAGGTGGGCCATTTCCAGCAGTTGACAAGAACGTGTGAGGAACAGTGGGAGGGCAGGGGGGAGGGTGGAATAAACATGGGGAAATAGTTTTACTTTGTGTAATGACACATCCACTCCCAGCCTTTAGTCAAGCCTAATGTAATGGTGTCCAGTTTGCAAATTAATTCCAATTCAACAGTCTCTCGTTGGAGTTTGTTTTTGAAGCTTTTTTGTTGAAGAATTGCAACTTTTAGGTCTGTAATCGAGTAACCAGAGAAACTGACGTGTTCTCTGACTGGTTTTTGAATGTTATAATTCTTGATGTCTGATTTGTGTCCATTTATTCTTTTACGCAGAGACTTTCCGGTTTGGCCAATGTACATGGCAGAGGGGCATTGCTGGCACATGATGGCATATATCACATTGGTAGATGTGCAGGTGAACAAGCCTCTGATAGTGTGGCTGATGTGATTAGGCTCTATGATGATGTCCCCTGAATAGATATGTGGACACAGCTGGCAACGGGCTTTGTTGCTAGGATAGGTTCCTGGGTTAGTGTTTTTGTTGTGTGGTATGTGGTTGCTGGTGAGTATTTGTTTCACCTTGTCTGTAAGCAAGGACTGGCCTGTCTCCAAGATCTGTGAGAGTGATGGGTCATCCTTCAGGATAGGTTGTAGATCCTTGATGATGCGCTGGAGAGGTTTTAGTTGGGGGCTGAAGGTGACGGCAAGTGGCGTTCTGTTATTTTCTTTGTTGGGCCTGTCCTATAGTAGGTGACTTCTGGGTACTCTTCTGGCTCTGTCAATCTGTTTCTTCACTTCAGCAGGTGGGTATTGTAGTTGTAAGAATGCTTGATAGAGCTCTTGTAGGTGTTTGGTAGGGTATTTGGAGCTAGGATTAGTGTTGCTGTGGGTAGGGCTCCCCGCCCTAGAGCTAAGGTTCCTAGAGCAGTACATTCTGCTGCCTGGCATTTCTGCACTCTTACAATTGGTGCACTGTGCACGCCTCCCCACCAACACACACACTAACTGGTGTAGAAAGGAGGCAGTAATATAGCCCTAGCTTCATTATTCCCCCCATTCAGTTAACACATGGAAGCATTAGCAAGAAGCAATTCCTGCTCTCCCCAACAGCACTGTGCTGAGCACAAGCAAAGGAGAGTTCTCTTCCTACCCAATACACACGCGCACATAGATCCAAGAGCAACTTGGACATTTATGTCACATGTGGCCACATTGTGACCTACAGACCAGTGTAGATTATTGAGTCTCTTCCTGTCTGCCTCTCTCTCGTCCCTCAATTCATTGTCCTCCTCTTCTTCATTTATACTGCTTTAAAGGCACATGTTTTGGTAGCCAGCCTGTTTCAATATCACCTCTTAAGGTGAACAATTGCTAACCTCACTAGGGTTAGAGTTCATATGGGTAGGGCGCCGCACCCTAGAGTTAGCGTTCCTATCAGTACGGTACTTGGAATTGGGGTTAGGGATCCTACAGGTAGGGTATTTGGAGCTAGGATTAGTGTTGCTTTGGGTAGGACTCCCCGCCCTAGAGCTAAGGTTCCTAGGGGTAGGGTTCCTATGGGTAGGGTACCTGGAGCTAGGGTTAGGGTTCCTATGGGTAGGGTTCTTAGAGCTAGGGCTAGGGTTCCTATGGGTAGGGTTCTTAGAGCTACGGTTAAGGTTCCTGTGGGTAGGGTTCCCCGCCCTAGAGTTAGGGCACCAATGGGTAGGGTTCCTATCGGTAGGGTACTTGGAGTTAGGGTTATGACTCCTGTGGGTAGGGTGTTTGGAGCTTGGGTTAGGGTTGCTATGGGAAGGGCTCCCCGCCTTAGGGTTAGCATTGCTATAGGGAGGGTACTTGGTACTAGGGATAGGGTTCCTATGGTTCGGGTTCCCCCCACTTTTGGTTAGAGTTCCTTGAGGTAGGATACATGGAGCTAGGATTTGGGTTCCTATCGGTATGGCCCTCAGTCCTAGGATTAGGGTTCCTATGGGTAGAATACTTGGAGCTAGGGTTAGGGTTCCTATGGGCAGGGCACTTGGAGTTAGGGGTAGGATTCCTATGGGTAGGGTTCTGGGAGCTAGGATTTGGGCTCCTATGGGTAAGGTACTTGGAGGTAGGGTTAGGGATCCTGTGGGTAAGGGTCTCTGGCATAGGGTTAAAGCTCCTAAGGGGAGGGCTCCCAGTCCTAGGGTTAGGGTTCCTAGGTTAGGGTATTTGGAGCTAAGATTAGTGTTGCTTTGGGGAGGGCTCCCTGCCCTATGGTAAGCATTCCTATGGGGAGGGTACGTGGAGCTAGGGTTAGGATTCCTATGGGTAGGGCTCCCTGCCCTTGAGCTAAGGTTCCTATGGGGAGGGTACCTGGAGCTAAGGTTAAGGTTCCTATGGGTAGGGGTCCCCAGCCTAGGGTTAGGATTCCTATGGGTGAGACTCCCCACCAGTGTTCCCTTTAATTATTTATGTCCATGTGTGTAATGAATTTTGTTACGTGCACCACTATGGAGGTGATGTGTGGTGGTGGGGGCGACGGGTAAGGAGTGTGGCAATGGGCTCTCGGCTGGGGCAGAGGGTTGGGCTGCAGGCGGGTGAGGGCTCTGGCTGGGGGTGCAGCCTCTGGGGTGGGGTCAGGGATAAGGGGATTGGGGTGCGGGAGAGAGCTCAGGGCTAGAGCAGAGTGTTGGGGTGTGGGGGTATGAGGGCTCTGGCTGGGGGTGTGGGCTCTGGGGTGGGGCCAGTGATGTGGGGTTTGGGGTGCAGGAGGGGGCTCAGGGCTGGGGAAGAGGTTTGGGGTGCAGACTCTGGGGTGGGGGTGGGGCTGGGGACGAGGGGTTTGGAGTGCAGGCTGTCCCGGGGCTGCGAGACGACTCCCCACAGCCCTCTCTCGCCACAGCAGCTCAGGGCCAGGTGAGAGGTGCCTCTCCTGAGCCACGGCAGTTCCAGCGGGCCTGAGCTGGGCTGGGGGAGGGGTTGCTCTCCCCAGCAGCTCTGGCGGGGCTGGGCCGGGCTCGGGGAGCATCTCCTCTCCCTGGCAGCTCCAGCGGGCCTGGGCTGGGCAAGGGGCTTCTCTCCCCAGCAGCTCCACCAGAGCCAGGCCAGAGGAGAGACTCCTCTCCACACCTGCGCGGCCCTTGGTAGCCTGCCGTGCAGCCACACAACTTACAGGGAACTTACCTTCCTGCCCTAGGGTTAGGGTTCCTATGGATAGGGGACTTGGGCCTAGGGTTAGGGCTTGTATCGGTAAGGGACTTGGGGCTAGGGCTAGGGATCCCATGGGTAGGGCTCCCTGCTGCAGGGTTAGGGATCCTATGAGTATAGCTCCCCGCCCTAGGGTCAGGGTTCCTAGGAGTAGGGCTCCCTGCCCTAGGGTTAGGGTTCCTATGGGTAGGGCTCCCTAGCACTAGGGTTTCTATGGGTAGGGTTCCCTGCCCTAGGGTTAGGCTTCAAATAGGTAAGGGACTTGGGGCTAAGGTCAGGGTTCCTATGGGTAGGGCTCCCCGCCCTAAGGTTAGGGTTTCTATGGATAGGATACTTGGAGTCAGGGGTAGAGTTGCAATGGGTAGGGTACTTGGAGCTATGGTTAGTGTTTCTTTGACTAGGGCTCCCCGGACTAGTGTTAGCATTCCAAATTGGGTAATTGGAGGCAGGGTTATGGTTCCGATAGTGAGTTTATTTGGAGCTAGGGTGTGGGTTTCTGTGGGTAGGCTCCTCGTAGCCAGGGTTTGTTTTTTTGTTAGTAGGGTTCCCTGGAGATTGGGTTTGTGGTTTCTCTGGGTAGGGGGGTCTCTGGAGGTAGGTGGCCACAATTTGCAGGAATTCATAAAAAAGTGTTACAAAATACCTTTTTTTTTTTTAAAGTAGCAGGCATGGAGACAAATGTGGGGACAAAAAGCCATTCTAGTTGTTTGCTTTTTGTTTTTTAAGTTATGTGATCATCTTGGGCGCTCCTTTATGCTAAACAACTTTTTGTTATCTTGTTCATACTAAGGGAAATATTCATCTCAGGGGACTAAGTCCAAGATATTCTGTATCTTGTTTTGTTTTTGTGAGGTCTATGTAAAGAAAGAGCCTTTTAGTGCTCTCCAGAAAAGATGCCTTCTCTGTGCGGTTTCATTATAATTCCTGTCAATGTCCAAGTAAGTACGAAATCCCTAGAGTCTACATTTTGGCCTTTATGTCTACCTTCTCTGTTGGCACACCTCTTTTCTGATTTGCTTACTTCTGCAATCTCAAATTCAAACACAACTTCCTATCCTTTTTTCCCCCTATCTTTTTTTGTTCTTTAAAATATTCTCTTCTATTCAACTACATTGAAAGGTGGGTAGATCTTCAGCTGGCACAAATTGGCATAGGCCCACTGAAGTTCTTGGAGCTGCACTGATTTATTTATACCAACCCTCGTTGTTTATTCTGTCACATATTAGACTTTCATTCCCCCCACCCTCTACTCATACAGTCAATATTTGTAAGGTGATCAGTTTAATTTTTCTTTGCAGATTAGTTCCTTGTAATTTTATTGTACTAAACACTTGGTGGCCCAGACTATAAGTAACCTTAACTTATTTAAAGATAAAACATTATTAGGTCATATATATGACAAGAAAAAGATCCATCAATCAACTGTAGTCTTCATACATTCAAGCTATTCCTTTCTCTAATGCACTCATTTTGTTTGTATAAAGCTTTTACGAGAAAGTTGTCCCCAGTGGACTGACAGGCCTTGTCTTTGAATAAAGCTCCTGAGCCATAAGTATAGTAAAACTAGCAATGCTTTGTCTTGGCGAGGCAGCTGTCCTAAGGAGTTTATCTTACATCCAAAAAGGTCATTTTATCTGATTAAAAAAACTTCTTTTGCCTTGCAGGATCCAAAAACTGGAAGTCAAATATCATCACATAAAACACACTGACTAAGCAGTTGGCTGTAGGAGTAACTGAGATCAATATTTTTTGTTAATCTCTATTATATAAAACAAAAACAGACACTGAATGACTTGAAAGTAGATAACTGCACACCTAGATCACTTCTGTAATGATGTACTCCTATCACAGTGAACCGCTTCTTCCTTCCCCCATTTCTTAATATATCTGTCACAATCTCTTGTGTCTTGCCTTAAATTAGATTGTAACTGTTTTGTGGCAAGGACTGTTCCTTACTATATATTTGTACGTAGTCCAGCATAATGAGGCCCTAGCTGTGACTGGGGCCTTTGGGTGCTACTGTAATACATAATATAAAATAATTCCATGTTAACCAATCACTCTTCTTGCGATTGTATTGGAGTTTGCACTCTTATTTGCAACAACAAACCACATTCCAATCATCATACCAGTGATTTTGTAATGTGGATATAGCAAAGTACTTGCAATACAATAGTCGACCTGAATGACTATGATCTGTAAGTATTCTAAATCCATTGTACTGTATTTAATAATACACGTGGAATAAGATTAAAAAGAAAGTTCATTGACCAACACCATAATGGAATGAGTCATAGCATTCTCTCCCAATGATATTTCTCTCAGATTTCTAAAAATATAAATAACAAGCCTCCGGGATGTTATTTATTGTTCTTCCTGCTCATCAAGTTAGTTTACCAGAGGGTGTGCGCCTCATATTGTAGCTTCTCCCCCAAGGAAGTCTACAGGTGCCACAAATTAGTGATAAAAATGGTATCCCTGGATTAGTAATCTCTGTTCATTTTGCCCTAATCAGCGAACCAACGTTGTTAAACAACGTTAAGCATGTGCGCAAATCTTCATAGGAGAAACGGCCCAGTTCAGGCCAAAAATTTTTAAACCCTCTTTGAAATTAATCGCAAATGAGGAAATCTTTATCCCTGTTAGTGAAATTTATTAAGCACAACAACAAAGCTGAAAACAAAAGGATTTTACACAGAGACTCAGCTTTGCGCTTCCTGCTTTAGTAATGAACTGGATTCACAACAAAGGCCAGCGTTTTGCATTTTAAAAAGAAAGTGCAGTTGCATTAATTGAACGTAACTTTGTTATATATTAATTGATCTTTTATTCATTTGTTATACACTTTTAAATTACATTTGAAAAGTCTATTTTTTATATATTGTATTTTTGCATTTTTAATACCTTATCCACATTCTTTCTGCATTTTAAGTATTATTTCATTTCGCACGGATTCTCTTTTCATTTTTTAGTATTTCTTTCCAGCCTCCATTTTCTTCATTTCATAGGCCCCAATCCTGCAAATGCTTTACACACATCCTTAATGTTACTCCGGAGTAATCCCACTGAAGTCAATGAGCTAATGAATTCACAGGAAAAAAAAATCTTAAAAAATGCAGCTGAAGGCGACACGTAACAAATAATTTTATAAAAAGCAATATAATGGAGAAAAAAGAATTCAAAGACTGCAACTGAAGTTTCTTCTTCAGGCCTAAAACACTGAATTCTTTTAAATCCAGTTGCACCGAAGTCACTGCGGCTAGGTTTAAAATAAGTCAATGGGAGTATAGTTAAGTATTTGCATAGCTGATTAAGTGAGCCGTAGCTCACGAAAGCTTATGCTCAAATAAATTGGTTAGTCTTGAAGGTGCCACTAGTACTCCTTTTCTTTTTGCAGGATAGGAGCTGTAGTATTTTTTTGTTACAGATTATTTCTTATTGCAGTTTCTCATCCTCGCTCTAACTTTTCAGTCTTTTAAAAAGACTTTTTTTAATGATGCATTTCTTTGCCTTGCTTTCTCTTTGAATAATTCCTCCCCCCCCCCCGTTTTAGAACGAGCTCACTTCCGTTTTTCCTCCACGGTGCCTTTTTTAGCTTGCTCCCCTCCCGTTTCTTAGCACTGTTTATTTTATTTTTTGAATTCCTGTTTGTTTTTGCACTTTTACCTCCTTCCTCACTGTCTCTTTAGTTGAGCCGCTGCTTGGTGGGTGCATTTCCTTCCTCTCTGTATATTACAGGCTACACTAAAGTCTTCTTGCACTTTTTCCAGGAATCTCTCTCTTGACGTGTCTCTCTCTCTCTCTCGTTTCTGGTAAGCCCCCACCTCCCCTTTTCCCAGCACCCGTGGAAACGAAGGCTGCTCGCCTCCTGCTTCGTTTATTACAGGAGCGAAGGGGAACCACGGCTCCGCTCCGTGCTTTTGCAAGCGCCCTGACTGGCCCCCGCGGAAGCCCCAGTGCCCCGAGCTCGTCTACAGCGGGCCCGGCCCCACGGAATCCCCGGTGCCCCGAGTCAGCTGTTCGCCCCGGCCCAGCTGAGCGCCGTGGAGCCTGCGCAAGGCGGAGACTGAGGCAGGGGAGGGAGAAGATGGCGGAGGCAGAGTAAGTAAGGGAGCTGTGGCGGACACTTGCCCTGGGGCTGGGCACTGGCTTGCAGTGGGAGGGGTAGGTCGGGAGGGGGGGGGCAGAGGCACTCAGCGGGGGGAGGAGAGGGAGATAAGGGCGGGTCCTTCTGGAGGATGCAGCTGGGATGGGACAGGGCTGCACCCCTGACTAGGCTGGTGATGTCTCGCTGCTAAAACCTTTCCCCTGGAGAGAGTGACTTCAAATGCCGTGTTCAGCCGGGTGGCTCCGGGGTTCCCTTTTTGGGATCTGTGCAGTGAACTCCCCCCGGCAGGAGTCAGCCCTGTATTATGTGTCAGAAGGTGCCACGTAGACATCCAGGCCTGGGTAAGGGTCAAATGCTGCCCTCTGGGCACGCAAGCCCCTTGTTGGCTGCAGGAGGAATTTTATATGCCTGTCCAAGGGCAGAATTTGCCCCCAAATGATTAATAACAATGCACTGCTTCATGTCGGTCCTAGTCCCAGTCACTGAGAGTTGTTGCCACCTGACAGCCGACTGTTGGCATAGGCAGGGCCGGATTAACTCTCCTTTGGGCCTGGGGCTATTAGATTTTGTGGGGGCCCCGTATACAAGTCGTTTTCCTAATTTAAAACAAAATGATCACAATTATGGCATCGAGGCTATTAACACTATTACTAAACTTGCCTTTTAATTAACATAAAGCCCTTCATGGATACATTTCAGTCTTAAAACATGTAGAATATAATTAAGTTAATTCAAAATAGCCTACTTCTTACCTTAGAACAGGTGTTATATTAGTTTCTTTCTGCGAGGGAGTTTGGGTGCAGGACTGGGCTCCAGGCTGGGGCGGAGTGTTCGGGTGCAGGAGAGGGTGAGGGGTGCAGGGTCTGGGAGGGAGTTTGGGTGCAGGAGGGGATTCTGACCGGGGGCAGGAGGTTGGGGTGCAGGAGAGGGTGTGAGGTGCAGGCTCCGGCCAGGAGGCACTTAGCATAGGTGTCTCCTAGCCGGTGGTGCAGCAGGGCTCAGGCAAGCTGCCTGCCTGCACCGCCCCACACTGCTCACGGAAGCAGCCGTCTCTGTGCGCCCCAGCCTGGAGGGGGACAGCATGTCTCCGTGAGCTGCCTGTGCCCGCAGGCACTGCCCTGCAGCTCCCATTGGCCAATGGAAGCTGCAGGGGTGGTGCTGGGGGCAGGGCAGCACCCAGAACTGTCTCTCCTCCCACCCCGACCAGGGGCCACAAAGACATGCCAGCAGCTGTCCGCCTTCAGGAGCAGCATGAGGCCACAGCATGCAGGCAGCCTGCCTGAGCCCTGCTGCACTGGGATCCCCCTTAGCCCAGGGCCCTGGGCTGCAGCCCCTAAAGTACATGAAATGGGCGTACGTGAACTGGGTTTGGTGGTCCTCAGACAACACACATCTTTCTGAAAAATCCACCCTCACAGCAGATGCTCTTGTTGGCAGACTAATGAAGGCCTGAAATCACCTTGCCCTCTGGCTACTCTCTTATCTCTGAACATGTGCCAGAGCCACCGTGGCAGGCTGTAGTGGAGAAACTTGCACTGCTATTGTCTGTCCTGAACCTGTTCTGTTCTATGTTTTTGCTTTCCACGGCTGTCAGGCTGGTACTTCTCATAATCACAACATTGACTTAAAAAAAAACAACCCACCTTCAAATTAATCCAAAATGTCTCACAGAGTCTCCTTCCAAATGAATGAGACTTGCAAGGCCAGGAATCAGTAAGGGCAGGACAGGGAAAGCTGCAAAGTTATTGGTGTGGTGTCTGAGTGGTTAAGGTGCTTGACTGCAATCCCGAAGGTTGTCATGGGTTCAAGTCTAACTTGATCTCACACTGAAAGGCCACTTCCAGTTCACTCAGCTGCAAACTGAGTCCCTGATCCATTGGTTTAGGGCAGTCAAATCAGTCTGATGTGATGCTGGCCACATCACTCCCTTGTGTACTGTTGGCTAGGAAACTGACATGCCTTAACTACCTCAGCCTGAGAAGCTATTGGTTTGGGGGAACTTTGACTTGGCTTTGAGGTGAAGTTCCTGGATTTTAATGTCATGAGGGAAACTTAGTCCTCATCTACATTTGAAATCTCTGTCATAATGGTAGCTTTTCATTTCCTGGTTCTCATCACCTGGTGCTAGATTTTTAGTTTAAGAAACTCAGTCTTCTTTTCCACTCCACCATGTTCTGCATAACATCTGTATATTACATAAGAATAGCTTATTTGTGGGATTCACACAAATGAGCCTTATTGATTAGCTCAACTGGTAAACTTGGAGCAGTTTCACGATGCTTTTCCTGTTAGAGACATTGCAGTGACTGGAAAAAAATCTCAGGTGATAATTTAATTATTGCACATGACTCCCAAAGCCTTCATGTGGCACAGTTTCCCCTCACTAAAAAGTTGAAGTGGTGTGCCACAGAAGGGATAAACTGGAGCTGAGCCTGTCTTGTAAAGATGCTAGTTTTGTAGCTTTCCTGCATTGTTACAGCTTTAAATATCCATTTCCAAGAGGTGAAGGCACAGCAATGTTGTAGGGTCAAATTGTAAACTGTAGTGTCATTATTCCGACCTGGATGGAAGCTTTGGATAAAATGTAACTGATTTTGATTAGTGTGTGTGTGTATATGCATGCACACACCCTTCCCATACCCACAGCTGTAACTTCCCTCAGAAATCTTAATCTCCACAATTAGTACAGGAAGCACAGTAATAATACATTGCAAAAACATAGGATCTTGGTGCTTTATAAAGGTTGGTCAGTTGTTGTCCCTTATGTGTGGGTGGGGAAACTGAGGAACAGAGGTAAGTCAATTTTCCTTAAAATCACACAGCAAATCAATGGCAGAGCCAGGAGTAGAACCCAGGAGTCCTGTGTTCTCGTTGCCTGCTCTTAACCAATACTCCATGCTGCTAATTCAAGGCAAAGTGCTCGCTGCTGTAAACATGTTCATACTCTGCATAGATGCCTCTGTACTAGGGAATTCCTTTCCTTTCTCTGAACGGTCAAGGTGACGCTGTGGTAAAAATGTCTGGTCCACAGCAGAGTTTGCATGGTTAATAGAACCACTGCAGCTGCACTGCTGCTGTAAAAGAAGTAATTTCCTACCATGGGCAAGGCCTGTGATTGCTTGATGAATGTTGTCCGTTGTTTCATGAATCATTGTCTGCTGAATTCTTTTAATATTGTGTATGCTGGTGTCATTAAACTCCATCCATGCTACTGCCAATAAGTTTTCTCTGGTAATTAATAATAATAACACCAAGCTGTATCTAACATTTTTCAGCAGTAGGTCTCAAAGCACTTTACAAAAGGAGATCAGTATCACGATCCCCATTTTACCGAGGCACAGGTAGGTGAAGTGACTTGCCCAAAATCACCTCACCTGCTAATGGCAGAGCCAAGAATAGAAGCCAGGTCTCCGGAGGCCCAGTCCAGTGTTCTACATAGTAGGCCACACTGCTCCCCAGTGTTGACCCTTCAATCCCATGCTTTTTATTTTACTTATTTAAGCAATGACATATTCTTACTTGGAACTTCCTTGGTTACGCTAGAGGTCCATGGCTTATCCCACTAATCAGATTTGATACTTTTGCTGCTGCTTTTGCTGTCTTCTCGTTTTGTATGGTGCTCATTAACCTTGCCCTGCTCTCCTCTTTTCCCCTCCTTAGGGGCAAGAGTGACATGACGCTGCAGTGGCAGCAGTGAGATAAACTGCCAGCTTCATATTTTTAAAAAAAGTCTCTTTGTTATTTAAGATGTTGCTGCTCCATTCTAGATAACTAAAAATGTAATGGAGATTTATCATCTGCGCCATCATGCCAGAGCTGCATCAGATCTGGTAGTGTTGTGAATTTAGCACTGGTGTAAATGACCGTACAAGATGCAGGAGGACAGAAAAGTAGGCCCTCTGTATCCACAATAATGGCAGCATTTCAGGCTCACAAACCTGAGTCGCACACTTAACTGCTCATGAGTGTAGTTCTGTTGGAGTCATTACGATTGTCCACGTGAGTAAATTGATGCTCAAGCCACAAGATTGAAGTTCTATGTGGATAGGGCTACACTTTTTTTATGTGGCCTCTTTGGTAACCCTCTCAAAAAGTATGGATTTCTACTTAGCTGTAGATCATAAGTATTGAAGACAGTATGGTGTGCATTAGATCCTTTCTGGAGTTGGTTGCTGTGGCTTAACCAGTATTAGTATAGTTAACCTCAGATTTGGTACGTCTGCCACTTGTAATTTCCTCCAAAATTTCTACTCTGTAAAAGTGGATGCCCTGCCGGACACAGTGCTCCTCCACCTTGCCTTTGTGGCTATGCACCTTATGTGTCTGCTGATCAAGGAATGGAATGGGGAAACAATTCTATTTCTGTCTCTATCCATGTGGCCATGAGTAAGAGTTATCGAAAGCTGCCACCAGTTGGCAGTTTCAAATTTAAAAACAATGTTTGTTTTCTTTAAAGTTCCAGGTGGCTAAGCTGTCCATGTCCGACATGAATGTGATGTTGAATCCATGTAAAACAGCAGTTTTGATTGACGGTTTTAAGAAAGATGGTTGTTAAGGAAATTCTGGCATTCCTATCTAGAGCGTATAGAGCTGGGCATGTATGGAGTGCTCTGATGCTGATGGGAAGGTGGAGGGTTTTTTTTTTTTTAACCTCTTTGCACTGTTAGTTTTGTAGCCAAGAATCATTTTTCTTAACATCCTGTTACACAGATTTTAATGAAATCTGTGTTGCCTTCATGAGAATTTCTGTGTAATGGCATTATGTGCCCTTCTAGCTTTCAAAGACTCACCTTCTCTTCTCAATTATTACAAAGGTTGTTGCCTCCACCCTGCAAAATTTTTTCTCAAATTTCATTTCTCCACTGTACACTGTGATTTTTTTACTGGCTTCTTTTGAAGATCAAAGAAGCATGTAACGCCACAGCTGCCTTGAAATGAGATGCCTCATTCTCTTCTGAACTACCTATACTCTGGTACGACTTCACTGTCTTCTTCCCCATCAAAGTCATCACAAACTCAGTTTTTTCTGAAGCAAGCACCTCCTCCTGAGTAGTTTTTATTTCCTGTTCTTGCGCCATATGGTCCCACGTCATCAGCCATGCTGTCCACTCATTCTCGGGTTGGGTTTTTCCCCCCTCCAAAGTATGTAAAGCTGTTGCTAAAACTTAATTTTTAGCAGCATATTCATCAGCTTAACGCATGATTGCAGACAGAACTGCAATAGCATTGTTGCAGATAGAGCTAGTTCTGTTGCGGTTTGCCTTCTTCAGAAGGTAAATTATATTTTCTTCAAATTCAGAAAAGCTTGACTTATTTTTAAATATATTTTTTAACAGGTTAAAAAATGTTTTTGTAAAAATGTTTTTTTTTCCAGCCTTGTCTATTGTTTTCACAGGGTTTGGGGAACGTTTTAAATTGAGAGAGTTAAAATACTGACTGGAAGTGGCTCCTCCCCAATCACACCGGTGGATATCGCCTGGCACGTCATGGCAGAAAGCGATGCAGCACCAACCATACCAAAAAAGTGTGGTCCATACATTTCATCTGTAACCAGTCATGGCATGAACTTGGTGATTCGTGGAATAGTACTGTTTTTTATTGGTGTACTTCTTGCATTAGTATTAAACTTGTTACAGATTCAGAGAAATGTCACGCTTTTTCCACCAGATGTGATCACGAGCATCTTCTCTTCAGCTTGGTGGGTACCACCTTGTTGTGGCACAGCTGCAGGTAATGTCAGAAGGTGCCAACTGTGTGTGTGTGTGTGAGATATGGGGTGGGGGTGGAGGGTTGGTAGTGAGGAAATTAAAAATCCTTCATTAATAGAAAAATGTGGAAGATTTAAAATTTTGGATCTAGTCCTACTGCCTTTCCCATCTATCTGTTTCCTCCTCCTCTGCTCCCAAAAGCTCTTTCTACATTTTACAGAAGTTGTACTGTGAATCATAGAAGTGTAGCACTGGGAAGGACCTTGATAGATCATTTAGTCCAGTCCCCTGCACTGAGGCAGAACTAACTATATTAGCTAGTTTGAGCCGTGCTGTGCTGAATTCTTGAGTCGGAAGATTATGCTTGGTCTTCAGGATTAGGAAAACAGAGTTAGGCAAGCCACAGAAATCCATATGATTGTAACCTTGAGGCTAGATTACTGCCATGCCCTTTGTGGGCAACTCTGGAAAGGAACCTGGAAATCCCAGATTTTGCGGCATGAAGTAGTTTGCCTTGTCTGGTGTAAACTGTGATGAGAGTATGCCATTTTTTTGCTGCAGCTTCCTGTTTGCTTCTGAGTGCGGGTCAAGGTGCAGATTTAGATCTGTAAAGCTCCACGTGGTCTGGAACGCAGCAGTCCCCCTATATCCTAAGGGAGGTGTAGGCATAAGGTGCTGCTTTGCTCTTGTTAGTGGCAGATTGTTAGCAACGGATGTCCTCTGAAATCTGCTCCCTTTAAAAGTCTCACAGAGTCTGGGCTTCAGAACACAGTCAGTGGGTCAGTATAACACTTTACTAGTGGATTATTCTGAGCAGCTGGATGGGGGAATTCTATTATAAGCAGACCTTTATTTTAAAGACAGTATCTTCCTTGAGCTTGATTTTAATAAGAGTGAGGATTCCATTTGCCTCTTTGGAGGGTGGTAATACAAATCAGTAAACTTACCTTTGGTCTATTGGGCACTTCTGGCTTCAGGGTTTTGCTAAAGGTAATTTTTAAGCTGAGTCTTTTTTCTAATTACCTTTCTTTTGGTATGGTGTTGAATCATTTCACCACAGATTTCATAGAAGAGCCTGATTTGAGAGGAAACTGTCCAAATAGCTGTCTCAGTATGTCAGTTTTGTTCTCTCTGTATTTGGAATATTTTGGTCACAGTTATGTACTTGTCTATTCTGTAAGTTGCTGTCTAACGTAGCTCTTATTCTCTAATCTTGCTGCTATGGTACTCTGTATTTGCTGCATATTTTTTTATGCTTAAATTGGTTGTCTTAACATAGAGCTCATGAGGGGTTTGATTTCCTGATAGGGCAGTTTGATTTGGCCATCTCATAGGAATTTTTCTTTCCTATTTGTAGCGGGGCTCAGCTATCCAACAACATATCTATTATGCCTTTTTACAGTAAGAATGATCTCAAGTGTGTTTTGTAAAAGAGAATACATGGATGTAATTCTGTAAAATTATCTCTTAGTAAGATGGGCCTTTTGTGTCCATGGGGCTTACAAGGGGAGAGGGGAAACAGGCTCTGAAAAGATTTAAAGGGTCAGCGGTATGCTTACTGTTCTCATTTAGTTACACACCGTGCTCCCACATTATTTTCAGTGCACAGTCTACTCCAGTTGTTTCTACCTAAAGGATTTGTTCTGGGGGTTGAAATGACAGTGTCCCATTTGCAATAGTGTCGCTCTCTTAGCAAGCAATTGAGACCATTACATACCTACAAACTCTTTACCAGGCAAGTCTAAGGTTCAGGCTTTGTCACAGTCTTGAGGTGTGACATACTAAAACAGCGTAACATTAAATAGCACTTTCACTTGTTCCTCTCAGCTGGGGTGGCAATTGTCTTTATAGGTGGAACTACGGTATAGTGAGTGTTTTAAGGAAAAGTTTTGACAATGTTTAGAAAATCCCACTTGTAGTTTATTTTCACCCCTTCCTGGTATTATGCACCAGCACAAAGCTGCTGTGGCTGAAGATGCTGCAGGGGAATTTTAAATTATAAACCTATAGCTGTTTTCATTGAATTTTAAGGCAGCCTTTTAATATTAACTTATGTTTTGGGCCTAAACTATTGAAATGCCTTTATTTTTATTTTTAAATCTTGACAGTATTTGAAAAATATTTGGTTTTTATGTTCCAGAACCATCTTGGCCTAGATTATCTCTAGTGCAGCTAAATAGTGCAGATGGTTTAATTGTTAATTTTTCTTTCATATTTCCACAGCTGTGATTGGGTTGTTGTATCCCTGCATGGACAGACATCTGGGAGAGCCACATAAATTTAAGAGAGAATGGTCCAGTGTAATGCGATGTGTAGCAGTCTTTGTGGGTATAAATCACGCTAGTGCTGTATCCTTCTATGTGGTAATGAAGTTTTCAGTAACAAATTAGTTTCTGGTGAACCAAAGGTTAAATAACTGCTCACAATTTAACTGTTTCTACACCACGATGTATAAAAGGACATACAGAGTGTAGCTTAGAGTTAAAACAGTTATAGAATGCCAGTAGCTGCACTAGTTCATGAAGGTCATGCATATAAGTTTCTGGAAATACCACTTAAACTGAAATCTCCCACCCTTTTTTAAAAAATATATATTTGTGTCTTTTTTAGAGTTATTCAAGTACATGTGGGAAAAGGAGTTTATGCTCTGAGAAATTTTTAAGGATGCTCTTCTTGCACTTATTGTAAACTCAATACAGTTACAGGTTTAAAGACCAAACTTCACATGTGCAACAGCATCAATGAAGAGTGTGCACTTTGCTAAGCCTGGGGGAAAATTGGTAGGAAAAAAATACTTGGCATTGGTTATTCATGGATCTCAAAGCATTTTACAAAAGTGAATAAGCATCGTTATCCCTATTTTACGGGCGGGGGACTGAGATGCAGATAGGCTAAGTGACTTGCCTTAGAATATGCGGAAAGGAGAGAAGTTACGAGTGAGTCAGTGTGGCATGATGTGAAATATCGTTTCCCTGCTGAAGTCTCAGAAATCCATGTACACCTTTACACTAGACTAATACTATCCATGGATGAAAGAGTCATGATTCCCCGAAGCCCATTGGACAAAAACAGGTCCTCGAAATGGACTGCAATGCCTCACTGGCAATCCATGAGCAGTTGTGCTTTGTGTCATCATGTATAGGGTCCCCCTCTCCAAGTTAAGGCGATTAACTAGTCTCCCAAACCCAGACTCAAAGACAAGTAATTAAAAGGAAAATTAAGAATCTCTAGAAGGCTCATTGTTTCATCTTTAGCATCAGGTCCCAGACTCTGATCTGCAGAGAATTGCTGGTGGTGTGGTGAAAACTCCCTGGCCATGTGTTGCTGGCTCTCTTTCTTGTTTCGAGCTGCAAGAGAACTAGAAGAGAGAGAATGGATGAAATGAGATGCCAAAAGAAGGCATGGAAAATGCGCTGCGTTCCCATTCAAGTGGCCTTACCTTTGGATGGATGGATGTTCTTTTCCCACAATACCCCATCATATCTAGTGTGGCCAGAGAAGTTGGAGCTATCAAAGCTAGGTTCTGCTAATGTCCCCTTGCGGGCCTCAGTTCTCCCATATCTGACAATGTGTCCATCTGGTCTCATGGATGCCACCAACTTCTGACCATCCCCTGACTGTGGACACATTCAGATTCAGGACCCTAACAAATTCTGACCTGTTTCTTGACAAATGAGTGGTGAACTCCTCATGAGTCAGATTACTTTCAGCAAACACCTGTGCAGTTTATTATCAGCCATTCCACATTTTTAAGGAAGCAAGGCCTCTTCCATAGCTATTATTAGTGTAGCAACTCTACTTTCTTCTAAATGGCTTCCTGAAAATCCTGAGCTTCAGTTCATTTCACTTTCAAATAGCAGCATTAGGATCTTGGACTTTCCCACATTTGATCTGACCTTAATTTGGTCATTGTGTCCTTGTGTCTGCCATTCTCTCTCTGTTACCATCCAGTTTACCCCATTTCTTGTTAGACGACTCCACTAGATCTTTCTCCAGGCTGGTGGATTCCTGTGGTTGAGACCAGGACAACCTTTTTACCTACACATTTGTCACCCCCTAAATCTAAGTTTAGGCGTATGAATAACAGTCTCTCTTTAATGGTACTTTCTTACAGAGATGTTGAGAAAATAAATTAGTTAATATTTGTAAAGTGTTTTGAAGAGGGCAAAGTGCTAGGATTATTAATTTATCATATTTTTTTAAAAATTGATATAACTGATCTTCCACCTTGACTCACATGAGTATTTTGATGGTGCTGTGTATTTATATTTTGTAGCTGTAGCTTTTTAAAAAGCAAACAAGATTCTGGATAAATGTTTTACTAGATAAAAATACTATTCTAATTTAAAACATGTAATAGTTATTGAAATTAAATAGATATTGTTTTTCCAAATGACCTTATTTCAGTAGGCAGCAACATAAGATATATGGCATTTTGACAATTTAATGCTAGATTTAAGGTTTTAACCTTAGGATATTAAAGGCGCAACAGGTGAGGCTGGAATGTCCTTGGTACTGCTACATCTGAACAGTAATATTTTTACAGTAAATCTGTCAAAAAATCTGGTATTCTGCTTAATTTCTGTCTAGTCTCCCTGTGCTTTGAAACACTTGTACAGTTTGTAGCAAAGTCCTGAGACAACACTGTGGGTTTAAAAAATACTGTAAACATAAAATAACATTTTAAGTAAATACTTTTCTTAACACAGATAAAATAATGCTTTTTAATAATAATAATTATTATTATAGTATTCTTATACCATTTAGTTGTATTAAATGAAGAGAGCCGTGTTTATGCAAGAGCTAGGTGTTATTTTTATGTAGGAGGGTGTTATTTTTCAGGTCAAAAATTAGTTAACAAGGTAAATATTATTGATCTTCACCTGAAGTTGGCACTTTAAAACTGATCCTTAACAAATGACCACAGAAAGTGGATTTTGCCAACAACATACAGTTGTCTCTTACACTAGCGGCGCTTTCAATTGGACTATGGTGGACCTTTGATAGATCACGAAGTGGCTTTGGCCTTGGAATAGGAATTGCTTTTCTGGCCACCTTGGTATCACAGCTTCTGGTCTACAATGGGGTTTACCAGTGAGTCTTTATTTTTCCTCTGGTTAAGTGGTATTCATGTTAGATTAGTAAACAAGAACATTGAAGCTAGATCTGACTTAACTTGAGCCCTGAACTTGCTAAAACTTAAACACATGTGTAACTTTACTTTAATTGGATGATTCATGTGAGTGCTTATGTGTGTGTGTAAGACTGAGATTTTGGTTTGGAGTTGTAAAACTGCTACGTTACCAACAGCAAAACAACCTGGATCAAACAGAGAAAGGATATTAGAATGAATGAGTGGATGGGTAGTAAATTTGATATTTGCAGTAAGAAATCAAACTTTCTACTACAAGTGTGTGTATCTTTAGGCTAATCTGTTCCCCTATCCAGATTTCTCAGTATGTCTATCTCTGTGCCTAACTTTAAAAGTATAAGTTTTTTTTGAAGAAAGGACTGCGTACAGGGTTAAGTTCAATCTTGGCAATAAACAGATAATAATGCAAACTTGTATTCCTTTCTAGATATACATCTCCAGATTTCCTTTATGTTCGTTCCTGGTTACCATGTATATTTTTTGCTGGTGGCATTACTGTGGGGAACATTGGTAGGCAGCTGGCAATGGTAAGTTAGGGTGGGTTTTTTGTTTTTGCTTTTTTTTGGGTACTGAGCTTGTAGTGTCTGGTTTTAAAAAATTCTTTCCTAATAGTTATTCAAATTGCAGATGTGGACTAAGATGGGAGTCCAGAGACAGTGCTTTTCAGTTTGGTCAGCATGTCCCTGCCACCAGCAGAAGTTCTGTCTGCTGCTAAGTGCCCTACATATCCTAAAGGGTTCCCCGTTTCATTGTGTTCACTCCATTCTGTATGCAAACAAGCGTTTGCGGGATCAAGGCCTAAATAAGAACACCATGTGTGAGGGGAAAAAAGCTGCATAAGCTCTAAGTTAATAGCTAATGTACTTAGGTTTTCTTTTGCTATGCAAGGAGGCACAGAATGCCAGCACTCTGTGCATAGATTGTGTACAAAATCCTTACTACAGAACTGTAATTGGTGAGGGTACTCTGAAAAGCATGGGAGTTTGGGGTCCTGAACTGATCTGGGAGAAAGTGTGGGCAGAGCTGTTGTGTCAGTTGCTATGTAGATCCCTCCCTTTCACAGCTGTCTAACTCAGAACTTAAATTGTATAAATCCTTGTTCTCAAATAATTTTCATTTTCTTTGGTTGTTTTGCAGTATGAATGCAAAGTCATTGCAGAAAAATCTCACCAGGACTGAGGAAAAGTAAAATAAATCTTGTATACAGGAAAATATATGACAAACAACTGTCGGAAGAACATGCTATAAGGAACATTTTGACTATAAAATTGCCAAAATGCAGTTTTCCCCTCCCCCTTGAATGGTACACGTTATTGCAATCTGTGATTGCTGCTTCTGTAAGTCAGTTAGAAACCTTGGTGTCTGATTACTGTGAAGTCACACTCGTATGCAATACATTTGACAATATTTGTTCATAAACAAGATTGGCGAAAAAACAATCGAACCTAGGTTTACCATCTTTTTTTCACGATGTTACAGTGCCAAACAGATCTCTGAGTTACTGTACTGTAGCTGAAAATTGTGCTTCAGTTTTTCTAGGCAATTTGGGGAAATGAAGGTTTTGATAGTTTAGTAAAAGCCAGAGAATTCAGAATTAAGGTTGAAGAGATTGCAACTCATGCTGGTAGCTAATCATAAACATGTCTTCTCCCTGAACAGAATCACAGCCTTGCTACTGATGAATGAAGACACGCATCACCTAGGGCCAGATTCTGACACTACTAGTCATGCTGAGTAATACTTTACTCTACAAGTAGTCTGGCTGAAGTCTGTGGGACTAGTGGGTGGGGGAAGGTTCTATTTTAGGTATGTGTATGGGCCCATTAATGTAATATCTGAGTGTCTCAAACTCTGTAATGTATTTATCCTCACTACCCTCACTGTGAGATAGGGAAGTACTGTAATTCTCATTTTATAGATGGGGAACTGAGGCACAGAGAGGCTAAATTTCTTGCCCATGGTCACACAGGAAATCTGTGCTAGAGCAGGGACTTGATCCCAAGTCTTCCAAGACGGAGGTTATTGCACTAACCACTTCTCCTTCTGTCAATATGTGTGTTGGAATCTGACCTATATTTTGGGGCTTACACCCAGTTTCCCGTTTTGGGTTTGCAATTCCCCCTTGAGATTATAGGGCAAACTCTCCTTGTCTTCAAATAGATACCCCCCGATTGATTTACGTTGATTTCTGCCTGATTATGCCAGCAGTGAATGAGGCCTGGAACATTCCCACCTCTTGTTTCTTGACTTCCATCCCTGTCTTGATGTTGTTTAAACAAGTTCTTTTATTGCATTTTAATTATTATTATTATTAATCTTCCATGAAAGATTTTTAAAACACGTTACAGTCACGTAAGGAGACTGAAGTTGGTCCAAAGAACAAATACATGTTTAGATAAGTTTTAATAAATAATAATGTCTGTGTATGTATTGTACATGAAGCCTGATATAGGCAATTTTTTTGCAGTCTTGTGTGCTTCTATCTGAAGTCTATAACATATGCAGTGAAATGCCTCCTATAGCATGTAACAACAATAAGAGTCACCAGAAGGAAAAACTTCTGCATGAATGAAGCTTTTAAAATGTGTAAATAAGCAAATGATATTTGGAGATCTCAGTTCAGCAAGCTCCACAGGTTTTCATTGGCTTATTACAGCTCCATGACATTTCAGTGCCTCGTGCACGTTTTCACATATTGGTCACAATTCAGGAAAGCACTTAAGCAGGCTCTTTCCTTTAAGCTATCGTTAAGCATATGCTTAAGTGCACTCCTGTTTAGGGATGTTTCTCCTCCATCAGGGCCATAATAAATAATGCAACCTTGGATGTTACATAAATGAAGGCTGTAATTCCATCTTCAGGTTCTGGCATTTCACAAGGAACCTGCTGATATATTTTAAATGTATTTTTTTTCCATAACATTCGGCCTGATCTGCATTCCTTACTCAGGCAAGTGATTTCAGTTGGACTGCCTGATCAGATCCTCAGCATGGTTGTCTTCATAAAAAGTCAATGATTGGCATAAAAGCTGAGATATTGATCATAATTTTTACAATAGCTGTAGGGAAATAATGTGGTACCTCAGATTCCAGGGCTTTAATGGTGACCACTGTGTGGAGGTAAGTAAATTTCTTATTATTTGCTTAGTAATAAGTTCTTCTATCTATTCGTTTACATGCTTATAGAAAACAGGACATGCGTATTCAAATGTACAGCAAAAATCCTTGTGAAAAGTGGTTATTGTTCATTTGTGGCACCCACTTTGCAACATTTGAAAATCACATTAATTTAAAAATGATTGGAATATACTGTTCGCTAACTTCTTTCCAAATTTCAGTTTTGAAACTTTAAGCTGATTGTGCAAAATGCACTTGGGTGGTCTCCTTTATTATAGAGATGTTATTTTTTTAATTCTTACTTGACTAAAATAAATTGCTGCCGGACTAAAACCTTGTATGCCAAATTTTCAAACTGCATTATAATTTTATGGCTGGAATACTCAGAACCTGAAAAAAGAGGTACATAATGGGAATGCTGGCACAGCCTTAACTATAGTGGTGTGAACATGCTGCTATTGTATAGTGTGTAATTTATATTAGACTGTCTTCAAAGCGTTCCGTATAGAATGAATAAGGTATATTTTAGATACAACTTTATAAGCACTATAAACTCTTCACTAACTATGAGTTGTAAGGTCTATGCTGTTTACTTCTCCTGTTAAAAGCAAAATATGTATTAAATATAATCACAATCTTTTGTGACATGTTTATTTTTTTAAGCAGTAATCATTCATAATTATATCGAACCAGCTCCGCAAGTGTTTCACACACTAATTTTAGCTGTAGAGCTGGCATGGTGGTTTCACAGTCCCCCTGTTTAAAACTATTAGATTAAAAACAGGATTACTAAATAAGGAGTGAGACTTAAATCAACAGTGATTCTAACAAAACTTGGATACTGAACTGCCTTTAAAATGATCACATTTTTAATCTGAAAGCTGATAGGGGAATACCAGGGCTGGATGGGAGAATATATACAAATAACCAATTTTATCTTGAACTGCTTAACAGACAGAAAATAAAGTGGAAAAGAGGTTAATTGTGGGGTCCCAAGAATCCATAACAGGACCTGTATTGTATAATGTATTTATCAATGGTCTGAACTGGGTGGGGTTAACAGTGAGGTGGCAACGTTAGGTTGATCAAGTCTAAAATTTTGAGTAGTTTCAAAGCTTAGCAATTCTATAGTACATATATAACTTTCATTGTAAACAGATGTGGGGGGGCCTGGACTTGATGACTTCTTGAGGTCCTTGTTAGCCCTATGTTTCTGTGGTTATCTAATGCACATTGGAAGGTTCAGTTTGAGTTATTCATATACATTGATGGATCTTACATAAGCGGAAAAGAGAGGAAAGATAGCTGGGTGTCATTGTGGGCAGTCCAGATAAAAATTTCTGGTCTATATGGTGTACTAGTCCAAAACAAAAAAAAAAAAAAAGAAGAAGAATCAATCAGTCATAAGTGTATTAAGGCAGATAAATATTCAGGCTGAGGGATAATAGTGTCTGTGTTCCGTTTTCGACACGACATCTCAAAAGTAATATAACAGAAATAGAAGAGGTCAAGAGCATTGCAACCAGTGAAAACAAATAGGGGTTGTCATAAATATAAAGGGAAGGGTAAACCCCTTTAAAATTCCTCCTGGCCAGAGAAAAAAAATCCTCTCCCCTGTAAAAGGTTAAGAAGCTAAAGGTAACCTCACTGGCACCTGACCAAAATGACCAATGAGGAGACAAGATACTTTCAAAAGCTGGGAGGAGGGAGAGAAACAAAGGGTCTGTGTGTCGTTTCTGCCGGGCATAGACCAGGAATGGAGTCTTAGAACTTTTAGTAAGTAATCTAGCTAGGTATGTGTTAGATTATGATTTCTTTAAATGGCTGAGAAAAGAATTGTGCTGAATAGAATAACTATTTCTGTCTGTGTATCTTTTTTGTAACTTAAGGTTTTGCCTAGAGGGGTTCTCTATGTTTTGAATCTAATTACCCTGTAAGGTATCTACCATCCTGATTTTACAGAGGTGATTTCTATTTACTTCTATTTCTATTAAAAGTCGTCTTGTAAGAAAACTGAATGCTTTTTCATTGTTCTCAGATCCAAGGGTTTGGGTCTGTGGTCACGTATGCAAATTGGTGAGGCTTTTTATCCAACATTTCCCTGGAAAGGGGGGGGGTGCAAGTGTTGGGAGGATTGTTCATTGTTCTTAAGATCCAAGGGTTTGGGTCTGTAGTCACCTAGGCAAATTGGTGAGGCTTTTTACCAAACCTTGTCCAGAAGGTGGGGTGCAAGGTTTTGGGAAGTATTTTGGGCGGAAAGACGTGTCCAAACAGCTCTTCCCCAGTAACCAGTATTTGTTTGGTGGTGGTAGTGGCCAATCCAAGGACAAAGGGTGGAATATTTTGTACCTTGGGGAAGTTTTGACCTAAGCTGGTAAAGAGAAGCTTAGGAGGTTTTTCATGCAGGTCCCCACATCTGTACCCTAGCGTTCAGAGTGGGGAGGGAACCTTGACATGGTGGCATAGTGATGGGATTAACCTGAAATCATTTTGAGATCCAGTTGAGATTTTTTGAACTAAAAATACAGATTTTAAAAAGGAAATTTTTTTTTCCTTTGGAAGGGAAGTCCAGAAAGCAGCTGAAACTGAAAGCAGCTTGTTTTTCTCTGCTTTGTGGCCAAGCAGAGACAAAAGGGGATTATCTTTGTGAATTGCAGGTTTTCTTTGCCTGGAGGCAGGGTACTTAACTCCAGCAGGGAAATTCACAGTCTTCCAACCCAGAGTTTTTTTTTCCCCTAAGAGTAAACTGGGGGGGGGGGGTGTTCTACCCATTTGCCTGGAGACAAAAGTGGCAGGGGTTTGTTTGTTTTTTTGGGGGGGGGGATTTTGAATTTTTACAAGGAGCACAAGTTTAAAAAGGAAATTTTTTTTTTCCTTTGGGCTGCTGGTAAGCAGGTTTCCAAGTAGTTGGAGGTTTTTTGCTTTGATTTGGGCCCAGAGCAGAGACAAGGGAATTGTCTTTTTCTGTAGGCTGACAATCACTATCAGAGAATAGGTATTCTATTCCAGCACAGCAAAATTTTACAGCCTAGTTTTGTTTGTTTATTTCTAAACCTCGGGTGTAAAGTTAGTTAAAAACAGAGAGGTTAAAATGACGAAATCCACGGCTCGAAAAAAGCTGGAATTAGCCAGATTTCAGGCTGAGGAAAGACAAAGGGAACATGAAAGACAGATAGAACTCATGCGGCTGAAGAAGGAGGAGAAGGAACAAGAAAGGGAGGCAGCGAAAGAGGCAGAACAACACCAAGAGGCTGCTCACAGGAGAGCTATGGAAGCAAGGGACAAAGAACTGGAGGAGAAGAAAAAAGAGAGGAAGCATGTGGAGGAGATAGAGAAGATAAAGGCTCAGCAGAATATCCCAACAAACCCTAGCAATCCTTCTCCAAGTACCACTTCCCATCCCAGAAAGTTCCCCACCTACAAGGCAGGCGATGATACTGAGGCCTTCCTAGAAAACTTCGAAAGGGCCTGCCTTGGGTACAGCATCTCTACCGACCAATACATGGTAGAGCTGGGGCCACAGCTCAGTGGACCCTTAGCTGAGGTGGCAGCTGAAATGCCTAAAGAACACGTGAACAAGTATGAACTGTTTAAATCCAAGGTGAGAGTCAGAATGGGGATAACACCCGAGCAATCTCGTCAGAGGTTCAGAGCCCTAAGGTGGAAACCAGACGTGTCATTTACCCGACATGCCTACCACATTGTGAAACACTGGGATGCCTGGATATCAGGAGCAAGTGTTGAATCTCCAGTAAATTTGCCCTTCCTAATGCAAATGGAACAATTCTTAGAGGGTGTTCCTGAGGAAATAGAAAGATACATTCTAGATGGGAAGCCCAAATCTGTAATCGAGGCAGGAGAGATTGGAGCCAGATGGGTGGAGGTGGCAAAGAAGAAGAAAACTGATCGCAGTTGGAGCGGAGACCAGCAGGGACAACCCCAGACAACACCCTATTACCGGGGGCCGCCCAAGGCCCCACCTACCTCCCAAGGAACCCTCCAGTCACCTTATCGTCCCACCACCCCATTCTCCAGCAACCCACCGCGCCCGAGTGATCCGTCAGCTGGACAATGTTTTAAATGTAGCGAGCTGGGGCATGTAAAGGCCAACTGCCCCAAGAATCCCAACAGATTACAGTTCATTGCACCGGAATCACACCGGATACCTCCCAGATACCCTTGGAGCGGAGGGAAACTGTGAGTGTGAGCGGGAAGAAGGTCACCGTGTGGAGGGACACCGGCGCACAAGTGTCAGCTATCTATGCTTCCTTAGTGGACCCCAATTTAATCAACCCAGAGATCCAAGTGACGATTCAACCCTTCAAGTCCAACTCTTTCAATTTGCCTACAGACAAGTTGCCTGTCCAGTACAAGGGCTGGTCAGGAACGTGGACTTTTGCAGTCTATGATGATTATCCCATCCCCATGCTGTTGGGGGAAGACTTGGCCAATCATGTGAAGCAGGCCAAGAGGGTGGGAACGGTCACCTGCAGCCAGGCTAAACAAGCCGTGAGGCCTAGCTCTGTTCCGGAAACTTCTATCAGGACCCGGTCAGAGGTGATGGACCCGGACCCCAGGCCAATGTCTGCAACAGCAGTAGTGGATCCAGTCCCAGAGACCCAGACGGGAACCAGTCCCAGAACCGGAACCAGCCGAACAACCAATACCAGACCCATTGTCAGCACTGAATCCAATACTTGCAACCTCAACACCAGAGGGCCCCACCGAACCTGAACTGGCAGCAGCCCATAACCCTACACAAGAGGCTCAGCTGGAGCCTGAATCCCAACATAGTGCACCAGCGGAGAGCGGTTCACAGTCAACGGAAACAGCCCCATCCCCTACATCGCTTCCAGAGGGACCAAGCCTAGGTCCACAATCCCATGAGGAACTGATGTCTCCAGCATCAAGGGAACAGTTCCAGACCGAACAGGAAGCAGATGAAAGCCTCCAGAGAGCTTGGACGGCGGCACGGAGCAACCCACCGCCTCTTAGCTCTTCTAATCGATCCAGGTTTGTTGTAGAAAGAGGACTTTTATACAAGGAAACTCTTTCTGGTGGACACCAGGAAGACTGGCATCCTCAGAGACAGTTGGTAGTTCCAACTAAATACCGGGCCAAGCTCTTGAGCTTAGCCCATGATCACCCTAGTGGCCATGCTGGGGTGAACAGGACCAAAGACCGTTTGGGGGGGGTCATTCCACTGGGAGGGAATGGGCAAGTATGTTTCTACCTATGTCCGGTCTTGTGAGGTGTGCCAAAGAGTGGGAAAACCCCAAGACCAGGTCAAAGCCCCTCTCCAGCCACTCCCCATCATTGAAGTTCCATTTCAGCGAGTAGCTGTGGATATTCTGGGTCCTTTTCCAAAAAAGACACCCAGAGGAAAGCAGTACATACTGACTTTCACGGTTTTTGCCACCCGATGGCCGGAAGCAGTAGCTCTAAGCAACACCAGGGCTAAAAGTGTGTGCCAGGCACTAGCAGACATTTTTGCCAGGGTAGGTTGGCCCTCCGACATCCTCACAGATGCAGGGACTAATTTCCTGGCAGGAACTATGGAAAACCTTTGGGAAGCTCATGGGGTAAATCACTTGGTTGCCACTCCTTACCACCATCAAACAAATGGCATGGTGGAGAAGTTTAATGGAACTTTGGGGGCCATGATACGTAAATTCGTAAATGAGCACTCCAATGATTGGGACCTAGTGTTGCAGCAGTTGCTCTTTGCCTACAGAGCTGTACCACATCCCAGTTCAGGGTTTTCCCCATTTGAACTTGTATATAGCTGTGAGGTTAAGGGGCCATTGCAGTTGGTGAAGCAGCAATGGGAGGGATTTACAGCTTCTCCAGGAACTAACATTCTGGACTTTGTAACCAACCTACAAAACACCCTCCGAACCTCTTTAGCCCTTGCTAAAGAAAACTTACAGGATGCTCAAAAAGAGCAAAAAGCCTGGTATGATAAACATGCCAGAGAGCGTTCCTTCAAAGTAGGGGACCAGGTCATGGTCTTAAAGGCGCTCCAGGCCCATAAAATGGAAGCATCGTGGGAAGGGCCATTCACGGTCCAGGAGCGCCTGGGAGCTGTTAATTATCTCATAGCATTCCCCACCTCCAACCGAAAGCCTAAGGTGTACCATATTAATTCTCTAAAGCCCTTTTATTCCAGAGAATTAAAGGTTTGTCAGTTTACAGCCCAGGGAGGAGACGACGCTGAGTGGCCTGAAGGTGTCTACTACGAAGGGAAATGTGCTGGTGGTGTAGAAGAGGTGAACCTCTCCATGACCCTTGGGCGTATGCAGCGACAGCAGATCAAGGATCTGTGCACTAGCTACGCGCCAACGTTCTCAGCCACCCCAGGATTGACTGAACGGGTATACCACTCCATTGACACAGGTAATGCTCACCCAATTAGGGTCCAACCTTACCGGGTGTCTCCTCAAGCTAAAACTGCTATAGAATGGGAGATCCAGGATATGTTACAGATGGGTGTAATCCGCCCCTCTGGAAGTGCATGGGCATCTCCAGTGGTTCTAGTTCCCAAACCAGATGGGGAAATACGTTTTTGCGCGGACTACCATAAGCTAAATGCTGTAACTTGCCCAGACAACTATCCAATGCCACGCACAGATGAACTATTAGAGAAACTGGGACAGGCCCAGTTCATCTCTACCTTGGACTTAACCAAGGGGTACTGGCAAGTACCGCTAGATGAATCTGCCAAGGAAAGGTCAGCCTTCACCACACATCTCGGGCTGTATGAATTTAATGTGCTCCCTTTCGGGCTGCAAAATGCACCCGCCACCTTCCAAAGACTTGTAGATGGTCTCCTAACGGGATTAGGAGAATATGCAGTCGCCTACCTTGACGATGTGGCCATATTTTTGGATTCCTGGGCAGACCACCTGGAACATCTACAAAAAGTCCTTGAGCGCATAAGGGAGGCAGGACTAACTGTTAAGGTTAAGAAGTGTCAAATAGACCTAAACAGAGTGACTTACCTTGGACACCAGGTGGGTCAAGGAACTATCAGCCCCCTACAGGCCAAAGTGGATGCTATCCAAAAGTGGCCTGTCCCAAAGTCAAAGAAACAGGTTCAATCCTTCTTAGGCTTGGCCGGTTATTACAGACGATTTGTACTGCAATACAGCCAAATCGCCGCCCCACTGACAGACCTAACCAAACAGAAACAGCCAAATGCTGTTCAGTGGACCGAAAAGTGTCAGAAGGCCTTTAACAAGCTTAAAGCGACACTCATGTCTGACCCTGTACTAAGGGCCCCAGACTTTGACAAACCATTCCTAGGAAACACAGATGCGTCCGAGCGTGGTGTGGGAGCAGTTTTAATGCAGAAAGGACCTGATCAAGAATTCCACCCTGTAGTGTTTCTCAGCAAAAAACTGTCTGAGAGGGAAAGCAACTGGTCAGTCACTGAAAAAGAATGTTACGCCATTGTCTATGCTCTGGAAAAGCTACGCCCATATGTTTGGGGACGGCGTTTCCACCTGCAAACCGACCATGCTGCACTGAAGTGGCTTCACACCATCAAAGAAACTAACAAAAAACTTCTTCGGTGGAGTTTAGCTCTCCAAGATTTTGATTTCGACATCCAACACATCTCAGGAGCTTCTAACAAAGTGGCTGATGGACTCTCCCGTGAAAGTTTCCCAGAATCAACTGGTTAAAATCATCCTTGAGATGTGGAAAATATTGTTAGTCTTTATGTACTTGGTAGTATATTTAGAGATGCATGTGTCTTATTAACTCTGTTTTCCTAGAGCTCCAGGAAGAAATCCCAGCCAGTGTTTCACTCTAGCTGAGATTTGGGGGGCGTGTCATAAATATAAAGGGAAGGGTAAACCCCTTTAAAATCCCTCCTGGCCAGAGAAAAAAAATCCTCTCACCTGTAAAGGGTTAAGAAGCTAAAGGTAACCTCACTGGCACCTGACCAAAATGACCAATGAGGAGACAAGATACTTTCAAAAGCTGGGAGGAGGGAGAGAAACAAAGGGTCTGTGTGTCTGTCTATATGCTGTTTCTGCCGGGGATAGACCAGGAATGGAGCCTTAGAACTTTTAGTAAGTAATCTAGCTAGGTATGTGTTAGATTATGATTTCTTTAAATGGCTGAGAAAAGAATTGTGCTGAATAGAATAACTATTTCTGTCTGTGTATCTTTTTTGTAACTTAAGGTTTTGCCTAGAGGGATTCTCTGTGTTTTGAATCTAATTACCCTGTAAGGTATCTACCATCCTGATTTTACAGAGGTGATTTCTATTTACTTCTATTTCTATTAAAAGTCTTCTCGTAAGAAAACTGAATGCTTGTTCATTGTTCTCAGATCCAAGGGTTTGGGTTTGTGGTCACCTATGCAAATTGGTGAGGCTTTTTATCCAACATTTCCCTGGAAAGGGGGAGGGGGTGCAAGTGTTGGGAGGATTGTTCATTGTTCTTAAGATCCAAGGGTCTGGGTCTGTAGTCACCTAGGCAAATCGGTGAGGCTTTTTACCAAACCTTGTCCAGAAAGTGGGGTGCAAGGTTTTGGGAAGTATTTTGGGGGGAAAAATGTGTCCAAACAGCTCTTCCCCAGTAACCAGTATTTGTTTGGTGGTGGTAGCGGCCAATCCAAGGACAAAGGGTGGAATATTTTGTACCTTGGGGAAGTTTTGACCTAAGCTGGTAAAGAGAAGCTTAGGAGGTTTTTCATGCAGGTCCCCACATCTGTACTGTAGCGTTCAGAGTGGGGAAGGAACCTTGACAGGGGTATTAAATGACTTCACATCTGAACATAGGAATTATTACACACATATCCCTGTTGTCATAATAGGTAATGCTAACAAAAATTTTGGAAGGGATATGAAGCCTCATGCTGCATGGTTTAAATCAATCTTTAAGTATTAGAGATTAAGCTGAGAGATGATGTGGGGGCAGATTTTCCCATATCTGCTTGCTCCAGCATTCTTACAGCTTCCTCTGAAGCACCTGGTGCTGGCCACTGTCAGAAACAGAATACTGGACTAGATGGACCTTGGGTCTGATCCAGCATGACAATTCCTATGTTTCTATGAACTGTTACGAAATAACTCGTAGGCAAAGCTTTTCCCTAACACCTGTGAGTTAGTGGTTAATTTATGGACTGAAGATTGAGGGTTTACATCCCTCATTTTATCTAATGAGATCTCACACACCTCTGGATGATGATATCCGTATAAACATCTAAAGTGGGGGATACTAAAAGGGTTAGGGTTATTTAGATTAGAGAGGAAACAGGGAAGATGTGGTACGATGGAACTATTTACAATAATGAACGTTATAAAGAACATAAATTGGGCATTTCTCTACCTCTTCTCAATGCTGTAGCAAGGAATTTAAAGCAATGAAATTGCCAGGCAAGACATTTCCTCTTTCTGTTTCCTCCTTGAAACTCACCTCTGCCTTGATGCCTATAAATCACTGCACAATGGCTAGGCCATTGGCATACTGACACCTTTATTTATTAATATAAACCGGATTGTTTCATTGTCTACCTTGTCTTTTTCCAGGCCCATCTGTTTGTTTTATACACTTGTTGTCTTAACAGGTGTATAGACTGTGTACTCTTTGGAGAAGGGGAGGCCTTTGTATTATAGTGTCTAGCTAAATAGGTCCCAGATCCCTAATTGAGGCTTCTGGCTGCTACTGTAATAGAAACAGTTATTTAAAAAACTCATTTGTCAGTGAGTACACTTTGTAACTCATTGGCACAAGGTAGTATTGAGGAAAAGAGCATGTAAAATTAAAGATTAGACAAATGAATAATAAGAATATCCATAGTTATGCTACACAGGGTAAGCATGTACAATGAATAGAGCCCTTATGCTAGGGTTGCTAACCCTCCCGGAGTGTTCTGGAGTCTCCAGGAATTAAAGATTAATCTATAATTGAAGATCGTTATATGATGAAACCTCCAGGAATACATTCAACCAAACTTGGCAACTCTACGTCATACTAGGTCATGCCAAACAGTTGCATGGGGTTAGGAAAAAACTCCACCCCACTCCCATGGGAAAGTTATTGCATAATTGTCCTTAACAGGGAGGTTTACACATTTCTTAGAAATATCTAGTACTATCCATTGTTTGAGATTGGATATTGCACTAGACGAATCGTTGGTCTGATGCAGTGTGACAGATCTTACGTTCACTCCTGCAGGTTCTCAAAGTCTTTAGCTAATGAATTTACTGACCTTTGCAATTTAAAAAAAAAAAAGCCATGGAAAGCTACCCTGTGATTTGGGGAAGCGGGGGTTGGCAGCTGTGAAGAAAGCAAACATGATGCCAGTCCTTTAAATATTAATATAAAAGAAACCCTGGCAGGAGCAATTGGATAAAGAGTACTATGACTCTGTGACGACTGGTGCTTCATTAAATATGTGGAAATCTCACTTGAGTCCCTAATAAAATAATGGAACAAATATGGAAAGAGAGAGTTCATTTTCTTACTAGAGGGTGACAGTTATGAACAATAGACAGCATGAGTTTACAAAGAGTAAATCAAGCCACATGAATGTGATTGCTCTTTTGATGTTTGGATGAAAGGAGTAGGTCTAATGGATCTGGATTTTATGAAAGCATTTTAATGCAGTGCCTCACACCTGTGTGTGAAAGCTTAATTCAAATGGTCTTAAATACAGGCACTGTCATACACATGTAAAAACTGGTTGAAGGAACTGTAAACAAATAGTAATGATAAACCACAATAGTAGGAGCCAGAGACTGTCTATTGGGATCTAACAGGGATTGGTTTTAGGTCTGGTCTTGCCAGCCCAAACCCACGGCTGATGTCCTCTCCCATGGACAAGGAAAACACAGAGCTTTCAGTGATGTCACTTACCAAATTACCAGCTTGGTGGTGACCCAGAGTTCTGTGTCTGGAAGTTGGATGAAACTTCTGCTGAATGCTTTGTAACTTAGATATTTCTTTTTTCTTTTAAATTTCCTTTAGCCCATCAAGACCTTTTGGAGAGAGTCTTTTGTAGGCTGCAGTCCTCATTTTGTTGCTGTTTTGACATGTAGCTTTTTCTTAGGTGATGCATTGGGTGCTTTAGTGGGTAGGTTGTATATGTCTGACTGTTACTATTTTGTTATGATAGTGCCTAGAGACCAGGACCCAATTGTTCTAAACACTGCAGAGACGTAAATGATGTATCCATTCTGTGCTGCTGCCCGTCATCAGAGCACCTTCCAGACACAATAGATTGAGATTGGCAATAGAGAAGTCCCAGGCTCCATGGAGTTTCTAGTTTTTCTCCTTTCTTCGGTTATAGACAGCTCTGCCTGGGGTAGAGTCTTTTTTTTCTTTTCTTGAGGAGGGAGGAAGGGTAGAAGGCTGTGAATGCCTTTCTTTTGCTGTGGAAAAGCTTTGTCAAATAGGAAGCTTGGCAGCATCTCTTAGAATAATGTTTCTCAACGGCTGGTCTGTGGATCGGCACCGGCCCCTGAGATTTCCCTGACAGTTTAGGGAAGCAGCACACTGGTGCCTGGTATCAAAAAGGTTGAGAAACCTAGAGGACTCTGGCCTCATCTAAACTGTCCTAGACCGCTGGATCCCCTCCTCCCACCTGACCCCAAGATTCCTTGTCCTCACAGGCTTTGTTCTGAGCTTTGTGATCCATGATGTCCTGGGGATCGCAGTTGCCAGTGGTTTGTATGTAGAAATGAAGTCTGTGGGATCTGAGCTATTAATGGCTCTGAATAATTGTTGAGGTCACCTGTCCTGTATAGGCCAAAAGGTAGGTGCAGGAGTTTTACAATGGAGTGTCCATCCTTGGAGGAGGAGTGGGGTGGAGCTCCACCCTTTTCCAACTTTCCTCTCTCTATGTTCCCCCTCTAAGCCAGTGTGACAGGGCCACCTTCTCCACACCTTGGGCCACCACAAACAGATTAGTTGCTCTCAAGTTCATGAACACCAGTGTGTTGTTTATTGGGTCCACTGCACCAGCTTACCAGTACAGCCTTGTGCAGCACCATACTGTTAGAAGTAAACAACCTCCTTACCTGCTTGCTGGGGAAGGGAGAAGGCAAGATCTCACCATCCTGAGATCCTGTATCCCCTGGCAGACTTCCCAGCACTTTCTTCCTGTCCTGTAACTGTTACCAGCTGACAAGCTGATTGCTCTCATTAGCTCGTCAGCCTCCCACCTAATTAAGACATTGAGCACCATCTCCCAATTGACTGCGCTCCATGGGAGAAATAGCTAGTACCTCAGCGTCCATCTAGGCAGGGATAAAAGACCTGCAACATGGCCACAGCTGGCATGCGTCACCTGTCTTGGGATCACAGGGCTGAAAATTGCTGTGGAGACATTTGGGCTCAGGCTGGAACCCAAGCTTTGGGGCCCTCCCCACTTGCAGTGTTCGGGCTCCAGCCTGAGCTCAAATGTCTACACAGCAATTTTCATCCCTTCAGCCCAAGCCCCATGAGCCCAAGTCAGCTGACCCAGGCTAGCGGTGGTTTTTTTTATCCCTGTATAGACATAATCTTAGTGACCAGAATGCTGGGTCAGCTGTAGGCTCCTAGCACTCTGTCACAGCCAGTCTTTCCATCTTTGTGTTTGGCTGGATTCTGCAGCAGTAGGGACTGGCAGCCCCTTCCCTCCCCCAGCTCATAAGGAAAGAGTGTTGTCATAACAAGTGTATCACACGGCCCGTCTTGCGTGTTTTTTACATTTGGAATCGTTGCTAGTAATGCCCATTTATAACATTAATGGATAAACATCACACACTTAAGTGGTGTTAAATGTGAAATGTAGTGCTTGTAAAAGTACAACCTCGGCTTGGAAGGAGTATGTGCCTCACAGTGGGACTAATCATCTAGTGCTGTTAGTTCTGATGCCAGCACTAAATGCAAAGCAGGAGGCATGTTGGAATTTAATGTCCAACTCTAAATCTTAAATGAAAGGTAAATCCAACTAGTTAATGACAGTGGAATAGTAAACATTACTTAGTTTAATTGTTTCATGCAGTCACATTGCATTTTCATGATGTATATGATCATGGTTTGAGCAAAAGGACTGCTTTGTCCTCAATTTTCTTCAGCAGGCAAGTAGCAGCCTCAAATTAAAGTATAAACTTTTTGCACAGATTTGTACGCAGCATACTGGCAGTTAGTGTTTTGACTCCTGAAAGAAAGTTAGTTCCGAGGGGAAGCAGCAGTCCTCTCCTGACCTCACTTTGCAGGCTTAAATCCAGGCTAAAGGGCAGCTTTGCATTTTTTTTTTTTTTTGAAGGGGATTTCTTTTTTTTTCTAGCAGTCATTAGAACTCTGCTGTCCGAGGTGTGAGGTCCAAAAGATTAACTCTCCTGTTAATACTTCTGCTCTAGGTATTTTCTAATGCACCCAGTGTACCATAATTTCAAGGAATCAAATACAACAGTAAGAAAGAGAAGATGAGGGAGAGAGATACTAGTAAGTACATTACAGATATACTAGTTGAGAGTTCAGAAAATTCTATGTTTTAGATTCCCATACAGAACTCATGATGTTCCAAATCCCAGATAAACAGAATCGTCTCTCTTCTCACGCAGCAACTGCCTTGAGCTGTGTGAACTTTTTTGAAGGCCAATGCAATATTATTTTCCATGAATATTCATCCAAATGTTAAAAAGAGATTCTCGTCTGCTATGCCCATGCCCCTGTTGTGTTTGCTTTCGATGAATATGCTAATAAATAAGTTTACTGGTGGGGATGGTTGCTGAAATAGTGCAACTTAAGCTAATGTTGCAAAATATATTCAGAAAGGGAATATTGAATTTGTAAATGTGAGTGTGTGTGCACTAGAAACTTCACTCAAAGTTATGCTCAGCAAATCAGGGAACGGGAATGTGCCTTGTGGTAAAAGCAGCTTGAATTTCAGATTTTGAATATTTGCTGTGACTAGTTTTTGAAGCAAGAATTATTCAAAGCAATTATTCAGTGAAAATTCGTGAACAGAAATGGAAACAAAATTCAGCAAAGGAATTGTTACAAATTATGTATCCATCTCTGGGGAAGGGAAACCACAAAATTTTGCACAGGACTACACAACGAACAGTAAGGGACAAGAAAGCTTGAAATGATCAATGGGTTTTTTTCACAGCCTGAATTTCAAGATTGGGAGCCAGATCCACAGGTACAGTGTTCAGACAGACACTCTCTGATCCTTGGGCCTGCTTCAAATTATAACAGTGAGTAACTGCTCCTAAGGAGTCACTCTGCTGCCTAGAATTGGCAGAGTATGTTGTGCATTGGCCCCATTCCATCCCCACCCCTAATCCAACCTTGAATATCACCTTATACCAAGGGCTAGCAGTCCCTTAGCATAGGCCATTCTTGAGCTGCAGTCTTTCGGCAACTTTAAGTACCCACTGAAGCAGTGCAAAGCGGTCTTGTGAGGATCTGATCCTCAGTAATTTTGCTGGTAATGTGAGAGTACATCAAGTTTATGTGGAGCAGAAATAACTTTGATTGTGATGGGTGTGTGTTTTAATGAGGTACAACTGAAAAACAGGCTGCCTTGCTTTTCAAGCAGTCACTTGCTCATCCTCCACTGCTGAAATCCCCTATCACTCAAAAATACCAAAGAAGTAAAAGTGATATCCTCTTCTCCTTTCTCTTCCTCTGCCCCTCCCTTCAAACTAGTTTACACATATGAGTTTGATTTAAAGGCACTTAAGTTCTTGGAAAACTGGGACTATTTATAGGGTGGGTTAGCATTGAAAGAACCCACTGTTTTCCTTTTTAAAAACAAATGCTTGTTCTGTACTAACTGTCAAGTACAATCATTACTCAATTAACTGAGGCAACAGGGCCAAGTACTCTGCTAAACTGGCACAGCTCCATTGACCTCAGTGGATTTGCAGCAGTTTCACCGCAGAGAATTTAGCCCACCATGGTTGAGAACGCTCAAGAATGTTACAATAATTGTTCAGTCCTTTTCCTAAGGCAATAAAGGGTCAGAAATGTACCTAGATAGACAAGAACAAGCTGTGAAATTTGCCTTTCCCTCCTTCTCTTTCATCATGGATGAAAACAGTCATCTTTCTTTGTGATTTACAAGGTGCACTTTTTATAGGGTATGTCAACTCTTCAGAGGGACGAATTTGTTAGCATCAGATGCGGCAGATCAGAGTAATAATGATGTGAGTGCAAAGTGTTGGCTATTGGTGAGCTTGTTTTCATAACAGATTGCCATATTCATTCATTTTTGTTTGATATTTCACGGTAGGAAATTCAGCTCCAGATTGATTTGGGCCTGTGTCTCTTCTGATTAAACAATAATAATGTTCCATGTGATTTCAGATCCACAGTTAGCCACTGGCTTCCCAAAAGCAGTGTAACAAGCACAAACAGTTAGCGGTGACCTGGGTGAGAGTTGGTGAAATCTACATTTGAAATGTCTGAGGTGGGTATCTGCTCACGGTAAAGTTTTCTTGATGTTATGTCTACAGACCCTGTTCATTGCACTGTGGGTCGGTGAAGGGAAAGTTCTCCTGGGCATTAGAAACTGAAATATATTTCCTGACATCAGCAGAAAAATAAACAAATACTTCTTTGTATGTGGAATCTCTCTGCTCTGAGGATACCCATTCTCTTTGTATGGATGATTCCCTGAAGCTCCAAAAGTAGTGTGAAAGTCTTCAGGACTCCTAGTACATTGAAGTAGTGGTTCATTTAGTCCAGTCTTCATAACTCTCAGTAGAGTTTGACCCTGAAGTAGAAAACCACTAGTAGAACAAGCAGAGATCTGTTTTGCAACTGTCCTTTGGTACAAAGTTAAAGGTCTGTAGGCAGGAGTTTGGAGAGAGAAGAAATCATGATCCTTCACCCAAGGATCAACAGGTATGAATTATTGGACTCTAGCTTTTGCTCAGGAAACCAACAACTGTGAAATTCAGTTCAAAGATGTTTATACAGACAAATCTACGTGAGATACGATACATGGCCTAAAACTGGTTGATATCAAAGGTTCCTAGTGGGATGAAATGAACAGGTTAGAAATTGTTTACCTGAATCTTGGTGAAGCACAGAGAGATGCAGCCAGTTAACCTACCTGAAGCTGGTCAACAGTTGCTTGTACTATGCGGAACATATATTTGATGCTTTTGAGTCTTTTAATTGCATAACACCTTGTCCATCCTGCTAATTAGAATTCTTTAAAACTATCATCAATATATAGAGAGAGTATTGTCCGCTTCTAGCACTGACCCACCCAATATTCTGGATCACAAGAACTGTCACTTCTTAACCCCACGGTTAAAAAGATCTCCCTCAAGTTGCTCTTCTGTTCAGAGGAAAGTATATTTGATTTTAATTTTTCTACGCTATTTCAGTATCAAGGGTTTTTCCCCCTTCACAATGCTATTTTTAATAAAAATGTGCCAAATCAAATTTTGATGATAATTAATAAACTTCTAGGGAGGATGTCTGATTTAAAATATTTTTGGTTTATTTCTAACAAACACTCACTGAGTCATAATTTAGGTCCCAATCTGGAAAAAGTTACATACATTCTTACTGTCAGGCTTGTGAACAGTCACATTGACTTCATGTGTGTAAAGCCAAGCATACCTGTGAGCATTTGTAGGATTGGGACTTCAGGTTTTGTTTTATCTAGCTTTGGGGCAGGGTTTTGTCCTCACTATGTACAGTGCCTAACACAATGCAGTCCTGGTCCATGGCAGAGACTACTAGAATACAAATGATAATAATTTAGTACTCCCTAATAACCCAATCCTGAGAATCTAAACTTAAACCTCTACAGTCCTGCCCAGGGCCAAGTGATAACTGTACAGTTTTGCTCTACAGTTTTCCAAGTGTTGAAAAAGTGGTTCCTTTTCAACACTGTCTGTCTTGTCAAAATGCCAGGCACAGCTTGTTTTTGACATTTCAGCTACTGTTAAATAATAGTGATGTTTCTGGTATACCTAATGTTGACTTGAAGGCAGTTGTGCATTTCTCAGCTCAAACGTGAAATACCCAGACATGGGTCTTGACAAATATTTTTCTTGCTTGCCCAAGGCAACTCAGTTGGGGGCAAGGGCGGGGGGGGGGGGGGAAGAAAAGCAGCTTCCAGTTAATCACTTGCTTCAAAATTCAGTTTGGTGAAATAGGCAATTAAAAAAATACGACAATTTTCATCAAAATCTGCAAATTAAAATGCCTCTAGTCAGAGTGGGCTGCAAAAAATGCAGTGGATAATTGCCACTTGAAATCAGTGAAGTATCTAATGTTCTAGGGGAGTGAGGATTGTGGCTGTTCTGCCTTAGTAAGCCTTGATTGATTTGGTAAATAAGCATTTCCACTTCTCTCTTTAAAATAAATAAGCAATTTTAGTGTTTCTGAATGGGAGGTAAACAAGCTCGTGAGCAGTAACTCAGTAATAGCATGAGGCCAAGTGCCATCTGTCATAGAGAATTTTGTCCCTTTATGCACAATACTTTCTCACAGTGTTGGGTCCAGTGTAGGTTAATTGATTAGCAGAGATCTTCCTTTTCTTTGCTGATGAATCTGTATTTCTCAACTCCATGTCCTGTTGTCTCCTGAATTAACATACTCTTTGGTGTCCATAGTTTAGAACACCTATTGCTAAAAGTCCAAATCCATTTTATATTAGGGAAAATGCTGTTGCCCTGGCAATTAACAGATACTTCTGATGATAGTCAGAGGCGGTGGAGAAGATCATGGGGGAGTGAAATAATTTGATGCAATGGTGTAGGTTGCAGCTGATATTTACATTAGTATTATACAAGCTTGAGAAATCCTCTTACAAAGGCTAAGTCACTCATACGTTTCCCTTCAAATTTTGCCACCATTCCCCACACCTGTTCATCCCCAAGCTGTTAACACCTGTCCTTCTGTCAGTGGTAATAATGAAGTTTTAGGTGGGCTATACATTATTGTAACATGAAAGAATTATTCATTTTTGATATTAGAAATGCTATGGAAAAAATATATTTTTGTGTCAATGGCTCAGAACAGCATGTGTGTTTTGGTTTCAAATTAGAGGTTTTAGACTCATATTGCATAGATAAACTCCAAATACATGAGACATCCTAGAGTGGCCTGTTATGGCTGACTTTTGTAGCGCTCATTTTGTTGCTTGACATATACTCAGAAGGGTAGTGCTGCATCGTGCTCCTCTCCCCATGTGATGCTTGTTATTTGTCCTCATCAGTGGCATACACTGTGCATCGATTGCTACCAGAGCGGACACATCCAGTGGTGATGTTCTCTCTTCTTCTTAGATGAATGCGACCCACACAAAGCTGCCTGCAAAAAGCACTCTGCACCTTAGTCATGTCTATGTCTACACTACCACTTAGTCAGTATAACTTACATTGAATGTGTGTGAATAAACCACTTCCCTGAGCAACATAAGTTACACCGACAGAAGTGCCGCTGTGTACTAGGGTGACCAGATGTCCCAGTTTTTGGGTCTTTTTCTTATATAGGCTCCTATCATCCTCCACCCCCTGTCCCAATTTTTCACATTTGCTGTCTGGTCATCCTAGTGTGTACAATGCTTTAGGTGAGCAGGAGAACTTGCTTCTCCCGCCTACATAGCAACCGCTGCTCATTGGGGGTGGCTTAATTATGTTGACAGGAGAGGTCTCTCATTGGCGTAGAGCTAGAGATTGTACAATGGCGCAGTTGCATGCTGTGTAGTCTAGGCATAGCTCTAGTCATTAAGAAAAAAATTACCCAACTTCCCTGCACCTAAAGATAATGAATCAGATCCTCAGCTGTTGTAAATCAACACGCTCCATTTACACCAGCTGTGGAGCAAGTCCATTTTTTTCCCCGTAGTAAGCTTCTCCTTTACTGTTAGATTTTGCCACAAGGACTCAGCCCATGCGAAGGGCAGAGCAGCTCCAGGAGCTTCCCAGGGAAGGAACTGTGGCTCGGGGAGTCACAACTCCCTCCCTTCTTTCCCCTTGGTGTGGAGGTGGGGGCGTTAGTTATTTTCTGCTGCCTATATCAGTGACAACTTATTATTCCCCTACCCATTACTGGCTCAGCTTTGCTGGCTGGAATGGTGGGGGAGAGGAGTCAAGGCTCTGTTCAGCCCCCCATCTCTACCAGTCCGCTCCTGTCCAAGGGCCTGGTAGGCAAGATAGAGGCAGAAGAGGATTTCTTACTCCCCTATCTTGCAGGTGCATAGTTCAACCCAGAGCCCAGCCCTTAGTCTAGTGTAGGATTTCATGGTGGACATAGGTGCAGTAGGTCTTTGTAGCCATACACTGTTTGATTGTGGAGTGAGACCAGATAATCACCAGATGTATCCATTCAAGAAATGACAGGACGTGGCTGGTACGGCAAGCAAAGTGCTGTCCATTTTACCCCCGTCATGACTTCTCGTCTGCAATTTATAGACTTCCTTTATGTATATTACAATATGCTTGCTGTTGTGACAGCCACTTCAGACCCACAATGAGTCCTTGTTTTCATTCTCATGGGCCTTCCACAACGTACTTTGTTGCTAATGAAATGTTACTAATATTTGAAAAATGTTAAATTAGGCCAAAGTTTCCAAACTTGGGAACTAAAGTCCAGAGCCTATATCAATATTGTGAACAACTGAATTATTAGCCTGGTCTACAGAGGTGCAGCATATCCACAGCCCCAAAGTTTGAAAATGTTAGTGGTACTTACACGTAGGACCGAAAATCTTATCATCCAAATAGATACCATAGGGCCAGTCCTACAAGCCCTCGGCATGTAGAGTTCCAGTTGAAGCCAATCAAATGAAGCTGACTACATGGATGAAAATTCCTCAGAAGCTATTACAGCCCAAAGTCAGTGATAAACCACTCCCAACCCCATTGACTTCAATAGGAGAAGAGGTAGACCAATGCTGCACACTTTTCAAAATCCCACTGCTCATACTTAGTCATTCACAATCCCTGCATGAAATCCGACTAAACTGTCATTGCACAGGGAATCTCCATGGGCTTTGGTAGGGGGCTGAATCCTGTCTGTCTACGGCACACATTAAAAGTGTAGCCATTAGAGATTTTTATTAATGGAAAACTGAACACAGCCATAACTGTGAATCAGGAAGATTATATCCTGTCAGCTATCACCAGGCTTTGTGTTTTGTCAGATAGGCAGCATTCACTTTGGGGAGGAATAATTATGTTTTAGATTTTCAGCAGATTGGAAAATTCAGTATTCCTATTACAGATGGTGAGAAATCTAAATGCAAACCATGACAGTATCCCTGCTCTGGAATCAGTTTGCATAAGAAGACCAAATTGCTGAGTCATTTTGTTTTTCATGCTGTGATTGTCAGTTGATATCCACACTAAGTTAGAACTCCTGGTAACTTTCAAGAATTCAAGCACCGTGCAAATTACAACCAGGATGTTCCGAGAGCAGAACGTCCCCCTCTTAGCAGATGGCTCCGGCCCACAATGTCTAATAATCGCATCATAAAATCTTATTACTTTTGCATGCTGTGCTTGGAAGAACATGCCAAGCTGTAGTCAGGTTTCATGGGATCTGAAAGTTTCTTAGTGAAGAAATATTTTTTCTTCTACTTCTTTCTTCTCCCCCTTCCCCCAATAAATGGACAGTTCACAGCCTAGAAAAAGTCGTCAGCAGTTCAGGATACACTGACACGAATCAGGGAACATACTTGATTCTCGAATGAAAATTGCTTCGCTTTCCCTGACAAGGATCATGTTGTTACCCATTTATAATCTGCAAATGTAATTGGTATCCCAGCACAGTAGCGTTCAAAGAGGTAGCATGAGCAATATTATTCTGCTCTATAGTAGTGGGTGGGAGTTTAAAAACCCTTTTAGACTGACTGATTTGGCATTGCTTTACATGTCTTTGCCCTGGGAAATTTTTAGGATTTGGCTACTATCAGTATGAGACTATAAGAAGACAGTTTGCCTCATGTGACTTCAGCTAAGCTTTGTTCCCGCTACCTCCTGGCGATTTTCACAGATGATAGATGATGCTGTAAACAAAGTGTGCAGAAAAGAGCAACCTTCCTGCTGGAGACAAATTACATTCTTGCTTCTGCAGGCTGCATGACTGTTATGTTTTTTCCCCCATTGCAATCTGTATTGGGTGTAACATTACATAATAAGTGATTAAAGATCAGTGATGACTGAGAAGTTAAGTGATCAAATATTTTACCTGATAGACATGAACACATCATTTATCTCACTTTTCTCAGGGAAGAAATTATACTGAATTCCTCAGCTATTAGTTCAAGGCAAATGGAATCTTAGATTCAATTAAGGGTTGGTGCTTCTGCCTTCTCTTGGAAGTGTTATTCAAAAGTCAAGATAATGTAGTTGCAGTTGTCCCTTTTAGCAGCTCTAATCAAACTCCAGCTTATCAAAACCTTTACTTGAAGGAAGAAATCAAGTTAATCAGGATATTGTGTAGATTATAAATCAGGACAATAACTATTTATTTTTGCTTGAAACATTTGCTACCAAAGTTACCCACTAACTCAATGTTTGAACCAGACCTAGAATTAAGTATTTCCTATCCTGTATATTGTGGCAACACCTAAAAGCTTCATTCAAGTCAGAGTCCTGTTGTGCTATCTGCTGTGCTATACAAATATGTATTAAATTGTAGTTCCTACCCCAGAGAATTCGCAGTGTGACCAACAAACTAGAACAACTAGAGGAAACAAATAAGAGACTAGAGGAGGAGAGTTTGAGGTGAGGAAGGAAAATTCGATGTTTTAGCATAACTGACTGCACAATTCACAGCCACTCAAAATCAGTAATCACGGTATTCACAATTTGCCTGCCTGCCTAATTCGTGCCTCTCAGTCCTTTATTCATACCCCTGGAATATTCTGGCCTATACTGGGCACTGTAAACCGGCATAGGGTAAAGTTAGTTAAATATTGATACATTGCTTCATGAAGATTTGGCATGGCTTTAGATGCATTTTTGCAATGGGATATTGGAGGACACACACTCAAGGTTTCCTGGCTCCCACCCCAATCCATAGTGTACATGTCTTTTTAAAATTAGCCTCCAAACTAGCAACCTTCCAGAATGACAGCTGCAACATAGATACAATCCAAGAACCTCAGGGTGTGAAGTGAGTTCTTCACACTGAAGAGGAAGAAATTTGTTCCACACTGCAGAGTATTGAAAAAGAAACATCATATCTGATGTTGTTCAGTGTCTTATGTCAAACAAATTAGGTGGTTTTGGCCAAGTTTGTAGCATTCCATTCTCCTCATCACAAAAGCCACCACCGCAACTGTCACCTGTCACCCTTCCTTAGATGAGAAGGAGTGGAAGATGGCAAATAATCCTGAAGCCAAACTTTTGTGGTGGAACATATTTACGACCACTTTGCAGTGAGAATACCTAAGAGCCAGAACAGGTGTAATAGAGGTTGGAGGGAGAAGAGAGCCAAGCCAGGCGTCTCTTTCCCTCCCTCCCTCCTCTTAGTATCAGGCCCCTGTGGCCCATTCTTCTCCCCGCTCCCTGGGGGGACAACATGTGGGACCAGAGGTCCACCAACCGCAGGTGCAGTGAGAGAAAGAGCCAGGTTAGGCTACCCCTAACAGGCCAGTACATGGCCTCGGAGGCTCATTGTCCCCTCTGGTGGCACCACATGGGGCAGGAACTGCCCCAACTCCTGGGAGAGAAGGGTGGGGGGGCAGGCTAGCCTTCCCTCTTGTCCCAACTGCTTCCTCAGCATTCTTTTAATGTTTTTGTATGTAATACATATGCAGAGGGCCTGATGCTGTGAAGACTAAGCATGTATGCAGAGATCTGCAGGTTTCTTTGAAGCACTGGAACCACAATAAAGAAAAAGGGGGTTTAAGCAGCCCAAGAGAGAATCAGTGGTCAGGCCAATATCCCTTTTAAAGAGGTAATCCAGACTCCCTATTGTTAGGACCAGACTGATTAGGGTGACCAGACAGCAAATGTGAAAAATCCAGGACGGGGGTGGGGGGTATTAGGAGCCTATATAAGAAAAAGACCCCAAAATTGGGACTGTTCCTATAAAATGGGGACATCTGGTCATCCTAAGACTGCAGAAGAGAAGAATGAGGGGGGATTTGATAGCTGCTTTCAACTACCTGAAAGGGGGTTCCAAAGAGGATGGCTCTAGACTGTTCTCAATGGTAGCAGATGACAGAACGAGGAGTAATGGTCTCAAGTTGCAGTGGGGGAGGTTTAGATTGGATATTAGGAAAAACTTTTTCACTATGAGGGGGTGAAACACTGGAATGTGTTACCTAGGGAGGTGGTAGAATCTCCTTCCTTAGAGGTTTTTAAGGTCAGGCTTGACAAAGCCCTGGCTGGGATGATTTAACTGGGAATTGGTCCTGCTTCGAGCAGGGGGTTGGACTAGATGACCTTCTGGGGTCCCTTCCAACCCTGATATTCTATGATTCTATATATTGCTCGTCTCTGTCTTTAATGGAGCAGAGGCTGATCCTTGTCCTCCGTTTTGAAGTTCTTCAACCAAATTATAATGCATCACTTGGAACAGTGAATCGGTCAGGAGCAGGTATGTTTTGTAGAACACAGAGACACATTAAGGCCAGATAACCAGCTCCTGGGCTGGGTGAATGTCCCAGAATCCTCAATGTGTGATCTTGGGCAATTCTGAACCTCTCCATGCTTCAGTTTCTCCAGCTGCACAGTGGGGATAATAACACTTACCCACCTCAGAAGACTGTTGGGAGGTTTAATTCATTGGTATTGGGGAGGGGTTTTAATATTCTTAATGCAAAATATTGTTATTCTCATGTCTAAATGGCTTTCTTTGAAAATGAAACTCTGCTCTGAATGGCCACGATGGAAACGCAGACGTGATTCTCAGCTTCTTACTCCAGGGGGCTAGCAGCAGGAAGAAGGCAGCAGGCTGGTTCATCTCCTGGAGGGAGGGAATGAATGCCTCAACAGTGACCCCTCTGGCTGATTAAGACATGGCAGCAGTGATGAGTTTTGGAGTAAGTCATGTTCCTCTATACAGTGGTTCTCCACCCATGGATTGCGGACCAATCAGCACACAGTTGTGGCCCATGTGACATCCTCAGGGCCATACAGGTAATATATCGATTGTGTGGACGCAGCCCACATAACACATAGAGCTGCATATGTGTCCCACAATGGTAAATTGCTTGAGAACCACTGTGTCTAGTACTTCTGAGTACTAGGCATAGTGTGGGAGATTGCAAGGGACAAATCAGGACAAATTTCCAGCAGATCCATCTGTCTTATCTACATTTTTATATAACACTTACTGTTTCATCACGTTCTTTCTTTGGAGCCACTTTGAGAGCCAAGGAATGCTTACAGCACATTTGAAGTGTCAGGATCAACACTACTCCAGTGGCCGAGTTTTTGTAATATAATAGTTACAGGGCTTCTTTAGGCAAGCAGAGCTAAGAAAGACTTCACAAGATGTTTCTCCATTCTAAGTGTGGGCAGGTTTTTCACAGCATCATCTCCAAAAGCTCTGCTCTAGTGCTGTGTTGCTGTTCCTTTGTTCTGGTATACGATACATCACGCACTGTCAGGGTGTCTTGTTCAAGGGGGTTGTTTTTTTAATTTGCTTTTCCTGGCTGGAATGTCCACCTGGATCTGCCAATTAGCGATTATGCATCCAGAGCCGAGCATGTCCTGAATTGGCAGGCTTAAATGCATGAGCTCTTGAAGGCAGCATGTGGTAACCTGGCCATAGGTGAGGACATGAAGAGAGAGTCTAATTTTGGTTCCCTAGTATAAAGTTTCCATGTAGGAAAGGGCAGGAAGAAGCGTGAACCCTTTCAGTTAAGAGAAGAATGACTTACTGGGATATTGGGATGTTTGGGTTAGTTATATGATTTAGATCGGATTCAGGATGAGGAATGGTATGGCTTGGGGCCTTAGAATCAGGTTTGGGAGGATGCTGAGGTACCGTAGCCAGGTGATACTCACTCTCCCTTTCCAAGCCCTAAGGGAAGGAGGAGCGGCTGGGAATTTATGTTTCTGAAAAGAGGAAACCTCCAGTGCTGCAGCTCAGCGAAGTGTCCGGTCTCTGCTGTGTGCTGTCACCTCCAGCTGGAATCTCTCTGTCTCCACTGGGCCTGGTGAGACCCAAGCTATGTTATCCATGAGTGGATCCCCTGTGCGTTGGTGGCAACAGGCAGCCTGCTGCTCCACCAAAACATGGCCATGATGTTGTATCTCTATGCACAAGCACTGCTCAGGATGCTGCCTATGCAGGCCCCTGCCAAACCTTGACCTGGTATAACGGAACCACCTGCCCTACCCCCGGGGCCTTCCCATTGGAAAACCCACTGCACTGATTCATTAACTGGCACTAATCAGCATTTGTGTTGGCATCTCAGAAGTGAAGACATGGAAAAAGAACTACTCTTGCACTTCTAGCCAGGGTGCTGAGGCCCATTGGCAGGGGCAGCCTGGGGAAGCTGGCAAGAGCTGTATCTCTTCAGTGGGTAAACAGACGGCTTCAGTGGTCTCCAACCATTCACCCCAGTTACTTTCACAGATATTTATAATCACTTTTTAAAAATATGGGGGAAGGAAAAAAAGGGTTCTTGTGCTAAAATATAGAGGTTCCTTTCAAAGAACTACATAGAGGCAAAGCTGAGAACATTTAAAAATTCTACATGTGTAGACGGGTAGGCTACAAACTTGTGAGAGAGACTGAAGCCCAATAAATTCTTCATCATCATCATCATCTTCATCATCAAAGCAAACCCAAAAGTCTCCTTGCACCTTGTGCACCATCCCAGCCCAACACATTGCATTATAATAACTGTGTTTGCTTCTCATGCAAGACACTCAGTTACAACAATGATGAGTGCCATTATACAAATCTAGAAAGACAGACATGATGCATAGGCCAATAAAATTGTATTCATGTATGTTCCAAGAGCTTTTGTATTCCAAACTAAAACACTAAAAGGAAAGTATGTCCATTGTGTTTGTTCACAAACTGAACATTAGTCACTGCTATGGTATATAAAATATAACCATAATAAGGGGAATGGATGGCTAAGCAGGCTGGTATGGGATTTCAAAGCCTTTTGTATAATATGATTGGTTGGTGGTCTATGTGAAATGAGTTGTTAGTTTCATTTAGAGCCAAGTGAGTAATTGTCTTTTCAGTTGAGTGGCCAAACCAAAAAAATCTAAAAAAACCAAATCTGGTTAGTTTCAAATTGAAACTTGATTTTTTTTCAGTTTTTCTCAACAAAATGAAGACTGTAAAAAATTGTTTGGGTCAAAAATGAAACATTTTGGATATGGATTGAAAATGACATTTTGAAACAAAATGGTGATTTGAATTGATATTTGCAAAACAAACAATTTTGACACTTTCAAAATTTTTGTTTTCAGGGTTTTTGGGGTGGGGTGGGGTGGGGTGGGGGTTGGCCAAAAGTATTAAATGAATTTGACCTGAATTCATGAGTACTGTGTACCACCACAAATACATTTTTCAGCAAATTTACTATTCACCCAAAAATTTCAACCTGCTTTCCGCTCACTACATTTTCTAGAGGACAGGGATCCATGGTTTTTAGTCTGTGAGTACCTCCAGTGAAGTCCTGAATAATTCAAACTACATTCTTTGACTGCCAGGTGAACTATATTATAGGCTATTTTATTTTGATTTAGTTGGGAGCTGAGGATACTCGTCACCTCACAGGTTTAGGCCCTATGTCCTCCCAAAATTTCACAGTTATACCTCATGTGTAACTAGAGGATTTTCATAGATTTTTAAGGCCAGAAGAGACCATTACAATCCTCTTGTCTGACTTCCTGTATAACATAGGCCATAGAATTTCACCACGTGGTTCCTGTATCAAGTCCATGGTTGAACTAAAGCATATTTTTAAAAGACATTCAACCTTGATCTAAAGACCTCAGCTGATGGAGAATCCACCACATGCCTAAGAAAGTTCTTCCAATGGTTATTGACACTCACTGTCAAAAAATTAAGCCTTAGCTAAATTTGTCTAGCTTCAGCTTCTAACCTGTCGGTCTTGTAATGCCTTTGTCTGATAGAATAAAGAGCCCTCTACCACCAAAAACCATCTCCTCATGTAGGTATTTGTAGACCGTGATTAAATCACCTCTTATCCTTCTTTTTGTTAAACTAAATAGACTGAGCTTCTTTAGTCTCTCATGTTTTCCAGACGAATTATTCTTGTAGCTCTTTTCTGAACCCTTTCTAATTAGTCTGGAGAACTGTGAATCTGGCACCTTTCATGTCATGAGCAATATACTAATTTAAAAAGACAAGAAAAGATGGCATCTCAGTGAGAAAATGATTCTGGGAAAAATTTCCTGAGGTCTGTTTGGCCTGTTTCCTGGTTCACTTTCCATTGATTTAGAATAAGAAATTCATCAGGGTGACTGCTACTATGAGGAACTGTGTGTTCTTCTAGTTGCTATCAACATCATTCCTGCTAAATTCAGTTCTGGGTGTGAGGTTAGCTTGAAGGATGCCAGACAATACTGGCATCCATAGCCTAATTATATTGTCATTGGCTGCATCTTCTAGTTAATTTCAAGACACCCAGAAAACCACTCAATTATTCTGAAGCATAAAAGGAGACTTATTTGGAGATTTATGTTTTCTGGGTTTTTTTTTAATATACTGACTCTTTTAAAAATATAATGTGCCATGGTACTTGAATGGCATAAAACAGAGACTTCAGAAAAAGATATATTGCTAGAGATAGATAGACATGTTGGGTCAGATCCTCAGCTGGAGCACGACTGCATTGCTGTGTTAACATTAATGGAACTACACCAAATTACACTCGTTGAGGACCTGGCCCATTATGTTATAGTGATCTAACAGTTAATGGATTTATAACACTATATGCATGAAAATCCAACATATTGAAATCCCAATCAATGGGAGTTAGGTGCCCATATACCTCTGAGGATCTGGGCCTAAATATATGATAAAGCAAATCCACTATGAGGGTGGTCTCAGTTGGTCATCAAACCTTATTTTGGTAAAGTGAGGTATGCAGGTTGCTTAGAAAGAACTTTAATGAAGTTGGGAGTTGGAATACAGTAATTTTATACTGTACTTGACATACTAACAATTGGGGCTCACTGTATGCTTATATGAATCATTAACTTCAAAAGCGGCTCGTTCAGCCTCTGGCATAGAGCAATGCATCACTGCTAACTGGTATTCACCACAACAGAAACAACACAGCTGTTCAGATAGAAGTTATAAGTCATCTCACTTGTGAAATGACCAGTTGAATCCAACTCAGATAATACTAACAAAATTTAAGGTTTGTTGCAAAATATTTTAAATATGCCCAGAGCTAATTTCCCAATGACTATTCAACACTGATATCTGAAACCTTCCCATTTTTATTAGGGCTAGTCTTTGCATAGCTAGTCTATAAAACTTTAATATTTGCATGTCATAAATGATTTTTCTAAAGTTAACTTTTCCCATACTTTGACTTATCAGTTTTGGTCTTGCTGGTGTGCATTTCAGTTGAAGTTTTATTACATTATCTTGGCAGCACGTTATATTTTTTTACACATGGATTTGATTGAGAAATGAAGCTGGAATAAGAATGAGGTAGTAGCAGCATCTGCTGCGATACTCAACTATTGCTGTTGTCAATCAATATGATTGATTAAATATGGTGGCACACATTTTATTGAAATGAAATGCTTTCCCTGAAAAAGACTATTATGCCAATATATTATACAGCTTTCCGAAAGAATGTTACCGAAGAGGTGGTCTGTTTATGATGTATGATACTTGTAAATAGTTGGAATGAGCTGAGGAGTTCAAATTACATTTGGCTGTTAGTAGAAAGTGTGTGTGTGTGTGTCTGCACACACAATAGCTAGTATTGTCATATTGGTAAGGCCAGCAACAAAAATGGGAGTTTAATTTTTCTACAGGGTTGCAAAAAAGATTTCACTCAATTCACTGACGTTTTTATGTGCAGGTCCCTGATTTCAAGGTACTTAGTGCCCTGGGCCCAGGGTAATTCAAAGATCATCTAAAGCTCTGGGGTGAGGGCTGTGATCAACAGCTCCACTCCTCAACCACAATGGAACTTTATACCATAAGACTAAAGCTTGTCTATGCAGGAGGAGACAAAGCTTTCTCGGAGTCCAGTGTGAGACTGTGGAATGAACTGCCACAGGAACAAAGAACCATCACAAATCTCACTATCTTCTATTCCAAGTGCAAGGCACACGTCTTCAACTGGCCTTTTCTAGCAGAGAGACAGAGCAGCGTGTACATTTTTTAAAAAGAATCCAAATTTCAAATCCACAATTCTTCCTCTGGGGAGAGAGTGAGAGAAAGAATGAACCACACATGACAGATATTAGTCACATGTTAATTCATTTCTGGAAGGTGCTTATATACTACAGTGAGGAGGGCAGAATAGGAACATATACAAAATAGAATAGGTCTTAGGTCTTAGGTCTTCACTTATCTTAACATTGCTTAATCTAGTGAAGACCTTTTAGGGGGAAATCATGGTGCTATTGAAGTCAATAGGAGTTTTTTCAGGATTTCACCCTATAGAGTTTTGGGTGACTCTCAAAGTTCTACATCATTTAAAAACTGAACTATTGTTCCAGTCACACACCTTGTCTATACAATAGAATGAATTATGAAAGACTTTAATGAAAATGTCTTGTCATTTTATTTCTGAATTTTGAAATTCAAAATGTCATTGAAATTTCAAATTTAAATAAATTCTTACCATTGCTGCCATCATCCTAGTTAAATGAACTGGAATAACATGTATCCTTGTTATTTTTGTAATAATGATCATTCCTAAATATCAAACAGATATATATTCCTGATATCAGGCCACATACATCAACCACAGAGCTAAAATAATGAACCTTATGTGAACCAGCCACTATCTGGGGACAAAGATTCACACTCTTCTATAGTATGGTTATACTTGGAATTTTAGTCATATTTTAACTCACGTAAGCAGGGTCTGAATGAGCTCTCTGCTGACATCTAGTGATGAGCTGTGGAAGAGGACTTCAGGAGCTGATCTTGTTTGAATAGGCACACCCACCCTGCCTAGGTGCTCAGCATGATGGGATTGCTTGCCCAAAGGATCACTTTTGGCTGGTGTTGGATCCCCAGTTCCCTTGTTATTGGGGCAGGAGTAATAAAGGATTGTTATCCTTGTTGTGTGAATCAAGGGCAGCAGAACTGTGCTTGGCATACCCTGATTGAGGGACTCACCCTCAACTAAATGGCACTTGCTAGGCAGGGGGCATGGGTTCCAAAGCTCAGTGAATTGAGAGAGGGTGGGGATAGGTATTTGTGCTTGGTTGGGTGGGTGCTCTTTCCTGTATAATAACAACAGACTAATTTAGGCTTAATTGAGAGTCTTGTTACACACTGCAGAGCTGAAATCATTGATAGTTAGGTCTAAGCATTAGATGTGCTTTGAGGCTGTGTCTCTGATGCAAGACACTGCCTAGTGTGCACCAGCAGTGAGGTTTCTCCACTAACAGTTACAATTACTGAGAGCTGTGAGGCCTGAAGTCACCCTGGTGGATTGGTGATTGGTTGACAGAGTGGTTGGTGGAGAGGCGCGGCGATCAGCTGGCGGGGCAGCTGGTGAAGAAGAGCCGAGTGTCAATCGGCCGGCGGGGCAGCTGGTGGAGAGGAGCCGAGCGCAGCGCCAATCGGCTGGTGAAGAGGAACAGTGAGTGAGTGGTTGGGCAGCTGAGCAAGCAAGGTGCCTTTTTACTCTCCCCTCCACACCCAGGGTGGGAGGTGAACTCTGCAGATGCACCTCTGAACTCTGAGTTTGCCCTGACCAAGGACAACAACTGTTATGAGGTGCCGAGAAAGGACAGGCATGCTAAAGGGGCTTTTGGTTGCTGGATTTAAGAAGTTGGGAGAAAAGGACACTGCCCAACTTACTTGGGGGTGGGTCTTTTGCTCATGGTTTATGTTATGAACCCTGTTTGTGGTGTTTTTCCAATTTAATGCTGGGTTACTTCCCTCCTTTTATTAAAAGTTTCTTTGCTACACTCGGACTCTGTGCTTGTGAGTGAGGAAGTATTGCCTTTTAGAGACACCCAGGAGCTGGTGTGTAAATTTCCCAGGTAACTGGGTGGGGGCTCAAGCCAGTTTCATGTTGTTTTGTTGAAAAGTAACAAAAGTCCCAAGATAGTGAACCTGGCCATTGTTACACACATGCTAACATGATTGTAAATTCTAGTGCAGACAGGACCTGAACATTTGCAGCTAATTGTCATTAATTCCTACAACAAACATCTGTGTAGTGCAGGGGCGGGCAAACTTTTTGGGCTGAGGGCCACATTGGGTTTCAGAAATTGTATGGAGGGCTGGTTAGGGGAAGCTGGGCCAGGGTGTGCCCCTGCCCCCATCCGCCCCCCCTTGCTTCTTGCCCCCTGACAGCCCTCCTCGGAACTCCTGCCCTATCCAACCCACCCTGTTCCCTAACAGCCCCCCCCCAGGACCCGTGCCCCATCCTCTCCCTCCCCTGACTGCCCCCGGAACCCCTGCCCCTGATTGCCCTGCACTGCCCCAACCAACCCCAGCTCCTGCCCCCATTCCAGATACTGCCCAGATACTGGAACTGCAGCTAGCAAGAGATATTAAGAGTAACAAAAGGGTTTCTTCAGGTATGTTGGCAACAAGAAGAAAGCCAAGGAAAGTGTGGGCCCCTTACTGAAAGAGGGAGGCAACCTAGTGACAGAGGATGTGGAAAAAGCTAATGTACTCAATGCTTTCTTTGTCTCTGTCTTCACGAACAAGGTCAGCTCCCAGACTGCTGCGCTGGGCAACACAGCATGGGGAGTAGGTGACCAGCCCTCTGTGGAGAAAGAGGTTGTTAGGGACTATTTAGAAAAGCTGGACATGCAAAAGTCCATGGGGCCGGATGCGTTGCATCCGAGAGTGCTAAAGGAATTGGTGGCTGTGATTGCAGAGCCATTGGTCATTATCTTTGAAAACTTGTGGCGAACGGGGGAAGTCCCGGATGACTGGAAAAAGGCTAATGTAGTGCCAATCTTTAAAAAAGGGAAGAAGGAGGATCCTGGGAACTACAGGCCAGTCAGCCTCACCTCAGTCCCCAGAAAAATCATGGAGCAGGTCCTTAAGGAATCTACCCTGAAGCACTTACATGAGAGGAAAGTGATCAGGAACAGTCAGCATGGGTTCACCAAGGGAAGGTCATGCCTGACTAATCACCTTCTATGATGAGATTACTGGTTCTGTGGATGAAGGGAAAGCAGTGGATGTATTGTTTCTTGACTTTAGCAAAGCTTTCGACATGGTCTCCCACAGTATTCTTGTCAGCAAGTTAAAGAAATATGGGCTGGATGAATGCACTATAAGGTGGGTAGAAAGTTGGCTAGATTGTCGGGCTCAACGGGTAGTGATCAATGGCTCCATGTCTAGTTGGCAGCCGGTATCAAGTGGAGTGCCCCAAGGGTCGGTCCTGGGGCCGGTTTTGTTCAATATCTTCATAAATGATCTGGAGGATGGTGTGGATTGCACTCTCAGCAAATTTGCGGATGATACTAAAGTAGGAGGAGTGGTAGATATGGTGGCAGGTAGGGATAGGATACAGAGGGACCTAGACAAATTGGAGGATTGGGCCAAAAGAAATCTGATGAGGTTCAACAAGGATAAGTGCAGGGTCCTGCATTTAGGATGGAAGAATCCAATGCACCGCTACAGACTAGGGACCGAATGGCTAGGCAGCAGTTCTGCGGAAAAGGACCTAGGGGTGACAGTGGACGAGAAGCTGGATATGAGTAAACAATGTGCCCTTGTTGCCAAGAAGGCCAATGGCATTTTGGGATGTATAAGGAGGGGCATAGCCAGCAGATCGAGGGACGTGATCGTTCCCCTCTATTCGACATTGGTGAGGCCTCATCTGGAGTACTGTGTCCAGTTTTGGGCCCCACACTACAAGAAGGATGTGGATAAATTGGAGAGAGTCCAGCGAAGGGCAACAAAACTGATTAGGGGTCTGGAACACATGACTTATGAGGAGAGGCTGAGGGAAATGGGATTGTTTAATCTTCAGAAGAGAAGAATGAGGGGGGATTTGATAGCTGCTTTCAACTACCTGAGAGGTGGTTCCAAAGAGGATGGTTCTAGACTATTCTCAGTGGTAGAAGATGACCGGACAAGGAGTAATGGTCTCAAGTTGCAGTGGGGGAGGTTTAGGTTGGATATTAGGAAAAAGTTTTTCACTAGGAGGGTGGTGAAACACTGGAATGCGTTACCTAGGGAGGTGGTAGAATCTCCTTCCTTGGAAGTTTTTAAGGTCAGGCTTGACAAAGCTCTGGCTGGGATGATTTAATTGGGGATTGGTCCTGCTTTGAGCAGGGGGTTGGACTAGATGACCTCCTGAGGTCCCTTCCAACCCTGATATTCTATGATTTTATGATTCAACCCCCCCCATTCCCTGCCATCTAACTGCACTGCCCCCATCCACACCCCCACCCCTGCCCCCTTACCGCACAGCACAGAGCATTGCCCAGCTTCCCAGAGCGTTGCGCCGGTGTAGTGTAGTAAATTTCTCTCTATAACTGCTACCGGTAGCACATTCCTACACAGAGCAGTTTAATACACTACACCTGTAGTGAGGCTGTGGGGGAGGGGCCGGGGGCTAGCCTCCTGGGCCAGGAGCTCGGGCCGGATGTGGCCCGTGGGCCAGAGTTTGCCCACCTCTGGTGTAGGGCCTACACTGTAATTTAAAATTACATTAGCTGACATGTTAATTAACATGTTAAAATATGAATAAAAATACATATTTAGACTTTACCCCTAGTGTGGGTTACCACCACATAGCCACTAAACTTAGGCTAGGTCTACACTACAAAGTTATGTTGACCTAATTTACATTGGCTTGCAGCGACTGCAGTTATTAAATCACTAGTGTGTGTGCACACTTGGATCCTTGTGTCAGCGGTGCACGTCCTCAGCAGGAGCACTTGTATCGATTGTATTGTCAGTGTGGAGCATTGTGAGACAGCTCCTGAAAGCCAGGAACAGTCGACATAAGCAACACAGTGTCTATAGTGACACTGCATGGACCTAATTACATCGATCGTACCTCTACGCTGCCTGGGGAGGTGATGTTACTATGTCCACACTACAGACCTTGCAGCAGCACGGCTGTACTGCAGTAAGGTCTCACGTGTAGCTGCTTTATGTCAGTGGGAGAGCTTTCCTGTTGACATAATTAATCCACCCCCAACGAATGGCGGTAGCTATGACTGCAGGAGAGCTGCCCTTTTGTCGGTGAAATGTCAGTCAGGGTGTGTTTTTTCACACCCCTGACTGATGAAAGTTTGATTGAAAAAAGTGCTAGAGTAGCCCAAATTGGCATAGAGAGGCATTTATGTTGGCGGGAGCTAGGTTAACACAAGGCAGCTTACATCAACCTAACCCTCTCGTGTAGACTGGGTCTGGGTAACAGCTGCTCTGTGGCTTAAGCTTTGCGATTTTAGACTAGACCCTGACTCCGCTGACTACAGTGGGGCCAGAATTTCTTTTTCTTTTTAAAATACCTGAGCAAATATGTAGAAATATACAACGGGGGACTTTTCCTTGATCCACCTATGCAATTTATGGGGGTTATCTAATTAATGAGTTATTATTTCTGGCCATGGTTATGGACTTCAATGGTGCCTAAATCTGGGGATTAGGAGCCTAAGTAACTTTGTAGATCCAGGCTGTCGATAATAGGGTGATAGACACAACAGAAATGCCTTAGATTTAGACCGAGGGATGGATAGATAGACAGACGGACAATCAGAACAATGTCATTGGCTAAATATAACTCAGTTACAGGCCTCTGTTATGCCGCCACTCTGAAAGCTTCCAAAATAGTAGCAAGGAGTTCTTTCCTCTGCCTCCAATTCAACAAAACATGTAAGGACATGTTTAATTTTAAGCACTTTCCTGAACTGGAGTCTCAATGAGTCTGTCTACACAGCATTTTGGAGTGAGCCTCCCAGTCTGGGTCGACAGACTCGGTGAGCAGGGCTTGCATGAGCACTCTTAAAAACAGCTGCGCAGACAGCAGTTGGAAGTTGTGGCTCGGGCTGGAGCTCAGGCTGGGGGTTAGGGGTGGGCTTCAGAGCCCGACCTCCAACCTAAGCCTGTTCTGCAGTGATATTTTGTTTGATTGCAGTTTATGTCATCACACAGTAAAAACACTATGCTATAAAATGTGATCATATATAAGACTACCTTAGGCAATCATGTATATATGATCTCCATTAAATCAGAAGTACCTTTGCTACAAAGAAATAATTGATAAACATCAGTTCCTTCATTTCTTTCTCCAGACCCCAAGGCTACCTCCTGAAACGAGAAATGTCCTTGAACAATTGAACGGCAGAGAAAGCCAGCTGGAACCTGTTGCTTCTTATTTTTTCACCTTTTAGGATTCTAAACATCTGTTTGTGAATGTGTCTGATCACTAGATGGGAATTTAAAGCAAAGAATACACCATTCACTATTTTTAGCAGAGCGAAGGCCTAAAAATTACCCTTACATCTACTGCAAACCAGGCAAACGAACAACATATTTGGAACCAGAAAATCCCAAAATCCAAAATATTGTGGGTGGCTTTAATATTGTTGTCCAGTGCATATGAAATACAACATTTTTGAGTTGGTAATTGCTGTTAGTTAAACCTCTGAAACCCACAGATTTATATTTGTTCCATTTCCTTTAAAATGGATAATAAATCTGTATAGCTGCTTCTGTTTTTTTAAACAGCTTTCTGAGAAAGTGATAGTTGCCTATTTTTTTTTAATTATATAAAAGATTCTAACTGATTTATTATGTATGGAACAAATTGTGTCTTTGAAACGTTGTACTATAATGACTTGAGTTAGCAAAGATACATATGCAGGGACTAGCAGTCAATTTTGACTCAGAGTAGATAATATACCAACTGTGTATTATGTTTAATGTAGATTAATGTGAGTTGCTTCCCTTTGCACGTATGTATACAGGTACAAATAATTAAGATTAATTTCCACTAAATATAATGGCTCTCACTGTGCACGGTGCCATAAAATTCTTCTTTAATAGCTGTTAATTGAATGTATTCGCTTTGATGGTAAAGTCCTGATTAGTCTCGTTATCCTACACTCCCTGTCTCCCTCCCTTAGCCCACTTTTGTGCTTAGGGAAAGATTTACAAGAAGAGAGTCACGGCTATGCAGTTTATTAGCAAAGAATCAATACATGTATCTGTTCCTCCTACACATATAAAAGGTTCTACAAAACATAGTGACTCTTTGCATCGTGTTAAAAGGAAAGACATGGGACATGTTTCCATTGCTTTATTCCCCACCCTGCTTCACAAGGAACAATTCACAGTTTTTGCTGGATTTTCTTTTACATCTTTGTTTTCTTCCTTTGGCTCCTGTACGGGATAGGAGCCCCAGGATGACTCAGTGGTAACATAACACGGTACACTGAGAGTTTACTGGTGCCAGGCTGTAAGATGCGAGACTGAAGTGAACAATCTCTTTTATTGGCTGGTTCCATATATTTTTTTCTGGAAAAGATTCAGTAATTTTTTTTTTGCTATTTCCATTCTTTGACATACTGTAATCCTAGGCACCAAAATCTCTTCTGGTATTAGCTAATGTAGCTTCCTTGACATCTGTGGAGCTATTCTGATTTACACCAGCTGAGGATTTGGCCCTAGGTTTTTTGTGTTTTTATAATATTTTTTTACTAACATTAATTACAGATGGGTAAAGTCACATAGAAGCTAATGCCTAAGGCCAACCCTTTCAAATTTAGGTGCCTAAATACAGGGCATCTAAACAATTGGCTTTTACAGATACCTATATAACTAAGACATTTTCAGTGGTGCTGGGCATCTGAAGGCAGTAACAGATGCAGGAGGTCAGCAGCTCAGGAAATCAGGCAAATTATTTTGTTGCCTAAGTATGGATTCAGGAACCTAACTTTAGGCACCCAAGTTTGAAAATGTCTGCCATTTTAGGTGTGTGTGTGTGTGTGTAAATTTTGCATGCATGTTTTTTTCATGCTTGAATTGCACATGCAAAACACTCAGCGCAAACGTACAACTGCAGCTTATATGTGTGCACTGGGCATTGTGTGCCTGGAACATTTATGCACACTTTTAAATAATTAGGCCTGAATCCCATGATTCTTCCATTACAGTTTGCTGCTCTAGCAACTTTCCCACCCTAACACAAATCATCCGTACTGTCATATTTTTAATATGCTGGCCTGCTGCCTTCTTCTTTGGTGATTAAGGAATAACTATCATGCCGTAGGGTTATGGGTAGCAATAAACAGACTTGGTGGTGAACAAATTCAGATTTGGGGTAAGTGGTGCTATTCTATGCACTCCTGGACGTTCAGGCTATGTCTGCACTTATGGTGGCATGGAGCGTATGGGCGTGACATGTGTAGCTACATGCCACAGTGAAAAGCACGCTGCATCCAGGCTTGGCACAGAGGTATGCAGCTACACCTGGCAGTAGGGTGACCAGACAGCAAGTGTGAAAAATCAGGGCAGGGGGTAATAGGAGCCTGTAAAAGAAAAAGACCCCAAAATCAGGGCTGTCCCTATAAAATCGGGACATCTGGTCACTCTACCTGGCAGTGAAAGGCTCTGGCAGTGGGGAAAGGCTCCAGCAGCAGGGCACTATTCTGCTAAAAACAGTGTATGTGTGGGAAGCACAGCTTGGGCATGCAGAGAGCCATGGAGGGTATATACCATAGGGTTCAGGCATGTAGGGCACTCTACTCATTTAAGCCATGCCACACAATCTATGCTGCTATTTATAGCCATGCTAGCTGGGCTCTACACCCCACTGTAAGCATAGACGGACCTTCAGGTTAGTCAAATCTTGATTTGGCCCTTACTTTGGCATGTCTTGCTCCCTGCTCTTGTAAAATCCGTGGATAGTGATTAAAGGAGTTGCAAATGCCAGGAGAGTTTGCCCCCAATCAGAAAAGGAGGACTTGTGGCACCTTAGAGACTAACCAATTTATTTGAGCATAAGCTTTCGTGAGCTACAGCTCACTTCATCGGATGCATTCACAGTGGGGTCCTGTCCCCAATCAGTACAGCTGAAGGGAGAGGGTTCCATAGATTATAAACCTGGAGGGGACCACTGTGAGCATCTAGTCTGATCTGTGTAATACAGGCCCTTGGATTTCCCCAAATTAATTCCTTGTTGAACTAGAGCATGTCTTTTTTTAAAAAAAAATCCAATCTTGATTAAAAAATCTCCAGTAATGAAGAATCCACCATAGCCCTTGGTAAATTGTCCCAATGATTAATTACCATCACTGTTAAAAATGTACGCCTATTTCTAGTCTAAATTTGACTAGCTTTAACTTTTTGCTTTTGGATCTCATTATGTCTGTTCACTAGTCTGAAGAATTATCACATTTCTGTCCCCCAGGTAGGTATTTATAGACTGTGATCAAGTCACCCCCTAACCTTCACTTTGATATGCTAAATTGATTAAGTCACTTGAGTCTTTCACTATAAGGCATATTTTCAAACCCTTTAAGCCCCTTGAGGCAGGGACTGTCTTTTTGTTCTGTGTTTGTGCAGCGCCTGGCACAGTGGGGTCCTGGTTCATTAATAGGGCTCTTATTACAAATAATAAATAATACTAATTTCTTGTGGCGCTTCTCTGAACCCTCTCCATTTTTTTCAACATCCTTCTTGAACTGTGGGCACCAGAACAAGGCTCATGTTTTCCCCCACCCCTCTGTGGAATGAAGCACAGATGCTGCCCCTTCCAAATGCTTCAGTTCTCCGGATGTCGGCAGAAGGCTAGGGTCAGCTGTGGAGAGGCTTTGGGCTCACGTGCACCAGCAGCATACCTCTTTCGATGCCTGCTCCGAGGCTGCAGCTTCCCCCCGGAATCCTTGTTAAAAGTGGGATGAGGTCACCACAGAGGAAGCAGTGCTGCTAGTCCCCAGTAATTAACCCAAGACTGATGAGGGGGAAACCATATGTATCCCTGGCTTCACATCCACACAACATGGGGCTAAGTTCCTACGCCAGCCCTCTCAGTCTCCACCAAGCCCACATGAGAAGGGGGAGAGCTACATGTGAAGGGGATGCTTCACACTTGTATCTGGGGGATGTGACTGGGCACTAGGGGGTCTGATCCTGCACGCATGCGCTCCCATATTGAATGTGACTTTTGCACTCAAGTGTTTGCAAGCCCAGGTCCTTTTGTCAAGGAGGGTTTTGTAGCTGTGTGAGACACGGCTAGCTTTATCTAGATTGCAGTTGGCTGTGAGCCTGTGCTTAATGATTTTAATGTGCTAACAACCAAAGCGGATTCCTAAAAATGTATGAATTTTAAATGATCTACGTGCATGATAAAAGTACATGATCAAATGCCCTATAGTAGGGTCAGTGTTGCTAGTTCCATCAATCGCTGCTATTTATGTGCTTCTCTTTGGGCAATATTCCACTGCACGATGTGGATTTTGGGGGACACACAGTGATCTATATTGCTATCTCTATTTGTATTTCAATATCCATGCATGCTCCTTAAAGTACTCGGCTCGCTTCTTGCAGTCAGGCAAAACCCATACTGGGCCTGATCCTCAGGTGGTGCCAATCAACATAATGCCATCGATCCAATTTATCCTCCAAGGAGCCAACTGATTCATGCCATTGTGAGTTTTTTCAGACTGAGATTGAAGAATTGGTCATCTTATGAGATCAACAATCTCTCAAACATTAATATGTAATAATCTTTCTCCTACCCCCAAATTACAAGTATGCATAATAATGGAGAGTATAACAAAAGTAATCAAAATATTGCCTGTTCCTTGTAGGTTACTCATTTTAAACTGTTTAGTAATTATACATTTATTGTAATTATACGTGTGATATGTAGCAAAAAAGTGACTATTAAGAGAAGTAATTAAGAACAGTGTTTCTTGCTTCTAAAAATAAAACAGAGATACATCAATAAATCCTTAGCTGGGTTTGTGATTAGTCTAATCATGATTTTGATCCCACTACATTTTCTAACTCCAAAATATTCCTCTTGTCATAGGCTCTGCTTACGAGTCCTTTGCCTTTGATCTACCCTAGCAGGGAGAGGGTTAAAACCAATATTTGTAGATAAAGAGGTAAACATATTTACATTCAGTTTTTCACACTTCATGCATATGTCATGCAGTGAATAGTTTTGGAGGTATGTTTGTACTATCTAGCCAGAATTTTTACAGTCTGCAGGACACAAAATCTCTATAAAGTGACTTATTGAAATAGAAGCAGATTGGTAAAACCGTTTCTCTCTTATGAACTGTGAAGAATGATCCTCTAAATGAAATCAGGAAGGAACTGGACAGAATCTTGTTTAATGGTGTGACAAAATGAATCACAACTATTCCAAGCATCCATCACTGCTAAAAGGGGACCACAAATGATCTGTGAACTACTATATATTGATTACTCATGTACTACAAGTGTCGGATTTAATGTTCACACACCATGGAAAGGCGGCAGGGACAGATGGTGCCTTAACTCTTCTTTGATAGATTTTAATGGTGAAATATTGATTTCTATCTGGCCAAGGCCTGCTGTTAGGGCCAAAGTCATTTGTTGGGTATAGCTGGACACCCAGTCGGCTAGGGGTAATCAATCATTTCTGGCAAGGCAGGTGAAATTCTGAAGAGAAGCACCTTGGGTTCCCAAATTGTATCAAGATGAGGCTGAGGCCGGGGCGCGCGCGCACACATAGACAAAAAGACTCCATGAAATGGTGCTTGTAAAGAATTATTAATGATAAGACATGTTTACTGAGAAGAGTCACAGCGAATCACAGCTGACATGAAATAGTCTGGGAGCCTCAGTGAGAAAATGAGCTTCTCGCTAAAAGGGACTATATTTTATTTAAACATCCGTCTAGGGCTGAAAACTCAGGTAATCTGTTGTGTTACAAGCCACTGGCTGTTCTTGCCATCCAGAGAGATAACAGTGAGGAGCTAATAGGAACACATCAATCACAATCAAGCTGCAATTCCAGCAGTGTCTCCTCTTCCCAGCTTCTCTTTAAGCTCCTTAATAACGATGATAACATAGTTCTGGGCTCCTGAGAGGGTTTCTTCCCGCCAAGGGTCATATTCATACAGAGAATGGCTTGCAAAGTCAGCATCTCACTCCTATGGAAACGGATGTGTATGTGAGGGGGAGGGGATGACGGAGCGGGGGGGAGGGCGGGGAGAAAGAAATTGCCGTACACTGTGTGTGGGGGAGGACTGGAGGATGTGGGTTCCCCCCATAATAAATCCACTGACTCCAATGTCACTCACCCCACAAGGAACATTCTTGTTGGGGGTGGGGAAACGTCTGTCCAGATGTGCAGCCTGCTCCAGCCATGCAGCCTGCAGTGCTCCCAGATGTGGGATGCTGGTGGAGGCTGATTTTTTGTTTAGATTATCTTGCTTACCTAATGATTTTTGCTTCACTGCTCAGCTCGATTGTGTTCACTAGGATGGCAGGCTATTAAAATGTCAAGGCACATTGAATTGTTGTTATCAAGGAGAGAGACCTTTCCAATCAACCTGTGCTACTCTGGGTTGCATAAACGCCAAGAAAGGATTGGAGGAGGGAGATCTTCTCCATAGGAAGCCGGGGTGAGGGAGCCAGAGACTCACAAGGTGTGTGCACGTGTGGCTGTTGTGGTGTGTAGCAGTAATTAAAATGCCATCTTTTATAACAGGTATTAGGCATTTTCTCTCATTTCCATTAATGGGGGGAGTTGAAACTTCTCCCCATTGTGCAGTTCACTGCAATCCTTGCAAAGAAAATCCTGTGAGGAGGAAACTTGTGTGGCTGAATCACTGGCCCCGCATACTAAAGAGATGCTAGGCTGGGCTGAAGGAGAAAAACAAAGGCAAATGCCTTCTTCATGGCTGCACCTGCCTTCGGGCTTGATAAGAAAATAAGTTGACTGCTCTACAGGGAGAAACACTGGGAGATTGTCCAGTATCACAATATTGAACAACTGGTGACAGGATGATACAAATCTAGTGTATTTGGTGACACAAAATCCCCTAGCTCTCGTCACCTCCGCCACCGTGTTCATATAATTGTGGAGCATTTTATTACACAGAGGCATGTCAGATATTGCCATGGATTGATTTTTTTCTTCCTCCCCTCGTAAACTATACAGTACATCATATTCACTGGGAGGGGGGAAAATTCCTTGGATTTACTTCTCTATGTTTAAATCATTTCACAAATATTTTGCTTTTCCCTGTCATTTGTTTCATTTTCATTTAAAAAACGATGGCTTTGTTTTTGCTTGGATATGGTTTTGTAGAATAACTACATCTATTCTTTCCCCCATGCATCAAGCATCATTGATTGGCTAGAACATCGTTGTCACTACTGGGTGTTCATCTTCACACTTGCCTTTGTCAGTGTCATCATCTGGCTCTCTCTGTGTGGGTCTCACATGCACACACGTTTACACACACCGCCAGACTCGTACACAGACAGACACAGTTTCCCTTTCAGTCTAACCTCTGGTTTCTCTCACACATTCTCTCTCTCTCGCACACGCGCGTGTGCACGCACTTACACACACTTTCATTTGATCTTTGTTAGGCCTCAGTCCTGCTAGTGAGTGAAGAGAAGCAAACTGCAGTTCTGCGCCACAATCATTTTCATGATTGGGACACTAGGATGTGTCTGTACTAAGGGTATGGGGCAGGAGGAATTCCCACTGGCTTTCCCTCATACACAAAATGTCCTCTCTTACAACAGTTTTATTCTCCCAACATTTCCCTCCCGCCCCTTCCTGTCTCACACTTTCATCTGTCTGGTATTTGTATGGGGCCCATTACCACGGTAGCTGAGTACCTCACATTCTTTAATGTATTTATTCTCACAACACCTCTGTGAGGTATGGAAGTCTGACTATCCCCCTTTTACAGATGGGGACCTGAGGCACAACGAGACTAAGGCCCGGAGTGGGAGTGAGGCACTTAAATACTTTTGAAAATTTAGCCCTAAGTATGTGGCAGAGGAAGTATTTGAACCTGGTCCCTGAATCCCTAACCAGTGGACCACCCTTCTTTTCCCTCTCATTCCGTGCTACCCCTCACTTGAAACATGTACTGATAGGCAGATATTTTTAGCAACATCACACTCCTGTAAATTTTCTCTCTCAAATGGCTGCTTATTCAAGCAGCTGTATTTGGCTATATAACTAGAAGCTATGTCCTGCCCTTGTCCTGAGCAGGGGCATAAGGCCCCACAACCAACCTACACAGGTGAGTGAAATCTACCTGGATCATTGGTCTAATGCAAAGGAAACCTGTGCTGTGAGCAAATGTAGGAGAAGGCAGAGTAGATCCTTGGCTCTGTTCCCTTCACTGGCTAAAGTGAGTCCCTAAATAAGAAGGGAGATGTATGCTACACCTTTACAAGAGACACAGTAACTTTTCTATTCTCCAAACCCATACCAGAGCAAGGGAGGAATGGTGCCTGAGAAATGTGCACAAGGCCTCCTGGGCTAATGCATCTTACACACTACTCCTTGCTCAGGCTGGTGCCTAAGCTGAAACCTTCTGTATCTGTATGAATTTCTGAGCCCGACAGTCACTGCTCTATAGGAGTAGAACTCATTTTTCTTTCTTTCCTGTTCCTTGTCTACATTCTCATACCACTAAGACAAAGTATTCTGAGTTGTAAACTTCCCCCATGATCTCATGCACGAATTTGCAGTGTGGTTATATCTCATCTCCTCCACCATGCTTTACATATCCTAACTGCCTAGAGACCTTACCTTGCTGCTCGATACTTTGCTTTGCATTAGCAGGTGGCTTTCATTAACAATAAGAATACAAAATATTATAGAATCTAATCCCCTCCTTTCACAAACTATGGGAAAGATCAGATCCAGACCTGAAATTGATGGCTTGGGACTAGGATATTTAACCAAACCCAAATCTCTGATCTAAAGCTGGTTGAAAAATGCTAAGCAATGTCTGAAAAAACTTTGTCAACATTTTAAAAATGCATTGATTCACAGATTTTAAGGAACCCATAGCCCACCTCCTTAAAAAATGGACCTTGCTCTAGCCATCTGAGCATGCTCACATGGCAGGAAACTCATATTCAAACCATCCCCAGAAGGCTCCTGCTCTTATTTAAGGACAGAAGGATTTCTATTAACTTCAGTGGGCATTTTGATCAAGCCCTAAGTCAATGGCAAATCTTCTATTAAGTTCAATAGTGCAGGATCAGCCTCTATAACGGGTTTGGAATAACAGAGTGAGCTGAAGTCCTTCAATAGGTTGAGCTAATGAACAGGGTCTACATCTGTTAACCTCATGCTTTATTTGTTCATTATAGTCTTGCCATCACAGGGTGATTGGCCCTTTAAGGGGAAGTGGGTCCAGCCCCTCCTGGGACATACTTAGCTCACATCACCAGTTGGAGGAAATAACTGAAATCACCTGAAGGGCAGGTCACGTGGCTGACTCAAGCCTTCTGGAAGGGTAGAAATAAGCCAGAAACTTGTACAGGCCTAAAGAGGGACTCTAGGCAGGAAGCTACTACTGCTTGATAAGTACAGGCTGAGCTCTAAAGGAACTTGGGAGTGGCTGAGGAGAGAAGAGACTCCCTAGGTAAAAGGGAGTGTGTGCGACTTGAGATTGGGGATGGTTTGTGTTTGTTTTGAACTTGGTTATCCTGGGAGTGTTTTTTTTTTTTTTTAAATGATTTAGTTGCAGTGCTAAGTCAGTGTGGTAACCAAACCAGGCTGGAAGGGGGAAGATCCAACTGGAGTGAGGGGAGACTGAGGCAGTAAGTAGCTAGCCTGATGCCAAACTGGGTAGGTGGTGGGGCTTCAGGCTTCAATCACAGCATTCTTTGCTTCCAAAGTCCTTTCCAGACAGGTCCCTCAATCTACTGTGACCCTGCTGAGGCACAATCCTACAAAGGCTGACCTGTTGCTACCTGAAGAGAGTTTGAGTTAATTGTTGGGGCTCTGTGGCCCCACTAACTGAAATAACTGATGTTTGTGTGCTCTAGATAATTATATTGAGCTATGGCAGAGCTCCTTTAAAAGAAAGGCGTTTTAATCTGCCATCTCCACAGAGAAACAAAAGGGCTGTAATAGTGTAAGTGCTAGGGGGACAAACTGGTATAAACAAGGCCCCGCTTCATCATTGCTCTACGAGCTAGGCTGATACAAGGGGACCGTAGGGCAGATATATAGCCCTCTGAGGAAATCCCATGAGGCTAGACCCCTGGTGCTGGAACAATTTGTATGGGGGAGGGGGTGCTGAGAGCCATTGAACCAAACTGTAAAACCTGCATATGATGGAAACCACGTCAAGCCAGGGGGGGGCGGCTGCTGCTGCTGCACCCTCTGCAGCCCTAGTTTCAGCACCTGTGGTGTGCGAGGGTCCCCCTGCCAAGTGCAGAGGTGGTTCCACCAGTCCTGTGTTGCTTGCACAGGAGCAGGGGAAGCTCTGGCTGGGCTGGGGGAGGACAGCGATGGCCAAGGATTTGGTGCAGAGTAGGTGCCTGTTCAGGCAGTAAGGAAGCGTGCCAACCTCTCTTGCACAGCAGTGTGGGCAGCTGGAGCCTGCCTTCGGGCGGGTAAGAAGCAGGCACTCTGCATTCTCTTAGTCCCTGCAGAGTTGGTGGGCAGGGGAGCTTTGATTGCAGTCCCCCACTCCAACCTGCTGGCCAGTGTCACCGAGCTGGTACGGGGGAGGGGGTGAATGATGTAATTGGCTACTGGTATAGGCCAGCTGCCAATAACTACATAGCCCTCGAGCAAAAAAAGTGGTGCGGTGCAATATCCTGTGCAGAGGGTAATGCATGGAGAGCTTGGTTTTACAGCTCTGCTGCTGACTTACTGTGGGACCTAAGACCAGTCACTTCACATTTCTGTGGCTCTGTTTCCCCTCTTACCTCTATCTGGCCTGTTTAGACTGTGTGCTGTTCTGGGCAGGCATTCTGTTACTATATGTATGTACCCCACCTAGCCCAATGGAGCCCTGACCTTGGTTGAAACCTCTAGGTGCTACTGTCATATATATATAACATCAGATCACCCAGTTCGCTTCAAATAATGGTGTAAAATTCACCTCTTAGCAGCGAGTGAATGAGATTCTCCTACTGACATGCTCCACAGGGACCTGCCCTCAAGGATTTAGGAGTATCATTCTGCCTGCCTAAAAGAATAGATTCAGTCTGCTCCATACAGAGTGGATTGGGATATGCAGTTCTCGTTGTATCATTGTGGGGGCTAAAGATAAGACCAATAATATTGATCCATGATTCCATGGATGATGGCTAGCCTTAAAAGAGGAGGAGGGATCAAAAGGTTCATAAATGCTGAACTAGCTCTTTTGAGTCAGGCCGAAGCTGTGGGGTTTTAACAGATAAGTGCCAAGATATGAAAGAAACAGACACGAAAACCATCTGAAACACTCCTAATAACCAACAGGCACTTGTTAAAAATACTAACTGCAGCTGCCAGACAATATCTCACCAAAGAAAATGCCTGTAACTGAGATGACTGAAGAACATGTGAGAAATTAAAGAGACAGACCAAATCACAGCCCGAATTTGACATTCTCAAGATCTGTTGGAGGATTACTGAGCTCCAGTACTCTACTTCCAACATATAATGAGCCAAGGCAAATAGTGACAGCCCAGAAGGAAAAGTGTATTGCATTGTACTCAGGCAGGATGTGATCCAGGCACCTACATGCTGACAGATGCACAGAGGTTTTATTCGTTGTTTATGTCAGAACCAGATGGATAGTTTAGTGGGGAAGAGACTTTTGTAATGTATCTGTATGGTGCCTCGCACCCTGTCCTATAACTGGGGGTTCTAGCTGCTACTCCCAAACAAATTAAGAATCCGGTACAGGTATATGGATCACATCCTGTTTAGGTGCAATGCAATGGATGAAAAATACAGCTTTAACCTGCTCTACGGTCCCCTACCTGCCTGTGCCTATCCCACTGTCAGCATTGTTCTGCTTGTGTTAGGGGGACTCCGGCAACAAAAGAGCTTGCCCCAAGATGCTTATGGGTGTTATGCAGGGCAAGCTGGCCACTCCCAACAGCAGCTGGACTCCAATAACCCCCTTCCACATCTAGTTAGGGAAGAGTGTACTTACCTTCAGAAAAGGTACCAAATGCAGGGAGTGTGCCCAAGTTTCACTACACTGTCCCCGCACCTCTACGTGACAGAATAGCTACCTGCTTTGATCGGTAGAATCATGCTGGGCCCTGAGGTGAACAAGAGACTCTTTTTGGTTTAATAATATTTCCGAATGTACAGAATTGTGCCTATTTTATGGTCCATGTTGAGACTACATGTTAGTAATCCTGATTCTCGAGGTTATTGTCAGTTGCAGAGAGGATTTAATTAATTCTTTAATTCTGATTTGTATTTAAAAAGGCATTTGCACAGGAAATTTGCTGATTATATGCAGGGTGATATGTGCACACCTGTGTATGTGGGAGACATGCAGGTAAATGAATTCAATCATACCCTATTTTGGTACAGCCTCATTGTACCATGTAGTTGTGTAGCATTGCTATAACTCAGACTGGGACTCTCCTCTGGTGACCCCGAGAAAGTCTGCCAGAGGGAGAAGGTGCCTAGACAGCTCAGTTGGAAGCCCAAGCAAAGCACCTTCAACTACAAATAGTCTTCGTTCCATGCCCCTTCTCATCATGTACAACACTGCTGGTGGTACCTGTTATTTTAGCTGAGAGGGGAAATAGCTCTTTTGGGTGGGGCAGGCTCAGATGAATGGTAGAGGGACTGGAACTAGCATACACCTACTTTCTCAATGAGCCCATTTTGCAGCTGTGGCAGTCGGTACCCCGATGTTCATCCCTTTAAAATATTATGATAAATTTTGTACAAAGTGTGCCTTGTGAGGTATCATTTGAAAACTCATAATTTGCTGATCATTATTGTCCTGGTAAAACATGTGTGGCAACGTTGTATGTAAAGTTATAAAATTTTACTGTATGATATTACTAAGACATGCTTCAAGTCTGGAGAGCCATCACAAACCAGTTCCCCAGAGATAAAAGGCTAGCCAACACCTCAGCCAGGTGTCAACCGAATCAAATGGACCATTTGGTTTTGGTTAAATAGCCATTCCCATTCACACAGACTGTCTCCTGAACCTCAGCTGTAGGTGATTATCAGAGGAGAAAGAATAAGAAGGGGGAGCAGAAACCCCATATTATTCCTCCCTTTCTCTCTAACCACAGCATCGACAACACTTGAATAAAGGAAGCAGCATTAGACTATGGAAGGATCCTGAGTGAAAGAATTCAGACAATAAATTTGCTAGAATGTGTGATGAGACCTTTTCTTTGAATTCACTTAGGTTGTTAAGTTAGGTTTAGTTATGTTTTTTATTTATTCTTTTTTACTTTTACTTTTTAATTTTTTGTAGTTAATTCTGACTTTTATGCCTCATTACTTGAAGTGTTTGGGAAATTGTAGTTGAGATAACAGGATTTGTGCATATCATTTTCTATTAATGAAATGACAGACTTTGTATTGTCCAGAAGCGAGCTGGGCAGTACAAGACATACGTTTCTGGGGAAAGTCTGGGACTGGGAATTTGATGGTGTTGCTGTGCAGTATAATTCATAAGTGGCTGGGTAGAACACTCATGCCGTATGCTTTGGGGTAACTTACATGCTGGAGGCTGTGTGTGAGAGCAGGCCAGGAGTGGTAGCTCTCACAGCAAAGCAGTGTAAAAGGCACCTCAGGTTGGAGAACTGAGGGGACTCATTGGTCCAGACTGTGCTCTGGGTAATGTTACAGCAGCACTTGCTTCTACACTTCCACATGTGTGGCAGCAGTCCTCTCAGCTGTTTCAGAGAGTTTTCTACTCAGTCCAGGATGTTCTGTGTATTAGCCTTGCTTTATGTTTTCCAGATTTTATATATATATATATATATATATATATATATATATATATTTTCCCCTTGTGGCCTCACTACAGGGCAGAGTTAAGTTGGTCTGAGTGTGTAACAGGATGGTCTATCCACTTTAAGAGTGGCAGAGGATCTGTGGGGCAGCTAAGCCTTTTTCAAGGCCCAGTCAGATACATGGTTCCCTGAAGGATCTGGGGAATTGTAGTTCTGTGGGCATCAGGTGGTGGTCACATGACCAGTCACAGTATATAAGGCAAACCTATAACTTACTTCAATCAGTGAAGACTGAGAGAGGGTAGAGATGACTCTTTAGAGCTCTTAGGCAGATGGCAGGACTCTGTGAAGTACTTTCAGGGAGCAGGAGCCTGTTGGGGAACTAGTTCTAGCTGGAAGTGGCAGAGGACTGCGAAGCCCTAGAGGGCAGGCTATAAGGAAGGTGAAGACTTTTGAGCTAAATGGTGGCTAAAGCATTCTATAAACCAAAAGGTCTAATGACGCCTGGGGAGGAAGCCTGGAAGGTTTGTTCTGGATGTTGTTTTCATCGCAGTAAGCTGGACATAGAAGGGGAGCAGTATTGTGAAAACAGGTGTGCTTGATTGCTTGATGTGAGGTGGAAGGTAAACTGAGGCAGTGGGTGGGCTGAATGCTGGCTCAGATGCACCCTGCTACAGAGTGCCATCACTGCATTTTTTTTTTACTTTAGCATGTTTAGATTTCTCTATAGAGTAACCTTAACCCTGAGTTCCCTAGGTTTTAAAATGCTTGACTTTGAGAGAACTACAAATCTGTGTTTAACCATTACATTATGGATGTGGCCCTCAACCTTAATGTAACTTTTCCTCTGTTCTGTAGGATTTTTTTAAAAAACAAAATCTCCTATACTAACACTAAAGAAAAACCCAAAGTGAATGCTACCATATCATATTTCTACTGATTTGATGGTATGTACTATCAACCTAAAATCACTTAAAAAGCAAACAGACAAACCACAGGGAGGATCTCACTGGTTAACCATATCAGCACAAAGTAGCCATAGAGCACCTGCAAGTTAAAATCTGTTTCCTGCTTTGCATCACCACAGCAGGACAAAGCAGGAAAGTTGATTGGAGAATTTGGCTCTTAACTTGCAAATAATGACTTGTTGGTTTAGAGAGGTGTTAGTGAGAACAGCCCCGTGTAAGGAGAGAAGAGGAAGATCCTAGTACCTGAGTTGCAATGTGTCTGTGCTTAAAAGGTTCTCCCTGCACTCCCCTGAACTCGGCAATGTGCAGAGGCACCGGTGTCTTAGGCTTCTGAACAGGATGACCATATTTCCCAAAGAGAAAACAGGACACCCCCCAGCTGCTCTCCCCCTTCCCCTCCCAGGAGGCTGGTCCCTGGAACTCTGTGGGGGTCCCCTCAGGAGGCTGTTGCTCAGTGGCTGGAACCCTGCTGCCTCCCGTCACCCCCCATGCTGGAATGCTCCCTCCCCGCCAGCTCTGCCGCCTCCCCTGTGGGGGGCTGGCATCTTCGCTTGTGCCCCCCCAGTTCTTCCACTCTGCACCCCATATTTTTTGACAGAAGTGGGCATTTGTCCCCTTTGCTCTTTCCAACTGTTCAAGTCAGCAAGAGCAAATGTGACAAATGCCTCCTCTTGGAAGAAAAAAAAAAGTTGGGACAGCCAGGACAGGGCTTAAAAAAGGGACTGTCCTGGCCTGAATAGGGAGTATGGTCATCCTACTTCTGAACTCTTTATGCTTTTCCAGTCTCCCTTACACCCGTGAATCATTACAACCAATAGAATTGCTGCATGCAGATGAGCTCTAGAGAAGGGGAGGCACTTGATTGAATTACCTCTGTCATAGTTAGAGCTGGACAAATAACTGACTCTTCTGGTTCACTGGAAGTTGTGGAAAACTGGGGAGGGGGAAGGAGAGGGAGTGGAGGAGGGATGCTAGTTTGATCTGCACTGAATCAGAAAATTTCAGTAAACTAAAAAAATCAACTGAGTCAAATGGAAGATGTCATCCATCCCAAAATGTCTTGGTTTCAAGCATTTTAAAAGGGCTAGATCCTTGGCCAACTCTGGAGGAGGAGGTGGTACCACCATCATTAACTTCTGCTCGGGGGTTAACACACTCATTTGGAGGGGAATGAAGAGAGACCTAGGTTTCCCCTATCCCAGGTGAGGGTCCTAACCCCGAGCTAGAATTTACGAGGAGGGTGGTACTACCTCTTTCTGGCTGTACTGTGAATTTATGCCCAAAAAGCTTTTTTTCAGGCCAAAACTACTCCGTGAATTTTATATCCAATTAATGAATAAATAATGTGAGGCTGACTGACCAAAATATCATTGTTTTGATGAGCAAGCTACTTAACCAAAAAAAATGCCTAGCCACCCCTACGCAAGTTGCTGAGACTGCCCGTAGCCTACGTCAAAAGAATTGTATACAACACTCATTAATAATTTCTTCAAATATATCCTATGTACAAGACTTCAATGAATTTGAACTACATGGAAAGTTTGGAGTATCTGAGTTCCACTATTAAGATCATATGAGACAAGGCAAAGGCTGACACAGATGTTACCTTTTGTTAAAGGATCCAGCGTGGGAGCCGCAAAGGTACCTAAACTCCAGAGTTAGGTACCAACATCCCAGTTTTAGGCCCATTATGATCCACAAAACTTCTGCTGAACCCTATAGGTGCCTAAACTCACTTGGCACCCAAATTTTCACGTATAAGTACCCCTAAGTTTCTGTCTCTGACTGTGTGCACTGTTACCTGCCTGTGGGTGTCTGGATGCCTATCTCCTGGCTAAGCCCCAGAGTAAACTATGAAGATGGGTGAGCAAATGCCTGTTCACATGTGGGGTGCTAGCCGGTAGGCATGCTCAGAGGTTGCTGACTGAATCGGGTCCCATTCAAGAGGAGGAGGTGGTTGCACCCAACTTACAACTTTTAGCCAAGTGGTTAGAGTACTGGGATGGGGGTTTAACTCCCCCTTCTCTGCCAGAGCGGGAAAAGAGGTCTCCTACCTCTCAGGAGAGGGCTCTAATCACTGAGCTATGGGATATTCCAGTGTGGTGGCTCCCTTGGTCTCTCCTGGTGAAGCTGTTCCCGTGTGGCTAAATAATGAAAGACTGACTGGAACAGGGAGACCAGACCCTGGGTCTTCCACTGCCCAGGTAGGTGCCCTAACCACTGGACTATAGAGTCATTCTCATGCTCGCTTGGCTCCAGTGACTATCCCACTGTAGATAAATACTTAAATAGTCATCGGGTGAGTGAGAGAGAGAAATACTTTATAGTCCAATGGGGGAGGTGGGAGACCCCCTGTTCAAATCCATTCTGCCCCTCAAGCAGGGGTGGGGGACGAAACAACTGAACCTGGATCTCCCATACCTCCAGTGAGTGCTCTAACTGCAGGGCTAAAATTTACAAGTGGGCACCTCCTCTAGCTATTTTGTGCAGAGTGAGGACAGACGCTTAACTCATTCTTGCAAGAAATGCCCAAGTTGCCTGACTCCAGGCAGTGAGTTCCGATTCATGGATTCCTAAGCACGGCTAGGTACCTTTCCGCAGCCCAGAATTAGGTGCTTTTCTGTGAGAGAGAAATGGACTTAGCACCCCCACACTCTCGTTTGCCTCTCCTAGTGGCCAGTTCAAGTGGCTCGCTTGCATGGATCATGTTCTAAGACCCTTCTCTCCCCCCGCTCATTGTGCAGGATCCTGGGTGCCTAACTCAAGGTTTGTGGATCACCGGGGTGTTTCTGTTGTTTTTCTAGGTGCCATGATATTCAGTGTTGCAATGCTGAAGTCCATGTGAAATTTTAACTCCTAACCTAATTGGTGATTTACAAGTAAATCCATTCAACTCATTTTATATTTGGGATAAATACTGTAGTTTGGAGCAGGAGCCACTTTCTTCTACCCATACAAAACACACCAGTTGAATCCCAGGCTATAAGTGCACAAGGGAACAGAGCTGTATTTATTAACTCAGGGCCAGCACCCCCACTCTAATCAATTGCACTGCTTTGATAATGGCTAATAATACGTAAGGACAGTGGTGTAATTTTGCGTGACTCATGTCATAGGACAGGAAATAAAAAAAGCGGTCCTTGGAGTCGCATCTTTATTTCAGGCTATAAGATAAACTAAGTCTATACCTGCTAGCTTCTCACTCCGCCTGTCATCGTAACCCTGTGTTTTGATTTGGCCTGCGACCTGCTGTAAAGAACAGTGACTCTGCATCTGATACTAGGACCTGTAGTATCCAAGTCAAAGCATAGCTTACACAAGTGGTGATCTAAAACATAGCCCCCATAGAGCCCAGTCTTCTGTTACTTATATCCTCAAAAGGTATTTACCCGTTAGGCCTGGTGGTGTCAATGTGTGGAGAAAATAAGCCATGGCAAGAAGTAGTGCTGTGGATCTGCCAAAGTGAGCTCCTCACACTTGCTGCACGGGGCCAAATGCAGACCGCAAAGGCTTATTTTTTGACTTGGTTTCCACCCCAGCCAGAGCTCTCTCAGGCAGACTGGTCCTGCCCTGGCTAAATTAATCCCCAGGAAATGTGGGCAGCACGTTTCGGCAGCATCCATGCTAGTTGTGCTGACCACACGTTCCTAGAAGGTCATCTTCCCATCCGCAGTTGGCTGAAGTCCCAGAATAAGATGCAGCAAATGCACCCTCCCCTCCCCCATAGCTCCCTTCGATATGTGTCTGTGTAAGAGGCAACTTGTTCTCCATTGAAAAATTAGCAAATAACTATATGTATGCTCTGATCCTGGACAGATGCGATTTTTGCTAACATCCTGAGACCCACATACACTCTAAATTCCACTTACTGGTATGTGCTCAGCATCACCTAATCATAACTCCATAGCCTTTTATGTGCACAGTCCGCATGCCAAGAATGAGTGGACTTTGCTAGTTCATTTATATTGTGAAATCCAGTTGTCTTGCATTGAACACAGTATATCTCCTGCATACGTGATTCAGCTCAGGTTATCAGGCTACACAGTGTAAATCAATGAAGTGAAATGTAACCACTTACAATTTCCCCCATTACTATGAAATCCTCTTTCTTTAAATGGAAGGTGCTTTTATGACCCATTGAAGCATGGCTGACATAGTCTTCAATAGTGGCTATTGCCTAAATACTGCAAACATAACAGTTATAAAAGATACATGTGGTACCTATTTAAAAAGGTTAGAATAAAAACTTGGTTAAATTGCTCGTGCATATTTGTACCATTTTCTATGCTAGTTCAGAAACTGGATATTATCCCTGTCCTATGTATAAGTTCAGCACTAATGTGTGCTCATCCAACCACCTTTCCCCATCCTATGCCATTCCACCTGCTGACAGTGCAAAATACACACACACTATGCACTCCTATACTGGTGTTTACATACACATCTGTGTAATCTAATCATTATTTATACCAATACTTTTTGATGGATTGGTAAATGTTCCATATTGTGTTTTGAAAAAACAATTCCATTTCAGTCATATGGATACTTCCCAGAGCCTCTGCTCTTAACTATTTGTTGAGAGGTAGGGAGATACAGCCATTTTTTTGTAAACCTTAAAAGGATCTGGATTAGCAAAGTGTAGAATAGTGAGGTCTAAAGCATTTATTAGCTCCCCCCATTGAAAGAAGTATAGACTTATTGTGGGGAATGGGCCAGCCTTTAGATTGACTGGCTCATATCCCCCTCAGTAGGCCTTCAAAGTTTCTGGAACCCATGCTTTGTTTAATCAAAAGAAATGATCAATATATGTCAACTTTTCCCTCAAAACCCCTGAGTGTACCAGTTCAGGCATCAGTTATAGGAGCAATTTTATGGGCCACCACTAGTTGCCTCTTAATTAGCCTGGGAGCTCCTCTGCTTTGGAACTCTGACATTTGTTGAGGAAAGATCCAAACCACACAGGTTTCCAATGATCTGTATCTATAGCTACCTAAACAAAAATAACTAAGCAAAAACCATGCATATCACATGAAAAGAGAGAGTTAATATCAAATTGTCAAATCTAACCGTTCGGTTGATTAATTCATATCACAAAAACCACCAACTCCTTATAAGCTTTAAGTAATAATTTGGGAAGGCAACAGTCCTGTTATTCCACAAAAGTCTGTCTTAATACCAGTCAATATACTTGGGTTCCAGCCAAATATCTGATATAGAGAGGGTCATATCATTCCCAAGTTAAAGCTAATGTTGAGCAATTAAGGTAGCCTGGCCAATAGTTAGGTGACAGCCATTCATTTCTTTTCCCCCCTTCCTACATCCACCCCCCCAAATTTAGGATAACAATGAAAAAGTCTAATACAATTTAGGACACCGTTTGCTAAATTTAATAGTCAAATGATAAATTTAGGTGAAAATAACATGATTTCTTATGATTTAAGCATAACACTTATTTCTATCACACGAAATAAATGCATGTGTGATCTTTTAGACAGCAAGGTTTTACCTAATTGTGTTTAAGATATTTGAGGAATGCTTCTATAGAAGCATTCTCAGAAAAATTCTGTGAGTTCTCGACACATGCTCACTACTAGCCATCTGCTGGAGTTAAAAACAATTGCAAGAATGCTGAGGTAGAGGAATGCCTCTATTAATAAAAATTGAAAAATGAAATGAAACTAAGGAGGTGGTTGTGACTCCTGTGGTTTCCTTTAGTTTCATGAAGCTGATACCGAGTTGAAAAGATTAGCTGGTTTTGTTCACCTGATGTTTAATGTTGATAGACTTGCTGGCTGGTTAGAGGTTACTTGCTTGTAGAAATCTAACCTTAGATGTTGCTGGACTCCTACCCCCTTTGGGTGCCAGTTGAACCACAGTGTCTTTGTCAGACACAGTGGCGATGTATAGCCAGAGGCCAGCAGCTGTTGCAGGCAAATGAGCCAGAAATGAGCAAGCATCTTCCTTTCCTTCAGTTGGTGGCCTTAGTGGTTTCTCCCCCATGGAACTCCTTGCAGAAATTGAATGGGAAGTCCTTTTCTGAGGTCACTGGTAGCATCTAACAAGGTCCAGTTAGGTCACCTTTAGGAAACCAAGGACCTCCCCATTCCCATAACTTGGAGCTCAGAAAATCCACAGATCTAAAAGTGTACCCAGTCGGTCAATCAGCAGGTTTGCAGATATCTTGAGACGTTTGAGATTATGGGTCAGTCCACAGGCATTATCTCAACCTTTCTAAAAGTCACGACTCAAAAATAATTTTAAAAATTCAAAGCTAGCAAAAAGTAGGAACTGAAATAATAGGACGATACCAGTCATGCATTCACTCAGCCATGCCCAGAAAGGGGCAGTTCCTGCTCTACTGACAGATGCTTGTAACTTCCTCTTAACAGTCTGGTACTTGGCAGCAAAACTTTGAACAGTCTTTTTTGATACACATGATCTGGGAGAAAGATTAGACTTTAATTCAGTCAGAGTCAAGTCTTTTCCCCCTTAATCACAATTTTGGGGTTCACTTTTTATGCTTGACACCATACAGTTGTTGGAGAGTTAGTTAATTCTTGACAAATTTTAAGAAGCAGATTTGGGGACTGAGTGGTGATTATATATAATCAGAGCACAGAAGTCCTCTTTTTGGAGCCTGTCCCAGAAAACATGCTGTTTTATCCAGTTCTCTTAAAAACCTTGCAAACCCTGACTACCTGAAGGAGCTGCTGCCTAGCTGAGGTGGTGAAATTGACAGGAGGTTGCTTGAGAGCTTGTGCATCTTAAGGACCCCTTCTACTGGGTCTCTCACATGTTACAAACCCAGCCCCTCTCCCCAGCACCGCAAAAAAGCCACTTGTGAATCCCCATCTCCGTAGGTGGTCTTCAGCCAGTTATGAAAGTAAAAAAATTGCACGAGCCTCGGCACCTCTTTGATTACAAATTAAGCATTGAGGAAAACCCTGGGGACTCATGAGCAAACTGCTTCGGGGATGCAGGCAGATAAGTGTTTTCTCCCACTGGCTCTTTTTTTATGCTTAGAAGACCCACTTTTTATCCTGAAAGGAGGGTGGGGAGAGAAAAGGGAGTGAAGAAGGAATGGACACACATTTGTCACTCTCACCTGCCAACATCCTTTCATAGGAACACCCCGGATTTCCAAGCAAATCTGTCCCCTTGTACCTTATATGCCCCATCACTGCAACAAATCTCACACTGAAAATCTAGTCCCCCTGGCCTAGTTGTCCTCCCAGACTGAAGTCTTGCTCATGGTAGAGGCAAAGAAAGTCATAACTTACCTTAGGTTTGGTCCTACTTTAGGCTAGGTCTATACTACAAAGTTTTGTCTGTGTAGCTATGTTAGTCAGAGATGGGGTGGGGGGAACCACACACTCACTCAGCATATCACTGTAGACCCAGCTATGCTGACAGAAGAATGCTTCTCTTGATCTAGCTAATGTCATTTGGAGAGGTGATGTTACTATGCTGACAGAAAAATTCCTTCTGTTGGCGTATGCTGCGTCTACACTGGTATAGCTGCTAGTATAGCCGTATAACTGTAGCTATGCCTGAAAAGCATTTGTAGTATACACATGGTCTTAGGCATTGGAAGCTGTTGGTGGAATGATTCATCAGAAAAACAAACATAACTGCAGCCAGCAAGGTTTTTCCCTCAAGGACTAATGTTGACAACATGAATGTAAATAAACCAATAAAATTTTCTCCCATTAAATTTCTACTCATTCCTACGGCCTCTACATCTACTTTGTAAGTGAATATATGACTTTAGCATGGATAGACAAACCCATTCTAGCATAATCTAGCCAGTATGTCTAATAAGAGTAGTGTAGTCACACTGGCATGAGTTTCATCGGGGACTAGTAAGCCAAGTACAAGCTTTAAGTGCTAAAATAATCTCATGTTCACCTCCCTGATTTGCAGTGTGGAATGTGGTGATCTGCTTTAATAAATGCAAATGTCCTATTGCAGAAATGCCCAAACATCTTGATTTTTGTTTAAAAGAAAAATCTGTCCTCTGCATGTGCTTTACAGCATGTACTTCCCCGTGACTGCAAGATTATGGTTGGCTGATGAGGAGGATATGTCTTAGGACAGAGGTTCTTGTAAGCTCATTGTAAAAATGAAAACTGCACTTTTTGATAAGTCTGTTCTTCTTGCTTTGTGTTTCCATGAGGAACAGCAAATGCCAACAAGCACATTCTGTCCTGGGGCTTGATCCAGTGCCCCACTGAAATTAATAGAAAGATTCCCATTGACTTCTATGAGCTTTAGATCAAGCCCTTACCTCCTGTTACTAGAGTTCAAACAGGTGACATGGCAGTCAACAAAGCATATGCACTAGGACCACAATTTCAGCATTTAATATCACACTTCTCTTGTGTGGGAATTCACAACTTTTGAACTATCCCCGTTCTCTTGCTGTTTGGAATCCATGGACAGCTGAGTGAACTTGTATAGCTTTGGGGTTGGTGGGTTTTTTGTTTTTATTTTTAATTAAAACTTTTATGGAAATTCTCACATTTAAAACATAAGGCAAGTATTTACAAATGACCAGTTCTAACAAATGCAGAATTTACGTGTAGTCAGTATGAAATACTGGAATCTCCTTTGAAGCCTGAAGATTAGGATATCATATTTAAGACAACTTGTGTATGATCTCAGCCACAGCACAAAGCCTCTTTTGTAGATCGAGTTTATCTAAGTCAAATTTTCAATAATTATAAAGATACTGGGTCAAATTCACTGTGGTGTAACTCCATCGATGTCAATGGAATTAAACCACAGACAAATATGGCTAAAAGTCCTTTACAGAAAAAGCATGAAATTAAAAAGCCTCAGCAATTAAACTAACGGGCTTTTCAACACAAAAGAGAGAGAAACTAAGAGGTTTGTGGTTTGCCTAATCAGTTTTGCATCCTTAAATACATACTGCATGAAGAATTGAAATCTAGAAAGAGCCAAGTCTTTACACTCCTAGCCAGATCCTAGCTAAAGCCCTGAATACAACGTGTCATTATGATTAATTGTGGGTAATGAGTGTTTTATGAACCAAAGAAAGAAACACATTTGTTTCTCTGGTACTGTACTTGTAGACTCCTGTTTTGTTTTAAAGCTTTAGGTATACAAAGCCAAATAGATGATGAAACCCCTCTCTCGGCTCTTTTGTTTATCTATGGAACAGCTACTATTAGAGGCGTGGGGTCAAATTCCACTCGCATGAGTAGACCCATTGGCCTCAGTAGTGCTGTTTGTGCAAGCAAGCAAGGATTTGACTCCAAGTACTGTAATTTTCTGTTTTTCCTTTCAGAAAAGTTTAAAATGGTTTTCTGACATAGAAAAACTAAGGAAAATAGGTTCTGTGGTCATCTGCCATAGAAAATCAATGTGACTGACTGCAGGCCAGCATGCTACTCCAAGTGAATAAGGGTGACTGAATCAGACCCTAAATGAAATGGCGTTTTCACTGTGACTTGCTAATTGTGGCCCTGATCCAGAGCCCATTGCAGTCCAGTGGGATATAGGGAATATAGGGGTTTCCATTGACTTTGATGAGCTTAAGATCAGGCCCTAAGTGACCAGTCCAGACACTCATTGAACAGGTTCATAAAAGCTTAAGGAAAGCCCGGGGACAGTAGCAGAGGTCCAGAACAGGTTGACTCTGCCTACCCATGACCATTGGCGTAGCTCTCAGCTGTGCCCTATTGAGAGCAGAAACGGCCATGGCTAGTGGTTCTGCACGTGACCTGGATCTGTGTGGCCTCCTTTCAGTGCTGGACAGGAGGAGGAGGAGAAGGCCTTATATTCTCTACAGCAGCCAGCACTGTAGGTCCTTGGGGACCCCTTTAGTGGGGTAAGGACTCCCCAGCTCCACAAGTGTTTCACTTGAATGCCGCCCTTAATTTGAGGCAACGCTCAGTCTTGGGTCTATTTTAATTCACCAGTGTGGTATTGTAGGCCAGATTCTGCAAAGGGATTAATATTGCTAGACCTTTACTCCTATGCAGAGTCCCACTGAAATGAGTGGAACTCCATGAATTAGGGCCTAATTAGATAGTATCATGACACTAACATTTTAAAGGGGTTGGGGGAGAGGGAATAACTCTTTTCATTCAGACTTGGTCTACTGTTGTTCTTCAGTGTGCCAGAAGGTGGTGCAAAATCACTGTTCATCCCACCAATGAAGACAAAACTCCTTCTCCGTTTTTTCAAAGGCTACTCCTACAACTACACAAGTGTAGTGCAGAGCTGGGAAAAATGAGGCTCAACCTTAATAGCTTTTTCTTATACCCCTATGCAGTATGGTATGTATTTATGCCTGAGAATAAATAATGAGTGGTAAGAGAATCTGGACAATTCTAAATGATATTTGAATGCAATAATAATAATAATTACAAAAGGGATTCCAAATGGGATTATGTTTTCAGGATAAAAAACTATTTGTTTTATTGAATGCAGACAAAACACTGGGGATACGCTATAAATTACCTCTATGTGCTTGTTTCCTCCTCTTTGTATGAATGCTTATTTTTTTGTTTTAACTACGTTTAAAAGATTTTCATAGACAATATATTATTCCCATGTGGCATTTGAAAAGGAAACAGCTATTTTATGAAAAAATATTGTCAGATACCTCTAAGTCAAAGGAGGCAATAGCTTTGAATGCGGAATATCCCTTTGGATTTAAAATAAATAAATAAATGGGAAAATATTGGCAACAATTCGTTTATAATTATTCAGATTTACAAAAGAAATTAATTTGTCTTTACAAAAAAGAAAAACTTATAAAATGCAGCACTGATGTTGAGTTGTCTCAACAGCAACAAAAATTTTTAAGTGAACTAGTTTGTTTTGTTTTTTAAACTTTTTTAAACCCCACAAAAGCGCTGCCCAGAATTTTGTTTTAAATTGGGTCAAAAATTGGGCCTGAGTTCAGATTACATGGAGAAAATATTTAATAGCTCATATTTAAAAGCTCAGTGGAAAAAAGTTGATAAATGAGGAGGAGACAGGTTTATAAATAAAACATTGATGAACATTTATCTGTTTAGGAGTTTGTGGGTTCTAAATCAGTAATGATAGCTACCGTGGGATAGGTTAGAAACATCTGTCAACATGCCATTGATCAGTCCAAAACCACTATTTTATAATAAATGTCACTCTTTCTATATGGTACACAAAAAGGGTCAACTTATTATTTATTTATGTATTTATTTATGCTGGCCCATCTCCATTTCTCCATTTTTCTGTTTAGTTTCTAAGCATTTCAGTTACAATAGTCTGCCTTCTGGGGTGAGATGACAGACGTATACAGTATAAAAAAAATACATTTCCACACACTTTTTGTAGCTTAAAATTATATTCAGTTTGTGGGGAAATAAGTAGGTTAGTGCAGGAATCATAGGTAGTATTAGCATGCTGTCAACTTCTTTGCTTTTTAAAAGTTTGATTAAGTTCTTCTGGATAATTTTTTCTCTGTTACAATAGAAAAAAGGCTTTTATTTCAAATTCTGCTTTGGAAAGTGGAAGAAATAATGGCAGATGGGTTAAATGCAAAATTTCTTACTGTCACCTGAAAAGCCCACTGTCATGTTATACAGTATTTCAGATCCAAAATCTCTTCAAACAAGGGAGCAGATCCTCAGCTGCTGTAAGTCAGTGTAGCTCCATTGATTTATGCCAGCTGAGGATCTGGCCCATTGTTTTGACTTTTATTTGAAGCCATGCAAGAGCGAAAGCAGTGAAGCACTGCTGTACAGTTCTTTAAACAGCTCTAGCTTCTAGGAAGTCTCCTTTTCCTCCCTATTTTAAAAGTAAATTGTGTCAAAACTATGTATTAGAATAAGATATTTTAGAATTTACTAGTTATTTCTATCGGGGTGACTCTTGCTATTGTCACTTTAGAATGTATAAACACTAAGAATATTTATCCCTTTGTTAAATATCTTTGAATATTGGATTTCATTTGAATATTTGATCAATCATTTTTGGAATCTGGTATTTTAAACAGTGTCACAAAACAGTGAAGGTCAAAAATGCAGCTCGAAAGTTTTTTGAGCAAAAACTTTCTGTTAACCTTTCTTGCAATACAAAAGAAATCAAAATGGAACAGAAGCTCAAAATTCACTTTCTGCGTGACTCAGTGTGAAAACCATTTTACTCCTTAGAATTTTTTAAATAAAGTCCAATATGCTAGTAACAGTGTTATAATTGTTTGATGAAACTTATATACTATATGTGTACAGTTCAGGCAGATGTATATACATCATCTTTAAACAATCATTTTATTTGACAGTTCTTGATAGCAACAATTGAGGGCAAAAGATACTAATGATAGTTACTTTATCTGGATTTTCCTGTTGTTAAGCTAATGGGGTGTTTCCTATTGTTCCTGTTCCTCTGATCTTTCTTTCTTCTCTTGTTTAGTTGTTCACAAAAAAGTGGAGGAAAAAAGAACAAACTGAATTTTGTACTGTTCGTAACCATTGCTGGAAATCTGTCATAGCTACCAAGAAAAGCTACAGAAAACCAGAAACAGGGAGGCTATTATTTATAACCAGCAAGATACAGTATGGCACCATATGGTAGGATTTATCAAATTCCTTCCTGCCTCATTCAGGGTAAATAGGAGCTGTGTATAGTTACCCCTTGTTATATTTTTGCTAGCCACTTATTCATTTACACCATGGGCTAAATTCTGCTCATCTTAGTACTTCTACATCAGTAAGACTACTTGTGAGTGTAAGGCAAATGGGATTTGGCCCTATTTCCTTTTTTCTTTCAGAGACATAGTTTTGCTAGAACACACTGTGCATTTCAATCAATTAACAGACAATAGTAGATAATTAATGCCTGGCTTGGATCTTCTCATTTGATCCTGAAATGTTACATTAGCAGTTTGAGGGTTTACAGGGTGACATTTACCAGGTGTAAGGTGCTGTAAGGTTAAGAAGCATCAAACCTAAAATAAGAGCCTGACTTCCTCTTCATTTTGTCTCCCTTTGTGTTACATACTAGGGCAAGAAAGGTCTGCCAATCACTATCATTTCTTTTTCTTGTTCTATAAAGGCTGGGTAGTCACAGCAACAGGGCTGTGACAGGCTGGTATCCATTTAGAACTCCAGGGGGGTCCTAATAGGATTGAACCAAAAGATCAAGTGAATAGTTTCCTATTTTAGATTTGTAATATCTCTGAACTGCTTGCATATACATGGGCCTTATGGTGTTATGAGGTGACTTTTAACCAGAGAAAAGACCTGTCTGTTTCTTAGAGAGCCACACCTTAGAAAGGTTGCCCCCTTGCCTACCCTTCCCCTGGAAAAACCCCATTTCCTACTCATGCCTACACATGCACACACACAAAATTGGAAAGTGTCATTTCCTTTCATTAATTCATTTTACCAGATCAAAGTAAATACTCTGTTTATGGAGAACAAAGAAGCCCCTTTTTGGTATTCTGGAGAAGTTGCTATCACATTCAGAAGTTTACTCATCTTTCTGAAATCTGGCAATGACTGCGCACTGCCTAGGTTGCAGCCAAACAACTCATGCACGACGGGTAAATAATTTTCAGTACAAAACACATTTTAACATGAAATGAATCGGAGGTGGGGGTTGTTTTACAGATTTGGGGAAATCTAGAGGAGTTTTGGTTCTGGTTTAGATTGCAGAAGGGTTTTGGTAAATCCACAATGAAAATAGCTCTCAATGAGAGCTGCTTAAAAGGGAGAAAACATGAAAAGGAAGGAGGGAAAAACAAAACAAAGAAAGAAAGAAACAAAAAGCCCTGCCATCCTTGAAAAATAATCACGCTATCACCAACAGCTTTCATCACAGCTTTTCTTTTGGCTTCTGTCTGGTTAGGAAATACACAGAATCAACTTTTGTTGATGGATGGTAGTAAAACACATGCAGATACCGGTGCCTGCCTAGTCTTGTGAAAGGTTGTTTGTGCCAAATATGAAATTTACTAGGAAATAGATTATATTTTATACATTTTTAAGACTGGATTCTGATACCCTTTTTCACTATGAGCATCATGTTGTGCTATGAAGAGTGTGACTTTTTGTGGTGTAAGATACTGTGAGCCAATGAGGAAGGTATCAGGATCTGCCCCTTAGAATTATAAACTTACATTTAAAAATAGATTAAAATGCTGATTGCTTGTTGTTGTTTTTGAAAACCACAGCTTCTTGGTGTCTTTTTGCTAGTGCAGGATTGCACGTAGGGTATTCATGAAAGGTGCCCTGTTGACAAACAGTGTGCTTTGAATTTCCCTGATGATCCATAGAGGGCCAAATCCTGCTCACCTTACAACTGCAAGTAGTCTTCTATGCAGGAGTCAGCAATGCAATACTGGTAGTGTTAGTCTAAGCCTCTTTGTGCTGCCCTGCCAATGAGCTTTAGCCTGAAGCAGAGGACGATCCTGAGCCAGTTTAAATTGGTACTGTTCAATTGGCTTCAGTGGATCTATGCTGATTTACCCTGGCTGAGGATCTGTCCAGGAAACACCACCTTTAGGATTCAGAATGTACTCCAGTCTCTGTGCCCATTTCTTGGCTTTTTAGATGAGATTTCCACCAGAACTGTAGTGGATATCATGGAGGCCACCTTCACCACTCACTGGTATACCACTCTTGAACCTGTCTTCTCACCCTGCAGTTTTTCTGGTCGCTGTCATCAAAAGACCCCCAGAATCCTTTTTGGTAGATTCTGACACATCTCTTTTGAAATAATATGTGGTTTCCATACCAGCAGGAATGCAAAGTTCACACATGGATCAATTATTAACACAAGGATTGTGTCTAGGTAAGTATACTCTTGCACCTTCCATGCATGATTCTTGCACTTTTGCTAGTACAAGTTGTTGCAAAGGATTTTCCATGCCTTGCAAACTCAAAGGTGCACAGATAATCAGAATAGGGGCACCATGCTGGAAGAAAAGATTACACAGAGAAGGGACTAGGGGTATGAGCCATCAACCAGTTGTACTAACAGGAAGGCTTTATTGACTGGTTCAGGCCCCAGGTGTGTTGTTGAGGTGCACGGCTCAATGGGAGGAAGAGTATAATGTGAGATCCACCAAATAACAGCTTTATCTAGTGCATCAACACACCTAGGGCCAGGTATATTGGAAACTCAGTAAGGGACTTTGAGACAGTTTAACCACTAAAACTAACACAAAACTCCAATCTCTCAACTTTCCCCTCCATGCTCTACTAAATCTTGATGCAAGTAGACAGCTGCCCAAGTAAAGAAATTATCTTTGTGGGCTAAATCTTGCAGTTCTTACTCAGGCAAAACTACCATTGAATTCAGTGTAATAAGGACTTTAGGATTTGGCCCAGGGTTTGAAGTTACCTACGTGTTCAATATATATCTCCACTTTTCTTGCTATGGGGATTTTCAGCATACCTGATGAGGGTCTAAAGATCTTCTGATTTTCCTTTATCCAAACTTTTAAGGATCCCTGTGTTATGCTGACTGTCTTTCCAGGAAACTGGGGCCTGAAGGATCCCCCTCTTGGAGCACAAAAAGCACCATTCCTTACAGAGTGGGTCCAAAGTTTCCAAAATCTCAATGAAGAATTTCATTGAGATTTTGAATAGTTGGGGGGAAATGGGGAGGAGGGCAGAACTTGCTATGCTCTAGAAGGAAGAAGATGATGAAATTTTGTTGTGGTGGTTGCTGAAATTTGGAATTTCATCAATTTTGAACTTCAAAAAATAGCCCATCAAAATTCTTCAAAGTCCAAAATTTCCACAAATAAACATATGGGAAAAATTCATGAACATTGCCTGAAATATTTACCTCTTCCCTCCCCCCCACAACCAGACTGAATTAATTAGCTAGGCAGTGGAGTAACTGTGGAACTCTTGAGGAGGCAAGGGATTGGGAGTAGATGTGGATTCTTGGTCTTCCGGTTGGCATCTACCTCAGGTTAACCCCTTCATCACATTCTGAAGTGTTTCTTCATGTCACCAGGACATCCCATAGGTTGAAATGTGTGGGGTGGGTTAGTGTTTGCTTTTGTTTTAAAGTTTAGATCTTATTGTTTCCATGTTACATTGTAATGTATTTGGATCTGCTCACTGCCCATGGTGAAGCCATAATGGATGTCTGACCACCTGATAAATTCCAGTTTTGAATAGAACACCACTCTAGCCCTAATCCTTTTTTGCTAACTTTCAGGCCACAAAAAAGAGATGTAAGTGTAATGTGATGAAACCCTATTTCTTTAAAGAATCAAACAATTGGATTCCCATTGATTGTGAGAACGTGCAGGTGACCTGCAGGAGAAAATAACTGTGGCTTTATGCAGCATAGGAATGTTATTTGGAGTCTTCCTACCTACTATAAGATATATAACTGGCCTAGCCTTATGAATTTACACTTTTCCCTGAGACATGTTAAAAAGTCCAGTGGTATCTCTGTTTCTTCCTTTCTAGTGTATGGGAAAATTAACTTGATTAGTTTATCGGGCTTTTAAGATGTATTTATGTTTGGTGTATAAGAGCGAGGGAGCATGTGCAGTGTGTGAAGAATTCATTGAGGAAACGCTGAGTTAAAGGAATGAATTTTGCATTTCATTTTAAATGTGGTGAGATGACTCCTATTACTTCTTAAGGCAGTGAGCTCCATAGAATAATAGGTCCAGACCCTGTGACAGTTCTGCCTCCAATTCCTCAGCCCCCTGCATATTGGTCAAAAGCTTCATTGTTTCAGTGTAATGTAACAGTCATGTTGATCAAGGTGACCTTAAATAAATGTAGTACCGTAAAGGTACCTGTTCTTGCATTGAGTGGCATTTGAATTTTGGCCCTAAGCAGCTGGTACGTGTTTGAAAACCTCATTACAAATGATGATTTTTGTTTGAAAAATAGACATTTCATTTAATACCAACCCCAGTCTCTCACCTCATCCGATGATCTGGACTGCAAGCTCTCTGAGGCAGGGACTCTCTTTGTTACCTGCCTGGAGAGTGCCTAGCATGAGTCTTTATTGGGGTTGCTACATGATAGCATCACACTACAGTAATCTACAGTCTACATGAAAAGTACCTATGACTAAATATAAATACAGAGCGGATATGGGCGCTATTGGTGATAAATATACTCACTAGGTATATGGTTTTCCCATGCATTTCTTTCACCTGAAATGGGGGAAAGAAATTTTCTTGAGCAACTACCTGCTTTGTGCTACAAGCCACTTCTCCTTGTGCACAAGTAGATACTTCCCAAGGATTTGTCTGCTTATGACTTGGCATAGAACTGAGCTATCCCCTTGCATGATAGATCCCTGGGAACTTCCTGGCTAGAGGGTCTGGCTTGAAGGTTTTATGTAAAAGAAAGTGAAGTTTGTCCTTTTATTGTCAGTCTTCACTTTGCATACCTTTATCCTCATGATACCTGGGCTTTTTTCATCCCCATTAAACAGGAGAGGTTGACAAGCCAAAGAGTCAGACTCAAGAGGGGTGTGTGGATGTCCAGCGAATTAGGCACATTTGAAATAAGGCTGGAAAGGTCAGGAAAATAAGAAGCTGCTGAAGTTAAGGTTTGAGGAATGGATTTGTGCTTTATGTCTAAGATCTTCCACAAAGGGGAAATATGGTATGCACCAGTCATTTTAAAAGGGTGGGTGGCATAGGCTGGAGCACCCATGGGAAAAAAATAGTGGGTGCTCAGCAGCCCCCCCTCCATCCCAGTCCCTCCTGCCTGCCGTGGATCAGCTGTTTAGCGGCGTGCAGGAGGGGCGAGGGCAGGGCACCCTCAGGGGAGGGGTGGGGCTGTCGAGCACCCCCTGGCAACTTATAAAGATGGCGCCTATGGTCAGTGGATAGGATGGAGAACCGGAAGGGTGTGTGTAGCTGGAATATGCCAGTTAAAATTAACCATTAAAATAAACAACTCTTTAGTTTGAAGCATGTATCGCTGAGCAGGCACGCACTTCCCATCCAAAGCACATCGTTGCAGGCTGGCATACAGAACTGCACATATGCTACAGTCTGTGCCTGCCATCACTTCTCTGGCACTAGAAAACCACCTGCTCCATCATCATCACTCCTTGGCAAGGGCTGCTGAGCACCTCCAAGACCCCTCAGCCCATTCTGCAATAGCCGAGGAACAAAAGTAACTGTGTAGCCATCCAACTTTTATAGCAGCTTTAAAGGCATCAACCCAAACAGAGAGCCTCTGCTTCTCTTGCATTGTATTGCTTGTATTACACTAGCACTTGGCTGACCCAACAGAGGCAGGGCCCCAGTTCACAAAGCACTGAATAAACACACAGTAAGAGACAGGTCCCAATCTCACAGACTTTCCAATCTATGTAGCCAAGGCAGAGAGGGAGTATTATTACCCCCATCTTACAGATGGGAAACTGAGGTGCAGAGAGTGACTTGTATCAGGTCACACAGGCAGCCGGTGACACAGCTGGGAATTGAACTCAGACTTCCAGATCTCCGTCCAGTGCCTTAGCTGCAAGGTCATTCTGCCTCTCATGTTGCAGCCTGTTCTCAGCGTTATTCCTTTCTTTCTAGGCATATTTCCTAGGGTTGGTGGCACTCAGCCTGTCCCTCACGGGACTGAACTGCTGCCCTTTGAGGTTATGGACATGGACTGTTTATGTCCATTATATGTATTATAGCTTCCAGGTATTCTCCCACATTCCTTTCCCTTCATGACGAAGGGGTGTTATCTCCATTATTTTCATGGGTAATCTGCAAGAAAAGATTTAAAAGTAAAGGAATTGTTATGTTAAAAGCAGGTTTCTCTTTTATTAATTCATATATTTACATGCATATTGCCTTTAACCCCTAAAGATCCCGGTGTTAGTTAGAAACTCTGGACTAGAGTCATACAGAGAATGGAAATTCGGTTTCATGGCAGATTTTGACATTTTATTTTCATTGTGATTCAGAATGAAAACTCCAAAATTTCAAAATTCCCCATGAAAGAAAATTCTGGCAAACAAATTTCATTTTGGGTTGACTAATTTTTTCCAAACAAAACATTTCAATCTTTTTGCTTCAATTTTGTCTTTCTAATTTTATATATTATAGAATCAAAACATTTTGAAAAGAAAATGTTGAAGTGGGCTGCTTTAACATTGTTAGAACTCTTTCCCCACTTTCCCCCCCTCCAAAATAGTATGTTGGTGAAATCAACATGTTCTGTCTATCTTTTTTCCGATCAGCTCTCCTATGGACCAGTGTAAATTGGAGCACACACATCTGGGGTGAAATGTAGCAAACAACCAGTACACAGCCAATGTCTTCAAGGGAAGTTATGTTTTAATGGGAATAGCAGAATCAAGCCCCAAGTTTGCCAGATTTGTGTCCTCTTCAAGTATGTGAAGGAAAAAGGAAGGATAAGCAGTAGATGGGGTTGGGTGGAAAGAGAGAGATCCGAGAATGAGAACCTAATTCTCCTCTCAGTTTCAAAATGTAGAGAGGTAAACAGAGGGATCCCCCAAAGATCTGTACTGGGACCTGTGCTGTTCAACATATTCATAAATGATCTGGAAAAGGGAGTGAACAGTGAGATGGCAAAGTTTGCAGGTGATAGGAAATTATTAAGATAATTAAGTCCAAAGCTGACTGCAAAGAGTCACAAAAGGATCTCACAAAACTGGGTGACTGGGCAACTAAATGGCAGTGAAATTCAGCATTAATAAGTGCAAAGAAATGCACAATGGAAAACATAATCCCAACTAACTGCACATATATAATGATAGATTCAAAATTAAGTAATGAGATGCAAGTAAGAGATGCAAGTAAGTACATGCAAGTAAGAGATCTTAGCATCATTTTGGATAGTTCCCTAAAAACGTCAGTGTGCAGCAGAGGCCAAAAAGGCTAACAGAAAGTTAGGACAATTAGAAAAGGGATAGAAAATAAGACAGAAATATTGTGAAAGCCACTAGATAAATCCATGAGGCACCAACACTTTGAATGCTGTATCCAGTTCTAGTTGCCCCATCTCAGAAAGGATATAATGGAAATAGAAAAGATTCATAGAAGGGCATCGAAGATCAGAGTATGGAATGGCTTCCATAGGAGGAGAGACTAAAAAGATATGGGCTGTTCAACTTAGACAAGAGATGTTTGAGAGGGGATATGAAGAGGTCTGTAAAACCATGCAAGGTGTAGGAGAAGTGTTATTCCCACAATACAAAAAACAGGGGTCACCTGATGAAATGACTAGGCAGCAGGTTTAATACAAACAAGAGGAAATACTTTTTCACACAATGCACAGATAACCTGGGGAACTCATTGCCATAGCATGTGGTGATGACCAAAGGGATAACTGGGTTCAAAAAAGGACTAGATAAGTTCATGGGAAGATAGGTCCCTCAATGATTAGCCAAGATTTTCAGGAATGTAACTCCATGCTGCGGGTGGCCCTTACCCTCTGACTGCCAGAAGCCAGGAAGGGAAGACAGGGTGGATCTCTCCAAAATTTCCCTGTTTGTACACTTCCCCGACGGTCTGGTATTGGCCACTGATGGAAACAGGACACTGGGCTAGAGGGACCATTGGTCTGACCCAGTATGGAATTTTTTATGTTCTTAGTTTGTAATGGAGAAGACAATCAGGGTCTAAAGCTTTTAAACTAGGAAAATGGCAACTCCTTTGACATTAACAAATATGATAAAGCGTATTCCACCTGTTGTAGAAATAAGGTATATGGTAAAGATATTGCCTGGTGATTTATCTAATGTTCAATTAAATATGTGAAGGTTAATCTAATTTCTAATCTGAAAAGATTACCTGGTATTCTGTCACCTACACCCTGCCCACAGTCACGTCTGCTCTCCTGACACCAGGATAAATACTTGTGGTTAAGTAACAGGCCTGGAAATGGAGAGCTGTTGGGCTCCCAGCTTTGCATAAATTTCCTATCTGGCACTGGATAAATCCCACTGGCCAAGAGTGTCTGCCATTTTTAGGTGCCTACTTTGAGATATCTATGGCCTACTTTACAGAGTATTAGGCTTTGGGTGTCTCAGGATGGGCTCCCAAAAATTTTCACCTTTCAAGGCCACAGAACTTATTGAAGCCACATCTAGCTGTTAGCTAACTGCTTTGAATTGGGATTCTCTCTTCATTAGTGAGCTATATTACAGAGGCAGGACTCGGGAAGACAAGTGTCTGTAGATCCCTTAACTAACGCAGCTGCTCTTACTGGGAAGAAAAGAGCCATGTATCATGAGGGCTCTGTAGGAATCAAGAGGTTAATTCTATGTGCTGATGTTACAGAGCTTTAGCACTTTGCTTTAGCAAGTTTCGTGTCAGATCAGCCCAGCTAAGCGAGCAAGCAGGGTCTGAGTGCAAGGCAGAAGTGTTTAGATATGGACTGAGAGACACTGCCATTATCATTCCAGTACTGATGAATTCAAGGGACACAGTGGATGCTAGGCCACAATTTAGATGAAGAGATTGTCTGTGAACAACATCTGATGAGCAAGACTGTGTGTGCTGAAATAAAGGACGGTGAATATTAAGCTGAGAACTTGAAATAGTGACGTAGGTGGTGTAAGAAAAGCCTCTGCAAAAGTCTAGATAGAAAGGAGACCCTGGGGTTGCTTTACTATTCAATAGCTTCATTTTAAAAAGCTATTCCAAGTACTGTTTAAAATGTTTGGGAGCTGTTAATAACATTTATATTCAGGGTTTAAAATACAGTGATCCTGGGAATGATTTTTGTATAATACTTTCTGAAAAGACAGAACTCTGGCCTCTGCTTCAGCAAAAAGTGAAGCAGAACCGCAGGAAGTGGAGTAAATGCATGGACAGAATTTACCCCAATATTCCAGGTAAGACACTTGCCAACATTTGAGTTTGAACTTCCTTGTGCCTCAGTTTCTCCATTTATAGCATGGGGATTATACTTTCCCACGTCAAAGGGGTATTGTGAAATTTAATTCATTAATGATTGTGAGGTTCTCAGATACTACACTGGTGAGTGCCACAGAAATGCCTTTACACCACAGCTTTCTCTCTTTAATTCAGAATGCACCATGGACCTGATCTTGTTCCCACAGGAATCAATGGCAAAAGTCCCATGAATTACATCGGTACTTGACCAGGCTATACTTGCCATTACTAGTGCAAAGACTTGTGTGGAGGATACAAACTGCCAATTTAAATATTTTTTGCCTAAGCAAATGAACTCACAAAATATAGGTGAGATTTTGGCTTTGCCACAAGCCCTGTGTAAAAGGCAGCTGTAGCATGCAGCTGCTTCCAAAACATCATTCCCATCCTGTTTCCCCTTGCTTCTAGGGCAATTGTGGCATAATTTGCTAATGCTTTATACTAGTAGCAAATTATGATACCGCTTGCACCAGCTCATATCTACTGAACTCTATTCTACTGGCCAGCACACTGGTGGGGGTGGAGTCAAGGCTCTGCCCATTCCTTTTCACCTCGTCCAGGGGGAGGGTATGGGTGCATGGCACCCACTTACACCTATGTGTCTGCACTCAGCATCAGAGGAGCCTGTGTGGAGCACAAGTGAGCTGTCTAATTCCCCCTTCCACTCCTGCTCCGGTGCCTATCCCTTGCCACAATCTGGGCCTCTATATTTTATTGCTGTGCTCTTCTAATACTTTAGAACATAACAAGCTCTAGTAATTTTGGAGGAGGTGATGCACATACCTTGCAACAAGAAGTATGCAGTTGTTGATTAGACAAAAGCCTTAAAACTGTCCTGAATTAAATAAAAAAAGACAATCCCTCATGCCTTGGCTACAGTTTAGCCTGCTGGAACCACTCTACCCGAAATCACTTGGACATCAAGCACCCATATTTTTAATATGTAATAGGAGACTGGATTAGACCAGAGACAATCCTCTGTCATTGCTTCTTTACCTTAATCCCCGAAAGATCCCTTCAATGGTACCACTGGGCTTCTGGCGTGCCATTAAAAATGAGGAAAAAACCCAGGCTTCCGCTGGCCAATGGAAATCTCTAGGTGAGGATTTGTCAGGGTTTTATAGCGTTTGTAAGGGATACTTCATGTTCTGTAACATGTGGTGCTGGTGGTCTTTGATTTGCAGTTTTGAACAGACACATTCTCATAACCTTTGTACACCCTCAGCTTTGGAGGTCCTACAGCTGCCTTTGTTCAGGCCGTTTCCATGCTCAGGATGAATGTTTTTCTTCATAAAGAACATGTTAAATATTATCAGAATTTCAGCAGCAGGTTTATATTTCAGGCATGTGATTTGGCGTGTTTTGTTGGTGGCTGCACGTAGCTTTTAAGCTATGATTTAATTTAGATTTTGTAAATTAAAAAGCAGCTGTTTCTCTATATAGGAAATGTGAGTCTGCTGAAACTTTACTGTTTTAATAGCCATTTTCAAGGTACAACATATTATATATCAGGGCCAGATTCAGCATAAAATCTGTCTGGCTGCTTCTGTAGAGCTAAGTCAGTACAAGGCCCCAGGAAACTTGGCAAATCATTGTGGCTTGGCACCTCTTTTTGTTTTTGCCAGACATACCTGGATTGAGTCTGATGATTGGTAGCTTGATTTATAGGGAATGATAAAAGTTTGATGACTCTCAGTAATGGCTAACCTGGAGGATTAAGGCAAAATCCTCCCTTCAGAGTCACACTGACGGTGCCATGTCTATGGGTGAAATTCACCCCTGTGTAGAGAACTGGTGCATGAGATTTTTATGCACCCTCTGCATGGGGGGAATTTCACCACCTGTGTATGGAACTCCTATTGACAACCCTGGAAGCACTCCTCTTGCAGAGGAGCAGAATAAGGGCAGGAAGATTCACCATGTGGATCTGAGGGGTTAGTTCTTTGTTAAGGCTCCAATCTTGCAAACAGCTATACACGCGTGAAACTTTTCTCATGTGAGGAATCCTTTCGGCTTTGCACACAATGCTCTGAATTAGTTTTTGCCTGAACATGCACATTCTCCTTTATCTCCTGGATTTTCCCTGCACCATGAAGAATGACTAGGCTATGGAATTCAGTAAGGAATCTATCCAAAGCACCCAGCCACATACTAGTTCTATGTGGGTTTTGGCAGAGCCATGCATTTCCTGGTATGTAGACATGGGGAGTTCCTCAGTTTGAACTACAGAAGGAAATCATTTAGCACAAGCTTGAGAGCTTTGATGCATTAGGTAGACTGGGTGTTGCTCACACAATAAATAGTCACTAAATATTGTTCCCACAGGCAAATTCCTGTTCCACCTATTGATATATAGGTGTCATCCCTAAGTATCTATTGTTCATGCAGCTACAGAGGGTTTCTGGACAGACATTTAAAATGGAATCATTTTGTACACTTGTATAGGACGAGCAGTCTAGTTGGATTATTGCAGCGGAGCTAGCCTTGTATATGGTACAGCTAAACGAATCCTGTTTTAGTTTCATTTGTGCACTATGCATAATAGTTAGTAACGGCCAATCAGCCTTCATCAGCATGTGTTGCATAGCACAGTTTAGCTAGAAGGTGGCGTGATTCACAAGTTGGCTCACATTGATCCTTCAAATGTTTCAAAATTATTGATGTGACAGTATGTCAGCTAGGTTGTTTACTCCTGGCTTGTAACGCTGTCCCTACGTGGCACCTGCATAAAGATCTTTAGCATCTTCAAGATGAAGGAAGCCAATCCTTCCCTTTGAATTTTACATACACATACTGTATCATGGATTTTCCTGTCTCTGGATCTCTTCTTGAGGCATCCTATAAAAAGGTTGTTAAAATGCACATCCCAGGTATTTCCCTCTCAGAAGGTTTTAGATTCAAGTACAGTTTACATTAACATTGTCAAAAGGAACAACTGACTTTTCCTTATATTTGACCCTTACTCATGGTTAAATCTGACATTTTCAAAGGAGCTTTTTGGGCACTTGACTCCCATAAATTGCTTTGAAAATCTTGGTCTAATGGCATATTGTACACAATGCAACCACATCTTGTGCATGATGGTAGATTTCAGCCTCTCCTTGGATTAGATCATAAGCAATGCTGTGCTCAGATATCTGCAGACAACTAGTTAGCTCTAGGAAGTGGTGTTGCATTATTTCTCAGTTTCAATACAAATTCTTTTCTTTTGCACTAATCTGTGTCCTGGAACGTCATACATTTTTCCATTCCTAATTTATTTATGATTAGCACAGTGTGATACTGTGATGTTTTTCACATAGCCTTGACCAGAAGGTAGAGTCGTCGAGTGAGGTGGGTAACCATCATGGGAGACAGGAAAATAATGGCAGAAGGAGGATTTTGAAAGTAGGGACTGATCACTGACTTCACATCTGGAATCTCCGCTAAGAACTTCTGCTATGAGAAGACGGACTGTGCATATGAAGCCTTATGTTGGGAGAAGCTTACGATAGAACAAAAGTGATAAAATAGTGACCATGTGCTCCTTTTTTCATCAATAGGGTTGCACAGTCGTGTTTAACCAAAACTTACTCTCTATGGCTCTACGTTACACTCTCTATGGCTCTCATTCTGCAAATACACACTACTGGGTGTAGTTCTCACTACCTGGAGCAGTCACACTGAAGTAAATAAGGCTATCCAGGGCATCAGTTGTGCTGCCCTTACTCAGATGGAATAGTACCTCATTACACACACAGTCCGGTTTGATGTCAATGGGACTATTCATGGAGTCAGGAACTACCCACTGTGAATAAGGAAGGTGCAGTTGGGCCTCATGGTATAAACCGTACACCTGATAGAAACTATTTCCATGACCAGGCCCTAAGTTAGTCATAAAAGTCAAGGGACCAATCCTGCAACCATTATTCATGTAAGCACTCTCCAACCACTTAAATATCCTCAAGATTCGAAAATGAATCACTGTCTGTTTTCATAAATTAAAGCAATGGACCAAATTGATATTTGGTGTAGCTCATGGATGCCAATGGATCAATTTGGCCCAAAGAAATGTAAAATAAAATAAACTACAGAATATCACATTCTTAGATACATATTACAATATTAATAACAACTAATAGCTCTTTTAATGGGGATCCAAGGAAGAAATTATAAAGTTTCCAGTGTTGATTTATTGTCAGTTTAAAAACAGCTTTCTAAAATCTGCTGAGTATAATACCTAATTGATTATGTGACTTAACATTCATTTAATTTTAAAAATAGCTTTACGATGTCATATTTAGAATATACTATAAGAATGGCCATACTGGCTCAGATCAATGGTCCATCTAGCCCATTATCCTGTCTTCTGACAGTGGCCAATGCCAGGTGCTTCAGAGGGAATGAACAGAACAGAGCAATTATCAAGTGATCTATCTCTTGTTCTCCAGTTCCAGCTTCTGGCAATCAGGGCCTTAAGGGCACCCACACTATGGGGTTGTGACCCTGACTATCTTGGCTAACAGCCATTGATGGACCTATCCTCCATGAATTTATCTAATTCTTTTTTTATCCAGTTATATTTTGGCCATCACAACATCCCTTGGCAATGACTTCTACAGGTTGACGGTACATTGTGTGAAGAAGTACTTATGTTTGTTTTAAACTTGCTGCCTGTTAGGGGTCACCCAATAACTCTGCTTTTTTGTGTTATGTGAAGGTGTAAATTACACTTCTTTCCTTATTTTCTCCACACCATTCACGGTTTTATAGACCTCTATCATATCTCCCCTTAGTTGTTTCTTTTCTAAGGTGAACAGTCCCAGTCTCTTCCATGTCCTTAATCACTTTTGTTGCCCTTTCCTGTACTCTTTCCAATTCTAATATATCTTGTCTTGAGATTGAATACTGCATGCTGTTCTGGTTGCCCAAGGTGTGGGCATACCATGACTTTATATAGTGACATTATGATATTTTCTGTCTAAATTATCTACCCCTTTCCCAACGGTTCCTAACGTTCTGTTAGCTTTTTTTGACTGCTGTGGCACATTGAAGAGATGTTTCCAGAGAATTATCTATAAAGAGTCCAAGATTTTAACCCCCATTGTTTTGTAAGAATAGTTGGGAATATTTTCCAATATGCATTATTTTGCATTTATCAACATTGAATTTCATCTTGTTTTCTTGCCCAGTCACCCAGTTTTGTGAGATCCTTTTGCAACTCTTAGTTACGTCCAAAGCTGACTGCAATCTTGAGTAATTTCGTTTTGTCTACAAGTTTGCCATCTCACTGTTCACTACTTTTTCCAGATCATTCATGAATGTGTTGAACATCACTTATCTCTCTCCATTTTGAAAACTGACCATTTATAATTACTCATTGTTTCCTATCTTTTAATGAGTTACTGATCCGTGAGCAGTCCTTCCCTCTTATCCCATGACTGCTTACTTTGCTTAAGAGTGTTTGGTGAGGGACCTCGTCAAAGGCTTTCTGAAAGTCCAAGTACGCAATATCCATTGGTTTGCCCTTGTTCACATGTTTGTTGACACCTTCAAAGAATTCTAATAGATTGGTGAGGCATGATTTCCCTTTAGAAAAACCATGTTGACTTTTCCCCAACATGTCATGTTCATCTTTGTGTCTGATAATTCTGTTCTTTACAATAGTTTCAACCAATTTGCCTGGTACTGAAGTTAGGCTTTCCAGCCTGTAATTTCACCTCTGTTTTTAAAAATCCGTGTTACGTTAGCTATCCTCCTGTCATCTGGTACAGAGGCTGATTTAACTGATAGATTACATGCCACAGTTGGTAGTTCTGCAATTTCGCATTTGAGTTGCTTCAGAACTCTTGGGTGAATACCATCTGGTGCTAGTTACTTATTATTGTTTAATTTATCAGTTTGTTCCAAAAACTCCTGTACTGACACCTCCATCTGGAAAAGTTCCTTAGATATGTCACCTAAAAAAGAATGGCTTAGGTGTGGGAATCTCCCTCATGCTCTCTGCAGTGAAGACAGATGCAAAGAATTCATCTAGCTTCTCCACAATGGCCTAGTCTTCCTTAAGTGCTCCTTGATCATATGGAAAAATTATTACAGCAACATAATTTGTGCCTCTATAGTTAAGACTCTGTCAGGATATCCACTAGAAAACTTACTTTTCAGGGTTTATAACCTGGTCATAAAAATTCATTCTGGATTATAATTGTTACTAAGGATAAAAGCAGAGCTGTGAAAAGCACCCTGGCAAAGCCAGCTACCACTTAAAACCTGCTTGTGAGCCCTGCATATCTGGTGCATATCTGGTGCAAAAAATTGCCTGTTTTTATCAGTCTGTGTAATGTTTGGAAGGACTTAGAATGATCTGTGTTGGGAAGCTGCAGAGGACAAGACAGACTGAATGAAGGGTAGGTATTTTCTAACTTTGTTGCCTTTGTTTTTTGTGTACTGCATCTAAGGAGTCTGTCTGCCATTTTGGGAGGGACAGCTGATGCTGCATGTTAATAATGAGATACTCTACTTATGTCTGTCTTGTTGTTCATTTGGGAAATATCTGGCTGCTCTATGTGTACGGGAAAGCATAACCCCAAGAAATAACTGAGAATGAAATTGGTTCCAGAACTGAGGGCCAACATAAATTCTACAGACCACTTATGTCTTCAAAAAAGGGTCTATGTGAGATTTTACTGTTGCAATTGCCTTCTGCCGGGCCTCTCTGCTCAAGGGTGAATTATACCCATAATCCTCTGCACTCCTATGGTATGAGGATATCAAAGGCTGGTTCAAACATATATTAATTAATTCTTTCCTCTCCTCAGCTACTGGGGAGGTGACATTCTTCCCTTTGTACAGCTGGGGATGCTGAAGAAGACTTGCGCAAAGCCAAGCAGCAAGTTTTTAGAGAGAATGCAGAACTCTTCACTCTGTGGTGTACTCTACACACTGGTCCATGTTGCCTTAATGGAGCAGATAAGTCTCGGAACAAGGGAAGGGAAAATCTGGATGGGCTGTGAATCTCTAAGGTGACAGGAAACAAGCTTTGTTGGTTAGGAGACTGGAGAGGTTTGTGTTTTTGCTGATGGACAATAAAACTGAAGAGAGGCTAACGCAGATGGTAAAAATTGTCATTTTTTATTCTGTTTCATGGATACAGTGATTCAAAATATAATTTAATAAATCAAGATATTTTCTTTAATTGCATTTCTCATCCTCCACCCACACACTCCACACTTTTTTTTTTATCTAAGATAGTCAACAAAGTTATAAAAATGTCCCATCAGTTTTCTATATTTCTAAATTGCCATTAATGTGATTTACAATTAAGACAAAGTCTAAAAATAATGGGAGCATTCATAAGCCCAGTGATTTAATACAATACATAAAATTGCTGGCAAAGCAATAACCTTAAACATCTGAGGAATAAGTTCCAGTGACGCCATAAATTCCAGCAAAATATTTTGGGAATTACAACACAGAAATTTATTATAGTTTGGCTGGAATAATAATTTCTCCTCGGCCGATAAAATGTTTTACTGATTCAGATCTATGGATGATCATCAGTGCTGTGTTTATCACATGAGCTTCTTTAAGACTTATCTGATTTTTCCGCCCCTCTCTCCTCCCGCCCCCAAGGTTTCTAATCTTAAAATAGTGTATCAAAAGTGTTTCCCCCACCTCCAGTCAAGGCCAGCAGAGATACGGTGCAGATGTGATACCATCATCTTAACTAATAGTGTGGATTGAACAGTGAACCTCCAGAGTTAAGAGCATGAATCTCTACAGCTTGATCTAAAGAGCCAGACTCTCAAGTTGAGAGCTAAAAAAGGCCCACATGTTCTGCAAAGAGGGAGCATGTTACACACACTGATCAGTGGGTTACACACTTCCTCCACACATATGAAATCCCAAGTGTCTGAGGCACATCAGACAAACCCTCATTTAAGCGGGGGTCATGAGGCAAGAAGCTGGGGCCTTTTGCAGCTTGAGCTAAAGGCTCTATAGCTGGGGGCGTAGACGACTGTGATCCTCTGTAGACTGCACACAGAAAGGATGCACAACACACATTGACCAGTGGGTTACACAGGCAGGGGCTGAAGTTTGCTTTTGTAACACAGGCTGCAGGCTTTTGAGCAGTTGCAGAGAGGGGCTGACCTTCTGAACATTTCTGAGCCCCAATTTCCAGCATGGCTGGGCTGTTTGTGCTGCCTTTGGTTTCCATGCAACAAACATGAGCTCTGTTATCCCTAGTGATACAGGGGTTAAAGAGAATGATGGGATAGTTAATACTCCTATGAGAAGCACTAACAAACCCCCCTTTTTACTATGGCCTTGATGTCATGTAGGAGAAGAACATGCTGCCTCTCTCTACCCTCTTTCTGGGTATTTGAGGGGCTACATTGTAACAGGTCCTTGTGCAGGACATGCAGGTTGGAGAGGCTCCACCAACATTACACACCTGCCTCATAAGGGGTATGAGGGATCATGAGAAACACTGGGGCTGGCCCAGGAAGGAAGCCAAGGGCTACAGCAGTAAGGCTCTGTTAGCGGGAGCTAGTTCTATCCGTCTCCTCAGGATTATGTAGGCAGTTGTAGTTTTACTATTACACATGTGCAAACACACATTTTGAAGTAGTTCAAAAGTGGGGGGAGAGGAGGATTTTTATATCCTTTTTTCCTTTTTAGTCAAAAGTTTGCTATGGAGCTTGCCCCTATTTGTAAGGATTCAGATTTTCCCTGAGTAATCACTGATGGGTGTGACAGAGCACATGGTGTTAACAGGTGAGCCTGTACTCTGATCACTCTTATACTAATTAGTTCCCCCCAGAGAGGCTTGATTGGGGAATGAAATGTAATTAGCAACTCATGGTAAGAGGCTGGATGAGTAAAAGGATTAATTAGTCCATCAGCTGAGGACTGGGAAGAAAGTGCAAGGCAGAGGAGCAGGGCTGGCTGAGATTTCTCCAAGAAGAGAGACCTTGTCTCCGCTTGCACTCTAGGAAAACTGCTGAGGCTACAAGGGAGCTCGTATTGTCCTCCGAAACTGTAAAAGTGTTGGTGTTGGTGGAGGGATCTGAAATAAACAGCACTGTGTGGCTTTCCAAGCGGTGGAGTCTGAGAGGTTTCTGTGGTGGGAGAAGGTAGGAGCAGACCACCCCCAGCTACAAGGGGTCCAGCTTTGTACCTATATACACTTGTGAAACATCATTCCCTTCAATGGGGCGGCTCATGTGCAACCAAAGACCAATGATGTGCCTCTGTGACTACTTCAGAAAGAAGAGATAAGTGAAGCGGCTGAATCCTGAAGAAAACTATATTTGTTCCCATAACTGTGCAAGAGTGGTTGGCTTCCCTGTAAAGTCATCCCAGAATGTTGGTGAAACGAGTGAGGTTGGGGAAAATGCCAACACTGCAATTTAAAACTGCATAGCGCTCCAAATCTTCTATGTTCCTAAACTTCCTAAATGTTTAGTTTTTGAATTCATGCCACTTAATAATTCAATCCCAATCTTCCAGTTTTTTTCTGTATTTTCTTCCCACATTCCCTCTTCTTCAAATACCGTCGCATATCAGAGATGCAACTCTAGCCATTGCTTAAACTCCAGGTGGCTGGACACTGCTTCTGTATATATTAGTTAAAAGATATTCTTCTTTCTTCTCCTCTAAATTGTACAGGCTTCCAGGCCATACATCAAATTAGTCTAAAGCTGTATCCACGTACATTTTTGCAGTACTATATCTTTTGCAAAGCACTCACACAAAAACAAAAAAAACCAAGAAATTTTCAACCATTGTAAAACTTATTCCTGTATCTCCCTGTGTAGTGTTCAATGCCCAGTTAGTTTGCCCGCATTCCAAGATGAACTTTACATGTTAAAAAAATAACAAAACACAACCCACAGTGAGAACTTGGCAAAACAGAGTGCAGGGGATTCCCATCCGAAAAACAACGGATGCCAGCCACATTACACAACAATTAATGTAATGTTTTTGCACTGCATACAAAGTGAATGTAAAAAGGAAATGGGACTCTTGTAAAGGTGTATGTGAAGGTTCTTAGAACTATTGCAGAAAAGTACTGAAGGCTGGATACTCCTCTTTTTGCATGTAGAATGGAGTTAGTTAGCGAGATACCATACCATATTAGCCTAAAGAAAAGGAGTACTTGTGGCACCTTAGAGACTAACCAATTTATTAGAGCATAAGCTTTCATGAGCTACAGCTCACTTCATCAGATGCATATCGTGGAAACTGCAGCAGACTTTATATATACACAGAGAATATGAACCAATACCTCCTCCCACCCCACTGTCCTGCTGGTAATAGCTTATCTAAAGTGATCATCAGGTGGGCCATTTCCAGCACAAATCCAGGTTTTCTCACCCTCCACCCCCCCACACAAATTCACTCTCCTGCTGGTGATAGCCCATCCAAAGTGACAACTCTTTACACAATGTGCATGACAATCAAGTTGGGCTATTTCCTGCACAAATCCAGGTTTTCTCACATCCCACCCACCCCCATACACACACAAACTCACTCTCCTGCTGGTAATAGCTCATCCAAACTGACCACTCTTCAAGTTTAAATCCAAGTTAAACCAACACTTGCACCCCCCCTTTCCTGGGAAATGTTGGATAAAAAGCCTCACCAATTTGCATAGGTGACCACAGACCCAAACCCTTGGATCTGAGAACAATGAAAAAGCATTCAGTTTTTTACAAGAAGACTTTTAATAAAAAATAGAAGTAAATAGAAATAAAGAAATCCCCCCTGTAAAATCGGGATGGTAGATATCTTACAGGGTAATTAGATTCAAAAACATAGAGAACCCCTCTAGGCAAAACCTTAAGTTACAAAAAAGATACACAGACAGAAATAGTTATTCTATTCAGCACAATTCTTTTCTCAGCCATTTAAAGAAATCATAATCTAACACATACCTAGCTAGATTACTTACTAAAAGTTCTAAGACTCCATTCCTGGTCTATCCCCGGCCAAGACGACTACAGACAGTTAGCCTAGCAAACTCTCATTTCTTTGAGCAAGATCCTTTGTAGGTGAAAATCAGTGTAGCTCTGCTGACTTCAATGGAATTGTGTTGACTTATACCCACTGAGGCGCTGGCTTAGTAGGTTGGTGCAACATACACAGTTGGAGATGGGCTCAAACCAAAACATCAAATCTGCACGCTGATATCAGAACCTGTCCTATAGTTTTGAGTCCAAATCATATCCTAGAACAGGAATGGCATATCTTCCAGATTCAGTTGGCATTGGTGTCAAGATAGCAGGTATCTTGTGACCTCCCCCCCTCTTTTTTTTTTTTTGGACCAAGATGGTGGAAATCTTGTGAGAACAGCTAATCTCATGAGATTTCCACCATTCAAGGCGGAAATCCTCACAAAATCAGTGATCAATTGATTTTTGTGACTGTTCTTCCATTTTTGGCATCCCTGAATCTCTTACTGGAAGCTTTTTAGAGTTTGGAAACGTTGAATACAAAACTTAACTTTACTCCAGAATTTGCCTCGAACCTTCACCTTGTTCTAGATGATTGGTTCTCCAGCTTTTTCCAGGTGTGGACCACACAGTAGTTAAAGCTCATGAACACCTCCCGTCCCCAGTTGAGAAAAACACATGCCTTCCATTCATAGTCATAGTCACATATCATCCATGTGACAATGAAGGTAACTGTTGACATGGAAAAGTAATACTAGGTGAACATTTAATGTATTTTTAGCGTATCTGACAGTGACATAAAAAGTGGACAAAGTAAGAGCCTGCACCATGTGACCAACCCAAGTCACTAGCCATACCACAGTTTGGAAAAGATACTCGAGACCAAACTTAATCCTGATCTAGATCCTTGGCTCATCTTTACATACAATATATGAAACCCAAAGCTTTCCTGACCTTCAGATACACACACAAAATATAATACAGAATTCTACAGTAATTTCCCCAAACCCCTGCAATTATAAGAATATAGTAGTATTAGTAACCACTACTCTAGAATACTATATTTTTATATTTCAAAAAAACCCTCACCACCTAGATTTTCTTTATTCTTTGTAATGAAATCAATATCTTTAAATGAACTGCACAATTTCTTCAAAAGAAATGAAAATTGCATCTATTCCAGGTTTCTAAAGAAATATCCTTTAAGGGTTGCTCTGAATTGTTTGCAATTGGACATTATTTTTCCACTGTGGGTCATGTCAGATTATTTAACAGCAGTATCTCCCTGTTAGCCAAAATAGTTAACCACCAAAAAAAAAAAAATCTCATTGAAATGTTTTTTTTTGGTGGTTAACTCTTTTCAGAAAATAGATATCAGACTTGTAATGCATCTTCAGAGATGATTTAAACAAAAAAATGACAGGTTTGTTGGTGCACTGGGTGAGCTGAAATACTGATTGAATCATGAATGATTATGAGACTTTTCATGGCTCCTCCACTCTTTTCTGAAAATGTTAAAGGTCTCACTCATCTTATCAAGTGGCTGATTGCCACCTGCAGGGCACAATAAAGAGCGAAGGAACATGCCGCTGCATCAGCCCAGTTCATTTCAGTGTTCCCAGTCAGTTTCCCCGCCCCAACACCATTCTTCTTTAAATAACAGCATCTGAAATACCTATTGGTTTAAAATGTATGGAATGTGCCTCTGATAATCTGTCTTAACATGATGCCGTGATACAGTACAAAGCAATATAATTGCTACTCAGTAGCCATGGGATTCTTGTCATCTGGGATTCTGTTCTCGTGTACACTGAAGACAATGGCCAGTATAGGAGAAACTGGCACACACCGTTGTCCTTTTTACCTAGCTAATGGTCTCATGAACAAGATAATAAATAGGGAATAGGCACTGAAGAGAATACTGACAGGTTCTTCTCTTCAGTGGACTCGGTAGTAGCATGGAGGGTTCCCTCACTATTATAGTTACTGAGCTGATAATTGAAGGAAGTAAAGATACTGTTTTTGGACACTGCAAAAGAAGCTACGGAAGAAACTGAAACGAAGCCTGAAATAGAAGTTTCCCTTATACAGAATTCAAAGGAGCAGTATTGGAACAAGCCCAAAGGGATTTATGAAGCTGAGTCTTGACAGGGGACGGGTATAACTAACGTGGGTGAAGGATAAGCACTCAATCGTTTTTATGCTTATCCTGATCAACCGGGCTGCCAAGAGACGGTATGGAATCTCGCAAGAGAATAGTCTTTATTGTGGGGGTTTTTAGTACTTCCTGCTTTTGCTCAGCCTGGAAATGCCCCAGGATCAGCTTTCTTGTGATATTTTGGCACTACTGGCCCGGATTCTCGGAAGGGAATGAGGATAGACTTAGCTAGAGGATGTGGGGGAAGAGGCCAGAGGAAGCTATTGGTAGTGTGTGGTTTATGTAGACGAACTGAGATGGTACAATAGATGAAAGGTCAACAGGAAAATTGTGTAGGTCAGGGTAGCCAAAGTTCAGGGGTTTATATCCTGTACAGTGACCAGAGACCTGAGACACACATGGATTAGTGTGACAGGGTATACCGAGTCAGTGTATTTTGGATGGACCCCTGCTGACCCGGTGGCAGGTACACTCACTGCTTATTGGACTCTGGGCTGGGACCCCTTGCAGCATTAGGCCACATGGCCCAGCACATCAGGGCCACCCCACTGACTCAGGGTGCTAAGCCACACTGCCCTGCATATAAGGGCAGCCCTGTTGACTCTGATCTCTAAGCAATACTGCCCCGCATTGAAGGGAAGTCCTATTGACTCTGGCCGTTAGGCCATGCTGCCCTGAATCTAGGGACAGGCCTATGGATGTTGGCCACTGGGTCCTCCTGTGCTGCACTGAAGGGCAGTACTATTGACTCTGACCACTAGATCATACTGCCCTGAGGAAAAGGGTGGTTATTTGGATTCAGCCATGGGGCTACAACATCCTCCTCCCCAAGGGGTGACGGGGTGTACCTGCCCCACGATGGTTAGTAACTGAGCATTTCTCTGCTGGCAGCTGAGTAGAGTGTTTCTGTGGTCTGACTGCCCGACACAATTCCATTTCAGAAGAACACATGGTGTCTGTTAAGTACCCTTTCAAATAGCCATGTATTTACCTCCCCACTGTTTTGTAATGATACTCATTAGCATTCTCCTCTGCAGCTCCTGCCATCTGGAACAACCTTCCTGTATCTGTCCACCTCACTGATTCTCCATTTCTTTCCAAATCTCATCTGAAAACATCTCTTTTCCCATTCTGCCTGCACTACTGAAGTCTGCTTTCTTCTCTGTTATTAACATTACTTGTTGTTTTAACTTAGCCTAAAAAAGGCTTTTATAGCATTGGTTTATCTGATTTATACAGTGTTTGCATTTTTGTGTTTAGCTCAGTAAAGCATTTTGGGGTGCAGCCTCTATGAGAATTGTAGAGATGCTGGGCTGGAAGGGACCTCCAGCTCCCTTTGCTGAAGCAGGACCAAGTAAACATAGACTGTCCCTGACAGGTGTTTGTCTAACCTGTTTTTAAAAAAACCCAGTGGCAGGGATCCCACAACCTCCTCTGGAAGCCTGTTCCAGAGCTTAACTACCTTTAGAGTTAGGAATTTTTTTCCTAGTGTCTAACCTAAATCTGCCTTGCTGCAGATTAAGCCCATTACTGCTTCTCCTGCCTTCAGTGGACATGGAGAACAATTGATCCCATCCTCTTTATAGGAGCCCTTAACACATTTGAAGGTTATCAGGTTCCCCCTTAGTTGTCTTTTCTCAAGATTAAACATGCCCGCTTTTTTAACATTTCCTCATAGGTCAGGTTTTCTAAACCTTTTATCATTTTTGTTGTTCTCCTCTGGACTCCCTCCCATTTGTCCACGTATCTCCTAAAATGTGGTGCCCAGAACTGGACACAGCACTCCAGCTCAGGCCTCACCAGCGCAGAGTAGAGTGGGATGATGCTAGCAACATTAGAAAACTTTAGGTCTGATTTTTAGAGGTGCTGAGTACAAGTCCCACTGACTTCTACTGGAACTGGGAAAATCAGGCCTTATATATTTTTGGAATCATATTGTCTATGTATTTACAATATCAGTACCACAGACCTCAATATACTTTCAAACCTATTTTTGCTGTCAAAGGGAGTTTTATGCACAGATGCAGGGAAGCACTGCATGGTGGACACCATTGAAATGTAAACATTTGCCGCACTGGGGCATTTTCTTTACCCAGAGTGTCTGTGGCAATCCCTGTAAGGAATTTAGATGTGGGGATTACCACACATACTGCAGTAGCTTTATTTAAGTTTGATGAAAGGGGGCAAACAAAACAACTTCTCAGTGCAAAGAATAGCTTCTGTAATTGGAAAAGATCAAGATTTTAATAACATTGACCATGCCTGGGTCTTAGGACTTTGTCCAGTGCCAATTGAAGGCGATGGAAAGGCTGCCATTAACTTTAATGGGCATTGAATCAGGCCCAGAAGCGTTTTGTGAAGACTGAGTGAGGCTATGTCTACACTGTGTACCTTAAAATGGTATGACTTTGCCATGGCAGCCGCGCCATTGTGAGGTGCGCTGCGTGGCTGCTCTTTATTTCTGGGAGAGAGCTCTCCTAGCGACAAAATAAAACCACCTCAAACAAGGGGCAGTAGCTTTGTCACCGGGAGCATGACTCCCTCCGCCAAAGCACAGTCCACACCAATGCTTTTCATCGTTAAAATGTTTGTCGTTCAGGGGTGTGTTTTTTCACATCTCTGAGCATCAAAAGTTTTAACAAGGAACGTGCCAGTATAAACCCAGCCTAGCTCTTCCATTTAAAGAGAGGCAACCTCCAAGCAGGCACACTTTCTGGTCAGAGATCTAGTGCACCATCTGATTAATTTTTATCCTGGGGGGAATAATTACAAAATTATTAATTTTGCAATATTTATGGCATTATCTAAAAGCTTAAACATCCCATCGCAATACTCACAATTCTACTCCACATCAAACCCTTTTTGATCTATAGATGTAGATTAAAAAAAACAATCCAATTTTCCAATACTTTTGTATAAAAGATATAGGGTTTATAGTCGACAAGGAGTTCACAAATATCAAAACTTTTTAAAAAAAATACAGCTTTTAAAAAATGTTCACTAACATTTTTTTTGGTCCTTTCCTTGTTGTAATGAAATGAAGACCGGTGACATCAGAACGAAATAACAGCCCAATCTTTGTGTTTTGTAATGAATAATAAAGTGTGTTAACCTCTTTAGGGATTTAACACCACGTTAATCCTTTAATCCCCAGAAAAACCAATTTTGTTGACATGAAAAGGGGATATTTAACTTCATCCAATTAATTTTCTACCTTGGAGATACCATGATTATGAAGATTAGATGGAATAGATTCATTACCACCACCTTATTCTGTACGAAGTGATAGTTTTGCCACTAGATAATTGTATCAAAAAAGGAATTTGTATATCACGATTATGCTTACTTTCCCCCATTTGAAGAAATGAAATGCCAGGACTTTGAAACCCTGCAAACGTTACCATTTACTACTTCTGTGGTAGTTCAGATACGATTCAGCTATTAAATTCAGCCAACATTCCTGCCCTGAATATTTTTTAATTTGAATTGTTCTTGTGACACACTTTAATTATATATTGTGGAAATATTTTCTAATAGTAAAATGCTAATAGTCTGAACTTACTTTATATATTGTGACAGGGTCGGGCCAGATGGCTATAGGAGAGTAATTTTTTTTTGAAGCAAAAGTGGTTTTTTATTTGCATAACACAGTTACAAAGTAAAAACAGCAGCATGTGCAAGGTGTAACACAGCAACCAATCACAATTGTTTTCTCATTAGCTTCAGGGGAGGGAAGTGTTCAAGCTTGCCTGGGCCCAGAGCGGGGGGCTTCCTTGACTCTCGTGGTCTTCCACCCTGCCGAGTTACCTGGTGGTCCAGAGCGAGGGGGCTTCATCGACTCTCAAGGTCTGCCACCCCCTCAAGTTACCTGGCGCCACACCCGAGTGTCACCAACAATTCCCTCCTCTGAAAGCACCCAACAAGAGGGGCAGGCTGTGGGGTGGACAATCTGGGGGGGGGGCACGTGCACCCACATGTGAAAGGACCCCTCTAAGGTGGTGGTGTCTGCAGCAGCAATGGCTGGGGTCCCTTACTCTCTCCCCCAATCACAGGGTCTAAACAAAGGGACCCGGATGGGGACACTGAGCAGAGAACCTCAGACAGCACCCACCGCTCCTCAAAAGCATCAAGGGAGTCGGTGGACGCCGCCCAGAGGAACTCCGCCCGGATACGCGAATGGACCGAGGATCGGAAAACGGCCCCACAGTCAGAGGAAACTCCATCAGCCAGCCTCCTCTCTCTGGTTTTATAGATGGCCGTTTTAGCCAGGGCCAGAAGGAGGTTAACTAGGAGATCCCGCGACTTTGTGAGGCCATGGATGGGGAGTGCATAAGTAAAAAGGTGAGGGGAAAAATGCAACCAAAAACGTAATAGGAGATTTGTGAGGAGCTGGAACAGGGGCTGCAGCCTGGTGCACTCCAAATATACGTGCACCAGGGTTTCCCTCACACCACAAAAAGGACAAGTATCTGGGACGGGGGTGAACCATGCCAAGTATGTGCCTGTGCTCACAGCTCTGTGAAGGAGCCGCCAACTGATGTCCCTGACGGGCCTCGGAACCAAGGTGGAATATAGGCTGGCCCACCGGGACTGCTCACCCTCCAAAGGTGGCAGAAGGTCTCGCCCCTTTGTGTCAGGGCAGGACACTAGGGTAAGGGCGTGAAGGGTGTGGAGCACGAGCATGTATAGATGTTTCCTTGGTGCGGTTTGGAAGTGTACCGGTTACAGTTCATGCAGCCGGCTCGCAGTGAAGGGGTGAGGGGATCGATTTGGTCTGTGGGGCACGGGTCCAATTAAAAAGTCCGGCGGGCCTGGGGTAGAGGGTGGGCGGGGCATGCCCTCAAGCAGGACCCGGTCGAGGTAAGCTTGAGCAGTGGGCGGCAAAGCGGCCTTTGCTTTCTGAAGTAAGCACCGGGGGGGTGCGAGGTCTGGAGAGCCCCATGTGCCGGGCGAGCGTCAGGGGATCCAGCCAATCTCCCCGGTCGTAGTCCAGGAGGTCTCCGACTCTCGAGACTTCTGCCCGGATCAAGCTCTGGTGCACCGAGCGGGACTCTGCCACCTGCACATGGAGCTGCGGGTTGTGTAGCAGGGGCTCCGCGAGGAGATCTGCCCCGTCGGTGGACGCCACGGACCTGGTCGTTAAAAACAGTTTCCAAGTCCAGAGGACGTCCTGGTAGAAGACCGGCAGCCCCGAGAGGTCTTGCGGAAGACCTCCCGGATGGAAATAAAAGAGCTGCCGGTCATATCAGAGCCCTTGGATGCGGCGCAGGATGGCGTGTGACGATCTGCCATACAGGAGCCTCTGTAGGACTTGGAGGTGGAAGACATGGACCTGAGTGTGTAGACACTTCAGGCCCTGTCCTTCTTCCTTCAGGGGTAGATGAAGAACCCCTATAGGGGCTCAGTGCGTTCCTGACCAAAAGAACCCCAGAATCGATGTCCGGAGGTTGGTCAGGAAACCCGGGGCCAGGATCAGGGTGTTTAGCCGGTACCAGAGCCGGGACAGGACTAGTTGATTAAGCACCAGTGCTCTCCCTCGGCGGGAGAGACATCGGAGTAGTCCCATCCATTTCCAGAGCCGCCCTATCACCCCGCCCTCTAAATTTTCCCAGTTTTCTGGTGGAGAGGGATGCGTGGCAGAAAGGTAAACGCGGAGGTAGAGCAGTGGACCTGCGCTCCACCAGATGGTCTGAAGCATGGGTGGGAGGGAGCTCGCCTGCCGCCAGTCTCCTACCACCAAGCCAGAGCTCTTGACCCAAGTTGACCCAGGAGGAGGAGGCTGCCAAATAGATGGCCTGGCAAGCCTCCACCCGCGCCAAGACGCTGGGGTCCTGGATCACGAGGAGCACGTCATCAGCGTACGCCGACAGGACCAGCCGCAGCTCCAGCTCCCGCAGCACCAACCCTGTCAACCTCCTGCGGAGGAGACAGAGGAAGGGTTCGATCGCCAGAAAGTACAGTTGGCCTGAGAGGGGGCACCCCTGCCGTACTCCTCGGGGCAGGGGCAGAGGCAAGCTTCTGGGTTTCGGGAGGCAAGCAGCTGGATGGTGGTGCCCCCTGATCAGACTCGAGGGTTAAGGGGGTGGGGAGGGAGCTCTCAGTGATACCAGGTGCGGGGTCTATGGTGGATTTAGCGGCCACAGCATCAGGAGGTAGATTATCTTTTGTTGGGCCCCCGCCTGCTCCGCCCCAACAGGGGGTGCCCCTGGTGACTCGTGTCCCAGCCACGTGGTGCCAGCTGTCACCTGAGCAGGCTCAGTGGTCGTCAGCGGGGTGCCATCAGCGGCCGGGTCGATGGAGGAGTCCAGGGGCTCCTCAGAGGTGGTAGCAGAAGCAGCAGTTAAGGGGAGGGAGCATGGGAAAAGAGGGGTGAAGTGAGGTCGCCCAAATCGAGGTTTGCTGGCAAAAGGTCGTCCTCCCCCTGGGCGACCAGGGTCAGATCTAGGGCCTCGATCTCCTCGAACACAGAGGAGAAGACACTTTCTGTTGCCTCGGGGTTCTCCCCGCTGGCACCTGCCACGACGGTTGCTTCGGGGTTCACAGGGGCTTCGGGTAGTGTCAGGACAGAAGGGGCTTCCTCGAGGGTCTCAGAGGGGAGGGTCTCCCGTGGAGGGGAGACACTACCTTCCGGTGCTACCACGTCTTTCCCGGCTGACACCGGTGGATGGGATGCACTCGTGGGCAAAGCGGAAGGTTCGGCATCGGTGCCCCCCTTCCTGGTCTTCCGGGGGGCCTCCGCCTCGGGTAGATGAGGCGGAGCTGGAGCCTTCCGCTTGCCTCACTTCCCCTGGACTAGGGCCCAGCCCTCCATGGCATCATCTGGGGGCTGGTTAGCAGGGGTCGTGTCAGGGGGTAAAGGCGATGGCTCAGGGACTTGGGGCGGGGGGACGGTGGTGCGGCATAAGGGAGGGAGGATTCTCCCTGGGGCAGGCTCTCTCCCATGCCTGGTGGTATCTCTGCCACACCCTCCTCCATAGGCCCCGCCAGATTGTCAGCAGCGAGGGCGGAGCTCTCCTGCTCGTCTGGGCATTGTAGGGGAGGTGCCCCTTGGGCCTGAGTGGGAGAAGCGGTGATCCGAAGAGGAGGGGGGGCGGGTTCGGGTATCGGGCAGCCAGGGGCGTCGGCAATGATGGGGCCGATGTCCTGCCGGGTCTTGGGGATCCCAGGTGCCCCTCCTTGCCGGGCTAAGGGGCAGTCCCTCCGGATATGCCCTGACACCCAGCAGAGGTAGCACTGGGCTTCCCCTGTGGAGAAATACACCAGGTAACAGGCCCCCTGGTGGGGGACTAGAAAGGACCCCTCGAGCGCCTTTCTGTCATGCGCCGCTGACGGCAGTAGAAGCTGCACTTGCCGGCGGAAGGAAAAGATGTGACGGAGGGTGGGGTCCTTGCAGCCCAACAGGAGAGGGCTGATTACAGAAACAGGTTTCCCCAGGATGGAAAGGGCGGGTAACAGGGCAGCACTGGGGAGAAAAGGAGGGACAGAGGTCAGGACCAAGTGGACGCCCAGGGCCTCTAGCGGCTCTAGGGGGACAAACACCCCCCCGCACCGCCAGGCCCCTCTCCACCACTTCCTGGGTGGCAGCCTCCGATGCTAAAAAGAAGACGACCTTCCCGTACATTTTGGAGGCCGCCACAATGGCCAAGGGCTCCACCACCCTCACCAACGCCTGCACGTAGGTCTCCACGTGGGGCGAGGTGGGCACCAGGAGGCATTGGACATTGTGCTTCCTTGTCATGGTGGGGAAGGGGCCCCGGCCACGATTGATGGTAGCGGAGGTGGTGGGTGGGAGAGATGACGAGGCGGCAGGCGGGGGGGCTGCCGCCACCAGGGCATACGTCCTGCGGGGGGGGAGGGAGGGACAACAGCAGCGCTGGTGGAGGGGGCAGCGGGGAGGGACTCCGTGGTCGGTGGTGGGGCCGCAGCAGTGGGGGTGGCCCCTGCCATGGAGGGCCCGGTGGTTTTAGCGGGGCCCTTTCCCTTCTTCTTGCCCTGGCCTTTCCCACCGGCTGGGGGGGCTCCCCTAGAGTCTGGGGAGGCGGTGGGCATGGCAGCGGCGGAGGTCACCCCGGTGCCCTCCATTGCCGATGCCCCAGCAGGGGCGGTGGCAGGTGGTTAACAGAAGTTGGGGTCAGGTAAAAAGGGACAGGCTGTGGGATGGGCAGTTCAGGGAGGGGGGCACATGAACCACCCTTGTACGCTTGTCCAGAGTGTCCTGTTTGGTTGGCTGGTGCTTCTGGCCCACACGGTGGAATCAGGGCGAGCAGCTAAGTCTAGAGGCAGATGTTAAACAGCCAGCAATGACGGTGGAGGAGGCAGTTGTGAAGATGGTAGTGTGCGGGTTGGGAGGACACAGATGGATCGGGGGGCAGCTCTGTGCCACACCCCCTGTGTCTCTACAAACACAGTCACAACACAGTCAAGGCCTCCCCCCATATGAGAGCACAGTTCGAAAGTTACTCAGTCTTGGGCCCCCTCCAGAGCGATTTGTAAGTTCCCCGGGTGGTGTTCCCCTGGTAGACGGCTGTTTCTCTATGTTCCGGACTTTCTCCGCAGCTGCAAAATTCCAGGGATGCAGGAGCAAATGATAAAAATTCCTCTCGGCCAAATACGGGTCCGCAGACAAACAGTAAGCAGCTGGGTCTGGGGGGCTGGATCCTTCCACTCCCCCGCTCCGGGGAAGCAGGCCGGCAGGCCCCCCCTCTCATGGGGGGGGGGGGGGGTTCAGCTGTAGCGGCAGCAGCGTCGGAGGGCGGGCGGGGGCGGGCTGGCTAACAGCCGGCCGGCAGCCGGCCAGCACTCTAGTAACAGCGGAGAAAGGAAAAAAAACAACAAAAGAAAAAGAAAGGGGGGAGAGCGTCTGGCCCGGTCGGGGCGGGGAAGCTGAAAGCAGGGGTAAAAAGCAAGGACAGGCCAGGCCAGAGGGCAGCAGCAGCAGCAGGAGATCAGGCTAAGTAGGTCCCTTTCCCCTGGGTAAGGTAACAGGGAAGGTTTTTTTTTTTTTTTTTTTTGAGTACAAATGTAAGAACTGCTTTATTGTGATGTGTTTTGTGTAGGACTGCTATATAATTCATCATTATGACAGAAAAACCAAAAACTTAATTTTTTAATTGGGTGCCTCAGCATGGCATCCAATTTTGTGCACGTAAGCAATTGTGCTCACAAATACTAGTAGTTAGACACATAACTACTGTGACAGGGTCGGGCCAGATGGCTACAGGAGAGTAATAGAAGGCAGATATATTAGCCCCAGGCTAAGTAGGTCCCTTTTCCCTGGGTAAGGTAACAGGGAAGGTTCCAGAACAATTGATTGGCTGATTAGAACACCTGCAGCCAATCAAGAAGCTGCTGGAATCAATTAAGGCAGGCTAATCAGGGCACCTGGGTTTTAAAAAGGAGCTCACTTCAGTTTGTGGTGTGCGTGTGAGGAGCTGGGAGTAAGAGGCATTAGGAGCTGAGAGTGAGAACGCGGATTGTTGGAGGACTGAGGTGTGCAAGCATTATCAGACACCAGGAGGAAGGTCCTATGGTGAGGATAAAGAAGATGTTGGGAGGAGGCCATGGGGAAGTAGCCTAGGGAGTTGTAGCTGTCGCACAGCTGTTCTAGACAGCTGCATTCCACAGGGCCCTGGGCTAGAACCCGGAGTAGAGGGCGGGCCTGGGTTCCCCCCAAATCCTGGTCAGACACAGGAGAAGTCGACCTGGACTGTGGGTTCAGAAAAACGGCCAAGCTGAGGGCTGCCGTGAAGTTCCAAGGCGAGCAAATCCACCAATAAACGCAAGACGCACCAAGGTAGAGCAGGAACTTTGTCACAATATGTAAAGAAGATGGAGGGAATGAAATCCCTTTTGAACAATTAACGGGAATTAGAGATGGAAAATAGCTTCTATTTCACTATGTGCTTTTGCATCTATCTTGGCTACTTAACACTGCAAGTTTTGGCCTGCTTCTGAACCAATGTTAAGTGTGTTTACAGGACTGGACTGCCAAGTGCTCCGCTTTTAAGGTCAGGCTTGACAAAGCCCTGGCTGGGATGACTTAGTTGGGGATAGGCCCTGCTTTGAGCAAGGGGTTGGACTAGATGACCTCCTTAAGTCCCTTCCAACCCTGATATTCTATGTATAAATTGGTAATCTTTTCAAAAGAGCCCAGCTTCTATTGAAGCACCTAACTAAGGACAAGATCTTCAAAGGTGTTCAGCATCCAGTAACTCCCCTTGTGAATCTTATGGCTGGATTTTCAGAAGAGCTGAGAACCCAACATGCTGAGCTTTTTTGAAAATCTGGCCACATATCTTGGTGCCTGAATGGGAGCCAGACTCTTCAAAATCTGGTTTATAGAGATTAATCTGTTTTCCATAGTATTTAATGGCAAGATTCCCATGGAGTTCAATGGGAGTAAAGTTTCTGAGCCTTTTTCTCATCTCATGCTATTAAAGTCAAATTGCACTAGTCTAAAACCAGTGTAAGCAACATCAGGGTCAGCCCTTCTGTTTCTGTCTTCATCCTGAGCCCATCACCGGGGTATCTAAGAGCCCCCGTAATGATGTAACAACTTTCATGCAGAAAAATTGCCAACTGATGTACTGAGGCCATGTCTATACTATGGGTACTACGGCAGCACAGCCAGAGCACGCTAGCTATGCCCTGTAGTGTAGGGTTTTTCTGGCACTGTGGGAAGACCACAGTTGTTTTCTGAGCAACAGTAGCTGGGTCAATGGAAGCATTCTTCCACTGACATAGCTTCATCAACGCCGGAGGTTAGGTCAGCGTACCTATGATGCCTATGGGTCTGGATTTGTCCTAACCCTAAGCAATGTAACTGTGTCAATCTAAATTTTAAGTTCAATTCACCTTTGGCATACGCTGGAAAAGCTTCCAGTGCTTTCAAAGGGACCTGGGCCCACTTTTGACAAAGGTGAATTTTGGCTTGTCTGTATAAAGACCAGTTTAGAGAACCTGCAACGTCCACAACGAGAGTTCAGCTCAGCAGCTGTCATGATTAACCCTATAGATCCCAGACACAGCACATATTAGACATTGATCTTGTCGCAGATATTACACTTGGTATGAGCCAAAAGCACTCCTATCTTTCCCTTAGTTTTAATATTTTGGGACCATTATAAAGACAGACCTGTATGCAGAACATGAATTATTGCAGTCCATTTGTGGAGAGCGTAGACCAGTTCCTTCTCTACATCTAAAATGTACCTGGTGCAGTATTGATTTTTAAACAGCAATAACTTTGCTACAATACTACAGTTCTTCTCTATGATCTGCAGTACTTTTATTCAGCATTAACGTACGTGACTTGTACAGCATATTAGTTTGTGCATAAATGCACACTGCCCTGCATCGACACAATGCACCATAATGACTTGCAAGGAGCCATTACATTGTCGTGTCAACAATCTGCGGATTAAAGCTCCCTAAACAGGTACTGATGCCACTACTGTAACAATCCAAAAGAGCCAGTACAGCCTATGATGTCAAAAATCCATCAATTAAGAATCTTTAATAGTATGCATTAGCACAACAGATTAGAACGCCTCTGAAGGAGACAATTACAGCCCATCGTGGCAATGATTCACAAGTTTTAAGAGGAGTTTTACAGCCTTCCATTGACTTCTGATTCTTCCTTTTCTCACCCGTCTTGTAAGGACCTGCAGCAAATGCTACATACAAATAATTCCAATTTTTTAAAATATGAATTGGACAGTCATAAATTCAAGATAATTGAATCCATTTCTCCACCTTTTTCTCCCACAGCAGTGTGCATGTGTACACGCTCCCATGCCTGTGCTTCAAAAAGTGTAGCATACATAAGAGAATGCAGACTGATTTCAGACCCCTGTGATCTCTACACACAACTGATGGAGTTAACACCTTAACTCAAAATATTCTTGGTCCTAAGGGCTCCAGTCAGGCCCTCAACAATCTGTTGGTTTTTATTAAGGAAAAAAATGGCTACACCTAGGAGACAAGGGGTTCAGAAAAGTCAAACCTTTGGGCCAGATTCTGACTCTTAGTCACGGTAAATAGTACCCCTGAGTTGATTCCAACAGTGCTACTTGCAGAGTAATCAAAGCACTGAAAAACATGCTTCGTCCTGTTGATTTCAATGGGAGTTAATCATAGGTTTTGAACTCTGTCCAGAGAAAGATACTATTCACCATGAGTGAGGGAATGAACATCTAACCCTTCATGTCTGACTCTTTTCCACAGAGATGAGTGTTTGGTCTCATATATTTGATGTAAGATGTCTCGGTTGTCCAAACTGGATAGGTTTTAAGGGATTTTTAAAGTCTCCAGTTGTCAACAACTTAAGAGGGACAATAAATTACTGACCGTCTGACCCAGTTGATACCCAAGCTGGGGTCAGTACTGTCAGGCTCTGTATTCTAAGCAGACAGGCCTGCTGGTTGGAGCAGCAGTCAAAGCCTGACCTAGAGTCAGGACCAAATTGAAAGCAGCGCTGAAATTCGGATCCGGGGTAAGACTGGTTAGAGTCTGTAAGTAAGCCAAATCAGAATCATAGTCAGGGTCCAGTAACAGGCCAAAGGTCAAAGCCTGGTTGGAGTCAATCCAAGCATCTGGGGGTCAAGAAGTGGGTGCATGGCTAGAGCAGGGTCAAAGAATAGGGCATAGACCAGGCTGAAGCAGGCTACAACAAGGCTGGGGTAGGAACAAGGACAGACTGGAAGTTTAGGGAGTCTGTAACGCTGTGAGACAGCAGGAGAGTTCCTAGCCAGGTGGTGCTGTTGCATGGATTAACTTGCTGCTCTGGCAGTGAAGGTGAAACACTTGTGCCTTGGGGTCATCTGACCCAGGCCCTGCTCAGGCATAGGCTGCTGCAGCATGCCAGAGAGATGAGTCACTGCAAGCTCTGCTGGAGGGTTGAGTCATTGAAGTTCAGTGAGCAGCCTTGATCTGGGTGTGGGTTTGCTTCACAAATATGATGGAATTTCTGTTTTTTCAGGTTTTTTAATTGGGAAATTCCATCTGTCATAAATATAAAGGGAAGGGTAAACCCCTTTGAAATCCCTCCTGGCCAGGGGAAAGCTCCTCTCACCTGTAAAGGGTTAATAAGCTAAAGGTAACCTCGCTGGCACCTGACCAAAATGACCAATGAGGAGACAAGATACTTTCAAAAGCTGGGAGGAGGGAGAGAAACAAAGGGTCTGTGTGTCTGTCTGTATGCTGGTTTCTGCAGGGGATAGACCAGGAATGGAGTCTTAGAACTTTTAGTAAGTAATCTAGCTAGGTATGTGTTAGATTATGATTTCTCTAAATGGCTGAGAAAAGAATTGTACTGAATAGAATAACTATTTCTGTCTGTGTATCTTTTTTTGTAACTTAAGGTTTTGCCTAGAGGGGTTCTTTATGTTTTTGAATTTAATTACCCTGTAAGATATCTACCATCCTGATTTTACAGGGGGGGATTTCTTTATTTTTATTTACTTCTATTTTTTATTAAAAGTCTTCTTGTAAGAAACTGAATGCTTTTTTCATTGTTTTCAGATCCAAGGGTTTGGGTCTGTAGTCACCTAGGCAAATTAGTGAGGCTTTTTACCAAACCTTGTCCAGGAAGTGGGGTACAAGGTTTTGGGAAGTATTTTGGGGGGAAAGACGCGTCCAAACAGCTCTTCCCCCAGTAACCAGTATTAGTTTGGTGGTGGTAGCGGCCAATCCAAGGACGACGGGTGGAATATTTTGTACCTTGGGGAAGTTTTGACCTAAGCTGGTAAAGATAAGCTTAGGAGGTTTTTCATGCAGGTCCCCACATCTGTACCCTAGAGTTCAGAGTGGGGGAGGAACCTTGACACCATCCAAAACACTATTTTAAAAGAACATTAAGGTTGCAAAGTCAAGAACTCAGAAGTTAGGAAATGCTAGGATCAAGATTGCCTGTGCAACCTTAATTCCGACCCCTTGTGTGTGCATTATGATCACATATTATTTTCCACAGGACTCCTCCTTCATTAAGTGAATAGGATGGATGGTCCTCTGGTGGTGAAACAGGGCTGTGTAGTGAATGAGGCTATTGTCAACATGGATTCCTGCCTCATTTTGTAAATGAAGTAGGAATGCTTACAATGAATGAGGCAGGGGGCTGCAAGCAGAGAAGCAATAGTCTTGTGTTTAAGGAAGTTGGATTCTGTAAGTGCTTCTGTAATGTAGTTCCTATGTGATGCTAGGCTTTAAACCAAACTGTTCACAGTTAGTTACTAACTGCCTGTTCCTCATGAGTGCCTGTGATGAGGCTTGATCCCCATCATCTGTAAAGTAGGGGAAGAGAATCTAATTAAGTATGCTCCACACCTGGTAGATTAATGGATTGCCTGCTGGCCAGAGGAGGCAGAGGTAGGCCTTATAAGGGGTGAAGAGAGACCTAGGAGAGAGGAGCTAGGGAGGAAGGGTTAATAGATTGGGTCTGGCTGATGCTAGGAAGCAGAGCTGCAGGAATAGGATATCCCCTGTGGTTGGGGCCTTACAGGGGAGATGAGCCCTGAGCTAGGAGCTGTGAGAATTGGGGAATAAAGTCAAAGCCCATGGGGGGGAGTATCAAAGCTGAGCCCCAGGTTGGGTAAAGGACCTTTAGTTTCTAGCTGAACCCTGGAAGGGAGTTGAATTGTTGTGTGATTTGGCCACAGGGCTGATTCACAGAGGACTGAGTGAAAGAGTCTGGAGAAGAAACCAGCTGAGTCTGGATATTGTAGCTGAGAAAGTGGCCACTGGATGGAGTGTGAGGCAAAGTCCCAGGCAATGCCATATCTGGGCATGAAGGGGCACCCCAGAGATAAGGATGCATGTTTACAGGGCCCAAGATGAGACAGCTGAGGCAGATTTGCAGAAATGCTGAACATTCCCAACTATATCTGAAATCAACTGAAGTTGTACTTTGAACATATAAAGTACTATAAAAATGCTAAGTATTATGAAAAATCAGGCCCATGGCGAATCAAGCTAGTGGACACCTATTGCAATTTTGACCTTAATATCTGTGCCTCAGTTCCTGAACTGTAAAATAGGGATATTACCTGTTTTCTGGAGTGTTGTGAAGATCAATTAACTGGCATTTGTGAGACACTCAGATACTATAGTGACTGCACCATAGAAACTCCCAGGAGGAAATTAATAACTGTGTATTCAGTGCAGGATTTGAATGGGTGGGGGCCACTGTCCGAGTTAGCTGGTCCCTGAGTAGACCAGGCCCAGTGCCCCTGTGTCAGAGCAGGTGGGCCCAGTTGGGCCAATTAAAGGGGAAGAGCTACCCCTGGAGCCATAAAGGCTTGTCAGAGGGGGAAAATGAGGAGGAACGATTAGGGCAGGTTATTCCTGGGGAAAGGAACCATGGAGAAGTGGTGCTAACTTCCATTGGTGGGTCCCTAGAAAAAGGGGCCAGGTGCTCCGGGAAGTAGCCCTGGGTCACATGTATGAGAAGGAGAAAGAGAGCTGGCTGTGAGAAGAGAAGCTGGTTGGGATTGGGAAGCTGTAAGCAGCAGGATTGCTCAAGACCACTGGGTGGGGTGGCCAGGATACCCTTGCTTACCTTACCCTTTGTCCTAGAGGTTTTGTCTGTGCTTATTTGTCTAAACAAATAAACCTATGTGAAGGAGACTGGGCATGGCAGTGAGCGCTTGTTAAGCTGGGGAGAAGCTTAACGTATGATGAAGAATGTGGGCACTTTGATTGGCCCCTGACACAAGAGGAGAGCGTGTGGATCTCTAGTGCCCAGTGAAGAAGGGGAAAACAGAGGCAGGGTGCTGCACAGTGACCTTTGGCCGTGAGAGGGTGCTCAGGTGGTGGCCAACATATTGTAGCCACATTTTGAAGAAGGAGGACAAAAAGGCAAACTGAATCTGAATGAGGTGGGGTCGCATGGAAAAATGTGATCATATGATTAAATACATTATCATAAAGTCCGCATACAAGGGGGGGAATTAAGATTGCATAGGCAACCTTAACTCTGACATTTCTTAATTTTTGAGTGCTTGACTTTGCATTTGTAACATTCTTTAAACTTCGTTCCTTTGGGTGTAATTATTATACCCTCTTTGTATTGTGATAATGCCTACAGGTGACAATTGGGGATCAAAGCCTACTTGTGCAAGACATAGCACTTACTATAACAAGAAGACAGTCACTGCTCTACAGAACTTGTAATCAAATTATAAGAGCAGGATTTGGATCTCTCCAGCAGTCTTGCATCAATTTTCATCATTGACTTTCAGAAATGACTAGTGATTTTGAATACTCAGTGTGAAACACTTCAAGGGGGCCTGATTTTCAGAAAGGGCTGATCCACCATTGAAAAACATACCCCTTTCAGGAGTTTCTAATTGGACACCCAAAATTACAAGCCACTTTTGAAAATTGTCCTTAAGACATTCTATAACAGATTTAAAAGTAGCTATACTTGAACAAAAAAACTTCAGTAACAGACTTCAAAGGGAAACAGCCGAACTAAAATTCATTTGCAAATTTAGCACCATTAATTTGGGCTTGAATAGGGACTGGGAGTGGCTGGCTCATTACAAAAGCAGCTTTGCCTCTCCTAGAATTGACACCTCCTCATCTATTATTGGGAGTGGACTACATCCACCCTGATTGAATTGGCCCTGTTAACACTGGTTCTCCACTTGTGAGGTAACTCCCTTCTATTCATGTGTCATTATATAATGCCTGCATCTGTAATTTTCACTCCATGCATCTGAAGAAGTGGTTTTTTTTACCCACGAAAGCTTATACCCAAATAAATCTATGGGTATCTATGAATCTATAAAATCTGTTAGTCTCTAAGGTGCCACCAGACTCCTTGTTTTTTGTCCTTAGGATAGTCACAGAAGCCTGAAGTATGAGTATTTGGGAGCCTCCAACTACTCCCCTCCATTGTATTGACGGTGTACCTTTTTCTCCTTGACTGAGTCAGCTTCAGATTTTCTTGGCTTTCTCCACAGCTAGCTGGAAGATTTGTTTTGACTGGAATTAGTGCTAAAATGTGGGGGGAGGGTGTAAGTGAAACTTGTTGTAACCCTTTATTCCATTTAGGAAAGAGCCTTGGTCCTTGACCAATTACTTGAGTAGATATCATCTGGTCAGCTTTGATGCAGGTTAGTGGTAAACAAAAATTATCCTCACCCAATGTCTTTAAGGTGGTGCGATGCAACAAAAGCAGTTAGTGGTCTCGGCCCACCTCCCAGCAGGCAAAATTACCGCCTTGGCCAGTTTTCAGCCTCAGTGAAGCAGTTAAGGACTAATAGGCATAACTGCTTATCTTCAGGAGTTCCCTGAGGAACAAGTGTAGGTGATTGCAGTGATGTTACGTAGGCAGTGCCTGTTCTGTGAATACGTATGAGACTTCTCTTTCTTGTGTTGCTAACTCAGTACCTTTCTCCAGCACTTGAGAAAAGTAAAAGGCAAACACAAAAAGATGTAGATGGTACAATAGACAGAATGTCAGCCTAACTTTGAAGGGCTAAATCCTCAGTTCCATGGACATCAGTGGAGTTATACCTGTTTAAATGAGCTAAGCCAGTTGACACCGTTTGGGGCTCTGACCCATGGATGTTTGGTGGTTGGTTCATTTGTGTCCTTCAACATATTAATGTTGAACAAAGTTTTTAAAATAAGTTTCTCCAAAGGTAAATTATCTTTTCTCTACCAACTTCTTTCCACAGCCTGTGTATTTTACAGGGAACAAATAAAAATCTGTTACCCTGCAATTAAATTGGATTACAGAACAATTACAGCCTTGTTTGCTTTTTGCAGATTACATGGTAATTATGTGGTGTTACCATGAAAAACCAAGAATTTCTAACTGTCATTACATGGCTATTTGTACAATACGATACAGCTGTTTAATTATATGTTCAGCATTTTTATTTCAATGGAAAAATGATTAAAATATTAATGCTTCAGTGTTTTGAACAAGTGCCAACATATTATATAACATTTTATTATACTAATAGATATTTGTGTGTGGCTGGGATTCTCCTCCATTGTGCCATAATTTCAGCCTTCCCTTTGTACATAAGAGACACTTATTAAGAGGAAAAAATTGAGTTTGTGCACAAAATTTCAGTGGGAGTTGGGTGCTTATGCATATTCAATAGTCCAAGGGAAGAATTTGGCCTAGATGCTATAAATGAGGTAGGGTTTTTTTGGTCCAAAAGCCTATTTAAACATTCCCATTCTTATATATGAGGAACGCTTGATGGTACAATGTGATATAACCGCTTTATCATCATGAGTTTGAGATGTTTGCATTACTTATGAAGGACTATTTGAGGGTGTAAGAACTTGCTGTTGAAAGATTGTGCTCCTTTGAGATGCAGAGGTTACTTATCCTCTGAGGTTAAACTGGCTTCTTCATGATCTCTTGTTAGATATAGTAGGATCATCAAGATTATTTGCTCATTATAATAAGAGTTTGATCAACTGAGTCCAATGAAAATTGCAACAATCAGAAGTCAATAATACCAGAACTGTGCAAATAACAGCTTTTTTCAGTTTGATTGAAGTGAAATTAAAAAAATCAAACTTTTTTGTTAAACATCATAAAATTTGAGTAAAATTCAAAATGAAAAGTTACCCTCAATCAAAATATTGAAATGTTTCAACACTTTCAACTTTTTCAGGATATTTTTTTGCCTTTGACCAAAACTAGTTAGTGAATTTGAACTGAGTTCACAAATTGTTTTGGTTGACCTGAATCGGCATTTTGTGTGGAAAAACTTCACCCAGCTTCCCATAATACTCATTACACACATACCAAAAAGTGATCCGCTTCTAATCTGTTCAAAGTTTTGTCTAGCATTCAGAATTGCCTTATAACAGAGACTTGCCAGCTGCTCATCTCTTCTCATCATCATTTCACACCTCATCTGTTAGAGCTTTAAAAAAAAAAAAAAAGGGATTCTGACTGGTTTTCATTACTTTTTTTCATCCTTAAGTGGCCTATACTTCAGATTTGAAACACCTGAACTTCCTGGAGCCACAGGTTCAAGTAGTCTCAGTACCACTCATTTTTATGTACATGCAAATGTACATCCACTAATTTATATTCTGAGGTAGATAAACTATGTGGTGGTCAATTTATCATGTGCTCTTTGGGATGAGACCTCAATGATTAAGGTCCTCCTTGCTCTGCTTGAACATAAAAAATTCCATGCTCTTTTTTGTAAGAGTAGGATATGTCCTAATGCAACTGGCCAACACTTCTCCCATCTGTACGCTACCAGCCATAAGCAAATGGATTCTCCACTCGGCACCACAGATAGGTGCGTGTCAGTGTTGTTGTATGTGTATAGTTAGTCAAGCTCTTGGGGATCACTTGGGATAAAAGTACTATAGAAATGTAAATGATCAAGTATGCTGCTGCTATTATTATTATTACTACTACTACTACCTGGTGTTCTGTGCTATGTTATCTAGAGTACTTTTCATCCACATACAGCCAACTCAAACATCTAAGTAACAATTAGGGTGCACCTCTTCTTAAAGTTAATGGCCAATCTCTCATGATGACCGACAGTAAGGATAGGACAGGCCCTACTGTCATGGCTATATAATGTAACTCCAGTGGGTTTTGTATTTCCCAGCTAGCTAGTCACAGCCAACAATATGAGCCACCAAAGTTGTTTGTGTAAGAGAGGGCACTAATTTCCATCATAGATTCATTATTGTAGTGCCAAGGAGCCCTAGTCACATACCTGGACCCCAGTATGCTAGGTGTGAGACAAACACAGAACAAAAAGGCAGTCCTTGCCCTAGAGAGGTGACAATATCAGATGGATAAAGATGGGGAAGTACAAGGAAACGAGATAATATTGGTCAGCATGATAGGCAGTAGTCTCAGCAAACCAAAAAGTTTTAAGAGGTGTACCTAAAGGGGAATAACAAGTTAGTGTTGCGGATGTTTATGGGGAGGTTTTTCTCTAGTGTGGGCGGTAGCCTAGGAGAAAGCATACGAAGGTGCTTGTTTGAAAATTTAACAAGTAGGTGATGGAGTCTGGGACTGTGGGCCTGTTGGAGGGGGGAGTCCGCATCTTGATAGTGAATAAGAGACAAGAGGCCCTACATGGCCTTACAAGTGAGAACAAGTAGCTTATCTCTGCGATAGAGAAAGGGGAGCCCGTAGAAGCAGACAGAGAGAGGGATGACATGGTCAAAGTGATGGGCTAGGAAAACTGACATGTTGCTACTATCCACTATGTCCATCGAATCTGGAGCAAGTCATTACCAATCCTCCATGCTTTTTAAGTCTGCTGAAATCAATTCAGCATATGGAGGACTTGCAGGACTGAGCCTTTGGTTTGATATTTTGCTCTTATTATCCTTTATAAATTAATTGGAACTCGTTTGGTTGGAAGTAGAGAGCAACAGGTGCCATTGCAGTCAGTGTCACTCAGTGGTGAAGATTAAAATGAAAACTTTCATTGGATGACACATTTTGCATCTTGGTACTTACTATTTAGAAAAGCTGAATTTGACACTTGTTTGGTGAAATCAGCAAAACTATTTATTTTCCAGTTTTAATGTAATGTCTGTGTTTATACAGAGTGAGCTAGATAATGATTCACAACCTTGAAACCCAATTGAAAAGTTCATATACTTCAGTGCTACCAGGTAAACCACCTGGATTCTGAAGTTATATATTAACTTTTGTTTTGCATATAGCACTATTATTAAGTTTCTCAAGATTGTTGTTCTGGGACTCTTCCCTGTATAATAGGGTGTATAAAAGAAAGACATGTAATAAATGACAGCCACTGATTAGCCATCATATTGGGAAGATGAAGTGAACAACAAAATTTCCCTACATGAAATTCTCTTAATGAGATCCTGTCATACAGCATGCTCTTGAGAAGCCTTTGTAGTCATAGGAAAATGGCTCAAAAGCCTTTTCACGCTAGGACCATTATGTGCTGTAGTTAAGAATTTTGTTACCTAAAAAGTGTTTTGTCTGTCAATATTAAAGTAAGTTCCACTGGTAAATACAATGTCACTTTAGACTGTGGAAAAATAGTCATTAAACTAAGCCCTGGCCTATGCTATAAGTTTAGGTCGAATTTAGCAGCGTTAGATCGATTTTAACCCTGCACCCGTCCACACGATGAAGCCATTTTTGTCGACTTAAAGGGATCTTAAAATCAATTTCTGTACTCCTCCCCAGCGAGGGGATTTCGACATTGCCGGGTCAAATTTGGGGTAGCGTGGCTGCAATTTGATGGTATTGGCCTCCGGGAGCTATCCCAGAGTGCTCCATTGTGACCACTCTGGACAGTACTTTCAACTCAGATGCACTAGCCAGGTACACAGGAAAAGCCCCGGGAACTTTTGAATTTCATTTCCTGTTTGGCCAGCATGGTGAGCTGATCAGCACAGATGACCATGCAGTCCCAGAATCTCAAAAGAGCTTCAGCATGGACCGAACGGGAGGTACTGGATCGGATCGCTGTATGGGGAGACAAATCTGTGCTATGAGAACTCCGTTCCAAAAGACTAAATGCCAGTATATTTTCCAAAATCTCCAAGGGCATGATGGACAGAGGCTGCAACAGGGACCCACAGCAGTGCTGCGTGAAAATTAAGGAGCTCAAGTAAGCCTACCAAAGAGGCAAACAGCCGCTCCGGGTCAGAGCCCCAGACATACCGCTTCTGTGATCAGCTGCATGCAATTCTAGGGAGTGCCCCTACTACTACCCCACCCCTGTCAGTGGACACCTGCAAGGGGGGAGTCTCAAGCAACAGGAATGAGGATTTTGGGGATGAGGAGGATAGCGCACAGCAGGCAAGCAGAGAAACCATTCTCCCTGACAGCCAGGAACGGTTTAACACCTTGGAGCCAATACCCTCCCAAGGCGGGCTCCCAGACCATGAAACCGGAGAAGGCACCTCTGGTGAGTGTACCTTTGTAAATATAATACAGGGTTTAAAAGCAAGAATGTTTAATGATCATTTTGCCTTAAAGACTTGGGATGCATTCGCGGCCAGTACAGCCCCTCCTTTTAAATGGCCAACCTAATGGGTGCTTGGTATGGGAAAGGAGGGTGCTGCTGTTTGAAACTATTCCCACATGTTATGAAGGTTGAAGAAGCCAAAAGACTGTGGCTTACCATAGCTGCCTGCAAGCCAAATTCTGTTGTCTGGCCCTGCGTGTGTGATCTCTCACACCAAACGGGCAGGCCCTCAATATAAGAGGCAAAATGGGACCTTGTACAGAAAACACATGTGCTATGTAATATTAACAGCTTGGTTCACTGTGGAAAAAATCTATCCATTGTTGTCTAAAATGTGTCTTTTTAAATACTACTCTCCCTTTTTTTCCTCCCACAGCTGCATATGTTTCAACGCTCCCCCTATCATCTCCATCCCAGAGGCTAGAGCAGATAAGAAGGTGAAAAAAACCACACTCTCAATGAAATGTTCTCTGAGCTCATGCAGTCCTCCCACACTGAAAGAGCTCAGCAGGATGCATGGAGGCAAACAGTGTCAGAGTCCAAGAAAGCAGAAAATGAACACAAGGACAGGAAGGACAAGCAAGATGAGGGGTGGTGGCAGTATGATGAGAGGAGGCAGGATACAATGCTGAGGCTACTGGGGGATCAAACTGATATGCTCCAGGTTCTGGTGGAGCTGCAGGAAAGGCAGCAGGAGCACAGACCACCACTGCAGCCCCTGTGTAATGGCCTGCCCTCCTCCCCAAGTTCCATAGCCTCCTCACCCAGATGCCCAAGAATGCGGGTGGGGGCCCCCCCTCCGGGCACCCAACCACTCCACCCCAGAGGACTGCCCAAGCAACAGAAGGCTGGCATTCAATAACTTTTTAAGTGCAGTGTGGCCTTGTCCTTCCCTCATCCACCACCCCACCCAGTGCTTCCCTCCTCCACAACCCATCCTGGGCTACCTTGGCAGTTATCCCCCTATTTGTGTGATGAATTAATAAAGAATGCATGATTTTGAAACAACAATGACTTTATTGTCTCTGCAAGCAGTGATGGAAGGAGGGAGGGCAGTTAGCTTACAGGGAAGTAGAGTGAACCAAGAGGGTGGGGTTTTCATCAAGGAGAAACAAACGGAACTGTCACACCGTAGCCTGGCCAGTCATGAAACTGGTTTTCAAAGCTTCTCTGATTCACAGCGCACCCTGTTGTGCTCTTCTAATTGCCCTGGTGTCTGGCTGCACGTAATCAGCGGCCAGGCGATTTCCCTCAACCTCCCACCCTGCCATAAACGTCTTCCTCCTTACTCTCACAGATATTGCAGAGCAAGCAGCAATAACAATGGGAATATTGGTTTTGCTGAGATCCAACTGAGTCGGTAAACTGCGCCAGCGTGCCTTTAAAGATCCAAATGCACATTCTACCATCATTCTGCACTTGCTCAGCCTGTAGTTGAAAAGCTCCTTACTACTGTCTAGGGTGCCTGTGTATGGCTTCATGAGCCATGGCATTAAGGGGTAGGCTGGGTCCCCAAGGATAACTATAGGCATTTCAACATCCCCACCAGTTATTTTTCTGGTCTGGGAAGTAAGTCCCTTCCTGCAGCTGTTCAAACAGACCAGAGTTCCTGAAGATGTGAGCATCGTGTACCTTTCCCAGCCATCCCATGTTGATGTCAGTGAAATGTCCCTTGTGATCCACCAGGGCTTGCAGCACCATTGAAAAGTACCCCTTGCGGTTTATGTACTGGCTGCCGAGGTGGTCCAGGCCCAAGATAGGGATATGCGTTCCATCTATGGCCCCACCACAGGTAAGGAATCCCATTGCAGCAAAGGCATCCACTATGACCTGCACATTTCCCAGAGTCCCTACCCTTGATAGCAGCAGCTGAGTGACTGTGCTGGCTACTTGGATCACAGCAGTCCCCACAATAGATTTGCCCACTCCAAATTGATTCCCAACCGACCGGTAGCTGTCTGGTGTTGCAAGCTTCCAGAGGGCTATTGCCACTCACTTGTGAACTGTGAGGGCTGCTCTCATCTTGGTATTCTTGTACTTCAGGGTAGGGGAAAGCAAGTCACAAAGTTCCATGAAAGTGCCCTTATGCCTGCGAAAGTTTCGCAGCCACTGGGAATCATCCCAGACCCGCAACACTATACGGTCTCACCACTCTGTGCTTGGTTCCCAGGCCCAGAATCGGTGTTCCATGGCATGAGCCTGCCCCGTTGCCACCAGGATGTCCAAATTGCCAGGGCCCATTTTTTGAGAGAAGTCTGTGTTCATGTCCTCATCACTCTCATCACCGTGCTGCAGTTGCCTCCTCGCCTGATTTTGTAGGTTCTGGTTCCGCATATAATGCGCGAGGTGTTTACGATGCTCATAACTGCTGCGGTGATCTGAGTGGGCTCCATGCTTGCCATGGTATGGCGTCTGCAGGAGAGCAGAGTTGCAGCAGAAGTGGTGGCTAAAGATGGATGCCACAAGAATAGATATTTATAGAGAACGACGAGAGGACCTGCGAAGTGGATTCATGAGAGCAGAGTTGCAGCAGAAGCGGTGGAGGATGACGGTTAGCACCACACACATTTCCCGAGGAAGAATACACGTACCTGGGAGCCCAAGACAGACAACATGGAGAAATTCACTATTGAGACAATAGCAGCAGAGCAGAGTTGCAGCGGAAGCGGTGTATGATGGCGGTTAGCAGCATCGAGGAGGACCAGAACGGATTCCCCAAGCTGCAGGAGAGCAGAGTTGCAGCGGAAGCGGTGGATGACGATGGTTAGCAGACCTATTGCACTGTCTGCTGCCAGCAGCACCCAGGATGCAACAGCGGCTGTATCGGTGAGCTGAGCGGAGCGGGCTGCATGCTTGCCAGGTGTGGCGTCTGCGCGGGGAAAAAAGGCGCGAAACGATTGTCCTCTGTTGCTTTCATGGAGGGAGGGGTGACTGATGACATGTACCCAAAACCACCTGTGACAATGTTTTTGCCCCATCAGGCATTGGGAGCTTAACCCAGAATGCCAATGGGCGGCAGAGACTGCGGGACCTGTGGGATAGCTACTCACAGTGCACCGCTCCGTAAGTCGATGCTAGCCACAGTAGTGAGGACGCACTCCGCCGACTTAATGCGCTTAGTGTGGACATATGCAATTGACTTTAAAATCTATTTCTAAAAATCGACTTCTATAACATCAACCTAATTTTGTAGTGTAGACATACCCTTAAGGTGAAAAAGAGAACAATTATTTGCTGTCATTATGTGCTGGTTGCTAATTATGCTCATCAAGTGATTAAAAATGAATAAGTTAATTTTAGTTTTTAATTTTGTCTGAAATCCTTATAGAATTTTAGGGAAGTAATTCTTTCTTTCAATTTGTTCATTGCTTGCTTCCTTCCTTCTATTGGACATTAAGTGGATCCAAGGTTATATCCTCAATTTGTAAATGTACGGGATCCATTAACTTAATCCAGACATTGATTAATAATACTTTGCCTAGATTCTCTTAAATGGAAGATGCTATTGAAAGGCATTCTATAAACAGTGAAGTGAAATTCATCTCCATGTGGTAGGCTTAAACAAGGCCCAAAGGACCACTTATGCCCCCATCTGGGAAACTGAGTCCTGAGCCAGTATTCAGAACTCACTGATGCTGTAGTCCAGAGGCAAGTCACCAAGAGGCTCAATGTGGAATTTCAGGAGCAGCCCCTCCAAAGGGGTCACACCTGTGAAGTAAGCAATATTATCCCAATTTTGCAGTGAAAAATCTAGATTCCTACAGCTCAATCCAGCAAGTTGTGGCCCTGAGCCTACAAAGCACTTTAGAACAGGTTCAGCTTAACTTCAATGGGACTACACATGTGCTGGATCAAAGGTAGAATGCACAGTACCTTGCAGGACCAAATCCAGAGAGATTAAATAACTTGCTCAAGGTGACACAGGAATTCTGTAGTAGAGGCAAAAATAAAACCAAGAACTCCTGACTGCCATTCCTGAGGCTTCACCACAAGCCTGCCCTTCCTCTCTTTATTGTACACGTATATTGGCATGGGTGGAAAATCTTTTTGCTTCCTTTCCCAAGGTGGTTACAGCCAAGCAGTAGATTAGTGAAACATGCCTGATCCTGCAAGCCTAGTGCACTGGCAACTCCCACACGTCCATCCAGCCTATCCTCCGCTTGGTAAATCCATTTCCTTTCTTCTTGTCAGGTTTAACCAGCTGTCTGATTACACTGTGCATTTTTAGTTGTGCATTTTCTGTTTTAAACTACTGAACACTATTCTGTTGCTGCCCATCATCGTATCTGGGTACCTTCTGAGCAAAATAAATTGACAGTAGTCCTCTTTAGGCTATAGAAAATCTCTTTGAGGCTAGATCTAGCCATCTATTTGGTAATTTGAAGCTATTAGCACATGTGACATCTGCCCTTCTACACTATTTGGGTCCTGCACTCCTCTGGTTCCAGTTCCTTTGCAAGGAGGGGAAGCAGTGTGGTCTAGTAGATAGAGCCTGGGACTGAGACTCAGGAGTTCCATTCCCAATTCTGCTACTGGCCTGCTGGCTGACCCTTGGGCACATCACTTCACCTCCCTCTGTTTCAGTTTCACCATCTGTAAAATGGGGATAATGATACCGACATCCTTCGTAAACCACTTTGAGATCTACCAATGAAAAGAGTTTGGTGATAATTAAAACGAAATATAAAATGTGTTAGCAATACACATGTGCACTCGTCATTCAATTCACGCTTCTGTCACTGACTCATTAACCCTAGTGTTGCCTCCATTTTTCAGCCAATGAAAAGGAAACAGTAAGTACAATAACATTCCTCACAAGGGGTGTCGCTGGTTGGAACATGCTTTGAGAGCTCTAATGAAAGAAGCAATGGAAGGGTAATAGATTATTAAATCAAAAGATATAAGACTAGCACCTCAGTTGGTGTAAACCAGTGTCCCTCCATTGTGGAGCAAACTCAACTTACATCAGTAGAGGGTGGTGTTCTAACACCTCTATATAGCAATGTGTTTTAAATACTCAGCTACGATTGCAGTTTGACGAAAATCCAGTTGAAAATACATTTGTTTACAGAATATGGTACAGACTACATTGTACAGTAGTAGTCTAACTTGATGCTAGCAAGGGGTTTACAGATCACCTGATTTGATATAACACACTCCAGAAATGCAGAGAGTTGGTATGGATGTATAATATAGAATAAATATAACAACTTGGATGTGTAATATAACAGCTTCATTTGGTTGTCTGAATCTGGAAATTTTCCTGGCATATCCAAAATGTCGTTGTGAATAACAAATTCATATTTGATTACTAATATTCAATATTTTTGAAAAATGATTTTTTATTGTGGTTAAACTAAATATCCATATGGGTTCAAATCTATAACCCCCCGAAATGAAAGACCATTCAAAAGGTTTAACAGATTTCATACATGGTTTGTTATTGAAACGGTATATCTAAAGGAAAACTAATATATTGATCATAGAGGTGCACTTAGGCTTATATGAAATCTATGGACAATCTAATTTTTATCAGTAAAGTATGAATCCTACGTGTGTTTGCCTTTTTTGAAAGTCCACTTGCAGATATTTTAAATAGTCCACGTGTTGGAGCTACACCTATGAGAGTTCTAAACAAGACTTGTTATTTCTATGGATAAATGTATTCCCCATGGAATATTGCCATCTTGATCACTTTAGTTTTTTTATTTAGACCATTAAAAATAGCTTAGCTTATAAAATGAGTGACTAAAGGCCTTCCTGCTTTACATACATATAAATAAACATTCTGAGTAAAATTCTCAGAAGCACCTGTTTGATTTGGGAGCTTTAGATCCATTTTCGAAAGTAACATTGGCCTTTCTCATATCTTAGGGCATCCTGGAGCCAACAAAGTGAAGGTAGGAATGTATGTTTATGGCCTGGTCTACACTGACTTAAGCGACAGTGTAAAGTTACATTGCTCAGGGAATGTGGGAAAAAAAAATCATCCCATGAGCAACATAGCTTACATCAACCTAACGTGGTGTCTACACTTTGCTGTGTTGGCAGGAGATGCTCTCCTGCCGACTTAGCTTCCGCCTCTCAGGGAGGTGAAATACTGAAGTCGACGGGAGAGCGCTCTCCTATTGACTTAACGTGTCTTCACCAGACCCACTAAATTGATGCTGCCGCATCAGTCAGCAGTGCCAATTTAGCAGGCCAATGTAGACAAGCCCTTAAGTCTCTACAACATGTATCTAGAAAGGCCCAGATCCTCAAAGGTTCTGAGGTGCCGAACTCACCTCACTGATTTCAATGGGATTTAAGTACCTAAATATTGTTGAGGTTGTGGGCTTACCAGCAGGAGAGTGGGGTGGGAGGAGGTATTTTTTCATGCTTTGTGTGTATATAAAAAGATCTTCTACACTTTCCACAGTATGCAGCCGATGAAGTGAGCTGTAGCTCACGAAAGCTTATGCTCAAATAAATTGGTTAGTCTCTAAGGTGCCACAAGTACTCCTTTTCTTCTTTGGTTCTATGATCAGTTGTTTGCATTATGGGAGAGTAAAATACATAGTGAACCTGATTTGACTAAGACTCATGTGAGACAGGCAGGCACTGGATAGTTTCTATTGGGGATTGTGCATGATATCATTAATTTGATCAACCATGGGGGGGGAAATTTGGAAAGAGGCATGGGAATGAAACAATGGGACCTATTGACATAACCCTCAAAAACCCACATTAGAGCCCCCAGGCAAGATGAGCTGATACCCAGCACGATCTAGGGGACCTTCCTAGGAAGAAAAAATGGGACCATTCAAGTGCAGTCCTTTCCACCCAGACCCTATAGACAGGTTGAGAAAATCCCAGGCCAATAGTATGAAAAGCTGCTGACCGGTCTAAAAGAACCAGAAAATCATCAGTCAATGGGACTAGCACAGTCTGTCTCACTATAGCAAGGTAACAGTGCTTACAACCCTAAAAGAGAAGGGTAGGGATAGCGTGATCATTCCAGCGTCAAGAGATGATTTTTTGAGCCGGCCCTAATGACCACTCCATCAGAGGGAAGCTGTCACCCTTCCATAGGCAAGTATTTGAGGAAAAACAGCAGACGTAGGCCTGACCTACCAGGCCCAATTCAGAAAGCATTTAATCAACTACTTAAGCCCATTTCTAATAAAGAAAACATTTAAGCACATGAGTAGAGTTTAAACATGTGCTTTCCTGAATAATTACTAGAGATGCCTTCCTGCACTGAGGTATCTAAGGGGAAATCTGTGTGTCTGCTGATTGCATTTTCAGACTCAATGAACAATACATGGGCCACAGTTAGACCCACCACCACTACCATATAGAGGAGCCCTATTGATGTTTGCTTAGCAAATCTGAGTCATGAAATGTCTGTTTGCGGGAGCTCACTAGCACGAAGAGCGGCTTCCTTCACCACAAGACACAAGAAATTTTCATAATTTATGCCCTCTGATTTCCCACTGAAGTGTAACTTAATCTTATTAATTTCTGAAGGAGGTTGTGTTTAGTTTCCATCAGGATAATGCAGCATGTGCATGAAACACTCAGAGAAAAAGGGAGATTTGAGGAAAAAATATGTTGGGGGTGGGGAGGAGGGATTGGGCTTTTTGTTTTGTTTTTTTAAAATATATTTTCACATCTGTGTTTTCTCTCTGTGTTTGTTGTATTTTTGGTGAGTGAGGAAATCTTTATATTAAATGTTTTTTGTAGTAGATGTTATATGGGACGGAGGGGGTTCTGGATGTCACTAATGGCACTTGGGTGGTGGAAGGCACAGGAGTATTGTTGCACTAACTAAAGTCAGTGGAGCAAATGTGAGATCAAACGTGCACTGGGAAATTGTCCTCCAACTTGCTATATTTCTATCTTTGAAATGTTAAAAATCACACATCAAACAAACCAATCAAAGGCCATCTTAAGGGGGAGTACAAACAAAATACAGAAAAGTAAGTTGTGCCTGGACCAAGATCACACTACAGGTCAGAGCTAGGAATAAAACTCAGTCCAGTACCCTAACCACTGGGCCAATGTGCCAGTCTGCTAATACACCAGGCCAGATCCTCATACCGTTACTAATGTTGGATAGCACCTTACTCTACAATGAGTCCCACAGAAGTCCAGGGGACTAGTGTGACCAGGATGCCAAGGGGGCCATGCTGAGATTACTCAGTTAGGGAAAACTGCAAAGAACGGGGCAGACAATCCCACAAATTGGTGGTTATTCTAATACTTAGATTCAGTAAGCCAGCAACAAAATAGCTTCTACGATACCTTACTGGTTACCCAGAAGCCAAAACACAGTTCCCTTAAAGCAGCCCAGCGTTGAGTTCCCACTCAGACAGCCAAGTCAAATATGATGAGGACTACTGAAAATCTTGTTCATCATATAAAAAGCTCTGTCAATCCTAAAGGATTGGACACGTTACCCATCGGGTTAATGAATATTTCAGATCTTACCCAAATATATGCTAAACTAAGATCGAGTAAAGAAGAGAGAGAGTGAGTATTGGTTAAAAGATGATTATACATACAGACTTGAATATAATTCTTCGGTCAGTTTCAGAGTAGAGATGATGAGCTTTAGAGGTGCAGAGAGTTCTTTTGGAATCAGTTCATCAGGTTATAGTCCAATGTCCAGGCGATCCAGAATGGAACTGGACATCTCAGACTTGCAACTAAACTTCCTCTGATGAAGCTTAAGCAGATCTGAGATACCACGATCAGGGCCCAAGAATCCTTTTTATAGATCCCTAGCAGCCGCTTAACAGTGTGTAGTCCAAGGGTGAACAATAGTGGCTTTGAAGTAACCTCCTATTTCCTAAGCACCCGACTGGTAATTAGCTTCATGGATTAACTTTAGGCAACTGCTCATCTCCTGCCACTTACAGGTAGTTTACTACATACCTCAATGAGAAATGAAGACAGTGATATTATTATATTCACAGTTCATCTAAATGCTAACCTCTCCTTTTGATGTCTGAATTAACAATACAGTGACATACAGGAAGTGTTTGGTTACGTTGTCAGCCTCTAACAATATATATGTAAACACACAAAACCCACAATTATTATCTACTACTCTGTCTCTAAAAGTTGAATCTGGGTTAATTAGTTTGCTAGTTGTGTAACCCTTTCTGGGTCTGTGTCACATGGAGTAATGGTATCCGTTACCTGGCCAACATTTTACCTTTATGCGAAAATATCTTTACGGGGATGGAAACTTATTTTGTTCTCTCTTCCCCAGCTACTCCCAAGTCTCCTGATCCTCTAGCAGCCCCTCCTTTCCATTTTTATTATCCTATTAGTCATTTATATTCACATTAATGTAAGAACAGCCATACTGGGTCAGACCAAAGGTCCATGCAATTCAGTATCCTGTCTTCCAACACTAGATGTTTCAGAGAGAATGAACAGAGCAATTATCAAGTGATCCCTCCCCTGTCGTCCAGTCCCAGCACCTGGCAGTCAAAGGCTTAGGGGGGCACACAGCACAGGGTTGCATCCTGACCATCTTGGCTTGATGGACCTATCCTCCATTGTTTGTTTGTAATGTACTGTAATTACAATAACAGAGATGTTGTGCAATGGGACATACTAGTAAACACACAGTGTGAAATCCTGGCTCCATTGAAGTCTATGGCAAAATTCCCATTGACTTCAAAGGGATCAAGATTTCACTCTGAATGATTTAAAAGCAGAAATAAAAATTAAACCTATATGTTTCATTCTCTTGAGACCTCATCTGGAAAAGTCTGATTGTCCAGTTGCAGAAAGAGGGGAAGTGGAGAGTGCAATCCCATATTTTGCTATTGCCTCTTGGTACATGCACAAGACATGGTGGTGGTGGTGGTGGTGGCAGGTGGAATTACTTCTCTCTTCCACAGATGGTCAAAGACCTGTATTTCTGAAGAAATGTGGTCTCTGTATATTTATGGGGAGATAGTCATCATCCTACTTGCTAACACTGAAAGACTTCTTCACATTTTCCCCGTCAGTAGAATTCTGGAGACTTATAATACGCAGCCCAAAAGCTGTTTCCCAATGCCCATGTAAGATGAGGTCAAATGTCCGTGATGCTAAATGTTGTTTGCTTGGCCATATGCATACTTCCCACAAAGTGCCTGATCCTGCGGAATGTTGAATTACTGCATTTCTTCAATTCCCAGTGAAATCAATGAGTATCTCCAGGAACCTAACCTGGGATGAGGTAGGAACCCTCTTGGATTGATGCGGAGATAGGTACATCAAAATACATGGTGCCAGTGGGGTTGGAAATGTCACCTTTAAATGTGAGTGCAGAAACTCTTTAGAAAGCTTCTCTTATCAGATTTGATATAGGTAGGCAAATTACTGGTTGCAAATAACTTGCAAATTTAGCCCTACGTTGTGTTTGCAAATGTTCACATTTCAGCAAACTGTTCACGTCAGATATGCATAATTCATTACTTAATTCCTGGAGTGCAGTTGCCTACCTAAATTGCATGTATTGGAGGACTGACTTTCCTATAGGCAGGAACAGGGAAACAACCATTGCAAGAGAACTGCATGAAAAAAAGGCTCAAAACTTTATGCAAACATGTTTCATGACCCTTACTTTCTACATCATAATAAACAACATCACCTGTATGAATTTTACTGTAAAATGAATAAAAAGTCACAAGGAGCAAAATTAGTCAAAACAATTTTGCAGTTTTTATTCTAGTTAATATTTGATTATTTTCTGAGCAGTATTTTCCTATTATTTTCTTAGCAGTATTTTCCTACTCATATTCTTCTCTTTGTTCTGCACAAAACACAAGGTTTTTGGTTCAAATGGGTTTGTGTGAACCAGTGTGGTGGGGTGTTTTTTTTTTTTTTTTTTTTTTGCTGTTAATGGTTCAGTTCCCCAGTGGATCACATTTAGTTTCACTTTGTGTTTCACGTTCAGATGAAGAACCCCAGAGCTAAAACTCAAAATATTTTTTGCGGGCCCGCTTTTGTGTCAAAGTCATGAGAACAAAAGATGAGCCCCAGAATGAAACTCCTGATCCGGTCATCCCCCTTGAGGCTTGGAGTGTTTGAAATTCGGATACATTTGTCCATCTATATGCATTTGGCAGTTTAAGTCCATCTGTAGAAACTACCAAGGCCAAGAATTTCAAAACCGGAGCCTAAAGGCAATGGGTGAGATTCTTAGAGGGACAGCACTGAGGTGGAGCCCAGAATTTGAAGCCTGGGAGGAGGAGCCTAAGGTGGCTTTAAGCTGTCAGGGATGTCTGTGTGTGCCAGCTTCCCCAAGTTGCCCTATGGGCAGCAACACATGCTGCAGCCCTGCTCTCAACATACTCCAGCCACACACCCCTTGCAAGTACTGAGAAGAAGGACCTTAGAGGTAGGGTGACCAGAGAGCAAATGTGAAAAATCAGCACAGGGGGTGGGTTAATAGGAGCCTATATAAGAAAAAGACCCAAAAATCGGGACTGTCGCTATAAAATCGGGACATCTGGTCACCCTACTTGGAGGATAGCCTGCAGCTGAATTCTTCAGTTTCTGTACCAGTGGAATTCTTCTGGATGAATCTGTAGCTGTTAGTCCCTTTTACACCTCTGTGGCCCCTTTACTTGGCTGGCATTAGGATGAGAATCTTTCCCAATGGGAGCTCTTGCATGCTTAGGGCCCAAAATTCGCCAAGACCTGCCCACGGGTTTACCTTTGTACGTTGTGGGTGAAATCCTGCTCCCACTGAAGTCAATTACAGAAATCTCATTGACTTCAATGGGGTCATGATTTCACCTTTGACTATTAACTCAAGGGGGAGTAATCACCATGCTTAAAGATAAGCATGCACAAAAAGCTTTGCAGGGTTGGGGCCTAAATGTGGATTTAGGATTCTAACTTTAGGCACCTATTTTTAAAAAAAAAAAAAACTTGGCCCAAAGCTCTGCCCATATTTGCAAAACTCAGTGAGTCTAGCCTGAGTTTGATTCTGAATTAAATCAGAAACATGAGTTTTGTGTTTCATTATGGGAAAAACTTCACACATCTCTACTGGTGACTTAACCATGGTAAAGTTATTTTGTAGAAAAATTAAAATCTGAATGCACAACTCATGATGGACTAAATAGGGTGCAACAATTTGACTTTTCTAAAACACTAAGTGGCTTTGATTTGGTAGGACTGCAAAAAACTGTCTCGAGCTACTAACTTTTAATTTCTTAGCAGTCAAGTGATTGAAGATGGCTTGTTTACAAACAACCCCTCCCCAAAACATGCTTCAAACTAAAACATTTACGGGAAGCTTCAAGCCTTTGTATAGATCAGGGGTTCTCAAACTTTTTCTTTCTGAGGCCCCCACAACATGCTATAAAAACTCCACAGCCCACCTGTGCCACAACAACTGTGTTTCTGCATATAAAAGTCCAGGCCAGCATTAGGGGGTTGCAAGCAGGGAAATTGTCTGGGACCCCAAGCCACACAGGGCCCAGTGAAGCTAAGTTGCTCAGGCTTTAGCTCCAGGTGGCAGGGCTTTGGCTTTCTGCCCTAGACCCCAGTGAGTCTAATGCTGGCCTTGCTTGTCAGACCCCCTGAAATCTGCTCACGGCGCCCACAGGGGGCCTTGGAACCCTGGTTGAGAACTGTGGTATAGACAATATACAAACGTAAAACATAGGGCTTTATTACTGAAAGTTAGTTTGTCATAAATCTTGCTATTAAGTTCTAAATAGAGTTGTTTTGTTTACTATACAGAACCACCCCCCTAAGGAGCCCTGTGGCTGATACGTGAGAGAGAGAAACAAAGTTTGAAAGTAGAAGAAAATTCTGATTTGATTTCATGTTTTTATATATGAAGTTCATTTACGAAGTGCTAACATTTTGCTATGAAAAGCTATAAACATGGGATCTTCCACAAATGAGAAAAAAAATTAACTAGCTTTAGCTGTTGGATTATAATTTAAGACAAACAATAGTTTACTGCGTTGCAACTGAATGCAGAGGTATTACTGAACTCGGCTAAAATCGAGTAATCTTTTAGTTTCTGTTCTCTCCAAACTAAGCTACACAGCAGTGTCACAAAATGACAAATTACAGGATGAACGTAAGAGCAGTACCTTCAAAAATACAATAGTTATACAAGCCATCTACTGTTAATGAAGAATATAATGCAATTTGTCTGTCTGTAATACAATTATGCAAATCAAAGATGGAACTATCCTGAAACCTCTCTACATTCCAAGTGATTAAAATGAGATAATTTATCAAAAAGAATATTACTGATGTTTATGTGTTGCACATTAATCCTATTACAATAATGTATCTTTCTACTAATGTAATGGATTTGTGCAATCTAACAGAAAATGACTTTTATACTACCCACAATTACAAAAATATTCAAAGCATATCCATTGCTGTATAATAGTGTATGCCTACAACTGTACAATAAACCTATTAAAACAAACAAAGCTTGTGAATGTAACCTTCATACCAATAAAGACAATTCTAAATTCAATTTTATTACCCTCATTATTTCAACAGCTCCATATATGATAAACACTGGAAGTAAGTTACTTCAACCTTCTTTACTTTATAAAGAAAGAGAATTTTATAAAAGTAACATAAAAATGGAGACTGCATTGCTCTTCAGAATCAGTGGAATGGGTATTAACAACGTAGAACATATCATTAAAATCTATTGGACCAACATAGAAGTTGCAGTCCATACACATTTCAGGCCAAGAGTTCGCTTTTTAACAGCCTTGGTGGTTTATATATAAATCTGTTTGTATCGATTTACATTTTATGGTGATTTGTATAAATGCAACCCAACAGACACTTCTATTACAGGACCAGAGAGTAGTCATCAATGCTTAAAGACTGGAGGGGAGTTCTTTTATGTTGTGTCCAGGGAGGCACGTGGAGGAGTTGAAAAGCACTAGAGGTATTATGGGCGTGACTTCCATGTATATGGAAATTGAATAGAAGGTGTGAAATTCCACAGTAGGAAAATACTCTATTAAGAGAGTTTCACAGTTAAGCACTGGAAAGTTAGGAAATGCAAAAGATGAGGTTGCCTTCACTCTGCCCCCTTGTGCATATGCATTATGACATGATCACATGCTCAAATAATACTATATATAAATGTTCTACAACCTTAGATACACAAATGAAGTATCTTGTGATATTTGCTGTTCTTTTACACTTACAATAATTTCAGTTCCAAAATAGTTCAGTGTATTTGCATTGATTTAGGCTTGAGAGGGTTTTTCCTCCTTAAGGTGTTTTTTATATTTTTAGCATTCAATTGCTATTTATCATACATCTTAAGTGCAATTCAAAGGTTGAGCTTGTCAACTGCAAACCTAACTTATCTGCCCTGTATATACGAAAGCAATTTCATTGTTGCTAAATTGTATACAAAGGGCCAAATTAAGAGGTGATGTTGTTTGAGCCTTTTGGTGCCCTCAGCGCATGAATTATCTCATGCTTTCAGGATTAGGCCTGTATATTCTGCATGTCAAAACTGGGAAATTAAAAAGGTCCAGCGGAGAAAAAAAGTTAAGGCCTGATTTTTTATTTACTTTCAGAATGCTAGTGTCTAGGGGGCTTAGTGTAAATGAGAATCAAGACTTACATGTTTACACTTGTCTATTTAAATTGCTTTACAAGTTACAGAACATACCCACTCGGCTGAATAAATATTGTAAATATTCTCTTCCTAGCCTTAGCCTGTATAATGCTGTTGTGTAAATTATGGACCTGATTTTGGTACGCAGCTCAACTTCACACAGTAGAGGTCATGAAGTTGTTGGTCAAGGTTGCTTAAAACTCCTCTTTACAGTCCCCTGATCTTGGTGCTGCTCTGTGAAGGTTGGTCCCCTAAACTGTGTTAGAGCACCAAAGAGCCTGCTCTGATTTTACACCAGTCTAAAGAGCTAGCTAAATAGTGATGTAGGCTGATGGACCCTATCAGCTGCCCACAGCTCAGTTTGTAGCCCTTACTTCAGGGCTCAGTTTATTCTGTAATATACTCATGCACAAAGGAAACTGGAACAATAACAAAAAGCAACAGTGGGGCCCTCTGGCCTTCAGTAGCTTGATGGTCTGGAACTTCCCCCAACCTGGGTGAGGGAGGCCCTCAGGGCTTACATGCCCTCTCGTAGCCTTCTGCTGCAGCCACATAAGAGTGCATTCCCAACCTTTTCCTGGTCCCAGGCTCCTTCATGCAGCTGGAACCCTCTTTTATATATCCCTGAGAAGTGCATCATCAGACAGTCACTTGATGCTGTCCAGCTGGGTCTGATGATTCTCAGCACCTGACTGCTGGTCTCCTCTCCAGACCAGGAGTGGTGGCTCTCCAGCCCTGTGAGTGCGTGAAGGGACAGACTGCTCTGTTTACCTCCATCCCAACCTCACCCCTTTCCTCCTGCCATATCTGCTTTTCCCTTCTACCCCAGTAGTGTTGGACTGAGTGGTTCTAGTTTACCCGACATTGGCTGTACACCACTAGTTACCCTTAAACTGGGACGATCCTCCCTAGGATGGTTAAACTGGATTGTATGCCAAATTATACCTGTGGTGTGGTGTGAACAGGCCAAACTATACTGGAGAATTTGACTCAATATGAGACACCACTATATGTTAAGTACAGCAGCATTTATCATTAGCGTCACTAATGAGCTATAAATCCAATATCCCTCTTGCACCTATTGCTTTGCGTCTTGTGAATTTGTGTTCCCAAGATGGCTTTTCTTCTGTGTTATGAATCAGGTAACGTGAGCTCATTTGGTAGAAATCTTCATTTTAAGACTTTCTGGCACAGCGCTGCACTTCCAGTTCCTGTGAACCCTGTTTTTTAAAAGCCATTTATTATAATAATGTTTCCACAACATGCTTCAAAGAGGGTTAAAGGCTTTCTGAACAACTGCATGCTTGCCAGAGCTGTCCACTTTTAATCTAACAACCCCACGGCTTAAACAGAACAAAAACACAATGACCAGAGCAGTGGCCAAATCTTTTATAAACCTTGGGGGAATGGTCATAATCCTAAGAGTCTCTCACAAAATTCTATCCATGCAGACTTAAAACTTTAAAACACACAGTGGCTCTACTTTCAGTTTCTTGGATCACAGAGAGATAGAGAGAGAGAGCACCAAAGGATGATTCCTAAATAGACATGAATGTGCCTGTGATGCCAGCATGAACATTAAACAGCTGTCCAATGTCCTGTGGTAGGTGACTTAGGCTATGGCTACACTACGGAGGTGCAGCTGCTCTCCTGCCAACAAAGGTCTGTCCACACTGGTGCTTAGATCGGCGTAACTTACGTTGTTCGAGGGGCTGGCTTATTCACACCCTCAGTGATGCAAGTTATATCACAGTACATGGCAGTGTGCACATAGCCTTAGAAATACTACTTAGCATTTATGTACTGTACATACTTACTGTGGTGTACGAATACCAAACTAAATCTCTCACCACCCCTGTATGGGACGTAAGTATCTTCTTTGTAATTCTGTTTAACAGATAGGAATCTGTTAATATGAAGGCTTACCCGAGTCTACAGGTTCGACTGCCCCCCACCCCCGGCAAAGAGGGAGAGGAATGGAAAGGCTGAGAGATGAATGAGAAACAGCCACATGCAGGCGTGTTTTGCTGCTGAGATCCATTTATTGTCTTGAAATTTAGGAGGCTATAGAGAGTAGGTGGGTGATGTAATATCTTTTACTGGCCCAACTCCTGTGGGTGAAAGAGACACATTTTTTCGAGATACAGAGTTCTTCCTCAAGTCTGGGAAATGTACTCAGAGGTTACGTCTACATTGCAATTAGACAGCTGCGGCTGGTCCAGGCCGGTTGACTTGGGCTCGCAGGGCTCAGGCTACAGGACTGTTCAATTACAATGTAGACTCTCCAGCTGGACCCGAACGTCTACACCATAGTTAAGCAGCCCCTTAGCCTGACCCCCATGAGCCTGAGTCAGCAGACACTGGCCAGCTATGGGTGTCTAATTGCAGCACAGACATATCCAGAGTCCCAGTTAAATACAAGGTGGAACAGATTGTTAAGCATAAGTAATTACATATTCTAAGAGACCATCCAAGGTGAAATGCAGTCATAGGATGACAAAGGGGGGATAGTGGGTTACAGATTGTTGTAATAAGCCATAATTCCACTGTCTTTCTGAAAACTCTGATTTTTAGTGTCTAGCAAAGTTATGAATTTAAACTCCAAGCCTCATCTTTTGAAGGTGTTATGCATGTTTCTTTTGAGGATGAGGACTGAGTAGGCAGGCATCTCAATTGGTATTAAACCAGACAGTCATGTTTTCTAGGGTTTGTTCCCTGTCTGGTACTCAGACAAAACCAGAAATGATTTTGTCCAGTATTGGCTGGGGGATGCCATTTTGAAGAGTGCTCCGTTCCACCCCGTCCGGCGTGACCTTGCATACATCATGTATCTCAGGTCACATTGGCTGGGGCAGGCCCGCACCACTCACAGGCCCACACCACTCACAGAGATACTGGAATGTCCCGTATTCTGGGAATATGTGAGTGGCCCCTTAGGGCTGAGAGGTCAGATATGGAGTGATTGTTTTGTGAAAAGTGTTCTTCCACAGGTTCTACCACAGGTGGTGGTGTTGTCTTTCATCATGTAATGAATGAGAGAAAGCCACTGGCAGGTTTAGCCCATGAAATGTCTGTACTGCTACCATGCTAGGAACTTGTCACCGCTTGCTTTAGGGATGTTTGAATGTCAAAATATTTGCAAATGGCATAACAGTTGAGGGCCAGATGCTCAGCTGAATCACATCAGTATAAATCCAAAACAAGTTCATCTGCTTCAAAGGAATTACGGCAGGAATTTGCACCAGTTTAACTCAGATGAGCAGCTGAGCCTGGGGCTCAGTACTGCTTTCACTTATACAGGTGCAAAGCTGTTGAAATCACTTGTCCTTCAATGTTTAAAGCAGACCTCAGACGGCACCACGTTGAACTAGTTGATCTAGATCTCTGTGCAGTGAGAGCTTCCCCTATCTTTCTCTCTTTCAAAATAAGCAGACTTGGCAAGGGTTTTGATTATGAGATGAGTATTGAACTGAATGTTGAATGAGTTTCAGGGATGGGGAACTCCACAGCCATCCCTCCCTTTTACTACTGAACAAACACAATGACAGTAACCACTGGTCAGCGTGTAGTCTGAAGAAGGAGATTCCAGCTTGGGGCTTTGGAGATCCTGGTTCAATGCCTGATCAAGTCAATTAGAGTCAGATTTTCAGAGGTGTTTAGGCACCTAAAGATGCAGCCAGGTGCCTAGTGTGTTTAAGTACCTAAGTATGTTGGGTATCTACTTCCCCTGGAAATCATGTAACCTGCTTAGGTACATTTGAAAAGCCCACTGGTCACCTATTAGCACCTAAATACCTTGGAAAATACAGCCCTTAGTCTCACTGAGCCAGATGTTTTAAGGCATTAAGGAGCCTAAAGTCTGTTGAAATCAATGGGCGTTAGTTGCCTAAATACCTTTTGAAAATCTTTTCCTCGGATCCCAAATTGTAAAATGAAGATAATAGTTAATACTGCCCCTCTATCACAGAGATGTTGTGAGGGTGAATGCATTAAAGGCTGTGAGGTGCTCAGCTACTATGGTAAACCTAAGCTTTATAAGTACCTAGAATGGAGAGAGAGTCTATCTTTTCCTATTCTAGTTAGCTGACCAAGTGACACTGAGCTGGTAGCCTAGTGGATTGAGATAAGCATCAGTAACCTGAACCTGGCTCTAGTCTATTTATCCTCCTGTGCTACAGTACCATAGTTAGATCTGTTTAGTTTATACTCATCTCATTGTGCCATGCTAGTATGTGAATGAGCAGCCTGCAGAAGGAGAGACAAGGGTGGGTGAGGTAGTATCCTTTATTGGACCAACTTCTTGTCTTTCTCACCAACAGAAGTTGGTCCAATAAAAGATATTACCCCCCCGACCTTGGCTCTCTGATATTCTGGGACCAACACAGCTACAATCACACTGCATACAGCCTACAGCAAAGCAGTCCTGATTCTCTATGCTTAAACATAGGGGCTGCTGTCTATGCAATGCAACTGGGAGAATTGTATGACAAATCAGAGCCAAACTGGTCTGAATCTTTCCTCAGTTGCACTTGCTTGAGTGTCAGTGGCATTGCTGAGGTCCAGAAGAAGACAGAATTTGGCTCACGATCAGGATGAAGCTAAAAGAAGGAACTGTTCCATTTTCCAGTGGGGAATGGGCTAATTTTTGAGCAGCATAAGGCTGGCTGGCTGCTAGAGCTTTTCTGCTCTGTTGAGGTTGTAATTACAGCCTCTCAAAGCTTGCATGACATTGCTAATTTGACAGAAAATGGAACACTGATATCTGTAAGAACACTCAGAGCTAGGGTTTTGATTACAGACTATACATATCTGCAAATCAAACCTGTGAATATGAAAAGCATTTAAAAGTATGTTATCCTAGGAATGTTCCAAAAACACGAGAGGGGGAAAAGTAAATGTCAACTATTAAAGTTTTGATGAGATTAAAATGACTAAAAGTCAAACTGGTCATGGAACTGGAGTATGAAATAATGAATCTGACATTACTAAACCTCCCACCACGGCCGCCCCCCAAAACCCCCCCACAACTTTTGTTTGGAAAAAGCCTTTTACCCAAACAAATCCTTCAGTTTAAAAGTCACATCTGTCCAGCTGAACACTTAAATCAGATACTCTAGCTCTAGATATTCCATTTTATTTTACATGGCAGTTTCATTCAGTGGGGCCAGATCCCCTCTGACTTACACTGATTTTATATCAGTATAATTCCATTGATTTCATTGGAGTTACACCTGATTTACTCCAGTATAAACGAGAAGAGGATCAGGCCCTAAGTGTCCATAGTAAATGGTAATTTACATGTGACTGGTGTCAACTTACATGGAAGGTATCCTGCTTCTTGAGGCTAATTACATCTCCCTTTAAATCAGAGTGCAGGAGATATGATATCCATTGAATCTGTCTAGCTATGCCTATACAGAATAGCATCTGTCACATTACTAGTTACAGTAGCTGATAATTCCCTAATTAATAAAGATGGGCCCAAGTTACAAATTTCACATCCAGATCTCATCTGAATCTCTCCAGTGTTTGAAGGAATTAAGTCCTGGAGTTCTGCTTTGCTCTTTACTAATTGTAGGCCAGAACCTGCAATCTTAGCACCCGCTCAAGTCAATAGGAGTAGTGCATTAAAGGGCCGCAGGAAACGACCATGCATTTTCTGTCAACATGAAAAGCCACATAATTACTATGTAGCAATATTATATTGTTCTTAACAATCTGTCACTATAGGCCTAATCCTGCATGGTGTTGAGTGCCCCTGTAAGGTACTGGTGCTCTTAACTCCCAACTTCAAAGGGAGATAAGGATGCCTAGTACCTTGCAGCATCAGGGCCTATTACCTTAGCGCATGGTGGTGATGAGCCTCATCAATAGCTTAAGAGATGATAATAAAGGTTATCTTCCTCACTCAGAGTGGGGTGATGCTCTGTAGCAGGAGCCACTAGTCAGAGCTAAGCACTTCTAAATGATGTTACAAAAGGATCTTGAGTTTGGGTGGCTTCTAAGAAATCTCTTGTCATGGTTGATATAAACACTCCCTGGTTGATATGCCTAACATCCCTTGATGTTCCCTGTGCTCAGTCTGGATCTGTAGATAGAAATAAAGATGTTGGTGTTAATCTAGCTGTATCTAATTTATAGAAACCATGTCGCCAAACTTTTTGTACCTGAGAAATGGCCTCACAGATTTGGGTGTCAAATGGGGGAATAAAAAACTGTGTCAGCTGACGCATGTTAAAAATCTAACCAATCCCAGTTCTTCATTTTTATCTGAGACTCCCTTATTACCTTGGTGTAAGCTTTAAATATCTGGAAAAATAACAAAACAGTAAAGGGGTTAAATGACAGCAGGGATCAGTATTCTACTGTATTTCCTCGGCAGTCTAACAGATACAAATAGAAAGGGCCAGGCAAAACATAAATATTTCCTATTATGGATAAACTAAAGTCACAATCGAATCTGTCATGCTTGTGATATGAGAGATGGACAATATTTCTGAGCTGCTGCCATGCTGGCACTTGAATGGAGTTTATATTTTGCTTCTGGAGCCAAATCAGAACCCCCCTTTTTGGAGGGGGGGGGCAGCGTGTGTAATTCTTCTTCATGGAAGCTCGGAATGGCTGCAGAGCAGCTCAATATTCCATTTATTTTATTTATAAAAGAAATTCAAAGCCTGAAAAGATGAAGTAATTGACTTACCGGGATGACAGTTAAACCCACTAAATTTAATCTTATCCTCTCAAGTACAACATATCACGCTTACAAATTATCACCCTGCACCAGACAGGCCTGCTCTCTTCACCTAATCCAAATGGAAATGAAGGCCTCTGTTATTGTATTATCTGACTTTACTATCAGCATTAATCCGGCTTAACTCACTTAATGATGCCACTTGTGGCACTATGAAGGCAGCAAAGAAGTCTATAAACTACTTCCATTAAAATGCAAATCTGGCCCACAGAGAAAATAAGTGACACAAAAGTAGGAGAATTCGGCCATACACTGTATTAGCCTCTTGCCGCACAGAACTGATACAAGTATAATAACTGATGCTGTGATTATTATTCTAGCTGTGGATTTCCAATGAAAGGAAGCCAGTCTACCACAGAACGTCACAAAAGTGCTTCAACAAGCCAGGGTATTTAATTTCTGAAGAGATTTATATTTTTTGTTGTCAGGAAATGAACAAATACTTATCAATGTAAAAACTGCTATCTTAAATCTTCCTGCCAGGTTTTTCATACTGATATTATTTGCACCCTATAACACAGGAAATGAAAATCTTCTATGCCTTTCACATCTCCCCTGTATCTTAAAATCCTTTGGTAACAGACTTACTTAAAAAACCCTTTTGTAAACACAAAAGCAAACTTTTGTGGATCCAGTATACGGAATAACTAATGCCAAAATTTCAAACCCAAACTCCCAGCATCTGAAAGCTGAACATTTCAACTCCATCTTATTTTTTTCTCTTTAAAGAAAAGCACATCTATTTTACTTGTGTATCCTGTTTCAGTTTTAGTATGAAAAATACCACCCACCCCCCGACAAAAAATCATCAAGGTAAAGGAGTCATATGAAAGAAGTCATAGTAAAAACACTGGCAGGGGAGTTTTCGTTTTCTTTTTAAGTCTCCAGTTTCTCTTGAGCTCAATAGTTCCCCTCTCCTCAATGACTATAAAACTTGACTTCTGGCTCTGGGAGGCATAGGGACACAGAGCCAGAGCCTTAACTGGTGTAAATCAGCATAGTTTCACAGACTTCAATAGTGATGTAAATGAATAGTTACACCAGCTGAGGATCTGGCTCAGTATGTTTATGCATGGGGAGGCAGATTTGAAGGGAGTTATAACACACTATATGACATTTCACTAGTCCTATCTCTCTTCCCTCCCCCCACCCCACCCCCATGGAAAGCTTCATGTTTCAAACATGTTTCAAACATGTTTCCCACCTGGGTGTGTTTGAGTCAAGGATTTTGGTTGTGTCTAGGGTACTGACAAGGGCTAACTGTCAGATTCAGATCTGGATGTCAGTTTGGATTCTGAATCCCCCTCAAAATTTGGGGGTGTTCAGAGCTGGAGTCAGAACCATTCTTTATAACACCTCACTTATCGACTCCAAACCCACAAAATGACCTGTTATTGGGGCACAGGATTCAGCAACACCCAAGTTCAATTTTACATTCTCAACTTGTTGAGATAACATTACATAGACCTTTCTTCCTGTCTTAGGTCACAATTAAACTGTGGTGTTGGTGATCTTATTTGCAGTTGCCACTTATCCATTTCACAAGGAAGCAGATTCTGGCACCCTTCCTCACTCTGTAGAACACCTTTGTACCTGAGACATCTCATTAACTTCAGCTTCATCACTCATAGACTAGACTATTATTCAATGCAGGTGAGAATATCCAATCACAGCCAAAAACAGTCCAGTGCAGTCTGACATGAATTTCAGTGTCTGCTTAAAAGAGGTTTGCTGCTGTGCAAAATTCAGCTGTTTCAGCTCACAGGGGTTCATGCATGTTGTGGCTTTTGCTCTTTACACAACAAAACAGTGTAAAGAAACCACAGATGCACTGTTGGGTTCCAAATAATCCTGTTTTTACACACACGCAAGGCCTTGCTATATTTGTACTGCTGCTCTGGCTGGTTTCTGGCAGCTTCTAAAACAGAGAGCACAGTGAACACCAGTAGAGGGCTCACAAACTATTTGAAGGGATACGCCCCCATGCACAACAATTTAGACCTCCTCTTGGTATTGGTTCATGTGGGTTTACGTTGCTGGGCCAGATCCATAGCTGGTTCAAATTGACAAAGCTCCACTTACACTAATTTCCACCAGCTGAGGATCTGGCCCCTGAAGTTAACACTGAGTTTCAGTCTGAGAAAGCCCCAAACTCAAAGTGAATTTAGTTTCCGATTGAATCCAAGTGAAACCTGTGCTTATGATTGTTTCCAACCCGAAAGCATGACACTGCTCAAAACCCACACTCCCATGTCCATGTGGTAATGAAGACAGGGAAATTAGGACTGGTTTCAGGTTCCATCATGAATGATTCACAAAATTCTTCCCAGGACATCAGGCCAAGAGTTGAACGAATTGGCAGATTTGTGAGGAAGCTTGCTCAGTACCTGCATGAATTATCCCTAAGGCCTTGTCTACTCTGACCGCTTTGTAAAGTGCTTTGAGATCTATGGATGAAATACCCTGTAAAAGAGCTAGCCGTTATTATTGTTAACAAGAAGATTTCACTGATTTATGTAAGGTATGTTTCTAAGCCTATTTAGTTTCTGTTACAACCCCTGAGTGGACCCTCTTATTTAAGTTTAAAGCAGGCTTTTTGTAGCTTAGCTTAAGTCAGTTAGGAGTTGGTTTGAGCTAAACCAAAAATAAACCATTCTCAAATCAAAATAAGAGTTTCTGCTCAGGGTTTGCAATGTTTTAACTATATCAACGTAAAATCCTATTTAAGTTAAACTGGTGCAACTTTCCTTGTATAGACAAGGCCCGAATCTGACTGTGCTCTGGCCCTTTGTTTTCATAAGTGGATTCAATATGCAGCAAAACATTTTGGAAAAAAAAATGCTCTCTGTATCGTGTACTTTTAGCAATATCAGGTAAGGTTATTGCAGAGCTGGACTCTGATATGCCATATTGCTCTAACTAGATGTACAGACCTCATGCGGATGTCATTTGATTCAGTTATTCTTGTGGATGGACAGAAGAGCCCTGGTATCAAGATCCAACACATGGATCTGAGAGTAGAATTCTTTCCTTATATTTCTGGAATGAACCCATATTCTAGTGAGGGCTAAGGGATTATTTTCTGTCCTTCTAAGGTGTATTTGGGACTCTGCATAAAGCCAAGGGGAACAGCACGTGCATATGAAGGTGGAATGCTGGTTGCGTGTGTCACTTTCCTTTCCTCTTCCAGAGTGACTGTCTGGGAATAGGGGAGGACAGGGCTCTTTGAACTGTGTTTATCCAAAAGAGGTCATTTTATAGTATTGTGTAACTCATTCTGAGGACTTAACCAAACAGGCTCCATCCCAGATATGTATATGAAAGGAGAGTTCCTTGTGCACAAGCAACACTAAGCAGGAGAGAGGATTGTTTTATAAAATTAAACTAAAATGTCTTTTTGCTTGTCTATTGTATCTGTATAATGCTATCTAGGTCCTAAAGTATGAATTATAGCAAACCAAACAGAATGATTTATAATATCAAGCCTTAGCACTCACTGCATGAAACCAATACTTTTGAGATGTTATTAAAAATTCAATATTCAACCACCCGAGGCAACTGCAGTGTCTATGTAACTTCGTATACTTGGAATAAGAGACTACACTCACTGTAAACTGGCATGCAAATAATAAATTTTTCACAGTGCTCATAAGGGGCATGACTTTTAGAAGTATGTGCATTCAGATGCTCATGCAAAAAAGCATGCCTGATTTGTGCATGTGCAGTCATATTAGTTACATCTGCAAGTGACCAGTCACAATGACCATTAGGTATCACTATCCTTGAGGAACAGACTGCCTGATCACATGCACTAATGGGTTTAGCTATATATGTGGTGATATCTGAGCAAAAAATGAGGCCATAAGTCTCATTTCCCTGACTTGGCAATTCTGATACAATGTCTGGAAGTGCATTTAAGTGTACGCACAGTAAAAGATATGAAGCCAAATGTAGTGCATTGGCTCAGATTTCTATGGGAGTTGCACTCGCTCACAGGGCCACAGTTTATAAAAATGGACCATAGGTAAAAAAATTTCCTGTGGAAATTGGCCCAGGCATCCTCCTGAGTCCACTTTAGCCAACAGCAGAGGAGATCATAGTGGCGGGCTCAGCAGTAGAACGTGTGCCATGGGGGAAGTTTGCAGTGTCACAAAGTGTCTGACTGCGACCTCCCTTGCACCCATATAGTCCAGGGGACCAGGACAGCTCAAAGAGTGAGTAGTACTGGAAGGGTAAGAGGCATAGACTAGGCAGCCTCTGGTTCAGTAGCTCCCATCATTGAAGATGAGGGTAGGAATTAAATGGATGGGGAGTTTCAAAAGCTTTCACTGATGATTTAACTGTGCTCCCACTAAAGTCCGTGGCCAACCTCCTTTTGGTTGCAGTGGGAACAGAGTTAGGCAATTATTGAGTGCTCTTGAAAATCCAACTCTGCAGCTACTTCCCCTGGAGCGAAATCCAAGGAGTGTCACCGTGGAAATATGTCCCACCCCCCGCCCCTTGTGTAGTTTACAAGGAAGTGTAAACTACACCATCAAGACCTCTTGAGTTGCAGGGAGTAAATCCTCCCTGCAACTCAAGAGGTCTTGATGGTGTAGTTTACACTTCCTTGTGACAGGCTCAATGAGTTTGGCCCAATGAGTGCATCAAAATGTAACTGGCTGTCTCAATCGCTATTACAGCTCTTGAAGAGAAAACACATCTAAAATGTTGCATTTAATCAAGAAACACCTAAAAAGGATATGTGTTTAAGCTTTTAGAAGAACATCTCTCAGGTTGGGTGCACAAAAGTCTTTAACAGCTATATTTTCACATGGATACTACCTCAAGATATTATAGGCACACCTATTTTACCCACTACAGCTGGAGTCCTCCTACACAATTCCATTTAATTGATCATTAAGGAGTAAATTGCTGTGTGAAAGACTGCAAAACAGCTTGGGTGAATTGACCTGCACAAAGATTGTTCTTCTAGAAACAAGCTGAAATTCTTACTGCTGAGCAATTTCCATGACAATAGAACAGCCCTGGTAGCTTTTATTTTAAAACAAGGATAAAATGGAACAAAAGAGAGAGCAAATAAAGGAGATGAGAAATCTGAGATAAAAGACAAGACACTAGCCAAAAAAAAACAAAAAAACAAACAAAAAAACCCCAACACCAAAAAACCATCAGCCCAACAACAGGTCCCATTAATCTAAAAATATTAGTTTATTGTAAGAAACTAGTTGACACTTTAACTTATTTTGAGGCAATTTAGAAACTACAATAAAAAAAAACCCTCCACACTGCATCAACTCAGGGAAATCATGGTAGTTTCTGCTATTTGAATCTTATCCTCTTTGAAAGTCAATGACTTGGGGTGGGGGGAAGGGGGACTCCACCTTGGCAGATTGCCACTGACTTGTTTCATTTTCCGTCTGTTACACCCATCATATATTTCTGCCTTTATTTTGTTTGCAAACCTGTATGTCATTGCATGGAATGATTGTTCTTATATATTTATATACATATATCTATTTTATTTCCTCTAGAAACAACTAGGGGAAACCACTACTCATATCCAGCTTTCTTGCTTTTAGCTGTTTCAAAGGCATTTCCCCTCCACGCATTACCCCACCCACCCCATTGCCACCTCTCTGTTACCGAGCCAAAATAAAAGTCTCCCCCTCTCTGTGTCTGTCATTGTTTTTCCGATGGTTGATTGAATGGTATGCTAGGTTCAGTGAACTTGGTCTTGGCTAGTGCTCCACCCAGAAACAACGTTCTCTTCTATACAAATTACCATATGAAAGAGGCTAATGTCACTTTACTGCAGCTCTGCTCAGTGCTTCAGAATTGTGAGTGGCATCCTGCACTCCACGTTTGCTTGGTTTTAAGGAGTCATTCTGTTTTCTCTTCCCCATGCCTTACCATTCTATGAAATATTTTGTCTGCTTTCCTTTATTTGCCAAAATGTCATCTTCACCTAATGAAATATGCATTACCTTAGATGTGAAAATAACTTTATCCTAGAAAGCTGAAATTGTAAAAATATTGTTATTTGATTATAGAAATCCATGGTGCAGATCCTCAGCTGGTGCAAATTGATTATCACACACTGATTTATACCAGCTGAGGATCAGTCCCTTGAAACTTTAGAAATCCAAAATTCCCATCAAATATTTCCTTTCTGGAGAGAAACACACGCTTAGCTGGTGTATATTACCATAGCTCCATCCTCAGCTGGTGTAAATTGGCATAGATCCATGGTCCCATGCTAGTTTGCACCAGCTGAAGATCTGTCTCCTTCCCTGTAACTTGCTCTTAGAATTTTAAGGTAACTAGGTATCCCTGAAAATAAATAGGCTCTTTGCAGTAATATTTCACTAATATCACTTGGGAATCAAGAGAAAGAGAAAGCTGTTACTCTTCGTTATCATTACATCTTCAGTACACACCGCTTACGTAGTTGCATTATTTGTTACTGGGCCACTAGTAAATACAATTTACGTGTGTTCTAAATGGAAAAACTGAAAATGTCACACTGAAAAACAATAGTCTCATATGCACACATGCCTGTGCTTAAAACAGGAGGATCTGTTTATTCACTGCAAGTCCATGCTCAGTGTTTATTAATTGACTCCCTTATTATGAAAAGGTTTTCATGGAACTGGAGGCATACTGACAATTCAAGGGCCAGTTTGGAACATGTATTTTAAAAGGCTTTCCAAGTTCATTGCAAATTTAAACCACTGTTATTGTTCAGTTTGGTATAATGCATTACAACAAGGCTTTTTTGTGTAGGTGGTGGAGGAGGGTGAGGACACTTTGCCTGAGAGAGGAAATATTGTTTTTTCATTATTTTTACCTTTCTCATTCCCAGAATAAGGGACCAAAGTGTTTGAAAGGATTAAAAATGTGGTTGTAATTTGGCATTTGGTGATTGTTTCAGTAACAGTGTGCATGAGAGACAGCAAGAGAAAGAGAGACGTGGCCAATTAGGACTCTTAAGTTGGTCACACGCAAACAAATGATTTTCAGTTTTCTTTTGTTGCAGCTGTGTTCCCTCTGGGGCAAAACCTTTCAGCCTGTACTTCAAGGTACAATATGCTCTTCTGAAAGGATAAATTATTAAAATGCACAGTGTCTGCTTGTGAAAACTTAAACTCTGCAAAGCTGCACTCACTTGGTCCCAAAGAAATAATGATAACATCATTTCAGATTTCAGTTAAGCAAAAACACATGCAATTTTTTGTTAAATTTTGGAGTTCAGTTGGCCTAAATAAAATATATCTACAAAAGAAAAATGGAATCAGCTTCATTAGAAAGTCAAGGTGTCTGGTATGATTTATACAAGGCAAAGGGCTTATCATCACCTAAATGTGTAATATGATTAGATGTGTGTGCGAAGTCTAGTATTGCTGTTTTGAGCAGCATATTTTAATACCTCATCCTATGATGAGACTATCACATCGTTCATTATTTGTCCACATAAATGTTAAGAGCTCAATCCTATTAGGATCCAAGCACTTCCTGTAATCTGCTGAGCACCATCAAGTCTCACTGATTTCAGTGGGAGCTAAGGGCGATAAGTGCCTTGCTGGACTGAGTCTTAAGACGCAAGATAACATAAATATTTGGCTATACTGAGGTTCCTATAGAGCTCAAATGAGAAACCGAAACAACATTTTTTCCTAGTTCTCCCTTCCACTTTCTAGGTATTAATAGTGTGTTCATCACCATGCTGTCTGAGTGCCAAGTCTTGCCCATTATATTCTAACTTGTTATTAAGGAAAATATATGTATTTGTCTTTTTGTTATATATAGAACAAACAAAAAAACAGCCTCACCCAATTAAAAATAAAATCACCAATGAGCTAACCAAAAAGGAATGCTTTGAGGCACTAAGCAGTGCTTAATATTGATTACTGAGTAGATTGAGACAGCTATGAGGGGTTTTGTCAGTGGATCAAATTTTACGTGTCTAACAGTGTTAACAATATCAGACACAATCATTTATCAACAAAAGAGTTTCAGCTGTTTGGCGAAACGCCTCACATCCCAGAAGTGTTTTGTCATATAGCTTCTTCCATCTAACAAATTATGGTGTTATACACTTCATCTTGCCTGTGGCAATGAGAAGAATGTTTTTTGGCAGGAGGTATGTCAGAAAGACTGTTGATTAAGAATTTATATAAGGTATTTTTTCTAGTTTAGACTTTATTAATGTATTATTTCTAGAAAGGTGATAATCATTAACTATCCAGAACAAAAATCTAAGGAATTGGTAAGGACAAAGTGTAGGGCTTATCTACATGGGGACATCCAGGAAAATTAACCCTAATTAAAAGTGTGAATTTGAAGTGGATTAGTTAAACCACATTAAATCCCTGTTTGGATGCTGTAGTTCAGAATTAAAATGACCTTAATTCAACTTATCTTAATTCACTTTGAAATTTGAATTAACTTTCCTGGATGTCCCCATGTAATGAAACCCTATGAAGACCTAATGAGAGCACCATACAGATCTGAAGAGTTTGCTTAGATGCTTGTCAAATATTTAGGGACAAGTGTGAACATCTAGGTTTGGTTCGTATAAGAACTAGCTGAAATGAAACATTTCAAAATGAATCCAGACCTGAAAATTTGTGGCCAGATTCTAATACATTTGTTCATAATGACTTCTGTGGGACTTCTAGCGGTATGAGGTGTGATTCAACATGAGCAAAATAAGTAGGAGAATATGGCCCTCCGTGAGAACTGGGAAAGTTCAGTTTGTTCCTCACTTGACTCCTCTATCAGGAAACCTTCCATGACTGCTTCACTCTGCTGCAGCAGAATTCTCCTGGAAAGCCCCGTAATTTGCCCCATGAAAAGATTCATAGTTATGCTGCATATTCAGAGCTAGAAGAAGACATTCAAAGGGGGCAGCAGCAGCGGACTCAAATTGCCGATGCTTTGCTTTGTCTGGTAAAAAGGGATAAATCTTTTCCCCTGTGGAATGCTGCAGGAGAGAGGAAGTAGTGGATGCTTCCCACAAAGAGTGTGAGTGTGGACAGGGCTTGGGACATGACAGAAAGATTCCTCCCAAAGGGAAAAAAGTTCATGAAACTTTCCCTTGAAGAGTTTTGGTTGCCTGGATGAGAAGGTGAGAGGAAGAATGGTTACCCTTGAAGAATGCTGCTACCTCTAGACAGGAAGGGATGCATCCACTCAGCATGGATAAGGTTTCAATGTAGGAGGGACTCAGGAAAGGTTCATGGAATTTGGATGAATGTTGGAGTGATCATCCAAACTGAAGTGCTGAAGCTTTTGAATCTGTGAAGTTTCATGATGTTCATGATACTTGTTCAAAGCCTTTGCCAAAATAAAGCTTGTCAATCTTTTCTAACCCTCATCTCAATAGCTTAGAAACTGAAGCTCAGACTATCACTTGCATAGGGACTATTAGTGTTGTAAGTCAACAATATGGGCAGTTATATGGGACACTGTCCCTGCCCTAAGGAATTTGCAGCCTAAGGCCTCAAGCCTGCAAAGATTTATGCACATGCTTAAGTCTACACACTGAGAATCCTATTGAAATAGCGCATAAAGTTAAGCACATACATAAATCTTCACAGGATCTGGGCCTCCATAGGCTAACAACATGAAATACACTGGGAGAGCCAGGAGCCAGTTTATCTTGGTGTATTTTCTTGTTGTAGATATAACTGGTGGCTGAGAACATTTTGATTGACCTGGATTTGCATTTGCAGGCTTTCCACAGAGGTGAGATTTGAGGAGGGTTTTGAAAGGTTGTGGTCTACCTGATATTACCTTAAAAGAAAAGTCCTGACCACTAACTGAGATTTAAAAAATGGTATTAGCTGCTTGCCTAAGCCAAATCTTGATTTTCTTTCCAGCAGAACTATCCTGCTCTCTGACTCTTACATCTTGACTATGACTTTCATTCATAATATCCCAGGACTACAGGAGTTTCTTGCTGATTTGTTAATTTTTTTTTCCAAATTCAGTAACTGAAAACTGCACAAGCAAGAGGTGAAAAGTAAAAAACAACAACAAAAAAATCAATGATGGTCCTGCTTCAATGGAGTTATTCATGCATAAAGGTGGAGTAACACAGTGGTCAATCAGGCCCTATATGGAAAAAAACACTGACACTGTTTTCAGTTGTTGGTTTGGGACAGCCACTGTTCCAGTGGGTAGAATTTTTCACAGATAAATTTGTATGATGAAATATGGAGTTTCCTCAAAATCATAGATTTTGTGGGAAAATGTTGATTTGGATTCAATTTTCAGATTTTATTGTGCAAATTTTTGAAAGGAAACATTTTTGTTTTGGATCAACTTTATGACTTTTCAACTATTGGAAATGTTGACATTTCAAAATAAAACTTTTTGGTTTGATCAAAATTGACAACATTTTTCATTTTGATGTTTACAAATTCACATTTTTCAGAACCTTTCATTTTGTGAAAATGTTTGATATTTCAACTTTTTGTCCCGTCCCCTGTGTCATCCCCCGTTCCCACCACCTCCACCAAGCCAGGATGAAAAATGTCCAGATATCTTTATTTCTTGCAGGATAGATATTCCATTTTCTGAACAGTTCTAGTCACTGTACATTTTACTTTATAATTTAACTGATCTATATCCCGATATGATATGAACTCTTCACTGAAAATTAATGCTGGGTCCATTGGCTGTATTAAAAAAAACAACACAGCTGTCAAAAGCAGAGTGAAGCAAAAGAAAAGGAGACAGTAATTGTCTAATGAGAGTGATTCTTGGTAACTCAGGATACATTCTGCACATTCCACATCAGTGGGGTTGCTCTCTGACTATGCAACAGAACCCATATTATAATAGATTAGGAAGGATGGGGGTGGCCCTATGCAACTTTTTCTGGAATGATTTGTTCCTTTTTGTTTTTATTTTCTGATAGCTTCCCCAACGCTAACAAAATTGGAGACAGGAAAATTTATTGTTGAGGTAAAAAAGAAAAAAGAATGGGGGAAAGTCTTCTGCAATATCCAATAATCCTGAAATACAATTATATATCTTGAAAAACCGTGAGAACTATAGCAGGCTTATAACTGATCAATTTTCCACCCCAGTTTACAAGAAAAATAAAGACCATTGGAGTTCATAAATCAACATTTCTTATATGTTTTCTCTCTCCTGGAGGTAAGTGATTCTAAGAGGAAGCTATAAAGATCAGCAAACTAGTAAAGAAGAGCGTGTGTGTGTAAACATATTTACATCATGGATTTCATTGCACCATAAATGGAGCTGGAAATCTATAAAGGCAATAAAATACTTGGGCTCTAGTGGTATTACAGATATCATTGACAGGCTCCTTTTCTCTGCAATCTTATGTCCAGGGTTCAAATATGCCTTAATAATAGAAAAATGGGATTACTCTTTTCAAACTGGTCACTAAGGCATAGTTGTCCATGACACCCACAGTGAAATGTGAACACGACAGAAGAGAATCACATATATTAATAAGTATTCATAGGTATTTGTACCAAGCATTAGTATGTAATATATTTTTATTCTTAAGAACTGGTAAAGTGGACCTTTACCTGCATTCAGAAGTGCTGCTGGGACTCAAGTATCTATAATAATAATCATAATTAATAATAAACATACATTAATAATAATGAATAGGTCTGATTGCCTTGCCCGGGTATAAAAATCCACCGGAGGTGGTCAAGGGGAAGAAAAGTAAGTTGTTCCATCAAAAGGGAGAGTGTTAAGATTTGCACACCTATCCCTACCCCGTGACACAAGCATGCGGCTCAGCCTTCAAAAGCAGTGTATATCCAAGATCTCTCCCTAAGGGTGTGGTCCTGTGGAGTTTCTCAGATTTGCATCTTCTCTCCTCATTTAATAGGTCCACTGGAAGTGTTAGTGAGCAGCAAGGGCTCCGGTCTTTTCGGTGTGCTGATGGTATATATAGCTTTATATCTTTATCTGTACTGACTCAGCCAATGCTGTTGAATATCTTACCCAGTGTCTAGGCTTTGAGATATCATGGTGATGGATGCAGCATAGAATAGAAGAGATGAGATTTGGTCAGCGATGAGGGCTAACTGGCTGATGCGCAGTCTGGATAAGACTGATAGATTGGGGGAAGTGATGCTCGAAGATTGGAGGAAGCAACCACAATATGTGTCCTGGGTTATATCTGCCCCTCTAATTGAGGTTGTGTGCTTGCCATTTCCTAGGAGTGTTATTGGATTTCTAGTCACTGTCAGACCTCAAATACAGTAGTCCCAAGAAGATTTTTTTCATCTCTCTTTCCAGGGGAGTGTGACCATTTCTTTCAGTTGCGGACATTGATACCATCATAGAACGATATAAATATAGGACTGGAAGGAACTTCTAGAGGTCATCTAGTCTAGTCCCCTGCACTGAGGCAAGACTAAGTCTTGTCTAGACCATCCCTGACAGGTCTAACCTGTTCTTCAAAACCTCCAGTGATGGAGATTCCACAACCTCTCTAGGTAATTTGTTCCAGTGCTTAACCACCCTGACTGTTAGGAAGTTTTTCCTAATGTCCAACCTAAATCTCCATTGCTGCAATTTAAGCCCATTACATCTTCTCCTGTCCTCAGTGGATAAGGAGTACAATTGAGCACCCTCCTCTTTATAACAACTATGTGACTTCAAGATTTAAAAACTTAAATCAGCCCAGAGGTTGGAGCCGGTGCAGAATGCAGCAGCTTGCTTATCAAACAACATAGGTTGCAGAGAATCCCTAGATCAGTGCTCCTTGTTCTCTCTTGGCTGCCGGTTGGGTTCCACTTTGATACCTGATGGGCCAAATATGTCATGCTCAGCTAGAACTTTCTCTCTGTAGACCTCTAAGCACTTCACCAAGGTTGGAGAAGTATCTAAGGCACTGAGAGTTTGAGTGATTTACCTGAGGAAGTTCAGCAAGTCAATGGCAAAGGCAGCTATAGACTGGTATTTCTTGACTGCCCGTCCTGTCTCTTCTCCACTGAATCATCCTGTGTCCTAGATTTGGCTTTGATTTTTGAACCCCTCCGTATTAAAAGGAAAACAAACCCAAAAAACAAAGCTATTGCAAAGCAGCACTCTGCCTAGACATAAAATTGTCACCTCATTTCTAAAAACTAAGGCTATGATTATGTCACGGAAGTCATGGAATCCATTACTTCCATTGACCTCCATGACATTTTCTGGTTTGGGGCTGGAGCTCCCAGCCAATCCTGCCCTCGCAGCTCCCAGCCCCAAATGTGGTGGGGGGACCCTGCGCAGCTGCCCAGCCACAGCTGCCCCACGGCCAGCGGCTGGGGGACCCTTCAGCTACCAGCTGCCCAGGGCGAGGAGACACCACAGCAGCCCAGCCCCATGGGCAAGGGGACCCCGGAGCTCCCATGCGCTGCAGCGGTGGGTGACCTGGGAACCCAAGCAGCAGTGGGTGCTAAACCCCGCTACCCCTTTTGTCAGGGATATTTTTAGTGAAAGTCAGAGACAGGTCACAGGATGCTGTGCATTTTTGTTTATTTCCTGTGACCTGTCCCTGACTTTTACTAAAAATATCCATGACAAAAACTTAGCCTTACTTATAAGTAATATGACAGAGGAAGAATTTGAAGAAGAAAAAGGCAGTGGCCTCATGAGATTGGGCTCTTTGTGATTTTGTAAATATGTGCATGTCTTTTTGTGATTGATTTGGTATCTTAGAACAGGTTTTTTGCAATTATTTATATAGAGGTATAAGCCCATTTATATAAAAGTATCCACCCATCTGGCCTGATTTTCAGAGGTTCTGAACACTCACAACTTCCAATTTTATATATCTCTAATTTTATTTTCTTATAGATTAAAGATGGGCCTGAACCAAAACATTGTCTTTGAACTCCAATAAAACTGGAGATTCCAGATCAGAACCTCACAACTCTGGGCCATTTTCACTCATTCTCTTTTACCTCATATATCTTCCCTTTGTATTTGTAGTCTGTATTAAAAATAAAACATTTAAAGGCTTGGATTTTCAAAAATGCCTAAGTGAGCTAGGTGCTCCATGTCTATTCACTCTCAACTGGAGATGAGCGCCTAATTCCCTTTGGAGCCTTAAATTGGAAGAAAACGTGTTGCTCTTCAATTTGTAGAAAGGTTTCAGTCCATCATGAACACTGACCACCCTGTTGAACACTATGAAAGGGGGGAAGATGGTGGGGGGTGTTGCAGTGGAGCGTAATCCCAGTACGTCCCACCATTGGAGCATTAGAAGACATACCAAACTATTAAATCGTCTTACCCGACATGGTTCTGGATGCCTGATAACTTCACTTCTTGAGTTGCTGTCTACGTTATGCCTTACGTTTGAAGGTAAAATTGTGTTTTCATGTCAGAAGAAAATATACCTGACAGTTCATAATACTGAGCAGTAGTTAACAGCTGAGCAATGTAGTTTAGGTAGATTAGTATACTCACTCTGGGGTGTTGACAGTCAGTCAGTCTAGTTGCTTAATCCAAGCACTTTTACAGTTAAAAATTGTTGCCAGAAAAAGGAAACCAGCTCTTGAGATACATTATCTCCTTTCAAGATTGTCCTGAGGGCACTTATACTCATTATCCTAACATTAAACAAGTGAAGGATTTCTTAAAAAAAATATTGTTCAATCCATTTAGAGTCCCTGGAGCTGAGTGTTTTACATTTTTGTGGCTTGAAACAATAACAGTAGCAATTAGTTTACATTTATTTATTCTTTATGGTTCTTTCCTTCTGTTTCCAGCACATTTTGAGTGCTGAAATCCTGACCGATTAACTTACTACTGCAGTATAGTAATATATTTTTTAAAAAAGTATAAATGAAAATAGAAATACACACGATTGTTATCACAGATAGAGGGAAATCACACCATGTTAGCCACCATTTTTTTTGTAGTGTGTAGTCCCTTAGAATATGGATAACAGTGTTTACACCTCTGGTGATATTACAGTTTGCTCCAGTTGAGATCTTTCCTTAGCACAGAACCATCCAAGGGATATCAGACCTGTCTGGTTTCTTCAGGCATTAGCAAGATCAGTGACTTTCTCCAAAGCTAGATGTGAAACCCGTAAAACAGCTAACAATGCAAAGAGAAGGCGTGAAAAGAAGAAAAAGCTCCCCCCCCCCAGAATGATAATAATAATTTAGAAGGCCACCATATATAGAGAACATTATTATAAATTTCATTTGTTATTTTAAAAATGACAGAAGAAATTGATGTATCTGCTTAAATTTTCTCTCTTCTCCATAGCTCTAATTTGTTAGTGCAGACAATCTTCAGCTACACGATCAAAATGTCTGATTAGTAATATGCTTTATTGTAGGATATTTTTCAGCCATTTGATGTCTCTACATGTAATACAGCATTTCAGGCAGGGAGTAGCTCCTGTCCTGATAAACAAAGGCAGACAAAGTTGAAACTCTAGTTGTGTGGAAGGCTTTTGATGTTTAGCTGTTTGCTTTAATAAATGCTGCTTGTGTAAGACAGATTCTATATATCACGGCATAGTGTGGAACTGTTTAAAGAATGAGAGGGTTGTTTTAAGGAAAATTTCTATTCTTTGGTGGAAATTCAAACACTGAAAAAGTTCAGCTGAAATATATTGGTTTTCTGTCATTCATTTAAAAAAAATGTTAGTGAAAAAAATTTAGTTAAAAACCCAATTTTTCATCCAAAACTAGTTGCAGTGGAAAAAGTTTGACCAGCCATACATAGCTTTCATTTATAGCATTTGCTGTGAATGTTTTTCTTGTCTGTTTATTCCATAGTTGTAGATGTTAAGGCCAGAAAAGACCTTGATGATGATCTAATCTGGCCTCCTGTATTACACAGGCCCTAGAAGTTCATAAGCTCTGAAGTGTCCCTAGCCTCTGTGTGCCAAAAACGCTGGGAATGGGCGACAGGGGATGAATCACTTGCTGATTACCTGTTCTGTTCATTCCCTCTGGGGCACCTGGCACTGGCCACTGTCAGAAGACAGGATACTGGGCTGGATGGACCATTAGTCTGACCCAGTGTGGCTGTTCTTATGATCTTATGTTCTTATTTTTCCTGTTCTGTGAACTTTGGCCTGAATGAATTCCCTGTTTTTAGATTTTTTGCCCTGCTTTTGAACCCCTCACCAGAATGAAGCCTTTAGTTTGTTCTGCTTTACCAAGTCACTTCACATTCTTGATTGACTTCACCACAAACTGTGTTTAATCCACAGATGCAAGAGCGCACTTTAGCTTTTTTTCATAAAAAAAAAAAACCCTTAAAACAATGTTGGTGAAATTCGTGGCCCTATTGATGTCAATGAGAGTTTTGCCACTGACTTCACTGTGTTTTGTCCTCTTCAGGCAAATTGTCTCCATCCATGGAACAGGGTCCAAAAAACAACACCTGACAGAACACAGAATATACTAGATGAGGTGTAAGAGTATCAGGCACTGGACAGATTATCCAGTATTGTACTCTTTATCATAGAATATCAGGGTTGGAAGGGACCTCAGGAGGTCATCTAGTCCAACCCCCTGCTCAAAGCAGGACCAATCCCCAACTAAATCATCCCAGCCAGGGCTTTGTCAAGCCTAACCTTAAAAACCTCTAAGGAAGGAGATTCCACCACCTCCCTAGGTAATGCATTCCAGTGTTTCACCACCCTCCTAGTGAAAAAGTTTTTCCTAATATCCAACCTAAACCTCCCGCACTGCAACTTGAGACCATTACTCCTCGTTCTGTCTTTTGCTACCACGGAGAACAATCTAGATCCATCCTCTTTGGAACCCCCTTTCAGGTAGTTGAAAGCAGCTGTCAAATCCCTCCTCATTCTTCTGTTTCGCAGACTAAACAATCCCAGTTCCCTCAGCCTCTCCTCATAAGTCATGTGTTCCAGTCCCCTAATCATTTTTGTTGCCCTCCGCTGGACATTTTCCAATTTTTCCACATCCTTCTTGTAGTGTGGGGCCCAAACTGGACACAGTACTCCAGATGAGGCCTCACCAATGTCAAATAGAGGGGAACAATCACGTCCCTTGATCTGCTGGCAATGCCCCTGCTTATACATCCCAAAATGCCATTGGCCTTCTTGGCAGCAAGGGCACAGTGTTGACTCATATCCAGCTTCTCGTCCACTGTAACTCCTAGGTCCTTTTCTGCAGAACTACTGACTAGTCATTCGGTCCCTAGTCTGTAGCGGTGCATGGGATTCTTCCGTCCTAAGTGAAGGACTCTGCATTTGTCCTTGTTGAACCTCATCACATTTCTTTTGGCCCAATCCTCTAATTTGTCTAGGTCCCTCGGTATCCTATCCCTACCCTCCAGCATATCTACCTCTCCTCCTAGTTTAGTGTCATCTGCAAACTTGCTGAGGGTGCAATTCACACTATCGTCCAGATCATTTATGAAGATATTGAACAAAACTGGCCTGAGGACCGACCCTTGGGGCACTCTACTTGATACCGGCTGCCAACTAGACATGGAGCCATTGATCACTACCCATTCAGCCTGACAATCTAGCCAGCTTTCTATCCACTTTATAGTCCATTCATCCAGCCCATACTTCTTTAACTTGCTGGCAAGAATACTGTGGGAGACCTTGTCAAAAGCTTTGCTAAAGTCAAGGAACAACACGTCCACTGCTTTCCCCTCATCCACAGAGTCAGTTATCTCGTCATAGAAGGCAATTAGATTAGTCAGGCATGACTTGCCCTTGGTGAATCTATGCTGACTGTTCCTGATCACTTTCCTCTCCTCTAAGTGCTTCAGAATTGATTCCTTGAGGACCTGCTCCATGATTTTTCCAGGGACTGATGTGAGGCTGACTGGCCTGTAGTTTCCAGGATCCTCCTTCTTCCCTTTTTAAAAGATGGGCACTACATTAGACTTTTTCCAGTCTTCTGGGACCTCCCCTGATCACCATGAGTTTTCAAAGATAATGGCCAATGGCTCTGCAATAACATCCGCCAACTCCTTTAGCTGTGAAGTTATGTTTCAAGAATACAGGAATAATTATTATATAATACAAATGGTGCCCACACACTGGGTTTGACGTTCTGGATTTTGCAGCAGGAGGACAGGCCCATTGTCATTCTCACTTCTGTCTCACACAGTGGTTCCCTTTCACACTTACAGGTACAAAATGAGAGTTCATGAGGGTCAGGTCAGATGGGGATGTGTGCAGTGTGGCAATTTGTGCAGGATTTGGACCAAGATTCCCAGAGCTGGGTGGCTTCTTTCACAGCTATTAAGCTGCATGAACTCCCTGCTCTCCCTCTTCCACGCTGCACAGACCCCTGTAGAATCAGCCCCCAAGTGTATAGTTTCAAGAGTTTCTCTACAATCAGCCCTAACTTCCTTTCGTGGTCAGCACATCACATGAGTTTTCCATTTAATATGCCCTATTTTGTTTCGCAATCACCACCCTGATTGGCTGCATTTTGTATTTACTAGCAAAGTTGGCCATAAAATATCCAAATCCCTCCGTCACCTGTTTTACTGAGGATTATTCCGTATGTTATGGCCATCCTTGACACCATACACTGATATCTGCAACCAAAATTATGGCTTACGAGAGGCATCCCAACACGGATGTGGGCCTTGTGCCAGCCCTGTCCATGTCACTGGTGGGTCTTTCCCACTGGCTTTGGAGCAGACCCATAGTAATTTGAGATAGAAAATGGAGTCGATGGGGTGGCCTGGGAAATCACAAATGTTTTTGAAAAATATTTCCACTTTTCATCAACAGCAGTAACTGCTCCTTCCAAGTGCAACAGTTACAGCACCACTTACAGCCATCCGCTGTTTCATTCCGTAATGTAGGTTTCTACTGAATCATCAGTTTAAAACCTATTCATGGCTTTACTTGATAATCTTTAAACTAAATTGCAGTTTCCCTTCAAGTTTTTACTAAATCTCTGTTTCCTTTAGCACTCCCTCCCCTACCCAGACCAGTTACTTTATTTTACTTACAGATGTATGTTGTTATCACATCAGTGATCATAGTTCTCTAATTGCTATCTAACTCTGCTTCTACCCTAGCAGAATATTTAAGCACTGCATTCAGCAGCTGTGTATGCTTTTTCTCTTCTTTAGGGACAGAATCAAAATAGCAGTGTTACTCGTCTATATACACTAACCCTGGCTTCTGTTCCCACATCGAAGGGCACTAGTTTTATCTTTTAATTTCTGCTGCAGTGTATACATCTGTAGAACTTTGTATTCTTAACTAGAAAATTCCCTAGAAACTCGAGTTAGTATTTTTTTAACTCTACCCGTTGACCATTCTAATCTTCTGCTGCTTATTTTTACTGATAGCACAGTCCTCCTTCTTAACAAAGCATATTTTCATATGCATCCTACTTCTTCTTTTGGTGTCCCTGGGGGCTTACCAACATTTGTTCCCACTGTCCTTTCCTCTGTGTGGACTATAAGTGAGAAGAATTCCATCTCCAGAGTCTCTAATTGTTCTCTGAGCAGTTCTGTAAGGTAGATTTCCTTATGTGTGATAAAGATTGCAATCAGAATTCTTACTTGAGGCATTTTGGATTCCTGTTGCAAATTTTACTCCTTTGAATGTTTCAAATGGAACAATACTGTCATCACGAGCCTCTTTAACTTGCAACCTTATTTCACATTCTTGGCTCATTTCCTAGAATCAGGTCCAAAGTAGCTACTGACTGTTACACACACTACAAAAGAAAACAAATGCATGACACACTTGCAGGCACATTGCTCTTGCCTGCTTAATTTTTTGAACCAATTAAACTCCCTCATTACCAAAATTTTGGCCTCCTGGCAAACTGTTTGACTTTCTGTAGGAAGTTATTTTAAAAAAAAGTCTGTTGACTTGAACTGCCTTAGAGGTCAAGAACCACGGCTGAGATTCAAGTGAAAATCTTTATTGTCCATATTCTAACTGTGGTGTTTGCCAAAATCTGTTTGTTTTCAGACTCAGTATAGTTTGGCACTAATCTTACCTTTTCTCCTCTCACTGTAGGGGCATCAGGAGTCTATTCCAGAGAAAGAGCTGCTTAGTGGAAGGCTGGGGGCAGAGAGCAGCTTCCCCAGTTTCAGAGGTGAGATGATAAGTGCTAGGGGAAATTTGGGGGGGGGGGGGAATTCAGCTACACTGAAATGTTTCGCAAATTGGTTTTAGTTTCACCAAATAATTTCACTTGGAGAAAAAAATCTAAAAAACAAATGCAGGAGAGAAGAAAAATTATGTGTGTGTATGTGTATATAATACAAAGTAATACCCCAAACCAAAAGAGATAAAAATAAGAGAGGGGAGAATAAGAAGCTGGCAGCGGGGGGTGCAAAGCAAGCTGAAAATAAAAATATTTTTGCTAGAAAATGTTTCACCTTGAGGAAAAGAAGGGGAAAAAAAGATCCTCCCCCTCCCGCCCCCAGTTTTAAAGACCTACTAAAGAAAAAATTCTGAGGGAAAATGCAAACACTGAAAATGCCAAGGAAAAGAGACAGCCAACTAGCAAAGGAGAAAAAAATGCATCAGGAGAAAAAAATGTTGAAAGAAAGAAGGGATACATGGTGAATGATTATTTTTGCACCTTACTAAATTTTGAGTCCAGGATATTTTGATCACAAATATACACAAAGGGCCCCATTTGGCCATTTCATTATGGCCTCATTATGCTGCTCTGGACATATACAAGGGTTGGGCTGTATCGCTTTGGGATAATTTAAGCAAAGGTGAATTTCCCAACTGGTGCGTATCGGCTCTGTTACTCCCATTTGCAGTCCTCAGCATAGCGTATGTGTCAGCAATGTACTTGGAGCATCACTGTGCTATAGCTATTCTGGGCAGTTGAATTATGCAAGACTTGAGGCTGCTCTAACTTACGCCAGGAACCAGGTAGAGAGAATAGGATCAGAATACCAAAGCGGTCATACAGTAGATTAAAGCCATCTTTGAACCCTTTCCCCTCACTTCCCGTGCCAAAGAGAGGTCAACTGTACTGAGAATTGGGTATTCAGTATTCAGAAGACAGTTTCACAGTGGTATATAATTAAAGAACAATTGCTGAAGCCCTGGTATGGATCTGACACATATGCCTCTCTGCATTCATATATTGTCTCCACTATTTTAGGAATTTGTTGGCTGAAGTGTCCCAGCCTGATATGAGACAGTTGTACTGCTGGCATAGTCTAACCCTTCACTCTTTTATAGAGAGGAAGAATGGCCCAGTGGTTAGACTGCTAGCCACAGTCTATTGAAGCCACCCTTCAATTCCCTGCTGCCTGCAGACTTCCTGAGTGACCTTGGCAAATCACTTAGCCTCTGTGTGTCTCAGGTTCCCCATCTGTAAAATGGGGATAATAGCACTTCCCCACCTCAGCAACCCAGCAATGTTATGAGAAGAAACACATTAAATTTTGTGAGGTGCCATGGTAATGGGGTCTCTATAAGTACCCTAGATAAATGCACCCTGCTGTTGCTGTAGGTTGGGCTAATCCTGTTAAAGGCACTCAGCAGCCAGTGATTTCTGGGAGGGTGCTCAACCTACCTCACAACCACATGGCAAAGCTTAGTTTGTCCATGTTCATTAAAGGCTTAAATCTCAGGATTAAGGCTGCAATGCAGGTCAAAGTCTGCATGGTTCAGTTTATTTTAGCAAACTTTCTATCTTGTGTTGTTATGCCCCATCCTTTCCCTAGTTTAGACATGTCTTGTCATTCCAATAATGTCTGTGCTTAACACATATGTCCTGTTAGCATCTTAGGTCTGTCCTTGATATTTGCATGGAAGGTACTTCACTTCTCTCTTTTATCTTGCTTTACCTTTTCCAACATCACCCACATTATTACACTGCAGATATATTATCTTGGGATCTAAACAGTCCCTCTTCACACATATGTAAATTCTAAATTACCTCATTGCTAATCTAAGAAACAGGCAGCTTTCCATGTTAGGAGGCAATCTGTTCCTATACAGATTCCTGGTTCAAAAAGGAACCTGTCTCCTTCAGAGAAAGGACGGGGCCTCTTTTGTCAATGAGAATCCCATGATTCATCTGCTGAGTCTTGCTTTGGCTTTCTCAAAGGCCCTGAGCCTGCTGTCACCTACACATGTGAGTAACATTATGCATGTGAGGAGATCCATTGACTACTAGTGTGAATAGTGCAGAAGCACCTGCAGGATGGGGCCCCAATTACGTAATCAATGATTTAAAAATGTATGCACAGTGGCAGCAGCAAATCAAATGGTTTTTCATCAGGGGGCCAAATTCTGAGGTTTCTGGTTAAGCCATCTGCCAGCGCAGTCAATGGGAATTAGCCTGAGTAGAGAAAGTGATGAGGGTCAAATCCTAAAACCCTTCAATATTTTTGAGGCAGTAATAAATCATGCCATAGATGCTTTGGGGTGGGTGGAAGTAACCTTTCCTGATATTTCAGCTACCTCAAAAGTCTCTCCAAACAGATTGTACTTTTTGATCTTTCCCTTAAGTAATATTGCCACTCATGTCCCTATCATATGTCCCTTTCTCAGGCAAAGCTTGCACTGACCTCCAAAAGAGCTTTACCTGAGTAAGGACTATAGGGTTTGTCCTTTTATTAGATGATTTCGTTAAAATAAATCAGGTGCAATCTCACTACAAGACAATTATAGCCGGCGCTATTTTTGTCCATTTATTATGGCATAGTCTGAGCTAAACTGTTTATTCAAATAGATTTAACGTGGCTAATTCCCATACATTTGCATACCTGACAGAGAAACATCAGATCTGTAATAAATCTAAGTGAAAGGAAATGTACTAAAATTCTCTCTTTAAAAAAACCCAAAATGTTGGTTTATTAATATGTATCTTCACATTAAGAACTTCATAGGTTAGTGGAGGAATTTAGATAATCAAGTACAATATAAACACCCAGCTAAATTTCCTTCAATATTTCTGTAATAAGGGTTGGAAAACTGTTTTCAATATATTTCACAACTGGTTGCCTTGAAAATCTATTTAGTAGTATATAATGTTTACCATTAATGGAGAAAATTATCTGGTGCATGGATTCAGAATTAACAAAAGGATGTTTTCTGTTTGTTGTCATCTTGCTATGCACTCTACAATTTAAGAAACTATTTAGAAAATAGCCTGAGTAATGGCCTTCTAAGATGCCATACTAGGCTGCAGCCACTAGCAAGTGCTCTTGAATAGTTTTTCAAGGCAGAGAGTCCTTGAACCCACATGAACTGTAAAGTTTGAATCTCTGGTTTTAATTTGTTAGAAGAAGGAGAAAGAATGCAATTTATAACTAGGGAAATACTGTGCCACCAATACAGACAGGACTTCATGAAACTGGTTCTTCAGTCCAGTCAGCATTACATGATAAAAACACTATCATAGCAGAGCATTCAGTATACATTCAGAGAAATAATTGAACTTAGAAAGATGGACTTTACTTACTTTATTAGTAAGCAGGATTTAAAAAATACTGTGATCGCAAGCAGCAGTAAAGTCATTACGTCTCAGGCTAGTAATTCTGATTTCTAATATCTACAGTTTTGTTCACAGCTTTTATTGCAATATAGTTACAGCTACTTCTAAATTTCTGATCTTGTTTTTTGTCTGCTTGTTTCCATGTTTAGTCATTTAAGCTGGACATTTAAATAGAAAATTACCAGTATTCTAGCCTGTGCTGAAATCTGAACAATGTACAAATAAACTTTATTGTAGCTGACTAATCACAGCTGTCCCTTTGGGTATACAAAGAACTCTTTTTGTAATTTTCAGACACCGGAGTAAACTATTTGATCCAAGTCTTCAGTTATTTTATTTTCATATGAATTTAGATTTGATAATGTCCTAATGGTAAAACGAAAATACAGTGGGCTTTTTGTGTTGCCACTGGACAGAAGTTGTGACATAAATTAAGTAAATAAAGGAAAGCCTCTAAAAATGTGTGATAACCTTTAACATCCAGCTATCCCATTTTATAAGAAGGTGCATGCAGTGGTGTTGCCAGAATGCTAAACCATTCCTTCACATATTGGATGAAAGATTGAATAAAACTGAGAGCTTTGTTATCTTACAAAATTCTGCTTGAAGAAAACAATCTATTTTTGCTGAACTCAGTCCATACTTTTGATCACTAGTTAGAGCCATCATCCTTTAACTCCGGCACTCATTTCCCTTCCTCCCCCCAACTCCGATTCACACTTCTTGTAATTAATTTTATGGCCTTTTTAGAAAAGGGAGACCTCTACATTTTATGCTGCATTGCACAAGCAATTGAAAGTTGCAGATGAAAAAAAATCTAAGCACCAACTGTTTAGCAGGTTTTTATTCTATTTTAAATGAGCAACCCATTTAAATCAATTATCAGCTTAAAATGAGCAGCCTGATCTAATTAGTCTTAACCCCTGGTGGGTTAATGAATGCAAGTGAGGTACTGGGCAGATGTATTATCCCCCAGGATACTCTTCCACTGACCACAATGACACAGAATCCCTCTAGGTTGGTAAGTGCTATCAAGCAAAATTACTGAAAACAAGAATTACAGTGTGCCGAACTACTAGTTCAATCAGCAGAATGACTAAGCATTGCATGGCATTTTTGGCACTGACTTTATAAGGCAAGCATTGGTATTGTTTGATAAGAAGTTTTGAACTGTCAATAAATCAGTTTTGTGCCTGTCTACAGCAGTGTTTGAAATGAGATAACATTGACCCTAGAAGCAAACATATTTGTGAATAATGCCAACTGACATCTTCTGGAAACTTGGCATGTGAGCTAACAATCATGCTCCCCTTCCCCCAATAATCCCTTGCATTTATGTAAACATAATGTCCAGTGTTCTTTATTATGTAGCCAATTAGGAAATTAATATAATACATGCAAATAGAAAATGTGATAAGTTGCAATCACTGTGGTGCAGGGAAGAAGTCACAAAGTTAATGAATGTTCTTATTCTTCTTATCCTTTAAGACATCTCCTGACTGGTTTGCTGTGAGTGCACAGATGTTTGCATTTTTTTGAAGATGACATTTCTTAGACCAAATGCTAAATCTTTGGTAAATGTTACAATTCATTATTGCGCAGAAGTTCTGCATCTGTTACTGTAGTTAATTTTTTTTCTTTTTAAGTAAATTTCTCCCAGCCCCGACCACTGTTATCAAAGTTGTTTTATAAAGATAAACTGCTAATGTTTGAAACCATGGCAAACAAGGAAATTGTCTATCAGCCTTTCATCCTAGTTTATCTAACTAAGGGCTATATCCTGTACCATTGAAATCAATAGGAGTTTTGACATTGGCAGTAATAGGAGCAGAATCAGTTTTCTAAATCTCCATCAATATGTTTTTATATACAAATGCCACCCTAAAAACTAACTTTTCCACGTGACAACAAAATGTACTGATATCTTGACACTTGTTTATTGTTCTAGTGAAGAAAATAATCAAGGATTCACCACACCAACTCTTCTCTTGTTTAATTGGGATAGACAAACTGGCATTGAGAAATTATTACACTACATGTGCACTGTTGAGTAATTTGGTGCTGATGGTTCTGCTTAAAAAGTAGAAAACTCTCCTACTGTTAATTTGCTTTGAAACTGTCTGAGTTGAGTGTCTGAAGGGAAATGGACTGAGGGTTATGCGACGATATTGAAGATCTAGTGAACATAACTGATTTAATAGAGAACTTTTTCCACTGCTTTGACTCGATGGTTGCATACATGTCTGTCAAAAAAGGTCAAAAGGATTTTTTTAAAATGGGAGTAAGGATCTCCTTTTAAAATTAGCATAAGGGCATCATCAGATGTATAAAAATGCCACTGTGCTGAGAAGACCATGCTAAGTCACATGCTATTCCTCTATTTTCTGATTTTAGTGCTTCAAACTTCAGTAGTCTCTCTGCCATTACAGTTTACATTCATTGTGACGGTAAGGTGATTATTTTCACTACCACAAAAGGATATATAAACTGAATGCATACAAATGCACACTCTTCAATTTAAAGAGACCAGGTGGGTGAGGAAATATCTTTTCTCTCTTAATATCCTGGGACCAACACTGCTACAACACTGTCTATACTATTCAGTTTGATGCTTCAGTGTAAATGGTTTAAACTATCTGCTAAGTCAAATTGGCATGCTTTGGATAGGCTAAATAAATCTTGATAAATTTCATTTGAGAATTGATGCTCTCTTTTGTACACTAAACTTGTTTTGCTTTAAAATAAACAAACAAACAAAACCACCTTCAAAGTCCTGCTGGGAGAATTTCTACTACTTTTGAAGGGTGGGGGGAGGCAATGGGGAAGGAATAAAGAAAAATAACTCTGGTTTATTGTTTGTTTGCTTCAGAAGTGGAATTAGAACCTGATTAGATAATGATAGTTTCACCATGACTTATTGCAATAATTTATTCAGTTCACCTTGTGAATAAGTCCCATCATTAAGTAAGCTAAATTTGAGTGCAAAAATTATAACTTTTGCTAACTACAGGCAGTGTAAGTGTTTAAATACACCAATATTGGAGCATGATAATTTTTAAACATAATTACTTCTTTTATTATGCTTTGATTAGATTAAAATTAATGCATTATTAAGCCATGATATGTTCTACCATCTAGACCTCTGTATAGAAACAGATAGCAATTCTCCCCCATGCCCTTTCTCAGGTCTAAGTTAATTAAATTCCCTTTAATTATAATTTACTAAAAAGCTCCACTTTTACCACTATTATGTCTTTTGAACTTTCAGATTAAAAAAAAAAAACCTAAAAATGGTCTTTTACAGGAGAACTGAACTGTCAGCGAATTCAGGCAAAATTAATTATTTCAGCTTGATAAACCTTTTCATCTATTTGACTCCTTATACAGAAAAGCCAATTAATAATGTCAAACATGCTTTGCCTCTCGGGACCAGCAAGTTCTAATGAGTCTGTTTACTGTAGAGTGGCTAGCAGAATGAGCCTCATGTAGAAATTTTCTAATCGCGGCACACCTGTCAAGCTGAGTCTCATTATCTGTGTACCAAGGGCAAACCTCATTTTGTCAGTAGTGGTTTTTGAAGAACTAACAACTGCCTGGGGAAGCATACAGGACTGTCGGCCAGTAGATGAGTCACTTAATTACCAATCAGAGCAGCAGAAGTGAATTCCTAATGTTCTTTAGTACCAACCCTGCTAATCATTAGTATATGCAGCTTACCTTATCAGAGTATCCGGACCAACCATTTATTTTCAGGATGAAGCTTATTTACCACTTCCCTGTATGCTCTAATAGGTTATGATTGATGATGTTACTTGGTATACAGCTATTAATCAAATGCACATTATAATGCCAGTGGATCCCTCTCAGCCAATCTGGTTCCTTCCTCCCAGTCTGACTATTAGCTGATAATTGGATGGCTCTGGAGTGAGACTGACTGGACTGCGATGACATCTCTCTGTGGTGACCTTACATAGCACCCCCATTTCCTCTGAAATTTGCAATGAGCAAACCTACATATGGTCCCTAAGACCTCAAGGGCAATCCTGAACTAAACACTCTGAGAGTGGCTTATATAGTGAAAGCAGTGTATAAACATGAATTGTCTCTTCTCAATCCTGAGATAAGTGGTGGTATCCCCATTTTACAGATTGGGAAGTGGAGAAAAAAGGTCTGGATTGTGGCATACGGACATAGCCCTCCCCTGAAGCATCATGGATGCACGTTGTCCTTGTCTTCCAGGAGCTATATGTCTCGCACCGCTTGATAGACCCTCAAACTCCAGCAATATGGCATCTTCTCAACAGTGTGCTCTGTCCGCCCTTTTGAGGCTAGTGCAGGCTGGAACACTAGGCCTCTGGAAGACTTATGGTCTTATAGCCCAAGGAGACATGAATCCTGCAAAGGCATGAATGGTGTCTTGCACCTCTCCATTTCTTATGCTTTTGTGCAGGGGCTGTATACAATCTGGCCCAATGAGAAGAAGGGTTCCATCTTGCTCTCACTGAGGTCAATGGGAGTTTTGTCACTGAGCACAAAGGGAGAAAGACTGGGCCTCATGTGACATGTTCAAGGCTACAAAATAAGTACCTGATCCTTATCCAGGTGAGTATTCTCACGGATTTAAGTGAGATCGCTCAAGTGAACAAAAGTTTGCTGGATTGGTCTCCAAATCATTGCAGGAGCCTGGATTTGAATTTGGAAGTTCCTAGCTAAGACAACCAGACCATGCTGCATTTCCTTATTAATACAGATATTTAACAACACTGTTCTCTCCCCAGAGCAGATTCAAGAAGTTGAGATTGTGCATCACTTATTCCATCTTATTTTATATGCAAAAAGTAGTCAGGCTTTTGCTTAACAATGAATGAAATATCTCTAGTGTAAGCCTTTTTGTATGTCCTCCTCGTAGTTTAAATTTTCTGATTTGAGCACACAGCTAAAACGCCAAACAAACTGCATATAGCAGACATTTGCTTCATTGCTGGATAGATATAGAAATCATTGGGTGAGTTCACCAGCAAAGGGAGTGAAACAACATACCAAAAAAAACCCAAACAAAAAAACCACACCACACTTTCCAAGACTGTTCTGGAAGAATAGATCCAGCCCACGAGAGTCAGTGTCTGCAGGTTGTAGCACCATGTTTATACAATGGAGATCAACCAGAGAACATTGTTTGGACTCCATGGTTGCACCTGTCCTTTGAAACATGTCTAGGGTGCTGCTGATTTTAGATTTAAAAACATAAAAGAGGATTCTCACCTATTGGGACTCCAGCTGCATTCACCTCTTGTTTGTGTTAAGCTTATGCTCTCTGCAATTAAGCAAAGAGAACTCTCTAATTCTAACCAAATTAATACAAGGCTAGGAAAAACAAAAGGGGGAGGAAAAAACCCCAGCTACACAAACATCTGTGTTCTTCTGTCACACTGTCTTACTCAGAAATAATTCAGTTCCCTTGTTGGGAGTCACACTGTAGTTTATCCACTGGGGAAGGGGATTATTGCTTCAGACAAAAACAGGTACAGGCATGATCTAATCCTAATGAAAAAAAAATCTACCCATAACATTTTCTGGATTTTAGGAGGAAGGTCTGGTTCAGCAAAACTATACCAATGTAAAGACTAACAAATTTATTTGGGCATAAGCTTTCATGGGCCAGATCCCATTTATCTGATGAAGTGGGTTCTAGCCCACGAAAGCTTATGTCCAAGTAAATTGTTAGTCTCTAAGGTGCCACGAGGACTCCTCATTGTTTTTGCAGATACAGACTAACACGGCTACCACTCTGAAACCTATACCAACGTAGTTCTCTATTATCCACTGAAGGCTGTGCTAACATTTTGAAAATATCCTCTTTCTTTCTTTCTTTTCTTTTCTTTTTTTTTTTTTTTTTGCCTTACAATTCCTCATTTAGGCTGTGATCCAGGAAAGCACTTAAGTGCATTGAAGTCAATAGGACTGATCACATGACTGAAGTTAAGCATGTACTTAAGTGCTTTGCTGGAGGAAAACTAGGGGAGGATTCATAAGAATATTTAGCACTTACTGTGTCTAATATTTAGCACTTCACCAGCTTAAAGCACCTTTTGCTAAACTATTGGTGTGTATTATGTACAGCAACTTCAGTGCTGAGCAGTGCAGGAATAAAGGTAATGACCTAGGGAGAAGAGGACCTGGGCAGCTAGCAAAATAGAAGTGAGCCCTGTAGAACAGGACTGAAAGATGTGTGTATTAATTTTGTGCTCTCTTCTCTCTTTGCTACTTTCACGTTTTTAATTTCATTCTTTTAACATTTTCCCCTTCCTCCACTGAATTGTAACACTGACAAAAGACTGGACATCCCTGAATGTTAGTCTTGTATTTATCCACAGTATAGCTCCAGCAGAAGATTTCCCATTTTACCTCATCAAACAGCATCAACCCTCAGTTGAAAAGACTAAACTTAGGACTCGAAGGAGCATCAGCATCCACACCCATTTAATCTTTGGCCTTTCAGCTTGATCATCTCGGCAAATTTTGGTTTGTTTTGTGATACAGACAATTGGACAGAGCTGGTCAGGAATCTTCTGTGTGTGTGTGTGTGTGTGTATTGTGACAGGGTCGGGCCAGATAGGAGAATAATAGAAGGCAGATATATTAGCCCCATGCTAAATAGGTCCCTTTTCCCTGGGTAAGGTAATAGGGTAAGTTCCAGAACAATCAGGAACCTTCTGGAGATAATTAAGACAGGCTGATTAGAACACCTGCAGCCAATCAAGAAGCTGCTAGAATCAATTAAAGCTAATCAGGGCACCTAGGTTTTAAAAAGGAGCTCACTTCAGTTTGTGGTGTGCATGTGAGGAGCTGGGAGCAAGAGGCACTAGGAGCTGAGAGTGAGAACGTGGACTCTTGGAGGACTGAGGTGTACAAGCATTATCAGACACCAGGAGGAAGGTCCTATGGTGAGGATAAAGAAGGTGTTGGAAGGAGGCCATGGGGAAGTAGCCCAGGGAGTTGTAGCTGTCACACAGCTGTTCCAGGAGGCACTCTAGACAGCTGCATTCCACAGGGCCCTGGGCTGGAACCCGGAGTAGAGGGTGGGCCTCCCAACTCCTGGTCAGACAGAGGAGGAGTCGACCTGGACTGTGGGTTCAGAAAAACGGCCAAGCTGAGGGCTGCCGTGAAGCTCCAAGGCGAGCAAATCCACCAATAAACGCAAGACCCACCAAGGTAGAGCAGGAACTTTGTCACTATATATATATAATTACAGAAAATGCAGTTTCAATTTTTTCTGCAACATTTTTATTTTATTTTATATTTTTCAGATGGGAGCATCTAAATGAAATATTCCATTTCAGGTCACACTGACCCAAATATAAACATTTGGTTAGTCTGTGTCCACTTGAGCTGCTCTTGTGCATTGTTGTGGTTATTCTTCTTTTGTGGGCCATGCACCCTGCTGGAGTATGTTTCTATTTATACCGCCTCTCTGACTGAATTGCTGTGGTGCATCCTGGGAGATATAGTCTGGCTGGGAAGCCAGGCCCATACAGGAGAATGGGGGGCACAAGGCACCTGACTACGACTCGTATGAGGCACTGTGGCAGCTCTGGGAGGGATACAAATTAATGTAGAACCAAGCTGAAATGTTTTGTTTTGTCTGAAAATGTCCAAAAGGAAATGGTGAAACATTTCCAAGCTGAATATTTTTTGGAACTTTCCATTTTGTGAAAAACCTTGATATTATGACTTTTTACTTTTGGCTCCTAAACAATGGGACAAAAATTCTGGTTTTATGTATGTATTTATTTATTTTAACCATCTCTACACCTGCCTCCTAGTCCTGAACTGAAAACACCCGCTCATTCATTCACACAAGAAAGAGAGTCAGCAAACGGTTATTACAAGCCTGTTCAATCTTTTGAAGCACAACTTCTTCACACAACGCACAGTCAACCTGTGGAACTTTGTTGCCATGGGATGTTGTGAACACCAAAGATATAACTGAGTTTAAAAAAGAATTAGATGAGTTCATGGAGGATAGGTCCATCAATGGCTATTAGCCAAGATGGTCAGGGACACACCCTCACACTCTAGGCGTCCCTAAACCTCTAAACTGCCAAAAGCTGATGTGACTCTGGCAGACCAGGTGCCAGCTCATGCCAAGCTCCCTAGGCCTCAATGAACACTGACAGATGCATAGCTAGAAACCAGTCTGGCTCACCCATGTGTAAGCACTGTTAAAATAGAGATTAAGTTCACAAGAATATGTTTAGTGTTTGGACTTGATGAAGCGCTTGTAGGATGCAGTATGTATTGATCTCACTTTTAACATCTTAGCTCGTGGTATAAAATTATACTGAGTGTTTGCATTGTAAACCTTCATAATTGCGTAGCTCACCAAACAGGAAAGAAGCATTAATTAATGTAAAGTGCTGGTCCTGCACACAAACAGGCTCACTGAAACCAAATGAGACATTATGAAACATCAAAGTACAAAGATTTTGTTGATTGCCCCCCACCAATCCATGAAGAGAAGACAGGTGCTGACACTTGTTCCATCAGTTTGAACTCTGAGGAAGATGATAAAAATCCCTGACCAGAAGAAGAAACTGCATCACTATGCTGCTTGGAATTTGCAGAGGGCAATACTTCTAAGCATAAGCAAGGGATCCCCAAGCAGCTTGGGTTAGCCCTAAGGACATAGAGAGCTTGCATATTATAGCAGCTTCTATCACCTTTTGAAACCTAGTGTAGACCCTTCCAGAGTTAGGTCGACGTATGCTGCCTTACGTCAACCTCACTCTGTAGGGTAGATGAGGGCTAAGTCCAGCTTGTCTGGGAGGCAAGATAGACTGGAATGCCCAAGGGGACTTTCTGTGACTCCATGGAAAGACTGTTAGAGTGCTTTAGGAGTTCACACTTGTTACTGGGTTGGTGAAATCTAATCATAGACGATACAACCAGCTTGGGGTTTGTGCTCGGCTTCTTGACAGTCTGCTCTGATGTTGGCACTCATGGTTCTGAGCCACTCCAGACAGCACAACAGTAATATGGCTACAGCTCAAAACACTGTGCTAGTATTCTAAATGCATATTCTGGCCTCTCATGGGTTTTTGTGGTGCATGTGATTTAAAAACACAAACTGTGAGCCAGAGCCTCAGCTGGTGTAATTGGGCACAATTCTGCTCACTTGATGGAGCTAAGCCCACTGACACGAGTTGAGGATTTAGCTCCTGCAACTAAGAGAAGCAGTCTGAGAAGTTCCCGAAGTCCAGTGTCGTTGTTCAGCTCATACCACACTGGAGAAGCAAAAAGTGTACCTGGATACTTTGCTGGGGTGGGGAAACAATACAGAGAGACTTGAGCAAGATTTAACAATTATTAGGTCACTTCTTGCCTGGAGATACTGACCCCAAAATGTCCACAAAAGTACTTAATACAATTCTGCTGCAACTCATTTTAGAAGACCATGTGCATTAATCAACTAATCTCTATCACTGCCTGAAGTGGTTGCTTTAAACCGTTTCAGTGTATGGAAAATAATAGGGTGCTTATTAAAATGTAGTATACGGTAATGCTAAGCATGGACATTAGTCCATAACAGAATAAGAGGTAGGGTTGTGTGTTCCATGGGGGAAGGTACTCTTGGCTTTGCTAAGCTTGCTGATTTGCATAATTCTCTGACTCTTCTATTTAATGATCGCCAGGCATGCTTCCAGTCATAAATATAAAGGGAAGGGTAAACACCTTTAAAATCCCTCCTGGCCAGAGGAAAAACCCTTTCACCTGTGAAGGGTTAAGAAGATAAGATAACCTCGCTGGCACCTGACCAAAATGACCAATGAGGAGACAAGATGCTTTCAAAGCTGGAGTGGGGGAGAAACAAAGGCTTGCTCTCTGTCTGTGTGATGCTTTTGCCAGGAACAGAAAAGAAATGGCATATCAAGGTTCCTTCCCCACTCTGAACTCTAGGGTACAGATGTGGGGACCTGCATGAAAACCCCCAAAGCTTATTTTTACCAGCTTAGGTTAAAACTTCCCAAAGGTACAAACTATTTTACCTTTTGCCCTTGGACTTTATTGCTGCCACCACCAAGCGGCTAACAAATATATAACAGGGAAAGACCCCGCTTGGAAACATCTTTCCCCCCAAAAATCCTCCCAAACCCTACAACCCCTTTCCTGGGGAAGGCTTGATAAAAATCCTCACCAATTTGCATAGGTGAGCACAGACTCAAACCCTTGGATCTTAAGAACAATGAAAAAGCAATCAGGTTCTTAAAAGAAGAATTTTAATTGAAGAAAAAAATAAAAGAATCACCCCTGTAAAATCAGGATGATAAATACCTGACAGGGTAATCAGATTCAAAACATAGAGAATCCCTCTAGGCAAAACCTTAAGTTACAAAAAGACACAAAAACAGGAATATACATTCTATTCAGCACAGCTTATTTTATCAGCCATTAAACAAAACAGAATCTAATGCACATCTAGCTAGATTACTTACTAAGTTCTAAGACTCCATTCCTTTTCTGTTCCCGGCAAAAGCATCACACAGACAGAGAGCGAGCCTTTGTTTCTCCCCCCCACCCCCAGCTTTGAAAGTATCTTGTCTCCTGTCATAAATATAAAGGGAAGGGTAAACCGCTTTAAAATCCCTCCTGGCCAGAGGAAAAATCCTCTCACCTGTAAAGGATTAAGAAGCTAAAGGTAACCTCGCTGGCACCTGACCAAAATGACCAATGAGGAGACAAGATACTTTCAAAAGCTGGGAGGAGGGAGAGAAACAAAGGGTCTGTGTCTGTTGGTATGTTGCTTTTTCCGGGGATAGAACAGGAATGGAGTCTTAGAACTTTTAGTAAGTAATCTAGCTAGCTATGTGTTAGATTATGATTTCTTTAAATGGCTGAGAAAGGAATTGTGCTGAATAGAATGCCTATTTCTGTCTGTGTGTCTTTTTTGTAACTTAAGGTTTTGCCTAGAGGGATTCTCTATGTTTTGAATCTAATTACCCTGTAAGGTATCTACCATCCTGATTTTACAGGGGTGATTCCTTTACTTCTATTTACTTCTATTTCTATTAAAAGTCTTCTTGTAAGAAAACTGAATGCTTTTTCATTGTTCTCAGATCCAAGGGTTTGGGTCTGTGGTCACCTATGCAAATTGGTGAGGATTTTTACCAAACCTTTCCCAGGAAGTGGGGTGCAAGGGTTTGGGAGGATTTTGGGGGGAAAGACGTGTCCAAACTACGTTTCCCAGTAAACCCTGTTAGAGTTTGGTGGTGGCAGTGGATATTTCAAGGACAAAGGATAAAATTAATTTGTACCTTGGGGAAGTTTTAACCTAAGCTGGTAAAAGTAAGCTTAGGTTTTCATGCAGGTCCCCACATCTGTACCCTAGAGTTCAGAGTGGGGGAGGAACCTTGACATCTCCTCATTGGTCATTTTGGTCAGGTGCCAGTGAGGTTATCCTAGCTTCTTAACCCCTTACAGGTGAAAGGGTTTTTCCTCTGGCCAGGAGGGATTTTAAAGGTGTTTACCTTTCCCTTTATATTTATGACACTTCCCATCATGAAAAATAATTTTAAGGAGGAGACTCTTCAGTTCTGAAAGAGTTTTCATTCAGGAACCGACTCTCAAAATGAGCATAGTATTCTATCCATTCAAATCATAGCAGAGTCTTATAATTTTTAATTTTAGAGAAGCCCCAGTGACATTCTGGTGCACTACAGCTTCATTTTTAAAGTCCAGGGACCCGTGAAGAAAGTGATGGAGTTAAGAAAGCTGGCAAAAAGGATAACTGTTGGTTTGGAGGTGCTCTGGGAGAAACTGTAAACCATGGAGTGATTGTATTTGCGGTGCAAAAGAGAGGAGAACCGATCTTCAGCTAGCATAAATCATCCCAGTCTGGACACCTGTAGCTTGAAAATGGATTGACCTATTTAAAGGTAAGTTAGCTCCCACACTTGGAAACTTGCACACTAAGTTTCAACCTGGGGTGAATTTTCATTACAACGTTACACTTGGTTAAATTAACAACCCCCTAGCACCTTATATAATGGAAACTCTATTGGACTTGTGTAAATGTACTAGCGAGCACCACTGTACCATAAAGCCAGGGGTTTGCTGTAGCTTTGTATAAGCAAAATGTAAATGATGTGGAGTAGGGACTGTGTTTCTGATTTGCACAAGATTGTGCAAATACCATTCTTCTTCAAAGCTCTTTCAGAACCTCAGAATGTGTTAGTAAAGCCTCCCAACGCCCCTGTGAAATGAAGGTCAGGCGCCCGATTCCTCCCCCCCACCAGGCACAAAGAATGCAGCTCCCAAGAAGGTCAAGTGCAATTGTCCACCTTCATCTCTTCTAATCTGTGGGCTCCACATGTCTTACATTGGGCACCCAGGATCCTGTTGAAGCCTGAGTTTTGCATACGAGAGGACCAGAGAACTGGACTCATCCCAGGCATAGCGTGTGTCTCTTTGTCATGACAGCATTTCATAGAAACATAGAATCATCATATTGTTAGAACGGGATCACAAGGGTCATCCTGTAGAGTAGTCTGCAGTCCGCTCTATGGTTATTTAATCCGGGTCAGTAGCTCACAGAGAGGGAAATGTAGTGGCTTGCAAAGTGGCCAGTGTAGAGCTGTACTTGCTGATCCCTGCCAAATTTAGAGGGCCAGCCCCAGAAAGTCATGCTCAGACAAAAGTTTCTGTCTGACTCCAAACCTGTCTTGAATGAGGTTAGTGAGGCATCAGCTTTACAAGGGCATTTGGGCATCTAAAGATGCAGATGGTCACCGAGTGCAGATTCACAAAACCCCTTAAGTGAATTAGGAGTTGAATTCCCACTGACTTTTTGGGAGATAGATGCCTAAATTGCTCATGCATTTTTTAAATCCCATTGCAAACACACCCCTGCATCTTTAGGCACCTTATTGCCTTTGTCAATCTAACGTAGCCACCAGTAAGGTGCTCCTGGGAAAAAAGATGTTTTTTGACTGTTGCAGGCCACTGCTATATCTCATTTGCTAAAAACATTGTTAGGGTTCCATTCTGCAGTGAGAAATCTAGGAAGGGTGGTGGGAAAACCAATGAAGCAATAAATCTGGGCTTAAATTTTCATAAGTGGCTAGTGATTTTGGTTGCTTCCATTTTTGGCTGCCCAACTTGAGACCCCTATAAAGGGGCCCAAATTTCAGCAAGTGCTGAGCATTCACGCTCTGAAAATCGGGCCCTTTACTTTGTCTTAAGTTAGACGCCCAAAATCAGTAGCTGCGCGGGGAAAAACTAGACTGTGGTGTGAATAAACAGCCTCTACCTGGACCAGTCTAATTTTCTATACCTCCTACAAGGAAAAAATTAGTTTAGTTTTAGATTTAGTTTTTAGTGTGTTTTTAAAACGGTCCTTCAGAAGGGAAGAAAAATCATGGGTTCAAATTACAGAGGAAGGTTGACAAACTCTAAACAATAGTTTCCAACACATGTGGTGACCCTCAAACTACACAAGACTGACTTTTACCTGCTAGAGAGAGAGAGAGAATAAGGGGGAAGGAGTTTAATGAATGCCCAGGAAGTGCACTTTAAAGTCTCTTTTTGCATGTTTCTTATTATGTAAAAAACATATGGAAACGGGCCTGAAATTTCTTATGAATCTGGCCCATAAAAATCTAATCCTGGTAATCATTTATCAAGAGACATTTTTTTATGGAACAGTGTGGACCTGGATGAACTGTCCCTTCCAGTGCCTCATGCTCTGCTCTTTCATGTTAACAAAGAGAAGGATTATATTACAAAATAAACAAGTCTCCTAATGAATACAAACTATTCTTGACTGTGTTGATAACAAATAGATCAAGGTTAAAGAGCTAAATAAAGCACATTACCTTTAAGTCACAATTGCCATTTTTGTGTTTATCATGATCCGTTAAACAACGCAGCTGTCTAGTCTTCAGGGGGTTGGCAGAAGTATCACTTTTGCACTCTAAGAACTGCTCCATTGTTATCATTACTCTGTACAGGCCTGATGAATTAGCTTATGTAGACAAGAGCTCATTTCTGGCCTTCATTAAATCAATATTGTAGGGCTGCTACTTTTACCTTTTGCTCTTGACCATATCACCCATTGATATTATTTTCTTGCTTCTTCTGAAGGAGCTGGAAAACCAATGAAGGTATGTCTACACAGCTTTCTGGTGTGAGCCTCCCAGCCTGGATTGACAGACTTGGGTTAGTGGGGCTTGCACTCGTGCTGTAAAATTAGCTCTATAGTCCGTGTCTTGAAACTGCATCTTGGCTGGAGTTGAGGGTCTGAAACCCACCCCCGTTCCTAGGCTTCAAAGTGAGGGCTCCGTATAGCTATTTTTACAGCACTAACGTAAGCCCAAATGCTGTGTAGACATACCCCAAGTGAAATGCTTATGAAGAGCAATACAGAATCCACTGCTATGTAAAAATAAGACAATGCCCCATTGTCTGCGTGCATTCATCTATGTAGTGTTATTTAGAGTATGTCTGTGTTTTTAGTCTGTAATTTGCTTGGGGCAGGGACCTTATCATGTGTCTGCACATGATTGTGCATTCTTATGATGCTCTATTTAAAAAAAAACCTGATCAGTGATGTGCAATAGTATTAAGTTCCAAAGAGAACGCCTATAGGATATTACAACAGCTGTATAGTCTTGATTGAGCAACGCTGTTGGAGAATGCTTCACTGCATTAAGATTCTAGTTCTGCAAGCTATTCAATGTGCGTGGACTTCATGGGGGTTTTAGACAGGCAAATGGGTTTGAAGGTTTGGCACCAAAATCAGTCAGTGGAAGCGTACTTTATTGAAGGTAAAAAGGGGTATGTTCTCTGCTGGGGCTAGTCCTCCTGAAAAAGTTGAGCAGGTGGCTGTCTAGGACAAGATGTTTATTGAACAACGATTGTAGAAGTGTCTGAGGGACGTGGGGGTCAGATATTTCTCTGCTAGCTTGTGGTGCCCAGGACTGAGACTTGGAGATATGGGTTAATTTCTCAGCTCTGTCAGAGACTCACTGATCTTGGGCAAATCATTTTATCTTTCTTCCTCAGATCCCTGTCTGAAAATGGAGCTGATGATCTTTCCTTTGTCTGTCTTCTCTGTTTGGATTGTAAACTCATTGGGGGCAGGGAATGCCTCTGATATGTATGTAGAACCTCAACTACAATGGGGCCCTGATATCACTTGGGGGCTTCCAGATGCTGCTGTTAGAAAAATAGGTGACTCCAGTTTCCTGTGATCCTGCAAGCTATACACACACAGATATCTGACCACCAGTCAATTGATAGAGGACTTGTAGACTCAAGGCCCAATACTTGCTGGTCCATTCACTTACTGGTCAACCCAATCTTGTGTACCATATTGTACATACTTCTCCACTTCCCCTGGTACTTTTTTTCCTTTTCTGGTTGATGTCCTGAAAAGAGTCTAGAACAAACCGGTCCCTTTAAGAAGTTGACCTTATTCTGCATTTGACTTTTTGTTGTCTTGAATTTACAGCACAGTTTATTGGATATAGCTTTCCCGTCTGCAGAGTGCTTTAGGAACCACCAGAAAAAAAGGTGCGACATAAAATGATATCATAATCGTTATGGTCTGACTCTGAGCATTTTGGCTCTGGGAATTGCTATTTGCAAGTTACAGGACAGAAAGGAAATAACTTTGAAACTACAGGAAATCTGAGACAGGAAATTTTAGCTCTGGTAAAAAGCCATAATGTCTTATGGTGGATTCCATTTGTGGGTAGGGGAGAATGGAGGGAGGGGAAGACACATTAAGCTGTTTCAGATCCTGGCTATATTAATCTAAGAAGATATATTACCTTTAACATTTCAAGGTGTCATTCCTGAATAGGAAAATCTATAGTATTCATCATTCTGGACTCTTTTTTGTTACAAATTAAGAACAGTACTCCAAAAAGATCCCAAATCAAATTCACCATTAGAAATAAAGGGACTACAGCTAAGTGGTTCTGAGTGACTACATTTGACAACAACTCCCTCTTTCCAGCTCTGGTACTATGCTTACTTTTTATAAGTGAAAGATGGCACCAAGTGAAAACAGAGTGGAGAATTTGTAACAGGGCCTATTACAGTGTTAAATATAACAATAAAAACACCCTTGCATCTTCTCCCCTGCCTCCCTTCTGCAAGGAAAGAGCACCACGTAAAATCCCCTAGGACATCACAGTTTTCTTCAAATCCTTCCTTAAAACTCTCTTCTGCCATGATGGCTTCAAAACTCTTAATGTTGGTTAGGGAGCCAGTGTGCTATGCTGGCTGCTTATCATGTTGTCCCCTTGTTATTGTATGTGCTCCCCATCTGTCTGTCGTATCTACCAGTTGTCTCTTGTAAGCTCTCTGGGGTAGGTACTGTCTCTGTTACATGGTTGTATGTGGGGCTGGGTCTTGGAGGTGCTACTAATACCTCACAATCCATGTTTACCCCAATGCAATTCCATTGACTTCGGTGGATCTGCCCTAGGGATGAATTTGGCCCACTGAATCTACCCACAATTCACTATGGGCCTAAACCAGCCTCCACTGAAGTCCAATAACAGCTGGATTTGCCCAGTAAATCCTGCACTTACAATCAATGTTATGTCTAATTTGCAAATGCAGAAGCCAATATGCACCCATCTCTGTCCTGCAAATAGCTTACTCCTTTTATGGGACATCTGATAGTTTCCCTTTTTTTTTTTTTTATAGAAAACAACTGGAGGTAAACATCTAAGGGTGTGCTAATGCTAAGCTTTGAGTTACTGTACACAAATCGAAATATAGAACCATGTGGATTATTAGAAATGCCGAGAGCTGCCTGGAGGACGGAATTCCATTCTGTGGCAACTTTTGAGGTTTTGTCAATTGTTCTTGTTTTCCAGTGGAATGCAAACAAAACATTTTGAATGTTTGCATGAAAATGGAATTGTGTTGAAATGTCTGTTTTCAGATTGAAAGCAGAGCTTTTCTATTCAGGAAGGTTTTTTGGATCCAGGACTCTCTAGTCCCACACTTACTGACTCTATAGCCTGGTTAGGGCATGGCTCTGGGATATAGGAGACCCAGGTTGAAGAAGAACAGGTCTAAATCCCTGTTCTGCCTGATTCAAAGCAGAGATTCACACCCAATCACTCCAAATCAGCCAGACTGTGGACTAGAACCTGGGAATCCCACATCCCAGAGCAGCTCTAGAAATGCCTAAAAACATAAGAATGGCCATACTGGGTCAGACCAAAGGTCCATCCAGCCCAGTATCCTGTCTGCTGACAGTGGCCAATGCTAGGTGCCCCAGAGGGAGTGAACCTAACAGGTAATGAACAACAGATCTCTCTCCTGCCATCCATCTCCACCCTCTGACAAACAGAGGCTAGGGATACCATTCCTTACCCATCCTGGCTAATAGCCATTAATGGACTTAACCTCCATGAATTTATCCAGTTCTCTTTTAAACCCTGTTATAGTCCTAGCCTTCACAACCTCCTCAGGCAAGGAGTTCCACAGGTTGACTGTGCGCTGTATGAGGAAGGCCATGCCCTTAATTGCATACTTAACTGAAACTGTCTTGCTTATCCACACTCTTCCAGTGTCCTGTGTGGTGTCTGGCTAAAGGAGGATAAACTATAAAACTGGAAAGCGTTAATGAGAAGAGTAGTTCAGTGGAGTGCAGTGACTGAGAAGCGCATGAGACTCCAGTCTTAACTCTTTCAGTAGAAGACGCTGCATTTCCATGACTGCCTTATTCTCTTTACAATGGCTGTCCTGAGACTGGACCACTGTTGTGCTGCTTCAGTTCTCACTTGTCACATGAATGAGGTGTCACAGTTTCAGTGTCTTGTATGCCATGTTCCCACATCCGTAGAAATATCTGCATTTTACTCACATCTCACAAAGAATAAAGATACAGGAAATTAATTCAAAATATCTTGTATTCTCCAGGCTTTCTGAATTCTTTTCGTATGAAATTGCTGCCTTTTTCGCTTTACTAAAACTCTCCTATAACGAAAGATATAAGATCCCCGTCCTGAAAATGCAATTTGATCTGTGAAGAGACACCTCGTTGTTCTTAGGATACATTGACAAGTTGATTAAACAATTTGGAAATTGGTCTTGTTAGAATAAAAAATAACTGAATTGGAATTATTATTATTATTATTATTTTGCTTTATTTATCCTTTGTTTTAAATTAGGGTCTAGTATTGTTATAGATCTCTTACACAATGAAGGCATAAAACTATCTAAGTACTTACATGGCCCGCATCATCACCATAGTGTGGGAACTTCTCCAAATTATTTGCCATTGTAATTTCTGATATTAATCTCTTTTTCCAGAATGAGCAGAAGCTCTGCAAATCATGCTCTTCTTTTGGCTTCTTCTGCAGGAAGGTCAGCAATCTCTATTTCTCTTCTTACTCCTCCCCTCCCTTGCCCAGGGGAGTGGCCATCTCCATTTCGGCTGTCATTTCTATGGCCCAGGTAAATAATAGAAAGACCTTGTTATTAATGTTCTTATTTAAAAATCTGTTATGGTACTTAGAATGATGAGGTCTGACAATAAGTCAAAGGAAGATTAATGATGTGACACTAATAAAAATAGAATGTGACAGTCTTTGGACTTATATGACTAACCATCCCAATAAGTCTGAGCTTGCACAATTGCCATTACAAACTGAGCTCCATGAGCAAGCATTGAAAACCTTCTTCTGTATCCATAAACAGCTACCAGGATGCCACTTAATTACGTCTCCTAGCTAGGCACTATAGAGGGAGGAAAGGAGTTAATTAATCCAGCCTTTCCCAAGGAGAGGGGCACAAGGTAGATCTCCATACAGTAGGAGATTGGGTCAAAAGTCTCTTTCCTTCTTATTTTCTGTTTCCCCTTGTTTTGGTACTGGGAGGAAGATGTTAGCACCCTCTGCTCCTGCCCACAGCTCCTAATAATCAGGGTAGCCACTCCACTTACTCCACCCCATTACGTACTGCCCCTGCCTCCTTCCCTTATATCAGCTGTTGCTCCCAAGAGCTATACAGTCTTGTTTCTGTAATCTGCACTGGTTGCCTGTGGGGTTTGGGGTACTGGTTTTTGACATAAAAAGCTCTGAACAGCCTGTCTGTCCACTTGGAAGACATCCTCTCTCCCAGTGCCATACCGCTGCTGTTGAGATTAGGTAGATGCTCAAGCTTCCTGAGTATATAAGGGCCTGATCTAAAGCCCATTGAGGTCAACAAGAGTCTTTCCCTTGAATTTGGTTACCTTTGGATTTGGTGTTAAGTGAGGGAACTGCTAGCAGACTACTCTCTGTGCAGGGCCGCCCAGAGGATTCAGGGGGTCTGGGGCAAAGCAATTTCAGGGGCCCCTTCCCCTTCCCTGTCTCAGACCTCAGACATGCTCGTGGGGGCCCCTATGGGGCCCAGGGCCCTATGGCAAATTGCCCCACTAGTCCCCCCCCTCGGGGGGGCGGCTCTGTCTCTGCAAGCACCCTCTGCTACGTTGTTCATTTGCATTTCTACCCACAGGTACAAACTAACCAGAGCTAATGAGCTTTGATAGAATAAATCAAGCAACAGTTTAGCTTTTCTTAAGGATTTAAAAGGTGAGAGCTCAAACTACTCCTCTTCCCCAACTTCCCATGATAAGTGAGGTAAGCATTGAAAATCCATTTTAAAAATAGTCTGAGAAACAGCTGCCTCCATCTCTGAAGACATCTGAGCATTTGGAGGAGAAAAATCCTTCTCCACAGGTGGAGAAGCACCAAAGACACTCTCCTGCTGCTAATGCTGCCTCTGGGCAATGGTAGCTCCCTGATTTCTATCTCTGTCCATCTGCAGGGAGAAATAGCCAGTGGATCCAGGGTTTATATACCCATTGGCTCCCGCCCTCCTCTCTCTCCAGCCCAGTCCTGCAGAGCACAACTTCACAGCATTCATAGGGCATTCAGGCTGCCCGGTTCTGGCCCTCTGTGCCGGGAACGGGGGGCACCATTCATTCTTACATGCCCAACTGAGTTTCCCCATCTTTCCCCAAAGAAAAATAATAAATGAGCTGACCTGGAGCAGGATGGTTTTTGAATGTGATGCAGGTCACTGAATTTTGAGAATAACCCTCGCGGTGAAAGCTGCTGTTTGTGACAGCAATCTGGAGAGGGTGTAAATCCGATGAGACGGATCCTCTTGTGATCAGTGTGTGTCAGGCCAGGTCTCTGACGTGCCTGAATCGAAGGCAGTGATGAGCTGCCAAAATCTTAACAACCGGTTCCCTATAAAAAGTTCTGATGTAAGGGATGTGCCCAGTAGGTATTTTTTGTACGAACAGGGTTACCATACATCTGTATTTTCCCGGCGATTTAAGAACCAAAAAGCCTGACCTGTCCGGGACAATACGGATGTATGTTAACCCTGCCTAAAGTTCTTTTTTAAAAAGATGGGCCTGAACTAGAAATGAGCTCCGTTTCACATGTGTGGGTCCCTGCCACGCCCTGGGGGTGTGCTAGGGTGACCAGATGTCCCGATTTTATAGGGATAGTCCCGATTTTGGGGTCTTTTTCTTATATAGGCTCCTATTACCCCACCACCTGTCCTGATTTTTCACACTTGCTGTCTGGTCACCCTAGGGTGTGCACATGTGTGGGTCCCAGCTGCTCCCTGCCCCGCACATTGAAACAGGTGTGCAGGGTTACTGCCCTGGGAACTGCAGGGCACCAGTGGACGTGGGGCCAGCTGCAGACAGGGGCATGGGGCAGGGCTAGCTGGAGGCAAGGGGGTGCAGGGCTGGCTGCAGGCAGGGCACGGGATGCGGAGCTGGCTGGAGACAGGAGGGTGCAGGGGTGGCTGGAGGCAGGGCAGGGGGTGGCTGGAGATGGGGGATGGCTGCGGGCAGGGAGTGCGGGGGTGGCTGGAGGCAGGGCAGGGGGTGTAGCAGGGCCTGGCTGCGGGCAGGGTGTGCGGGGGTGGCTGCAGTCAGGGCAGGGGCTGGCTGCTGGCAGAGGGTGCAGGGGTGGCTGGAGGCAGGGCAGGGGGGGTGGCTGGAGGCAGGGCAGGGGGTGCGGCAGGGGGTGGCTGCGGGCAGGGGGTGCGGCAGGGGGTGCGGCAGGGGGTGGCTGCGGGCAGGGTGGTGGGTACTCACGGGGAGAGCAGCAGGACGCAGCCCAGGCCCAGCAGAGCAGCCGGGGACCCACCAGGCAGCATCGGGAGCCCCAGGGCCGGGGAGCAGCAGCAGCAACAGGGCTCGTGCCCAGGGCCAGGCGGCAGCCCACGTGGCTCCCGCAGCGCAGCGCCCCCGGCGGCCGGAGGAGGAATTACATCGCTTCCCGGCCGGAGCCCATCAAAGCCTCAGCGCCCCCTGCAGGGAAGCGGGTTAACACCCGGTTCTCAAACTGCTTCAAAATTTAACAATTGGTTCGCGCGAACCGGCTCCAGCTCACCACTGATTTTAGTGAATTTTTATTTGAAAAAACCTTCGCTGGAGGAAACAAGAGTGTTCGTTTGTTAGCAGTAATAACGGCCTCACACATGTTGTTCTTGCTTTAACAAAAGAATAGAGGCCCTTAATCAACTCACATATCTACCTAATTGAAAGGTAGAGAATTCACATTTATCTTCTTAAAAGTAAAATTAAAATTACCATTCCTCCTGAAAATTATTCAGAGCTGCTAAGAGCAGTCAGAGGAAGCGAGCCTGGCCTAATAAAAGTATTGAACAAATGTGTTTTCTCTTAGAAAGGAGAATGAGAGATGTATCTCTAGGCAAGGAATTCCACCTGGCAGACTTCCAGAGTGACATAAGAGGATGCTGGCAGCACAATTAGGCCTGAATTAGATTACCTTAACTGGAGGCCTGGGCACCAGGATATAGTGACCACTAGGTACAACTGGTTGAAACTTTGATTCGGGGAGGGGAGGGGTGTTAATGGGGATGGTTGTTTTGTTTTTCATTAAAATGTCAGAAGAAAATGAATAGTGTTTGTTTTCCTTTTGATTTCTTTTTTTCTATTTTTGGGGGTTTAGATGAGAATTCTAAAATTTTTCTCAATAAAACAAAAAGCTCTCTTGCTGTGGGGAAGGGAGTTCTTCCTTTTCAACACTTTTCTTTTAATCTTTCCCCAGTAGGTTGGGAAGGGGGGGAAGGAGGCAAAACTAGAAAACTGAGAGAGTGGTGGGAATTTGCCCACTATTTCAAAATGAAAAAAAAACATGATCAAAGCTGCTTTTTTCTTAATAAAAGTCAGTTTCTAGAAACTGCCTCCCCCCCACCCACCCCGAAAAAAACCCTACTATCAGTCCTATTACTCATTTGTTAGAGAACTTTACAGCATATCATCAGAGGGACTCTATAGGTGAGTGTCCCGAGCACTCCCTTGTGGCCAGGTGTCATTCTGCAGATGGCCTGCCTAAGTTTCTCCTCTTGGACTGCTCAATAATTCTCAAAAGGCTTCTCTCTGTTAAGTAATAACTCTCCTTAGAACATAAATAATAAATTAAACACAAAAGGTCTTCTCTCTGGGCATGCCCTCTTCTCCCTCAGGCACTATCTGAAAACTCCTCTGGTGTCTGAGAGTCTTCCCAGCTTCAGCACACTACTCCCAAGCCTTCCTAGCTGGAGCAACTTCCCTGGTCTTAGGTTCTTTCCTGCAAGAGTCTTTCTCATCCTCTGCAGTTCCTCTACAGCCTGCTGAGTTTCCCCACTCTCCACAGCTTCCTGCTGTTCTTTATAGGAGAATCAGCTCTTCCATACCCCGGCTAATTAACCTGAGAACCTTAAAGAGGCAGGCCACCCCATCTAGTTTTAACTGAGTCTTAGTACCTCTCGTAAGTGCAGGGTTGTTAGCTCTTGTATGCTGGTCAAATTCCAGCTTTTATCATTGCCTCAAGTTCTGAAGTTATTCATATTATTCATGGAATCCTTGTTGAACACAAGTGACCCAGATCTTTATTTTGTGACTCATCCAAACAGGGTGAAGCTCGATGTGTGTATTGCACATTCTTTTTTAAGAATAATGTTTTTACTTCCAGAAAGATGTTTAATATGCTCCTTCCTCAATGAGGAAGGTAAAAGTGCTTTCTTGCTCCTGACAGGTAGCGTAGTGCTGTTGGCTTGTTTGCATGAGTGGACAGGCTGGGTACAAGTGAAATATAAGAAATATAACCTGGTTATGATCACAGCGTTAACAACTTATTATTGTATCTCTCAAGCATACATGAGAGTTTGGGAGTGTATATGACGTGGGCCTATAGAAGGGAGATGACAAGACCACAGAAAAGTGAATATACCATAGAGCAGTGTTCTGGCAGTGGTAAAATAAGGATTCCTTCCTAGATAAAACATGGATCTTAAAATGATTCCAGCAAGACACCCATCATTATTGCTCTGCAAGTGTGTGTGGTGCTTAAGGCACGTGATATGTTAGGGCAGAGTCAACACTGCTTTTGTAAACACAAACCATTCATCACCAGTCTTTTAGAATTCTTTGAGGGTGTCAACAATGAGCATGAGGGTGATCCAGTCGATATAGTGTACTTGGACTTTCAGAAAGGCTTTGACAAAGTCCCCTACCAAAGGCTCTTAAGCAAAGTAAGGAGTCATGAGAGAAGAGGGAAGGTCCTCTTATGGGTCAGTAAGAGGTTAAAAGATAGGAAACAAAGGGTTGGAATAAATGGTCAGTTTTCACAACGTAGAGCCGTAAAGAGTGGCGCCCCTTAGTCTCTGTACTGGGACCAGTGCTGTGTAACATATTCATAAATGATCCGAAAAACAGGGTAAACAGTGAGGTGGCAAAGTTTTCAGATGGTACAAAACTACTCAAGATAGTTAAGTCCAGAGCTGACTGTGAAGAGTTACAAAGGCATCTTACAATACTGGGTGACTGGGCAACAAAATGGTAGCTGAAATTCAATGTTGATAAATGCAAAGTAATGCACATTGCAAAACATAGTCACTAGTATATACACAAAATGATGGGGTCTAAATGAGCTGTTACCACTCAAGAAAGAAATCTTACATCTTGTGGATGCTTCTCTGAAAATAGCTGCTCAGTGTTCAGTGGCAGTCAAAAAAGCGAACAGAATGTTACGAACCACTGGGAAAGGGACAGATAATAAGACAGAAAATATTATAATGCCATTCTATAAATCCATGGTATAGCCACACCTTGAATACTGTGTGCTGTTCTGCTCACTCCATCTCATAAAAGATATATTGGAAAAAGTAGAGAGAAGATCAACAAAAATGATAAGGAGGATGGAACAGCTTCCATATGAGGAGAGATTAAAAAGACTGGAACTGTTCATTTTAGAAAAGAGACGACTAAGGGGGGGATATGATAGAGGTCTATAAAATCATGACTGGTGTGAAGAAAGTGAATAAGGATGTATTATTTACCCCTTCACATACCACAAGAATCAGGGGTCACCTGATGAAATTTATAGTCAGTAGGTTTAAAACAAACATAAGGAAGTACTTCTTCACACCTTGCACAGTCAATCTGTGGAACTCATTGTGAGAGGATGTTGTAAAGGCCAAAAGTATAACTGGGCTCAAAAGAGAGAAACTCATGGAGGATAGGTTTCAGAGTAACAGCCGTGTTAGTCTGTATTCGCAAAAAGAAAAGGAGTACTTGTGGCACCTTAGAGACTAACCAATTTATTAGAGCATGAGCTTTCGTGAGCTACAGCTCACTTCATCAGATGCATATCGTGGAAACTGCAGCAGACTTTATATATACAGAGAGAATATGAACCAATACCTCCTCCCACCCCACTGTCCTGCTGGTAATAGCTTATCTAAAGTGATCATCAGGTGGGCCATTTCCAGCACAAATCCAGGTTTTCTCACCCTCCACCCCCCCACACAAATTCACTCTCCTGCTGGTGATAGCCCATCCAAAGTGACAACTCTTTACACAATGTGCATGACAATCAAGTTGGGCTATTTCCTGCACAAATCCAGGTTTTCTCACATCCCCCCCACCCCCATACACACACAAACTCACTCTCCTGCTGGTAATAGCTCATCCAAACTGACCACTCTTCAAGTTTAAATCCAAGTTAAACCAGAACATCAGGGGGGGGGTAGGAAAAAACAAGAGGAAACAGGTTATTAGGCCCTGTGATGGTGTCCCCTGAATAGATATGTGGGCACAATTGGCAACGGGCTTTGTTGCAAGGATAAGTTCCTGGGTTAGTGGTTCTGTTGTGTGGTATGTGGTTGTTCGTGAGTATTTGCTTCAGGTTGCGGGGCTGTCTGTAGGCAAGGACTGGCCTGTCTCCCAAGATTTGTGAGAGTGTTGGGTCATCCTTTAGGATAGGTTGTAGATCCTTAATAATGCGTTGGAGGGGTTTTAGTTGGGGGCTGAAGGTGACGGCTAGTGGCGTTCTGTTATTTTCTTTGTTAGGCCTGTCCTGTAGTAGGTAACTTCTGGGAACTCTTCTGGCTCTATCAATCTGTTTCTTTACTTCTGCAGGTGGGTATTGTAGTTGTAAGAAAGCTTGACAGAGATCTTGTAGGTGTTTGTCTCTGTCTGAGGGGTTGGAGCAAATGCGGTTGTATCGCAGAGCTTGGCTGTAGACGATGGATCGTGTGGTGTGGTCAGGGTGAAAGCTGGAGGCATGCAGGTAGGAATAGCGGTCAGTAGGTTTCCAGTATAGGGTGGTGTTTATGTGACCATTGTTTATTAGCACTGTAGTGTCCAGGAAGTGGATCTCTTGTGTGGACTGGACCAGGCTGAGGTTGGTGGTGGGATGGAAATTGTTGAAATCATGGTGGAATTCCTCAAGGGCTTCTTTTCCATGGGTCCAGATGATGAAGATGTCATCAATATAGCGCAAGTAGAGTAGGGGCTTTAGGGGACGAGAGCTGAGGAAGCGTTGTTCTAAATCAGCCATAAAAATGTTGGCATACTGTGGGGCCATGCGGGTACCCATAGCAGTGCCGCTGATCTGAAGGTATACATTGTCCCCAAATGTGAAGTAGTTATGGGTAAGGACAAAGTCACAAAGTTCAGCCACCAGGTTAGCCGTGACATTATCAGGGATAGTGTTCTTGACGGCTTGTAGTCCATCTTTTTGTGGAATGTTGGTGTAGAGGGCTTCTACATCCATAGTGGCCAGGATGGTGTTATCAGGAAGATCACCGATGGATTGAAGTTTCCTCAGGAAGTCAGTGGTGTCTCGAAGGTAGCTGGGAGTGCTGGTAGCGTAGGGCCTGAGGAGGGAGTCTACATAGCCAGACAATCCTGCTGTCATGGTGCCAATGCCTGAGATGATGGGGCGCCCAGGATTTCCAGGTTTATGGATCTTGGGTAGTAGATAGAATATCCCAGGTCGGGGTTCCAGGGGTGTGTCTGTGCGGATTTGATCTTGTGCTTTTTCAGGAAGTTTCTTGAGCAAATACTGTAGTTGCTTTTGGTAACTCTCAGTGGGATCAGAGGGTAATGGCTTGTAGAAACTCGTGTTGGAGAGCTGCCGAGCAGCCTCTTGTTCATATTCCGACCTATTCATGATGACAACAGCACCTCCTTTGTCAGCCTTTTTGATTATGATGTCAGAGTTGTTTCTGAGGCTGTGGATGGCATTGCGTTCCGCATGGCTGAGGTTATGGGGCAAGTGATGCTGCTTTTCCACAATTTCAGCCCGTGCACGTCGGCGGAAGCACTCTATGTAGAAGTCCAGTCTGCTGTTTCGACCTTCAGGAGGAGTCCACCTAGAATCCCTCTTTCTGTAGTGTTGGTAGGGAGACCTCTGTGGATTAGTATGCTGTTCAGAGGTATTTTGGAAATATTCCTTGAGTCGGAGACGTCGAAAATAGGATTCTAGGTCACCACAGAACTGTATCATGTATCATGGAGGATAGGTGCATCAAAGGCTATTAGCCAAGATGGTCAGGGCTGCGACTCCATGCTCTGACTGCTAAAAGTTGGGATTGAACAACAGGGGATGGACCTATGATAGTTGCCCTATTACGTTCATTCCCTCTGAAGCATCTGGCAAAGGCCACTGTCAGAAGACAGGATACTGGGCTAGATGAGCATTGGTTTGACCCAGTATGGCCATTCTTATGTTTTTAACAGGACAACATAATGAGCAAGGGCGAAATCTCACCCCATTGAAGTCAATGAAAGTGACTACAGAATTTCACCTCAAGTTCCTTTTCTGGGTAACTCACCTACAATTTATATTCTAAATGTAGATAGCAGGAGAGTGGGAAGCCAGCAGCAAGCAACAGAAGGGGATCATCATCATAATAATTTTGCTAGTAACAAGGCTCTTTCCCAGGGAGAGGAGGTTGTATAATTTGTTTTGTGTTGGATATTTCCAGTCCGTTCATGTGGAATCTACTTCATTCGAGGTTTTTAACAACAGGTTGGGCAGATACCTGTCTGGAATAATCTATGTTTACTTGGTCCTGCCTTAGTGCTAGACTAGATGACATTATGAGGTCTCTTCGAGCCCTACATTTCTATTACTGTATGATTCTATGTTTTTGTTTTATAACAATTACTCTGTTTTTTCTTTCTTTCCTTTTTGTTAGGTTTCAGAGTAGCAGCCTGTTAGTCTGTATTCGCAAAAAGAAAAGGAGTACTTGTGGCACCTTAGAGACTAACAAATTTGTTTGAGCATAAATTTGTTAGTCTCTAAGGTGCCACAAGTACTCCTTTTCTTTTTTCTTTTTTGTGTGACTTGTCATTGCAAGACTTTCATGGAAGAAACATTTTGTTGGTTTGTTAAGTAGAGATGGGCTCTGTCGTATTTTGGTGTTGACTGAGGCTGTTTTTAGGATAATGTTTTTATTAATGTGAGCAGGATATTGACACTGCTGTAATCTAGCCTGGCTGTATTCTCTTTCTCTGCAATTGGCTCCTATCTGAGTGTGGGAGAGGGTCTGAGAGACAACAGGAAGTGTGAAGCTGCATGGAGTATTGCAAGATCTGTAGGAACTTTTAGTTTTTTGGGAAGCTGAAGTTGAAATCCAGATTAGGGTTCAAGGTTATAATTCAAAGACGATTTAGGGTTGTGCACAACTCTGAAAATGGTAAAGAGCTGCTCAAAGGAAGCCATTTGCTCTGCACAACAACAAGGCTTACTGGCCATACAAACGCAGGAAATATGCTACATATACATAAGCACCATCTACTGGCACTCTGTCTAGCCACTAACTAGTATTTACATATATGCAAACATAGAGTATTCTTGTACCAAAAGTAGCAATTAGCTCCATACAAAGTGCTCATCTGGTAAACACGACAGTCTCAATTTCTTTTAGTGATGATGACTAGTGATCACTCTGTGGTAAACTCTTTGGGGCAGGACATTCCTCCTTGGATGAGGACAGGGTCTACTTCTTTGTGGGCACTACTGGAATACAAATAATAAATAATAGTGGGTGTGTGGGTATGTGTGTGTATAAAATATATCATTTCATCTCAGCTTATTGAGCCATAGGATTTTATAAGCCCTAATTAAAATTTTGTAACACTGCTAGGATGGGACAAAGTGTTCCTACTCCCTTGTTAAAGATGAGTGAACTGAAATGCAGAGATATTAGATGACTTATCCCAAGTCACCTAGTGAAATCTGACCAGCAATAGAACCAGAGTCTAGACTTTAGTCTCCTGCTCAAATCCATAGATACAACCTCTGCTTTATGTTTTCCCCAGGATGCTACCCTTAATGTCTGCTTTCAGGGCAAGAGCGGTTGGAAAAAAATTTCTTCAGCATTTTTTACTGTTAATATTAAGTCTCTCAAAAATCTTTGCATAAAAATTGTAGTATTTTTGTGAGTAGATAAGAACGTAGATGATTAAAAAGCTTTGGTTTCTGTAATAATTTTAAAAGAAAATAAGGGAAAATGCATATTTCATGCATGAAACATTTTAAGCCTCTGAAGTATGCATTTTTCAAAGGGTAGTGTTCAAAAGAACCCTGGTTTGCATTCATCACTTACAGCAAAATTGTAGTTTTGTATCCAAACTCCTGTAGAGATTTCTTTAGTTTTGGCTGTGTCTGCCAGCTTTCATTTTTCATTGCACTCATATATATTACCATTTAATATAATGGGAATACTCTGAAGAAACAATCTGTAGTATTTTTAAAAAACAAAAAAAAACACAACAAAACTTGCCCAGCTTTAGAAAGGATTGTTCTTTTGAAACTCAAGCATTTGAATAAACATACTTTTGATTTATCCTTTCCACGTGACTTTAAAAATAGTTTCCTCCTTTTGGAAAAAAATTAATTCTTTTAGAGTTGTAAGCAATCCAACCCTTGCCTTGTGACTAAAAGGCACCAAGGTCTGGCATAGGTTTGCATAGTCATTCTCTGAGTGTTTTTTAAATCTATCTATATATCTATCTATCATGTGGTGGTTTGGCATTTCTCAATAAAGTCAATTCATGTAGGTCATCTTGGCTGGATAGGGAGTGATATGGATTTTAAGATGTTCCACACATTTTCAGCTAATGTTGCCTACATGATTTTAACATGGGTCTGTTTGAATGTTGAACAAAGTTGAACTCAACAAAGCACTTGTTTTCCCTGAAGAAAGACAGTCTTCAGTGTTGTTTCAGTAACCCAACATTTTGTAAAGTGCATGAGAAGTTAGAGGGTGAAATCCTGGCCCTAATTAAGTCAATGAGAGTTTTTTCATTGACTTCAATGGAACCAGGATTTCACCCAGAATATCTACTATATTTCCTCATATATAAGCCGAGGAATGCATGCTGGCATTGTAAGTCATTAGGAGCCTGATTCAAAATCCACTTAAATCCATGGAATAGCTCTCATTGACTTCAACGGGCATTGGTTACAGTCTAATTGGAGGTCAGTTACATGCAGGTCAGTGTACAGGGTCAATAGCAAGAAATGCTTTAGCTCCCATCTAATGAGTAAGAGAGATAGAAGTGAGCAAAAGAATGTGACAAAGTCCTGGGAGGCTGGGAAAGAATTGAGAGTGTATCATAGTGGCGTGAAGCAGCAGTGATGGCGAGACAAGCCAAGGTGAGCTAAAGTCAGGAAAGCCTTTAGGGAAAACATGCAGTGCATGGAGTTTTGAGTAGGTGGGTGAGCTGTAGGGAATTTTTTTATATATGAGTATCTTCTGTTTGGGGCAAATTTTCTAAATAGTGATTTTGCAAAAGTGCTAACATGTATCTCAGGCAATTGTGGTTTATTGAAAACTGTTAAAATTAGAAGCTATCACTTTAAATTCTCCTCGGGTTTCCTGGTGCTGCTTGCAGGCTAGGGGGCTCAGTAGGGAAGTGTATGATCTAGGTCTTCAGCAGTCAGTCAGCAAAAGAGCCAGTCTAAAGCAAGGTGGGGTGAGTGGTGCCTCTCTGCTTTAGGGAGAAGCTTGCTATGTGCCTGACTGTATTTGTTTGTTGTGCGTTAGAGTTTTGGATTCCTAGAAACAGAACAGTGTTACGTTGCAACCTTCCAGGAAGAGTATTTATGCTTTGTTTCTACCTGTGTATATGCCATGAACATAACAGTAATAGCATTGGGCTGGAACCATATCTGACTACATGGTGAACTTTAGACGGAAGACAGATTGAAATATGTATTTGAATCTGAATTTTGCAGATCAGCCCCTTCTGTGTAAGGTGCCTCAGATGTATAAATTAGCAAGAAGTAGAATAATGTTTCTTCAGATTTCCATATTATTTGGCTGATGCTGAACTAATAACTGAAAGCAAAATCCTGTTTGTATGTGGGCTCAGCCAAGAAAGGTCACATTGCCCAAAATGTGTTCTGCTAATCTAAAGCAGCAGTGCTTGGCAAGTAAAGTCCTTCAGTACCCAAGCGGTGCTTGGAGATGACAATCTTATGAACATAAAGGTGCTTTTTGTGGGGTTGATAGTTATTTTATTTAAATACTGCAGGGAAATAAGGATTGCATATACAGTATAAGCTCTCTGCACACTAATTCCAAGTCCAAATTGACCTTTTTATACCTTCCATTTACTGTTTATCCAGTTTTCTTTATTTTAGGTCTCCTGAGTGCTAGCATTACTGACACCTGCTGGGAAAGATAGGCTGGGGGAAAAAAGCACGTTAACCACTGATTTCTGCCTGTCAAGGTCTGTTCCAGGTCACCTGTGCACGTTGGGGACAATAGCAAATGAGGACACATGCCATTTTTCTCTTGCTCAAGGACAGCCATTCATCTTCTCTGAGATTATCAACCCCTAAACCAGTGCAATCAATATCAGGAAATTCACTGTAATCTCTCCCTGAATGTGAACCCCCTTTGGGACCTGAACTGGTCAATGTGTTTTGATGTATCCCTAGAAGAGTGAGAAGTGACTGCATTGGGCTTTATGACTAAACTACATTATCTAATCCTTGGCTTGTAGTCAATTTCTTCCATTTAAAGGCCATTTTATACACACTAATCTGCCAGACTTTGAGGTTTGTGAAAAAATTGAAAGCTAGGCAAGCTTCAAAGGGATTTTTCTTAATTCCTTTGCTGATCTGCATAAAACAACAATTAAAATAGGGAAACAATGCATTTTCTAATCTGGGCTAAATGCCTTGTATTTGTTTAAGTGTACATGACTCTTGCTATCAATTTTACTTTAATTTGTAACATTTGGTAATGTGATGTAATTCTTTGTCTGGTACATTTAAACTATTGTTCTCATTATAAAACCAAAGCTAGTTTTATAATGTTGTCCTAGGGGCGGCAGCAGAGTACATAAGAATAAAAAATGCTAACTCACAAATGGGCAAAGTTGTGTCTGATTAGGAGCTCATCTATCTAAGACCTAACTAAAAGTCTTCATTGAAACGTAACATTAACTTAAATAGCCAAGAGGGAACGTTGGTGGAGCTTTGAAATCGGTGTTGAGGGGCAATAGTGTTAGAGTTATTGCATGTTCAGGTCGGGATGAGGTAACCAGACTTAAAAAAATCTTCAATTGTTGGAGAGCAGTCGGTGGAGCTAACTGTGTTGTACATCACAGATTTAGGGTAAACCTAGAGTAAAACAGCCAGTCGAATTGGCAAACTTTAAAACAAGACTGATGCACTGTGACATATTAATTGAAATGTACTTTCCAACGCAACCACTTAGCAATTTATATAAATATGAAAGCTTTTGGTTTTACTGTCAGTCTTTGTTTCAGAACGAGAAATTTATAAGAAACATATGTTTCTAACTGCCATTGAGAGTATGCTCAGAAGATGTGGCCACTGAATTAGATCAAGCTTTCCTTAGTGAAATCACTGAATGAACCCGCTAGGAAGGTTTTCTGTTAATAATGTCTCTTTTCAGTAATAACACATCCCACTTGCTGTACACCAGGTACCGCTATGAAATTAGCAATAGCAGTCGGCAGAAAGGGTACTGCATCACTGTGAGAGGAACAAAGGCTAAAAGCCTGCCCCTGCTGAAGTCAAGAATAGTCTTGCCATATAGCTTTCTCCCAAAATGACAAATGAAAGGGAATGAGGTCTCTCCAAGAACTCATCTGCAATTAAAAAAAAAGTAATAAATCATCTTGCATAAACTCGCTAAAATAAATTTAACTTAGAATTTACTTTGCCATAAACTTCTGATCTGAATCCAGGATTTCCAATGTTTGGGCTCGTTTAGTTCCAGGGCTTTGATTTCTGTTCTTTTGATGCATATTGAGGTGTTAAAATTGCAAAATAATCTTGTCATTTCCAATCTATAGTATTTTGAAACTACAGCGTGAGCCTCATTGTGTTAGGGTACACACGCACATGCACACGCTAGGAGACAGACCCTTCCCTAAAGAGCTCACAGCAGGGGTGCTGGAACTAGGGATGCTGGGGGTTCAGCAGCTAATAACAATCAAATACATGGTTTCCACTTTCAGCACCCCCAATATAAAAATTGTTCCAGAACCCCTGGTTTACCGTCTAAGTAATCAAGGCAGATAAAGGTTGGGAGAAAGGAAATATCTCTATATTAAAGATGGGGAAACCGAGACACAGTGTGACTGACTGACCTGCCTGTGGCCTGGGAATTGAACCTACATCTCTTTAGTCCCAATACCTTGTCTTAACCATCCTTCCTCAGTAATTTCAGATATAAAATTCCAAGGAACTCTGAGCCTCACCTATGAAAACTTGAAAGTACCAAATGGGCTCTGAGCTATGGAGTTATTTCCCTAAAATTAGAGATGACAGTTAAAGCTCATTGTCTAAGGTAAGGATGTCAGAATACGTTACTGTCGCTCTCTGGTGTCTGTTAATTGCTGATAATTTTATGTCTGCACAGCAACCTGTGACACTGTTGCGAGGGATGCTGTGTACACTGAAACTGCAGTTTCGTAAAGGGACTTGTCTTGTTAAAATGCACAAGGTTCTCACACATTTAATGAAAAATGAACATCAGATTATACTGGCTCTACTAAAATATAGCATCAAATCCTGTAGTCTTTATTTCAGTCGGAGTTTTACCTTGATAAGAACTTAGGGCACTGATCAGTCTAGTGAAATCCATGACTGCTCTCCATGCCATGGAAGAATGGCCTCCACGGAGAGTGGCATGAGGACTGGCAATGGGGCTGAACCAGGAGAGGGGAATTTATGCAGATACAGTGGCCCTATCATGCTGCATCAGGTCATAACTGGAATAGCAACTACGACCTCTATATCTATCTGGTACTTAATTTGCTCAATTACCATAGCATCTGACCACCTCACAACAGTGCTGTGGGGTGGAGAAGTGCTACTGTCCACATTTTACAGGTGCGGATCTGAGGCACAGAGAGACTAAGTGGCTTGCCCAAAGTCACATAAGAAGTCTGTAGTGGAGCAGGGACTTTAAACCAGGTTTCCCAAGTCCTAGGCTAGTGTCCTAAATACTGGATAATCCTTCTCTCATAGGCTGGAATAGCAGCCATGAGGGCTGAATAATACACGTTCATATTTTTAAAACTGTCTGGGGGAAAATATGCATTTGGCAGAGTTTTAATCTCTGAGTCAGAGTTCTGTATGTACATATGCTTATGTGCAACTATTATTTAACGTCTATTGGACGGTTTGCACATAATGCAGATGCAGTCTTGCAAACAGAATTCTAAAGATATGAGCTTTTATTCAAGCAGCTAATTTTTGCCCATAATGATCCGGCTCACTGAGAGAGACAGCTTATGATGGAAGATGGCCAAGATTTTTGAAAGCGATTAGTGATTCTTGGTGCCACAACTTTGGGAGTTTAGACAATCTGAACAGACATTGATTTTCAGAAATGCTGGACAGCCACCCTCTGAAAATCAAGCTCTTTGAAGGGTCTCAAGTTGGGAACTAAACATTGTGGCACCCAAAGTCACTAGCCATCTTTAGAAATTGTGGCCAATCCATTTTGTGATAATGATAGTCAAATAACTTCCGCTGGAAATTAACATTCTACACAAACATGAGCTATCACACCCCTTCCCTGACTAGCCCCCGATAGAGAGACACATACTGATTTCCAAATAACACCGTCATTTCGTAGGATAATGGCCAGGAGCAATTTACAAAACACTAGCCTATAACCAGTTAATATACCGTACCCACGTGGATGCTTCTGGAATATTCTAAAATGTTTTCCTGACAATTAATATATAAATTGCTGGTTGATTTAGCTGAAAGGCCTAAGCACATAGAAAAACCTGTACAGAAATATTTGTAAACCCCCTCCCCCAAACCTCAGTTGATCAGCCAAGTTCTCTGCCTTTCATTTCCAGGTAGATAGTTCTGCTAAATTTTTTCCAAGGCTTTATGGTTTTCAACAATATATCTTTCATCACCATATCACCAAAAAGCAGTGGCTGACCTGAAGTATCCCTTAGGATTTGGACTGGATATCAAGGATTAGTTTATAACTGGTAACTTATGAGCTGCATAGTGTTGTACAAATGACTTATTTTTCTCAATTTAATGGTAAAAACTATGAAACCTATTACTGAGAACTTATTTCTGAAAGGATATATGCATGATACTTGAGCAATAGTTTGTACTTTTATACCACAGCAGGGTTGGCCTTTTTAAAAATAAGACATTTTTTCCCCATAGAATGAGCTCTGAGTGACCACAAATCTCTAGCATTTAAATTTCCACTTGAATCCATTTGTACTTGGATTAAAAAACAAAACAAAACCAAGAATGTCTGCGTTAAAATTTTGGCTTTTATGCAGCAAGGATTTGACAATATAGCATAAGTAACCCATTATTTATACAACAAGATTCACAGCACATATTGGCAGAATATTGCTTGGGAAACTCTTGAGATACATACTTTACTGACACCTGCATCTACTGAAGTGGTATGTGTTGATAATAATCACTTAAAAAAAAGTAAGCTTTTCTTTTCTTTTCTTTTGAGCACATCTGTTTTATTTCACTTCAGTATGATGGCTGTAGGGGGATGGGGATTTCTGCTAAAGATCATGCATTTTTGTTCCAATTTTTAGTAAACTTGAGTCAAAAGAAGCCATTTCAATTAAAAAAAAGTCTCTCCAAACAGAGCTACATCCAATTTTCTAACCCTTAGCACAGTTTGTTTTCAGGACAGTGGAGAACACCAAAGTAGCAGGTTGTTCCATAATTGCTTCATGTAGACTATATTTAGATTAAGCATTCCTTTTATTTGTTCTAGCATAGCTCTCAGAGGTCCCAGGTGAAATGGGGAGGGGGGGGGGGGCTCATTGAGCCAGTCGCTGTATAAACAATAGCAAGAGACGGTCCTTGCCCCCAAACAGTTGCAGTCTAAATAGCCAAGGCAGACAAAGGGTAGAAGCGGGAAGCAGATTTTCTGATGTGTGAAACAACATGGCCAAGCTCACGTAGCAGGTCAGTGGCAATGCTGGAAATAGCTGGCCCGCGATCTTTCCACTTAATGTGGTGCTAATGAGCAGTTATGGACGGCGAAACAAGTGTGTAAAAATGGTACCTTCCTACTAAGCAGATCTGTGTTTAAAGTCACAGCTGCTGACTCTTTTAGGAGCAAAATAAGACTTTTTCCCCCTAGATTTTTTGCTTCTGACAACATTACAGAGCCATCACAGCAATGAGAAAGTGAGCTGGATGGTGTTTTGGCATCATCAGCAGAGTTGTGTGCTCAGTTTTGATTGGACAGCCTTCATTATAGGTGATGAGCACTCCCTCTCCCCCCTCTCCAATAAACCCAGAAAACAGCTCCACCTTGTTGGGTGTTTATATTACAGTAGGGCCTAGAGGTCCCTAACAAGGTCAAGGCTCCATTAGGTCAGACACTGTACAAACCCTTAGTCAGAGACTATCTCTGCTCTGAGGAGCTTGCAATCTAAATAGACAGAACAAACAAAAGATGAGAGAAAGGCAGTCTTATTGTTCCTCTTTGTTAAAATTTCTCTGAGCTTCTGCACTAGCCTATCTGTGTTCCCACTGATTTAACGGGGAGCACAGTTAGGCCAACATTAAGTGCTTTTGAAAGGTACCCCCTAAGTGACTTGCCCAAGGTCAATACAGAGTGTTTGTGGCAGAGCTAGGAATTGCACCTAACTCTCCTGAGTCCCCAGCCTTGACCACAAGACTGTTTTTCCTCTCCTTAGCCCAGTTTGAGTGGGGAGGGCAGGAAGTTAGAAAAAAAGGTTTGTTTTAAGTTTGGCACATGAGGTAGGAAAATCATTGCATCAATTAACATGGAACCCCACAACACTACTGATAGCGTACATCATTGGAATAGTGGCATATTTTCATCAAAATATTGTTTATTGCAGTTCTCAGATGTACATAATTCATGATGCTTGTGTTTTCAGCCTTTATGTGTTGGTAAGCGTCGCAGAAGACCTGATCCAACTCCCAGGGAAGTCAATGGGAATATGATAGGGACCACAGGACAGAAAGTAAAGGGGATTTTGTGCGATACAAGTACTGAGACAGATTTTCAAAAATGGCTTTTAATTATTAGCAAGACTTTTTTTTTTTTTTTTTTTTTTTGCTGGCAAATACAGTTTGACGGTACAAAATGAGTTGTTTGGGACGGGGCAGAATCTGGGCCAGTTATATTATAATGCCCAGGAACATTAGCCTGTAATATTTGCCTGTGTGGGTCACTGTGCCATTATGAGATGCTTGGGCCTCTTCTCTCACCTGTGTCCTCCCAGATCATGTGACCGCAGTAGACAGGAAGGCCTGTTGGGAAAGGGGCTGGCTATCAAACAGTTTCCCTCTTTGCTCATTGTGAGGAGAAGTACTTCTGTTATGATGCTTGGCTTGGAAGGGCTCTGCTGAAGGTGTAGGAAATGGCCCTGGGGGAATAACTAAAGCAAGATAGCTTGGTCTCTGGGGCAAACAGCTGCTTCATACCCTACAGGTCTAGAGCTGGTGCCTCCAATGAAGGGATGGTATATGTTCCTCTATGATGCTACACATATGTGGTGTGAACCTCCTGTCACCAAGGGGAAGCTAAAGGTGGACTTGTGGCATCTTAGAGACTAACCAATTTATTTGAGCATAAGCTTTCGTGAGCTACAGCTCACTTCATTGGATGCATTGGTAGTAAAGATCTTTTTGAACGCCTGACATAAAGGAGAACATTACGCAGATGCTAGCACGAGAGCTATGGCCCAAGGATAGGAAAGGACTTCCTTAGGAAAGCCTCTGTTCAGACTTTCCTTTATGCAGGAGGGGGAGGACCTCTTGGTTTGGCCAAAGAGCCAGACTGACTGACTGACTGACCAGCATGAAGGAGACTGATCCGTACCGAAGGCCCAACGGGGCTTGGGCAGTTCATGAGGTAAAGAGCTTCTTGCTCTGTGAAAATTTAAAAGGCTGAGGCCGTGTTGAGCCAAATCCTAACATCTTCACTCAGGTTGCAGTTATACCCTTCAGGGGAAAACATGCAAGGCGGGAGGAGGGGGAATGGAATTCTTGGAGGATTCCTTTATGGAATTTGCTCAAAACTCTTGAATCAGGGGCGGGTCAGATTCCCTGCATAGTAAATACAGAGTTGGCCCCTGAAATTCTGCTTCAGCTCCTTGATGATCTGTCAGTGGGCCATAAGATAGTGACTTGCTGCTGGGTTCCTTACCCCTCTGTCCCCCCCTCCCCCCCCACACACACATGTGCGTGCACACACATTAAAGGGGTGTGATGGCCCCCAGTTCAGAGGGTTTTCTACTGTGTTACCACCACTTAAGCATTTTCTCCATACTCGATGGGGGAAAATACACATTCTGCACAGCCCCTATGGTGCTCATGATCACTCAGTACTTAAAGAGCTCACAAGAGCTCTGCTTCATTCCGTGTCTGGTTCCAACTGGCTGTGCAGAACAACAGCCAGAACTTCACAGAGCCCCCATCCAGACTCTCTGTCTGGGACGCTCAGACCTTAAAGGGACAGTTTCCAGTACCACACCATCCTCCGACAGTGCCACCTATGAAGCCCTGGTCCAAATGAGATCCGCTGGAGGGTACCACTCTCATGTGGCTCTCAGAGATTAAAATCCCACCCACCGACCCTGACTCAGTTTGTATTGGCAAAAATGCCTATTGACCGTCAGTCTGCATTTGGCTCAGTTTACTTCTCTAGTAATCGAAACACTGTGTCTTCTTCCTGCTGCAGGTATAAGCGAAGTGGGAAAGTCAACAGCAGTCTAAAGGTGGCTGTTCTGTATCCCTCTCTTGCTGGCGTCCTCCAGCTCTGCTCCAAAGTGAAAACCAAAAACTTTATGATCCAGCCCCTCCGTGCAACAGCTGCACAACAGCCCCCCTGGGAAACTCAATATGGTGACAAACATAGCAACCCCTAGGTCATATGCCAGGGAACTCAGTTTACATCTCATCTATTAAGTGAATATGATGTGAAAATAGTTTCCTGTGTCTTTTAGATGTCAGAGCGCTGAGTGGATGGCAGGTAATGAAAGAGGATTGTCCACACATTTGTTTTTATGGGTTCATCTTGTCATCTCAGTTCAGAGAATAATTGAAATAAATCCTTTTAAAAATACTGTCATTATGCCAGTGCTGCTGAGCATAAGGACAGCAATCATTGCTTGTGTGATCACAAGCAGCAGGTTTCTATTATTATTTTATGATTATCTTCCAAAATAAGCTAATCTTCAGATTGATAAAAGTTTCAAGATGGGGGGGGGGAAATCATAAATATTACGCTTGAAAATAGGACTTGGACGTTTATGAAAACTTAACCTTAGACCTTTTAAACCCAGAGTTATGCCGATGGACCCCCATCCCCCCCGACATCAATGGGGACAGTCTGACTGAATGAGGAATTCATGTGTGATGTGAAAAAGAATTTTCAGCAGAACTAGCTGAAAATTCTGCATCAAAACTTTTTTGAATGGAAAACTGGATTGTTGACCAGTTGAATTTTTTGTAGAAAGTGTCTGCTTTCCTCAAAAACTTTCAAGGTACTACCCTCCCCCTCCACTACTTCACCAAGAATATATTGGATTTTCAACAAAAAATTGAAATCTTCCGACCAGCTCTACTTTGTGGGCCCAGGTGTGGGCCTTAAAAGGGGTTGTAGAGGTGGTGGTAAGAGTGCTCCAATTTCTTTGGCACCGACTCCATGGGTGCTCCGGGGCTGGAGCAACCATGGGGAAAAAATGGTGAGTGTTCAGCTCCCACTAGCAGCTGTCCTCCTCCCACAGCGCCTCCTGTCCTCCAGCGGGCCCTGCCAATCAGCACCTCTCCCTCCCTCCCCATGCCTCCTGCCCGCCGTGATCAGCTGTTTCACAGCATGCAGGAGGCTCTGGGTGGAGGGGGAAGGAGTGAGGATGTGGTACACTCAGGGGAGGGTGCGGAAGAGAGCAGGAAGAGGCGGAGTGGGGGCAGGAAGAAGCAAGGTGAGGGTGGGAACTTGGGGAAAGGGGTGGAGTGGAGGCGAGGCCTGGGGCAGAGCCGGACGACAAGCACCCCCTGGAACACTGGAAAGTCAGCGCCTGTGTCCGGTTTCATCCTGGGATCGCTGCGGATCATGGTAAAAATAACAAATCTGTCATTATAAGGTATAATAGCATGGAACCCAGCATTGCTGCATTTCTTATTGAGATAGATAGATAGATAAAATAAATTGAAACTTGACGTGAAGTGAGATCTTTAGGGGTGTTGATCTGGTGGGTTAGGTATTTTGAACAGAAGTTATAATGCTTCTTTGCTAATTGGGCCATGACAAATTCTTAGTATTCTGTAGAGCTGGATGGAAAATATACCGGTATGAAACATTTCATTTTTCAAAATTGGAAACTCTTCACAATTCCCTCACCCCCTACCCCAAATGTTCTTTTTTAATTGGCAAAATGAAAATATAGTGGATGTTTATTTCTCATTTTTTTCTGCCCTCCTGTTTTTTTCAATGTAAGGGAATACAGGTGGGAGCAGGAGGAGGAAACTGAAAACCGAAAAAATGAAAAACATTGAATTTTTTTTTCACAACACGGAAAAAATGAAAACCTGTTCAGTTTTGAATTGTGTGGACCAAATAGGATTTCCAAATTATTTGGAAATATGTATTTTTTCCAGTGTTTTCAACCCCTTCTATAGAGATCCCAGAAGGCTCCTGCACACCTCAGAATATGGGTATCTTTTGAGATGGTGAATATGATGATTGATAATTGGTCTGATTGTAATGCTGAGATGCAGGCATGTCTGTTCCTTCCATAGGGAAATTTGCTCAGCTCAGGAATGCCTACTCAAGCTGCTGTCACACCCAGTGATTGCAGTATAGACATACCCTTTGAGGGTGTTGTAGGATCTGCTCCCAATGGTAGTAATGATTTGAATAAGACCTTAATTAACAGCAGTGGGAGAAAACCAGCATCATAATGCTATGCAATGGGCATGTAAAAGTTTATCGGTAAGAATCCAGAATGCTTGGTATTTATTCTTTGGCTTACTGCTTCGGGTTGGTGCATCTGTACCAATCTATTTTCTTCAGCCTTAGTGCTGGTCACTGTGTACTTAAACTCTCTTTTCAAATAACTGGCTTACATCGCTACATATCTGAAGTAACGGATTTTTTTTTCTATTATTACTTTCTCTTAGGCTGGAACAAAGCTGTATGTTTTTCCTGTCTCTCCACGCCATAGTATGGGTGGTTTTACCATCTAGGCTAGTGTGTACATGTTCTCAAACAAAAATAACAATAGGCAACCCCCTCTTCATTCCTACATACATTGTGTATGTGTGTGTGTATATGTGTATTATATTTAGACAGGTGTATGTGTATTTAAATCAGAAAGGGCAATGTATTTGCCTCCATCAGACATCTGCGTGTGCGTAAATGTATTTATAAAACATAGTGCTTTCCAGTAACTGGTTACACCATGGGACAGAAATCAAGACGACATCTGCGAAAATAATGTTTTTGCCTACAGAGCCTGCTGTGGTTGCTATTTCAGCTGTTCATTAAAGTTATATAGCTTCCTTTATCTCTTGTGCTCATGGAATACAAGCACCTCCATAACGAGCTTAAATCACCATAAGCTAAGAATAGAAACTTGCTTTCAGATCTTGGGAGGTTGAGCTACTGGTGGTGTATGGGTAATCAAGCAATATTAGCTGTATAATGGTGCCAGGACACCCAAGGGCAGGGGTGCTGGAATGCTTTTATGGCAAGAAAGCATGGAAAATATCTGCTTCCCTTTTTTTAATTCTCTCTCCCCCTTGTTTGTACCTTTTGTAAAAGATACTCACTGTTGCCAAATGATCATTTATTTGCCCTTTGTGGAGCTGTCATTACCATGAACAGCACTACGTATTGTTCTAAGGATGTAACAATTAGAGAAGTTAGAGATGGAAAAAGATCGACTGCATCACCTCACCCAATTACTGCTGGACAGAGCCCTATGTTCTAGTGTGGTGTCCCATTCTGTTTTTACTGTCTTGCATGTGGAGGTGACATCACATCACATGTAGAAATGTACAGAAAGCCAGTAGCACCCTCCTCTTGGCATACTATACAAAGGCCAGGCATGAACATAATTCATTTCTCTCTCCACAGCATGATGTTAGTGCCCAAAGTATTGCTACCTTCCTCGAAGGAGCAGGGCCTTAGCTCTTGTCCTGCTTTCACCCTGGCCTGGTGCAAACAAAGCACTCATGCCCTGAAATAGGAGGGCACAGGGGTCATGTTTACCTGAGAAGTGACGCCTTCCCAGAAGTCCCTTCGCTACTCCTGGGGGAATTCTGCGCCACTGTGCATGCAGAATTTGTGCAGAAATTAATGGGTTTTTGCACAGAATTTCTTTTTTCTCCACAGAAATAGGCTGCAAAGCTGCTGGCTGCCACTAGAGGCCACTGGACCCGGCAGAACTCAGCTCGCAAGTAGAAGACCCTGCCAGAGAGAGGGAGCTGGAGGGTTCCTGGCAGCTGCAGTTCTCAGTATGCCCCGAAGGAAAGAGGCAGCAACACATAGGAATTTCCACACAAGCCCAGGACCCAGCAACAGACTTTTTCTCTCTCTGGATCCCTGGGCTCTGAGGGGGAGGGGCTGTGAGTGTCTGGACTGGGGGGGCCTGCAGCTGGGGTCTAGGGTGTGTGTCTGGGATAGGCGGCATCCTGTGACTGGGCTCTGGGGGATGGGGGGTAGGGGGTGTGAGTTTCTGGACTTGGAGGGGGCCCCACAGCTGGCCTCTGGTGGGGAGGGGGTGAGTGTCTGTCTGGGGGGCCATGCCTGGGCTCTGGGGAGGGGGGAGGGAGTGTGTGCCAGTGTCTGGGCTGGGGGACGCCTTGCAGCTGAGCTATGGGAGAAGGGTATGTGAGTGTCTGGCCTGCCTACTGGGCTCTGCTGGGAGGGGCCAGAGAATCAGGAACTGGATTATCAAAGGGGTTTCCTTAACTCTATACTCCTGGAGGAATTTTTTTGTGTGTTTGTATTGTTACAGACATAGTTGCTGATAGTTATTTTTGTAATTTATTTTAAAATAATTGAAACTAGCGTCGTTATATAGGATTATTTTGACAAATAAAATATGCAGATTTTTGCAGAATTTTACAATATTGTGCACAGAATTTTTAATTTCTTTTGTGCAAAATCCTTCCAGGAGTAAGAGTCTTCTCAGATCCTATCACAGGCCAGTGCCCTCTGGCCCCAAGATAATCCATGGTGAAATTACAGCAGTATGTGATTAGATGGCAGGATATTTTATGTGGGTCCATCCTGACGCTCCTGGGGGTTGGATGCAAAGCCCAGTTCTAATGGCAAAATGTTATGGGAGTAGCTGCTTTGCTCTGCTCCGGGGGTGGGAGGAACTCCTGGCCTCAGTGAAAACAATGGCAGTGCTGTCACTGAAACCAGGATTTCACCCTCTAGCTTCTGCACAAGATTCTCTTCGAAAGTTTCAGAAGAGGTTAAACCTACCCTTATACTCAGCTGACTCTTTTTTCCACAATTGCACAATCAACACAAGTTCAACTTTGAGCAGTGAATGCCTCCCTCCCCCCCCCCCAAAAAAAAAAAAGAGACATCAGTGAATGCAGCAGCTAGATAAACACTTCACAGTGCATACAGCTAATCTGCTTCAGTCCACCGGAGGACTGGTATAAAATATGCAGTCTGAGGTGGGAGATTTGCTTACTAACCCTTCAAGGTCAAGTGGAACACTACATAAATACATGCTTCAGCACTCCAAGTGATCTCTCACACCTAAACTGGCCTGTGGACCTCATGTAAACACACCATCCATGAAAATAGTCCTCTGTAGCATTTTGTTCAGAGAAATCCATATATATTTGTACCAAATGACTTCAGATATTTTTCCCCAGACTGTGTACTCTCTCATCTCTCCATGAAGTTGCAGTTCACATTTGTCTTGGAACACCTTCCTTTAAACTCTTTCTAAGGAGTTAAATCCTATCATCTAAGCATGCCTGAAACCTCCTTTATGAAGCAGGCATTAACCAAAGGCTGTTCCAAATGTGGTCCTGAGGATTTGCCACCTATCATAAAGGCCTGAAGTTTCCTTCCCCTGTATGCTTTGACTTCTAGGCACAATCAGTAATATAGCATTTGTTCACGGGACTCACACACATGGTTACATTTATATGTGACATTAGTGCCTCTCAAGGGAAGTGGTACTTGAGATTCTCCACCCGTCTCCTCCTGGATAAGTTCCATCAGTCTAAGCAATGAGAAAGTCTTAGGCTGTTTAAACACGTGTCTTCTGTGCCATAGCATTCACTGCAGCTGCCAAACTGACATGTAAACCCCCAACCTCTTCTTGAATTATTCAGCTGCTTTTTTTTTTCAGCTAATTACCATATCTTGCTTTTAAACCTGCAAAAATAAATAAATTAAAATAGTAACGTCTAGTCAAGACTACATTGCTCAGTTTTTGGCAAGTTTTAAAGACTGTTTGCATAAATATGAGCATTCTATTTGTCCAAAAGGAAGGCAAATTTATTCACACCAAAGTATGGGCCAAATTGTCTCCTGGCATAACTCAATTGACTTTAGTGGAGTGACACCAGTAGAAAATTTGGCCCTAGTTTTGCAAAACTTGTAGCCAATTAATTGAAGAGCCCAATCATAAGTCAAAAAAGAGGAGGTCAAAAGAAGCCATGTCTATTGACAAACTTTGAGATAAAAAGAGCAAAATCAATAGTGAAAGTAGCTAGAAGTCAAGAGGCAGGTTCTCTGCTAGCATACCTCTACTAACATAAATACATCTATGGCAATTAACCCCAGGAGAGATTGTGTCCCAGTATATTTTCCCTCATTCTTGCTATTAGCCTGCATCTAACCAGGTTCCTGAGTAAAATTTTAGTTTGCCGTGCATGCCCTTTGAAGGATATTTATACCACTGAAAGTAAGTTCTGGCATCACGAAGGTGCAGGTCTCCATTAAAAGCTTCAAAGGTGATGGAGGAATCAACAACCTTCTGAGACCACACACAAGGAATAGAGGGAAGAAGCACTACCTTGAAGAAACTGAGAAAAGAACTCCCTTTCCAGTTAACTCTTAGGTTATGTCTACACTACCAGTTATGTCAATATAATTTATGTCGCTCAAGGGTGTGAATTAACCAAAGGGACTAATCACAGAGGAAACTACTACTCATCATGGATCATGTTGGTAGAATTGGGCCTATATTGATTAGACGTTCCAGTTCAATTGTAAGTCATTAAGAGATCTCATTAGCATACATCTAAAAGGGGTCATTGTCCGATATCATCATTAGTAGAGCATCATTAGCAGGTTTAGCAAAAATATGGAGAGAGGGTGAGGGCAGAATGGCAGAGTATAATTTATTCATAACTGATTCAGACAAGGTTGGATTTCTGTCCGTGGGTGTCAAAGCTGACTCGTGGTAACCCAAGAAGGAATCTTGGTATCTTTGATAATGGAAGACCAGAAAAAGTAAAGGATGCCTCCTTAATTATGGGAACTGAATTTTGGCACTTAGTTCAGGTATCTCAAAAATAATCATGAAAGCCAGATTCAGGATACTAAAGAAACATTCATGTTGATCAATATAGGTCCTAGTATACCTGGATATACAGGTACAGTATACTGGTACACTGAAGCCTTCAGTGTAAAAGACAACTTTTCTGTTAATACATTGCCCAATAATCACTGTATTGGGATAGTTTCCTGACAGCCTAGGTCAGTCTCCACTGGTCTTCTTTTGCGACTGCCTCAAAGCTGATGACAAATAACCTTGGTTGGGATTTTCATAGCAGTCTGAGGGAGTTAGGTGCCCAGCTCTCACTGTATTTCTATAGAATATGGATGCCAACTACCATAGGATCCTTTGAAATTCCTTGTATTCTTGTTTAACCTTATTTGTTCTTTTACGGTTTGCTAAGGAAAAGGAACAATTTGGTCATGGTTTCAAAGGGGGCTACTCAAGACCGGTTGGTTTTCATTCCACGGAAACCATGATCAAATTACTTCCTTTTAGAAATTTTCCAGTGGAATGTTTTTTCCATCAGAAAATGCCAATTCATCGAAAGCAAAACATGTTGTGAAAATATGTCTCCTTAGACAAAAATTCATTTAGAAATGAAAATTGAAAGAAAGCTTTTCAATAAGGTTGAAATGTTTGATTTCAAAGTTTTTTGGAATGGAACATTTTGATTTTTCCACTTCAAAATGAACTTGTTTCAATTTTTATTTTACCTTATAAAATGAAAGAATCAAAATCAGAACAAAATATTTCAGGATGTTGAACCCAAACATTTTACTGAACCAAAAAAAATTTGTTTTTGTTTATGGGGAAAATTAAGTTTTTTGTTTTGTTTTGTTCCATTCTGGGATGGAAGAAATTCCAAAATCTCAAAATTGCCCCTCAGAATGATAACTCCAATCCCTGCTGCTTGTGCATTGCAAATTGTAAAAGAGCTGTATAGTCAGAGAAGCTATTGGCAAGTAGCTTGGAGGCTGTGCATCTTACATCTGGTTATGCTTGCCAGATCTGCTCTCCTTTCAGAATTGCTGATGACTGCATTTGACTTCTTCCTGGTGGGGAAGTTCACTTAGATGCGATATGGAGAGATCAGATTTTCACTAATATTTATTAACTTTTTAAATGAAGATTGGCTATTAGCAAATAGCATAGTTCAGTTGTGCAATGGAACAGATGGGAATAGGATAAAATCACTTGTTATCTTGGTATGTTTTATCCATGTTTGATCTGTAACATTCATTATAACTATAGGCTCAGTCCAGAAGCACTGCAGGACGAAGTGTTTATTGCTGTGAGTAAAGCAATTTATAGCAATGGGATTGCTCAGAAGTGTGTACTATGCTTGGGAGTGGTTGTGGGGTTGGGTCATAGTTTTGTTGCAAATTATTAGGAGCCTACTTTTATCATAGGATAGCAGACTAAAGGGCCCAGCTTTTCAGAGTTGTCTCACATGAAGACCCAACTTCTCTGCTGGTATAAATGTTCCTTTAGCTTCAGGATGGCTGTGCCCACTTAAGCCAGCAGAGAATGTGGCTCCAATGAGGCACAGGGAGACCTGGTTTCATGCATGAAGTCTGCAGTAGAGCAGGAAATTGAATCTGGGTCTTCAGCTAGCGTCCTAGTCCCTGACTCATCTTTCCTCGCTGCAAGACTGTGAAAGTTAGACTTTGAGCAGAGGTGGAGCTGGCTTGTATCACATTCAGTTTCACATTCAGCCAACAAAGCCCTAAGATCAAGATCTTCTATGTGAAGGATTTTGAAGCACTGGACAATCCTTCCTCACCAGCATGTGTCTAAATGCTTTCCTGAACTGAGGCCTTAATTTAGAAAATTGTTAATGGAAAATGTAACAAATAAGGGTTTGTTTACACATCCTATTTCTGACAGCTGTTTGAAGTGCCTCTCATGAAATAGGCTTTTACTCATATTAGTCTTCCTAATAAGGTAAAAAACATTAAAACTAAATAACTGTACAGTGTCTGATCATGCAGTTGACACAAGAAACTGCCCACTCTAGTCAGTGGGCGCCTCCCTGAGTAGGGAGTGCAGGATTGGTCCCTAGAAGACAAATGAACAAAGTAGACCTTTTCAAAGTGATTTTCTAAATGAAACACAGTAAATTCCTCTGTAACATGATTCATGAGAACAGGAGATCAAAGCATTACAAGAGATTTATCAAAAATAAATCATACTTACATGTAGTATACGGTAACATCAGATAATGTCATGTTTTTCTAATGATCATATGAAAATGATAAAAGAATGGTGCTTGAAAAAAAATTCTGAATCCGTCAAAAATTTAAGAGGAAAAGATGGCATCAGGAATCAATTTGCTCTTTTCTCATGTTTTCCTTAACATTTCAATGCTGATGCCTTCCTGTTAATTCTACACACTTAGTTATACTCTGCATATGAATGTGTATGTAATTCTACTATAAACACTCAAATTTCAAATCGTCTGCCCTATAAATCTGGGAAAACTCAGTGAAGTGTGAATCTGATAGCTGTGATTAGTACTGATCAGTGGCAAGCCTGAGTTGTGACTGATTAGTCTGACATGCTGAGCATTTCGTTATACATGGCTAAAAGATCACATTCGCATGGTGAAGAATTTATGTTCGTGTTTGTGACTCACTCCTTTCACATCTGGTCCATGGTGACCCTCTGGGAATGACATGGGTAAAGAAAAGGAGGGAAATGTGATTTTTTTTTTCAGCAAAAGCCAAGGCAGAACAAAGACAAGATTTTCTACTCTCTGTACAGCTAGATAGGAACTAGGTTGTCATTATAGAAGAAGCAGAAGGTCAGTAATTACAATCTGGCAATCTATTTATTTATTTTGCAAGGGAATGCCATTTTCTCTTTCACGTATTTTCTCTGTTTTTCTCCATACAGCACTTATTACAGTAGATAGCTGTTAAGATGCTTTATATCGGGTCTTGAAGAGATGGAAATATTGTCCCATTTCTTTTTGCCTTGTCATTGCAAGAACCCTCCTGCTTGTCATCCTCCTAAGCATCCCACTGGACCTAAAGACACAATATAAGAGAAGAGGAACTGAAAAGACGATTGCTTAGAGAGAGAAGAGACAGGAAGTTACAGAGGAAATGTTTATTTTGATGTTCAAAGAATTAATGTTGGCAATGGTGCAATATCAAACCAGTAGAAAATCTTTGGGTAGCGCATACTGTAATATTTTGCAATTAGTCCTCTTTTAATAATTTAAGGCCTACATAACACCACGGGCCATGTTAATGCCTAATACAAAGCACTTAAAATCTATGGCGATACCTCCGGACTGAACTTCACCCAATATATAAATGTTGTATACGTAGTCTGATAGGGAGCCATGTAAATGTGCATGTAATGTATGTACATGTGCTTGAATTCTCTTGCATTTTCAGTCCTCTGCTTTCAGTTTAATATTTCAGTTTGGCCCTGTAGAAATGGGGTGCATGATGCTGGGGAGGACAGCCAAATTCAGCTCAGATGTTAGTGGAAGTAACTTCCTGGAAGAAAACAGAGTTATAGCCATTACTTCTGATGATTTATCTGGCATAGGGGCATTCAGTGTGAAAGGAACCACAGGTATAGTCTTCAGAACTAGAATTTTTAAGAAAGGGGCCTCTATGTGATATGACCTTTTCTTTTTGCCTCTTCTCTCTGAAAAGTTATATGAAACAAAGGAAGGTGGTGGGGAATAAAAGTGCCTTCCTGAACCAAGTGGTAACTTCAAAGCTGGTGAAAGTCTTCGGAGCTTGGAGTGGTTTTACTTCCTTGAAGTATGTTGGCTCTTCGTCCTGATTTTTCTTCACCTTGATGACTGAATCTTCCTTGCTTTGAAGAGCTTGCAATATAATCCTGAATCACAATTCAAGAAGTGTGTGCAATAAATAAACAATAGCAAGGGATGCAGGACAGAGGAGCTGGTAATTAGACCATCCAATGATATGGGCTAGTTATATACACAACTAGATGGTTCAAGAGTTTAATAATAATAGAATCCCCAAATGTTGCTCAGAGTAATCATCATTAGTTGTCTATTTTTTTTTATTTTACCACAATGTAGTTTTAGTTTAAATATTATTTTCTTTTTTCCCTAGGTACCGTATTTAATGCAAACAATCTCCACATGTTTCTATTTCATATAATCAGAGAGTCCAGTATGTCAGATTTCCAGCAGAATCAAGGCTGCCCTGAAATTAAAAGTGGTAGCAGAGATAATGATGTTCTGGGTTGCACCTATGTAGATCAGATACATTCTCCCCACTGGAGAGGAATGTGCAAGGCACATGGGCTACTTCAGGATGTAGTAGTTGCAACAGAATACCCTGGAGTTGGGGAGAAACTCTTCATTTCTGGGAAGATATCCAGTGCACAGCACAGTCACCCAGGCTGGATCCAGGATTTGGCCATCTGTGAGTGAATGGGTGTGTATGATCAGCAAGGCTGATGACCCCAGAAGATGTTAATTTCAAACATATCATGATTACTGAAGCAGATGGAATCAGATCCTGTTGAACCAGCTTGTGGCTATGTTCAATACTGAGAAAATTCACAGCTAGAAAATAGGGTTTATACAATTCCTGACCTGTTGAGGATAGCTGACAAAGGTGGGGATGCCCAACCAGCCAGTGTGGTCACTCCCCAGCTGACAGCAAAGATGTAGATTTGGCTTTTATTGGTTATAGGCTTAGCTTTTATCATCAGTTGTAATTTGCTATATTTTAGGACTATCAATTTATCGCAGTTAACTCAAGCAATAATAGAATCATCATTATCATCATGTTCTTATTATGCCTCTGCCATTTAGAGCCATGACGAAGCTCCTCCACTCCTGTCTGTTTCTGGCAAGTCTTTCAATGGTTCCTCAGCTGTGCCCCAGGTTTTTCAGCTCAGCATCCATAGCTCTTCGCCATGTTGTTTTCGGGCGGCCTTGTTTTCGCTTCCTTTCAGGTGTCCATCTTATTGCTACTCTGGTGATGGAATCAGTTTCCATCCGAAGCACATGACCGATCCATCTCCATCGCCTCCTGGCAATGATGGTGCTCAGATCCTCTTTGATGCACTGTGTCAATAGATCTTGGTTTGAGATTGTTCTGAGCCAAAAGATACAGAGGATTTTTCTGAGGCAGGTTGTATGTAGTGAAGACAGTTTGGACATGTCATACTTTCTCATTCCCCAGCATTCTGCCTACAAAACAGTATTGAAAGTACGCAGCTCTGATGAATCTTGAGTTTGGTCTTGTTGTTGTATTTTGATGATTTCCAGACTATATTTAAGCTCCTGAAGGTGTTCCTGGCTTTATTGATTTTGTTCTGGATGTCCTGGCTTGTTCCACCATCCTGGCTGATGGTGCTGCCCAAGTATGTGAATGTTTCTACGTTGGTGAGAACATAATTCTCTATCCATCTGGTGATGGCGAGGCAATATTAAAGGTCACGAGATATGTCTTATTGCGGTTGATTTTCAGTCCAATTTGCTGGCTGAATGCACTGAGTCGAGTTGTTTTTTCTTGTATATGGTGCTGGATATGTGATAGGAGAGTGACATGACCTGCGAAGTCCAGGTCTTCAGGGGATGAGAAGAGTGTCCATTTAATGCCTCTTGTCTTCCAGTTTAAATTTATTATAAATATTTTTTGATGTTTCCCTAAATTTTAAAATATATTGATTGCAATTGCAACACAGAATACAAAGTGTACAGTGCTCATTTTATAGTATTATTTTATTACAAATATTTGTACTGTAAAATTGATAAAAATACTATTTCTTTTCTTTAATTCACCTCATACAAGTACTGTTGTGCAATCTCTTTATTGTGAAGTGCAACTTACAAATGTAGATTTTTTGTTGTTGTTACGTAACTGCATTCAAAAATAAAACAATGTAAAACTTTAGAGCTTACAAGTCCACTCTGTCCTACTTCTTGTTCAGCCAATTGCTAATTTGTTAACAGTTATGGGAGATAATGCTGCCCGCTTCTTATTTAAAATGTCACCCAAAAGTGAGAACAGGCATTCACATGGCACTGTTGTGAGAAAATGTCAGAGGGAAAGAAACAGGACTCTTCCTTCTGAGGAGATTAAGGAGTTGAGTAATGACCCGAGTACCTAGTAGTGGGGGCAACAGAAGTGACAATTTCTATTCCCAGTGTGAAAATGGTGGTGGCATGGGGTCAGTATGGTTCTGGGGAGAAGGGGTATGGCCATGGTATTGTTACCAGTATCTGTTTGTTTATATTGGGCTAGCAGTTCAGAAGACACACTCCCTTCCCCAAAGAGCTCACAATGTCAATAGCTGTCATAAAAATGCAATAAGGGGGATGGAATGCAATAAAAGAAGTGATCAAATGGTGAAGTCAAGCACTGATCATGTCTGGTTTTGGATGTTTTGTGCTCATGATTTTCAGGCATCGGCACCCCACGTTCCTGTGGATAGAACTAGGGTTCAGAAACCTTTTGGAAGAATATCATTGTTTAAGAGGGTCTTGAAGGAGGAGTAAGGGGAGCGAACCATTTGTGATCCTCATATAACCTTGGTATTGCTGCATTAATGTGTCAGGTTACTAGATGGTAGATGGCATTCAGATGTACTGCCAAAATAGCTTTTGTTTTACTCTGTTGTACCGTTTGGAAGTGCCAGTCTTGTTGTGAAGCAGATGTACACTTCAAAGCTGTGTCATTATCTAATAAGACTCTCCTTTAGGGCTTAACTCCGATTCATACTATAGATAAGAATTCCTCCTAAGAACTCCTCCTTTGTAAGTTGATTCCTTAACTATCTGTGTGTGTGTGTTATGTTTGAAACAGTCACAATTTTCATTTGCTTTGCTTCCATGTGTTGGTAACTAGACCTTGTGATTTCCAGCTTCTAGCCCATGTGGCATGGCAAATGTAGAGATCAAATTACACAAACCATTAACCGAGGACTTATCACTCATTGCCTATTCTCCCTGTGTTCTTAATACACATCTCAATTCTCGTTCTCTCAGTTCTTCCTGTGCCTTGAAACAATTCCATTAGTTAGGGAGGTCATCCAAGATAGCCTTGTAACTACCCATCTTCTGGCAATAAAGGTGAGATCTTCCCGTACAAATTGTCTGGCACCTAGAGTAGCAAGAAAAAATAACTTGAACATGAACAATTTACACCATCTCTGGTGTAATTGTTGCACCCAAATCCCTTCAGTTGCAATCTTGTCCAATCTTACAAGGTAAGCAGAGCTTTTTTCTCATCAGTATAAAGATGGGAGACTTTCAAGGAAAACAAGTAAGTCATTTTTTTCTCAACGGTTGCACTGTACTATCTGAACTGGTACTGCATCAAGGCCAGTATACTGTTAGAGGTCTATGGCCTTTGTGTTCTTTAAAAACCATATCACATTTTGCACAGAAGTTTGGTGTCCAGCTCGAATTACAATTTAGTTAAATTGGCTTTTCCCTCCCAGAATTTCCGTTGCAGCTTCCTCTGGATATGCCATTCATCTCTATTTCCTATCTGATACAGCTGGTTTAAAAATATGAACTTCAACCATTTCTCATTGATGTTTCAAATCTTGATGGAAATAAAAGGATGACATTTCATTCTGTTTTTCAATTTTGCTATTTGAGGCCCTGATGCTACAAGGGATTCTCCTGAATGGATCATTACACATGGAGTTCCATTGGTTTAATTGACACTCCATACAGGACCATAAGAAGTCTGTGAGGACAAAATTGGCACATGTTTGTTCTGCAGAATTGGAACTCAATCTGTTGTGTAGTGTAACTGCATTCATCAGAAGTTGCTCTAGCCCAGCCCAGAGATGGTTGCAGTTCAGTCATGGAGGAAGTGCAGAAAAGACAGAGAAAAAAAAAAGAAATCTGATGAGGTTCAATAAGGATAAGTGCAGGGTCCTGCACTTAGGACGGAAGAACCCAATGCACAGCTACAGACTAGGGACTGAATGGCTAGGCAGCAGTTCTGCGGAAAAGGACCTAGGGGTGACAGTGGACGAGAAGCTGGATATGAGTCAGCAGTGTGCCCTTGTTGCCAAGAAGGCCAATGGCATTTTGGGATGTATAAGTAGGGGCATAGCGAGCAGATCGAGGGACGTGATCGTCCCCGTCTATTCGACACTGGTGAGGCCTCATCTGGAGTACTGTGTCCAGTTTTGGGCCCCACACTACAAGAAGGATGTGGATAAATTGGAGAGAGTCCAGCGAAGGGCAGCAAAAATTATTAGGGGTCTGGAACACATGAGTTATGAGGAGAGGCTGAGGGAACTGGGATTGTTTAGTCTGCAGAAGAGAAGAATGAGGGGGGATTTGATAGCTGCTTTCAACTACCTGAGAGGTGGTTCCAGAGAGGATGGTTCTAGACTATTTTCAGTGGTAGAAGAGGACAGGACAAGGAGTAATGGTCTCAAGTTGCAGTGGGGGAGGTTTAGGTTGGATATTAGGAAAAACTTTTTCACTAAGAGGGTGGTGAAACACTGGAATGCGTTACCTAGGGAGGTGATAGAATCTCCTTCCTTAGAAGTTTTTAAGGTCAGGCTTGACAAAGCCCTGGCTGGGATGATTTAATTGGGGATTGGTCCTGCTTTGAGCAGGGGGTTGAACTAGATGACCTCCTGAGGTCCCTTCCAACCCTGATATTCTATGATTCTATGATTCTAAGTGATTTGTGTACATGAATATAGAATTTTAAAGGTACATCTTCGTATCCTTTGAGATCTCATACATCTAAAGTGGAGCTAGTTGAAAAATGGAATTTCTTTCCTAAGGAAATTGAGAGATTACAAAATTGGGTTTCATCCCAAATTGGGACAAAAAGTCAAAATCTTGGATCTTTCTGTGAAACAAAATGTTCTGAAAATATTTTGTTTTGACCTTAGCCAAACTGTCAGATTTTATATTTATACAAGTTGAAATGACAAGATCAAAATGTTTTATTTTGACTTTATCAAAACTCTTTGTTTCAATAATTTCCTGTAAATATGATACGTTGCTGCAAAACATTCTGATTTTTGTGGAATCAGCAGTTTTTGACAGAAATTGTTCCATGGGAAAATTTTCAACCAGCTCTAATTAAAATTATTTTTTAAAAAACTCTAGAAAGAATAACTGAAATTATCTAATTAAGAGAAAACCATTGGGCTCTGACTCTGACTTTTGCTGAAATATGATTCACAGAGCTCTCTGAAAGGTTCATACTAAACTTGCAGCCCCATCAGAGTTGATCCTTGCATTCTAGGTTTGATGCATTTAAGACCTTCAGTCCATATTTGCAAAAGTTAAGTAAACACAACTGAGGTCGCTAATAAATCCCCCTTCTTTCCACTGAGTCATTCTTCTGTTCTCCCCCATTAATTGTGACCTCTTCTCCCCAAGACTAGGATGTACCTAAGACAATATGTACCACTAGCAATTACCTAAGGTGTGTGGATGTTGAGTGGAGAAAGGTTGTAAGCTGGGAAGCTGGTTGGACAAAAGAGTAAGCAGTGGGAGAGAGGAGCCATTTCTAAGATTTTTGGTTGGAGCTTTGTGTTCAGCAAAGCTAAGCCTCCAAGTAAGACTGTGAGGTCTTGTTCCTATCCAACCATTTCAAAATGAAATGAAGCTTGCAAGCCAAACAACAGGGTCATTTTGCTTTGTGAACTCTTTTGCAAACCAAATCTTGATGATTTCACACAGCCCTAATTCTACACCCATGTGTATGGCAAACTTTGGAGCAGGTTTCAGAGTAGCAGCCGTGTTAGTCTGTATTCACAAAAAGAAAAGGAGTACTTGTGGCACCCTAGAGACTAACAAATTTATTTGAGCATAAGCTTTCGTGAGCTACAGCTCACAAAAGCTTATGCTCAAATAAATTTGTTAGTCTCTAAGGTGCCACAAGTCCTCCTTTTCTCTTTGGAACAGGAATCCTAGAACTAGTAGCTGAGCTTAACCCTATTAATGCAGAAAACTCAGATGAGATGAAAAAAAGTTACCGGTATATATTTTTCTACTGCTTAAGAAATAACAATCAAAAAGAAAATCAGATGTCATAGCAATGAGGTGAAAACTACAGCAGATTCAAATACTCTTGTATCGTTGACTTTGATCCTCCTGAGACAAATCACTCGGAGAAAAATACTGTTTGATTTATCGTCAAACCCTGTGTATAAATAGCTACCTAGCAGGAACAGTGTTTAAGGAACACTTCCTTGCATTCTTAGAGAATAGTGTCTCAATGGACTCAAGATTGATGGGCAAGCTTCTCCAAACACAGAAAGGAAACCTGTTTGACACAGACAACTATTAGGATTAAAGCTTCGATAGTATTAATAGTAATGGAAAAGAGCAGAACTCTGTGTGTAAGTCCAGGTGAGTATAAAATAATTGAACTGAGCAATATGTCATGTGTACCCGTTTCAACTTGAATGTAGCTATTAGTTATGCAGCACTCATCACAACCCGCTTTATCTAAGCATTCACTGTCTACCCTGCACTTTTGTCAGTAAAACATTGCTCGGTCAGCGCTGCGAAAAAAACCACACCCCTGACTGACAAAAGTTTTACTGACGAAAAGCACCAGCATGGACAGCGCTTTGTTGGTGGGAGACCCTCTCCCGCCAACAAAGCTATCACTGCTCGTTGGGGGTGGTTTTATTTTGCTGGCAGGAGAGCTCTCTCAAAGAATGGGAGACCTTATAGGGGCACATCTGTGCTGCTGTAAGGTATGCAGTGTAGACATAGCCTAAATTGTCCTCTCCACTGATGATTCCTGGAGCTGCAGGTGGTCTGACTTGCCAATGGATAAATAGAAGAGTATTGGATAGATAACATGAAGATACAGCAAGGCCAGAAAAAGGACTCCAAAGCCTATAAAACAATAGGGAAGGGGAGGGTGGGGAATTATGAAGATGATCAAGGAAGCAAATTGGCTGAAGATTTAAAGGACACTGATGTTGTGCCGTACATTTTGTTATTTGGTAAGACATTCGTCTAGACATTAGTTGTGCCAAATACAGATGGACCTAAATCAAAATTTGAACCTGTTCCTTCCCTACCATGAAATTTGGGATGAACCTTGAGTTAGGATTTGGATCCAAGTTTTATGGCTTGGGACCATCTCTAATGCCAATAAACACTTGCAACAGCTCGCTCTTCTATTGCTGCCTTGAAGATTTTTACTGAGTGATGCCACAAGACAACAGAGAAGTGGATTTTCAGAGCTCGCTTGGCCCTGACCAATGAGCCGAGCATATCTTCTTCATTTTAGAATGAAGTTGAATCAAAGGTGGGCCTTGATTTTCTAATTGTTTACTCCTGTCTGGCATCGCAGTTGAGAATTTTTCAACATCTCTGAGAATTCCACAGATATCTGGGCTCCCTTATAACGTCCCTGCTTCAGTAGAACGTGTCTGACAAAGACAAAACTCTGTCAAGAAAGAAGTGTGCCCAGTAGTGATCATTATGGACTAGCACAAGCTTGAGTCCTTTCGTGACTGTCTGGACCAAGTATTCTAATAACTTTATTCACACATTTTTGTTACCTCTTTTTGAGAGAAAGGGTGGGGGTGATTAGTGCAATAAGGATGAACGTCACAAAACATGGCTTAACATATATAACATGATAAGAAGAGGGTTGTGTGGAAACCATCCTTCTAGCTTGGTGTATTTTTGCACGTCTTTGAAAGAATTTGCAAAATTGTCCATGGTGAAATCCAACCTGGAACGAATTACAAGGGACCAGAATCTCAGCTGGGGCGTAAATCAAAGAAGCTCTATAGATTGCAATGGAGCTATGTGTCAAATTAGCCTCCTGATTTCTTTGGCACATTTGAAAATGTACCACTTTCCCAGATAAATATCTCCCCACTGGAAACCATTTCTAAGGCTGCTGCAGTCAGTTTTTGTAGAAAGTAATAAAAAGAAAATATCTTCTACAAAACCAGCTGCACAAATTGGTTTACACAGCTCTAATAAGTATGAGCTGATATCTGTAAGGGTACACGCAAGGCTTTGTTGGAATACCACGGTTTCCAATGAGGGGGACCTATCTGGGGTGCTTTATTATGGCTGCATCATCAAAGTGCTTAAGGGGAAAAAAATCTGAAAAATCTCTTGTTCTCATTTACTGAGCCTGACTGTTGACTTGCTTTACTATCTTATTGGATTAGTCACTGCTACAGACCAAGCTTTGCCTCTCTTATGACAATGATGATGATCATAAACTGGTTAAGCACCACTTCTGAATATTACCAGTGTTTACCATGTGCTGGGTAATGACATGAGAGGACTCCATGGTTTTAAAACTAAACTGCCTCTTTATAGACAGAACTATTTACAGAGATGCCGAACTGCAGCTAGCATTCTAGCCATGTGTAAACAGACTGATTCCCTGGTGCCTGCTTCCTCCATCTCCCGCTCCCCCCCACCTCCATCTCTGCTTTTCCATCCAAGTTCTATATGCAGCTATATGTAGGTTGTTACAACCAATAACTCAAAATTAAGTTGGAGAAGTAGTCTACCTCCAGGAGACCCACATAAAATAACAGGGCTACCATTATCAAAATAGGATCTGTTTTCTTGGATATTGTAAATGAAAACATTTACCATTTTAAAGTAGCAGATTAAAAAATTGCAATAGCAGTATAGCATGTGCTCATCCTATTGGATTCAGCTGGAACCATTCATCTTGGTGTCATAGACCCTATAGTGCTGAAAGGAGATTCTCATTTAGCTCAAGGACTAGGGGCCTGTGTTTTTAGAATAAGAGTTCTGAGTTCTAAACTTTCTGTTGCTGTGAAATATAGGTACTAGAGTGAAGATTTTTTGATGGCCACAGATATACTACAATATAGCAATAGTGCCTTTTTCCAGGTTACTTATATTGTGCGTGTGCATAATGTAGACATTTGTGCTTCAAATACCTTAATGCAGCCGGAGGCTGAAAGGTCTAGCCCATTGAAAAGCTCAGAAATGTATTTTCAAACCCACTCCCTGTATGGCAGAAAGGGGAAATGCATGGGCCCCCATCTCTTAGGCAGGCTCCTTCAACCACTGTCACAGATCTTCTTGCCTTGATCATGGTGTCACAGCTCAGAGCAACTGCACCAGTATTTCTCCTCTGTGGTCCCTCCAGAGCACGCACTTTAGGCTCCTGGTTCCTCAGCCATCACCTTGCTTGGGCAGAGACCCACATTTCTCTCCCCCATGACTAGGATTTTCCAAGCTGTGCATTTTCATGCCCACACTGTGTTATTCTCAGCAAGCCAGACTGTCCTAGACCTTTAACTGATGTGATAATCCCCTGCCAACTAACTATTGATAGCTAGGTGGTGTAGTGAGGCAGAGTGGCCTCCCTCCAAGGCTGACCAGGAGGAACCACTTGACGCCACTACAGGGCTATAAACAGTGTAATTACCAGACAGCTTTTTCTAAGCAAGCACATTTATTCTTAAGTGAAAGCATTACAGAGAAAACGTACTAAAAACAATAAAAGACCTGCATGCATGCTAATATGCTCTCCAACGGTCATCCTCTTCTCTCAGCTCCAGCAGAATCTCTAGTAGGAATCTGTCCTTGTTGCACCAAGGGTGTTTCTGTGGTTGCAAGTTCATAACAGCTTTAGCTCAGAACAAGCACGCCCATTACTGGGTTAAGTCTTTTCTTTACACAGCTTGCACCTTTGATCTTCAAATTCTGGGAACAGGTAACCAGTAGACAATGGTCCTCTCCTCAGGGTGTAGCTTCAAAAGGCTGTGTGTTTGCATAACCAGAGGGGGGCATTTGCATTCACCTCCCCTAGAGATTCTTCAGGAAAAGTCCTTGACACAGTCCAAAGGTCCATTCTTGTCTGGCTTATTGTTCAACATATTCCTCTGAAGTTCATAACGCTTCCCAAGGCTCACAGTAACACAATCTTTGCATTGAATACAACAGGTTCCAAAGATACTTAAAATTAATTCAGTAAGGATTTTCAGGATATTGCAGGAAATTGCCACATCTGTCGCACACAGAACTAGGATATTGCCCTTTATCCTAATTGCCATTTGGTTTTGAAGAAGCAGAAGGGTAAAACTCTTCAGACTGATGAGCCCCTCTTGTGCTCCCCGACTGCACTCCAGAATGAGGCTGCTAAATGGCCTTCAGAACACATGTCACCTTTTAATAGGCTTCCTTGGCTGATTTAAAAGGTAGTCATAAACACTTACTAAATTGCAGTTGATGCTCCACATTAGGGATGTCAGAACCTGCATGCACAGTGCTCCCTCTGGCATTGTTTCCGAGAGCTAAACTGACAGCCCAAATGGGCAGTACCTGTGAGTCTGCCCTTGGGAAGGAGGTAGTGTTTGATGGGTGTGGAAGCATCCCAGGACTAGCACTGAGGTGGAGACGGTTCACTTAAAACTGGGAGTGGTCACAGCAGTTAATTGGTTCTGGAAGTGGTGCATAGATGCTAGCACAGTTCACTACTAATACATAAATCTAAAAATGGAGCTATATTTTGCTTACCCTTTTTCACCATTGATTTTATTCACCACTACTAATCTACATACATTAGTAAATAAGAATTCCATTTTTTGCTTAACGTTTGGAAAATGAAAGACTATCTACAGCACCCATTATCCTTCTCCTAAATCCCTCTCATGGAAAACGCCACAAGTATTGCACAGACCCCGACCACTGCACTATCATTTTGAAATCCTTTCATTGGAAGATGACACATGGGGTTAGATCCTCAGCTGGTAACTCCAGTGAAGTCAAATGGTGCAATATGGATTCACACCAGCTGAGATGCTCATAAGTCCACTGTTTATAAATAGCTAAAAAAAAGAGGTGTTCCACTGTCTTTTAGAAAGAGGCTAGTTCTGTGAAGTTAAGGTTGGGGGAAAGCAGAGATTTCTGTTGAATTGGGTAGTACATCTTCTATTTTTGGACCTCCATAGGGTGTGTAAGTGTTTATAAAATAGAGATTTTTGTTAGGTGTAATTAATTTAATTTGCAAGGAAGTTACTAATTTCACTGAAAAGTAAAGATCCTCCAAGCACATGATTCATCATAACTCCACCTCAGCTTTAGGCCACAGGGATAACTAACTCCTTTGGTGAGAAGATAATTTTATTTTAATTCTCATGCAATCACAGAACAACTTCAAGACAAATGCCAGCTATCAATCTTTGAGTAAATTATTGTTCTTACTATTAGGGTGTGGTGGAATAAAGGTTGTCATACTTTAGTACCTATAAAGCTTTTTGGATATAATTTTGTGCATAAGCCATAATAAAGATAAAAATCATATTTTATGACTTACATGAACAATATGTTTCAGAAGACCAAAATTAGAGACTTTGAAAAGTACAGAAGATTTTTTCTGATTTAAAAAAAAATTATTTTTCCTGGCACCTCAATTGCAATTAATAACAGTATATTTTCTGTCCTTTTAGCTATTTTCCTGTTTTTGCAAGTTAGTCTTTTTGATCCCTCCATTCCTATCTTCCTGGTAGCAATCACAGAAGATAAAAAAAATAGAGAGAGAGAGAGAGATCAGGTTTCGTAATTTGTATTTCATGTTTTAATGAATTGATATAGGCAGCTTCAAAGATACTGGGGACTTCAGTGGGAGTACTGAGTGTGAAAGGAATGAAGGATTAGACAGCAAAGTGTACAGTCTTAACTGCATAGTAGTTTGGTGTCATAGTTTTTTAAAAGTGTATAGGAACATTTATTGCAGTTAATCCACTTAACATCTTCCCAACATTAATGCTCTCTTAACAAAATATTTTGTGTGGGAATCATATGACTGATCCTTCAAATCTTAACTCTTTCAAGTAGTCTTTAATCACACTTGTAGTCCCAGAGAAATCAATATGTATATTTGTCTGAGGATTAGTGTGAATAAAAATAAAATAATGGACTTTTTGTTCTGGGTTAATTCCTGAAATTCTTCATTATTCAACACTCTTATTGACTATATCTAAATTTAAGCATATCATGTATGTTTGTGAGTTTCATTTTGTAGATATCTTCTGGAGTGTCTTAGGGATAGTTTCCAGGTTTAAGTGATGTGCAGCAACAAAACCATAATTTGCTTATTTTTCTAATCTTTTTGCTTGGGAGCTATGATGTTGGCCAGCCATCGTGTATCAATGATTCTAGATGAACACTGCAAAAAATTTTACTCAAATAACCAACTGACTTTTAAAACAAGTTTGCTTTGGCTATGTTTCCATCCCATTGTTTACTTTGTGTGAGTGTTACAGAGAAAAAGGTTTATTAGTGCAAATATACATGAAAAGTGATTTTTAAGGTAGAAAGCTTGGAAGAGTGCTGAGAGCCAGCACAACACAAATTGTGAATGTTCAATTGCACATGCTATATTTGAATGTGACACTGAATTTATGCTGTGGTTCATCAGTTATGTCGGGCAGCTAACCAAGGAATGCAAACAATAGCACATGACTATGACATTAGCTAACTAACAAAACCTGCATTCCTCTTGTATTTTGAATATTCATGACAAACTGATAAAAGGTGAGCTGCAGACCAAGAGTCTTTTGCTAACAAAGCTTGCTGATAATTTCAAATAATAAATACACCAGACAATTCCACAATTTTTCAGATAACTTGCTAACAGAAGAAGATGAGAAACTCGTATAGATTGTTTGTTACACATTATTTGTCCAGTTCTAGTTCTGAGATACATTCCTGGTGTCTTAATAGTTTACTGTCATTTAATATATGGGAACTTTTTGTTACCAAGGTCCAGGTTTTCAATTGGTATAAACTGACATCATTCATGTAGGCTAATGGGGCTGCAGTGATTTACACTGATCTGGCCCAAGGGGTCTCAGATTGGCTACTCCAAAAGTGAAAGAGACAAAATTAATCAATACTTCTGAAAACACTGTCCTTAAACTCCAACTACTCTCATTCTTATTGCAAATGCAGGGACTGGAGCTGAAAGAGGCTGCACATGGTCCCTGCTCCAGGCTAGATCCCTAGAGTTGGGGGTTGTTGGACAATCAGCACCCCTTCTCCACTAACTGGCCAATGCCAGAGACTCCAAGGGTGAAGGGGAGGGAGGAGCTATCAGGTGTCCATCAGCAAATGTCTCACTCCCTCCTCATGGGGCTGGCCCCTTTCACCGCTGGCCCAATCAAGTTCCCCCACCCACTGAGGTGGGTGTTTGGCACTGTTGTCCTTATTTACAGATATAGATAGTGGCTGTCTTTTCTTTTAAATGCTCAGTATTGTAGGAAGAGCTTCCCCCCACCCGCCCAGTTAAATCCTTGAATCTTAAAAATTCCAACTTGAAAAGACTTATGCTACATACTTTCCTTACCACTTTTACTGAGACTGCCATTTAGCCACATGTGCACCTTGGTGTTTCTTTGCATTTGCTTTTTTATTTAACAAGCATTTTGTACCATATTGTTCATTCTTTGTCTCTGGCTTTATATGATTACAGGTGGCCTTTCTGATAGGTGATGGTAGCTTGACAAATAAAATTATATATAGCCATGGGACAAACTCACACTTCGTGTAAGGACATACAACTGCACCCACAGAATGAAGTTCAATGGGGCTATGACCCTTCACACCAGCTGAGGCTCTGGCCCCATATTTGTATTTGGCCCTAATTATCCAAAAGGTGCATATGAATTCATTGTTCACCACTATTTTAAAACCCTGTCAGCACTTGAACAAAATAAGAGACAGATTCTGATATCCTTACTCACAGTATCTTCCTCCACAAATAGTCCCAACAAAATCAATAGGACTATTTCAGTTTTAAGGTGCTAGTCAGTATATGTAAGATTATCAGCAATTAGCCCCAAATGAACAGATAATTCCTTTTAATTTTCAAGATTCAATTTCATTGCTTTTTCACTTAATTAAGAAAATATTTTAATAAATATGAACCACGGAGGTAGGAATGAGCACTGTGAAAAATGTGAGCCAGATCTCAAATGCGTGAAACTGAGCACTCTTCATATTTCATATTAAACACCCTGCAATTTTTTTAAAAGAAAAAGTAATATTTCAGACAAACTAAGCATAATGCTTATACCACAGATTCTGTAAAAAATGAACTGCATACACTATTAGCAACTGTATGCGTCATAAACACCTTAAGCTAGAAAATCAGATTCTCATGCCAAATGCAGCTCGGCTCCATCAGTCTACATGGAGCTATACTTCTGCAATTTTATAAGATAAATGTCCGTGCTGTTTTATATGATGAAACTACAGCTAGGGCGAATCTTCCTATTTTTCACCAGTGATTTAATAATGGCAAGCTCAGTGTAAATATTGAAAGGCCACTAGTATTGAAAATATTTTTTTCTCTGGTAGCTGAAATATCTGAGAGCTTTCTTTTTTATATATTGATCATGCACAAAAAAGCTAAGATTTGTCTACACAGAACGTGGGAATATTTAGTAAATAGTGGACTCTAAACATTTCATATCACATATTACGCTTTATGTAGCATTTGCAGAGGAAAGCTTTGTTGAGCTATGCTTTATCTCAGCTACTGGGAACCTCAAAGGCCACTTTAATCTCAGATGAAACAGCCAGTGAATGCAAAACTCCTATCACTTGTTAGAGACTATAGAGTAAAAAAAGGAAGAAATGTTGCGAACTGTACTCCACTGCACATATTTTCATGACACAAATGCCTGTGGTAACACAACAGAGGACCTGCATTTAATTAATTTTTTCCAGAATTCATAAGCTAAAATACATAGGTTATTTATAAATCCCCATTTGCTCTCTCTAATCCACAAGACACTGGAAGATACAGTACATAGAGCAGTGTCTATTGTAAGTGACCCAGGATGCCACTTGAAAAGATTTGCCTGGATCTGAACCTTTACTAGAATACAAGACTAAGCATTAATTTAATCATTAAAAGCACTAAGAAGATAAAGAGTGATGAAAATGTAATCAATATAGCCAGTTAACACTTAAAGAAGTTTCCTTTTTATGACAGTTTAAAATATCTCCTGATCTGCCCTTCCCTGTGTTTCAGAAGTAAACCTACTTTAATTATTTCCTGTTAGAACTTTCCTGTTGCCTTGGTTTTAGTAGGAGTTTACCTAGCAAAAACCAATGCTGTTCATTTCCTCAATGGATTAACTGGGCAATGATGAAACAGAAGCTTCTGTCTGCTTCATTCTTTACACAACCTGGTGTTAAAGAGTGACCTTTCACCCTCAGAGGTTTTAAGGATTAAGGATACTTTTAAATCTCGGTCTGGTTACTAATCCACCACTTTCACTTGATGTTAAATAAGCACTTCCTGATTTACCCTTTAAATCCTGTAAACATAATAAAACCGAGTTTAACCTTTACCTTAGGATTTTACCACTATCTTATGCTCTGTCAAATAAACCTTTATAACAAGCAGGGAAGAGAAAGCTAATAAGCGATATCCTGAATTTTTTTACCTTGGGATATGTAACAAAACATTACAATATTTTTAATATACTCAGGTCAAACACTTGTCAGGAAGCATCAAGGCCTTACGCTGTGCAAATAATGGAATTTTTAAAAAGCATTATAAGCTATCTGAGATAAAGAAATAGATGTTTCATCCACATTCAAACTGCTGTGAGAAAATGAGATTGGAACGAATCAAAATGGATGTATATTGAGACAGATTTCATAAACCAAGGCTTCACAATTTCCAGTGATTGTCCTCCAGTGATTCCTTTGTAAGGCCAGGCCTTCATCTGGTGTAAATGGCATGACTCCACTGAAATTAATGAAACTATGTTGATTTACACCAGTTAAGCATGTGGCCCTGTATATTTTACTTCTCTTACTTTTTTCTTAGATTAAGGAACATATTATTTGTATTGAGAATATTCAGTTCCGCTTATTTCTTGTATCTATACCTGATAAATACCCCCATTTATAGGCACAAAGTTATTAACAGTCTTCCTCAGAACATTTCTTCCAATGTCATGTTCAGAGAGAATATGGGTTTCTCCTTATATGAGTTTTCTATAATCAACTTCAATAGAGTGACCACGATTTAGGGTTTGAGCCAATGCCCATCGGAGTCAATAGAAAGCCTGACAATTAACTTAGTGTGTTTCGGTTCAGGTCCTTACACTGAGATAAATGAGTGGAGAACCAGGCCTGATATGTCTCCAATGAGTGAATTTTTAATTTCTTGAGAAGAGAGATACAGCTGTAAATTGAAATGGACATTAGATTAATGAACCACCATTATATTAAATTTGCTTATGGAAAATGTCACCTATTATTCGGATCTACTGATTTAAGATCTAGATATTATTATTCTATAGTAATAGTCTAAACCACTGCAGCTTTCTATAGTGTTACTGAAGTAATTAATGACAGGTTTCAGAGTAACAGCCGTGTTAGTCTGTATTCGCAAAAAGAAGAGGAGTACTTGTGGCACCTTAGAGACTAACCAATTTATTTGAGCATAAGCTTTCGTGAGCTTGAGCATAAGCTTTCGTGAGCTACAGCTAAGCTGTAGCTCACGAAAGCTTATGCTCAAATAAATTGGTTAGTCTCTAAGGTGCCACAAGTACTCCTTTTCTTTTTGAAGTAATTAATGTAATTAGTATAGGGTACTCCAGTATATTTTTACAAGTTTTATTTTTAGTGAATTTCCAAAATAACTTTTTTTTAGAAATTTTACGCTCTGCACTATGAGATAAATCTTTATATCTCATCCTCATTTTTCATTACTTACCACTCTGCAGTTAACTAGGATAAGAAGTTAATTCCCTCTGTAGGGATCCTAAATCATGGGCCTTATTATCAAAGGAATAGAGTTGTCTTATTTTGATGAGGAACCTGCTCGGCTTTTGGTGTCTATTTTGGAATATTTTATTTTTATTGAATATTTAACATGTACCTTACAAATATTTGCTCGTCTTTGTATCAACTACTGCAGAAGAGGAAATATAGATGGGATAATCACTTATACTTGTGACTGTCTTAATATGATCAGCAGTCCTTTGTCTTCTGCCTTAACAATTTGAAGTAGTCTCTGCTTCTTCTGTGCTTTGATAACGCCATCCACAGTGGTGTGAATGATTCAAGTGCAGTCATTTATCAGGAAGTTTGAGTGAACTTCCATCTGAGCCTTAGAAGTCATCTTGTCCAAACAAATTAGGGAGTTTAATACTCTCTCCATAAATTTGGTTGTAGTGGGGGCAGCTGATTTGCTTGGGGTCTGTTGCGGAAAAACAGAATATAGCTAAATTTTAAAAAGCATATTGGAATTATGGAGCAAGGATTATTCTCAACTTCCTTTCAAAAATATTGAGTTTAATGAATAGGGCCACTTTTGAGAGGCTAATAGTCCCAAAATAGCATATTGTTATAAAAAGACCCATATATAATTCCTTCACTACGAATTGTGCCAGAGTGTGTCAATGTATATAAACAGAGCATGTCATGAGACTTGGGTGGGGGGAAGAGGAGGAATTGCAATAAGGGAAACTTAATTTCTTTTTCTCATTGAAATTTAATTTTTTGTTGAAGATTATCCATTCAACTCGGACACTAAGAAAGCCTGGTCCACAGGCTCTCATGCAAAGGCAGTTGTCTTGGAGAGAAAGTGTCAGCAAGCAGCAAACTGAAACACAAAGAACTAAGAACATGTACTTGAAAAATAGGGAATCAATTGAAATTATATAACCTTGAGTAGTCAACAAGAAAATAAATAATAATCATTCCTTCACATGAAACAAACATGTGGCCAAATTAAATGTGAAGCCAAATTAATCTCTGGCATGACCCATTTAATTTCAATGGAGCTACCCCAGTGATGAATTTGGCCTATTAGTCCAGTGTTTTGTTTTTTAACAGTGAAACAATCCCTGATTATGTTTGTTACTGGAAAATTTAAGAGCAGAAAAGATTGTCTGCCTTCACCTTCATCACCTTTAGAACCTAAATCTTGCTATGGAGAGTTCATCTGCTGGGATAGAATGAAACTGATAACAGAGGAGTTGAAACTAGCTCCCAAAATCTTGTTGACTTGATTAGATTGTGAGCAGGCCAGAAGTTTGGAGTCATCTTGGTATACTGCTTGAAAATCTGATGGCAGAATGAAGTACAGACTGGCATTTATCATAAAGGGAAACTTATGTCTTTAAGCTGAGCTGGCTTTGTAGTAGTGGCAGCCTGCCTCCAGGATCCCTCTCCTACAAGTCAAGACAACTGTTCTTTCTGACCCTGAATCAGTAATACCCCATGGCTGAGGTCACCTTCCATGGGCATGCAGGTGAGGCATGATGTCTTGCTCTGTGCTCATCAGCAGGCACTTCCAAAATCCGAAACTGGAACTCTGCAGGAGCAGTGCATTTACCTGTGCTTCCTTTGAGTCAATGTTTGTCACCCCAGGAGCAAAGCCATGGAAATCCTTAAGAGACGATATAGTTCAAGCTCCAGATATGCACTAGATAGACCGTACTTCTTCCCCATAATTATTGTCTTGTGTAAAATACCCTATGAATTAGCGCCATTAGATATGTGTTGAAAGCTCTTGACAGTCTCTCATTTTCACTCTAAAAATACCTAGAACTTTATTCTAAGTCTCCAAGTATCTGAAGCCGTATACTTTCATTTCGGATGACCACAAACAAGGGGAAAAGCCACCTTTTTACCAAATTCTGATTGACAGCCACAGTTCCAGATGTGCAGGCCCAGTTTGGCTTACATCTGCTCATACACTACTATGAATCGGTTTCTGCTCTCCTTACTCAGTGAGGTTACTCTCTGGGCTGTTGACTATATTCTCTCTGGTTCAGGGTGGGAGAATCTAGTGCTATGAATTCTGGAATTTCTGCAGATCTGTGTGGTTTATAATGGTGAAGAGGGAGAAAGTGGATTAGGGATTTTAAAGTAAATATATGGGTTAGGCATTTGCTTGCTTGCTTTCTTCACTTTCCTGTTCTTCTTTTACTGTTGTTAATGCTTTGAAAAACAGTGCATGTCAGCCACACATTGTTCAATTGCTTTGGCATATTTCACACTTTGTCATTTCCTGCTGCCATCCTACGAATGAACATCGGCATCCAACTTCTTAGAGGGACAAGTGGCGTTCAGCCACCCGAGGTTGAGCAATTACTAGAAATGAGTTTCTCTGTGTTCTAGAACAATGTAAAGTAGTTCAGGTCTGTTAATCTGTAGCAAGTTTGTTGCCAAAGCTTCATACTTGGTGAGGGAACTCCCTGCCCCCTTTGGGCTTATGCTTAATTAATGATAAGGTCATAGTACCTACCTCTTATACAGCAATTTTCATCATTAGATCTCTAAGTGCTTTAAAAGGAAGTCAGTGTGATTATCCCCATTTTTACAGATGGGGAAACTCAGGCACAGAGGTGAGGCAAATTGTTTAAAGTCTCCCAGCAAAGAGTGGTAGAGCTGGGAATAGAATCCAGGTCTCCTGGTCTATTGCTCTAGCCATTATTTCTCACTGCCTCCATTAATTAGGATGCACAAACCAGTTTGTTTTAAGAAAAAAATAAAGAAGCCTGAATCTTGAAGGAGCCCTAGTCCAAAACTGCACCAAATTTAGCCTTTTTAATAGTCTGAGACAGGTTCCCTTTCTACTGGTCCATAACAGGACCTGGCCACATGCTTACTGAGCTCCTTTCTTCTACATGACCTCCTAATTGCCTCTTGGTTCTTTTATCCTCTGCATAAGCCTGCAATAGTGGAACAGGGAGCCAGATTTGTTGCTGGTATATCTCCATTGACAAAAATGGATTTATGCCAGCAGAGAATTTGGCCCAGGAAGTTTTATAAGGTTCATTTAATTTCCTATCTTGCACCATTGAAGTCAATGAGAGTTTTGCCATTGAGTTCAATAGGAACAGGATCAGTCTTTTCTTTTGTGTATGTTGGGCCTACCTATCCTCTCACTTACACCAGTGTAATTCCATTGACTTCAAGGGGGTTACTCCTGACTTACACCAGGTCAAGTAAGATGAGAATCAGACCCTTCTGGTTTAAACATCCAGATTTGAACCAACCCTCTGAATCAGTCGAAGGTTTTCCCATCAATCAAACACAAATCCCAAAAAATAATCACAAAAAAAAAGAACTAAAAGAGAAATGAAAACTGTATTAAACAAGACACGTACAGTACATTTTAATTTAACAATACCCTTGCCTGACACAACTACCATTATACAGTGTTAATTAACATCATTTTTTAAAAAACAAAACGTCTTTTATTGAGTGGTTAGCATTCAGACAGGTTATGACATTTGTAGAGTAATTAGCAACTGTAAATTATGACTAACCAAATCATTATTTTAACTAAAAAATAGGCGCCTGCATTCTTATGTATGAAACAATGTTTATAAGCTGTACATGACCAAGGAATATTTTATGACAGATCCCAAGAGACTGAAAATACTAACAAAGATTTAAGATATCTGTAGTTATAAGCTTGTAAATATTCTTGTCTGTTCAGAATTAAATTAATGCCTTACAACCAAACTGGTGATGCAATGCTGCCAGTGGGTAGGCTGCAAACTTTAAAAAAAGAAGTTAAGAAAATCCACTTGAGAATGGGTTTGTTCCACTCTTCCTTATACCAGAGTGTAATTTTAAATGGCTAGTTCCTTTGCAAATTCCAAACACCAGCATTATCTGCTTCTGTGTATTTCCCCTCCAGCACCAGTCATGGCAGCTTTCCTCCCCTCCTTACCAGGACACCAGGGTCATTCACCTGGTTGCATATCAAACCCAGAAATGTTTAAATAATTTTAATGCGAAACCACCAGACTGTGTCCAGGTCCCTCCAATTGCTCCTGAAATTCAGAGAAGCTGCTGATAAACTGAGTGTCAAGTCAGCAAGGTGTGAGAAACTTGTGATTTTGTGGTTCACAAAACTGTAGTTGTGAGGCTCAATTAATTGACCTTCATAAGGAGCTTTGAAAGCCTCAGATGAAAGACTCTGCAATGGTCACCACTTGTACTCCTGTACACCACTTGTATACTTTACCGCTCTTTTGTAACATCCTGTTGGCTTCGTTTCTTTTATGTTCATGAAGTGTAGAGCCTTGTAACTCGTGCACATACTAAACATTTCTCAAGCTACTGGTTTAAAAAAAATACGGTTAAGTATCAGTGCAACTTTGCCTGCAGCCATATTACCCCAAGCTGTGATCTTGTCAGACTTCATAAGTTAAAGAAGTTTGGTCTCTGGGAATGCAAAGATGGGAAAACACAAGAAAACTACATGCAGTGATGCTGGCAATTAAGAAAATAACACCCTCTGAGTCAGAGGTTCTCTCAGCAACAATGCTCTTGCAGGGCATTAGGGGGCCCTGTGCTCCTGGAAGTGACATCTCTCAAACAGGCTAAAGCTCGGGTCTTGCCTCGTTGTCATTTAGAATCTCATAACACTTTGTGCAAGAATATTATTAATTAAGTATAGCACCCAAAAGTGTGATTAGGACTTCACAGCAGACAAAGAAATCTACCCCAGAGAGCATTCAAACTGAATATTAAATGCGACACAATGCATGTGGCTGAAGAACAGTAGGCAGAGTTTGGAACAATGAATGCTGCTGAAGTACAATTACAAGACTACTCAGTTTAGATATGCCTGACATTTTCCCCCAGTATCTCATGCATTTTTTTGGCCCAGGTTTTTTCAGCAGTGGTAGATTTTCACAACTCCCTGTTTTGCAGGCAGATCCTTTTCTTCAGCCACTCAAGCACAGGATGGTTTTAATTCATAGGGTGATTTCCACAAGACAATAATTATGGGGCAGTAGCATGGTCTATCTAGTGCATAACACTCTATGCTGGGAGTCAGGACACTTGAGTTCTTTCTGTTCCTAGCTCTGCCATTGACTTGCTGAGTGACGCTGGGAAGTCACTTAAATCTCTCTGTGGCTATGTATACACAAGAATTGGCAGGGTGTTTACCAGCACTGGTAGAAAGATATGCACGAGTTAGTGTGTGCCTGTCTTCCTGTGTTGAGGAAGCACCCTCCCCACTGCTGTGCAGACACACCCTGAGCATCCAAATTCCCATTTGCAGGAGGAGGATAATACTTCCTGTCTTCCACCTTTTGTGTGTACTCTCTACTCAGAGTGTAAACTCTATGGGGCAAGGATTGACTATTATACTTTTGTCCAGAGCCTGGCCTAATCCTGACTGAGACCTGTAGGTGTTAGTGGAATACAAATAATAATCATTTAGAAACACTGGGTGTTAGTCTGGATCTCTACAAGGTAGCCAGTGCGGAAATATATTAATGACACATTAAATGTAGAGATTAATGCTGAGGTACCAAGTTCCCAAGCTGAGGCTTCATGCTGATCTTGCAACTGATGACCGATATTTGCATTTAAGACTTGTAGTGGTGAGTAACTGGAGAGTTGCAGTGGATCAGGGTGCTGGAGGGAATAGGGGAAGGGAGCACTGGGGGAATAGGTGGAAATAGAGGTGGTGTTTAGCTGTCAGGATTGCGAAGTGATAGTCCAAAGAATCATTGCTCATATGCTCACAAGAACTTACAGACCACTGCAAATTATGGAAATCCACAGCTAAAGTGCACTATACAGTAGAGCTAGTGGGGAATTTTTCGACAAAATGTTTTTTATTGGAAATAGCTGATTTGTCCAAATCAAAACTTTTTGCAGAAACACACCTGTTTCGATGGAACGTTGATTAGGAAGGTTTCTTAGCTCTAGGATGAAATTTAGATAAAGCAAATAAGATCCTGTCAATAGTGCCGTACTTAGGCCACTCACCTGAAATGTAGGTGACCCAGGATCTCCTGCATCTCATATGAGTGCCCTAATTTCCAGGCTATTGGCTATTCTGGAGTCAATCTGACTTGCCACACACACACACCTTTTTTCATGAAAAATGTTGACAGGTTCCAGTGCAGAACAAAAACAAATTCTGAAATCTAATTTTTTTTTTCAAAAAGGAATTCTTGTTTGCTAACCAAGTCTCACCCCACGCTTAGCACACCATTAATTAACACGCACCCACATAAAAGAATTCTGTCCATGCAACACCCAAATGACCCTCTCCCTGTACTGACACTACCCTTTGATCTTCCTGTACTAACTTCTTTCTGACCTAGGGACATCCCAACACCTCTGGAATAAGTGATTTAAGCTGGCTGGAGCATATGTAAGCATAACTTTTGCTGCTGATATACTAGAGTGATGGGTGCCAGAGAGAATGCTAAGGTCACTGGGGAATGGGGACTGATTCAGAGAGTCTGGACTTGGACTGGGGCTGTCATTCTCAGTGTGAGGCGACATACCTGTGCTAGCTCTGATTGATCGAGCATGCTAAAAATAGAGTGTGACTGCAGTCGTGGAGGGAAGCTAGTCACCCCAAGTGAGTGCCCCACTGAGCTGCTAGACACATACTGGGGATAGCGACCTTCTCCCTTCTTGTGTCTTGCATCACTGTGGCTATACTCTGTTTCTAGCATGGCAGCTCAATCAGAGCTAGCGCGACTAGGTCTTCTCAGGCTGGGAATTACACCCCCAGCTCGAAGGGTAGGAAATCCTCAGTTAGTCCATTCCTGTGCTCAGGGCAGAAGGGCAGGGACAGAGGAGGAAAAATGGCTTTAAACCTTCCATGTGCTCCCTACAGACTGGGGAAGATGAGAGCTAGGCAGGCCCCAGGCTAGGTCTCTTCTAATTTACACTCTGCTTCCCATGTCCTCCCGCTGACCCATAGAGCAGTGCTTCTGTCATCCCCCTTACTCAGTCCTTGCTCGCTGCTCCCTATCCCATCCCATCCCAAATACACTCCCTACAGCGCTGGTTGGGAACCATTTCAGTAGTTCAATGCCAGATGGGGAGGCCCCCTACACCTAGGTTATTTACATTTCCACTCCCTCTAAGCTCCCCTCACACAAAAGAGTCTCATGTCCATGGACTCTTTAATAAAGGAAGGTGAATGAAGACCGTCTGTACACAAGAACATCCAGGATGTTGTGAAACAGCCAATAATTGACAGAAAACAAATATACTAAAGCAGTAATAGTCCACAAGGGAGCTTTGAGAACCACAGAGCTTTCCCCATGGCATTCAAAGGTGTGAACCTCTGTTCTAGACTCCAAGATGAAACCAACTGATTCTTTGCATATTGTAGCTGGGCTTACCTAGCCTTCCACAGCCTTACTCTGAGAATAATAATAATTATAGAAGGTCAGAAAATTGGGGTGTTTTTTCCTGATGGAAAATCTTTTAATTTTCATGGGACCCTCTCCATAAAAACTGGGGAGGTTTCTGATTAAAATTTAAAATTTAGTGAAGAAAGTAGACACTCTTCATGATTATTTTTGTTTCATTTCATTTTCAACCAGCTCTAATAATAACATATTTATATGATTTCTCCATAGATTTTCTTCACATGCCATACTCACAAAAGAACTTTAATTGTGAATATCACTTGTTTGAGTTTCTTATCAGTTTAACCCCTTAATTCCAGATTTCCTGGCTTCTCAATGGTTAACTATTTTGGGTCTGGGAATTTTTGGAGAACCATCAATTTCTTTTTAAATTATGGTTTAACTGTATATTGCTGTAGAATTACCATCACATCACAATGCCCAGGCACTACACTCCTGAGGCTTAGTGGATCCAGTTGGACTTAGAGTTGGTCAGGAATTTTTTACAAAAAGTTTTTTCATTGGAAAATGCTGACTCAGGTTTCAAAACTGAAACTTTTGGCAGAAATGTATCCTTTTCAAAGAAATCTTTGTCAAAAAGGTCCAGGATGGAACTTGTGGTCAAAATGAGTTCAACCCCACAACAACCAGTAACTTGGTGGTTTGAGCACTCCCATGGGATGTGGGACACTCAAGTTCAAGTCCTTGCTCTGAGTCGGGAAGAGCAAGGACTTAAACCTGGGTCTTCCACATCTCTCATGAGTGCTCTAATCATTAAAATGTAGTGTCTCTCTCTTTTGCCCAAAGACTTAATTTACTATACAAAGTAGAACAGCTCCAACTGGAGAGCTTGAGAGACACCCATTCCAGAATACCTAGGGAATTAGGGCACTCACCTGGGATGTTGGAGACTTAAATTCAAGTGCCTGCTCCAAATCTGGCAGAGTAAAGACTTGAACCCAGGTTTTGCACAACCCAGATGAGTGTCCTAACCTCTGCATTACTTTCACTCATCCCCCAGTGTGGAATAAAACCAAATGCCCAAACACACAAATTTTTGGTGAAACAGAATTCTTATTTCCTGACCAGTCCTAAGTAGGAGAGATGTCAAGATTGTATCACCTATGTAGCTTTCACTTCCTTCTAGAAGAAAGTTCAGTACGAAGTTAAACTTACTTCATTTTAATTAAACAATGTTGTCTCAAGGCCAAGTAGCTCAAATGTTCATTTTGATCAAACAGTAATTTCGTTCACACTTTCAAAATATACTTTGTCCAAAGGTCTCATGAAAAGAAATTTCCATTTCTTTTATTAATGTATTTATTTAATTATTTATCCCTCCTCATAAAACAAGTGTGGTATTTGAAAGATTTTGGTATTTGAGATGGAAATGATCCAGTAGAATTTCCATGGTGTTGAGAATATAGCCCAATTGCTTCTTAAAGGAAATGAAATAACTTCTTTAACAACATTAGTTTTTATATATTAATAAGCAGTCATTTTCGCTATCAATAAAATAAAGAAAGTAGGCTACATGTAAACATGAGTAACAAGTTATTGCCTTATGAAAATAGGTTTGGGCAAGTAGCATTTGGTCAGGTATACACAGGTTAAACACTTTAAGTTTGTAGCAATCTCATAAAAATCAAGTCAATTATTGTATGGAAAAGTACAGTACTGTAGAATTTATAATACGTCAGTATAGTTGGAAGTCTAGTCTGTATATCAAAAGACATAAAACAGGCACTGATATTTAAGAAGCGGTGAGTAAGTGCTTGACAGAACACAGTGGTTCTGAAATTTAAGGTGAAATAGTGATTCTTGCCTACAGTTATACAGTTTTGTTTAGTGATCATGTGAATCAGTAGCACACAAATATTTTATGATTGCATTTATTCTTCATAACAATATGAATGTGCCACTGAATAATAGCAAAATCCCTGGTGAGCACGGAAGAAGGGTGATTAAATTATAATCACACTGGATTAATTAATCTATAATATTTGCTCTTTATATGAAAGAGGAAAATCAGCCTTCAACATAAAGGTTATGTACTCTTGAGGTCTGTGTCTTAATAAAGAAAAGGCTTTGGGAAAAGCTTGACAAGCCCCGCAGATATGATATGTTGTAAATGTAGACAGAAGGTTATTACTGATATAAAATACATTCAATGTAATTATCAGCCACAACAAATAATCAGAAAGATGATAATGAATAATTAACATTTTTGTATTTCTGTAGTAATGTGTCTAACAGATAAGTGCACAACATTGAATTAATTTATTATGCTATAGCATTTTAGTAATGAAAACTGTATCATCAAAATATCTCTTCCATGGTAGTGCAAGATATTGGCTTAAATAACTGATAAGGTTTATTTCTTTGGTTTTTTCATCTAATTGTAGTGGAGATGCACTGAATGTGTGTAACTAGCAACAAGAGCCATAGTAAGCTTGAGACTAAACTATATCGCACATTAAAGGTAAAAGATGGCAAGCATAGAACCCAAATGCTGAAAGTCCCTGCTCAGGCAAAATTCCCACTGAAGCCATAACGAGTTGTGTTTGAATAAAAACTCCTGGATTAAGTCTGACATGAATCCCACTTTATGCTTAGGCATACTTATAAGAAATCTAGAGATTTCAGACACCTGACTTAAAATATTCTGTATACTGCCTCGAACGGCAGTTTTGGCCAAATCCTTTACTCTTTCCTTATTCAAAACCCTTGTTGAAGTCAACAGTAATCTAGCTTGTGTCCCAGCAGCATCAAAATAAAATAAGGGCTTCAAGATTTGGCCCAACACATACTACCATACATAGAAAATTAAATACATACAATCTATAACAGACATTACCTCTGGGTTCAAGCTTTTAAAAACCTAATAGCAGAGAAAACACTTAAAGGATTTTCACCCAATCATATATTCCTTGAACATTTGCAAATGATAGAGGAAAAACTAAAGCCTACTGCAAAATATATCTGTAGATTTTAAAAACATATGGGAAGATTATTTCAGAGAATTACATAGGACTACCCTTCCTATCTATTTTAAGGATACATATTTAGTGTTGCATGATGGCTCTATGCCACATATTATATTTTTTGTTTTATTTTGTCTTTTAATAGCAGGAGCTATTTGTTGTTTTCAAGTTAAAATCCTTTCAAACCTTTTGGTGACAAGAGAAACCCTAAATATAAATGACAGAACAATGTTAATGCTAGAGAGGACATGAATGAGAACCCCAGTTCAGTATCCCTTTGAACTCTGAGAAAGGTTGAATTCTGCTGCTGAACTTCACAGCTACTGATCCTCTCTCTGTAATGAGCCCCAAATCGCAGTCCAGTACCTGAACACCCCTGAACCTGTGGTTTAGTTCAGGTCCAAGGCCATAGTCCGTAGCTGAGGCCCATTGCTAGCTTAATACTCAGGATTAATCATGAGGCACTTTAAAGGTGATTGATCACTTTATTAATATTGCTTTAATTAAATGCATTTATGGAAAATAAAATATAATAACAAATAGTAACCTGTATGTCAGGTGTGCCTAATGGCCCCAATTATGGATTGCAACACCATTGCTAGGCACTATGCAAACACATTTAAGACTGTCTAGGTTGCAACAACTAAAACTAAGGGGTTGAGCATGAATGTCCTAGACCGAGCTATTGACAATCCCAAAACAATGGCCCCTGCTAAAGGGAGGATATTAGGCAAGAGAGGATACTATTGCAAATCTCATGTTCGGGTTGTGAATCCCTCTTGTCTATGTTACATGTTTTGTCCTTATATGACTTGTAGTATGCTCCCATGGACATCAGTGGAGAGGAGAAGAAGTTGCATGAGTGGAATATGTAGTGGAGATACATACTCTGACTGAAAGGAGAGGAAGATTTTGCCAATAGTTAGTAACAGAGCTCTGGAATCCATTAGGAAGAAAGAGGATATAAATGTGAGATAGTATTAATATCTGTTTTGACATAACCAAATTGTTGTGACTCCAAATCTGTGGGCCAATCTTGCAAGCCATTAGACACATGAATAATCCTTGTTACGGAAACAGTCACACCCTTCAATGGGATTACAAGTGAAAGTTAATACTGCTCATGTGACGAAGGAATTGCATGATCCAGTCCCTTAAAAAGAACATAAGAATGGCCATACTGTGTCAGACCAATGTTCCATCTAGCACAGTATCCTGTCTTTTGACAGAGGCCAGGGCAAGATGCTTCAGAGGGAATGAACAGAACAAGGCAATTATTGAATGATCCATCCCCTGTGGTCCAGTCCCAGCTTGAGGTAGTTAGAGTCTTAGGACACCCAGAAAATTGGGTTGCATCCATGACCATCTTGGCTAATAGCCATTGATGTACCTACCCTCCATGAAGTTATCTAATTCTTTTTTGAACCCAGTTATATTTTGGCCTTCACAACATCCCCTTGCAATGAGTTCCACAGGTGTACTGTGCGTTGTATGAAGAAGTACCTCTTTCTGTTTGTTTTAAACCTGTTGCCTTTTAATTTCATTGGGTGACCCCTGATTCTTGTGATATGTGAAGGGGTAAATAACACTTCCTTATTCACTTTCTCCACGCCATTCATGATTTTATAGACCTCCAGCTTATCCCCTCTTAGTCATCTCTTGTCCAAGATGAAAAGTCCCAGTCTTTTTAATTTGTCCTCATATGGAAGCTGTTGCCCATTTTTGTTGCCTTTCTCTGCACTGTTTCTAAGTCTAATATATCTTTTTGAGATAGGACAACCAGAACTGCACGCAGTATTCAAGGTGTGGGTGTACCATGGATTTATACAGTGGCATTATTATCTATCTCTTTCATAATGGTTCCTAATATTCTGTTAGGTTTTCCTCATATGGAAGCTATTCCATACCCTTTATCATTTTTGTTGATCATCTCTGTACTTTTTCCAATACACTTTTTTTGAGATGGACTGACCAGAACTGAACCAATATTGAAGGTGTGGGCATATCACGGATTTATAGAGTGGAATTATATATTTTCTGTCTTATTATCTGTCCCTTTCCCACTGGTTCCTAACTTTGTTAGCTTTTCTAACTGTTTCTGCACATGGAGCCGATGTTTTCAAAGAACTATACACAGTGACTCCAAGATCTGTTTCTTAGATAGTAACAGCTAATTTAGCCGGCATCATTTTGTCTATATAATTGGGATTATGTTTTCCAGTGTGCATTATTTAGCATTTATCAACACTGAATTTCATCTGCCATTTTGCTGCCCAGTCACCCAGTTTTGTGGGAACCCTTTATAACTCCTCTCAGGCTACTTCGGGGTTAACGCTCTTGAGTAATTTTGTATCATCTGCAAATTGTGCCAACTCTTTACCCTTTTCCAGATCAGTTATAAACAGCACTGGTGCCAGTACAGGTCCCTGGGTGAACTGCTAGTAACTCTCCCCATTGTGAAAACTGACCATTTAATTCTACCCTTTGTTTCTTGTCTTTTAATCAGTTACTGATCCATGAGAGGACCTTCCCTCTTTTCTGCTTGCTTTGCTTAAGAGCCTTTGGCGAGGGATCTTGTCAAAGGCTTTCTGAAAGTCCAAGTACACTATAACCACTGGATCATCCTTGTCCACATTTGTTGACCTCCTCAAAAAATTATAAAAGATTGGTGAGGCAGGCTACTTTGCTACCCTGCTACCTAAATTAATAGTGGTGTTCATGTTAAAAAATAAAATTACACAGCAGGAGTAATGGAACAAACTTATCTTTTCTTATATTTAAGTTACAGCTTTCCTCAGAGGTGGGTCACAACTGAAATATTGACTGCCAGGGGCTTGGCATAGGCATTCTCTCAGAAATGTACACCATCGGCGGGACTCACAACACAGCTTTCATTCCCAGAGGAAACTGGCCAGTTCCAAAAGAAGTGTCAAAAATATCAAAAGTCAGGGAATTGGGAAGTTAGGAAATACTTCGCTTATAAGGGAGAATTTAAGGGCCTTCATCTTTGGAATTGCCTGCTATTTGTCTGAACCAGGTCAGCCCATGTTAAGAAAGACCTACTGTCTTCTGTCTGTGTCATTCTTTAGATTTCCCAGGCTGATTCTTCCTGAACAGCTCCATCGGTTTCTTTTTCAGAGCAATATTTTAGCATTTCTGTTTCTCTGTCTCTCCTTCTATTCTTATTCTCCAAGGTCTACTTATTAAATTATTATATAACCATGATACTAAATCTTATCTTTCAACTATAATGCTAATATGCGAACAGAGAAGCAGCTAAGACTTGGGGGAAACCATTCATCTATCAGTGGACCCTGAGAAACAGGAGAAAGCGAAGATGAGGAAGATGATGGTGTTGATGAATATATGTAGCTGAGTGAGATGGTGCAGTAAATAAAGATTTATTTTTCTCTTTTTAGTATTGGAATGTGCTTGGATATCTAAAAGGGAAAGTCTTTTACAAGCCTCTAAATCAAATCTGAAGTAAAAAAGAATTTATAACTCTGCCTCCAGCAAGTAACCTATTCCCTGCTACCTAAATTAATCTCTTGTTTACTTTATTGAGTACAGTATAGTCCTTAGTTAGGGAAAATCTTCAGTCTTCTTATTAAGCCACATCATCAGCAACAGCCCAAGGTAGTTTGAAGAAAGTGATTTTATGTCTTTCTTCCTCACTATTTGTTTGGATGCACGTATCTAGGAGACTGTTTACAAGGCTGCGTGCCCAACGCTCATGGAAGATGAGGGCAGATACTGAAGATTCATAAAAAAGCTACTTTTAAAATCTGTAATTTCTTCAAAAGCTACAAAATAAATAAAATAAAATCCTGGACAAAGTTTCATATTTCATAAAATGCGGAAGCTCTGTACACTGCTGTCTAAGCTAAAATAAAAATAATAATAACAAATCTTAGGGTCTCCTGATAGTGATCTAATGGTACAGTGTTTTATACCCCCACTAATCCTCTATATTTAATATTGATCAGCTAGTAAAATACCTAATTATATTCATAGGGGAGATGGGGCTTTTTCAAGGTGTGATTCATTAGCTCTTGTGAGTGCTGACATCTCAGTCTTCTTAGATGTCCAATAAACAAATATTATTGATCATTCTCCAATATTAGACAAGGATAATAAATATTACAGTTTGGGGCTTCAATGTCACGTGCAAGGAAAGAATTTTCGTAACCCTCCTGTAATGAGATTATAATCTCTGACCCCTCACTAATGCCAGATGTGTTCAGTTTTCAGTCATTACTGAGCTCTCTGTCATATCAGAATTAGAAAATCCAAGGGATCGTCACAATTTACAACTTGAAGGTCCAAAGGAAAATCTTAACTGCGCCAACAATGACTACATTCAAACTACCCAGGTCTACAGAAAACAAAATTCATAAAGAAAACAAAAGTATTTTAGCAGTGGGGAAAAATTAAGAAACAAAAATACTAGGAATACAGAGATGCAGGGTAATCTATCATAAGCACAAGCATAAGAAAAACCCTTGTGAGAATTCAAGAGGGTACTGCCATGTTAATTCTCCATGTCTACATGTGACTAAATGGTAAACAAGTGGCTGTTAGCTCAGTGTAGCTATCTAACACCTGACCATCTATAGATAGTACATTAAATAAGGCAGGGTTCTAAAAAACCTGGTGTTGCCTACTAGCTGCAAGATAGTTATTGAGCTGTATATCCATGAGTACCGAATGTAAGGATTTAGGATACCTAGTAGGAAACCTACGGGGCACAGTTAAGATTTGTCCTCTTGGTATTTATTCTGTCCATGCTCTTTCAATTCTCTCATCATTATTTCGGTGGTACATAATCTCTGTATTACAGTGGCTGTGCTAAATCAGCCCGGATTCAAAATGCTTCATGTGTGTTAAAAAGAAGCTATTTGGAAAATGCAATCCGCTAGCCCTTCTGTCTCTAGTAATACAGCATCGCTCCAGTCTCAATCAGCTTTCCAAAACACCTTGCCTCAATAAACGGTCTTGTGAATGTTTTCTTCTGGGGATTAGCGGATTTGCCTGCAGCCTGCTTTCTTGGCTGAAATGACAGACTTTCCAGTACAAACACTGCATCTAGTTATCTCCATATCCTCACCACCCCTTATGTGTTGTGTGTTTCATAAAAATCTGCCGCAAATAGTACTGGAGATTAATGCCACTAGCCTTTAATCTCTAGTTTGAAAGCTGTCCTAGGTCACCAATGAAATGTTTATGGCATTACAGGCTCTAGCAGGCCTTTGTTTGTGTGACACAAAGCCCACCATCAAGTTCAGCACGCTCTGGCGCAGTTGGCAGTCTACGCTCAGGAGAGGTCTAGTCCTCGATGAACACCAGGAGTGCAGTAAGGCAGGGCTGAGGTACGTGAGCGGAGCGGTGCCTGGGTAGCGCCTGCTCACACAACGCCTGGCACCAACCAGTGCTATTTTCTCTCTTGCTGAACCAGCAGGATCACCAGATTCAATGTTCCCTTCCCACCCCGCGCTCCTCTACAAGTACCTTTTAACATTTCTTCTCTATTCTGTTTCAGTTGGGTTTTTCAGACTGTGCCTCTCACCATGGTATCTGAGCACCTAGTAGTTTGCCATATAGATACTGGGCCAAACACGGCACCAACTTACACTCAATGTCTTCATCGCCTCTTTTCATCGCTGCAACTTCCTGCTCTTCTCTAGCCTACACATCAACCCTCTCCAACCGATATATAATGTAGCCACTAATATCCTCTTTCCACATCAACGCACTTCCTTCAAATCTCTTCAGTGACTCTTCCCACTTGTCCACCACATTAAGGTTAAACTATTTACCTGAGAGTTTCACAAGTGACTAATAATTTTTGTGTACCCATTTGTGACACCTTAAAGGAGTCTGCTTTTTGAATGGTGAATGTTCAGCTCAGCTGTCTCTGAAAAATCAGACACCCTTTGGGTGCTTAAAGTTGGGTCCCCCAAAACAAGACACCTAAATCACCAGTCATTTTGAAAATATTGGCTGTTGTCCTTGCCTTTAAGACTGTCTATGTAATTCAACACTTATTTGACTTCGATTGACTCTTATCAGGGCACATGCCCCTCTTTTGTCCCAGCCACCCCAGAACCTCATCTTCGTTGCAACAAACCCCTCTCTGGCTTAGACTCTCTCAAGCTGCTTTTCCTTTTTATTTGGATTTGGCATTTCAAAGGCAAACTGTGATCAAAAAGTGGGTTATCCTCTCCCTAATTACATATATAGCTATAGATATATTCAAAAACAAAACAGCATTGGAATATGCCTACACATTTCCCAGTTGCTAGAGCTGTTCAGAGAAAAGGTAATTCCATTTTGCAGAGGATTTCCATATTCTGAAATTTGGTTTTGCTCCAATTCGCAATGAAAATTCAGTGAAAGGGAATGGAGCCTCGGTAATGGGGCAGGCTGCCCCAGAGCCACAGACCCTGGAAGAGCTACAGAGCTTGGGAGCTGTCACTCTTAGGGTTTCCAGGCCTCTGGCTCCCTGTCAAACCATGTGATAGGTTGCAGGGTAACCAGGATCCTGGGAAACCTGGGAACCTACTCCGGAGCAACTTGCCAGGTAAGCTATGGAGTAGCCTGGGAGCTTTATGTTTAAGGCAGATAACCCAAGTTCCCACTATCACTTTGAGAAAAGCTAACATACTGACCACTAAGTTGTTGCTAAACATGTGACACCATTTTAATATCATTATGCATCATTGGAAGAATGATCTATTCCATAAGCACTAGAATGAGTATTAAGAGATGTGGGTTCAATGCCCATCTCAACCAGAGAATGCCTGTGTGACCTTGGGCAAATCACTTAATCTACCTTGTGTCTCAGTTCCCATCTCTACAGAGGAGATGGTACTTTTCTACTTTTCAAGAGTGTTGTGAGGACAAAACCCATTAATGATTGTGATGAGGGTGGTATAAGTATCTGCCTAGGCAATGATAGTGAAATGGGAACACAATGGCTCCTTTGAGGCATACAGTTGACACATACATAGAAGATTGTCTTAAGGCAGCCCTGAAAGACAATAGGTTAGATCCTCAGTTGATGTACAAGTTGGCACAGCTGCACTGAAGTCAATGGAACTACTTGCACCAACCAAACATCTGGGACCACAATTTTTTTCTTTTTTGGCTCTGATATTATTTTCCAGCTCTGATGCTATTTGTGTGCCCCCTGCTCCACATCTGATTTACAAAATATAGATCAGTACAAACAATACAGATCTGCATGGATAAAATAAAGTACTTCAAAAGGCCCTGGCCTGTCAGCTTTTGCCCACATCCTGCCAGCTCACACACTTTCTGGGAAAAAAATTGCACAACTTTTATTCTCTTGTTCACTGTGAAGTTTTGCCAATCTGACAGGGAAGTGCAGTGCAAAGATTTTCCCCCTGTCATGAAAACTACCTGGATCTAATTTATTGTGCCCTTTAAATTGCATGAATGTGAAGGTAACTGTGCCAATGGCAAATTCACATAAGTATAGGCAAGACCACCACTGGAAGGGGAGGCCACTGAGGGCTTATCTGCATGGGGAAATTGACTAGTATATCTTTAGTGGAATAAGCTGTTTTGCTGTAACTGTTGTGGAATAGCTTCCTATTTGGACACTCTATTCTGGAATAAAAGTAACTTTTATTCCAGAATAAGTACTCCGCTAAGTTATGTTGGTCAATTTCCCCATGTAGGTAAGCCCTTAGGGAGCAGGCTTTGTCCTGAGGTCAAAGAGCAGGACTGGGAATTAGAAGATCAGGTTACTTTTCCTGGCTCTGCACTGACTTGCTGTATGACCTTGAACAAGTGACTAATTTTCACAAGTGCTGGGTACTCACAGCTGCAGTTGAAGTCAATGGGCGATACAGATGCAGAACCTCTGAAAAATCAGGCCCTGAGAATTTTTTCCGTGCCTCAGTTTACCCATCTGCAATATCTATTTCACAAAGGGCATCATGAGGTTTAAATAACATTTGTAAAGTGCTTTGAGGTAACCCAGGGAGAAGGATCTTTGTTAAACAACTGGGGAACACGACATGTCCTCTTATCTGAACAGTGTCTTTTTTTACTATCAATAGAAAGGAAAACTACCTAAAGGGATTCACATCTTAAACACCAATGCAGTGCCTCAAACTATACATTTAGATACCAGCTTTTCAAATAATTTTCCTTTCTGTCTAGATTCACTGTGGATGTTACCAGGTGCAGTTCCATTTTTCCTGCTTAGTTCAGCATGTGAACTTGGATCTCTGACAGTGAAAGCAGAGGGTGTGTTACCATTGGGTCCTTAAGGCTCTTTATTAAAGATGTTTAGATATGAAATACCTGACTACCTGTTGTAACTAATGACCGCAGGTGTGAACAAGGAGCGTCAAGTAGCTAACGAAACATCATTCCACCCCCAAAGTTATTGAACGGTTTTGAAGACGGAACATGGAATAGCCACTAGCCCTACAGCAGCAGCTACCTTCTTGAGCTCCTGCCAAAGTCTTCCATCCTTCCCTGAACAAAACTCTATGTTTTGTAAATATTGTTTGAAAATTAGTGCAGAGTCTGAATGAAGCAACATGATGGAACATGCATTGAAGATGCAACAGACGATGCATGTCAGCTTGATAGAGTTGGAAATGGGTGTTAATTTTGTGAGCTCCTTGAGATATTATCATCTTTTACCTACAACTCAACCACGCCCAAATATTTAAGTCTAAAAGGGATTTTTAACTTGACCAAAGGTGGAATAGCAGCTATATTATTTCATTTCATTCTTTTTTAAACCGTCACTCCCCCCCACACATAGGCACGCCACGCACTAAGCACCTGAAAAATACTGAATGAAATCTATGCTTTTCTAGAACTTCACAGTTTTCATACTGCAGTATACCAAAGCTTCATCGTGTAAGTGGGGATAGGACCCCCTACCTTCCTGCTCCCACAGCCTGAATCGTGAATTTTGCATCCTTAGGGTTATCGATACTGGGAACTTTTATTTTAGATTCATGTGGCTAATTTTAGACCTCCAGCCTTTTCTGAGCCTCAGTTTGACCATATTTTAAATGGAGATGAGTACTGTGCGGATTTATTCATTAATGTCAGAGAATTATGTAGCGGAGTTAAGCTGTGTCTGTCAGCAAAGAGAAGCTAATATACACCTTGAAAAGACAGGTATTTATCATAAGACTAGACCTCCCAACAGTCCTGGGTTTTGCAGGACTGTCCTGCTTTGACCTCCAAAACCCCTTGTTTGTTGAAGGGAACAGTTCCCACATTTAGGGACATCGGGACGGGGGGGGCAGTTTAAGAGGTCCCCCAAACCAAGAGCAATCTGGTCCATGGGGTCACAGCATCTCTCAGGTCTGGCCCGGCCACCTCTCTGTCCTCTCCATCTCCATCTACGGAGGGGAGAACAGGCCAAGCTTGGATGGCATTGTGACCCCATGTGCTGGGTCACAACACCAATCAAATTTGGCCCGTCTGCCCCTCCATCTCCATCTATGACGTTATGGATGGGCCAAACCTGAGTGGCACTGTGTCATGCTTTAGCCGTTGAAATGTTGGGCTGTATGTAAGACTGAAGTGTGTGTTCTAATGGACGTGCTTTCGATATTTAACAAAGGTAAGTGTGGATGTGTGTGGCCGGGGAGGGAGGATTTTGGCACAGATAGAATTCAGCAGGAATTCATAATAATTATTGACTGCTGTGGTGCTAAGAAATCAGTTGGCTTGCAAATGGTGCTACCAGGGTGCTTGCTATATCAGAAAGGCAGATATAGCAGTTCTTTTTCTCTTTGAGGAAAATGCATAGCACCCATATTTGGTTTTTGTTCACAGAAATGTCTGAGAGATGATGATTTGTTGTATGGACACATATTTACTTACACTATCCATATTGGTTATTCTTCTGTTCTAAAAATGTTCAGTCCAATCAGGGAACAGAAAAAAAACCCATATGACCAATCACATATGAGAAATTAAGGAGTAGTTGAAAACCCATATGCTGGAAGTTCATTTGCATAAACTGTTCATTGAACAGCTGTGCATAAAAGAGTAGATTTGTGAAAATCAAATGCAAGGGTAATTCACAAACAGAAAGGAAGTCTACATTTCCTGGATAAATTATTATTAATGAATAATTCAATCAGTGCTACTGATTCTACAAGGAGAATGTGTCGTCTATAAAACTTATATTTGACAAGGTTTAGGAAATAAATATATAGGAAAAAAACTGATCACAATGTAATGAATTTTTGTGAAATATTGCTGTATTGTGTGCACAGAGAAGCGGCTTTTTTGGCCCAAAAAACTGAAGCTTAGAAAATGGCCTGAACCATAGCTTCAGATATGAATGAACTCAAATTCAGGGAACGCTTGGATCCAGACGCCAACCTTGCATTTTGACCCAATCTCAGATTAAAATATTGGAGGTTTTAGACCTAAAAAATCACCATATGGAATAATTCCTGCTCTTGTATGTGTCTAAGGAAGAAGTTTAATGAACTACAAAGGCCAGGCCAAGTCAGATTAAACAGATTACAGTATTTATGAATGAAGCACTTAATCCTTTGCATCGGGCTGGTACATACATCTGTTATACAAATTGTCAACTGGTGTAAACTTGCATTGCGCCATTGACTACAATAAGGCTATACCAATTTATGGCAATCTGGTCCAAACACTTAAGATTCAAATATAACCTAAACCCTTCTAATTCCCCTGTTCAGCAGCAACCCAAAAGGAATATCTCCATAGAGTGAACCTGTGTTTCTCTACATTTGGTCTTACACTGTATTCGCTGACTTGACAGGCCGTTATGCTATTGGGAAGGGGTGTATATTTACTTCTGTCCTTTGGCATTCAAGGCAAAGGTACCTGTGGCCAGGGCACTAATTCTACAGATGCTTTAAAGTCTGGACAATTTGGGGAGCAACTGATTGAGACTAGAGGAGACAGAATGAGATAAAATCAAGAGTAGAAGTCCCATCTTCTGTTTAAAAGCTATGTTCCCACATCTCACATGATTGCAACTGGCCAATGCTCTGAAACAGGTAAATGTCCTTGGGAGTGGGTTGTGCATCTTGCACTGCCAAACACAAAGCCAATTTAACTGGTCAAAGAGCTACTGACTTATCCTAAGTGTTATCCAATTCTCTTCAAAATGAGAGAGAATATATTGCATAGATGACCTGGTATGTCTTCTGCTGAATAATGCCTATAACTTACATGAAAATATCCGGTTTCAGAGTAGCAGCCGTGTTAGTCTGTATCCGCAAAAAGAAAAGGAGTACTTGTGGCACCTTGAAGACTAACCAATTTAAGCTTTCGTGAGCTACAGCTCCTTATGTTAATACTGGCATGTGTCTAACGACCATACTGTCATTACCATATCAATAGTCATCAGCAAAAGTCAACTTTTGCCTAGAGACTCCACTGCTAACTCTGATTATTTCCTATTCTAAGTGCAGGGGAAAACTGTGGTCTCTCAAGGGCAACTGCTGGCAAATGCTGAGGTTTTCATGGCAACCACTGTATATCCAAACTGGAAGATCCTCCAGCTATAACAATATTAGCATACAGGTTTCAGAGTAGCAGCCGTGTTAGTCTGTATTCGCAAAAAGACAAGGAGGACTTGTGGCACCTTAGAGACTAACCAATTTATTAGAGCATAAGCTTTCGTGAGCTACAGCTCACTTCATCGGATGCATTCAGTAGAAAATATTAGCATACATTTCTTAAAGTCCAACCCTGGAAGTCATAACTTCAAGGCTTGGAAATAGTTACACGTCAAATATTAGATTCAGGCTGTTAACTTTTAACAAACCAAACAGCTTTTTTTGATTGAATTTGGGAATTTTACATTCTAAAAGCCTCCAGTGCTGCAATGCTAAGCCACAAAGAGATGATTTCCTTTTTATTTTATACACCATATGCAAGTCTGCAAAACTAAGGACATAGTGGAGTGAAGATGATTTTGTCTCTTATTGAGAAAATAACTAAAAAATGAATCATACCCATAGGAAATAACCCAATGGAAAGATTCTCAGCAGATGTAAATCAGTGCAACCAGATCCTCAGCTGGGGTAAGTCTGTATACACCAGTTGAGGATCTGGATCATTGTTTCTGCTTATGAAGAACAAAATTAAATTTCTAAATAAGTACTGTTGCTTTAAGGCACACACTTTCACTTTCTGTTCCACCTTTTTCCTCCCCCACCTTGCATTTCATTTGTGAGAAACCCCCATCTAGCTTATTTACATGTGAAAACACTTGGAGCATCATGTGGTGAGGTTCCAGGGCAGACACTGAATCCTATTCAATTCTCATTTCCTCCCTGACAGTCACCGTTGAATCAATCATGTTTTCCATGCCCTCTTTATGACCACCTAGGAGATCCCAAATCACTTTTCATCTAGTGTGTCAATCACACTCAGACCATGTCCACTTTTCATTACTAACCACTATCATGTGACCAGCTAATCTGTCACTTTCTGACAGCGGTTAGTGTGCCAATTGATTTAATTAGCAATCAATTAGCTTGTTACTATTGGAAGTAATTACCTTTTATAGAGAAAAGAGTGCAGCTGGCCACAGCCATAAAACTGCACTAATAAAACTGCATTTACCGCCCCTTCTCTCCATGCAAAGTCACTAGCACTCAAGGGCTAGCAGAATTATTAGTGACATACACATGCCTTGAAGAGTCCTAGGGGACTTTTTTTTCTCCTTCTTATACTGAAAGACTCTTTCATGAAGAGGCCACCTTATTTATACTTTCAGAAAAAGATATGATTAAGGATAGTGTTAACATTTACATTATTTACTTCAACAGTGGCTTCAGTCACGAATGTTTGCTAATTAAAACGTACCTTAAGGCATGTATATTTTGAAATATGTCTGCATTTCGAATGGCAATTTAATTTTAAAAGTTCTCAATTACTCCCGTAAAAACATGTGATGTATGTGTATACCAATAAGTATTGTTTTTTGCTAGGTGGGTGTATATGAATGTATAAAATATACACAAAATTTTAGTTTCTTTTGGAATCAAATCCAATCCTAATCTTTGGAAATTCTGGAAGGATAGAGGGAAAGTGCTATCATGCTGTTTTCTGTTTACAGTTGGACTTAAAATAGTTATTTTCTCTTTGATATGTACACTACCACATCCATATATTTAAAATCTATGATTTTGCCATTTCAAACACTAGGGCTGTAGTACATATCAAACACTTGTGCCATTAAATTCAACCTGCAAAATACTCCCAAGGCAGACAATGACGCGCTACATTAGTTCTGTGGTGAACAGAAGAGTCAGTAATGAGATGAGTAAGTAGACTTGTACTCCATTCATCATCCTGTTTGCTTCAATATAAGTGTTCTTTTATCAGCAGTATTGGTACTGATGTCATCACATGAGGCATAAATCACAGCACAAGTGACAGTGTCCTATTACGGGTCATGGTCTAAAATCATTATTGACAAATTAAAGACCACAGTTAGCCATTTTCCCAGTGTACCCTCATTTGTGATATAGTTTGTACCTTGAGAATAGGCTGCAGAATAAATAGTCATTGAAAGTTCTAAATAGTTGTGTATATTAAGGTACCAACCACACAACAATTTTTAAAAATGGTAAGGAGCCATGCAAAGGCAAGGACATTACAAGTTAAACTGATCCCAGTCAGAAACTCATTTTTTGGGCCTCATTATTAAGGATAATAGAGAACACACCATCTTGTGCCAATCTGTAATAAGCATTAGTTAGTAATGCTAGTAACGTCTACAGTAGATGGGATACATTCATCCTTGGCTTAAATAGGTACAGCCCCCACTGAAGTGGATGTGAGTTGCACCAAGTGATGCCAAGGCTGCATTTGGTCTGTTGGTCTGGATGGCATTGCTCCTAGTTTATACCAGTGTGAAAGGAGAAACAGCTTTTTGAAGTATGTTGTCTGTGCTTTTCCTTTCCATAACATGGTTCATTATTCTATAGTGTACTTCACAACTAGTATCAAAAAATGTCTTACAGAGAAAAAGCTAGAGCTCATGGTGCATTATCAACTCTAACCCCTACACCAGGGGGCTGCCCTGTCCCATTGGAGTGGTCTCTGTGTCCTCTTTAAAAAGGTGTAGCATGAACTCCAATGCCCAGATGATAGCGCCTGCTGGTGCAGAAGTAGGGTTATGGTGGTGGTCTGACCCCATCTCTTTGAGGAGAAGGCTGGGGGTGGTGGTCTGGCCCCTTCTCTTCGAGAAGAAGGCTGGGGTTTGTGCTGCCTGCTGAGATTACCAGTTGTGGTGCTGGCTTTTTGTGATACAGATACCAGTCTACTACGAACTAGCTTGAGGTCACCAAATCATTTCCTATAGGCCTCTGGAACAATCCTAGGATGGTAACAAATTGTGGTCACTAACTGTCTGAGCTAGATTTGCACTGGTGACCAAGAGGTGAAAGATTCCATTATATACTTACGGTAAATGAGTCATCCACTTCCAGGCACCACTGGACCAGTTAAAAAGGAAATATCATGGCCCTTGGTTCAACTTCGCACCTAAAACCCCAAAGTGCCGACTTTCATACATACAGGGATAATTAGTTGACATAACTTCCTCTGATTTCATCCATTTTAGGTTTGGCTGTTGAGCCTGAAACTCCCCCCCAATTTCCCAAGGATTAAGCAAACTTTGAGATTTCAATGAGCTACAAACCCTACCCAGCCGCTCTCCTTATCTCCAGTTACTGGGGAAAAATCCTAAGGGACAAACCAATGCCTGGCCTTGGAAGGATTCTGAGACTAGTTTTGCCTGTATGCCTTTCACCACCCCCTCTCGTTCCAAGGGAGAAGGCATCTGAGCAAGGAGTATGTTTCCCATCTATCAGTTATAAAATCTTGAGGTCAAAGTCACCCTGGTTTAAGCAAGTTCCAACCTCATTAACTGCAATGCAATCATGCTCGTCTATGCCAGGCCTGAATTTTGCCTTGGCTATAGAAATTTTGCGGATTAAGATGTGAAAGGGTATTAATGTATGCTGCCAAACATAGTTCTGGCCTTCCACCGTCCACTAATGATGTAATGACTGTCTAGCTGGGGTGTGGCAGGAAAAGAATGGGATGGTTAATGATAGGCTCTGTGTTACAACATTCTCTCTGTGAGGCCACTCTTGGCTCTTAAATACATTCAGCTCTGTAATCACGCTTATTATACAGTGTAACTCTTTATAATGCTTAAAATGCTTGCCAAGTGCGGTGTTATAACGAAGGCGGAGTGAACACTGTTATTGATAGGCACTGATTTAAAGAAAGCTTACCTTTTGTGTGTGTCTTGATTTGGAAAAATTTTCACAGCTCTACCACAAACTTTAATACATTTATCCTCACAACTCCCCTGTGAGGTAGGAAAGTAATATTCTCTCTCAATTTACAGATGGGAAACTGAGGCACAGAGAGATGACAGGTATGGTTACACGAGAAACACTACCATTGCACAGCTGCAGACACTTACTACAGCAACAGACGGGGTTCTTCTGTAGCTATAGTAAATCCACCACTCCAAGAGGCAGTAATTAGGTTGATGGAAGAATTCTTCCATCAACCTAGCAGTGACTACACCAGGGCTTAGGTCACCTTAACTACGTTGCATGGAGTGTGAAATCTTTCACAGCCCTGAGTGATGTAGTTGAGCTTACCTAGAGCAAGGACTTGAACCAGATGTCCCAAGTTACTGCCCTAACCACTAAACCATACTTCTTGGTTTCAAATCTACTTATGGTTGCAAAATAGTTATGGTTACAAAACAATTTCCATTATAATTCTTTTTTTTTTAAGTTCATAACTATATTAACCTTTGGAACTGAAAATTGAAGATGTTGAAGAAGCTTGAGTTAAAAACATAGAATTAAATCCCCATGAACATTTTTGAGTTTGAAGGAAAGTGTATTTCTTCGCTCCTTATTTAAATGGGATCTTCAAAGGAAGAAAAAGGAGAATGTACCATTTCTGTTTCTCTGTCGTGATGACTTTGTCTTGATTTATTACTTTATTGATGGTGCTGCTGGGGTTGTGTTATCTGCAGATAATTGAGGGAGTCTGTTTATTTTATTATTTGTATTTTTAAGAGTTTGCCACAGATTTTGTTCTGTGTTTGTGCATCATGTAGCACCTGAGTCTGCGACTAGGGCTCCTAAGAGCTATTGCAATTATTATTATTTAATAATAACTAACAATAATAAATATTAAATAATAACTATTTAATAATGAATAATTATTATTATTTACTATTAATAAAGGTGGACATAGAGTGGGGTGGATTTTTAATGTAATTTTTAACAAGTATTTTTATTGCATTTATTTATTTTTCATTTTTTTTCAAGGTCTTATTTTCTCCTTTAGAAATCCCTATCCTGTCTAGCCCGGAAATTTCTATGCTAACCAGAGAACGAGACAAATAATGACAAGAGAGTGAATGCTGAGCAAATGAGCAGGGAAGGGATTTACAGGAAGACTGTTTCAGGCAGACTATTTTAATTTTTTGTTAGGTTTTTTTTTTAACCACCTATTGAACTTGAATGACTAATGAACATTGTGGATAACTGACACTTTTGTTAAAGGTTTAAAAATAATTCATTGGTGGCGTATGGTGTGTATTCTGACACTGAAACCACACCAACCATCCCAAAAGTACAATCCCCTGCCACTCTATACTAAAGAAGCCATCCAAGACACTGTAAATAAATCATATGGATTTAGGATAGAGGGTCTGCATTCAAGATTCAGGTAGTGCTAAGATTTCAACTGGACAGTGCACAAATCTTGTAAGCTGTTCTTATATTTCAACCCCAAAGGTAGAAACTCCTGGAAGATTAGCTGATTTCACCAGACTTCCACCAACTTGGTTAAAATGTCATGATGGAGATTCTTCTTGTGATATTTCTTCTGCATCTGAACTGGAAAATAGGTCCTTTTTCATTTCTGGATCCAACCTAAAACTCAGACCATAGACACGGTGTGGGATCTGGGAATTTCACATGCGGTTCCACCTCTGCTTCCTCAAAAAACCAAAATCAAAGGGGCTTAGAAATGAAGTTCCATTTTTGTCCCATCTATAAAGTGCACACTGTGCCACGTCTTACTTTTAAACTTGAGTCCGTCAGTTTCAAAGCACATTTGTGGCTGACAAACTACAATCACCACCACCACCAAACAACCAGCAAAAATACTTAGATAAAAAATTATGTTCCGCTACAGAATGATTTGCCTAAAATGATGAAAATCTCCTTAAATAATGATATTGTCAGTTTCCAGCTCCAACTTTCTCCATTATTGATAGCTTAAAATGCAACTTTTTAAGATTAAAAATCATAGTGGAAAACTCTTATGAGTCTAAAGCATGGCTAGCAAATCTGCTTATCACTGCATGCATACATCTATATTTAAAATGTGCTAGAAATTATAAAAATGTATGGTATTTGGAGCTTGGAACAACTTGTAAGACTATCTGATTTTTCAAATGATGGAAATAATTTGCTCATATTGAAGATGCTTTTAAAAGAAGTCTATTGTTTGTTTAATAATCTTCATAGATCATTTTTTTAACTTCTTTTAAGCCTGTATTACAGTAATCAAGAATTCGACACTTAAAATAATTGGCAGAGAACAGAGAAAAAAAGTAGTATACAGGGTTACTAATACACACCAGGGTTTAAGCTGACATGAATTTTTATCTTAATTATCGGACAAATTTGTACTCCCACTATTTAATTCAATTTGCATGCATCGGTAGACACTTATTAAAGGTAATATTACATCTGTCATTTTAAGACTGGTGAGAATTTTATCATATGAGCTGCACAAAACAGCCACTCTATTATGTAAAGAACTCCTTTATAAAGCTTAAAATAACTAGTATTGCATCCTGATTAACTAATTTGGGGGGGGGAATATTATTTGTGGCATTATTATATATATTTCCTACTGGCATGTAGATATTTGTCCAGTGTAAGCTGTTTCAAAGCAGAACCTATGTTCAAAGATGCTACACAGTCCTTAATGCCTTACGCTTAAAAAAAAAAGGGAATAAATGTAAACTGATCCCAAATTAAATTATTGTAGAGGTGTATATGTTGAGCCAATATTTTAAAGATTTTTCACATGAATTGTACTGTCCTGTATCTACAAAATATACCTGTCAAGTCAGCCTGGGCTAAAAGGACGTAATTCATTGTTTTTCCTTGGGACAAAGTCTTAGTATATTGTACAAAACAAGGAGGTAGGTAGATTTCCACACTACTGTAAGTCTGCCGTTCAAGTAAAAAACAACAACACAGTAGTTACCATGGCACCAGCCTCATTATCCTGCACATCAGTACAGCGGCTTAAATACATGCAAACACACCCTTTAATGTGAACATCTTTTATGAAGGTTAATTTATAGTTGTTGAAATTAATAAATGGTTTTTGTGGGTTTGTTCTGTGAAAATTATTTTAAGGATTCCGTGGAAAGTTTTAATTTAAAAGTACAGCTGTATTAAAAGAATAAAAAAGATCCTGCTAGGAAGAGAAATGTAAGAATAGGAATAGCTGGTGTGCCTATGTGTTAATTCCTTTTTGTGCCACCACTTTTCAGCTTATGTTACACTATAACAACATTATCTTACCAGCTTGATTATCTTACTTGTGACTTGCAGCAGTTAACCTTCAGATCAGTTGGCCAAAAAAAAAGTGTCTAGTGTTTATTGTGGGACACAATAACAAGGTAATACCTCTGTCTTAGTAAGGAAGTGTAGCTTTTTTAATAAGAATAACCAATGGCTCATAAAGTACAGGTCACAGGCCAAATTATGCTATCAGCGAGACACATGGACAGCTCCCATTGACTTCAATATATTGGAAAACTGACTTAAATGGAAGTTTCACTCATTATTAATTAATTATTGTTATTATTATTTTATTTATTATTTGTGGGGAAGTTGCCTAGGAGCCCTAGTCATGGACCAGGACCCACCTTGTGTTAGGCGCTGTATAAACACAGAACAAAAAGACTCTGCCTACCCCAAAGATGGTAACTTAGGGCAGAACTGAGCTCTCATATGTTTGAAATGTAGTTGTGTGTTAGTGACAGCTGAAAGATTCAGAACATCAACTAGCAAACGAGTGGATCAACATATATCTTACCTGTGGTGTGTTTTCACTAATAGGACTAGTCAGCATATCCCTAGCCACATGCAACTATTGATATATATGCTAGATGTTGATTTTTCTGTAATGATATATACATAAGAGTATCAGATGTTGGTGCATGACATTAATGCAGTAATTCTAGCCTTTGTTTTTTTAGGGGAATTTTCTAAATGGGACTGCATATTTTGCACAAATTAGTTTCCAAAAGTAGGTATGAATTGAATGTGTGTTTCATGACAGCTGGAAGTTAGTACACTTTCAGCTGATGTAAATATTTTTATTTTAACTCGATCAAGAAAGGGAGGGAAAAAATGAACAATTCAGCTCCACTAACAGGAAGTTCTTGGAGACTTCTGTTGAATAATTCTAAACTACGCAAAACAATCCAGGAATTGAAACACTCATTGGATGCTGTGTCAAAGAACAGTCCATCAATCTCAAAAGAATGATAAGAGAACAGGTTTTTCATGCCTGTGCGTTGGTAGGGAGCCAAATGTGTGTTGCCATTTGATGGTAAAATCAGTGTACACCTGTTCCTACCAGCTGGCAACATAACTGATGTCAGAGGGATATGTCATAGCAATGCTAGTCCAAACTGCTCGCTGTGTCTGTATGACAGTCAGAGAAGACAGAAAGAGGAACTTGGGGACCAAAAGAGGCGGAGTTTACAATGCTGTTTCAGGGACACAGATGTGTGAAGAGTGTGATAAAAGAAGGAAACATCTGAGGGAATAAGCTCAAACAAAAAAGCAAATGTCATTTGCATTATGTAATTACGGACAGCCATTGACTGCTTTGTAATAACACTCGGTAGGGCAAAGTTAAACCTACTGTGAGTGCTAAAAAGGCCTCAGCTTGAAAAAAGGTCAGTGTGAATTAGTATATATTTGTGGATTAATTCTGAATGTTCATAAATTGTATAGCCTAATGGTACTGGTGTATAGTGAGAATGACACTGGTGCAATTCAAATAGGATTAATTCAGAAAGGACTAACATCTAGTTTGTCACAATAATTTGTGGTGAGCTAAGGAAAAAAAAATATATATATATGTATACTGTATTTTGCATGTATGTGTAACATGTAACGTGCACGTGTGTCCCACTGTGTTGCATTTATACACAAAATATTTTAAAACAAAATCATAAACCACTTCCTAACTGAAATGGCACTGATTCTGTTATTTGATAAGTAACTGATTTATTCGTTCTGCTATAGTTTTAAAAAAAAAATTATATGCTGCAAAATCCTCAGCTGGTGTAAATGAACTATGCTGATTTACACCAGATGAGGATGGTGTTGCTTAATATATTAAGTAGATGTTTTGTAGTGTGTCTCTATATCCGCATGTAAGTGTAAAAGTGAATAGCTTCTGGACTTCTGTGCTCAATGTCATATTTGATGGCATCTATGAGAAAAATCTTCAGTAGGAGAGGGGCAATAGGGCTTGTGGTCAAGTACTGGACTGGGGCTCAAGATGATCTGGATTTAATTCTCAACTCTCCTACAGACTTCCTGTGCAATCATGGGGCAGTCACTTAATCTTTATGCCCCCAATTCCTCATCTGTAAAATGGTGCTAATAATCCTTTATTTCTCCCATCCTTTGTAGATGTTACTCTTTGGAGCAGGGTCTCTCTCTTACTATGTGTATATACAGCATGTTGCACAATCTACTTTAGATGGTTGTTGACTATTTTTAATTCATTGTACATCAGATTTCCTCCTTATTTTTAGGGGAATAGAAAGATTGGGCACTGTAGATTCCTACAGCAATTAAAGGATTTATCTAGCAGAAACTATCTGCTGAATTCTAGGTTTTGGAGGTCGGCAGTGCTTAATTTGTTCCAGGGCTAGCTGGGGCTAAGCCCTGGCATCTCTAGGCTTGGTAGTTCATAGCCCTGGCACCTCTGGACATGCTGCATCAGTTCTGAATGTAAAAAAAATTCATAGCCCCAGCATCTCTTTCATTACAAATGAACCACTGGACATGGGACAAGGTCTCAAATTCAGGGAGACACAGCCAGGATTGCTGTGTAAGGCCAAACAAAAAACATCCCAACACTGGAGAGCAGTAGATAGAGCTGCTCATGTTTTTCATTCAAAAGGCTGTTTTGTTTTTTTAACAAACATGGCCTTTTCATCAAAATTGACATTTCCACATGATGTGTGTGCTTTTGGCAACTTTATTTTTGTTTGGGGGGTGGGGTGTTGACAAAATCCCAAACCCCCAAAATTAAACATTTTGGGTGTCTTGGCAAATGAAAACCAAAACAATTTAGCTGAAAAACAATTTTTTTCAATTTCTCAACAGAAATCCAAAACCTTTGGAAGAAATTTTTGGATAAAAACAAAAACTCTTTTATCTTCCTCAATATTTTGCAAAAACAAAAACTGTTTCCTGGCCAGCTCTAACGATGATGGAACAGAGGTCTGAGAGCCCACATAAATGAGCTCACTATCTCCTATATGCAGCATCCTTCAATGCAGGAGTCCCTACTCGTCCGTTATCACCAACTCCGTCATGGCATGACCTTATTTTTAGACCTTTAAAAGTATGTTCATGTGAGAGTGAGGATTACACTGCTCAACCCTTCTCTATTGCCCTGATTGCCTGGACTCCCCAGGCTGTCATGAAAGGGAAGAATTCCATTTGTTGTGGCCGGGCTGCAAGAAGAGAGATCTGCAGCCTAATGTGCCCATTTCTGAGCACCAAAGTAGAGCTGTCAAACCAGGGAGACACAATCAGGCCACATGGTAACTTTCCACAATGGAAAGACCCCACCCCAAGTTAAGACATCATCAGTGCATCCTCTGATTTAATCCCCCCGTGTTTCAGCATTATATAGCTGTCACTGCGGGAGAGGGGCAACCTTGGAAGAACTGCTGTGGCTTTCTAATCCAGAAGCCCTATGCTGGTTACTTTAACCAGCAGCTCATATTTTAATCCAGAGGCTGTTTGACCTGTTGTATCTTGTTTTTTGTTTAAGGGCCAAATAAAGCACAATAAATCTTTTCCATCTGGGGCAAGCACAGCGGTTTAAGGAAAGAAGAAATAAAAGGAAGGAATCTGAAAAGGGAGGAACCTAAATTTGCATAATGTGATCTTTATAGCAGCTGTGATTTTATTTGCATTTGGCACTATCTATGGTGACAGGAAGGAGCCTGAGTGCAGAACTGGCAGGAAAATTCTGTATGAGTAAGGAGAGTTGAGGGTTCCTTGATCCAGTGCAGAGGCTTTGTAACCTCCTGTATGCCATGGAGAACAGCTCTGTGAGAGACCTCCAGCTCCTCACCTGTGTGGGTATGTGCGGGCTGAGAGATGCACAGGCAAGGCCAGTGGATCCAGGACACTCTGTCATACACACTTATGCATGCTCTGCTGGAGGACAATTCCTCTTTTCCCCTCATCCTCCATAGAGTATTTCTGTCCCAAGCCTGTCCAGTGGCTTTGGCATGGAGGGGATGATTTGGCTTTGTATACTCTCCTGCGGCTAACACCTTTTGTTCCATTGAGCAAAATGGAGCAATCTGAATACATTGTGAGCTTTAAGCAGGAAATATATGAAGGCCTCATGGTTGATTATTTGATAGCTGCGCAGATGCTGCATGTCACCACTGCAGATCCATGTATTTGCTGAATAAACCTCACTGCAGAATGAAAAAATGTCCATTTTGGATAAAAATGTGATGACAGAGGTTAATTTGTCCTCTTTCCTAAAGTGCTTACCCATTATGTTTTAATTATGCAGTTTCTTAGTGCTATATCCTCCCCTATAGTGTATATAAAAAATGCACAAAGTGAAAAGATGCACTAAAAACTACTGTCCTGCAGAGCAGCACAAAAACATGCTAGGTGACTTTGTGATGAGAACAGCAGCAAATGTGACTTTAGTGAAGCTCTGGATAAGAAGATGCAATGTTTGCCTAGATGTGGTTAAAGCTTGTATATTCCTTGGAGATCCTATACATTGCAGAGCACATGTAACCAGAGCAATCAGATATGGTTTGAGAGAGCCCTGTTGTTCTAGGTAGCAGATGATATCAGTCCAGAGATGCACAAATGTGCTACAAATATAGGACATGATGAGTATAGGATAGCATAAAATGCTGCGTACAATGTTATTAATTGGAAACTATAGTCAGACACATAACATGTCTGTCTTGCAGAAGGCAAATCCAGACTCATACCCACAAGAATAAATTTAATACCGTTCATATGCAAAGCTATAGCAGATAACATCATGTGCAATCTAACAGCTCTTGCAGAAATTTACACTAGCAGTAGTATGGTGGCCTTAAAGAAACACACCATCACCGTAATGGAGGTTAAAATCAAGCTATATTGTGCTGGTAAGAGTCATAGATGTCTAGTATAAACTTGAAATGTGATAGTACTCAATATGACTGAAAGGTTCTGCCATCTGAATTAGCTAGCAACCCCAACTCTCGGAGAGCTCATGTCACTTCAGAGCACAGTATGAAACCAGGAGGCACTTTTTTAGTTCGTGGTGTATTAGTGTGTGTCCAGCCAGAGCCAGCGAGGAGACAGGAGCACTCTGAGTTTGGAACATATTTCCACTGTGTATGATATAGAAGCAAAGGAAAAATGATTTAATATTAACAATCACAAACAATATACAAGGAATGGAAATTCTCTCTGTTAGAGATGAGCCCAATCTTCAAACCCAGATTTAAACCCTAGATTTCACCATAGTTTGGAGGAGAGGAGGCTTAGACTTAGGGTTTTGGTTGACGACTATGTCTAATTATAGGGAAACAGTAGACTCTCTCTGTGTAAAATCCTGGTCTCATTGAAGGCAATGGGAGTTTTGCCCATTTCATCTTCCATACTTGAGGTTTCAAACCAGCCTATAAGTTCCCTATAACTTTGGTTTGGAGAACTGGTTTGGCCTGAATGTTGCGATATTTATTTTCAAAGCAATAGAGTTTTACTATGAAAACCTGAAAAATTCACAATTTTTTTTCATGGAAAATAAAAGATGTTTCTTGGCCAGCTGTAAAAAGAAATAGAGAATGTTTCTGGTAAGATGCTCAGATACCTTGATTGTGTGGGCCATATAAGTATCACAGGAGTTGGAAAAATATTAAATTGTTCTGAAGTTATTGATAAGGCTACATTTTAGTCACGAGTATTTTTAGTAAAAGTCATGGACAGGTCATGGGCAAACAAAAATTCATGGCCTGTGACTTTTACTATATATCCCTGACTAAAACTTGTGGGGGACAACTCGGGGGGGACGGGACGGCCTGGGGGGCACTGTGGGTGCTTGGAGGGGGTGGCCTTGGGGGTGCTGCGAGTGTTGGGGGGGAGAGTTGGCGGGGCTGGGGCAGGCTCCCTACCCGGCTCCTGAGCTCCATGTGTTGCCTCCGCTCTGCCCCAGGCTCTGGTTCTGCAGCTCCCATTGGCTAGGAACTGCGGCCAATGGGAGCTGCGGGGGTGGCGCCTGCCGGCAGAGGCAGCATATGGAGCTAGGAGCTGAGGGAGGAGAGCTCCTGTCGCCCTTCCAGGGCGCCCACCCCAGGTAAGCACCTCCCTGCACACCAACCCCCAGCCCTGAGCCATCCCACATACCCAAACTCCTGCTGCTGGGGTGCAGGGCACGGGGGGGAAAGCCCCTTGGCAGGCCGAGCCGGTTTGTTTACCTGCTGCATCCGCAGTTTGGCCAATCGCAGCTCCCACTGGCAGTGGTTCGCTGCTCCAGGCCAGTGGGGGCTGTGGGAAGTGGCGCGGGCCAAGGGATGTGCTGGCCACTGCTTCCCGCAGCCCCCATTGGACTGGAGTGGTGAACCGCAGCCAGTGGGACCTGCAATCTGCCAAACCTAGAGATGCGGCAGGTAAACAAACTGGCCCGGCCCACCATGGATCTTACCCTGGCAGGCCACATGCCAAAGGTTGCCACTCCCTGACTTAAAGCTTTCCATATAGCGAAACATTCTTGAACCTCACATTTCAGTTGTAGTTGAAGAAAATGAGTTGTAGTTAAGGAAAGTGAGTTACAGTATTTCTTGTGGACAATTTGGAATCCAAGGAATTATGGTCCCAATTTTACTCACATAGGAATGGAAGTTTTTGTCATTGACTTCAATGGGAGCTGGCACTATATGCATGTGTGAACAGATTGCTTATAGAAAAGGAGGACTTGTGGCACCTTAGAGACTAACCAATTTATTTGAGCATAAGCTTTCGTGAGCTACAGCTCACTTCATCGGATGCATAAAGTGGAAAATGCAGTGAGGATTTTTTATACACACAGACCATGAAAAAATGGGTGTTAATCACTTCAAAAGGTTTTCTTTCTTAAACACCCATTTTTTCATGGTCTGCGTGTATAAAAAATCCTCACTGCATTTTCCACTTTATGCATCCGATGAAGTGAGCTGTAGCTCACGAAAGCTTATGCTCAAATAAATTGGTTAGTCTCTAAGGTGCCACAAGTACTCCTTTTCTTTTTGCGAATACAGACTAACACGGCTGCTACTCTGAAACCTGTCAGATTGCTTATGTGAGCTTCCCATTGACTGATCACAGCTTAGAAGGAACATAAAGATATTTCTGTAGGTGACGGTGAACAATGATCTTCCTTTAGTTCAAGAGGTAGAACCCTCTGTGTTTGGAGCTGAGGGAGCAGGATTTATGTTTGTTACAAATAGCATCTGCTTATGTGGGCAGTGTAATGCCCTTAATTATTAATATCCTTGCTTTTAATTTCTTGGATTTTGTAAATGAGGTGTTAGGTAAGAAGACAGTCTAATCTGATCATAATTGCTTTTGTCCTACCCCTTTCTCCATCCTATATATGGAATTTCTATGCCCCCCATTACCTGAGCGCCTCGCAATCTTTAATGTAGTTATCCTCACAACACCCCTATGAGATAAGGAAGTGCTGTTACCTTCAATTTACAGATTGGGAACTAAGGTGCAGAGAGATTTAGGCCCAGATCCTCAAAGGGAGTTAGGTACCTAACTCACACTGATTTTAGTAGTAGATCAATGGGAGTTGGGTACCTGAATTCCTTTGAGGTTCTTGGGCTAAGTGACATGCTGAAGATCACACAGGAAGTCTGCGGTAAAGCAGGGACTCAAATCCAGACCTCTTAAATCCTAGGCTAGCACTCTAACTTCCAGACCATCGTTCCTCTTCCATTGTTACGCTCCTAAATCCTCTTGTTGGACTGGTCTTTCTGTGGATTTTGAGGACTTCTGAGCAGGGAATCTATATAGGTATAAAAAATAACAATAATGGTCACAAGGTAATTCTCCTGGATTTTGCTTTCTGTGTTAATCTGCACGCTCGTTCTGACTGTCCCTTCCATTTCTCCCCCTATTCCACCACCTCTGCCCCCACACATACACTATGGCTTTTTGTTCAAGAAACCTTTACAAAATAAGCAGACCTAGCCTTTGGCGCCCATAACGTCTGTATTAGTGGCCCACTCCCTGATTGTAGGGACTTAAAAATATGAAGGATTCCCTTTGCTTTCATTTTATGGAAGGTAAATTTCTTGTTCTTCCCCATGTGAAAGTAGCATTGGAAATGCAACATGAGTGCTGGCGGTAGAAGTCTGTCACTTTGTCATTTTTCTCTGAAAGTTACAGATCATTCATTGTTCACCCCCAGGACAGGCCTTCGGACATGGATGGACTCAGGCCTTTACATTTTTGTGAATAGCCTGAGACTGATTTTGTAGCTGTGAGCGTCTGATGTTACTAGGGTTGCTCTAAGCTTGTTTTCTGCTGGACAGAAATATGGTCTTTGGCAGTTCATTAGAGTGAGAGGCAACATGGGCTAATTGAATAAGCACAGGTCTGAGAACTATAGGTAGATCCCTGTGCAGATACCAAAATTTGGATCCACATCCGATCCCCATCCGACTCCTGATCCGCACTTCACCTTTCATACATATCTGCATCCACACACACCCCAGTACCCTATCTCACTGTTAGAGCCCTTCATGGATCCAAAAATTTGGATCTGCATCTGATCCATGATCTGCAAAGATGATAAACAATGCACCACGAATATAAAGCAGATGTCTGCAGATTTGCAGGCTGTAGCTTTAGGCTCTTGGAGTGTTCTAATTCTGACTCCTTCTGTGAGCTGAATCAAACCACTCAACCTTTCTGCCTACATGTCCCCATTTATAAAATGGAGGTTCCAATACTGAGATACCCCAGAGGGGTACTTTGATATTTAATTGTCTAATATTTTAAAGAGTTAAAATTACCAGAACAAACCCACACCCCTCCAGGTCTCACAGCTTATGTGGGTAGCTGGCCATTGGAACCCATTTTAAGCAGTGGTCCCCCATCCCTGGACCCCAGCAAAAGCAGATGGGTTCCATTTTGCCTGTGAAAGGAGGCTAGAGCTGATCCCAACTCCCGCTACCACAATCTTTTTCTATACATAACAGTAGTTGTTGTTGCCCTCAAGAATCCTCTTATTTGTATGCCCCAAAGTCGTAAGTCTGGTCCTGAGCATAATGATGTGCATATAGAGGACTGGAGTTCATTATTGTTTGTTAGGAAAGGAATACAGACCATTGTGTTAGAGGCCCATCCAAACATTCCCTATTGGTTCTGGAAATGAAAGAGAGAGAGAGAGAACCCAGTTGTCAACAGCCCCTTGTCCCCTTTGGCTATTTCTTTTAAACAAGCACAGGAGCTTGCTCTGATGTTCCCTATCTTCTTAATACCTCTTTATTTCATCTCCTGCTGAAGGCTCAGCTCTCCTAAGGGATGCCTTTTCACCCTTTATCTGCTCCCAACCTCCGTTGCTTGCATAACACAGTGCTCTGTAATAAAAGAAGAGTTGGTACCCTTGGGGACATTTTCTGTTAAATGCAACTGACTGTACTCGCCGTCCTGATAGTCTATCTCTATCTGAAGCTCTAGTGTCACCTAATTACATTTAGGGGTGCAATTATTATTTGTATCTGGGCAAACCACATGGAGTTTTGTTTTATGTTACTTGTTTGTAACTTAACATGACACTTAATAAAAGAGCTCTTTAAATCACTCAGTATGAATAATCATCACATTAACTGGGAAATTACATGTGCAAAGTATCGGTCAGTGGAATGAGTCTTAATGAAATTCAGGCAGGAGCTGCAGACCCGAGAATGAACAGCGCCCTCTTAGTAGAACAAAGTTCTATTTCTCCTATAAGGGCTCAGAGATTCAAACAATAAAATAGTGATTTAATAGACTTTAAGTCAATCAGGAAGATAAAATAACATTAATTAGCCTTTTGAGTTTAATTCACAACCAATCCTGTTGTCTACTTATTTATGTTCTAAAGTGGCCTTGATGAAATTTTTAATATTTCACCTCAGCTGAAGATTCATTTCCACACTGACTGGTAATTTTCTCTTATATAGCTTGAAATTGTACTCCAGATAATTTTGCACAGTAGTATATCTACATGTCAGGATCATTGGCTGCTATGTTGAATGGCTCTTCAGAGCTGACAACTGGATAATAGCTTTACTTTCAGCCAGCAGAGGAAGTCAAGAGCAAGAGTGTAGAGATAATGTGAATATAATTCATTATTCAAATATGCAAGTGATGAACTGAAAACAAAGAGGGAAGAGTAATAATGGTGTCATTATTTTTATTACTCTTGTTTTGCAAACGTAGCGTGAAACATTAAAGTAGATCTTTGAGAGATTCTGAACTGTACAGTGACAAATTTACTTTCTTGAGAATATTGATAAAAGGAAAGTAGAGCAGACAGGTTTCTGCAGAAGGTATGTTGTGCTGTTAGTTGTGCTATTAAATATTTTCTTGTTGCCTTTTTGCTTTTTAAAATTCACATCATTAGTTACCCCTTAAAAGCCTGATCAGTGACTGGAAAAAAACTGTATTGTTGTTCTTGTGGGTCTTTTTAGTTAAGACAATCTTCAGAGCTTTTAAATCTTTGTAGCATGACTAACAAAGGCCAAATAGGCAGTTTACATAAAGCTTTTCTTGAGAGAGGAGGAATTTGCATGTGATTGCAAAATATCCTCCATGAAAGCCGCATCTGTACAGGTTTTAATGGAATGAGGAGCTGAAGAATGCAAATTTGATATATGAAGTATACTGCTCCCCTTCTGTAATTATATTATATGTTAGCACTCCACCTTTCATAGCATCTACTTTGCTCCACCCATACCTCACTGAAGGTCATTCTAGAAACTGCTGCTGTTGTTTTAAAGATAAATATAACACAGTGAATTTACATACTGTTTTGCAAATATAGATTACACACATTGCATGCTCATCTTATGATTATTTATACTGTAGTAGCACTGGGAGGACACGACCAAGATCAGAGCCCTTTCGTGCTAGGTATTGTACGTACACATAGTAGCAACACATAGTCCCTCACCCAAAAGCTTACAGTCTAAGTAGACAAGACAGGCAAAGTAGGAGAGAAAGGAAGTGTCATAATCCCCATTTTGCGGATGGGGGGACTGAGACACAGAGTGACTGTGTGACTTGCCCCAAGGTCAAACAGGACATCTGTGACAGAGGTAGGAGTTGAACCCAGCTTTCCTCAGTAGCAGTGTGGTGACTTTGCCATAAGACCATCCTCCCTTGGTTTAACAGGCAACCTTTTTACCTCTGAAGTGAAAAGCTTTATAAGAAAGCTATGCTGCCCTCGTATGCATCTTTACATGGTAAACAGTTTAATGAAGAGAAGGAATGCTAAAATGACTTGAAAGAAAAGCTGTCTAATGTTGCCATTGATAGTAGGTCTGATTCTTTTTCCACAAGAGTTTTACACCAATGTAACTCCCCTTGTCTCCTGATTTACAGGAGAGACTCTCCTCCCGTGCACACCCCCCTCCCATGTCCATACTCAGCATGGGGTTTGTAGACCCCATTACAGTTCCTTTATCTGGATGATTTACCTGTAGCAGGGATTGGCAACCTTTGGCACATGGCCCGTCAGGGAAATCCACTGGTGGGCCCGGACGGTTTCTTTACCTGCAATGTCCGCAGATTCGGCCGATTGCAGCTCCCACTGGCTCCGGTTTGCTGTTCCAGGTCTATGGGGGTCTGTGGGAAGCAACGTGGGCCGAGGGACATTGTGTTGTGCTAAACAGCTTCTTATGGATGGTTAGACTAGGGAAAGAAAATGAACGAAAAAATGAGAAAGGAGATAAAGGGACATGGGAGGGTGAAAAATGGCCAAGGAAGTGAGAAGAAGAGTTATAGGAACTAATCTTTTGCTGACTGACATTTTGAGTGAGTTCATTTCTAGAGCTGTGTGAATAACTGATTTGTTTTCAGTTCGCTGGCCAAACTGAAAAATCATGGGGGAGGGGAATTGTTTTGGGTTGACCAAATAATTTTTTTAAAAAATTAATTTTTGAGGTGTTTTACCTTTTTTATTTATATATTGTTTTTTAAACAGAAATAAGAGGAGAGCAGTAAAAAATAAAAAACAAAAACAAAAACAAAACTAAGTAAAGAAAGGCAGGAGGCAGGCAGAGAGGGGAAAGGACAGTGACATCTCTATTTTCATCTGCTAGAAATTAATTGAAGGTTTCTAAAATGTTAAAACAGGTGGGGTTTTTTTCAAATTTGTCTAATTTTTCTCTTGCCTCCTTTACAAATAGTATTGAAGTACAATTCTAAACAACAGCTCATTTCAAATATTTTCAAAACAGAACAGTTTTTTTTCAGAATTTTTCCATCGGTTTTACCTATTTCTGCTCATGACATTCTTGAAGTATGACTATTTTCCAAATTGTCATGCTCTGTTCTATAGAATCCTGATTAGCTTGAGTTACATTGCTCCAGTTGCACACACGGGTGTAGTCAACAGTGTATAGATGCATGGAGAGTGTGATATGTGAGATATTTTCACAAGTACGAGATGACCCCATAACTCACAAGGAGTCTACAGATAGAGATTGTCTACCGCAGACTATGATTGCTTAATTTATTTCTTGAAATGTTCTTCTCACCATCAGCAAGAAGAAAACTAGTTTTATGTGCAAATCCAGTGCTTTTAGTTGCCTGCGGCTGAGGCAAAAGCTGTCTCTTTCCACCTCTTCCTCATGGGATGTGGGAAATTAGTGTTACGCTAATTCTTATATTTTCATGTGGATTATTAATAAGATGTTTGAAGAAGAATGCAATAGGTTTATCATCCTGGTGAATATAATATGAGGGATATTTATTTTTTTAAATATAGAAGTAACAATTCATATTGTAATCATCACAAAACAGTCATAATGTGAATACATTTTTGGCTGTTAATACTTACTCTTTGGTGCATAAACAATCCCATTTGAAATTCTAGCTTCCAATGATGCTAATCTTTCACTGGAAAAACTTATTTGCAAAAGAGGAAGAATGAATGGTAGGTAAGCGGAATGGATTTCATCTGTTGGAAATAACTGCAAAACTATCAGCACTAAGGGTAAAAATACTTAATGAGTATTACACTAGTCAGCACCAAAAACAGTGAGATACAGAATTGCATTTGCTCTGTCATAGAGATGACTGACATTTAATTATTGTCTATTTTTGTGCTGATAATTTTATTCTTATCATTCATTGTTAAATCCTTTAGAACCCCAAGGAAAAAAATGAGATCAAGTGACAAAAATGAGATAATGAAATCATAGGCAATAGAATAAAACCATATCTTGTTGGTAAGAGGTGATTCAGGAGAGCGGGTTATTTTATAGGGCTGTATAAGCTCCATAAGTGAATCTGAATTAAATGTGTTGATCTCACAGAAAACCCCTGGAAAAGGCTTGGTGGTTTTAAGTGAGCTGACTTGTTAGTTGCCATTATACACTACAAACCTCATGCAATGGTATAAGATTTTGCAGACCTCAAAAGATGGTGAACTTAAGTCTTACTGGGGACAAAAAAAATTCTCTTTCCAGCTCACTTCACCTTTCTGCTGTTTGTTCCCTTTCAGCTTTTTGTGAGATTTCTTGGCAGCTAGTTTGTCACAGAGACTGTAAAATCAGAATCTATTTTTATCATTTTTAGCGTCCAGCCAAAAAATGGTTTCCCAGCCTCTTTTGCCAAAAACTATATTGACTACGCTAGCCTGATTCAAGCCTTTGAGCCATTGCATGTTACTCTACAGTGTGCAATATGTGATGGTGCTAACGTGAAAATGTTCCAAACTTACTTTCTAATTGAGATGGTAAAGTTGTTGTAAAAGTTGGAGATGCAAGGAGTGAAGATCAATTCAACATGGATTGGGCTGATCCAAGGCAATTTGCCAAATAGCTTAAAATGACTTCATGGCAGTTTTATGGCAGTGAAAACAATAACTCAGTTTTATCGGCGGTGTAATGAAAACATGATATATACACATAAAAAGGAGAAAGGCTGAAAATAAAGCATACTACATATGCATTTGCTAACTTAGTAAACAAGAACATTACAAGTCTGTGGTGGGGTATACAAACCCCATACTGTGCCTGAAGCGGTTAAAAAGCAATACTGGGCCTATGTAGCCCTGCCCGTACGGGCCTACTGAGCATGCTCCAGCTGCAGCAGTGGGTTAAAAGGTGCTCAAAATATCAGGGAAGGGGTGGTAGGCAGACTGTAGGAAAGAAGGATACCAGCCAGAAGACTACATAGCAGGTCAGGCCCTTGGTAGTGCCTTCTCCACTCACTTTAAGAAGAAGTAGGTCTTGCAGGACCCTGCTCCTTTGGAAGCTATTGGCTATTTGGACAATAAGGGACATGCCCCGGACTGAAGGAGCATAGAGGTAGGAAGCAGCCCAGGGTGGCAGATTTAGGTTCGAGATGGGGAGGAACCTGCTGATTTTACTTCCCAAAGGGTGAAGAGGAAGGGCCTTGGTCCCCCTACCATGTCCCACTTAAGGGCAAAGACCCAGATGCAGGGGGAGGCCCAAAGGCTCCTCGTCTGGGGACACGAACTGGGCACTGCTACTGCACCCCTGTCAGTGAGACAAGCGGTTGGAGGTCAGATGTGCTAACCACTACACCACCTGCCCCTCCAAGCACACTATCACAGAGACTTTGAGTAGATCAGATGGTGACCACTGGCTTAAACATTCCTTTAATACCCTAGCTCTCATATAGCACTCTTCATCAGTAAGTCTTAAAGTGCTTTTCAAAGGAGAGAAGCATCGTTATTTCATTTTCAGATGGGCAGAGGTAGGGGAAATGAGGCACAGGGAGGTGAAGTGACTTTGCCCAAAGTCACCTAGAAGGCTAGTGGCCAAGCCAAGAACAGAACTGACGTCTCATGAGTCCCCGGTTAGTGCTCTATCTGCTAGGCCACGTTGCCTCCCATATTTATTAGCTTACAAAAAACAATTCTCCCTCCCGCCCCACACACCCTGTTGGGATAGCTGTGATCTAATGAAATGAGCACCGTCTTGGGAAATGGGACACCTGGGTTCTAGTCCCAGCTCTGCTACTGACTCTCTATGACCTTAGGAAGTCTCCTCAATACTCTATATCAGTGGTGGGCAACCTGCGGGCCGCAGGTTGCCCACCACTGCTCTATACATCTTCCACATCTATTAAATGATGCTACTCAGCTTTGTAAAGCACTTGGGGATCTATGGATGAAAGTACGGTGTACGTTCGAAGAACTATTATCATCATTATTCTGCTGCAGATCGTTATTATAATACAGCTGCCCATCTAGAGAGTCATAGGATACAGTTATGTCCTACTGCTGTGCTGGACTTTTTAACAGTGGCATGGTAGGTTTAATGAAAGTCATGTGTGCACAGAGTGTTCTGCTTAAGCCTCACCTTCTTGTGAGAGGGGCAAGGGAATTGTGTCTTCAAAATCTGAGAAACAACAACTGAATTCAATGCATGGAAAAACCTCTCCAGTACCTAGTTCTCCCCCTTCTCCCCCCCAGTAAAACCTCTTCTTGCTGAACTGGAAACTTAAGCAAATAAGTGGTTGCCATCCAACCTAGGACTATGCCACATACCTAACTGTTGGAATAAAGAAAAACAGACAGGAGCATTATTACTTACATCCCCACTCAAGGCATATGCTAGTGCCTGTCTGTCTTATTGTGTGGAATATTAGGCTAGATATTTTTATGTATAACCTAAGGCTGTAAGTCTATTTATTATCCTAAGATTTTTGTACAGTACCCATCACTGTACTATCTAAGCATTTTCCAGGTAAACTAGCTCTCCATAGCCTAGTGGACTTCATGGAGCCAACTGTTCTTACACTCTTCTGACCTGCTTGGGATGGATATACATTTGGGTGTGGGGGTTTTGGTTATGCAAAAAGGTGGAAATCCTGGTGAAACCAGGATAGTACTTCAGGCCACCATGGCAGAGAACCACTTTGGGGACCAACTTTGCACTCAAATAATGAATGGATATAGTCTCTTGGGCTCAAATCATACATCCCATCTTCCCAAAGTGCCCACATGGTAATTATTGCCAGAAAGGAGAGGTAATGGAAAAAATAAATAGGAATGTGATGGGAGCAAGAGCTCTAAAATCAAAGGGTTAGATGTGTAAGGAGTCAAGCCAGCAAAGCAAAGAAGGTCGCTGTATCTAGGATAAGGTTCTCTTTGTTTACGGCTTCATTTTCACTAAGTGAAAGGATGGTTAATTCCAGAGCTCCTCTCACTGATAGTGGAGGACTTCAGAAACCCAGAGTAAACCTTTAAGAAAGCTAATTGTCTTAGGTGAAGCAAAGAAACCTCAAAAAATCTGTCAACAGGCTGCACCTTATTAGGCTCATTAGTGAATCAACAGACAGTTGTATGTAATAGACTAGGCTATTTAATTTTCATTTGTTCCTAAATCATAAAGTGATGTGCACTTCGCTATTCATACTGTACTTGCTGGAGCCCAGAGATATGCTAATGAATATACAGAACAGGAGATCCCACCCCACTAATTGCATATGTGCATGAACAACCCTCTCTTGGTCTCTTAGAAAAATCCACTGAAGAGCTTTTGGCTTGTATATGTATCAAACTGGTGTGGAGTCAGAGAGCTCCATGGGCATCTTTTTCATCCTTAGCTTTAAAATATACAGCAGCAAGTGGAGGGAAGGTGGATGCATAGCTCAGAATTGTCAATCAGATGGATGTTTTAATTAAGGAAATTCAAAGACTCATTGAAACACAGTCATAAGCAATTTGGAAATTTCCAATTAAGGACAAACATTCTAGGGACACTCAACGTTTGTGCTGTTACATGAAAAAGGACCTTTGTCCTTAGCTGGATCCATACTATGATGAATGTTCTTCCTCTTTTGCAAACAAACTTTGCATTCATGTGTCCTTTATGTTGTCAAAATCATAGTTTTAAGTGTTTTTGTTTGTTTAAAACCTAGTGTTTGTTTAAAACTTAGTGTAAGTCCACAATGCTAACATGTCACCCTCAGGCAGTTTAAACTTTCTAACCTATTGACATTTGCAAATTTGCCCACATCAGCTGGAGTTTTTGACAGGGGCTTCCTCCCCCCTGTCTTTAGGAATTAAGTCTGTTAATTTACTCCCATGGTTTAGTCCTCTGAGGTCTCATAAATATATTATTAACTTTTTAAAACTAAAAAATCGAGAGAAATTGAATTGAAACAAACATTGCTCTGGCATTTGCAATGTTTTAAAATGGATTTTTCACTGGTAACTGAATCCATAAGCCTCATTGCTGGGAAGAGGAGGGGAATGAATCTTTGTCTTCTTATTCTATGGCAAATAGCTTCTGGGCCTGCTTCTCCACTTTGCTACCCCAGGATTGCACCAGTGTTACTTAACCAAGTTACACTAGTTTATACCACTGTAACAGCGTGGGGAATCGGACCTATTGTGGATGCTTTTCCTCATGTGATAGTTACAGATGAATGCGACCCAAACAACATGTGAAGCTCAATTCCAAGGTTTAAAAGTACTTCCATACATTTTTTCCCATACAGTTTTTTTTACAGTAACAATGTTACTAGACTTTTGTATAATCCTAGAGCAAATGACTATTCCGATTTTTCCAAAAAAGAAAGAGGCTAAGACCCACATCCAAAAAGGTACTTAGCGCACCTAAATCCCAGTGTTAGACTCCACTGAGATCTGCGGAACACTGTAGACACCCAAACTCACTCGGCATCTAAACTTTCAGGGCAAAAGTTCTATTGGTGCCTAAGTTTCTACCTCTGAACATGCTCTGCCGCCTCAGGTTTCCAGGCATCTAGAGTCTAGACTATCTCTCACCTAAGCCCCAGAGTGATCCATGAACGGGGAATGACAGGGGTTCGTCTGCCTAACATGCATGCGGGGCCCAATCTGGTGGGTGTGCTCAGAGGCCCATTCAAAATTTGGCTGCTGGCAGAGCTGCTGTCCAGTGGTTAGAGCACTTGCCTGGGATATGGGAGACCAGGATTAAATTCCTCCCTCTCAGGAGAGTGCTGTAACTACTGAGCTATGGGATATTTTGATGGAGGGGTGTTTCCTAGTCTCTGTTGAAGCTGTTCCACTGTGAATAAATAGTTAATCATTGAGCCAGAAAGAGAGAGAATGTATCCAGTGGTTAGGGCATCCATCCGGGAGGTGGGAGACCCAGGGTCCCGTCCCCTGTTCCAATTACTTTGGATCAGCCCTTTACGGCCTGTATACAAGGGAGCCTGCCACTTTTAGGCCTGAAAGACCCTTTTCAATTAGCCCCATCCCACTGCACCTGGGCAAGGTGTAAGACTTAAATGGAGAAAAACCCAGCAGATGGGTTAATGCCCTGAGAGGAAGAGCGGTGTGGCTCTAGTTAGATTTCTAACAGGGCATTGTGCATTAAATAGTAATTTATTTCTAACTAATAGGTACAAAAATGGGTTATGTGGAACTTGTTTCCTAGATCTTACATTAGATCTAATCCTCTGGGATGGTAAAGAATGTACCAGTGAAAGGAGATCTTTGTTACTTTAAGGTCTCTGAGTTTTCTGTACAATTTTCTTTGCAATATCAAGAATACAAGAAAGATGCCCCCCCCCCTCCCAAAAAAGCTCTTCTGCAATTCTTAAAGAATTGCAGGGAAAGGTATGAGACTCTTCGTGATGAACAAGATACAAAGTACAGTGCATGGTGGTTATAGCCTCAGAAAGTGAGTCTGCTAGGCCACAAAACCAAAAGGACGAAAAAGAAGATGCTTTGATGTGTGGCAATAAGCTGGCCTTGACCTGTGCATCAGCTGAGGGCTATGACCTGAACAGAGGCCCCTGGGAGGAGAGCAGGCCTAACGCAAACGATTAGAGTCCAGGAACTAGTGGCGAGGCAGCCCGTTGCTGCGTGGTACCGGCCTGCAAGAAACAGGGCAGAATGTTGAGCCGAGCTAGGCTGAAGGTCCCTTTGTGTCGCGCTTTTGTTGGATTTTACCGAAAGGACTTTGGAAGGGGTGGAGCTCTCTAAAATGGCTTGGCTAAAGGGCTAAGGTGCCTCTACAGCTGGAGTAGGCTGAAGACTGTAGTGGGGAAACTGAGGCAGAATTGCAATGCCAGGTAGTGCCTTGAAGGGGCACTGAGATGGTGAGTCTTGTAACACAGCCCAAACTGGGAAAAACTTGTGCAAATGACTATGACATTTACTTGTATTGTGGTAATGCCCAGGGCGCCAATCAGGGATCAGAGTCCCATTGTGCTGGGGACACAGTCTCTGTCCCTAAGAGATTATTTTCTAAATATAAGATGAAAAACAGGTGGATACAACAGAGGTGCAGAGAACACAAGGTTATCAAAGGTGAAATGATTATGAACAGCGTGGAAAACAGAGGTCACATCATACCAGTTGTCTAACAATAATCACATTTTTTAGGCATCATAGCAGAGAAGTTCTTCAGGACGAATTAGAAGGTGGATAATGCAGTGGCTTTGTGGATGTTTACAGGGAGCTCCTTTCATGCAACAGGGATGGGGATGGGAGGAAGTGCAAATGCGATTGTTGGGAAAACTTGGCAATGAAGGCTGGTGTCATCAGAGTGGAGGTGAGGGTCGACTTCAAGAGTATAACACATGATGGATGGAACGGAGATAGCTGTAAAGGCCTTGAAAGTGAGGACAAGTAGTTTGTGGTGGTGGTGAAGAAGGGGATGTAAGTTTACTCATGTGAGTTTGCCTTGTGGAGGTAAATAGCAGCTTTGTCTTTCTGTGCCAGGCAGTAGGTTCACTGTGTGTGTTTGAATCTGTGACAGCCAACACCTTGGAGATGGAACCAGGGACCATCAGAGTTAAAAGCATGAGACTCTACATCTTCAGCTAAGAGCTAGGGACTGTGGCTGTACCAGACTCATGTCCTCTGGATTGGCCACAGAGGGGGGGAATCGCGTAACACATAGTGACCACTGGGTTTCAAAAACATTCTGAATATAGTCAGATGTAGCCAAATTTTCAAAAATGGCCTCAATTTTTCACCCAATTTAAACTGCTGCTTGCCCTCCTGGCAAATATACCCTTTGCTACCTGACTGTAGCAGAAACCCAGAACCTGATTCTCCCCCATGCTCTCCAATATCTCTGATCAGAGCACTGACGGACAACATATCCAGACTGAAGGTTCAGCTTGCACAATTTCCCCACCCCTTTATCAGTTAGGATATCTCCCCTCTGCCACACTGGCAGCTCATCTCTGTTGCTTTGCTCAGCCTCTTCTCAGACTGTCTCCTCCCCTGGAACTGGTAGCTCAGTTCTGTTGCTCTTCTTGGCTCCTTCTCTTCTCACATACTTCTGGGGCACTCAGTTCTCTTCGCTGAACCCCTCTGAGCATGCTTTCTTCTGATGTCACTCAGCCCTCCGCCCCCCCAGTTATTCCTGTTGGACCAGGCACATTCAGATAGCACTTCTGCTTATCCTGGGCTTCTAGGCAGTAGGATTTTTCCCATCCTGGTTAGTTAAGTATTACAAGATATGACCTGGGGAGAGAGGGCAACTGGCAAGTTAAAGGCAGAGGAGCACACCAAATCAGGTTGTGCAGTTGCTGGGTTGGTAGAGTTCCCATCATTAACTCTTCCCTCCATTATGAATACACTTAATTTTGAAGGTCAGCATAAGAAACTCCACTGGCATTCAATTAAATCCCAATTCCTTTAAAAAATAAAACATATTTGGCACCAAATCGACAGAGCATGGGACTGGGACTTAGCAGACGTGAGCTCTAATCCTGGCTCTGCCCTGGCCTCTGAGGTGCCCTTGGGCAATTCATTTCCTCTCTCTGACTTGATTCCCTGTTCTTCAAATAGGGATAATGCTACTTGTTTCCTTTAAAAAACTCTGAGATCTACTGATGAGAAGTGCTGTAAGAGCTAGGTATTCTATTATGATGTTTGCCACCTAGATCCACATTTAGCCACCTTTTAAAAAGAGCCTAAAATAAGCATCCACCTTCAAGCACCAAGTTTGAAAACTTTGGTACAGGTATAACTGGCAACACATACATCACAGGAGCAGGTGAAAATGGGCTTGCCTGTAATGATTGTCCTATATCTAAGAGATCCAGTACTTGTGCATCTGTTACATATCTGAAGTTTTCCATGTGGAGGCCATGAAGCAGTAATGCATTCCAAGGTAGCCTGCAGACTTCTAATTGGCTTTCAGAACTTTTTTTTTTTTTGCGGGGGACAACTGGTGCAGGTAAGAATGAGCCTTTAAAATACTTAAGGTCAGATGTTCAGCTGATGAAAGTCATTGTAGAGTCATTGAAGTCAATAAAGGGATGACCCAAATTGAACTCCATTCTTTTCACTCAACCACTTCCCAAGTTAAATCGCAAACCCCATAATACTACTTTGGTTTGGAGGGAATTCAAAGTTAGAAGGATTTTCCTAACTAGTCTCATAAATGAGTGACAGATTTTTCTCATCAGTAATGCCTTGTGAAAATATTGCCCACATTGAAAGAGACAGGCTTATTATTTCACTGTCTGTTGTTCCATAGTCCACTGAATATGCAAAATGAAAAACAGGTGATTGCAGAATTTCTTTTTCTTTTGGGGGGGGGGGGCAAAGAAACTTTTGATCTGCAGTCTGCACAGAAGCAACTCCAGTTAAAAGTAAAAGGGCCTTGTCAGATTTATTATAGCACTGAAAGTATAGATATTATGCTTAGCATTACTCAGTGACTTCTCTATGTTTACCATCTTGATACAAGATTTATTGTCTTCAGTGTTTTAAATGCTAAAGGATATGTCCTGTTAATATTTCTGGTCAACAGTGAAGCAATGACTTCCTGTTTGCTAGTTCCACAGGTAAAGAAGACACAAGCAACAAGTGCCAACACCATGTAATCTTTTTTTGGTCCTGAGCCCCTAATTTCTCAGCCATCCTATGTTTTCTGTCAAAATGCAGCCTGAAAGTCTAGACCAAGAGATATCTATGATAGAAAGTGTACATCAGTATTTCAAGCCCTCTAAATTTATTCTAGCCATTTGACAGTTGCTTGGAGATACAATCTCAATTTTTTTTGCAGTAGTCCCTTCAAGTGGATATTTATGGCAGATACAACTGTAATTATTTACCTGTAACAAAGTCCAGGTCTGCCTGCTCCAGGTGATTCAGACAACAGGAGGACACAGAAAAAATATTAATCTTCTTCTTGTCCAGATTTTGACCTTTTGTACCCTAATTCTTTGCTCTTTATGGAAATGCTCCTGTAAGTCTTTAGCTTTTTGTTTCCTTTTGAAATTACACTTTTATTGAGACATCCATATACGAATTATCTTAAGTCCTGACTGCGCAACCTTTACCGACATTGGTAAGTACTTACTCGCACACTTAATGACACTAGAGTTCAAATGGGACTACTCGCATGAGTAAACATTGGGCAACCTGGACCCTAGAGCTTTATTGGAACACTTCCCATTTTACATAAATACTTTCCTGAGCCATAGTCAGGTAAATTTAAATAGCAAGAAGGCAAAAGGAACAATAGAGAAAAAAGAAATATAGAAAGGGTGGGGGAAATGAAAAATAGAAAATAAAAAGGGATTCGTACAATCCTCATTTGGGCCTCTATTTAGCAAGGCCTACCTTTACTGGAATTACATGTGCTTCAAGTCAGGAACATATTTTAAGAAATCTGCTGAATTAGAGCCGTGGCCACAAACACCTAGTTATACTCTTGCTGTATAGAAACTTTTATAAGTCTTTGTACACACTAGTATACCATACAGTTAACTGATTAATAATAACAACACATTTACACTTGCTTTTAGTCTATCAGTAGAAACCTAGCATTTTCAATTTGGCCATGCTCCCATCATGTGCATATTTCTTGGTACAAAGTTAAGAGTTCAGCAGGGCTTGGTGCTACCTTGATATGCATCCTTTTGGCTTGGCAGCATCAATATCTGCATGTCACTCCTCTGAGTTCGCCTCATAGTTATTGGATTTACTAAGCAGTATTCATATATAAAGAGTGATTTCAGAACATGATGACTAGAAAATGGTTCTTTTACTTGCAAAGGAGATTTTTTTTTAATGTCTGTCAGCTGAAAACAGCATAAGTATTTCTGTTTGCTTGTGGGCTGGTTTTTAAAACTGAAATTGTATCCTCAGTGATTGTATCAATAATTTATGTTTTAATGTATGATCTGTAACTTATCGGTCCCATTGCATAGCTGTTCTAAACATTTTTATATTTTTGTATACATGCTTAGAGATGTTGAGTGAGATTCAATCAATCAAAAGTAAATATCATTGGAACAGGCGTATTATCACTGGCACCGCATCTACCAATAATGCAAGTCAAGTTGAGCACTCTGGTTACAATTGTAACATCAGAAAATATTCATGTGAATAATAAATGCATTGTAAATCACGGTGCAAAGTCACTCTTCAGCTTCTAGCTCTGTTTAACCTCATCCCTGTTTTTATTTATTTTAGGTATCTACCACATCTTGCTTTGGTTGAATTTTCAAATTTCTTCTACCTTTGCAGACCTCTGTGCATGCTAATTAGTTTGAAAGGAAAGAAAAATAAGCCAAATTCATCCCTTGTGTAAGCCAATGTGGTTACTTTTTGGAAAAAAACACTGCTACCTTCCTGTAGCATAGCTTTCTGAGCTTATAGAACTATCCTATTGATGGATCCACTGTTCAGTAAATACCATTTAAGATCACTAGGGTTTGATTCATCGGTTCTTTTGTTTCCAGAGAGGATTTTGTTTATTCTGTACACAAGCCTCAATTTTTGAGGGCTTTAGAAATGTCCTATGCCTTAGCGAAAGGGCTAAGCCCAAACAATATGTCCTTGATGATTTTAGAGGATCAGGAATTTGAGGATGTCCAGATATCTTGATATGAATTCCAAACATTGCCTCAGAATCAAGTCATCAGAACAAGCTGTGTTACAGATGGTAAGGACATATATCTTACTTATCTGCAAGCATATGTCCAAAATTTCCACGATCATCCTGAATGGTTCATCCTGTGTCCCTCCTCTATCCTTATGTACAGTGTGTCTCAATGGGAGTCTCAGAATAGACATGCTCAGTTTGATTTCAGAGCCTAGGATACAATAACACAACAGCTCTCTGAAGGGTTTCTGGATGCATTGCTACAACTTCTCAGACTTTCCCAGCAGCTATATATATATATCTATCTCCCTAAACCCCTCAAGCATGCAGAAACAGAATATAGTGCAGTCAGTGTTTCCAGATTTGTAAAATTCTTGCATTAATGGCTGCACAGTGATACAGTATTTCATTTCTGCTTTTGGTATGCAGCCCTGACTCCTGAAAGCTATGGTAAAATGTTCATCTTTACTGAACTGCCTTCAGCAACTTGTCCACTGCTTGAAACATTTTGACACACAGACTCTTTTTACGTGTCAATTTTTGTTACTTTGCTTTTTTGACATGATTCCCTTGTCAGCTTGTGTACTTGGCACGGCAGACTTTCCTTGCCTCTTCCCATGTGGACACTGCATATCTTTATCTTGGCAGTTCCTGCACTGTCTTTAAGAGCAACTTGCTGTACTTTGGTGTCTTTACTACTGCAACCTTTGGTAACAGACTTTAAGTAATGAGCCAAAAGAGCTATTTTGCCACTTGCCCAGTCATGTGCATGCAAGATATTATGGCCTAGTTGGAAGAACTACCAAAATACATGCTAATATTTTTCAGGTGTATTTTTAAGCATACGCTTATGATAAGTTGGGCCCATGTTGTTAAAGGTGGGGTCCAAAACAAAACTCTGGATCAAAACATTCCCAAACTTTGTGGAGGTTCTTTCTGATCCAAACTTTGTAGCTTGGGTTCATCTTCAGTACATAGAACTGTGCCTGATAACACTTCAACTGGATTATTTGGCCCCTTGTGCTCTCTTGAGTCTCAGGCCTGCTGTCACTGAGGTCAGTCTTGCTAGGCGTATGACTGGAGCAGGGTCAGTCCTACGTGGCAAAGGCAGATCTAATTAAGAATAGAGCTGTATGACTTGTGCTCACTGAAACTTGACAGGATCAGGTTCAATTACAAACTTCAATAACATTTGTTCACAGGTTGTTGAAGTTCAAACTCTGCTTGAACATGAGCCCAGTTCAGTGTGGCATGCTGGGGTGAAACCCAGGGGAAACTTGGTGAATTCAGCCTAGTTGCTAGTTGAGCTTTGATTTGTCCAAAAGCAAAATTAGTGAGTGAAGGCGGGAATCCACGCAAATCAAAGCCAGGGGAAAAGGGTTCACAGGAAATCCTGAAAAGCAAAACTTCAGACTGTTTTTGTCCACCTCTGATTTCTGTAGAAATGCATAGATTCACAGAGTTGAAGGCCAGAAGGGACCATTAGATCATCCAGTCTGATCTGTTAAATTTCATCTACTTACCCCTGTTGTGAGCCCAGTAACTTGTGTCTCACTAAAGCCTACTGTCCAGAAAAGAAAACCAATCTTGCTGTAAAGACATGAAGAGCAGGAGAATCCACCACTTCCTTCTATAATTTAGTTCCAATGGTTAATCATCCTCATGATTAAAATTTTGTCTAATTTAAATTTGTCTGGTTTCAACTTCCAGCCACTGGTTCTTGTCATGCCTTTCTCCACTAATGAGCCCTTTAGTACCTGGTATTTTCTCTCAATGAAGGCATATGTACACCGTAATCAAGGCACCTCTCAATCTTTATGATATACTAAACAGCTTGAGCTCTGTAAGTGTGTCATGGTACAGCATTTTCTCCAGCCCTCCAACCTCCTTTGGGACCCTTTTCTGAACCCTCTCCAATTTTAAAATGTGGACATGAGCACTGTATGCAGTAGTTGAGTATCAGTATCATCTTGCTGTGTACAAAGATAAAATCACTTCCCTCTTCCTACTCACTACTCCCCTGTTTATATAGCCAAGGATCACATTAGCCCTTTTTGCCACAGCATCACAATGGAAGTGTGTGTTGGGTTGTTTGTTCACTATGACCCCTAAATCCTTTTCATTGATTTCCAGAACACAGAATCTCCCATTCTGTGGGTATGGCCTGCATTCCTTGTTCCTACATCTATAACTTTGCATTTGGCTGTATTAAAAAAGCATTTTGTCTGTCTGAATGGGCCCCAGTGATCCACATTGCTCTGTATGATTGACCTGTCCTCATCGTTATGTACCACTCCACCAATCTTTGTGTCATCTGCAAATTTATCAGCAAAGTTATGGTTTTATGTTTACTTCCACATCACTGATTTCAGTGTTGAATAGCATCAGTTCTAGTACTGATCCTTGTTGTATGTTACTGGAAACACCCATTTGATAATTCCCTGATTGACAGTTACTTTATGAGATCTGTCAGTTAGCCAGTCCTTAGTTCATTTAATGTGTGCCTAGTATGCCAGAACAGACTAGTGGTCTACGTAGTCCAGTATCCCGTCTACAGTAGCAGCTAGCACCAACTCTAGTACAAAACCCAGTAGTGAAATTATGGAATAAACTTTCCATAGGGGAAGATCCTTCCTAATCTCCTCACTTAGGGGCTGGTGTATGCCCTGAAACAGAAAAAGAAAGTGGGAATAGATATCTTCATATCTAATGTAGCTGTGGATGTTTCCATTATCCATATAAATATTTAATCCTTTTGTTTGCATCTTCTTCAGTTCTTAGACTCAATGTTTTGTTGGAGTGAGTTTCGCAGATTAATTATGTACCACATTAAGTTTTTCCTTGTATCTGTTTTAAATCTGTTGCCTTTTGAATGACTAAACTAAACTACAGTGTTCTGGGACTGAAGTAATTGTTACCTGTCCTAGAACCACAAAAGTGTTCACGTATTAAAATCAGACATGATTGAAGGATCCCACCTGATTCTATCCTGGTAATGTCTGTATCATATAATAAAATACAACAACCACTCCAGAATTTCTGAACCCCATGCAGACTGTTTGCAGTTGTAGAAAATCAACCTGTAATTCAGGGTGATAGAACTGGGAGACGGGAGTAATTAAAAAGGCTACATCTCAAGCACTGGGGCTGTGATGGAAGGTGGCTTACTACAGTTAGTGCTAGTAGATGTAGGTCAGTCTCTCTCTCTTTGGAAACGACTCTAGGGCCTTTCCCCAAACAACAGATGCTTAAAATGCAGCACATACATGAGTTCTTGGCTGGATCAAGGCCAAATGTCAGCACCTTGACTTGCAGGACTGAGCCCTAATAATGCAGAAAAGGCAGAACTGCTCAATGAATATTTCTATTACTCTGGGAGGAGGACACAGATGATGATGACGCTCTTTAATTTCACTGGAGGGTGTTAAACATCAGCTACTGTTTAACACTAGTTAACACTAGTAGTTTAACACTACTGTTAAAATTAGACATTTTAAAATCATTATGTCCAGATAACTTGCATCCAAGTTAACCTGCAGGTTAAAAAAAATAGTTGCGGAGCTTGCTAGACCCTTCATGTTGGGTGTGTGTGGCATGCCGGGGAAGGTCCGGCAGACCCTGGGGAAAATGAATGTTGCGCCAATGTCTTACAAAGGGTAAACAGGGTGAGGTGGGCAATTATAGGCCCGGCAGTCTGACACTGATTCCGGGAAAGAAGATGGAAGTGCTGATAAGGGACTGGATCAAGAATGAAAATAAATAAAGTAATATAATGAATGCCAGTCAAGATGGGTTTATGGAACATAGATCCTGTCAAACTAGCTGAACTTTTTTATTGAGATTACAAATGTGGTTGACAAAAGGAATAGTGGTGATGTAACAGTCTTAGTCAAATGATTTACTGAGCTCTTGGGACTGCATGACATTTTGATTTAAAAACGAGAATACAGAACGAACATGGCACATGGTAAATTGATTAAAATCTGGCTACCTTGATGGTTTCAATGTAATTGTAAATGGAATTATCAGGTAGGTGTTTTTCTAGTGGGGTTCTATAGGGATCTGTTCTTGGCCCTACACTATTTAACACTTTTATCAATTACCAAGAAGAAAACAAACTTTATCAGTGGTTCAAAAATTAGGAGAGTGGTAAATAATAAAGAGACCAGGCCACGGATACAGAATGATTTGAATTGCTTGCACCCAGTTTACCAAGCAAACTGTGTTTTAATATGGCTAAATGTATGCACCTCGGAAGAAAGATGTAGACTATAGTTACAGGATGGGGGCAAGGCTCTATCCTTGAAAGCAGTGACTCAATGAGATTTTGAGAGTCATGGTTGATGATCAGCTGAACAAGAGTTTCCAATGTAATGCTGTGGTTGAAAGGGCTAATGCAATCATTGAATGCATGAACAGGGGGATCACAAGTACCAGTGGAGGTTTATTTTACCTCTGTATCTGGCACTGATACAACTGGTGCCGGAATACTGTGTCCAGTCCTGATGTCTACAGTTCAAAAAGGATGTTGATGGAGTGGTGAAGGTTCAGAGAAGAGCCACAAGAATGACAGACTGAAGGAGCTCAGTCTATTTAGCTTAATAAAGAAAGTTAAAAGATGACTAGATTAGACTATTTATATTTGTTCCTCAGGTAGGTACTTATCATGAACTCTTCAATCTAGCAGGGGAAGGTGCAACACAATTGAAGCTAGACACAGTTCAGACTGGAAATAAGGCATACATAAAAAATGTCTTCAAAATAATTCCAAGAGCATAACTTTTAGGAAAAAGATCAAATTTTGATTTACAAGTTGGCAGTGATTGAGAATCTGCCACCAATCTACTTACCAAGGGCCATGGGGATTCTCAATCACTGCCAACTTGTAAATCAAAATTTGATCTTTTTCCTAAAAGTTATGCTCTTGGAATTATTTTGAGGGAATTCTATGGCCTCTTAAAGATCAAGCCAGATGATCACAGTAGACTCCAAGGATTGAAAGGACTATGAATTGAAGGCAGAATTTTGCTCTCCAAGTTTAAATGGTGGTTTGAACAGATTTGTTCTGTCTTTTTTTCGATTAGTAGAGAATTGCCTTTGAAACTAAGTGAAGGGGACTCCTATTTTCACAGTGTAGCTTGGCATTGAACATCTGCTGACTGTAAATGATCTGAAAGTTATTTTTTCCATGGATAACTCTTAGGGCTGAAAGACAAGGTCAGTCTGACTGTCCTTGTTGGAGTTACCAAAAAACTGGGAAAACCAAGTATTAACATTTTTGTCATGTGTCAGTGGGAACAGCAGAATTGCTCTTTACTATCAATGAGAGAATGTGATCACATATAATTATACTCTGAAAAGTGACTGTAAAAATGACATTGTGGCGTTGCCCATTTTTCTGACTCCAAATGAAATTTGCTGATCTTAATGGGAAACAGACTGGGTTCTTTTTTCTGTCCACCATCCCTGCAAACTGATCCTGCGACTTAAAGTCAAGCTGTGGTTTTTTTCGGCTTGCATCTCATCACCTGTAATAAAGAAACTGAAACAGAACTCTGATGGAATAAAACCCATCTTGCTCTCCACTGGCTGTGTTCGTCTGTATAGTGCTAAGTACAGTAGTAAAACCTTATTTTTATCAGGAAATCCAGCAGATATAGTAGGATTTAAATGAATCTACGTAGGAAACAGATCTGTTGAGCAAGGGTGAGTGTTTTCTCCTAACCACAATCACACTTTAATATAAGACCAAAGCGCAATATTGGAGCTGGACTTTTTGCTTAAATGTCCTGTAAGAATCTAGCCAGCAACTTTATTCCCTGACTGATGCACAAGCAAACATATCAAAACAAACCTAAAAGTGATGGACATCATCCTGCCTTCTCCTGTGTGAATGTGCATCACCATGTATCTTAAGCAAACAACTCCTAACAATCAATCAATGAATGCTTGAACCAAAGTTTAAGTTAGTGGATATACTTTCATTGACCTCACTGACTTTGAATCAGACCCTGAATAGGAGAAATTTGAGGACCATCCCAAGGCATATGCACCGATTCCTCAGAACTATGCTAAAGTGAGACTTAAGTGGTGAATACATATGCCTGGACTTCAACAGGGATGAATTTCACCCCAAATGCACAAGCCAAGCCCATTTGCGCAATTCTTATGCACCAGCACTGAAGCTGATATTACAAATACAAAGATGTGCTTCCAGTTATTGGAGGGGAGGCTCGAGTATCCAATATTCAGCCCACTGATCACACGAATAACTACACATGTACAGACAACACAGTCAGAATAAATAAAGTGAATATGAAATTGATTAGATTGTCACTGTTGTTAGCAAGAGTGTCTAAAACAAAGGCCACGATTTGAACTGAAATTAGGCCAAAGCCCACAAATCAGACAGTTAGCAAAATAAATGGATGTAATCAAGAACTACATGTTCAAGGTGAATAAGAATCACAAAATAAATGACTGATGAATAGCCTTTTAAATAAATAAATAAATCATTGTTTGAAAAGAGTTCCATAGCTTACATTTTAGAGACACTTGTCAAGTAGCTTTAGCACTTGTATACACTACCATTTATGTCGATATAACTTATGTTGCTCAGGGATGTGAGTAACGCCCCTGAGCGACGGAAGTTACACTGACCTAAGCGCCGGTGTGGACAGTGCTATGTCGGCAGGAGAGCTTCTGTTGCTGACATAGCTACCGCCTCTCGCAGAAGTGGTTTTAATTATGCCGACGGTAGAACTCTCTCCTGTCAGCGTAGAGCATCTTCACCAGATGCACGACAGCAGCGCAGCTGCAATTCAGCTGTGCCACTGTAGCACTTTTAGTGTAGACTAGCCCTAGACTTCAGTTGTAATTTTTATTTAAAATACAACTAGTTTGCATAGATATGTTGGCGTGATTTTTATTTTATTTTCAAGTAGACTCCTGGTAGTTTTTTATTGAATATTCCTCAGCATCATGCCAGAAAGTAAAATCAACCAGCCTAGCTCAGTTGTCCAGTATGACTGAAATGCAATGACTTCCTGTTATATGTATTACTCCAACTCCTGGAGATCCCAGTCAGGTTGGGGTCCCGCTGGCACTAGGTGCTGACAGGTCTATATTACAGTTTTTATAATATTAGAGGACCTAATCCTGCAAAAATTTTGAGCACTTGCCTAACTTTACTCATATGAGTAATCTCACATGTTTCAGTGGAGCTACCAGCAGGTGTGAACTTATCCATGTGCTTAAATGTCTGCAGGATTGAGGCTTTAGTTTTAAGAGGAGATGAAACAAATTAATCGTAAATGATGCAGAGACAAGTCATGAGCCTTATATGGTTCTCATTGCTGTCTTTGGGAGTCTTCCCATTCAGTGACATGGAAGTTGAATCAGGCTCTATGGCCCCACCTGAGCAAGGTGCTTAATCATATGCCTAACTTAAGCATATGTATAGACCCCTTTATTTCCAGCACTGCTCACATGTTTAAATCCGCCATGTGCTTAAGAACCTTGCTGTGATAGGGCCTATATAAGCATGTTTCAGGATAGACTGGTTGTGTCCAATTTGTAGGTAACCACAATGCACAGATGAAAAGGAAATTAGACCCTTCACTATAGGTTATTCAGTTTGAAGCAAAGTGGTGTTAGCAAACCAGGTAAAGCTATTCTTCAAAATACAGCATATGATTTTTATCTTGACTGTGTCCCTTATAATCAGTCCTTGATTAAAGACTCCTGTCATGAAAGACGGATTGCTGCTGTATTTAAACATACAGTAGTACTTGTGCTCCTGGTTAACTGTAGGTCCCCCCCATCCTCCAGGAGACCTCCTTATCTGATGGTCAGTTAGAAGGACAGCACCTGTCTTTCAATTTTTTCCCAAACAACAAAGTTTAAAACAACCACCAGTCCCACTCTCGTCATTGAAGGAACTTCGGTGGTAATTTATTCCAATTTCTAGCCAGATCTTTGAAAGAATAGTGAAACTTGTTAGCTCTTGTGTTTATAATAAACACAAAGCAAGACAGTCATCAAACAGGAAATGTTAGGGACTCACTTACTTTGCTCATGTAGTATACACAGAAGTTCAGCGATAGTATGAACTAGCTACTATAGATTTGTTTGTTGAACAGGTAACCTTACAGACATTGCCAGCGTCTGACGAGGATCACCACCAAAGGAACTCAGCACCTCACAGGATGAGTTACTCTGTCCACTTGATTATGATCGCACAGGCACAAATTGGATCCAATCCAGAACCTCAGTCACAAGGCCACATTTATTTGAAGTTTGGGTCCAATTTTTTCCTAAGTTTCAAACCATTCAGATCTGAAGGTTTGATCTGGTTGCATCTATACCTGAGATGTTGAACATGCATTTCTTTAACTTGGCTTATTTAAGATCAAGGACTGTTAATTGTATATTATTTGAATGTCCTTTATCAAGGAGTTCATCACACTTTTTATTTTTGGAGTGGGGGAGGGGGAGTGCTCTTTTATATATATATATATATATAAATATATATATATTTATATATATATATATATATAGTTAGCTAGTTTTGGTTGTTGGGCAGGAAACCTAAATTCTGACAGTGTGGTTGTAAAAGCTAGTGGTTATCTTGGCACCAGATATCACATCTTCATTGATGTCTGATCTACTGACATAAAAGGGGGAGTAAATGACTGACTTGATTATTTTGCTCATAAAAAAGCCAATGATCCCTGTTAAATAATTGGAAAAATGTGGGATGCTTTTAAACCCTTGAAGTACTCACATCAGTCTGCTAGCATCCAACATTCTGAAACTCACAGGTAACCCTAATTACAGCACACATGCAATTCCAGATGGGAGACATACGTGGTAGAAGAGCCTTAAAATGTTAGTGTACCACTTAGAATCAGATCACGGGATTGTGCCTTTTTTTTTTTGGCTGACTTTGCACATAACGGACCAGATCCTCACTTGGTATAAACTGGCATAGCTACATTGAAGCCAATGGAGCTATTATGATTTTCACCATTTGAGGACTTGGCCCAATTAAAGTTAGACTTTTGTCCTGTCAGATTGCAGATTCTGTGATCTCCCATTGCTGAGGGATTTTGCCTATGTTACAAAGAGATTCACAGTCTAGGGCAGGGGTGGCCAACCTGAGCCTGAGAAGGAGCAAGAATTTACCAATGTACATTGCGAAAAGCCACAGTAATAGGTCAGCAGCCCCCCATTAGCTCCCTCCTTCCCCACCGCCCACCAGCAGCCCCACCGATCAGCACCTCCCAATCCCTCCCCACACCTCCCGATCAGCTGTTTCATGGCGTGCAGGTGGCTGGGGGTGGGGGAAGATCAAGGTCATGGCAGGCTGAGGGGAGGGGGCGGGAAGAGGTGGAGTGGGAGCAGGGCCTGTGGCAGAGCCAGGGATTGAGCTGTGAGCACCCCCTGGTACATTGGAAAGTTGGCGCCCGTAGCTCCAGCCCCGGAGACGGTGCCTATACAAGGAGCCGCATATTAACTCTGAAGAGCTGCATGTGGCTCCGGAGCCACAGGTTGGCCACCCCTGGTCTAGGGGTCCTTCTGAATCATTGATTGCTCCTGGAATCCCAGGAGGCTTTGTAAGACTTTCGTGCCTTTTTAAAAATCTGTGTTGGCCTTTGGGTAAATCCCTGGTTTCATTTCACTGTGCCTGGAAGAGTATTCAGAAACCTGATCCAATGGAAGGCTTTCAGTTGACTTCATCAGGCATTAGATCCAGGACTGGTGCAAAATACAGAAATTCTTTACTTAATATGCTTTTTTGCAGCTATGCCATTAATTAATTAATATTGGTATAGTGCAGCAAAGACTGCATTGATTTCTGTTGGTTCTGGATCCAGTTTAGGAAGTTGATATTGATCTGTAAAGTCCTGAAACGTTTGACTTCCCCTCATGATGTGTCATGAAAATTTAGATCGGATGAGGTACTTGTAGCTAATAGAACCTAAGTTTAAATATCTGGGAGCTTCTATAATTACATTCTTAGCAGGGAAGGCACTCAATTCTCTATTTCACTTCTGCCACTTTTCCTCACAGAGGCAGTCTGAGCTTTAGGGCATGGTGCAAAATCATCTGAGGTGTCCAGATACTATGGCATGGACAACGTTCTTAAAACCTAGGTAAGCAGATAATGGTTGAAATCGTGGCACCATTGAAGTCAATGGCAAAACTCACAGTGATTAAGTGGAGCCCCTAATTCACCTAGTGTATTTGTGAGGTGGGCCCTTCATTTATGTTTATTGTGTTTAGCCAAATGTTGATGTTGTTTTTTAGGGCTTTGATTCTGTGATAAGCTCCAAGTGGGCAGAGCCCTTCGCCAACCCTGTTGGACTCAGTGAAGCTCTACAAGGATCAGCCCATGTAGTGTTCATGGCGAGATTGGGGCCTAAATGTGTGTGTATGTACCTAAGGTATTAGGCCACATTTTTATAAATGGAACAGTAACAAAATACATGTATTAAATAATATCCATGATCTCTGAAATGATCTTCAGATTTTTGTCTTATAAGTGGGATGGGATGACAGCAGATTCAAGGAAACATAAGATTTAATTATCTTACTGGATAAGACCACTGGCTCAACAAGTCCTATATCCGGCATTGGCATTGCCAATACCTGGTGCTTCAAAGAATGGTGAAACCACCTTCCTCAACCCATAATGTTTTGTATTGGAGAGATGTGTATTCTTTCCTTTCGCCTTTATTGATTGAGGAATCTATGTCTCTCAGCATGAGATCCAGTTACCTTTTCTATGTACATACCACTATTTTTAGCATGAAGAATCCTTGTTCGTCTGTCAAGGATCAGTGTAAAGAGAGCCAATACGTCTGTCACTTGTAATAATGTCTTTGCTTTTAGAGGAGATGTTGGTTGCCTCACTGTTGACCTGTTGTCGACCAAGTATTCTACAAAATGTAGTCTCTGGTTTACATGTATCCTCTTAGTTGGTAATGGCATGGCAGCACTTCTGCGGAAAAGGACCTAGCTAGGCTAGGCAGCAGTTCTGCGGAAAAGGACCTAGGGGTGACAGTGGACGAGAAGCTGGATATGAGTCAGCAGTGTGCCCTTGTTGCCAAGAAGGCCAATGGCATTTTGGGATGTATAAGTAGGGGCATAGCGAGCAGATCGAGGCACGTGATCGTTCCCCTCTATTCGACATTGGTGAGGCCTCATCTGGAGTACTGTATCCAGTTTTGGGCCCCACACTTCAAGAAGGATGTGGATAAATTGGAGAGAGTCCAGCGAAGGGCAACAAAAATGATTAGGGGTCTGGAACACATGAGTTATGAGGAGAGGCTGAGGGAGCTGGGATTGTTTAGCCTGCAGAAGAGAAGAATGAGGGGGGATTTGATAGCTGCTTTCAACTACCTGAAAGGGGGTTCCAAAGAGGATGGCTCTAAACTGTTCTCAATGGTAGCAGATGACAGAACGAGGAGTAATGGTCTCAAGTTGCAGTGGGGGAGGTTTAGATTGGATATTAGGAAAAACTTTTTCACTAAGAGGGTGGTGAAACACTGGAATGCGTTACCTAGGGAGGTGGTAGAATCTCCTTCCTTAGAGGTTTTTAAGGTCAGGCTTGACAAAGCTCTGGCTGGGATGATTTAACTGGGAATTGGTCCTGCTTCGAGCAGGGGGTTGGACTAGATGACCTTTTGGGGTCCCTTCCAACCCTGATATTCTATGATTCTATGATTCTAATGGCAACTCTCCCAAGGGCCAGATTATGAATCCCTTATTTACACTGGCAAGTGGTTATTCACAGGACTTCAGCAGTGCTATTTCTGGGATAAACTGGATTGGGATGGAATTTTACTCCAGGTCTGTGGCCTTGGGATTTTTTCTGTTTTTATTTTCTCTGTGGGTATGGGTCACTTGCCAGGATTGTTTGCATATATGTCACTTAATCATTTTTCTACCATCCCAGGGCCCACAGGAACTGGTGTACCTCAGTCCCTCCTATTCGCTGCCTGTGGCACAAGTCTAGTCTCCTGTGGGCTGTGATACTTTTGGTCTAATTTCAGTTGTTGGGTTTAGTGTGCAGGTGCTGGGTGGGGCTGCGGGCCTCTGATATACAGGAGGTCAGACTGAGTGGTTGTGGGCCTTGCAGGCCTTAAACTCTGACTCTAAGTGTTCACCGTGTGAGTCAGGGGTTCACTCTTTGGCCCCTAAAGGGGAAGTGGTTTGGCCAAGAATGAATGAAGGAGTTTAGCAAAATGGGAAGTTACTCCCATACTTCCGCCTGAATCAACCAGATCTATAGTCAATTTATTGAGCATAAATTACTGCCAATCTAAACAAAAATAATTTGTATTCCTGAGTCATGTCAGACGGGAAGGCAACAGGGAGCTGTCAGGATACATGAGGTTTTATATGGAGATGAGTGAATAGTTCATTATTCAAAGTCAAATTATATGCATATTCATGGGTCATAGAATTTGGGAAATATTTGGACCATCATTAGCAATGGCCATATGGATCCCATTTCCCTACAAGGTACCATCAGAGGAAGTGCTGTTTTTCCATCTCTTTACACAGAGTAGTTTTCTGGGGCAGATGGGGCCAGGATCTCTTATCCTTAATCCCAGTGCCTTTGGAACCCACCCTCGTTAGAGATCTAGGATATTTGGTCCATGGGCAGCAATAGGGCAAGGAGAATGACAAAGGTGGTGAGATAATAGAAGTAGGGGTACAGGGACATGGTGACGGGGGTGGGGTGTAGAAGAGAATGGAAGAGGGCAGAGGAGAAAAGGAAGAACAGAGTAGAGCTTGCAGAGAGAGGTGGGAGGAGCTTGGGGCAAACAGCCACTCAGCAGGCAGAAAACAATGTCTCTGTGTACCTGTCTGCTGACCTCACTGGTTTCTGGATATGCCTCACCCATTGTCCTTGCTTCTGCTAGAGTCTCTGGATCCCTGGAGCCAGGAGTTGATCCACAAAGGATTGGCATTGGGGGGGGAGGGGAGGGGTGGAATGTGCTCCTGAGTGGAGTTCCCCACACTGGGCTAGAGGCAAGGGGGCTTCCTAATGCTATCTCAGGATGGGTTTTTTTGTTTGGTTTTTTTATGCAGCTCAGTATGTCATCTCCTTTTTGGTTTTAAGCTGAGCTCAAATTTCTTAACTGATTATTGAACATCTCTGGCTACGCAAACCAAGAGTCACTGCTACATCAAGTTTTTGTTGGGCACAGAAATGTGAGGGCCATCGAGAAGCCTATTCTGGTTCCCTTAGTCTCAGGGAAGAGCTGCACCAGGCAATGCTGTCCAAAGGACTATGCACTGAGTGAGGAGAGAGAGAGAGAGCAGAGCCCCCTTCTTACCTCTTCCCACCCTTTAGCCCATGGATGGGTAAGGGCATTAGGCAGGAGCTGCATATGCCAGATCTGCCCCAGCTGATAGCTCCCTTTTGCCAGGAAATTCTGTGTGGCATGATGGTGCTGGAACCCACCGAAGAATCTTGTCCATAATTTCTCCATTAGCTGCTAGGAAATATTTCTATGAACTAAAGCAGCACAATAACTGACAAACTTAGAATAAAACATATCCTTAATCTCTCTCTATGCTTCTAATTCCCCAGTCATGCATTATATTAGTTTACTAAGTCATCTATGCTCACCTACAGATCCTTCACTTCATACTCCCTGGCCAAAACATCTTCTGAAGGTTCCCCTGACAGATTTATATCGTGAGCATCAGACAGGAATGTGGTTCTCTGTTTTTCCTTTACCTATACTACATAAACATGTCCAGGTTAGTGCTCTTAGGGCTTGTCTAACACAGCTAGTGCACAAGATCTTGAACTGAGGAATAAGGCTTCGTATTGAAATACTCCTGACATCTGAGGCTGTTTGTGACTGGTAAAACAATTCTGAATTCCTGAGGCTTCAGTAGAAGTCCACCCATAATTTCTGGGCCAGTTTAATGGCTGTAAGTATTGCATTCAGGACAGTTTGTATTAAAAACAGAAGCACATCCTAATTATTATAGGAGCTACAATAACTTTACAACTCTATTGCAGTGCTCTGCTATCAGTCCAGCTAGGATTTTATTTGGAGTGTCTAGGAAGCAGCGGACAATTTTAGTTTTTGCTACAAAGAAGTGGGAATTGTACATGTATTGTTCTAAATCAAAGAGGCTGGCTTTCTATTCTCGTCTCTCATATGATAAGGGCATGGATGTATGAAACATCCACTATAATATTCAGAATGCTAATGCTACCTTTCTGGAGCTCAGCCCTGTTCTTGGGTTGAGGGTGTGTGGGTTTTTTTAAAGGACTTTGGATAAAGTGTCTGGGGCAATTAGATTTGGAAGTTTCCCAAATCTAACCCACCCCACTCCCTGTCCCCAAACCCTACATTTTGCTTCTATTTTGGGGAATTGGAATTCCAGGATGGGGGGGTCTTAACCTATTTGCAAGACATCTGCTTTCACTATTTGGCATAGTGTGGGGTGGAGGTTAGTGGGGGAAGGAGGGCTGATTAGCCCCAGTGGATTTATTACATTTGATACATTGGATGTCTGATTTTTGTGTCCCTTGTTCATATTCATTCACAGCCTCTATGTTGAGATACACAGCTGGGTTTTTTTTAAATCTATTTAGAATTGATTTTCATCACTTCTGTTTTTTAACATTCAAATCTTTAAAACATACCGTTGGTACATATTATTTTGGGGACTTCTGGCTGGACTAACCCATGGGCTCAGCAATGGGTATCATAGAACCTGGGACGTTCATTTATAATCTGTCCTTCAATCCATTGTCACGGACTAAAGTGTGTCAAATATTCACAAACTGTATTATCAGCCACTACGTTCCTGCACTTCCCATGGCTCAGGATCATAAGAAGAACACCTAAAGTAATCCCAGATTTCAGAACCAGATTGGGGTTGGAAGGAGCATATTTCATATTAAGATGAAGTGTCTTCATGCACATTGTTTAACATTAGACTATCTGTGCTCGAAATTGCTACTTTACAGCATGATTTATTCGAATTCCCATTAGTATTTTTACCAGCAGCCAAATTTCAGTTTTATTGGAATAGTTTACTTGTCAGGTGTGTTTGAAAAATGACTGATGTTTTAGTTATTTATTTTTAAAAAGTCTAAACCAGAATGATGCTGGACTTAACCCTGATGTTGTGTGTTTGTCTGTAAACACACACTACACCCTTTAGATTGCTAATCTTAAAGACTAGCAAATGTGCCCTAACATTTTTGCAGTATTGCCCTTCTAGCTGGCCAAGTAATAATTCAGGAAAGCTGGCAATATATCACTGTATATACTGAGATTCCAAAATGGTTAGCTCAGTACATACAAATACAATTTACATAATTTGATTGGGGGGAGTGAAATAAAAGCAACCAATATTTTTTTTCTGAGCAACAGTTGTTTAAAATTGTTCCATACCCAAGGCAAAATCTCCTTCATTTTGAAATAATGAGTCAGATTGTCAGCTGGTTTAAATCAGCACAGCTCCTTTCCCTGATGACAAAAAGATCATAATTATAAGGCCTAATACCAGAGGATTTGGGGCCAAATCTTCAGCTGGTGTAAGTGACCTCATTGGAGTTATACTGATTTATATCAACCAAAGATCTGACCTAGTGCCTTCTAGTTGTGGGTTTATAAGCACGATCTCCACAACCTTTTTATACTTCAGGCAATAGCTTACACCTATAACCTTCAAAACTTCCCTTTGCCGCCTCCTCCTCCTCTTCTTTCCCTCTCATATATACAGATTTATCATAATTGCACTGAAATACAAGCTAAATTTGCAAAAGATGAGGAGATGATGGATGTACTGCAACAGTAAACTAAAATTACAGACCGGATGCCATCCTTTGGAAAGAAGTGCTCTACCAGCTTATTCAATAGCACTTAGAGACAAACATGACAAATATCAACAGATTCAATGATATCCAAAATGAAGAACAAAGGAACTAGGAAACTCCAAATTAGGAAAAGCAATACTGCAGTGCAGGAGACAAAAGTGCAATGTCGAAAGGAGAAAAGGAGCCGAGCAACAGCAGAGCTCCAGAAGTGCCTACAATGTGAAAGAGACACAGTGAGAATCCGAGAGCAATGGAATAATCAGCGAAGCATTCGACCTAAAGAATTAAAAATCCCCACATCTGATTGGCCTCAAACTCTGAGGGTTTGAAATCCAGATTCAGCTCTCAATTTTGTCTTCAGCCCACCTGTTCTTCTGTTAATTTTAAAAGTGAACCATTATAGTCTTGTCTTCACTAATGGGGGGTGGGGGGGAGAGGAGGGTGTACTCCTACCTTAAGTTTCCTAACACATGGTAACTAACATGAAGGACAACAGTTGTGAAGACAGGACACTCTGTAGTATTCAGATGTTAGCGGGTTGAAGAAAACCCCATACTCCCTTGTAGTCTTTATGTAGATCTGCTAACATATGGGAAAAGTACAAATGGCTTTGTCTTTATTATTAATGTTTTACCTCGTGTTAGCTAACTCAAAGGTAAGAACACACCTTTAAGTGAAGACCAGACTTCTTTCCAGAGCCATGTGAACCTCTCATTATATATCACGTGTGTTATGGTTTGAGTAAACTCATTCACTGCCTATGGGTCTGGTGAGGAACATGGAGTTTCATTTCAAACCACCCAACATGGCAGTTTTGCCAGCTAAATCCAGTTTTTGTGTTCAGTCCTATCTAAAACTCCAAACATGTCAGCCAGTGTGAACCAAAACCCCATTTGTCTCCTAACCCAAAAAACAGAATATAATAACTCTGTGAAGCCCACTGCAAATCAATATGGCTATAAATGAATAGGGTTTCATGGATTTGAGAGCAGAATTTACTCTTTCCACTTTTGTTAGAAGCTGAATAGTTGACTCAGTACAGTGCTGAAACAGACTTTCAGTCAGGTTACGGTGGAGATGAATGAAAATAGCTTATGACTGTTTGTCATTCGTTTAATGACTGATTACAAAAAATGTTGACTATAGAGATCCTTTCCAGGGCATCAACTCCCTCAATTACGAATGAACCAAAAAAAGTCTGTTTGTAGTTTCTCTGACTTAATTGCAAAATACAATTACTGTATATTTATGTAGCATCTTCCATTTAAGTACCTCAAAAAACTTTAAAGATATTGGACAACATTTCCAAATATGCTTTCAAGTAGGCCTCCAACATTTGACCCTGGAGCTATCTAGAACCATAGTTCCCACAGCCAAACAGTTAAATAGATAACTTACCAACTCTAGTGTTTTATTACTTATATGTATCATGGTACGGCCTATAGCCCCAGTCATGGACCAGCAGCCTATGTTGCTAGATACTGAACAAACACAGCGCAAAATGACAGCCCCTGTCCCAAGGAATTTACAATCTAAGTAATATTTTATTACATGCTCACTCAGAATTGCAGGGACAATTTGAGATTATGTATTAGAATTTGGCCTGTTATATGCAAGTCAGGACCTATTTCCCATTTTTTAAAAACAAAACAAGGATGAGATTCAATGCTGCACCAGCACTAACATATTTTCCATGCCCCCATTACCCCACTAATCCCAGTACAATAGCTATTGTTCCTGCCCCCTTTCTCTGCTGCTGAGAGGAAAGCACTATTAAGCACATAGAGAATAGTAAAGAATGATCTTAGATGATTAGACAACAGCTTCAGAAGACAGCGATGGATACATTAAAGAAGCCCAGTGAAAGCTTAATCAAGCTGGCTTGTCTGTTTATTGTCTGTGGTTCCAAATATGTAACTTCAAGTGAAGTCAGTGGGAGTTTTGGGACCAGATTAAAAGCTAGGAAATATACTGCGTAGCTGGTAAGACCGTTTTCATTGTTCTAAGTCACCTGTTAACCACAATTCTCTGCCTTTCTGACAAGAAGAAACTCGGACCCTGCAAATTTGTATCTCCATTTTTTTAAAAAAAGAGTCACACTAGTTTGGCTTGGCTTTGCACCTTGGGTTACAGAAGTATGTCCTGGTCCTATGGCCACTAAAGTCAATGGCAAAACTTCCATTGACTCCAGTGGGAGCAGGATCAGCAGATAAGTGAAAATCTGTGTTTAGGACTATGACAGAATGGGAATTACACAGGCATAGTTGGTCGTTTTTCCCTATTGCGGAGGGAATCCCATACTGGGGCTGAGTATTGTTTCTAACTTTTTATAGCTTCTAACTTTTTCCCATTTCCGGTGCACCTCTGGGGATGTAATTCAAGAAGGGACACTTTGTAGTACATGGTGTACATTTGGGCACAAAGGAGGAATTGGCTTGATGAACAGAACAAAGCGGAGACATTGTCTTTCCCCGTTGAATGTAAAAAAACCAACACAGGGATTTTTGTAAAGCAGAAGTGTGGTTCATACATTCCAACTGCTGTCAGTCAGCATTGCACTGAAATACAGAGACAAACCAGTTATTCACAGGCACTACAAGATTACTTTGGAGCGGCATGTGGCAGGCGAGAGCCCAATTCCCCAGCCAGTGAAGTCCATGGCCTAGCTCTCTGTGACGGCTGTGGGAACCAGATTTGGTGCCTGGACATTCTCATGTTAGCTCAAATGTGCTGTGGGCAGATGCAAAGCAAGTCAGGGGCAGGTACCCTCGGCACACTTTTATGCTGCTGCTGCTGCAAGGTGGCGGACTGGGAAACCTGTGCAGCGAGGGCAGTTCCCTGGTGGAGCCATGCAGGAAGCTCCCGTAGAGCAGGGCGCCATGCCACGCTGGGGGTTCGCAGCCCCTGTGCAGCCCCACCAATCCCGCTCCCATTTGGGGTTGTGGGACCAGGCTGTGGCCATAGAAGGCACAGGCAAGGCTTTGCTTCATTGTGAATGGCGTTGGTAGGAAATCCAGGCAAGCAGCAGGGATTCGCTTTCATTTATTCACAATTAAAATGAAAGGCCTGTAGATTAGGCCCACTCCTACAACTGGAGCCAAGCGAGTGGACCCTTATGTCTGTGCGGTTCTCCTCAGACTCAGTAGGGCTGTGCAAGTGTCTGGACTGGGGTCTTAAACTGTATAATCAAATAATATCTTGCCTGCACTTCTCCTGCTCCCCTTGGCACTCATTGTCAAATATAACTATTACTCTAGCTGTAACATTGGGAAGCCAGGCCTGGTTTCGCCCTTTTCCTACCAGAGGGGAAGTTTTCAGGCTGTTTTAGAGAAGCCATAAGAACATAAGAATGGCCCTACTGGGTCAGACCAAAGGTCCATCTAGCCCAGTATCCTGTCTACCGACAGTGGCCAGAGCCAGGTGCCCCAGAGGGAAAGAACAGAACAGGTAATTATCAAGTGATCCATCCCTGTCACCCATTCCCAGCTTCTGGCAAACAGAGGCTAGGGACACCATCCCTGCCCATCCTGGCTAATAGCCACTGATGGATCTATCCTCCATGAATTTATCTAGTTCTTTTTTGAACCCTGTTGTGATCTTGGACATCACAACATCCTGTGGCAAGGAGTTCCACAGGTTGACTGTGTTGTGTGAAAAAATACTTCCTTTTGTTTATTTTAAACCTGCTGCCTATTAATTTCATTTGGTGACCCCTAGTTCTTGTGTTATGAGAAGTAGTAAACAACACTTCCTCATCTACTTTCTCTACACCAATCATGATTTTATAGACCTCAACCACATCAAGTTGGGCCCCACTTGATGATCACTTTAGATAAGCTATTACCAGCAGGACAGTGGGGTGGGAGGAGGTATTGTTTCATATTCTCTGTGTGTATATAAAGTCTGCTGCAGTTTCCACGGTATGCATCCGATGAAGTGAGCTGTAGCTCACGAAAGCTCATGCTCAAATAAATTGGTTAGTCTCTAAGGTGCCACAAGTACTCCTTTTCTTTTTGCGAATACAGACTAACACGGCTGTTACTCTGAAACTTTAGATTGTGACCAGAGTGTAAGCAATGCAGCACTGTCTGCCTGAGTTTGCAGAGTCTGAAACAAAGCCCTAAAAGTGCAAAGTGCATTTCAGTGGGTGGTGGTAACTCAGAACAGGATACTTGAAATTGTTAGCTATTTTGCTTCTCATGAAAGCATGTAAGAAAGGAGAGGAAGGATCATATTATGAAGTGCGCCACCAGGGTTTCCCAGAAGATGAGGAGTCTTCTGTTGTGCGAGGGCCATGAAGGAACAGCAGGGGTAGAAGACAGAGACATGAACATGGGCAGGCTTTTAACAACACATGGTGGGGTTGTGTAACAGAAGGGTGAGGGGAAAAGCAAGTGATTGGCTTTCATTTCCCTGAAGAGGCATGCTTGGCTTTCAAAAGCTTGGGAAACCATGGGGTACAGGAAACACATCAGCCTCTATTATAAAAGTTTCATCCACTTTTTTTTTTCTTCAGTCAGTTCATTCCACTTGTTCAATCTTCCCTCAAATAGTTTAGCTGCTCACTGGATATGGGCAGGACCTGGCATGTTGTGTGTATAATTTGCTGTAGATTTCCATGGGGCTATTTTGAGAGGCAGGCACCGTCCATTTAATGATAGCTGTGAAACATAACTACACTGGGCACTCTTAGAAATGTTTGGTTGCCTTAGGTAACTAGATAATTTTCCCTTGGTATTTGCAGTATTCCCTAGGGAGTTGCTGCATTCTGTGCAAAGGAAAGAAGCCCTGGATGGGAAATTAAGGGCAGGAGGAGATGGGCCTAACAGTATACTGAATTACATCACTGTAGTGTTTGTCCTTAACTTCCTTACTGTGCCTTATCTACCATTCGCTAGGTATCCCCCATATGGTGAAAGACTCCCCTTATATGCAGTGGGGAGCGAGGTAGCAGAAGAGAAAACAGGATCTCTAAGAAGAGTGAGCCAAAAAAAATGGGGACAAAACCGAGAGAGATAGTCATGAAGGCTCAGGACCTTGAGTTTTACATTGTGCCCATAAAGGATGAAATTTACATGTGGTAGGAAGGAGTCAGCACAAGGCCCTTTACACCACTCAAATTATGCACTTGAGCTGGGTGTGGGTTACACTGGGAGAGGAGTTGTACAGGGGTGTCTGTGCCTCCCCCTTGCATAATAGAAAGGATATCTCTGCCAGTGCTAGGTAGGCTGTTGCAGAAGGTCACAGTGGGGAGTATGTTGGAGGAGTGACCTTATATCCACAGGTACATAGCTCTGTGGCCCAGATGACCTATGCAACTTGTGTTCTTATGGTGTGGAGCTAAGTTAGTCCATGGGCTGGAACAGTTGCAACCTTGGCCCTGGGTTAAGGTGGAGAGTGGATTGTACACTCCACCCCAGAAAGCCTGAACACTCAGGGCCTGATCCAAAACCCATTGAAGTCAATGGGACTGGGACTTAATGCGGTGTGCCCGCAAGGGTGGGAGGGAGATACCAGCGAAAGGAGGACACTCAGGCCTAAGAATTGTAAACTGCACTTTATTGAAGGAAGGAAGGAAGAACTTACGCTCCAGTCTGCACAGGGAGCCTTCCTTCCTTCAATAAAGCGTAGTTTACTATTCTTAGGCCTGAGTATCCTCCTTTCGCTGGTATCTTGCCCGCCCCCCGCCCTTCCAGGCACATGCAGACTTTCACCTAAAGTGAATATCTTCAGGCTCCCTCATTCCTTTTTGAGCATGTTTATTTCCTGACATGGTTATTTTTGTGTGTGTTTATAAGTCACCCTTTTCTAAAGCTCTCTTTTGTGAGTATCCCAAACTTTTCAGTGCAACTTCTCTCACCTTCGGGAAATGGTACCTATTTAAGTGTTGGCTGATCTGTTTACAGATAGAGCTCTTTTGTATAATTCATCATTTTAATGTGCTCTTCATTTGTGACCCCCTAATGGTTTTCAGATGCCATGAATGTTTCTCTTATTGCATCAGTTAAAGAGCACTGTAAATGCTATTGTCAGTTTGCTACAAAGGTTTGTGTTTGTTTGAATGTAGTAACTATGTGTCTTATTTCAATAATCTAGCACAGTAGGGATGACATTCTGCCATTACACAATAAAATGTGGTTCCCGGCAGTACTGACGCACTCTTAAAAGCAGAACGGATAGCGCAGCCTCATCTTGATGAAATTAGCAGGGAAAAAATATGAAATTTCCACCTTCCATTACACACATTCATGGGAGGTTGGAATCAGATCTGAGTGCTGGTCTTAATTTCTTTCTTTTCCTCCCCCCCGCCCCTTCAATCACTAACACTATATAAAGCGCACTATTTACTGAAGACAAAACAAGTGTTGTATTAGGAAACAAAGAATGCAATAAATATTCTACTCCCAAGGCCAATAACCATACCATAAAAAAAGCTTGATGAAGTGCCCTCTGTTCCTTTTTTATGTTTTATGTAAAAATGGTTTTAGTTTTTACCTCAGCTTCACTACTTTAGCTAAGGCTGATGGCAAAGAGCCTAGAGAATATTGCTAGCAGCCAGTTTTGCTGTGACACCCACTCTTCATCTGGATGTAATATCTCAATATTGCTTCAGAAGATTGGATTTTATTTAGTCTGTAAGAGTGATATAAAAAAGTGAACTGAATACTTAGATGGCAGGGACTTTCTCAATTAAAGTCAACCTATCTTTGGCTTCCAGCAAACTCAACTCCTTTATTATTCACTGCAGATTAATGAATGCTACTGCTAGTCAAGGGAAGCGAGAGGTCATCCAAAGACTATTTCATTTGCCCTTTAAGTATTTTTTTTTAAAAATGTTTGTTTGAGCATTTTTAACAAACACTTGCTTAATGCTAGAAAGAGTGATACGTTTGCCAAGTAATTAATGCTGTACGTCATTATCAAGTGCAGTATCTCTTTCGTAGTCTTCAAGCATGAGTCATGAGAAGAAGTCACTTCAAATTGCAAACACAGCTAGAGCAAAAAAAATGCACGATGCAAGTTTTTCTCATTTAATAAATAGGTGGACCAGGGCTTCTGTCTAATGAAGGAACAGCAAGACAAGTCAATTCCTTTAGGGCCTGTCCTGTAAGGTGCTGAGTAGAACCAGTCAAAGCATTTTCAGTGAAACTTTTTGCCATTGAAATAAGTTGTTTTGGCAAAACAAAAATGCTTCACTGGGAAGGTTTCTCAGGTCAAGGATGGAATTTCGGGCTGGGGGAGGAGAGAAAGAGTGAGAACCTTTTCCCCCTTCCCCTCCCTGGCCTTCCACTTCCCACCAATAGGCTGGTGGTTAGGGTACTCACCTGGGATGTAGCAAACTTAAGTTCAAGTCCCTGCTCTAATTCCACTGGAATTCCATTTTCTTTTCACATCAGGATGAAAACAAATGTCAAAACCTCAAAAAAATGTCATGCAACTGCATTGCTTTCTCACCATCCCTAGTGCTGAGCACCCTCAAATGATGTTTGTGCAGCACCTACCACAATGGGGTTCTGTTCCATGCCTGGGGCTTCTAGGGGCTACCACAGCACAAATAGGTAACTCCAGTGGGAGTTGCAAGTGGTCAGCATCTCCCAGAATTAGTCCTTTGGGAAATTGTTAGGGGCTGTACTTTACAATTCCCCTCTTATGGGAAATTAATAAGCATGTTTTCTAAACTAGAGGCTCTTGCTTGTTAAGGGGGAAATTCCAGCTCCCCACTCCACTAAGCCTGAGTACCCAGGCTTAGCACCAGGGTGTGGCAGAAATCCTCCCCTTCTCATGTTACAGGCTGGCAGCCAAGCTACTAGGCAGCTCTGAGGCAGCAGCCACCCAACACGAGCAAGAAACAACTGGATCAATATAGCAGCAGTTCTGTGGGCTCTGCCTACATTCCTACCTGTTCTGCCCTGCCCCACCCAGCAGTGATATGGAGACAGTCCCCAAACGACAGGACTCTGGAAGTTGCAGGGGTTCTGCAGCCACTGTGCAGCGTCACACTGGTTTTACTCCATTCAGGGCCCCCTCTGATCACAGAAAAGGGAGCAGAACTTGACCCCTTATATCTAAAAATAATTGGGTGGTTTTTTTCTTCCTTTGCTTCAGTAGGACCTTCGCCAAAACCACACACTGATCTGGCTTTCCACATGCAAGAGTTTCCTTCTATTTTACAAATACGAGAATGAAACCTGACAGCAGTGAAAAGCTTATTTTCAGTCTGGATGGACAAACAATAAGGCACATGGTTCCTAGTGCATCCAAATGAGAATTTACCCTTTAGTTGGCCAGATAGTTTTGAAAACAGCTTGTGAAAGGAGGAGTGAGGCAGGGTTCTCTTTACCTCTTACCAGCTATTACTTAAGGAATACTTGTTGTAAAAATCCATATTTTTTCGTTGTTTTTACCTTTTACTACACTTTACTAAAAGGATTTATATGCATTCTCTTAACTGGCAAAGCCTGTTCTGGAGACAGAAACTTGCCAATGAATTGTTCGTTCTGATTAGGCCACGGAAATATATTGTGCTGCGAGACATTCACTTTTATTTCATGAATTGCTTTAACAATGAGCATTGTACAACACTCTTTATTTCCCCTCAACTACATTGAGATGAAGAGCAAAGAAGCAGCCAGAGGCAAACAATGGGCCACATGTATATAACTAAATACCAAAGCGCGCCCCTGGACTACTGTGACTAGGCCCTCAGATATCAGGCTTTCCTACTAAACACATATTTCACAACTAATGAGCAATTGTTTAGTCACTGATGTGCAGTGCCCTGAATCTATTTCCTGTACCAGATCCCAGTAAAAGAGCAAGTCATCTTTTAGGGTGCTGATTTAAGTGGATTCTTCTCTGGTGGGGTAAGTAATAAACTCTGAAATGAAATTCACTGGGTAAATGCAAACTGCTGTTAAATCTATGGGCTTAATCCCCTAATGTGCTGAGCACCTTCAACACCCATTGTAGACTGGGGAGGAAAGGGCACTCAACACCTTGCAGAATGTATTCAGGACCTAATAGAAATGGTTGCCTGATTTTCCTATCTATGGAGGTCCCAGTCTTCCAAGAGCCCTTGCATTCTCCAATGTGTTGAGTGCCCTTAACTCTCCTTTTAGACAATGGTGGGAAGAGTACTTGACACTCAGCACGAAGTGTTCAGGACCTTGCAAAACTGGACCCCATAAGAATATAAAAATATGCACCCACCTCCAGGTGGCAGCATGCTTCATAACTATAGCAAGAGCAACGTTATGAACAAGGACACTGGGCCAAATCGCTGTTACAAGAAGTATCAGAGGTTGTTTTAATGTCCATGCAGGGCAGATAAGATTAGGTGTTTTCTTAAACACCCACTTAAAAGACCAGCAGTTAGAACTGGTTGGAAATTGAGATTTTTTTTTCTGTGGAAATTTTTAACTTTTTACTCCCAAAACAAAGTTTGGCTTTCAGTACCTGAAAACCGAAAGTGTTCAGCTCAAAACCAAAACTTTGGGAATGGAAACTGGAAAATTTGGTGGGAGGAGGGAGGACCCCAAAATTTTCAGCTCAATTTTTCTGATGAAAAATGGAACATTTGAGGAGAGCAGAAAGTCACAAATCTTTTTTTATTATTATTATCAAAAACCCAATTTTCCATTTTTTTTAAAGACGTTTTGATGGAAAATTTTCAACGAGCCTTGCCTGCTATGCAGTGCTGTAAGATTTTATATTTAATCCACAGCAATTTATAGAACACAGATGAAAGCTTGACTTCAAACTATTTTATTTTAACCTGTAGACTCTGGGACTCAGATACTTAAGCCACTACTTCCATCTTAACAAAATAAGCTGCTCAGGCCATCTTTTAGGCTCTGATCCTAGAAGGAGAGCTGTGCAAGGCAGACGCCTGCACTTGTATGAAGTCCCAGTGAAACCAGTGAGGCTCTGCACAGAGTTGTCCCCCATGTAGTTCCCTTTAGACACTAAGGCAATGCTTAAAATGTAATGAAAGAGGTGCCAGGGGGCAAGCAACTATTTTTACCTTCATAACTGACGTGGCAACTGAACTGCCAAGCCTAGAGGTGCTTGTCTACATTTGAAAGGCTACAGCAACACAGCTGCAGCACCGTAGCACTTCAGCGTAGCGACTACCTATGCTGATGGGAGGAGTTTTCCGGGTAATCCTCTTCCCCAAGAGGCGGTAACTAGGGCCTGGTCTACACTACATCAACCTAACTCTGTAAGCATCTACGCTAAAAGGTTGCACCTGCCAATGTAATTCACCTGCTACGCCTACTTAACTCTGTTAGCGGGCTTATTCCTTCACCCGCTTCCTTCCCTGGTCCTTCTCGCATGAACAGAGAGCAACAATACCCGAAGTCCAAAGGTGCAAACAATTCGATGTTTATTGGGGTGAACTTTCAGCGAGCATGATTCCAGTTTCCTTCCTTAGTGTCCCCCTTCCCAGCTCTGACACCACAGAGCCTTACACCTGTGTCCCTGTTCCCATTCCTGCCCTTAGCCAAACATTATTCCAATTTCCTTACCCCCATTCCCTGTTCCCATTTCCCCCTTTAGCAAAACATGATTCCAATTTCCCCACCCCCATTCCCTGTTCCCATTTCCCGCCCACACACCCACCCACTTCCTGACTGACTGCAGACTATATAGTAAAACTTGAGTTCTGCTTCGCTATACCGTAACCAATCATTTTACTGAAATTTAACTAACCAATCCTAACATATTGTAACATGATTATTTAACCAGTTATATCCCACCACCTTAATTAGTTTACACCCAGCAAAATTAATTATACAGCAGACAGAAACAATCACAGAACCAGACAGAGATTATACAGACAAACAATGGGGAAATAGGGACTACAGTGATAGAACAAACACAAAAATGAGGATTTCACATCCCAGCTATTGATAAGTGAGTTCTTGCCAGACAGGATGCTATCAAACTAAGTTTCCTTTTACATCTTCTAGGCACTTCCCTTTCTCTGGAGGCGATAGGCATTGTCAGGACAGGATTGTATCCTAACAGTCCAATAGCACTTTATTTCAATGTGACTAGTTGGAATGTGAGGATGTGACCGGTCGCTTCCCAGCTTATGGCTGCCTCTGCTGCTTAGCCAAAGATCTTAGCCTAAGAACAGGGCCTCAGACTGCCACAGTAAGAGAAAGCTCTTACACGAGCAGACAGTGATTTTGATTCTTTCTTTTATACCTCTATAACTAGCCAAGTGATAAGAATAAACCTAAATTCTTAGAGTATAGGCCTTTACAGACAGGCCTAAATATCTATATCCTAACAAACTCTTCCGCTGTGAGAGGCATAGTGCTTAGGTCCACATTGTTAGGTCAACACAGTGTCAGTGTAGACACTGTGTTACTTATATTGACTTTAGTGGACTCCAGGAGGTGTCCCACAATGCCCCCATTGTTTTGAACTCCACTGCCCAGCTGCCAGGTACACAGGGATATGCTCCTCCCTTCTAAAGCCCCACAAATTTTTGAAATTCCATTTCCTGTTTGCTCAGTATGGAGAGCTCACCTAGCGACTGCCCAACTGGCCACACTGGCTCCCCACGGCAGGGAGCGCTTGCCTGGAGTACACAGCAGGTGATGGCTCTGCTGGATCCGTGGGGGGTGCTCCGATCCGGCTGTAGAAACGTTGGTATCTATGAGCAGATCACTTGAGGGAGAAGGGCTACAGAAGGGACCCACAGCAATGCTGTGTGAAAGCCAAGGGGCTACAGCAGGCGCACCAGAAGGCCAGGGAGGCTACCAGTCACTCTTGTGCAGAGCTGCAGACATGCCACTCTCATAAAGAGCTGCATGCCATCCCCAGTGGAGGACCCTCCCTCCCCGTAGAGCCCCATGGATACTTCAGAGGAGCCAGAATCACAGGTCCCTGGAGTGAGCAGTGAGGAGGAAGAGGAGGCGTATGGAGGGCAAGCGACCAGGGGATTCAGTGACACAAAAAGCCAGGACCTGTTTTTGACTCCAGAGCCGGCGAGCCAGTCCCCACACTCCAGCACAGGCAAGGAACCTGTGGCAAGTACGCAGTTTGCTTTGGTATCACAGGGAAACATCTGTTCATTTACGCTTTTTGAATTCTGCTAAAAGAGGTAGTGAAATAACCAATAGAGGTGGAGTTGCTATCTGCTTCTCATTCCCCTGTACAGTTAAGCAGAGGGGGCCCTGCAGAACAGTTTGCTTAGGGGCACTTGGATGTCCCTTGAATCCTCCATAGCAGGGGTGGAAAATCTGTGGCTCTAGAGCCACATGTGGCTCTTCAAAGTTAACATGAGGCTCCTTGTCTAGGCACCGACTCCTGGGCTGGAGCGACGGGTGCCAACTTTCCAATGTGCCGTGTGTGTGTGTGCTCACTGCTCAACCCCTGACTCTGCCACAGGCCCTGCCCCTACTTCACCCAAGGCCCTTGCTCCTTCCTGCCCCCTTCCCTGAGCCTGCCACGCCCTCGCTCCTCCCCCACCCCCCAGAGCCTCCTGCAAGCCACCGGAGGCATAGGGAAGGAGGGGGAGGGGCTGATCAGCAGGGCTGCCAGTGGGTGGGAGGTGCTGGGAGCGGGGGGGAGGGGAGTTGATGGGGGGCTGCTGACGTATTACTGTGGCACTTTGGCAATGTACATTGGTAAATTCTGGCTCCTTCTCAGGCACAGGTTGGCCACCCCTGTTCCATAGAGATCTCAAGGAAACTTTCATGCAAGTAGTCTGCAGTCCTCAGCCGAAGGTTTCTGGGGAGGGCTGCCTTATTCCTTCCACTGAGGTAGTACACTTTCCCACACCATTTATCAATTACTCCAGCAGGCACCATTGCAGCGCATAGTCTAGCGTATGGCTCCAGTCTGCAACCAGAAGCATGCAGGAGCTGTTTCCTTTCAGCCTCCATTGCCCTCAGGAGTGAGATATCAGCTAAAATCACCACCAGAAAATGGTGCCAGCATTCAGTTCAATTGCCCTATCCACATATACTCATGCCCGTGAGCTACCCTCCCCCCTTATTATCCCAATTCATCCCCTCCCTGCTGGTCGTACTCCCCAGGACTGGGACTGTCACAGTGTTCTATGAATCCCAAGGAGAAGTGAGAAGTAGTGCTTGCAACTTGTGTGGATCAAGGGGTGTAAGTTCAGCATACCAAGTTTCCATTTATCTTGCGAATACACTCACAATAATACCTCTGTACATTGGATCTTTTGCAACTGGCAAAATGCAGTGTGGCCTTGAGTTTGTCTCCACCCACACCAGCTAGGGTAACCAGATGTCCCGATTTTAGAGGGACAGTCCCAATTTTTGGGTCTTCTTATTTGGGCTCCTATTACCCCCCACCCCGTCCCAATTTTTCACGTTTGCTCTCTGGTCACCCTAACACCAGCGGAGCAGCTCAGCCAGATAAGGAGGAGGAGGCAGAGAAAGAGGATGTGGGATGACATGTTTCAAAAGATCCTGCAAGCCTCTGGTGCTTTGGATACCGAGCAAAGAACTTGGAGGATCACTGTCACGGACAGGGATAGAACAGAAAGAACAGCACAGGATAAGGAGAGAGACATGCAACAGGAAACGCTAGTGTTTCTCGAGTGGCAAACAGACCTGCTGGAGACTCTTGTTGACCTTCAGGTTCAACAGCCCTATGCTCGCCTCCCTCTGCAGCCCATAGAGAACTGCATTCCGGGATCTCGTGTATGTGTTTCATTTCACAGACACATACACGATTGGTAGGAAATGAACATGACTGTTCTTCCTCCTTCAGAGGTTCTTTCCCCAGTATTTCTAGGGTTTAATTCAGTTATAAATATGTCTATTTGCATGGGCTTGGAATAAAAGTCTTCTGATGGAAACTTAATTAATCTTTATCAGTTCATGACATATGCTGACTGTGCTTACATCATTCATAGATAATAGCAATAGGTGCATTTGCAATGTTATATTACTACATGCACAGCACTCATTACTAGGTTCGTACCAAAGTGCAAAAAAACAATGCCAGGCAGAGAACACCACAGCAACATACATTACTGTGGCTCACTATTAAAATAGTCTTTCAAAGCCCCCCTCAGTCGTATAGCTCCCTGTTGAGCTCTTCTTATAACCCTGGTAACTGGCTGCTCAAAATCAGCAGACAGCCATTCCACCTCTGCCCCCCACATCAGCAGAAACTTTTCCTTCTTTGCTTCACAGATATTATGAATCACACAGCAGGCCGCTATAACCATTCGGATATTTTGTCACTGAGGTCTAATCTTATGAGTAGACAGCGCCAGCGGCCTTTCAAATGGCCAAAGTGCATTCAGCTGTCATTCTGCACCTGCTGAACCTGTAGCTGAAGTGCTTCTTGCTGCTGTTGAGGTGGCCAGTGTATGGCCCCATAAGCCACGGGAGTAAGGGGTAGGCTAGTTCTTACAGGAATACTTTTGGCATTTCAATATCCCCAATGCTGATCCTCTGGTCCGGAAAGAAAGTCCCTGCTTGTAGCTTTCTGAACAGACCTGTATTCTTAAAGATGCATGTGTCATGCACCTTCCCTGACCATCCTGTGTTGATGTCAGTAAAATGTCCCCGGTGATCCACCAGCGTTTGTAATACCATAGAAAAGTAGCCCTTTCTATTGATGTACTCTGTGACAAGGTGGTCTGGTGCCACAATAGGGATATTGGTGAAATCTATCACCCCACCGCAGTTCAGGAACCCCATTGCTGCAAAACCATCCATTATGTCCTGCACATTGCCCAGTGTCACAGTCCTTCGTAGCAAGATGCAATTAATGGCCCTACAAATTTGCATCACAGCACCCCCCATGGAGGATTTCCCAGCTCCAAATTGATTCCTGACTGATCAGTAGCACTCTGGTGTTGCAAGCTTCCACACAGTGATCACCACTCGCTTCGCCATGGTCAGTGCAGGTTTAATTTTGGTGTCACTGCGCTGCAGGAGTGGGGCGACCTCCGCACACAGTTCCAGGAATATGGCCTTGTGCATCCGAAAGATCTGCAGCCACTGCTCATCATCCCATACCTACATAATGATGCCATCCCACCAATCAGTGCTTGTTTCTTGGTTCCAGAACCGGCACTCCACCATCTAGAGCTGCTCTGTGAAAATGCCAACAACAACCTTGAATTGTTTCTTTCTATGTCCCACAGCAAGCTAGCCTCCAAGGAATCGTCATGTTCCCTGCATCTCTTCTGGTGGCTCTGCAAATACTGCAGGATCAGGCAACTCATGCTTGCAATGCTCAACGCAATAGTACAGAGATGTGAAGGATCCAGGCTTCTCACACAGAGGGCAGACACGCAGGTTTGTGGGGCTTTTGAAACAAGGCGCAAAACATTATGGGATGCAGATAAAATTATGGGATGGAGAAGATTGCATCATGGGATGTTGAAACCATATTCCCAGTCACTCCTGCATGATTTGTTTGCTACCATGAGGCATTGCAAGCCTTCCCAAAATACCCTGTGCTAGATGGTGGCAAGTTACACAGTGGAATAGCTTCCCATGGTGCACTGCTCTCTGCATCGATGTGCACCGGTGACACAAGGAGCGTCGTGTGGACATGCAAAAGCAATTTAATTACTGCCATGGCTCTATGTTGATATAATTTAGGTCAACTTAATTTTGTATTGTAGACTTGCCCTAGGTCACTGGAAGAATTCTTCCGTCGACCTAGCACTGTCTACCCTGTGGGGTTAGGTTGGCTTAAGTACATTGCTCAAGGGTGTGGATTTTTCACTCCCCTGAGCAACATAGCTGGGTCAGTCTAACTTTTTATCATGGACCAGGTCTAAGACTTTCAATGGGAGTTGTATGCTTCTCTCCTTTAATCCTCTCTGAAAATCCCAGGTTTCACATGATTAGATTTAAATGATCATAAAGAATTTTCCATGACAGAAACAGTATCTGTTCTGTTCTAATTACTTACATGCATTTGATTAGAAAACATTAGTTACGTTTCCAACACAGGAAAGAGATTAGGGTGGAAAATATTTAAACTCCACTCATAGTTTACTTATTTATTGGCTAGTTTTTCTTAGTTTTCTTTTCAACAGCAACCAAGTTTGGGATACAAATCTGATGCCAGTTTGTGATTGATTGCACGCAGGACCAATTGGAACCCTACTCGTTTTAAAATTGATAGCACATAGACCAACAGTGGTGGTGCAGTTTTTCATTATATGAAATGGAAAAGTGATTTAATAATTCTTTCTGTCTTAGATTGCTTTAAAGAATTTTAGACAGTTAAAAATTGCATGGATTTTAAACCATATGTGTGAGAGTGAAAAAAAATAAGGGTTTTGTTTTTCCTATTTTTAATATGAGCCAGATGAAACAAAAAGATTGTTTCCTTGCAAACTATAGGTTAAGTACCTATATAGACTTTGAGATGGCTCTGTAAGTTATCATGTTATCTTTCTTCCTTGACAGTATACCATTATGTGGTGTATCATTTCAGCATTTACTATCTTTCATGTCCTTTTATCTTCACACTAGGATTTCTTTTTAAATTCCAATCCATGCATTTGGTTTCATTATATAACACTGGCTTTTACAAAACAGATTCTTTTTTACAATGGCTCTTCTTATTCTTTGGTTTCATATTTGTCAGCATCAGACTGAAATAGTACACCCGCAATGGCTATTTTATCTTGTTAAAGATAAAAACAATACGGCAAACTAACTATTTTTGGAACACAATTTTCAAATTAAAAGAAAGGAAAAAGTATTAAGTGTCACAGCTAAGTTGAACTATATTGGAAAAGGGGAGAGACAAAAATCTTGAGTTGAAGTGATTTTTTTTTAAAAAAATAAATAAATAAAAGGGTGACCCAAAATGTTACAACTGTCACGCAGCAATGTGTTATCTTAAATTATTTATTTAACATCTGGTAAATATTATCTAAGCTATAGTACAGATAAATTGAATAAAAGAATACCAATGCCAGGGGAAAAGAAGAATTGCTTAATAGTGGAAGTATATAGAACCGTTCCACACAGCAGTTCATTCTTTCTCTGCAACGGTAGATGTGAAGCATGGTATCAGGGTAAAATGCATCTGCTTTGTTTCACCTTAAGTATGAAGATATCAAAGCAGTTTTAAGGATTTAATTTAATCTCAAACACAAATTCTATGAAAACAGTCTGACAGTGACATGAGATTTTATATAACTTTTCTCTCTCTCTCTCTCTTTTTTCTCTTTTCTTGTAATGCAGCTTCCCAGATGATTCATTTTATTTTATCCTATGCATATTGGGGATCAGATTGAAGTTTCTTTGAGAAAAGAAAATAATTAAGCCATCCACAAAGGTTTTTTGCTGGGTATGAGTAAAGCAGCACAGGATAGAGTTATTTTATGGGGCTGGGGCCAAACAGAAACACTTCAGGGAGAACAAGAACCACGTTCAATGACTTGGAGAACAAAATAAATATAGGCTGGAGCCCGGGTGGAGGTACGGGCATGGGCACCCCATCAGTTTGTGAGTTACAAATGGAACCAAAGGCTTAGCTTAAATATACCCAGATTTAGTGACTTTTCTGGAAGTTATTGAGAACCAATTCAATTATAATGGGGAACTAAACATTTATTTTGTCTGCTAGTTCTTCTTGGGTTACTTGATACTGCTTATGAACCTAAGGAAGACTGATCTCTAAATACTTGTTCCAATTCCCCCTTTGTCTAGATAATGGATTTGTGTTTTCCTGTTTTGCGCTCTTCTTACCATCTTTATCAAAAGTATGGGATAGGAGACTTAGGGCCTGATCCAGAGCCCTTTGAAATCAATGGAAAGTCTCCCCTTGACCACAGTAGGTCAGGCCCTTAATATCCAGCAGTGGCTCCTATGGTATGTCTACACTGCAGTTAAACACTTGCAGCTGGCCCATTTCAGCTGGCTTGGGTTCATGGAGCTCAGGCTAAGGGGTTGTTTAATTGCTGTTTCAGAGTAACAGCCGTGTTAGTCTGTATTCGCAAAAAGAAAAGGATTACTTGTGGCACCTTAGAGACTAACCAATTTATTTGAGCATAAGCTTTCGTGAGCTACAGCTCACTTCATCGGATGCATACTGTGGAAAGTGTAGAAGATCTTTTATACACACAAAGCATGAAAAAATACCTCCGCCCACCCCACTCTCCTGCTGGCAATAGCTTATCTAAAGTGACCACTCTCCTTACAATGTGTATGATAATTAAGGTGGGCCATTTCCAGTACAAATCCAGGGTTTAACAAGAACGTCTGGGGGGGGGGGTGTTAAGAAAAAACAAGGGGAAATAGGTTACCTTGCATAATGACTTAGCCACTCCCAGTCTCTATTCAAGCCTAAGTTAATTGTATCCAATTTGCAAATGAATTCCAATTCAACAGTTTCTCGCTGGAGTCTGGATTTGAAGTTTTTTTGTTGAAGAATTACAACTTTCATGTCTGTAATCGCGTGACCAGAGAGATTGAAGTGTTCTCCAACTGGTTAATGAATGTTATAATTCTTGACATCTGATTTGTGTCCATTTATTCTTTTACGTAGAGACTGTCCAGTTTGACCAATGTACATGGCAGAGGGGCATTGCTGGCACATGATGGCATATATCACATTGGTGGATGTGCAGGTGAACGAGCCTCTGATAGTGTGGCTGATGTTATTAGGCCCTGTGATGGTGTCCCCTGATTAGATATGTGGGCTGTGTAGATGTTCGGGACCTCCCCAGTCACACGGTCCAAGAGCCCAGGATCCAGTCTGAGCTCGAACGTCTACACTGCAATTAAACAGCTCTGCAGGCTGAGCCCCACGAGCCTAGGTCAGCTGACATGGGTCAGCAGCAGGTTTTTAATTACAGTGTAGACATACCCCTAAAGTCAGTTACATGTAATTACATGGTGTTACTTAATTGGAGCCAAGTCTTGGTTCCAGCACCCAGCCAGAAAACATTCACTCTGCTCTGTGGATCATACCATAGGTTGGGAGAAAGAATCTTCCCCTTACTCCCATTAGATGCTCTTGGTGTTTCATTAATTCACACAGCTCCTGTGCTAGGTGATGTCCATGTTTATGTAGATCCATTGGGCCAACTCCACCCAGGGCCCAAAGCCCCTGCATGCTGAGATGCAGAGGGCCTCAACAGAGCATGGACTTTCCACATGGAGTCCTGAAATTTTAGCCTTTCCTGCACAGTGGAACCAGTTCCACTGACATTATCTGTACACTGTATCCAGGACAGTCCATTTTACTTTTATTTTTTTAAAACCCTTTCCCCCAAAATTTAGACTATGTGAACAATGTCACATTGACAACTCCAGAGACCAGAGCATTTAATTTATCTCCACAACAGATCAGAGCAGTGCCAGCTTCCCCAAGAATATGTCTCAGCTATGACCTGGGAAGGTCTTCTTCTATGGGTGTGAGGGCAATTCTGTGTCCATGTCTTATTAAGCCTTTGGACTCACTGCTAAGACTGACAGTACGGGTGCTATGTGAGATGATGATTTTTGTGAGCATGGGACTGTCCAGTAGGCACTGGTTTGAGATTACCAAATTTGGTTCATAGAGCCTCTGTGCTTGGCCCTCCCCATGGGATTGAACTTCAATCTAAGAGAACAAACAACATATAATATTAAATTCTCTTTCCTGTAAACAGAGCAGTCTATCATTATCAATGGGAGTGTTGCACAAGAATCAAAGGGAGAATAGGTGCTTTAAACATGTGAAAATAATATGGCCCATAATAGTTGCGTTAAGATGAATCTGTGAAAAAAGCAGAATATTAGCATTTTGCAATAGTGAAAAGTTTAATTTTGTTGGCTTACTGGCTGTGTAAAATGTTTAGGCCAGCTCTAATTAAGAAGGATGGATACTCAAAAAGATTAAGCGAAAATGCCACTGAAATCTCTAATTTAACAAGACAAAGACCTTAGTTTCATAACTGTTCTAAGTTAAATAGTTGCCCGTAGAAAAGAGAATTGAATATTGCTGCTTTCTATCATACCTGGTTCTTTCTCCCAAACAGTGTAAGCAGCAAATCTGAATCTGTCAACCCAGAAGTATAATTTAAATAAAACAATTCACAACTGACAGGGGACTTCCACAGACTGCACTTGGAAAATATGTAATTGGTTAACCTTCATTAACAAGCAGTAAGAATTCTGTTGCAAGCCCAAGGTACACATGAAGCAACAAGAGGTGTTACTTGGGCAGGAGGGAAGGGAGGGAAGAACATAAAAATAAGCATTGCCGATTTGGGACAAGCTGAATAGAAAGGCCTGTTTATAATTTGCCTCTTCTCTAGGGAATAATGACAGGTTTCAGAGTAGCAGCCATGTTAGTCTGTATTTGCAAAAAGAAAAGGAGTACTTGTGGCACCTTAGAGACTAACCAATTTATTTGAGCATAAGCTTTCGTGAGCTACAGCTCACTTCATTGGATGCATTCAGTGGAAAATACAGTCCAGTGAATGCATCCGATAAAGTGAGCTGTAGCTCACGAAAGCTTATGCTCAAATAAATGTGTTAGTCTCTAAGGTGCCACAAGTACTCCTTTTCTTTCAAGTGAATAAGACACTTCTACCCTCATAACACAGAGCATACAGCACGTATAGTATGCCATATAAAATACTTGTGCTTAGTCACTGGAGGGGAGATTCTGTGCTGCACCCAAGAGACAGGGATAGACTAATGTGGCTTTAAGACACCTTTGGGCCCTGTTAATCGTCTAGAGGAGAGAGGAGAATCCGGAGTAACTTGTACAGCTCTGAAGGCCGATCTAAGTAATGGCAGCCTGCAAGGCTGCACTGTTGGCTCCAGCTGGAATCACCACAGTGCTGTCCTGTGGCCCCACCCCTGGAATGCCCCTCCCAGCTTCAGCCCTGCATCTGGTATACCTCTTATGCTGCCAGGACTTGTGAGTGGAGTCCTTGGGGGCAGCTTTTATAGCTGTCTTCTGTGGTTCATGCCCTGAGGAAACCCTCCCCCAGCCAGATAATGGGGCTTCTGAAAATCATTTTTGCAGGTTAGCATATAGCGTAGATATAGTTCTGTTAACTGTCTGGGGGCAGAAAACCTCATTTCTGTGTTGTCATGTAAACTTATGGTATTCTATTAATGTTTCATAATAATGTTTAAAATTGTCTGAAGTCAACATTTCAAGTTTTTTAAAAAGTTGGAACCTTTTCCCCCACCCATTTGTAATTCAATCAAGCATACAACAGACCAGAAATTGGCAGATTGCAGCTTCCATTTGCAATGTTGATCAAGTGCCACACTTGAGAGCAGGATTCCCACAAAACTACAAACAAACAAACTTTTCTTTTTGCAAACAGCTTTAATGGTGTAAAGTAAGCAAAGTTCTCATCAGGTGAACATGCACATGTACAAAACTATTAAGTGTTTCAAGGACTGTCTCATAGTTTGGGGTGCAAGGTTAAAAGAGAGGCAATTTATGTATCAAAGTAAAACCTATTCCTTATTCTGGACCAGATTTTGCCACCCTTACTCAGAATAAGTGGTAGTGTACCCTGCAAATGATCCCACTGAACTCAATGAGACTACAGACAAAGTAAGGTACTACTCAGTGTAGCAAAACCTGGCCGCCTTTCCATTTAACGTACAAGAGCCATGTCCTGATCTTGCCTACATGTGAATGCAAGCTAATGTTTCGGGCTTTGCATGTTTGTTTCTAGTAGGAGGAGAAATTGATTATACAAGTCAGGTATATTCTTGGGTACAATTCTTATTTCTTTACAAGAACGTACACCAAGTCCTGTGTCTTTTGAAAACAGCTGGAGTGAACAACCAGTTTCCTTGCTCAGAAATCCCCAAGCCTGCCTTTTCAGTGAATTCTCTGCCTAAGGAGCTCCATCTCTGCTCAGGGCCATACTTGTGACTTCATCTCTTGCTGCCTGCTGGCTTTCTGCCTCTCTCATACAGACACACACAACCAGTCAGTCTCCTGGCCCCTGTGCAGTTAGTCCCAGGGAAACACCTTTGGCCCCATGGTTTAGCTCTGTTTAGCTTCACTATTTGCCCTAGCACCTTCAGCAGTAGCCTCCTGTTGTTTCAGCTATCATTGCACAAAGGGGCAATTAATTGTTCCTTCCATCTTGCCTGAAAGCACAGTGCTTAGCACACCCATCACCTTTAATCAGTTTTATAACTGCCTGTGAAGAACAAAGACCTAATGCCAGCAGAGCACTATTAACATTTCTGCATTTTGACTTTTTTTTTTTTTAAGCACCAAGACATTAGAACAAAATGTCCTAAATCAGATCTAACCAGGGACTTTCCCTTCAATTCTGAGTTTGGCACAATTTAAATTTTATAGTCATATTGCCCCAACTTATAATATTTCATCTAAATGTGTGGAACAGTGTTAGTGATGAGTAAATACTCTTCATAACTTTCATAATGTACCCTATTAAAAATAGAGCACTTTTTCTGGTCATCAGAGTCTAGTCTCCATTTTTTGCTCTCCTTTGTAATTCATTTGGTATACTCTGTCCAGTGAGGAACAGCAAGAGATTACTAAGAAAGTTGGCAAGTGGTTATGTTGAAAAATTGGAAAGGGTTCATAGTACCTACACGGGGGACAGATTTATGATAGTAAACAGCAGAAAAAGGCATAATGGGATTCAATGACTGGAAGCTGAGGTTAGACAAATTCAGACTAGAAATAAGATGCCATTTTTTTAGCAGCGAGGATAATTAACCACTGGAACAATTTACCTAGGGAGGTGGTAAAGTCTCCATCTTTAAGTCAAGATTCGGTATCCGTCTATAGCTCAGACAGAAGTTGCTTGATGCAGAAGGGGGGAAGGTCTGTTTTTGGCCAGTGTGATGCAGGAAATCAAACTAGATGATCATAATGGGCCCTTCTGGCCTTAAAATCTATTAATCTATTTAGGAGGCTTTTTGTGTTTCCAGAGATTCTGCCACACTTATAGATTGAGATTTTCAAAGTAGCCTGGAGGAGTTAAGATAACTCATCCCATTGAAATTCAATGAAGTTGAGAGTACACAGCACTTTGCAGGAGTGATCCCTGGAGTGGACATAAAAAGGACATTCTCAGCATTGGGGAGAAGTCAATAGGCACTCCCCTTTTTGTAAAGAATTGATTTTTGTTTACAAAGTTGACTCGAGTCAGGAAAAAAATAGGAGTTTGTTCTTGCATCTGTCCACTGGAAGCTGAGATAAAGACATCTTTTCAAGTCCACAATAAAGCCCTTTGCCCTAAACCATAAAAATACTCATCAGGGTCGTGAGTGAGGCAAATCAAAGGAAGAGACTAAGGCAGAAGAATTGTTCTAGCAAAATTTCAACTGCTGGATACTTCTGTGTGCTACTGACATCACAACTTTTCTGCAGTCCCCGAACCCAGAGTAAATGCAGCACAGTTTACAGCTGGGCAATGGCTAAAGTACTTGGATTATTCAGCACAACAACTAGATTATCTGAAGGACAAGCAGGATTTACTCCTCACTTCTTCACTGACATTTTTTTTACAAGTGGTTTTCTGAATTGATATTGTGCCATAATCCATTGGAAGGATTCCTGAAAGGATAAGGAGTCACAATTCAGATTTCTGGAACAGTCTCAATCTCTCTGCCACCGTGGAAAATGGAAGCAAAGTGTCAAGATAGACAAAAGATAGTTAAAGATACCTGTGAAAACAGCCATGTTAGAAAAAAGGCTGCAGCCAAGAAAAGCAAGCAGAGCCAGGGCTAGGCATAAGCAGACTAAGCAATTGCTTATGGCCCCAAGCAGCTCAAGGGCCCCCCCCATTAATTATTAGTATGTGTTGGGGAGGAAATATTCCTGTTTAGGGCACCCAATGGGCTAGCACTGCCTCTGAGCAAGACATGGATGTTGCAAAGATGGTCTTCTGTCCAAATCTTAGTTCCCATTTGTGGGTTCATGGACCTCACTGGCATTATCTCTGCACTTTATTTTCTTCTGTTCAAGTATTATTTACTTCTGTTAAAGTAAAATAAATGAGCAGTGAGGGAAATAGGAGGATGCACAGAAGGTGGAATAGAATAAAGAGCCCCCAAGACCAGAATTTTCAAATGGACTCAGCTGCCACAATCATGTCAGGGGGCTGAACACTTCTGAACATTTGGTGCTATGTTCTAGCGGTAACTGAGCCTCTTTGAACACCTGGATCTGATTTTAGGTGTTGAGCACTTGAAAACATGGCCCCACATGCATTTTAAAATAATTGAATAGTCAAGGACAGTGCACAATAAGAATGTTCATTACAAATACACTATTGCCACGACTCCAAAGCTGAATCAGATTTTGAAGGGACTATGGATGGCCTTTTGCTTAAGATACAGTTGTAGGAGTCAGAGATCTTGGTTCTGTTCCTGGCTCTATGATGTACTTCCTGTGTACTACCTTGGGCAGCTCAGTAAGGCCGACATCCTCAAGCTTGGGTGACTAGAAGTTAGGCACCTGAATCTGGATCTGGCCACCTAAATAGACGGCCTGATTTTTCAGAGGTAATAAGCAATCAAAACACTCAGTCACTGGGAGGAGATAGGAGTGAGTGCTCCGCATCTCTGAAAATCAGGCCATTAATTTAAGTACTTAATTATGGATGAATGTAAGCGTCCAACTTTTCATATAAACAGAAGGTTGCCTAACGTTGAAAGTTTTGGCCTAAACTTCTTCATGCCTCGGTTTCCCAATTGGCAAAAAACATTTATTTTTGTGCTGGTCGTTGTTATAGTTTATTTGCATTTTATTTTTTTCCCCCAAATAAATAAATAAAAGAATGTCACAGCAGCTGCTGGAATCAGTGACTACTGACCCCCCTCTTCCCCCCGTCAGAGTCATAACCTTTTGTTATGTTGATGCATGTCAGGTGCCGGGGTTCCAGAAAAGAGCAGCCTTATTCTTGTATGTCACACTTTAATGACAACATTCATGCAACCCATGTGAAGAGAATTTGGCCTCATGTTTGATTTTGAATAGTTGGTAATATTAGTGATTGTTTTTCTTAGGTTGTCTGACTCATTTCTTTGACTCTGAATCCTTTATTCAGAGCCGTCCCTTGGGGAGGGCGAATCGGAGCCACCGCTCCGGGCCCCACGCTTTGGGGGCACCGTGGGCTGGTGCGATTGGCTGGTGTGGTCGGTCCCAGAAGAGACGAATCTGTCACTTCTGCCCTGGGCCCTGCCACCCCCTAGGGACGGCCCTGCCTTTATATCAGTCCCTACCCCCACTCTACCCTATTCTCTCTCTCTCTGCTCACAGGGGCCCCCCAACCCCCCCCCCATTAAACCACTGGGATTCTTCTTTATGAAATTTAAGGGCACAGCAGCAGCAGAGGTTTGCAGCCCTTACTCTAATACTGTTTGATCATAGACATGTGCACAGGCCTAGATGGGCAAAACTGAACCCACAGGTCAATTTCCCAGGACACTCTTATAAGCTTCATACTAAAACACTAACACACAGGACCTGCCAACATTACTGGGAGCACAGTATGGAATAAAAATGTAACATTTGCCAGGAAACGCATTCCCAGTGGCACAGACCTGTATCTTACATAGCCTGTTAGCCAGTGTTGTGTATTGCTTAGAGTAGGTGACAGGGTTCAAAGCCCTGAGTCTGTTCTTGGTTCTGCCTCTGACTCATTGAGTGACTTCAGGCAAATCATTTAATCTCTTTACTTGACTTTACAATGAGGATGAACATACTCGCCTTAGAGGAGTGCTATGAAACATAGATCCAATTATATATTATCATTAACTATAGCAGTATTCCCAACCCCAGCAGCTCAAAATTCATGAGTCAGACCCCAAAACTCATGAGATTGGCCTAAACATCATAAGCGTGTTGTATCAGATTAAATCATGCTTTTTTAGCTCATGTTTTGACTTTTGATCTCCCCCTGCCTCCTCCCAGTGTATGTGTGACTAGCACTGTACTGTCTATGCTTGCATGTGTATTGAAAGGAAGAGGATTTTGGCTCCTGCTGCAGCTTTTACCTTTACGCAGTTATGGAGCAAGGCCTGCAGGTACCACTCCCTATATCTTGCCTTCCCAGGCCATGGCAGTCACTTGTTCCCATAGCTGCCAAAGTTTGTGTAGCTCCATGTAGGACATTTTGCACCGGTGAGAAAAAGTCACTAGTCTCCCCAAAATGGTCCCCTGCCACTGTTTGTTGCAGGGGTGGTGGGGAAGGTACAACCACATGAGGAACATTAAAGATTTGCTCACTGATGAGGAACATCATGCATGGAGCTGCACAAATCTTTACTTCCCCCCCAAAAGTCAATGAATGTTCCATACCTTTTGTGGCCCTACTATTGCCTCATACCTGCTGCTCCCCTGCCAGAAGCCCTCACTCAGGAGTGGGGGATGCAGAGGAAGATGATGGAATCCGGTCTCTGCCTTGCTCCTGGTCAGCGGCAGCCGCCATGTCCAGCTCAGGAAGGAAAACCCTGGGGAAATGAGAAGGAGGTGTGGGTGGAAGCTGAGCAACCAGGGCAGTGCTTCTCCAAGCGGCTGCTGAGGGAGACAATGTCAGAGGAGGTGTATTGAAGTGGCTCCCCAAAACAATGTGCACCTCAGGGCAATGGGAAGAAGTGGGGGATGGAGGGCTTAGACAGGGCAATGGGGTGATGTGGAAAGGGGCAGAAAAGCTTACCTGACAGCCCAAACTTGGCCACCCATAGCTGACAGCAAGAGACCCTCCTCATGTGGCTGACAGCGGGAGCCCGGCCACTCGGGACTGACAGTGGGAGCTTCACTGCCTGGGGCCGACAGTGGGAGCCCCTCCTCACGGGGCTGACAGCGGGAGCTTGGCTGCCCGGGGCTGACAGCAGGAGCCCCTCCTTGTGATCATCTAGTGCAGGGGTTCCCAAACTTTTTACTGGCACAACCCCATTTCAAGGAAGTACTTCTGCCCTGGATCTCAGACAGCATAGAGGACGCCATTTTGAAGAGCAAAATGGCATCCTCTGCATAGCATGACCTAGTATGTATGGTGCATGCAAGGTCACACTGTGAGGAGGATGCCATTTTGTAGAGCAAAATGATGTCCTCCATACTTCGTGTCCTCACATGCACCATACATACTAGGTCATGCCATGCATGAAGTCACACTTGCAAAATGACATCCTGCACACACTAGGGATCGCAACAACCCCATCCACTGCTACCATGATCCCATTTGGGGTCACAACCTACAATTTGGGACCCGCTGAGCTAATGTCTGACCTCCTGCATTACACAGGCCATAGGACTCCCCTGGATTCATTCCTGTTGAACTAGAGCATATCTTTTAGAAAAATATCCAATCTCCATTTTAAAATGTCTAGTGGTGGATAATCCACCAAACCCCTTGGTAAATTGGTCTAGTGGTTAATTACCTTTACTTTTAAAAATGGTGCCTTTATTTATAGTCTGAATTTGTTTAGCTTCAGCTTCCAATCATTGGATCTTGTTATACCTTTGGCTACTAGACTGAAGAGCCTTCTTATCAAATTCTTTTCCTCATCTAGGCATTTAGACTATGATCAAGGCTAAGATTTTGTCATGGTTATTTTTAGTAAAAGTCATGGACATGTCACGGGCAATAAACAAAAATTCACTGAAGTCATGACCTGTCTGTGACTTTTGCTGCTGCAGCTCCATGGTATCCCCTGCTACCGTGGTGGCTGGGAGCTATGGGGTTCCCCCTCTATCCCCGGGAGCTGGAAGCTGCAGGGTGACCATATTTCCTAAAGAGAAAACGGGACATCCCCAGCTACTCGCTCAAGGCATCCCCCTGCGCAAGGTTGCCTGTCACTGGAATCCTGAAGAGGGCCCTCTCAAGAGTCTATCACCTGTCGCTGGAACCCTGGCAGGGCCCCCTTGGCTGCCAGCTCCATAGTCCTGCAGCTCCTGGGGCTGAAGCAGAGAATGTCACAGAGGTCTCTACTTCCATGACCTCCATGACATAAACCTAGCCTTAACTATGATCAAGTCCCCCCTTATACTGCTCTTTGTGCAGGGGAGTGCAGTTGCATGGGAGAAGGCACAAAGTGAAAGGTGAAGGATTATATTTTGGCATCTTTGTCTTGATGGCGCTATGTAAGTGTAAAGTATTCTCAGCTATGCAGTTATTAATTGGCATAATTTGTTCTTTCTAGTAGATTCTTACTTTTTTCGTTCTTTTCTCTGTTTGGAGTGATGTATTGCAAAAGTTTCCCATGCATCTTATAGATATAACTCCGCTGCAAGCAGAATACATAAATAAGTCTCCAGATGTTAAAAAGGAATTTGAGCTGATGTTTTGAACTTTCCATGTGGCACTTTATTAGTCATACTCAGAGTAAGAAAATATTCACCTTATGTAGGTGACAATATATGGTTTAGAAGAGTTTAAAAACAGGAATGGTCTTTGGGGCACGTGAAACATGAACACACATGGGATGCATACAGGCAGGTGCAAGAGTGCTGGAACTTTGTCTCCTTCAAAAAGTCAGTAATCACTTCTGTACCTTTGAATTTGTAACAGCAGCTTCACAATGACGTTACCCAAATACCTGTATTTTAACCTTCATGCTGCCACAGCAAGGATTTCAGTAATGACTTGGTGGAAGTAGGCACAGGGACCCAAGAGTATGAAAACTTAAGGTAGGAGGTCAAAACAGAGGAATGCAGAGTTAAGAAAGGGACAAGTAAAATAAAGACCTCACCTAATGTTTTCCCTACTCCATGAACCAAACCCCAAACACACCTTCTGGGGGGTTAAGAAAGTGCATGTCCTAGTTTGGCTGACTCACTGCACAAGAGGGCATCCTTGAATTGGCCAAACTGAAAATCTCTCTTCTTGTTGAAGAAAAAAACCAAACAAATTGCGGGGAAAACTGTTATGTGAGGTGTATAGTGTCCTCCCTTCTCTTTCTCTACACATTAATAGTTTAATGGTCCTAAGTGCCGTTCCCTTCCTCTTGTAGAGAGAAAGTGACTTTCTGCATTTACCTACAGCCTTCTCCTTGCATGGTGTCAAGTATCAGAGGGGTAGCCGTGTTAGTCTGTATTCACAAAAACAAAGAGTCTTAAGGTGGAACCTTAAAGACTAACAGATTTATTTAGGCATAAGTTTTCGTGGGTCAAAAAACACTTCTTCAGATGCATCGGAGTCCTCGTAGCCTTCTCCTGGCTTTTCTTGTTGACTTCTGCTGGTTGGGAACAATTGCTGAGATTCTTCACTTGTCTCTCAGGACACAGGATTCAGAACCCTCCTGACAGCAGGTGAGAGAGACAGTGACCTTTCCCTGTCTGAAGCAAATCGAAGGACCATTGGGAGCACAGCTAGAAGGCAGGCTGCTACTTGCTGCTTTATAAGGAGGCAGCTTTCAGGGCTAGCTTCCCTGCATCCAACAGCTTTTCAAGCTTTGTCTCCCCCAAGGCCAGATCCTATTGTCCTTCCCTTATCCCAGATTTCCATTTGTTTTCAGAGGGAACATGTTTCCTGCACTGTCCCCAGTACTAGATGCCTTAGGGACATAGAGGCTCCTATCTCCCCTTGATTCCCTTGTAGTTTTAGGGCTACTACTATTGAAAACAGCAGCCAGTTTTGCCACAGATTCTGCCGCATCTTGCTGCCTGTGGGAACCCAACCATTTGTTGATATGATAAGCAGCTCTGAGTAGAAGGTGTGACTTCTTCCCAGAAAAGAACAGGTCCTAAACAGCTCCATTGATGTAATATATAACACACACACAGGAGCTGTGTTCTTCAGTCTTTGCAGGATTTGACCCATAGCGTCCTCTGCTACAGCAGTAGAATTTCTGTTAGCTTTCGCTACCGTCATATTTAAAAGATTGACAACCAGCCTTGCATTTGCAGCTAGTGTACTACTTTTAATCTCTTTGGATCACTTCTAGTCTGAACTACACAGCCATGTGTGGAACATATGTGTTTTATCCTAAGGATAGGGAGCTACATAAATTACACATGCAAAATATGTCAAGCACATGTGAATAGGTCCAGAATCGACATGTAATTTTGCTACGGAAAAAGTAAGTGGTGTTTAATTGGCTCATTTATTTAATGGCGGCGGGGGGATCTGTGTAGTGTACAATTTGCAGAAAATGAGATTTTATTTGTCATTGCGCTGGCCATGTTGTGAAGTTGGGTGCCAATATTGCCTTCCTTTCTGTGAATTTTACTCATGCCCATATATTACAGTTAAGGATTGGAAACTCTTATTGCAAAATTTAAGTTAAGACACCATGAGGTGAGCTCTTTCTGGAGATGACGCAATTCTTGAGTGATCTGATTTTTGCTAGTCAGTGTTGGACCATGCTCTACCTAACCATTCCAGCATTATTTATTTAAGAACATTTGGGGGAGAAAAATCTAAGAGAAATGCCTTATAATCTTTCTTGCAATGTATTGAGTTTAGGTATACTTTCCAGAGAGCTAGAGAATGAAATTGGCCTGAACTGGGACACCAAATCCAAACCACAATCCCTAACTTTGGGGAAGTTCAGATCTGGAAACAAATTTTACACTTGGGTATACTAACTAGAACACTGAATATAGAGAGTTGATGCATGGTGACTTTATACTGGTTTGTTCTTTCTTTGTTTCTTAAATCTAAAATAAAAGTTATCCAGACAGAAAGTTCATATTTGGGTTCTCTTACTGTAACCGACTCAGAAAGGGATTATCATGTTTCCTTCTGATACTTGAGTCAGTAGAAGACAATAGCTTACTACTGCTACTAGCTAATGGAGTTATTCTTAGTTCAAGAGGTAGGGATCTGTGCTGTGGTACTGAAGGTCCTAGGTAAACTCAGCTGACAATAAAATTGGAAGGAGAGGGGTCATATTTGTTGGGTTTTTTCCCCTATGGAATAGTAACAACTTTTAAATCTATTTTTTGAAAAATAGGCACTATCCCTTTTACACATGTGTAGTTGACAAAACTGTGTTTCGATTACTTTTCTTGTTTCATTGAACTCATTTCCCTAAATCCCAGTAACTGACTAGATAATTTGTGAAATCCCTCGTTTGAACATGCAGTGGAATGAAAGAATTTAAAAAATAATTATATGTATTGAAGAGAATATCTTTTGCAAAGTTTAAGTAACTGTGTGAAGGGGTCAAGCCAAGGTCAATAAAGGGTTGTGTGTGATTGCATGCTTCTATAAAGGGAGACGGAGGAGTATGCAGGCCTATCCAGGGCCAGAGCCTGAAGGGTCTGAGTCACAACCTGAAGTCAGTGAGAGTTGAGGGCTTTCTATATATCAGAAGAGGTGGCCAGGTCTTTGCAGGATCAGGCCCTAAGGGAGAAGCTTCTGGAAGCTGTTTTGGGCTATGACAGGGAGCAGAAATCAGGGGTGGGGCAGGGTGATATGTTGTAAAATTTAACTGCAAGGCTTTACCTGGCCTATATGTTTCTTGTTTGTACTTTTCCAAAACAGGTGAATTAGGTGTAATTTTCAAGGAGGGAGGAGGGGCACATCCCCCTTCAGCCTTGGGGAAGAAACAACAAATATTCCTCAGCCTCCAACTTTCAGCTGACTGGAGGGGAGGAAAGCAAGGCTGCAGGGTGGGAAGCACAGGTGGGTTTCTGCTGCTGCTTTTTGCAGCAATGCTCAGATGAATTCTCATCTATTCTCACACCTCCACTGTGGAGTGGGGGTATTCAACTGAGGGGAGGCAGCTGCATTGCAGGCTACTGCCAACTGGGGCCACTCTGATTTCCTGCTGAACCTTCTTTCTAGAACTGCAGAGCTCCCCACCTGGCTGGGCTGCACAAACACCGGCTGGCCCTGAGCACAGAGCAGGGGGAGCCTGGCTTGGCAGGTATGAGAATAAACTGCAGATGCTGCTGTTTCTTCTTAGTCTCCACCTTCTCTGCTTAGCTTAGAGCCAGGGGACATACCCAGTATGGAGTGGGCATGGCTTGCTGGGGAAGTTTGTGGTGGGACAGGTGCAACATAGGAGAATGTTGAGGGGGGAGGGCGGGAATGGCTGGAGAGCCTTTGAGAGGGGACAGGACTGTGGGGAGGGGGACCTTGCAGAGGAGGGAGCTGGGGCAGGGACAAGCTCATGTGAGAGTAGAAGTTGGAGTGAGTTCAGTGGGGGGAGAGCGAAGCAGAAAAGAGGTGAAGAAAGGGGACACAGAGAAGGGGTCCTCAGGAGGCAGGGTAACGGGGGCGGGGACAGTATTGAATGTTTCATTAAAATCCAGTCAGTCATTTAAGATGCTTTTCTGTACTCTGAGACCTGAAAAATCAGATCACTGTTAAACTTGCCTTGGAGTTGCTCTCAGTGAGAGCAAGTGATGCTAACATATTTGTTGCCGGCACCCAGTGCGCAGAGCTGCTGCGCGTGCCTCCAGGCGGGGGGGGGGGGGCAAGGACACCGGGGCCTAGTGCGAGGGGGCTTCATCAACACTCGTGGTCTTCCATCCCCTTGAGTTACCTAGTGGCCATGCCCCAGTGTCCCCAACATATTTGAAAACCTCCAGGTCAAATTTAAGAGATGAGTGATTAAAAGTGAAGAGCACTTGTAAGAAATCAGAGTGCTCCTGTGTGGGCATGGCTCTGGCAGTTGCCAGGAGACCCCTTTGCTTCTGCAACATTTTTGTGTTAGCTGTGTATTTATTGTTTGTTGTTTGTTTGTATAATAGCAGCAGCTAGGACCCCACGGTGCTAGATGCTATACAAACACGGAACAGATAGACTGCCCTTACCCCCAAAGATCTGTAATCTAGATGATAAACCCTTTGGGACAATATGGGTTGTCTGCTCATATTTCTTGTACTGGTGCTCTTTTTTTTTCCATGTAAAAAGAATCAACAGATACTTTACTTCTGAATTATTTTTATTTCACATTCATTTGCTCTTGTTTTCTTAATGGAAAATCTCTATATAGGGCTTGTGGTGTGTGCTGCTTTGTAAGAGGTCTGCTCAGAACTCAATGCAAAATGGCTGCCAGCTTCTGCAGCTGGCAGAATGCTTGGAGTGGTAGCATGCAGAAACAGTCATGAGTTATGCCACAAATATAGGCATAACTTTTGCCTTGAGTGGCCTTCCCCAGTTAAGATTAGTTTAATTGTCATATTCTCATTATCTATAATTGCTAAATATCAGTCTCTCTCCCGCTCCCCCAAAGTTGGGTTCACTCACATGTGATGGTGCACTGACAAAGCCAGGAAATTCTGATGCACAGTGGCGTGTTTGGAACAGAACGTAATCTCTTCCAGTGTTCGGGGGTGTTAAAACTGAAACCTTTGTGCAATAGGATGAGCACTGCAACAGGTCATTTACACAGGTTTACCTGCAAGGATCCAACCAGAGTCTACCACACACCTCCTAGTAAGGGCTTGCAATCAGGATGTTAGAACTCTATGGAAATCAGCCCAAACAAGACTCATTACAAATTTGTCCAAAACCCTATCGATCCAATCTTTATCAGCTTTGGGGCTTTAACTGTTTAAACTCTTCAGTTCTTTGACAAGGAGATGTTCTGAAACTCTCCTGATTCCAAAAGCGCCTCCACCACTGTTGTCTACATAGCACCAGGATGACATCAAATAAATCTTTAGTCACTGGTCCCCTTCACAGAGACCTATTAGAAATCACCTGTGTGGCTGAAACCTAGGGGCTAATGGTTCTGTTGTTCTAATCACCAAGCACCTCACCGGTCAGGGGCCATGTAGTGCAACTTCACAGGCTGACATGATGAAGATTAATTCCAAGGCTCAGAAGAGAGAGAGAGAGAGTAGTGCAGAAGGTCAATCAACACAAGTGGGTGTTTTATGGTACTGGAGTCATGCAGGAAAATCTTAACACAAAACACTTAGACAATTCTCTACTCTGTCGATGAACTGAGTATAAAAAGGACATCAGGGAGCAAAACGGAGGATTTACGTGCATCGGTCACGGAAACAGGTTCAAGAGAAGTTTCTAAGGGATCTTGTTTTTTTTATCCTTACTGCACTGGTGAAATTGTATAAAGAACAGTAGATTCCTAATGCAAATTATATCCCAGTCAGTGTGGTTCCATGGCTAATATGCTGTGAGGGTGCTAGTTGCAAAAGTCAGAGTTGTTCACACTGGGGCAAATCCTGCCACTCACTTTACAAGGAACACAAGGTGCAGAATGCAATAAGCATGACTTTTCCTGTGTGGGTCAGGGCCCGGCTCTGCAGAAACCTCCCAGAAGGATTTTACATTCCCTTAGTTCCCATGGAGTAGGCTCCCACAGTGGCTCTGCATACTTACTGCATGGTGATGGGGGAGGAAGGAGGATGAATGTGGGGAATGAGCATAACCAAAGGATCCTTAAGCTGAGATGCAGGCCCAGAACCCAGGTTAAAGGCAGAAATGGGCCACATGTGTTACTTTTCCCCAAAGGAGCTGATGTCAGTCAGGTTTGCAGATGCCTTTGTCCCTACCTGCAGGTCAGAGTGGAGTGTTCCAGGCCCCAAACCTGCCCTCCCTTTTGAATGGACCTTGCTCACAGGAGAAGGATTTGTTTTGCAGAGTTTTTTAATGTCTTTAACAGAGTGGTGATGATAGAAGTGAAGGACAAACAGTACATGCTAATATTAGGCAGAATCAGGCAGTAAGACAGCCTCCAGACTCTCCCAAGGCACCTCAGTCCTCGCCTGCAACACTAGTGCTGTCCCCCTGCAGGGCCTTTGCTGAGCAGCTGTTTAACAATCATGTTATAGTGGTTTTGTGGTGCAGCAAGCCTGATTCTTAATTTACTCATTTGGACCCCAGTCCCAAAGGGAAGAGTTAGGTCTTCTCACCTAGGCGCTTGAGAAGCTTTGTCTTTTTCTTTGGCCCTGGACATTCCTTTGTTTGTTTGTTTGTTTTTGTTTTTCTCTGTTGCTTTTTTGAGAACACCACTCTTACTATTGAGCACCAGTCAGTGAAATGCAAAACAATCAAAATAATCTGCTACACCTGGTCTTTACTTTTATCCAACTTTAATTCCAATTCTCTGGCTTCTAGCCACACCCCACTGCTTTCCTTTTATCTCCTTCCTGAATATTTTTTCTACTGTGGTATAACAATGATGAGATAATATTTGGCCCTAACACTAGAAAGCACTACATTTGAATTTCTGGCATCAAACATCCTGTCTGCACTTTTAAAGGTATCAGATGTATCAGGCTTCCAATTGCCAGTTTATATATTGGTGTGTGTTTGTGGAGATCTGACAAATGGGTGTTTCAGTTACCAGCCAGCCCCATTGGTGTATCAAAACACAATCTGGAATGGGTGTTTATTACTTTCCGTTGTTTGTGTTCACAAAACAGCTATTTTAATGCAAGTAAGTATACTGCATGATTTAAATCTAACAAACAGAACTCTAAAAAAAAAAAAAAAGACACGCGGAAGTGTGCTAAAATCAACTGTCTAGAAGCATCTGCGTGTGAAGCTTTTTTGTTCTGAGGATTGAGCCATATCAGGGAGCCACACTGATCTGACCTTTGATCTATTTATTGATATTCTACTCTTGTATTGTATTTCATTATATTGTTTAATATATAGCTGTGACAGAAGTACATTTTGAGCCCATATCTGTACAGCACATGTTGAATATTTAGCTAGTTGAGTCTTAAATAAGTTATAACTTTTATGTGTTGTATCTGTTTTTCTCTTCTCTCTTGTGGGCATATAGATACTGTAAATACCGTTTGTATGTATTATATTTGATCTCTGTCATTGCTGTTTAATATTAGGCAAGAATGAGGAAATATTCCAAGCCATGTACATACCACAGCAAGTCTTTATTGGTAGGAACTTAGTGTGGCACAACGATTGCCATAAAAAACCCAGTGTTTGCCAGATTACTATAGAGAGATCTAAAATTTCATGGTTTCCTCACACACCTTAGAGTAGGAATTAACTATGGTCTTTGTGTGGTATCTTTGGTACCGTTAGCAAATTCCGATTTTGGTTTTAATGCCAGCCGCTGTATCTGTCTTGTATCAATGTATTCTTCATAAAAGGAACAGAAAAAGCAAACTCACCTTTTGTTTTTAAAAATATAGTGATGTTTAAAATCCTTGTATAAAACTGCTGGAGACCTTAGGCACTTCTAAAATGCTGTAGCTGTAGCTAGCAACTTAGCAGCCCTTTAAATCTAATTTTCTCTGTTCTTGCCAAAAAAACCAAACAAAAAAATCAACCCTTTGGAATTGATGTGGTTTCAGTTAAAGCTGCATTTCAATGGAAAGAACAGGCAGTTTTTAAAATCGTTTTTCTGTTCAGATCTGAGTTACAGGCTGCTGGGGTTTTTCCTCAATGTTAGTTTAACCTAAAATACCAGCTTGAACTGGAGCTACATCAGTTTCTGGGCCTGTCATTGCAATCAACGTGGGGGAAATTCACCAGGTAGCAGAAGACTGAGGCGGGAGTCATTTGTCTCCTGCACCCCATTTCAGTCATGTGGCCAGCTGTTTAGAAGGTGCACTATGGGGCAGAATCTGTTTCATCCCAGTGGCTGAAGTTGGCTAACGGATGCGCTTCCACAGCTGCCGTGGGAGGGGGGAACTTGAGAGTCTGTGCTTCGGTAAATCTCCACTCTGACTTGTCCTCTCTGTGCTCCTGTGTGGGGCACAGCGTGTGTGCACCTATAGAGCCCCTGCCTCACATTCCCTGCTCGTATACTAGCACTTCTCAGTTGACGTATCCTGGATGCTGTCACACTGGGGCAGTGAAATAGGAAGCTGTAACCGCCTTCTTGACAGCTCACTACACCCTTTTCTCTGCTGTGCTCAGTGGAAGCTGCTGAGAATCTATCTATCTATCTTGGCCTAGAGTGGCCAAGTGAGAGTCTCAGGGTCTGCTGTTAGTTCTGTTCCTCTTGCCTAGCAGGCTAATTGAATAACTCTGTAACCGAAAATTTCTATTGCAGATTTTAAATCCTGTCGTAATTGTGTGTGTTAAATGATGTGAAGCACCTGAGTTTTGGGAAAGGATCTGGACAATTCCAAAATAGTAAAAGATATTTTTCTTAAGTTTATGTTTTTGCCTAAAAACTTTTCACTGTTTCTTTATTTATAAATGCAAAGCTGGGGCAGATCTACATGCCAAATTATTTTGCAGGTACATAATTCTAGATGTTTTTAAGTATAGATAAGTTCACATATTGTTACATATATAAACATGATTTTATCAACCTTTAAACTTTTATTCTGTTGTATTGAAAAATCTTTTTATTGAGGGCAGTTATTTTATGCATACACAGATTCACACACAAACTTACGTTTTACTGCTACTCTAGACTTTGGGACCTTTTGCCTCTTATTTCACAGTACTCCCAAGGCAAGTTAATTGCTCAGTGAACTGCATGCATATCCCTTATAAAAACTTTTGAAGCAAAATGCATTACTATTAAGTTTGTTGTAGAAAACATGGCTTTAAAATAGTCTTAAAAACAATCAGAATGCCAAATATGCATGCTTTTAAAAAAAAATTGTGTTCCATCTAATTTAGTTTGTACATGATCATTCAGATACAGAGCTAAAAATAGAGTCCGGTGTAACTGAACAGAAAAAAATAATGAGAATTATAAATGAGGCATGTTTTTAAAACAGTGATCATTAAAATCTACAGGAATTTGTCAATAGGAACTGCAAATTAGACTCAGAGCATCCAGAGCTCTTGTTAAATATCTGATCTTCACCAAAATAGTTTTAAAATAGGTATTTAGACAGGAAGAACTGGTCCTCCTCAGTCTTACCAAGTATCAGCTGATGACAAGTAATCACCCATTTGTGCAACCGTTGTGTACCATATCATATCTACAGCTGTTCAGAATTAATAATGGTATACAGCAATTTCTTAAGTAAAGTGCTTTACGAACATTATTTAGGTCTTTCAGCACTCTTGGGTGGTAGAAAACTGCTGTTTTTCAGCTAGCTAAACTAATTTACAGAATAGTTAAGGGCAAGATGTTAAAAAGTAGCTTGTGATTTTTGGCGCCTCACTGTTGGGCGCTCAACTTGAGACACCCTGAAGGGGCCTGGTTTTTGAAACTGCCGAGTTCCTCAGCTCCTGAGTCAAGCCGGAGGAGTTGTGGGAGCTCAACACTTCAATATTAGGCTCAAGTTAGCACAAGGTGGGCAGCCAAAAACTGAGGCACTCAGGCCAACATTTTCAAAGCAGCCAGTAATTCTATGTGATTTGCCCGAGACTACCCAGCAAGTCATTTCAGAGAACTTGAACCAAGGAGTCCTAACTCCCACTCTGCTCTGACCACTCGAACGCATGTCAGCCTGTTCTGCTCCAAGGACATATGACTCGCTTGTGATACAAGTGACAGTGTCACTTGCAGCAGAACAGCGCGCTACTTCAGCAAGTCTGTACAAGTGGGTTTGAACCACCGCTTACAAGCTCTCCTGGCCCACAGATTCTCCAGGCTTTGATTGCCCCTCGCTCCCTACATGCTTGAATTTTATAGTGAAAGATAGGTTTCAGAGTAACAGCCGTGTTAGTCTGTATTCACAAAGAGAAAAAGGAGTACTTGTGGCACCTTAGAGACTAAGCAATTTATTTGAGCATAAGCTTTCATGAGCTACAGCTCACTTCATCCTCCGATGAAGTGAGCTGTAGCTCACGAAAGCTTATGCTCAAATAAATTGCTTAGTCTCTATAGTGAAAGATAGGCTATGAGCATGATTAGTAAAGCAAGCTGATTTGCAATGCTGCTCCGGTCTCCTGTTGCCTGTTGAGAACTTGGTTGTGTGTTTCCATGTGAACATCCAGCTGGCCTTAGAGAGACTGCATAAGGCTTTGCATTCAGTATCATTCATTCAGGTAGCATACCTTTTAACCATTAAAAGCCCTCACAAAGAGAAGACATCAGTGTGCCTCCACCAGTCCCAACAAATGACTAGAAAGAACAAACAGAATCCTACTTGTTCATCACTAAGCCCTAATTCTGTTCTAGAAAAGGCCTAACTTCTAAAAATTGATAGATTTGTCAGTACCAGTGATAGGAAACCCATTGTCCCACAACAACATTTGGTCTTATGTTTCTCATCTGTATCTGAGGGTGCTAGCGATTTGACAGGGGTTTCCCAAGCTGATCCAGTGAAGGACAGGCTGGTCACAAAGCCCAGACCTGTTTCTAGCACCAAGGTACAGAACAAATAGGGGAGATGAAGAGCAAACATGGACAGTGTGATTAACTTTTTTTTTTTAAAGGTCAATTTTTGTCATCCTTGCAACATCCTTGTGTAAAAATACACAAATACATTCCTGAGATTATCGTAAGAATTGCTGTCATTGCTACAATGATATTATTATTATATAGAGTCTAAAGACCTCAACCAAGATTGCCCTATTGTGCTGGGTGCTGTACAAACACATAGAATGTCTGCCCTGAAGAATGTGGTCTAAATAGCTAAGGCAGACAAAGAGAGGGGATGGGAATCAGAAACTCAGAGTGGTTACATGAGTTGCTCAAAGTTACCCAGCAGGTCAGTGGCACTGTCAAGAACAGAATGCAGTTCTCCTGACTCCTAACCTTATGCCCAATCCACAGATCCACTCTGCCTTTCATTGCCCATTTATGAATGGGAGATGGGTATCTACAGGACAATCTGTCTATTAAAATGTGTAGCACCCTGAACAAATTGAGAACTTCTGGAATATGATGACAATAACTTTCCAATGTCAGAAGGAGTGGATCATTATCCTTTTGTGATTTAGCACCTTGAAGAGCAATTCAGCATGGCTGCAGGTTAAAAGTCACCCAACTTGTTGGGTTAGGATTGTAAGTGTAAAAGTTTAGTTGAGTGTGCACAACTACTCTGGAAGCAGGGTTTTATGATTGGCTTAGAATGGAAAGCAAATCAGCAACAGAACCTTGGTCTCCTAACTTCCAGCCCCATGCTCTGTCCACTATAGCATGGTGTCAGCTGAGAACTAGATTTCATTAGACTCAAGTGCCAGTCCTGACTCTGCCACTGACTGCGAGATCTTGGACAAGTCATATAATTTTTATATGCCTCAGTTTCTCCATCTTTAAAATGCCGGTCACTATGCTTATCCACTTTTATAAAGCTCTTTATTATTATTAATAAAGTGTTATGCAATATCTCAATAAAATCAGTGGGATCAGCTAACAACATTTTATTCTCTATATTCTCGAGAAGCATTTTTCTAACGTATAACGTTTATTAACAGGGTTAATGTAGGACAATGTAGCCAGGGGGAAGGAGTCATTTCCTTAAAGAAGAATGGGGTTGTTGGGCAAATACCACTCACTGAAAGGGTTCACAAAGCTATGGGTAGGTGTTTGGGAAACTCTGGAAATAGATGAATTAAGGGTAATAGTCACCAATAAGAATGCATTGCCGTTTTGTCTATTAACATGAAAAATATAATGCAACCTGAGTTCCTTAAATAGCTAAGATATCATTGTTGACGCAGGAAATTTGAAAGAACAGATTCATTGTTGTTTAGGTTTTTGAAGAGAATCTGTTGTTTCAGTCTCCTTCCTGTTCTGCTGGAAAGAAGAATACAATGTTGTGGATATTTTTCCTTGTACCTATGGTCGCATTTCACTAGGAAAAAACTGAGGCTGTACTAGTCATTAACCAATCCTGTCCTGTAAATGGAATGCACTTAATAGAGTGCTGTGGTATACCCTGAATTTTACCTATAGATGTCTCTTTCACTGCATTATGATCTTTTCCCACTATTGTCAAGTCTTGAAGATATAGAGAATGCTCAGAAGCTAATAAAAGGGACAAAGCACCTGTCCAGAGTATATCGGCAAACAGGGTAAAAAGCATATTAGTAAAGTTACCCTAATGTGGCTATAATAGACAGTAGCTGGTCAGCAAATGTTTTGTTTTGATTTCATTTTCAGATAAAATGGAGAAAAATTTTTTGAAGAAGCCAATATTATCTCCAGTGATTTTTGACTTTTTGGTAAAAAAAATAAAATAAATTTTTGTTTAATCGAAAACCCAATCTTGTGTCGAAAATCAATTTTAACAGAAACTTTTTGGCCAGTTCTAAACTATAGTCCCTGAGCTTCCTTTTCACTTTGCAGTGCATTTTCATTGAGTTTAGATGTAAAGCAATAGAAGTGTCAACAGTCTTCACCATAGGGATGCAAAAAGGCATCAGTGGGTGGGGGCAAGTGATGGGGCTGGAGGTGAAAGGGGAACAGTCCCAGTATCAAGGGAGGGAGACCCTTGCCAAGGGACAATAGGCAGCTCCTTCCCCTGGGAGTCTCTGATTGACCAGCATTTCCCAGCTCTCAGGATTTAGCCCAGTGCAGGGGCCGTGTGGAGCCTCTTTTGGCTCCATTCATTATGGCTTAGTGGAAAGGGGCCCTATAACTTCCACGCTGGAACCAATTAAATGCCTGGTTTAGGAGAGCTTGGGTGATGGGTGGGTAGCGCCCCTCCCCTGTGTTAAAGTTTAATAAAAATTGCAGTCTGCCACTTAATTCCATGCATGCCTCTGTTCTCATTTTGCTGCTATGTCCACATCAGTAGCCGTGCTCTAATGCCTTTACATACCCAACCCTGAAGCCTTATATCCCTTTAGTGGAACATCCCAAGATTTAGAAGCCAGCTCACTATGCTCTGAACTTTCCCTTTAACTTGACTAATATCACCATTTCACTTTACCAGTGTGCTACTGCCTGGAAGCAGCAGTTGGAATCAGAACATATATTACATTTCCCTGAAGACCCCAAGGTGTAACACTGAAAACAAAGGCTTAGCTACCTAAATAATTGCTCATTCTGTATGAATATTCTCAGCAGTGCAGCAACAGGATCAAAACAATGCTATTAAAGGCACAGTAAGTGTCAAGAGAAGAAAGTGACAACACTTACAATAAAAGCTAGAGTGAATGCTTACAAGAAGCTGCCAACCACCCTCTGATACATTTAAACAACCCTTAGGCTTGCCAACCAGTGTCACCCAGGAACCACAAAATACCTGATTCAAAGCCCTAGCAGGGGAATGAGCAATAATTAGTTACAGCATGGGAAGGCACATCCAAAACGTTTTTTAAAAACAGAACGAGACTCCAAATTTCTGCTTTTATCAGACAAAGCTTATAGGCTTAAAAAAAGAATCCTGCAGACCCTAACTCTCGCGAGTAGTGCAGCCGAAGTCAATGAATTTGCATGAATAAGGACTGCTTGGGTCAGGAAGGGCTTACATAAATTTGAGCTGAGTCCCTATAGCTTCAAACTTGGGTGCATAAAGTTAGACAGCTGAATAACTGTCCTAATTTTCTGAGTTGCTGAACACCCCCAGCTCCCATTCAAGCCCTCAGAACAATCAGGTCACTTAATTAGGTGCTGAAATATCTGCATAGATGTCTAGCTATGGGCACCCACATCTGAAAATGTGGTTATAGTGATCATGGAGCTGCTCTTGCTGCCATGGTGGACAATAAAATTAGCTACTCGTTTCACTAGCAGCGTGACTGGACCCCATTTCACTCCCTCTCTTGGTTGTTGTCCATGATGTAAAGCAGGGGTCTCAAACACGCGGCCCCCAGAGTTATTTCCTGTGGCCCACCAGGCTCCCCTCCCCCTGCTCCCCGTCCCCACAGTGTGCTGCGTCCCCGCTCCTCTGCCTACCTACAGGCACTTCTGGCCACCAAACAACTGTTTGGCGGCGCTTAGCGCTTTCCAGGAGGGAGGGGAGAGGAGCGGGCAGTTGCTTGCTCAGGGGAGGTGGCGGGGAAGATGTGGGGATTTGGGGGCAAGGGTGGGGATTTGGGAAAAGGGTTGGAATGGGGGGCGAAGGGGTGGGAAGAGGTGGGGCAGGGGTGGGGACTCATGGAAGGGGTGAAGTGGGGGCGGGGCCGGGGGCAGTGTGGAGGGGTGGGGTGTCAGTGATGTGGCCCTCGGGCCAATGTACTAGTCCTCATGTGGCCCTTGTGGTGATTTGAGTTTGAGACCCCTGATGTAAAGGAACCTTAGTTGCTGTCACTATACGCATGAGTGGAGATGGACAAATGCATTAGATTCTCACCCCACTCTGGCTCCTGTAAACTAGGGAAAGAGGCTGGAGCAGCACAGAAAGGATCTAAATTCCCAGGACCTGATGAAGAAGACAACAAACTCTAGCAAGACCTATCAGGGGCATGAAGGGGTGGAGTCCCTGCACACAGTTGGAGTCCCAGCTGCAGAGATCTGGGCAGTGCTGCTGTCTGTAGGTAGACCTCCTGGGTGGTCTAATTTACACTGGACTTGCTCCAGTCTCCAGAGCAGCTCAGAAACAGACAGGTGCACAGGTGGTTTTAAAGCCAGCTTAGCCATCCCTCTTCCCCTTGGGCTGTGAGCACTTAGAGGTGCAGCCTAGCCTCTGACCCAATGTCACTAATGCTGCATACTTTGTCACAGAATGTGTGACACTGAGCAATATTGCACAAACCAGGACCCCATTGTGCTAGGGGCTGTTCAAACACAGAAAAAAAGATGATCCCTGTCCCCAGGAGCTTACAGCCTCAGATGAGATAACAAATGGAGACAGACAGGGAACAAGGAAACAATGAGACAGTGCTGGTCAGCCTGATAAGCAGTGATCTTGGCACACCAGCAGCTGTTACGAATGTTTGAGTGGAGCTCTTCCCAAGTGTGAGGGGAAGCATGGGCAAAAGCAATTGTTTGAAATTTAACAATTGGGTGATGGAGGCTGACATCATGGGCTGACAGAAGGTGAAAGTCCATATCGTTCAATATTGAATGAGAGACTATAGGTAGGGTGTGGATAGGTCGTGAAGAACCTTGAAAGTGAAGATAAGTGAGACAGGGGAGGGATTCAAAGAGAGGTGGTATGGTTCAAGTGACAGGCTAGCAAAGTGATCTTTAGAATTGCATTCTGAATGGATATAAGTAAGTAGGGTAACAAGGCATTTTCCAAGGCCAAAGAGAAGGATGTTGCAGTAATTAATATGTGATATGAGCCCTTGGATGAGCATTTTAGTTGTGGGGATAGACAGGAAAGGCCACAATGTTGTGTAGAAAGAATCTGCAAGACTTAGACATAGCCTGGATGTGAGGACCTGGAGAGCGTCCCAAGTCGAAGACTACATCCACGTTGCAAGGCTGCCTGACATGCAGAATGATGATCGACAAAGGATGGAGCAGCGGGTCAGAGTAGTAGCTCTGTTTTAGCCAGGCTGAGCTAGACATTCGTGACTAGATAGCCACGAGGTAATTTCAGAGAGAGGGGCTGAGATTTTAGTTTGGAGGGAGGAGACTTGTTTGGAACAGAGAGTTAAGTCTGTGAGTGTTCAGCATAGAGATGGTAGTTGTATTTGTGTTTACGGATGAGATCACCCAGAAATAAGGTGCAGAAGGAGAATAATAGTACTTTACACATAACATCATTCACTTGCAGTTCTTAGAACACTTCACTATAATTATTATTTTATTTCTACCAAAATATTTTATAAATATCAATTAAACTGCAAAATATCTTGTAAGCAGTAGTATCCCCATTCAACTGATGGGAAAATTGAGGCATATAAGTGAGATAACTTGCCTAAGATCACACAATGGTTTATCTGCAGAGCTGGGATTGGAAGTCCTGACTCTTGAATCCCACATTGCCCTGTATGAAAAGCTTTTGCGTTTTCCCCTTTTATTTGTTTGCCACATTGAAGTAGCAGATATAATTCTGCAGGTCACCTGTACTCTCATGCCCTACATGGGAACATGAAGGACAACTCTTTATTACATTAAAACTTGTTATGACCCTGAGGCAGCATTACTAAGAGTGGCAAAATGTGCTGCAAGACCTCACTCTGCAAGACCTCACACAGAGGGTGAACTCCTGGTCTCGCTGAAGCCAGTTGGGGCACTCCCATTCAATGGAGTCAGGATTCCATCCCCAGTTTTTGGTGTTCATGCTAGGCTGAATACTTCCGGAAAGGGAACAGGAAAGGGAACAGTAGTGTGACGGTGTTGGGTATAAGCACAAATACCATACTGGGAGCCCTAAATGCAAAGGATACAGGCAATGCCGCCATTTGAGGAATAGATCACGCTAATATTACTTCTTTTGGAATATTTGGGCCACATTCTGAGTAAATCCACCAGAGTAAATCCAGGTTTATGTCAGCGTACCTGAGTTCAGAACCTGGCCTTTTGTCCGCTATACCGCCCAGTGGCGTTTCTTCAGCTTGAAGGAAATCTGCGCAAGGTCAAAAATCGCTGGTCCATTCCAAGCTGCAGAAGGCCCAGAGTACAGCAGCAGTACCCTGGTTGCATTCCATAAGTAGTGCCAGAACACAGAGGTGGCGCTGTGGCCCCTGGCATTCTTTGGAAACCCTGCAGTGGCTGTAATTATTACTATAATCCCTGGCTGTAGTAGCACCCACTGCCTGGCTATGCAGATAATCCTTGCCCTACTTTTATGCTGAGAGAATTCTGTCCCTTTAACACTGTATTAGTCCCACATGCAGAGCCTCCAGCTTTGTGACGGGGGTGTTGCTTTCACCCTAAAAGAGCACTCCTGGCAAAAAATAAAGCATTGTGGTAAGATAAGTAGGCCAGCAGGCTGCAAAATGATCTACCAGGGAGTCCGCTGTAAAGATACTGGAGACAACCTCCAACTCTGAGCCCACAGCCCCAGAAGGGGAGGAGGAAAACATGATAAAACATAGGGTTTGACATGCACGCTTGTTGTTTTTCAGGTTTCCAGGCCTCTAAGAGTCACTTTGACATTCATAGTCTGACAAATGGGTATGTGTTCTGTATGAGGACAGCTGAAACAAGGTAAGATTACATTACTCAGCTATGCGGCCCTCCTTCGCGGGACTGCCATATGCTGTACATATTGCCATGAGGCTTTCTAGACAAAAATAAATGGTTGCAAAGATCCTGCTTTTTAAAACTGGCTTCCCAGTTTGTACCTGCTGGTTTGAGAGTGCAAACCAGGAAGGCATCTAACTGCCAACCATTGTGCCAACAAGTGTTTGTGGGCAAACCATTGTGGGTACAAAATTAGTGGTTACATTCTTAGCGCTAGCCTAATTTTTAAGGCATTGTATGGGAGTAGTAGTGACCCATTATTCGATGCTCCTATGTAGGAATGAATATGCAATATGAGAACAGCTTCTTAGCAGCAGCTAGCATGTTTCTTGTTGTTGTGGATTAAGTTATACTTTAAAATGTTTATGTCTGCATTCTGGTACCCTAATTTACACTGAATTCACCTTACTGCATGGACCATCTCAGTGAAGTCAATTGGCTACTGTGACACAGAGACCCCTTGGCAAAGGGTCCCCTGTTCTTTACAAACATTTCTCATCTCAGACCTGATAAACTCACTACACCAAACACATGCCTTACAGGATGTTTATCCATAAATAGTAACAGGAAAGGTATCTACAGAAAGCTCATAACTTGTCAAGATTCATACTTTTTGCGAAATATACATACATAGAACTGTACAAACATTCAGGTAACATTTAAGGAGTAATGTATTTATTGTGAAAGCATGCATTAGGGCCTTAGAGTACAAATTAGTCACCAGGCAATAAAGAGTCTCAGTGTTGGCTAAGTTGGGCAAAGGGAGCCTGTCACCCCGCCCTGTTTGGCTGGTGATGTAAAGTGAGGTTCAATTGTTTAGCCTTGTGCAATACTAAGACTGTAAATGGGAAACCATCAGAGGCAACACCAGTCAAACTCACTTACAGGTAAAAAAGAATCTTTACAAGAAGATGGGGTTCACCCTGACTGTGAACAGAAACAAAAGACTTCTTTTCAGTATAACACAAACAGAAATACAGAAACACTCTGTATCCATTAACTGAGGAAAACCCTTTGTGGGGCAGGGATAGTTTTATGAATATTTGGATCCTGATTTTGAAAAACGAGCCAACTCTACAATAGTCTGGACTTTTGGCTGGGGGTGGGGGGAGGGATTACTTTATATAGGGTGACCAGATGTCCTGATTTTATAAAAAGAAAAGGAGTACTTGTGGCACCTTAGAGACTAACAAATTTATTTGAGCCTAAGCTTTCGTGATGCATCCAGATGCATTCAGTGGAAAATACAGTGGGGAGATTTATATACATAGAGAACATGAAACAATGGGTGCTACCATACACACTGTAACCAGAGTGATCACTTAAGGTGAGCTATTACCAGCAGGAGAGTGGGGGGCGGGAAAGGGGGGGAGAGGAAGCTTTTGTAGTGATAATCAAGGTGGGCCATTTCCAGCAGTTGACAAGAACGTCTGAGGAACAGTGGGAGGTGGGGGATAAACATGGGGAAATAGTTTTACTTTGTGTAATGACCCATCCACTCCCAGTCTCTATTTAAACCTAAGTCAATTGTATCCAGTTTGCAAATTAATTCCCATTCAGCAGTCTCTCCTTGGAGTCTGTTTTTGAAGGGTTTTTTTGAAGTATTGCCACTTTTAGGTCTGTAATCGAGTGACCAGAGAGATTGAAGTGTTCTTCGACTGGTTTTTGAATGTTATAATTCTTGACGTCTGATTTGTGTCCATTTATTCTTTTATGTAGAGACTGTCCAGTTTGACCAATGTACATGGCTCAAATATGCTCAAATAAATTTGTTAGTCTCTAAAGTGCCACAAGTACTCCTTTTCTTTTTGCGAAAACAGATAATGCCCCTCTGCCATGTGCAGAGGATCTGGAATTTCTGCGAATAGCCAGTGTCAGGGACTGGACATCACAGAGGAACGATTCAAAGGGCCTCAGGGGTTGGGTGCTACTGCTAACCTGCAAGGCGAAGTTAGGGCTGGCAGAGCCCAGAGACGAGTGCTTGAATGGCTGAAAGCGTGGTGGTGCCAGGGAGCTGACACCCAGCTACCACAAGAAAGACTTGCTGTTGCTGGGGTCGGGGAGTAAGAAGGTGACTCCTGGTCCTGGGCTCCCTGAGAACTATCACAGCTTCTTGTACGATGCTACTTAGGGTGAGTAAGAGTATCAGTTCTGGTCTACGCTAGAAAATTAGGTCGGTTTAACCACAACCTTGAGCAGCATAGTTAAGACAACTTAAGTCCCTGTGTAAACAGCACTAGGTTGATGGAAAAATTCTTCGGTCGACCTAGCTACCACCTCTCGGGGTGGTGGGTTACCTATGCTGTTGGGAGAACCCCTCCTATCAGTAAAAAAGCCGAGGAGTACTTGTGGCACCTTAGAGACTAACAAATTTATTTGGGCATAAGCTCTTGCTGATACAGACTAACATGGCTACCGCTCTGAAACCTCCTGTCGATGTAGGTAGTGTCTATACTGAAGCACTGCAGCTGTACCACCGTAGCATTTTAAGTGTAGACAAGCCCTTAGATTGTGGTCTAGTTTCTAGATAACATCTCATACAAGTTACTTGTTTCAGTCTGAGTTTTAGGTGCTAAAATCGTGGTTCAGGGACACTAGCAACCTCCTCTTTTGCATTTTCTTTATATTCTGTTATGTGCATTGTTGCATGGTTCTGCATGAAAAAAGGTCTGATATGCACACAATTTTGAGTTATAAGCCCTTTCTAAGGTTTGTCTCCCCTCACTTTTTTAGCTTTAGAGTTTGGAAGCATAAAGAAAACATAGGCGCATAGCTGAGGAGAATCAGAAGACACTTTTATTCTTTTTAAAGTCATAATAAGTCAATTGGGCAAAATTATTCAGTGGAATTACACCACGGATGAATTTGGCCTCTTTATAAAAATTGCTGGTTTTGTAGAAAGTATAGCTCTTGATTTGGGACTAGAAGAATGAAACAGATTATTTTATGCATTTGGGATATTCAGTATATTTCTGATACACAAACCTTTCATTAAATCAGAACTCTTTGAGAGAGTAGAATAAACTTGAGCTATTCCTGACTTAGAATTTGAAGAAGCTATGTTATAAGGTTAGTGCAAGATAAATTTTTCTGAACTGCTTTGCTGAAATCTGAACATTCTAAATCTTTTTTCATGCTGACTAGTGAGAGAGATTGCTCTGTATTAATTTGGACTTCATACATGTCACATGATACTAATACATTCCAAAAGCTAAGATACAAGATTACTCCTTAACCATAGAACTAACCAACAGGAATTTTAATCAAGACAATATCCAATAATGAATAAAGACTGAATGTTTTTGGAGGTGATCCAAAATACACAGTTGGGAATTTTAATCTTGATCGTCTTTGAATTTTGTAAAAAGGATTTAAAAGTTTGTGGATCGTGCCAGTCTGGGCTGATTCCAGAAATGAGCCATCTAAGGTATTAAAGTGTTTCATCTGTACAGACACTGAATATTGCAAATCTGTCTCAGTAATTGATACCAGATAAGTTAAAAATGAACCAACCTAAGTAACTGAAAAAACTTGTTTCTGCTAAAATATAATACTGTAACATAAACGGAAAAACAGATACAATGTCTAGCCTTGATAATTTTTCTGACAAAATTAAGGCATTCGTTTTTCATAATTTATCGATTAACTTGCTTAAAATTATTAAAGCTATAATTGTAGCTGATCACCTGAAATTAAACAGCAGGTTTCTTACTCAGAGAGCATGTATATACATAACATAAACATGTGTGCACGCATCTATATCACCATATCTGCTATCATGATCAAAGTTTCCAAAAGTACTTTCAGTTATTGCTGCAGAGAAGGGACATACCTTCTTCCAGTTCCTCATGTTGTTATGTATGCTACTGCTTTAATGCCATATTCTGCATGAAGTTTCTTTAATGGAAACCAATTAAAACAGGTTTTGCTACTACCTGGCTGGAAATTCAGAATACTTATTGTACATATTTATCATAATATACTTGGCTTACGTGCATTAAAGTACATTCTTTTCCCCCAGTTTCTATTCAGCATAATTATACATGCAGTCATTTAAAACAATTTAAGAAAATGAAACCATTGAAATGGCTCATTTTAGGCTACCCTAATGTCTCAGCTGGTAAAACAGTATCACTGAGCTTTTTCTTGGGGGAGATTAGAATTTAGGCACAATTTAGGGATTTCAGCTCTTTTAAATTGGAAAGGGACGGGGTCATTACATAAGTGCTGTTCCCTGTCTCTGAAGAGAGGCCTAGCTTACATCTCTTTCAGGATTTGATTACTACTGTATCTAAATATTTAAGTGAAAAGATAGTAGGGGTTAAAGAGGAGGGGAAATTATTCACATTTTTTTGTTTCTTCCTAATATTAATGCAAGTCCCAGCTACTTTATTTTCATCTTTCAGCCAGTCACATGATTTAATCTCAGCTATGTAGTGAAAGTTTAAAAGCCTAATGCTGTAAGCTATAAACCGAACTAAGCACAGAAAGGAATTTACAGTATGTTAAAAGAAAAGGAGAAGAACCTAATAGAGTTATAGACATTTCAAGGATAGAATAATCAAGTGTGTACAATATAAAGCAGAAGGTTCATAATGATTGAAAAGTTGGGGGGGGAAGCTATTTTGTAGTAGCTCCATGAACTTTGGCTGAACCTTTCTATTTGGCAGCCTCCAGTAAGGACAGCCTAAGATGAGGCATTAGGGTTTGAATCTGAGAAGCTGACATCAAGCAGACAGCAAGACATGATATCTTATTTTCCTGAGCTATGCTGACACAAATTGAACTCCACTTATTATTTTCTTATGCCAGTAAAGTTGCACTTGGCATTTAAACGGTTTGCTTGCAGATGTTCGACCATTGGCTGTCTTCATTTAAATAATTTGCAGATTGTTTCGTACGATTAAAAGACAGCAACTATTTCTTCATGAGTCCAGTTGTATAAGCTTTCCTTTTTTCTTCTTTGACCTTGTGTAAGGTAAGAATTTGGTGTTAAATCCAAGTACCCAAAGGGTACAAAGCCAGTTTTCTGTGTTATTAAAGGAGGAAAACTGAGAATGGAGGAAACTTGCCTTTAAACTGTTTGACTGATTTCAGTAAGGAGAAAAGACGAATGTTATTAAAGATTTCTGCTCAGGAAAATAAAAGTTCAGCTTCTTAAGCAGTGCATGTTTCTTAAGCAGACAGTGTAAGTTGTGACAACATTGAATATTGTACATAGGGTGACCAGATGTCCCGTTTTTATAGGGACAGTCCCGTTTTTGGGGACTTTTTCTTATATAGGCACCTCTTACCCCCACCCCGTCCCGTTTTTTCACAGTTGCTATCTGATCACCCTATGCATAGGAACTAGTTAACAATGCTTAGAATGTGTGTTAATTATCGGTCTTAACACACAGCACAATTGTGCATCAAACCTGGCATCTAGATACCTCCCATTACTTTTTTACATCCGATGCTTGATCTTTTCGAATCGCTGACATACGTTCACTGTGTTAGATTTTACTTATTCATAGGAAAGAGTCTTTTGCTTGGTACAATGTATTGTTTTTATTTGCTTGTTTGTATTCTTAGGCAACACATACACAGAGAATACTAGTGAATAGCTCTTAGAAGAAAGTAAGATGTCAGTCTACATTACAACTGCCTGGGGTGAATGGAGAGAATTCATAAAGGGTTAGAAAAAAAGACAGTGCTTTATAATGAAATGTACTTCATGTAATTTATGACTACGTAGTCAGAGAGTAGTCTGTCTTTCCCCATCTCTACCCCCACCCCTACTGTCTAGCAATTCTTAATAATGGTCTGGGGGGAGAATGTTCTCTACCACTTATTAAGTAACTCTTTTCATTTTACCAAAAGAGTTCTCTTTAAGAATTACAAGGCATAATCTGACAACATGGCCAATAATTTAAGAAAGTGTTGTCCACTAGACAAGACTGGGAGTCAGGAGATGTGGGGAAACCCTGGTCCCATTGAAGCCAATGGGAGTTTTGCCATTGATGTCAGTGCGGCAAGGATTTGATCCAAGGTTCTGTTCCCAACTATTTTACTGACTTGCTTGGTGATCTTGTGCAAGTCATCTATAACAAAACATGCCTCGGTTTCTCCATCTGTAAAATGGGGATAATAATGTCTGAGGTAGTACAAATGGTGAGGACTTGCAGCTGGGTGATTCTGCTTCAGGAATGGGTTGAATGTCACATATGGACGATCAGTGCAAAACAGTTCTCCCAAATTGCAGTGTGCTGTTCATGAAAAATGTGAAAATACACATTATTTTTGAGATATATCTTACCTAAGGCAATATTTTAGCATGATTTGATAAATTGCACAGGAAGCAAGGGAAAGAATTGGTGTGTCTGCTAGACTACCAGGCAGCAATTAAGGAGGATAAAGACATTGCAGAGAAGTTTAAATGATTTCTTTGCATCAGTCTTCCCCACAGAGGATGCTGATGGATACCTACTCTTTTCTAGTAATAAAGATGATATACTGTCAGAAATTGAGGTTTAAGAATAACATGGCTTAGTTGCTAACACAAATACACAATCTCTAATTAAATCTTCTATACCTGACGACCGGGCTCTATCTTTAATAAATGAACTCTCAGCGATCCTGTGAATTACTAGCGACTAAGCCTTTTCTCAGTACTCCAAGTAGTGTGATTGTAATGAAAATTAATAATATATATTATTATGTAATATGGATATAGTATACCCAGCACAGCTCCTGCAAAGGAAAATCATGCCTCACTAATCTGTTAGAATACTTAGAGCATTTTAACTAAATAGTAGATTAAATAAAACTTGCTGATATGTTTTATTTGGACTTTCAAAACACTATTGTCAAAGTCCCTCTCAAGAGACTGTTACAAGAGGCTATTAAGAAAAGTGGTTATGGAATGACAGGCAAAGATCCATCACAGATTAGAAACTGTCTAAGAGACAGTTTAAGAAGAGTAGTAATAATTGGTCAATTTTCAGTATTGCTAGTGGGATATCCCAAGATCCAATACTAGGAAGTGTCTTTATTATATTAACAATCAGAAACGGTGGTAAACAATTTGGTGGCAAAATTTGTAGATGACAAAAAAGTATTTATTTTAGTCAATATTAAAGGAGCCTGTGAGAACCTTGACTAAGAGAGGGAAATAGGCAGTATGATGGCACATGTAATTAATTGCTGAAAGTGCAAATTATTGTACTTAGAAATAAATAATTTGAACTGTTAACATACATTGTTGGACTCTAAATTAACTGAAACCACTCAGGAAAAAGACCTTGGCCTCAAGGTGAACAGCACAATGATAATCTCTGTACACTGTTCATCGGTGGTCGAATTAACAAACAAAGTGTTTGAATGCATAAAGAATGGGATAGAAAATAATACTGGTACAATCAATGGTATGCCCTCCCATGGACTACTGTGTTCAGTGCTATGAAGTTATCTGATTAGAGTATGACCATGCAAATCATTGTTGCTACACTGTTATATAATTGCAATTAATCTTATACAAAGTGTGATGCATAGCCATAAAGGGTTAAGCAGCCTCCAGGCTAATTGACCCAGATTCAACCTTTAGGGACATATTGGTAGATTATGTTTGTGTTTTTATGTGTTTACATATATATTGTTAGAGGTTAACAATGTAATCAAACAGTCCCTGTCTATGCTGTATTCTGTTAATTCAGAGATCAAAAGGACATCTTAACATTTAAATGAACTGTAAACATAGTGATATCACTGTATTCATCTCTCTTTGAAAAGTATAACAAATCACCTGCGAATGGTGGAAACAGGCAATTGCCTTATGTTAATCCGTGTATCTGATTACTGGTGGTGCTTAGGAAATAGGTCTCCTTCAAAGTCTCCATGATTGCCTATTGTTTGCCTAAGCTGTCGAAGAAGACCTGGAACCTTATAAAAATGTCTTGGGTCCTGATCCTTTTTATCTCAGATCTTCTTGATGCTTCATGCAGGGGAATCTTAAGTCCTAAGACTGAGATCTCCAGAGTCCCATCTGGATCACCCTAAGTATTATCATTGGACTATAACCTATGGACTAATTCTGAAAGAACTCTTTGCAACTACAAAGCTCACCATTTCTACTATAAATCTGATCTCAGAACTGTACTCATGTCTGTATGTACATTGATCTTTTAACCTATACTCTCTCTTTTCTTTTTTAATACATTTTAGTTTAGTTAATAAGAATTGGCTGTAAGCATGTATTTGGGTAAGATCTGGAATATTCATTAACCTGGGAGGTAATGTGTCTAATCCTTTGGGATTAGTAGAATTTCCTTATATGATTAATCAGATTTTCAGTAATCCTCATCATACTTGACTTGGGTGTCTGGGTGGAGGCCTAAGTCTGGGTTAATTTAAGGGAACTGTGTTGTTAGCTTCTGGGTAACCAGTAAGATATTATAGAAGCTGTTTCGTTCGGACTTGGTAAATCTAAATATTGGAATATCCACCAGCTTTGGGGATTGTCTGCCCCATTCTTTGCAGTTCACCCTAATTGAGTAACTCAGCGTGGCTCCCTGGGACTCCGATCACAAGTGTCTTTCACCATATCTCAAAAAACTGCAGAGTCAAGTGACAAGAATGATTAGAGACACATGAGGAAAGACTAGGTCTGTTTAGTGTAGAAAAATAATATATACTAGGGGACATGGTGGAGGTATAATGAAGGTCAATCACAAGCTCTTGCAATAGCCTTTCTCTAAAAAAGCTAGAGACATTTAATTAAACATTTAATGAAATGAAAAGTCAACACATTTATAAATTATAAAAGAGAATATAGCACATAATTAACTGTAGAACTCACTGCAACAAGAGACCATTGGGGCTTTAGACTGGTCAAAAAAGGTTTGGGCACTTATAAGGATATGAGACTATCCATAGCTACATTAATATAAGTAACTTTTTAGAAGAGAGATATGCTATTTGTTATAGCATAAACCAATCAAAAACTGACTGCATTAGGAAAACACTTCCCCTATCTGCAGGTTATTCCATATTTGCCATCTTCAGTTAGACACCTTGCACGGAAGCATTTGGTGCTGGCTACTATGTGAAACAGGACACTACTGAAAACAGACCATTGGCTTATCTGGCATGGCAACCCCAGCACTTCTGCAAAGCAGGGAAATCACAAACATTTAAACAACTCACTTTATTATAGATACAAAGTATCAGTTCAGGCGAGAATTATTTTTAGATGACCAAAAGAAACAAAATACAGGGGCAAGTGACTGCTAAAATATTTCCAAATAAGTTGGCACATGTTAATGTGCAGTGTAAGAACTTGGACTTCCATGTGATGTAGTGTGATGTAGAGATAAGATGGGGAGGTGAAGTTGTATATTTTTCATGGAAGTATTGTTTTTCTGTTTAGTAGCATTCGAATCAACCATATACTTTTACTTACTGATTTAGTCAGAAGTAATTTGTACAATGATTGTGGCCTTGTCTGTACTTGGGATTCTTGCCGCTGGTGACCAGCAACTGCACCAATGCACAGTGTAGATAGGGAAAGGTGCAATTGTCCCCTCCTGGAAACGGACATAAACTCAATTGGTACAAATCAGTTTTCCTTAGTTATGGCTGGGTTTTATATTGGTGCAGCTATGCAAGTTGTTGGCTGAATTGGCATGTCTGTTTAGTGTCAGGTCAGGCTATGCCTGCTACCAAAGCCATCCCGTCCCTAGGATGGACCAGGGCAGTCGCCCTGGGCCCTGCATGTTGGGGAGCACCGCACTTCGGGATGAGGGGTCCAGGGCGGCCTGGAGGGTTAGAGGGGGGCCTGGCTCTGGCAGCAGCAAGAGACTTGGCCCCAGCCTGCCACATTCCACTCCGCCCCGCTGGCTCCTGGCGTCGTTTGGGGGAGGGGGCAGGAAGAGGTGGGGTAGGATGGGGTGGAGTGGGGGCAGGGCCTGGGCCTGGGCCAGAGCTGGGGGGGGGATGTCCCAGGCCCTGCATCCCCCTAGGGTAGATGAGAGTAGATGGCACTACCTGTGGCTCATCAAACCCAGTGCCTTGTGGGTAGCCCAGGAGGGTTAAGGCTAAGGGAGCAACCCCTGACAGTAAAGCCCCACTGCCTTATGGGTGAATTTGGGAGAATGTAAGGCTATGAGAGTAAACTCAGACAGAAAATCTGAAGTGGAGCCCCAAAGGCCATAAAGTACTAATATTTTAGTATCTTTCCAGCAACTTCTGCAGCAGATCAGGTACCAGATGTATTGGTGCTTGCTCCCCTCTGGATTTTACTGGTGATGACAAGCAGGGGGGCCTGATGCATGGGCAACTCAGGGCCTCCATTTCATCTGCCCAGGCTTACACCCTGGAGAGGTACTCCAGCTTCGCCTCGAGCATCAACACAACACGGAAGGCAGCAGTCACCGGATCTAAGCTCTTACTTGATTGGCATAGAGTTGAGCGCCAGGGACTGTCTCCGACAGTGGGAGAAATCATCATATCTCACTGGATAACCACTGTCTGCCATAAAACTGGGCAGCCCCCAGACAATAGGGTGTTGTCCCACCACAGTCTGGCTGCTTCAATGGGTGCTTGGGGCTTAGAGTTTTATAACTTGACAAGTGGACTTTAACCAATGCACCAGGCAAATCAAGTAAAAGGAAAGAAAACATCCTTAAAGATAGAGTGCTGGAACATTCGCACCATAAAAACTGGATTATCTGAGGACCGTCAACAGATCAACGATGCATGTAAAACTGCTGTGATCAATGATGAGCTCGGACGACTCAAAATGTGGATATTGCAACCCTCCAAGAAACACATCTAGCATCAAGTGGGTCTTTAGAGAAAAAGACTACCCATTTTTCTGGCAGGGGAAAAGTGCAGAAGAAACACAAGAGGAAGGAGTGGGATTTGCCATCAAGAACTCACTTCTGGGGATGATTGAGCCACCTACAAATGGATCAAAGAGAATTTTGGCACTATGCTTGTTCATATCTGAGGGCCCAGACAACCTTGTGAGTGTGTATGCCACAACACTCTCCTCGTCCTCTGACATCAAAGACCAGTTCTACAACCAATTGAACACCAACACCATCAGCAAGATTCCGAAACACTAATATGCTTCCTGCTAGGGGACCTCAGTTCAAGGGTGGGACCTGATCACGAAGCATTCACCAGCTGTCTTGGTCAACACGGAAATGGTCAGAGACTGCTAGAATTTTGTTCCTATTATGATCTCTGTATAACAAACTCATTCTTCCAGACAAGACCACAACACAAAGTGTCTTGGAAACATTCCAGATCTGGCCTCTGGCATCAACTGGATCGTATCATCACAAGGTGTACCAACTTTAACATTATCCTCATTACCCACAGTTATTACAGTGCTGATTGCAATACAGACCACTCTCTGGTATGCAGCAAGGTCAGACTTAAACTAAAGAAAGTACACAGATCTAAAGTAAAAGGATGTCCTTGTATTAACATCAGCGCCATAGCAGACCAAGAAAAGTCACGTACAAGAACATACTTTAACAAGTCTTTGACACCAATGCCACAAACGCCCAGCTGTAGTGAGAGAAACTGAAGAACACAATCTACAATGTCAGTCTTTCGGAAGAAGGAAAACAAGACCAACGACTGGTTTGATGTATATTCCACTGTGTTGACACCAGTCATAGAGGCCAAATGCACAGCCCAAACCAACTACAAGAGAGACCTAAATGAAAAAACCTTACAAGCATTGAGAGTGGCAAGAACCAAAGTACAACAAACTGCTCAGTGCTGCGCCAGTGACTACTGGCTGTATTTATGTGAAAGCATCCAAGTAGCAGCTGATGCAGGCAGCATCAGAAACATGTATGATGGGATCGAGAAAGTTTTTGGTCCAACTACAAAGAAGATAGCCCCATTGAACAGGGGAAACCATCAATGACCACACCAAGCAGATGGATCACTGGGTAGAACACTACTCTGAGCTTTACTCTTATAAAAATATTGTTACACACGCAGCCATCAATGCCATTGAAAGCTTGCCTATTATGAACCAACTTGATGAATCAACTATCAAGGAGAGCTTAGCCTTGCCATAGATGGCCTCCCCAATGGAAAGGTCCACAGAAAAGACTGCATACCATCCAAGGTCATAAAATGCGGAAAACCTATTCTACTGCAACATCTTCATGAGTTGCTCTGCCTGTGCTGGAAAGAGGGTAAAGTACCACAAGAAATGAGAGATGCCAACATCATCACTCTCTATAAAAACAAATGTGACAGGAGTGACTGTAACAACTATTGTGGCATTTCCCTCCTTGGTGTTATGGGAAAAGCCTTTGCCTGAGTTGTCCTGAACAGACTTCTGTCCTTGCAGACAGAATCTATCCTGAATCACAGTGCAGCTTCAGAGATGAAAGGTCTACAGTTGACATGATCTTCTCGCTGAGACAACAACAAGAGAAATGCAGAAAACAAAAGAGACCCCTCTAAAGAGCCTTTGTTGATCTCACAAAGGCTTTTGACTTTGTCAGGTAGAAGTGGACTAGTCGCACTTCTAGAAAAGATTGGATGTCCCCCCACCCCCCAAAGCTCTTAAGCATGATTTGATCCTTCCAAGAAAACATGTACAGCACAGTCCAATACGACGGCTCAGTCTCTGATGCTTTACAGATTCATTGTGAAGTTAAGCAGGGTTGTGTACTTGCCCAAACCCTGTTTGGGATCTTCTTCTCCTTGCTGCTGAAACAAGCTTTGGTTCCTCAACTAAGAGAATCTACTTGCACACAGGAGCTGATGGAAAGCTGTTCAATCTTGCAAGACTCAGATCTAAAACCAAGACTCGGGAGGACCTTATCCAACACCTCCTCTTTGCTGATGATGCAGCAGTGACAACCCACACAGAAGATCATCTTCAAAGCCTAATGGACAGTTTTTTCCAAAGCCTGCCAAGACTTCAGGCTTACTATAAGCCTAAAAAAGACTAACATAATGTGCCAAGGAGTTTAAGAAGCATGCTCCATCACGATCAACAACTATGAACTTGAAGTGGTGAATGAGTTCACATACCTGGGGTCCACTATTGCAGTCAACCTTTCACGTGAAACAGAACTCAACATCTGCATTGGAAAACTGCCACAACAATGTCTAGACAGGACAAGAGGGTATGGCAAAACAACAAACTGGCAGAACCCACAAAGATCTGTGTGTGTTATCAGCACACTTTTGTATGGGAGCGAGACATGGACCTTATACTCTCATCAGGAAATGAGGCTCAACAGCTTTCATTCCTCGAATTTTTGGAATATCCTGAAGGGACAGAGTCACCAACACAGAGGTACTCAAACTGGACAGCATACCCAGCATGCAAACACTCCTCAAACAGAGATGCCTCCATCGGCTTGGGCATGTGTGCCAGATGAATGATGGGCACATCCCATAAGACATCCTTTACAGTGAATTGAGATCTGGAAAAGACCCAAAGGACGTCCAAAATTGCGTTTCAAGGACCTTAAAGAAGTGGACATGGATGTGGACAAATGAGAAGATCACACTCAAGACCGCAGCCTTTGGAAACAAGAGCTTAACAGAGGTCTCCGGAGTTACGAGAGGAAGCAGTCCAGCTTAGCAGGGGATAAAAGAGCTCACAGAAGGGAGAGCCCAAAGGGTCAGAACATCGCCTTTTAAATGTGACAGATGCAGCAGACGTCTCTTTCGAGTGGGTCTCTTCAGCCACGTTCACGACTGCCATAAAACCAACTGAGTAAATTCTTTACTTCTCAGGGGTGCATACCCATGGTCTTTCGAGACTGAAGGATGCCTACTATGTATTTAGGGAACAGCTACGGCTCTGTCAAAATAGAGAGGAAGGCATCATGCTAAGTACACAGAATGAGTTGGACAGTTTAACCATCAGCACCTCTGCATAAAAGAAAAATAAACTTTGGGTTAGAATTTGTTTCCTGAAGGAAACAGAGATGCCCAACAAGTCTTCGAAATTCTACAGTACTTGATATTTTTTTTTAAAAATTCTTCTTAGTTATTTGAGGTCATGCAAAAAAAATTAAGTTGCAAAGCTATTATTAAATTCAGGGCAAATTAAATTTTTAAATCTTTTAAAAATTTTATTCTGTCTTTGTCATGTTTTTTTACCCCAGATGTGGAGTACTCTCATACATTGCATGCAAGCTAATTACTTACTATTGCATTCTGTAACCAGACTTCATTAACAGAAGTAAGTCATCAATCATACTACTGTTAACTATTCTGGACTAGATCCTCAGCTGGTGTAAACTGGTATAGTGCCAATGAAATCAACATAGCTATGCCAATTTATACTAGTGAAGGATTTGGCCCTATTTTTCTATTATACTATCAATATAGCAAATTCTATTTTATAGTCATGGAAGATTAAAGAACATGTAAATAGCAAGAAGATACATCAAAAAGATTCCTTTGGTTGAAGGCATTTAAACATCCTGCTTTCCTTTTGGTCAGTAGATTGCTACATTAAACTGAGAATAATGCAGCTTGACTGGAGATGTAATTATTTTAATAGGTTTGTGGTTATATTGTAGGAAACTTTTAACTAAGAAAGATTTAATAGAAATTGAATCAACTTGTAGTATTAACCAAATATAGTCCTATGTAGCTCTATAGCCAGCCTTGGTCTCCCTTTTTAGTAATGAGACTAGGGGGAAGAATCTTAGATTCATACTCATAGACTTTAAGGTCAGAAAGGACCATCATGATCATTTAGTCTAATCTCCAGTATATTGCAGGCCACAGAACCTCACAGAATAGACCCCTAGCCTCTGGATGAATTACTGAAGTCCTCAAATTAAGGTGTAAAGACTTCAAGTTACAGAGAATTCACCATTTACACTAGTTTATATCTGCAAGTGATCTGTGCCCCATGCTGCAGAGGAAGGCAAAAAACCCCAGGATCTCGGCCAATCTGACTTGGGGGGAAATTCCTTCCTGACCCCAAATATGGCAATCAGTTTTCTCCTGAGGGCATTCTGCACCAAAAAATTAAATTTCTGCACACGATATTTTAAAATTTTGAAATTCTGCAAGTTTTATTTGTCAATAAATAAATTCAGAGGCTCCAGCATGGCAGTGGGGAGCACAGGCCACTGGCTGCATGAAGTTCTTTTATGAGGTCCTGACTACTCACCAATACCAAATCTAAAATGGCATCACCTTTTATTGGGTCAGCAACTAATTAGTGAAGAAATCTGTCAACTATCACATCCAGGAAAATCTGGGCCCTACTATTATTAGTAGCAGTTGTTCTCCAATCTATATCTGGGAAATTAAAGTCTCCCATAATCACACAATTCCCAGTAGTAGTGATTTCATTAAAAACATTACAGAGGATTCTATTCATATCCAAATTGGATCCTGGTGGCCTGTAATACACTCCAAGCACTCTAGTATCTTTCTTCCCCAAAGTGATTTTGCCCCCAAACAGACTCTGTCTTATCCATTCCATCGCTTCTAATTTATTTACAGTCTACCTCATCATTAATATACAATGCTACTCCACCACCTTTGCCTTTAATTCTGTCTTTCCTGAACAGGACATACCCTTAATACTGTACTCCAGTCGTGATTAGTATTCCACCATGTTTTTGTTATTCCTATAATATCTGATTTCACTTCCTGCTCCAGTAGTTCTAGTTCCTCCATTTTGTTACCCAGACTCCCTGCACTGGTGTACAACTATCTTAACTGTTGCTGCTTGACTTTACCCACATTCCTCACGCAATTGGGTACAGTCATTCTACTGCCAGAATCACCTATCTTACTGATATCAGCACTATCCTTCCTCTTAATGTCCATTCTTGTACCCACTTCTGTTCCTTTCTCCATTGGTGTATCCTTTCTTACTTGATTTTCTTCCCTCTCAATGTTAAAATCAGCTGTGGAGATTACATGAGCATCTCCCAACAGTCTCCTCTGAGTTCCTAGTTTAAAGCTCTTTTAATGAGTTGTGCCAAATGTCCATCCCAGAAGTCTATTTCCCTCCCTACTCAGGTGGAGTCCATCCCATGAGAACTGTCTTCTCTCCATGAATGCCTCCCAGTGGTCAAGCATCCCAAAGCCCTCCTTATAGCACCACTGCCTTAGCCATCTTAGTCGTCATGATCTTGTCTCACCTTCATTCTCCTCCTATAGGGACAGGGAGAATCCCACTGATGATCACCTGCGTCTCCATTTCCTTAAGCTTCTTCCCCAGCCTGGCATCGTGGTCCTTGATGAGTTCCAGTGAGAATCTAGCTGTGTCATTTGTTCCCACATGAAGGATAATCAGTGGATTCTTTCCTGCTCCCATTAGGACCCTCTTTAGCCTGAGGTCCACATCCCATATCTTAGCTCCCAGAGACAGCATACCCTTCTGTTCTTTTGATCAACTCTGGTGACAGGTCTGTAGAGACTAGGGAGTCCCTGATCACGTAGATCTGCCTTTTTCTGCTGATGGTGTGATTTTCTGGCCTTCCTTTTGTTCTTTCTGGCTGCGAGTCCTCTTGTCTTTTATTCTCCCTTGCAATCTTCTGCAAGTCATCCTGTATCCTCCTGGGGCTCTGAACTCTGGATATCTCCATTGACTCTTCCCCTCTTCTTAGAGGACTAGCTGCTCTTGTCTTCTTCCATGCCCTCCCTCCTTCAGCTACAGCTGGCTGTGCCTGTTCTTCATTTTCCAACTCAGCAAACTGTTCCTGAGCTGTATTTCTCCTTCACTAGCCAGTCTTTTCCTCTGCCCGGTTCTTGTAAGTCACATGGTCCCACTGACCACTTTCCTCAGCCAGCAGTCTCCCTTCTGAGTTCTTCAGTCCAGCTTAAAGAAAAGGAGTGCTTGTGGCACATTAGAGACTAACCAATTTATCTGAGCATAAGCTTTCGTGAGCTACAGCTCACTTCATCGGATGCATCTACAAGTCTTGACTTTTCCCTTCAGCTTCCTCTTGCCTTTGGTCCATCATCTGCTCGAACCCCCTTTGAAACACAGCCATAGATTCACCTGCATCTACAAGCCTGGGATCTTCTCTTCCATCAGCTCTATCGAGTAGCACTTCATACAAACAAAGCTCTTTTCAGGTACCCACTCTAGGATCATGTACATCCCGCAGCTTCCACGTCTGGTCATCTTCATTGTCTCTTCCATGGCTTTCATCACTATCACTGCTGCCTCTGTACCTGTCATAGTCTTCCCACCTAAATTCCTGCCAAGGGGCAAGAAAAAACAAACACCAAACCCCCAATCCCAAACTCCCCTTACAAACTCCCACTCGAATACCACTGTTTACAGCTCTGTTTGCTGACTGTTTGGTTGCCTTTATAGGCGTCCTAATCAGGGCTCTGCTTCTCTCACAGCACACTGCCCCCTACCACCCTCTACGAACTGAATAAGGGAAAAAACACCCACACAAAACAGAAAAAAACACACAACGCCCACAAAAAAACTTGCTCACTGCCCCTAAGGAACAGGCGCTTGTTCCTCCCTTCTCCTCCAACAGAACTTACACTCACCTCCCCCTGTTTACAGCTCTGTTTGCTGCACCTGTTCCGCTGCTCCTTGTTATCTCCTGGGAGCTTTACTGAAAAGAGAAGCAATTCACGGTCTGATTCTCCCCTCCCTTTCTATCAATTTGTGGCCCTTCAAATGGTAAAGCCACCCAAGTCTTGGCCACCTCATTGGCTTATTAATAGAACAACAACAAACCCATCAAAGTGGGGATAGGGAGCTAGAAAACAATTGAATTTGGGTTGTGGAGATAGGAATCCAGGAGGGACCCATTTCTAAATCTTCTCTTGGGTCCTGGCTCCAGGACCAGTGGTAGAAGCTCTTCTTGTGGAATCCCAAGGTAAATTTTTCAAAAGCACCTATGTTACTTAGGACCTAGAGCAGAGGTGGGCAAACCATGACCCGTGGGCCACATCCAGCCCACGGGACACGCTTGCCCAGCCCCTGAGCTTCTGCCCTGGGAAGCTAGTCCCTGGCCCCTCCCCCGCTCTCCCCTCTCCCCTGCAGCCTCAGCTCGCTCTGCCGCCGATGCAATGCTCTGGGTGGCAGGGCTGTGAGCTCCTGGGGCAGCGCAGCTGCAGAGCCCAGCCTGACCCGGTGCTCTGTGCTGCGCAGTGGCGGCATGGCCTGGTCCTTCAGGCAGCGCGGTAAGGGGGCACGGAGCGGGGGGGTTGGATAGAAGGCGGGGGAGTTGAATGGGGGCATTCAACAGGGGGTTGAATGGGGGCAGGGGTCCCGGGGGGGCAGTCAGGAATGAGAGAAGGGGTTGGATGGGGCGGCAGGGGATAGTTAGGGACAGAGGTTCTGGGGGCAGTCAGGGGACAGGGAGTGGGTGTGTGTGGATGGGGCTGGGGTCCCGGGGTGTGGGGGGATGGATAGGAGGTGGGGGCCGGGCCATGACCCCTTCCCCTAACCAGCACTCCATACAATTTCCAAAACCCGATGTGGCCCTCAGGCCAAAAAGTTTGCCCGCTTCTGACCTAGAGTCACCCAAAATCACTATTTTTGGGTGTCCAACTCTAGATACTATAATGGGGCCTGGTTTTCAGAAAGTTCCGATCACCCACCTCCACAAGCCCCTTCAAGATACCTCCAGTTGGGAATTCAAAAACTGAGGCAACCAAAATCACCAGTCACTTTTGAAAATTTAATTCCCATTTTCAAAAGCAACTTAGAAGTCTAAGGCTATGTATACACTACAAGGTAGGGGTGAGATTCCCAACTTGCGTACGCATCCTGACACTAACACGAATATAAATAGTAGTGTAGTATGGCACAGCAGCCGTGGAGGCCCGGCTTAGCTGTGTGCAGTACAAACCCACCTGAAACTAATAGGTATGTATTTGGCACAGCTAACCCATGCTACCACGGCTACACTACTACTTATACTTGTGCTAGCTCTCATTGAGCGAGAGCAAGGGTGTGTACGCAAGTAGGGCATCACAGTCCTAGCTCCTAGTGTAGATGTAGCTTAACTCTCATTGAAAAACAAGTTTCAGAGGAACAGCCGTGTTAGTCTGTATTCGCAAAAAGAAAAGGAGTACTTGTGGCAGGTTAGAGACTAACCAATTTATTTGAGCATAAGCTTTCGGATGCATCCGATGAAGTGAGCTGTAGCTGTAGAAAAGTACTCCTTTTCTTTTTATTGAAAAACAAGTCACTTTTGAAAATTTTACCTCTGGTCTAAATGAAAAAGTACTTTAAATAACTCTCAAGAAGCTTGCTTTTGTGAAGTTTCAAACCTAGATTCCAGAGCAAAATGTACTCAGTATCTTTAACTACGCATCCATAATCACCCTCAGTAGCTTTTTGGAGGTTCACTCATACTGTACAAAATGTTAGGTCATGATTCCTATATCTACATTATAGCTTGAACAGGGACAGCTCAGCTCAGAGCAAGAGAAAAGGAGATTTCAAGGAAAAGTTTAACAATGATTGAGAAAGTTTGGAGTATTTGTGATGCATTTTTGAAACTTTAGACCTTCATGTTATTAGCTCAGGAGAAACTATTAATATGTATTTTAAAAACAAAATAGGACCAAATTCTGCGTTGAATGGGGTTGTACAGGTATATCTTCAGGTAGAAAATGGCTCTTAGATTCCTGATCTGTGGCAATCTTTTTCTTTTGAAGATCATTGTTGTTTCCTAAAATCATACTTTGGAAAAGGTCCATTTTCCCTATGGACTTGTATTTTAGTGATGATCAGGGTTATAGAGTTCAGGGTCTATCTGAATGCAAAATTCTCTCATGATAGGAGGAAATATGAATAATGAATGGAAGGGGGAGATGGAAATGGTAGATTTTTTGCCCAAGAATTCTCTTTTTAACAAATAATACGAACCAGATTCAGAATCTTTGAAGTAAAAGCAAGTCTTTCCACTGACTTCACTGGGCTTTGGATCAGGCTTTAAGATAGGAGGTTTCGGTATATGCAGTTGAAAGGAGCTATGGTGGAGGAAAGAGTTGATGAGGTTGTGGCAACAGAATGTATACTTTTTGAAGATTAATTTACTCTGTAGCTCGTAAAGATGGAGGGCCAGATTCACCGGTTAGTAATGCTGATATGATTTGTGGAAACACCATTATGGAGCTGTCCCAGATCCACAGCAGAATTAACTGTGTCTCTGCAGAACAGATTTGATGTAGCTTGATGATAAAGTTTGGGGAAGCTTGAACTTCTGCTACCTGTTTTCTGGATAAAGGGCTTCAGCCTGACAACTCAATGAATTTCACAAGTAATATTTTAGTTCATTTACTCTCCTCCCTCTCCACATAATTCCAAAATGGAATTTGTCTCATTGCCCTGCATTGAGACTTGAGCTGGTTTACAAATTGTTGAACACTTTTTGTGAATAATGTTTGTCAAAATTCTTTGAAAATTTTTGACCAGCTCTAATTGGGGGCAGTGGCATTTAGAATCTTTAGAAGGCAAAGTAAATATTTCCCTCATCAATTTAATTATGCCACGTTAAGAGGAGTTAGGTTGGTAGGGACAGAGTGAAATGTCAGAAGGCCATAAAGAATTTAGGAAATTGAATATTGGGGATTGGAGTCAGCATGGGTTTGTAAATGCAGGTAATAAACTGTGGGGAAATATTAATATTCAGCAGGAGACAACTGAACAAAGAGCAGTAATGCCAGGAGAGAATTCTTTCAAATTCTCCCTAGTCTAACTCCATAGACATCACTGGAGTTACCACAGGGATGAATGCAGCCCAGCAGAGTTAACATAAACATGCAGTGTAATGCAGTGTGAGGAAAGAAAATCCATTTTGGGATGTATTTTTTGGAATCTTATAAGACCAGAAACTTGCAATTCATCTTTATTCAGCCTGAGTATGTCGCACTCTGTTTTGGTCACTACAATATAGAAAAGACATTGATAAAGTGCGGGGCACAAAGGGGTGATTCAAAAGTTAAGGGACTGTCCTGTGAGGAGAGATGTAAAGAATTTACTGAACTGGATATGGATCTCTTACAAGAGGTGGCAAAGAGGGGACACGACCACAGTCTGTAAATAACATTGTGGTGGGGATAATGAAATAAGAGAGAAATTAAGTAGAGTGGTTAAAGGCATCAAGACAAGGAGTTACAGTATGACAGAGAGAGGAAAAACACCAGAGAGGCCCGTCTGGTATTAGAACAGTCTACCTAAGGAAATCAGCAGGATACCTTCACTACCTCATCTCAGGAGAAATTGGATTTAATATTTAGGGCTAGGTTTTTCAGGGTGGCTACTTTGTACTGCACTGCCGGAGTAACAAGAAAAGGAGTACTTGTGGCACCTTAGAGACTAACCAATTTATTTGAGCATGAGTCTGCTCAAAGTCAAAGTCTGCTGCAGTTTCCACGGTATGCATCCGATGAAGTGAGCTGTAGCTCACGAAAGCTCATGCTCAAATAAATTGGTTAGTCTCTAAGGTGCCACAAGTACTCCTTTTCTTTTTGCGAATACAGACTAACACGGCTGTTACTCTGAAACCTGCCGGAGTAACCTGACCCTAAACACTGCCTAATCCTCTTGGGGAAAGTTACCCAGTGTCAGAGTGAGCCTTCTGTGGCATATAGACTCCTATGCCTCTTTTCTTCTGCTGCCAGCATAGCAGGGAGAAGGGACATGTCCTGAGGAAAAGGGGGCTTGTCACGCCAGTCACCGGCTGCTGATCATCCTATTACGGGTGTCTGCAATCAGCATAGGCAACCTATACAGTGATAAGGGGTGTGCAACAGCAAATTGTCAATTTTCATTGCACATACAGGCTACTGTCCTGCACTCTCGGCAGACTAGCCGCACCCTAGGATGTAACCCTAAGGGTATGTCTATACTACCCGCTGGATTGGCAGGCAGTGATCAATCTAGCAGGGGTCGATTTATCGCATCTAGTCTAGATGCGATAAATCAACCCCCAAGCCCTCTCCCATCGACTCCTGTACTTTCAGCGCTGCGAGAGGCGCTGGCAGAGTCGACGGGGGAGCAGCAGCAGTCGACTCACTGCAGTGAAGACACCGCGGTGAGTAGGTCTAACTACATTGACTTCAGCTACGTTATTCATGTAGCTGAAGTTACATAATTTAGATTGATTTCCCGCCCTCCTCATGCCCCAGCGTAGACCAGGCCTTAGGGTAATTTTGCAGGGTGACCTACAAGGTTCCTCTCAGCCTTTAAGTCGATGGCTCTGGTACTCTGCTGCACGAAAGCAGCTTTCCAGAGCTCCACTGGTACAAAACTGCTCTAAAAGTCGAAGGTCTGGCCCTAGGAGGATCTTCCCTGTGCAGAAAGTTCCTCGGCTAGCATTGAACCACTGTAGCCCTTGGTAAGAGAATGGCCACAGAAGGACTAGGAGGCAGGCATCCCTTCCCTTTGCCCAGAATTTCTTGGCCGCTGCAGTGGTCTGTTAAGGCCATAAACCGTCAACACAACTTACAGAAGCCTTCAGGTTGCTCTAAACTTATCCTGGGGACCAACTCAATATATAGGAGTCCCAGGATCAGGCAGCAGAAAGATCAAATTCTGCTCTCATTTGAACCAGTGTGAATCCAGAGTGACTCCACTGAAGTTATTTTGTGGATTTGCAACTCCATAGAGAATTTGACCCCAAGCATTTTTTCAGTCTTATTCTGTCAGTGGCAAAACCCCCCATAAGCTTCAGTGGAAGCAAGATATGGCCAGTATGATAGTACAGTATGTAGTACTTTCAAAATTAAGGTCTTGGCTACATTTGCGAGTTAGAGCACATTAAAGCAGCCCCGGGCACTCTAGCTGACTACCCGTCCATACTGGCAAGACACGTAGAGCGCTCTGACTCCATGTCTGGAGCATTCCTTGTACTCCACCTTGGTGAGAAGATTAACGCTTGTTGAGCCTTGGCTGAAACGCCCGGGCGTCAGTGTGAATGGGGTGTTGCATTACTGCGCTCTGATCAGCCCCTGGAAACATCCCATAATCCCCTTAAGTCAAGTGACCACTCTTGTCATTGTTTTGAGTCACTGCAGGAATGCTGATATGCCCTTTGAAAGCTCCATTTCTGACAGCCAGCATGCCTATCTGCTCCGAGACAAAGCAACCATTAGTGTGGAATGTTGTGTGTGAGAGAGAGAAAGGCGGGGAGGAGCGGGGGTCTGCTGCTGTCTGAACTTACAAGTCAGCACATTGACATGCTCTAAGCTCCCCCCAAAACCAACTCTCTCTCCCCCCACATACACACAACACACTCCCTGTCACACTCCACCCCACCCCCACATTTGAAAAGCACGTTGCAGCCATTTGCATGCTGCAATTGCTACCATAATGCACTGCTCTCTGGGCCATTGCAAGAGCTGCTAATCTGGCCATGCCAGTGTGCTTGTAGCTGTCAGTGTGGACAGACTGCAGTGCTTTCCCTACTGTGCTCTGTGAAGGCTGGTTTATCTCAAAGCACTCTACATCTGCAAGTGTAGCCATGCCCTAAACTTAACAGGTGTTTCTCTGTCTTACAGTGGGCCATATCCTGCTTATCTGACCCATTCAAGAATCCAACTGAAATTAACACAATTACTTTTGTGTATAAAGCAGCAGTATTTATCCTACTGGGGGCACATACATTTTCAGATATATAACGGCAAAATAATAGGGGATTTATGGTTGTAATATCATCTGACTTCTGTACCCAAAATTTAAAACATGAAAGATAGAATATGCTTTCCCCAATGGAGAAAAAAGACACTGAAATTAAATTCTTGGCATATAAATTAAAAATGGCAGCACTGATGAGATTATATCTGTTATCTTCAAAATTGCTTTTAACCAGAAGCTTGAATAACAAAGGACAGAAGTTACTTTTATATTAGCATATATGTCGTGTTTAATCAATCAAAAGAGAACTGTAATTACTTTCTTCTTAGCAAACTTTAAAGAGAGGAAGTCATAAACCTATAAAGTAAATGCCATCCTGTTTGGATAGTTATACTTTTATAGATAATTTGTTTCAGATTTTATGCAAATAACTGATAATTATTTCCTTTCATGCTCATCTTCCATCCTGCAGTTCAGTTTAACACAAACATAAGGACTGCATATGCAAGGAATGAATCGATGTAACTAATTTTTTTTTAACTTGGTGCACACATTTACAAGTCTGTTTATAAGCCACTGTGCTGCTCCTGAGCTTGCCAGTAGTTTGAAATGCAGACATAGCCTGCAGAGTGGAAATCAAAAGGTATTAATCATCAATAGGTCTGGCCAATTTAGCTGTGACTTCAATGGGACTGCTTACATGAGTAAGAACTCACCGACTCAGGTAGCCCAGTTTTGGGGCCTTTTGTGAATGAATGTATTTTGTGTTCTATACACTATGTGGTGTCCTGTATGACCCATTCCTGCTGTGCTGGGGAAAAAAATGGATAGTTATGCTAAAGGGAACTTAAATTGTCAAAAAGCATTGAATTGCTTCTACAACATCCAGATTAATCTGTTTTTAAAATGATCTAAAATCACCACTGCTGCTTGCTTTTAGAATTCAGTTTCTTCAGTACTAAATAGTCTGTATTTTTCTACTTCATGGATTAAAACTACATTGGGAAAACGCTGAAATAGTTCCAGAAAGCAAAATAGAAAAGAGTATTTTCACAAGACGGGATTTGAAACAATTATTTGCCTGCATAATATGAAGTTCTCTTTTTGTATTGATTTTTAGAACTTACTTAGAGACCTCTGAGTATGGAAACTTGTGTTCATCTCCAGTTCAAATGTTTAGGCCAAAATGTGGATTTCATTTGTATGAATATTGGCAGCCTGATTGTTGAATGTGTCTTCTTGTCCAGCCTGTAATAAATTATACAAGAATGTCTTATTTCATCACCCAGTGAAATGAACTAATTAAGATATGCACCAGATAAATATTGCACTGCAGCTAGGAACATTTATTTATCCCAAAGCTTTGTATCGCCTGTAAGTCACTAAAGAATCCTTGCATCTGATCATAGAATATCAGGATTGGAAGGGACCTCAGGCGGTCATCTAGTCCAACCCCCTGCTCAAAGCAGCACCAATCCCCAATTTTTGCCCCATACCCCTAAATGGCTCTCTCAAGGATTGAACTCACAACCCTGGGTTTAGCAGGCCAAAGCTCAAACCACTGAGCTATCCCTCCCCCCTAAATATAGCAATAGTATAGGAGTCTCACTAGTAACATAATTACAAGAACCCTCCTGAAATTATTAGTGGTGAATAGTTTATCTGAACTCTCCAGGTCCCATCTTCATCTTCTGTGTGGTAGAGCCGTCCATTCTCCCCATTCTTAATTCATTCACTAACTTCTTTCTATCTTTCTGAGATGTGTGGCTGCAGACAAATGAACATCCTCTTTCGTCTTGGTACTACCACAAAGTATAACAAAAGCACTCTAAAGCTTTGCAAAATCAAATGTGCTGTTACTTATTCTTTCTGGAAGATCAATACAATGGTGTTACATTTTATATATTTAAATAATCCACAGCATTTTGGCTGTTTTGGATTCGCCCCCCCAATCTTCTGACCAATGTCATGATTTCAGTTAACAATACTTCCTACTTCTATGCCATTAAGTCTCAAATTTTCAAAAATGTCCACTCATTTTAGGTGCCTAAATTGGGCATCCAACTTAGTGCCAACAGATTGTTTTTTCAGAATTTCTGAAGTCAACAAACTGCATGGGACTTCAGGAAATCAGACCCAGGCATTTCAGTTTGGAAATCAAAAATAGAAAAAACAAAATTAGAGGACCCCTATGAAAACAGTGGCCTAAGAGACATTGACCTATCCCAAAGTCACGGTGAGTCAGTGGCAGAATCCAGAATAGAATCAGGCTACATGAACCCTGTCATAAATATAAAGGGAAGGGTAAATTCCTTTGAAATCCCTCCTGGCCAGGGGAAAGCTCCTCTCACCTGTAAAGGGTTAAGTAGCTAAAGGTAACCTCGCTGGCACCTGACCAAAATGACCAATGAGGAGACAAGATACTTTCAAAAACTGGGAGGAGGGAGAGAAACAAAGGGTCTGTGTGTCTGTCTATATTCTGTCTTTGACGGGGATAAACCAGGAATGGAGTCTTAGAACTTTTAGTAAGTAATCTAGCTAGGTACATGTTAGATTATGATTTCTTTAAATGGCTGAGAAAAGAACTGTGCTGAATAGAATAACTATTTCTGTCTGTGTATCTTTTTTGTAACTTAAGGTTTTGCCTAGAGGGGTTCTCTATGTTTTGAATCTAATTACACTGTAAGGTATCTACCATCCTGATTTTACAGGGAGGATTTCTTTATTTCTATTTACTTCTATTTTTATTAAAAGTCTTCTTGTAAGAAAACTGAATGCTTTTTTATTGTTCTCAGATCCAAGGGTTTGGGTCTGTGGTCACCTATGCAAATTGGTGAGGCTTTTTATACAACATTTCCCAGAAAAGGGGGGGTGAAAGTGTTGGGAGGATTGTTCATTGTTCTTAAGATCCAAGGGTCTGGGTCTGTAGTCACCTAGGCAAATTGGTGAGGCTTTTTACCAAACCTTGTCCAGGAAGTGGGGTGCAAGGTTTTGGGAAGTATTTTGGGGGGAAAGACATGTCCAAACAACTCTTCCCCAGTAACCAATATTACTTTGGTGGTGGTAGTGGCCAATCCAAGGACAAAGGGTGGAATATTTTGTACCTTGGGGAAGTTTTGACCTAAGCTGGTAAAGATAAGCTTAGGAGGTTTTTCATGCAGGTCCCCACATCTGTACCCTAGAGTTCAGAGTGGGGGAGGAACCTTGACAAACCCTATCTTCATCCCTAGCTGCCACTGTGGTCTAGTGTTCTAAGCATGGGAACAGGAGTCAGGACAACAGTATTCTGTCCCTAACTCTGCCATTGACTCAGCATTTATTCTGTTACAAACTTCAACCTGCTTTGAAGTCAGTGGAAGCTTTGTGTTCTCGCCAACTCTGTAAATTGAGCCTTAGGGTCTCAAATTACACACCCAATTAACCAGTTTTTAAAATGTTGGTATAAATAGTTTTAAGACTTATACCACCCTTGTGAGGTGGACAAAGCTAAGGCCTATCGGCCCTTTGATATGTAGGGTGGGAGAAGAGGACAAACTTCAGACCATTGTTCCTTTGGTCAACAATGGTGGCAGAGGGAGAAAGAAGACATTCTAGCCAATCTTCCCTTTGTACCATAGTGAGGGAAGAAGAATGACTGCTCTGAAAGTGTTAACTGGGCAGCTTCACTAGACTTCAAAACACCTGCTCCTGAGTGTAAATCGGCAATCCATTCCCAACTCTGGCTGCTTATATATGCCAGTGGGGAAATGAAGAATGCTAACAAGAAGTGATGCAGGAGCAGGTGGGTGGGGAGGGTAGGAGCTGCATGAAAGGACAAGTCTCCTTGGTCTGGAGGAGAAAAGAGTAACGTGGTGGTTGAAACAGGAAAGGGAAGAAAGCTCAAACTTAGAAAGCATGGGAGGAAAAGCAAGGTGGAGAGAAGGTGATAGCATAGTGAAGATATAAGAAGAGAAGTTAGGGAGGGGAAGAGCAAGTGGGAAGGTACAAACCAGAGAGAGTAAAGAAGTGGAGGAGAGGGAAAGAAAGTGTGACGTTATCTGATAAAATATGACCATGTAGATCATTGTTGCTACCACTGTTATATAATGCAACAAATCTTATACAAAGCATGTCAAGTAAGGTGTCTATGGAAAGGTTATGATTTGCTGAATATGATTATGCTATGTGTATGCATGTATCATTTTTGAATCTGAAGTTATTAGTATTAGCTCTATACCTATATTTCAACTGTTTGCTTCTGGGTAGCACTCACAAGATGGTTAGCCAGTACATTGTGAAGGAAATATTCAAGTTGAATGGCCCATTAAAGAACATTTAACCCACAATGGAAGACGCCCACCTACACTTAATGGACTTTCCTGCTATGACTAAGCGAAATCATGCACGGTCATGTGACTTGCCCATCTGACTCCAAACACCATCTTTTCACCTTTAATTTTCCATGGGAGAACACATGGGTTTCCCTTCACTGTGCTGGACACATCTCCATTTTGCCTCTTTCCTGCTCAAACCCCCCTGGACCATGAACTTAAACTAATGGGAGCATTCTAACCAGAGGACTGAGGACCTTCCAATTATTTGGAAGCAACCAGAGACTTAACAAGCCAGCAATTTATTCTGTCACTGCTACAAGCCTGAACCAAGAATTTTGCAATTGTATGTATTTGATTCCTTTAGCCAATTTTAACTATTCTCTTTCTTTCTTTCTTTCTTACTATAAATAAACCTTTAGATTTTAGATACTAAAGAATTGGCAACAGCATGATATATTGTATGTGGCTGGTCCTTTGGGATGAGAAGAACCCTTTTGTTTGATGAAATTAGTTTTAAATAGCCACTCATCTTTAAGTTCAGTGTTTCGGTGTTGAATCCAGGACTGGAATACCTGAGGAGGCTGCATTTTTGACTTCTTGTTAGCTGGTGTGGTGAGACAGAAGTTCACTTTTATTGCTGGTTTGGTATATCTTATGGAAGAATAATCACCAGTTCTTCTTCGACTGATTGCTCATGTGCATTCCAGTAGGTGTGTGCAGGCACGATTGTTGGAAGGCTTTTCCCCTAGTGGTACACATCGGGTCGGCTGTGGAGCCCCCTGCAGTGGCGCCTTCATGATGGTGTATATAGGTCCCTGTTGACCCACTGCCTGCTCAGTTCCTTCTTACCGCCCATGACAGTCGTTGGAGTAGCTCAGTCTCTTGCATTCGCAAGTGCCTACCAAGTGGTTCCCCTTTTCTTAGTTGTAAATAGTTTCATAGAGTTGTAGTTTAGTTTCATAGTTACTTAAGCTTACTTTGGGGGGATCTCTCCCCAGTTTTCCCCATGCCTTGGTCTTAGGGGTTTAAGATATGCGAGAGGTGAGCGAAACCTATGCCCAGAGGCAACTGCACGCTGCTTGTCTTAAGTGCCTAGGAAAAGGTCATCAGACAGACAACTGCTCAATTTGCAGGAGCTTTAGACTCAGGACTAAGAGGGAGTGGGACTATTGTTTGAAGCTCCTTCTAATGGAGTCGGCCCTCTGCCCTCAGCTGGTCCTGGAAACGGCACCGGCAGCATGAGTGCGGGACACCCTGGCACCAAGAAAGGACTCCTCCAAGGAGCATCAGCTCTGCTCCCGAGCTCGTAAAGCCAGTTCTAGCAGGCGGCACTGCTCACAGTCCCCGGTGCCACATAAGAAGAAGAAGGCCGACAGGGGTCATTCCCCCGTCAGGAAGCCACGAGGGGATTCCAGCAGGGTGCCTTCTACATCGGGACACCCACGGCCTGGCCCTCAGGACCCGGCACCGTTTCCTCCGGCCCTGACCGGACGTCCATCAAGTCCGGTGCTGGTGGACTCCCTGACTTAGGATGAATTGGAGGAAGAACTTGATCTCCCCTCCCCACGGGATGCCTTTGAGACAGTGCAGAACCTTCTTGCTATGAATGCACAGTCCCCAGCCCCGAAGATGCCAACACCGGCACCGATCCAGACATCGGCTCAAGTTCCGGCATCAACGATGGCACTGTCTGCGGCACCATTCGTGGCACCAAGGGTGGCACTGCCCCCTGTTCACCACTGGGGCACGCCCATGATGTTATGGCGCTGCTCCCCATCGCCCCAGTACCACTCCCTGGCACCGTTGGGCTACACCCCACACGATCAGGCTCAGAGTACACTTCGGAGTTGGAGACTGAGTCTTTTGTCTCCTGACGCAGCCGGTACCATTCACAGTCCCGGCAGCGCAGAGTCGTGGACTCATCGGCATCTATGGTATCCAGGCCACCCCAGTGGCAGGACCTGGTACAATGGACTCCTTGGGCCTATCATCAGGCTCAGGGACAGGGCTCCAGGGCCGCATCAGTGGCATCTGCACCCCGTGCTCCCCCCTCAGCGACGTCGGTGTCGCGCCACACCCCCAGAGCTCTGGAGCATCCCCCCTCCCCCTCACATTCTCAAGTCTTTATGCTGGTGACTCCAGCCACAAGTGGTCTGTGTGGGAGTACCCTTTGCTGAACCCCAACGTATGCTATCGCTAGTCATGGACGCCTCAGCGCTTGGTTGCAGAGCGCACCTGGGCAATATCAGAACCCAAGGGCTATGGTCCCAGGCAGAACTATCACTGCACATCAATGTAAGGGAGCTGAGGGCGGTTTGTCTGGCATGCCAGGCGTTCCAGGCCTGCCTTCAGGGCACGTGTGTGTTGGTGCTGACAGACACCCCACCACAGCAATGTTCTATATAAATAAACAGGGTGGTGCTCGCTCCTCTCCCCTGTGCCAGGAAGCCCTCGGGCGGTGGGACTTTTGCAACACCCACTTGATACACCTAGAAGCATCCCACCTTCCAGGAGCGCAAAATGAGCTAGCTGATCACCTCAACCACTCATTCCATGGTCACAAATGGTCCCTCAGGGCAGACGGCGCTCTCTTGATTTTCCAGAGGTGTGGCTTTCCCCCCATAGACCTGTTCGTGATGTGGAGCAACAGGAAGTGCCAGTTGTTCTGCTCCTTTCTGAACCACAGTCCAGACTCCATTGCGGACACTTTTCACCTTCCGTGGATGAGTCATCTGCTATTCACATTCCTGCCCTTCCCTCTCATACACAAAGTCCTCCTCAAGACCTGCCAGGACAGGGCTTCGTTGATCCTCATAACGCCAGCATGGCCCCATCAGCACTGGTTCACCACGCTGTTGAACCTCTCAGTGGACAGACCAGTAGCCCTTCCTGTGTGCCCAGCCCTCATCACACAGGACCACAGCTATCTACAACACCCCAACCTGGAGTCCCTCCACCTCATGGCATAGAAACTCCGTGGTTGAATTCACTAGAGCTCCAGCGTTTGGACTCAGGGGAGTTCTGCTGGGAAGTAGAAAACCCTCCACTAATGCCACATACCTGACAAAGTGGATGTGGTTTTCTATCTGGTCTCTGCAGAAGGGCAGCCCTCCACAGCAGCATCATTTCCCCTTGTTTTGGACTACCTACTGTACCTGAAGCAGCAAGAGTTGGCAATCTCATCTATCAAAGTGCACCTGGCTTCCATTTCGGCCTTCCACCCGGGGGCAGCAGGTAGGTCAGTCTTCCGGAATCCCATGGTGGGCCGGTATCTCAGGAGCTTGGACAGGCTTTGTCCCAGGTGCGGCAGCCCGTCCCCCTGTGGGACCTCAACCTGGTTCTGTCCATGCTCATGAGGCCCCCTTTTGCATCCAGGGCAATCTGCCTTCTGTTCTACCTTTCCTGGAAGGTGGTCTTTCTGGTGGCCATAACCTCAGCCAGAAGGGTCTCTGAGCTCAAAGCACTGACTCCCAAGCCCCCTATATGGTCTTTTATAAAGACAAGATGCAGCTATGCCCTCACCCCGCGTTTCTACCAAAGGTAGTCTCCCAGTTTCATGTGAACCAGGACATATTTTTACCTGTGTTCTTTCCTAAGCCACATGCCAGTAACAGAGAGTGAATGCTCCATTCCTTGGATGTCAGGTGTGCCCTAGCCTTCTACATTGAGCACACAAAGCCATTTCATAAGTCACCACAGCTCTTTATTGAAGAATGAAGGGGCTTCTCATCTCGTCTCAGTGCATTTAGGCGTGGATCACATCCTGCATCAGAACGTGCTACGACCTAGCTAAGATTCCAACCCCACCATTGATGGTGCACTCCACAAGAGCGCAGGCTTTGTCCACAGCATTCCTTGAGCAAGTCCCTATGCAAGGCAGCAACTTGGTCTTCCATCCACACCTTCATGTTGCACTACGCCATCACTCAACAGGCGAGGGATGATGCAGCCTTTGGCAGGGCAGTTCTGCATTCAGCAATCAGGTCAACTCCAACCCCTCCTCCGGGGGAAACTGTTTGGGAGTCACCTATTGGAATGCACATAAGCAATCACTTGGAGAAGAAAAAACGGTTACCTATCTCTCATAACTGTTGTTCTTCGAGATGCGTTGTTCATCTCCATTCCAAATCCCACCTGTCTCCCCTCTGTTGGAGTATTCCGGCAAGAAGGAACTGAGCAGGTGGTGGGTCAGCAGGGACATATATACACCGCCACTCAGGGGGCTCCGGAGCCGACCCGACGGGTATTGCGAGGGGAAAAAACCTTCCGACGATTGTGCACGGGGCGCGTGCACACACCTATTGGAATGGACATGACCAATGCATCTTGAAGAACAACAGTTACGAGAGGTAGGTGATCTGGTGTTTTTGCGTGTGTCTGCCCTATTTCTCAGAAGTTTGTCCTGAATTTGGTATTTTCAGTAGTGACCCATGGAGGCACGGTGACAGAAAGTAAAAGGGTAGATAGCAAGAGGAGAAGATAACAGCAACAGGGAATGGAATGGAGTAAAGGCAAAGAGGAAGACGGTAAAAGTATAAGTCAAGGATGGACAACTGGCAGCCTGGGGGCTGCATCTAATCGACCAGATCATAGTATTTGGTCCACCACAGCCCAGCTTGGGACAGAGAATGTGTTGGACCAGGAAGGGGCTGGGCAAGGTGTCACATGTGGGTGAATGGGGACATTTGTGCATGGATGCACACATCACATGATGCCGTGGCGACAGTCAACAGGATGGAGCAGGGAGACAGGCCCAGCCATGTTGGACAGGAGTTGCCGCTGGAGGGTGAGTGCAGGGCAGACTTGATCTCCAAACCGTGCCCCCCTAACCCTGGGCCTCTGAGCCACTGGGAGCAGGACCCAAGCCCCTGGGGGAAGGACCAATCCCTCCCACTTCACTACCTCCCCCCCAGATGTCACACTTCCCAGCCCGCCAAATGGTTTTAGTGGTTTTTGTGTCCGTTGACTACCTTAAAGTTGCTCGTCCCTGCTCTAAGTACCAAGGAAAGAGGGATGAGACCATTCTAATGAAGACACAGAGATATTCCTGATTCAAGCATCTTGAGCTTGGGGGAGTTGGGATCCTAATTTATATCCAGACTTCTGGTCCAAAAAAAATTCAAAATGTGAACTTCACCAAGTTCTGAGCTAGTTCAGATCCAGATGCACATTAGCATCATATCTTTTCCTTTTGATCTCCATAGCACTGACATCAATATCTCTTTTGCTAAAAAGGACTCCATTTTCTCTTACTGTTTTAAAAGCATCTTCTGCTCTTTCAACTTCCTTTTCTAGATTAGAGATTTTATTTGTAACTGTGAGTAAAATTTTCAAAAGTGCCTGAGTCCCATTTCCAAAAGTGGTTTAGGCTCATAGGAACCTAAGGGCGTGTCTTCATAGCAAAAGCTGTGCACGGGCTAGCCTACCCAAGCTAGCTTGAATCCAGCTAGTGTGTGTAACAATAGCGTTGAACACAACATGAGCTTCAGAGCAGATAGTACAACCCAGCACAAACCCTGGGTACGTACTTGGCTCTCTCGCCCACCCTGGAACCTATGCGTTCTTCACTGCTATTGTTGCCCATGTTATCTGGATTCAACCTAGCTCAGGTAGACTAGCTGGTGCACACCTTTTGCTGTGTAGGCATACCCTTAGTCCCATTGACTTTCAATGAGACTCAGGCTCCTAAGTGCCTAAGTCAATTTGAACATGGGACTTAGGCTTCTAAATCACTTAGCAGCTTTTGAAATTTTACCTTCAATCTAATTTTGAATCCAACTGGTCAAATCCTTTATTTAAGGATGACATTGCTGAAACAATAGACCTTAATGCCTCCTGGAATAGTCACTGATATGTGTTTCAGCATTATCAGGCCCTTTTTCTTTCAGAATGTCTTCAAAAGAATCGAGAGAGAGAGAGAGAGACAGATGCACACACACACAAAAAAAAAAAAACACTTTCTCACTCAAAAAAATATAGTTACAAACTAAAAGCCAAACACATTAAAAACAAAACAATACAAAATACTCAAAGAACCTGTAGTTAATTATGTGTTTTAGTGTCTGACTGCCAAGTAAGCAGGGTTGCATACCACATGCACAACAATACTTCCTTTATCCCCCTTCCCTTGAACCTGATGAGGTTTTCATTATATCCTTTATAAATTTGTTGCTGCCATTCAGCCAGGTGTGATCTTTGTTGTGCAGCTTTAAAAAATGAATAGATTACATTCAATTAAAACAAGTTTCCTGCCTTCTGGGTGATTTAAATAGCAGTAGGATAGTCCTTGATTATAAAGGGAGTATAGTCTAGGCCCAATAAGTACTTTTTTAAAAGATGCCCATTTCTTCAAGATCTTTCACCTTATTGGTTTCAGGTCCTGCTGTTTTTATTAGAGCAGCATGTCAAATTATTTCATGACTAACTTCCCGCCCCCCTCCACCCCACACACACCCCAGGTATTAATCTGTACGTACTGGTTGTTTCTACTTTTTCAGGACTGTTCACTTGGAATATAGAATATTTTAGATTTGGTTCCTCTCCATTCTTCTCTAATGGCCTAATCTAGGTCCAAGTAAAATCATTGAGAAAATTCCAAAGCAATAAAGTGGGACCAGAATTTTCCTTTTAATTACGTTAGTCTAGATTCCAACTAATTCCATTGCAGCCTGGGTCAGATTTGCTCTTAGTTTATGCTGGTTTCATTTCTGGAGGAAGGAGCTGGGAATGGGTGACAGGGCATGGATCACTTGATGATTATCTGTTCTGTTCATTCCCTTGGGGCATCTGGCATTGGCCACTGTTGGAAGGCAGGATACTGGGCTAGATGAACCTTTGGTCTGATCCAGTATGGCCGTTCTTATGAAGTATGCTACTCGAGAGGTTGTCACAATATCTCTTGAACAGGACAATTGGGCAAATGATTGACAGACACGTGGGATGAGTTTAAAAGGCAGGCTGCAGCTATATTAATTATACAGTAGAACCTCAGAGTTATGAACACCAGAATTACGAACTGACTGGTCCACCACACACCTCATTTGGAACAGAAAATACGCAATCAGGTAGCAGCGGGGGCGGAGGGAGGAAAGCAAATACAGTAAAGTACTGTGTTAAACGTAAAGTTCTAAAAAAAAAAAAAGGAAAGTTTTTAAAAAAGATGAGACAAGGTAAGAAAACTGTTTCTGTGCTTGTTTCATTTAAATTAAGATTGGAAAAAAGCATTTTTCTTCTGCATAATAAAGTTGCAAAGCTGTATTAAGTCAAAGTGCAATTGTAAACTTTTGAAAGAACCACCATTGCGTTTTGTTCAGAGTTACGAACAACCTCCATTCATGAGGTGTCTGTAACTCTGAGGTTTTCCTGTACCTGGGTAAGGGGTACTTCATTGCCTGCCCCAGCTCTCACATACTAAGCATTTATTTGGTTCCAGTGTGGGTTGCATGAACCACACAATAAATCAATAACCCTCCCTGGTCTATTCCATGGACTCAGTTCAGTTGTGAAACTTCTTCCCTCCTGCCTCCCCCACGTAAGGGGAATGGAGTGACAGAGGCCACAAGTCTGCATGGGGGCAACCTCAGTCCACAAAGTCTTCAAGCTCCTCCCCCACATGAGTGCAAGGTCAAACTGTGCAATCCTGGATCTCATTTACATGGGAGCTGGCCCTTTTAGCCTTTACTCACACTGGACACTGATCGCAAGCTTTGACAAGTCAGTAATCATAACAGCATTATTTAAACCTCAAATCTTATTGTTTCTAACCCAACTGTGCTACAAGGCAGCTGTGAGTAAGGTAAAAATCCCACCAGGCTACATGCCAATTTGGCCCAGTGGGAACAATTCCTTCCTGACCCCTACAAACAGGTGATCAGTCAGACCCATAGTGTCATAAACATCACTGCTCCTAATCCTAAGGAGGGAGGACTGAGCAACTAACCAGAGACTAAGAGGCTGTTGCAAAGTGCAGCCAATAAGCAAGGGATGTTTCTTCCTTGGTGGCAGGAAATTTGCCAGTGGGGACATTGTCCCAATATCCCTTCTGCCTGGAGGCTTGTAAGAGAAGGTAACGGTGGAAAGTATCGCCCCTCCTTCCATGGTTGTGCACTGGCTCGTTCTGCTCAGGCAGGTGCCGTGTGCATCAAATTAGCATATTTCTGAAATAAAAAAACGAGGGCACTTTTGTGGCAACATTTTTATGGTCATGAAATACTCGAGTGCTTCATGTTCTCTGATCTGCTTTGCCTGGATCACAGGATCAGATCAAAGAAAGGCCACTTGTCCCTGTGCCCCTCTGCCTCTCACTTCCCTCCTCTTTCTACTTCTGGCAGCCATAAAAAGGAGGGAGGCAAGAGACAAAGGGATCTCCTCTGGGCACCCACCTTATTCCTCCCCAACCCTACTCTGAAGGCTCAGAGCTGGGGAGGTTGCACTGACAACACTGTGTCATTGATTCATTGCAACGTTGACACTTGACACGTTCTGACAAGCTTTGGTCTTGAACAATGGCTGGCCCAAAACACAGTGTGATGAAGAGTGAAACAAAGCTGTGATTAAAACATTTTATATTGTTGTAGGCAATATATTCTGAACAGACATTTTGTGGCTGTAAAAACAAACATAATGTTTTCATTGACAAAATGAAACTGGGACATTTCTAGGAAATCAGAAGAAGCTGTCAAGAACCTGGTTCAACGTATGAAAAACTGAGACTGTTCTTGTAAAATCAGGACTCAGAACTTTAAAAATGTGTTATTCTAAAACAGCAGAAGTAGGCCTAACCCAAAGGAGTCAATGCAGATTCACTGGTGATAGCAGAATTTTGCCCTCTATTTAACTTCTCAAGTGCTTTCCTGAGTATTTTCTATTTTTAATCACACTGATAACATTTCACTAGGTAGACAATAGCACCATTACCAACTCTCAGTTATCCATATCTTCTGTATTCAAGAAATGAATTGGCATCTCCCTGAAAAATAAGTTCATGGTTGTGCTTTTTTCGTTGAATTCCTCCTCCTCTGTATTTCCATAGGGCCAGAGGTTATTTCTTTACTTCTGTTTGTCCAAATCTTCAACTGAATGGGCTTGATCCAACTCTCATTCAAGTCTGTTTGCTGGATAGTTCTCTATAGAATCGTAGGAATGTAGGGATCTTAAGAGGTCATCTAGTCCATCCCTTACACTGAGATAGGATTAAGTAGACCTAGCCCATCCCTGAGAGATGTCTTGTCAAACCATATGGCTGCTTGCAGCCTCATATAGCTTCTTTCAAGATATTGAATTCTTCATCATCATCCATAGAGAGAGTATCTTTTAGTCTCATCAACTTCTCATTGAACTTGCTGGAAGTTTAATGTGAACATGGATGGTTCTTCATATCTCAGAAACACCTTCTGCTTTTTTATTCATGAAGCAAAATTCTGTCTTGGGAGCTAAACAGGGATAATAAAGAACATAAATATCACTGAATGGGCACCTAAATTTGTAGTCAGGAATGCACCTAACAATAATGGCCCAAAAGATAAAATCTCCAGAGTCTCATGACAACAAGTCTTGAGTAAGAGCATTTAGGAAGGTCGAGTGGCTCCGTCAGCCCACCCAGGGGTCTGAAAACCCAGAGAGCCGTGAAGCTCATCAGGGCCAAACACGGTCATGAGAGCGAGCAGGGCCCATTCCCTGTCATTCCCCCACACACACACACACATCCGCGGGCATTGCCCCTGCAGTTCCCAGTATCTGCGGATCCTGGCCAATGGGAGCTGCAGAGCTCGGGGCAGGGGCAGTGTGCGGAGCTCCCTGGCTGCCTAGGAGTCGGAGAGGGGAGATGCTGCTGCTCCCGGGAGCCACGCAGAGCCAGGGCAGGCAGAGAGCCTACCTTAACCCCACTGCACTGCCAACTGGACTTTTAGCAGCCCAGTCAGCAGTGGTGATGGAGCCACTAGGGTCCCTTTTCAACCGAGCATTCCAGTCGAAAACCGGACACCTGGCAACCCTAGCTGGTATGATTATCTGCCATGGCATTGTCTTCAAAATGGATGTCTCTGGGCAGGACTCTCCTGGTTTTTATGTACATTTGACCTTCCTATTTACAAAGTGATTACTGCAAAGCATAATGTCTACAGCCACAGGTACTCTGTGACTTCCTTTTCTAAACTGTTCCAGTGTTTAAGAGATTACTATCAGCAGGTATGCTCAAGTGAGGAGGAAGCAGCAATGGTATAAAGAAGGACTTCCCTGCAGTAGTGTCTTGGAGCTAACTGAATTGTAGATAGGCTATCCTGATCATCCTGGCACCTCTACTAATGACAAAACTCTAACCAACTTCACGTGAGAATTGAAATAATATCTTCAAAACAGATAGTTATAATTATAAACTCTGTCTGAGTAGAGATTGTATATTCAAGGTACTGTATGATTCCTAGGCAGAAAGATTTATATCATAGTCCATTCTGAGATGAAAAGGTAGGTTTAAAGGTATCTAATGATATACTTTACATTTCGATTGTGCTTTCCATCCAAGGATCTCAAGGTACTATACTAACATTACCAAGCTAATTGTCACAAGCAGTGCCCCTGGGAGAAAAATATTATAAATGCCATATTACAGGTGCGGAACCTAAGACAGAGAGGTTTAATGATTTACCCAACGTCACACAAAGCTCATTTGCTCTCACACAAATTTTACACTGAAATAAATGAAAGAAGAATTAAGTCTAGAGAGTTTGTAGCGGAGTCAGAAACAGATCTCTTGACATCCAGTTCTGGGCTTTAAACACAAGACCACATTCCTGTCCTATTTACCATTGCTAAATAACCTCTACGCTGTCTTCATTTCAAAACAGCTAAAAAGCTGCTGCAAAGCATTGAGAGCTTTGGGTCCTGTGTTTTCAGAAAGTCACTGCTGCTTATGTTCTGGCTGTTTAGCATGGCAAGTCATATTCCATAAGCTATGCCTCCATGAAACATAGATAATATTTCATCAGCATTCTCTTATTAATCTTGAATGAAAAAACATAAGACTGTCATGAAAAGTACTACAGTCCTAGTCCGATCCTCCAATGCACATGTATTGTATGTAGAATGAACAAGAGTACTTGTGGCACCTTAGAGACTAACAAATTTATTAGAGCATAAGCTTTCATGGGCTACAGCTCACTTCATCAGATGCATAGAATGGAACATATAGTAAGAAGATATATATATACATACAAAGAAGGTGGAAGTTGCCATACAAACTGTGAGAGGCTAATTAGTTAAGATGAGCTATTATCAGCAGGAGAAAAAAATGTTTGTAGTGATAATCAAGATGGCCCATTTAGACAGTTGACGAGAAGGTGTGAGGATACTTAACTTAGGGAAATAGATTCAATATGTGTAATGACCCAGCCACTCCCAGTCTCTATTCAAACCCAAGTTAATGGTATCTAGTTTGCATATTAATTCAAGCTCAGCAGTTTCTCGTTGGAGTCTGTTTTTGAAGCTTTTCTGTTGCAAAATTGCCACCCTTAAATCTTTTACTGAGTGGCCAGAGAGGTTGAAGTGTTCTCCTACCGGTTTTTGAATGTTATGATTCCTGATGTCAGATTTGTGTCCATTTACTTTAATCAGTTTCTCAATATTTCTCCAGAATCTGTTTCATTAAAAAAAACAGACAGACTAACCTCTAGCTGTTCTGTTGCAAAGAAAACTCACAACATGACCTGAATATAACAGAGGCCATATCTGCCTCAATTTGCAGAGCACCTGAAATAGTACCTCTTCAGTGTGAACTGCCCCCTTCATCTCAATGGGTGCTAACTCAGGTACCAGCAATGGTATTTTAAATGGCAACATTATTAACTATTTCACTGCTCATCAAAGTATGGAAGAGAGGAGAGGAAAAATCATATTGTGAATAACTACATCAGTGTTTCCTGAAGTGTGGGATGGGAGGTCATAGAGAATGTGAAAGGCTCACCCATCATAATTTATACAGCACATGACAGGGTGGTGAGGTGGAGGGATGCAATTGATTTTATTTTCCTTAAAAGGGTCTCAGCATTCAAAGATTTAGGAGAGGTTGTATTGATCTATGCAGTAGTCATGTAGCACAGATTCATAGATTTTAAGTCCAGAAGAGTCCATTATGTTCATCTGATTTGACCTCCTGTACAGTAATTTCTGCCTTAAGCCTGTAACTTCTGTTTGAACCATAGTGTATCCTGTAAGAGCATATATTCTGGGAAGATGTATCAAACACATGTATCAAACACATGTTTATCCTGTGTCCAGTGCTATTCAATATTTTCATTAACAACTTGGATGATGGAGTTAAGAGTTTGTTTATAAAATTTGCAGATGACACCACACTGGTGGCACTTTGGAGGACAGGATTAGAATTCTAATTTACCTTGATAAATTGGAGACTTGCTCTGGAATCAGTAAGATGAAATTCAGTAAAGACAAGTGCAAAACACTACACTTAGGAAGTAAAAATCAAATGCAAATACAAAATGGTTAGTAACTGGTTAGGCAGCAAAACTGCAGAAAAGCATCTGGGCATTATAGTGGATCACGAATTGAATACGAGTCCAAAGTGTGATGCTGCAGTGAAAAAGGCAAATGTCATGCTGGTAAGTATTACAGGAGTGTCATATATAAGACACAGGAGGAAATTATTTCACTCTACTCTTTACCGGTGAGGCCTCAGCTGGAGTACTGTGTTTAGCGCACCACACTGTAAGAAAGATGTGAACAAATTGGAGGGAGTCCAGAGGAGATCAATAAAAAGATAGGATGAGAAAACGTGACCTATGAGGAAAGGTTGAAAGAACTGGCCATGTTTAGCCTAAAGAGAAGGCTGAGGTGGGGCGGGGGAGGGGGGGAGTGCAATATGATAGTAGTCTTCAAATATGGAAAAGTTTGTTATAGAGAGAATGGTGATCAATTGTTCTCCTTGTCCACCCAGAGTAGGACAAGAAGTAATCGGCTTAGTTTGCCGGAAGGGAGATTCAGGTTAGATACTGTATAAGGAAAAACTTTTTAATGCTAAGGCTAGTTAATCACTGGAACAGATTCCCTAGGGAGGGTGTGGGATGCCGTCCTTGAAGGATTTTTAGAACAGATTAGACAAGCACCTGTCAGGGATTATGTAGGTATATTTGGTGCTGCCTCAGCATGGGGGGGGGGCTGGACTAAATGACCTCTTAAGGTCCTTTCCAGCCCTGCGTTTTTATGATTCTGTGGTAAGATATCTGGTCTTGATTTAAAGACTTCAGGTGATGGAGAATCCATCATGCCCCTAGCTAAGTTTTTCCAATGATTAATTACACTCACACGTTAAAAATTTGCACCTTATTTCTAATATGAATTAGTCTAGCTTCAACTATTGGATCTTGTTATGCCTTTTTTTTGTTTGCGAGATTAAAGAGCCATCCACTATCAGAAATCTCTTCCCCGGGAAGGTATTTGTAAATTGTGATCCAGTCACCTCAAAACTTTCTCTTGGATAAACCAAATAGATCGAATTTCTTTGATTTCTCACTGCAGGGCATGTTTTTCAGATCTCATATCATTGTTGTAGCTCATTTCTGAGCCTATTCCAATTTTTCAACATATTTTTTAAGTCTGGACACTGTGTCAGTAAGATCCTCACTAATGCCATACACAGAGGTAACACCCTTTCCCCTGCTCCTACTCGATATTCCCCTGCTGTGGCATCCAATGACTGCATTCTCCTGCTTCACTACAGTTTTGCACTGGGAGCTCATGTTCACTTTGTTCTGTACCATTACCCCAAATCTTTGTCAGTTTCGCTGCATTCTGGGACACTGTCTCCCCTCTTGTCAGTCTGATCCATAGTCCTTGTTCCTAGATGTATGGCCTTGCATTTTGCTGTATTAAAAGCTTGTCATTCAGATGAGTCCCCTGTCACAGTTCAGGGCAACTGCACCTATATTCCTCCTCCATGGTCCCTCAGGGGCACCCACTTTAGGTTCCTAGCCACTCAGTCATCTCCTCTCTTGGGCAGAGACCCATGTCTCTCTCCCTCCTGACTGGGGGTTTTCAGGCTGCACAGTTCCCTGCCTGTATTGTGATATCCCCAGCAAGCAAGGCTGCCTAAAAGCCCAGTGTTTGCACCTTGCTTTCTCTCCAGAAATTATGACCAGTATAATTGCCCTCATTTACAAATTACCACAGAGTTATTTATAAGTAAGCACATTATTCTTAAGGTAAAAAGCATAACAGAGAAAACATACTAAAACAATAAAAGAACCTACACACACTCTAAAAAAGCTTACCAGAGGTCACTCAACTCCAACCTTGGACTCTAGTAGGTGTCAGTCAGTGGTGGATTAGCCACTGGGCCTACTGGGCACATGGCCAGGGGCCCATGAATATTCTTTCCTTTATACAGCTTGGGTCTTTGATCTTGGCCTCCTGTTAGGTGATCAGGGCATGGCTTCAAAAGGCTGGGTTTTTAAATAACTAGAGGTGTGAAATTTGAATTCATCTCCCTTTAGCTATTCTCCAGGAAAAACACTTTATGTTCCAAAAGTTCATTCTTGTTTGGCACGTTGTTCAGTCCTTTGAACCCCCAGGTCTCACTTTTGTCACATCTCCCTGCTCGAGAAGTCTCATAAAATCCCAGCCCACTATAATACATAAACAATTCCTTTAATACAACGGACACCAAAAATACTTAAACTTAATTCAATAAGGTCTCCCAAAGATACTGCAGGAAATTTTGCCATTATCTGTCACCCCCTGCTTACCAAACAATCCAGATCAGCCCAGATAACTGATTTGTCATTGATATTTATCATTCTGCCAATTTTTATGTCATCTGCAAACTTTACAGGTATCTATTCTATATTTTCTTCCAGATCATTCATAAAGATACTGAACAGACCACATCAAAAAACAAAACAAAAAACTCATTTGTTTTTCCACAGAAAATTTTGACTTTTTGGCAAAAAATTGAAAATGGAAAATTTTTGAGTTGGAAATGCCTTTGTGGTTCTTTATGGGAGTTGTAGTTTGGGTGCCTCATGCAGCCATTTTCCATGGGCCGGCCAGCCTCCCTAGCTGGACTACATCTCTTAGGATACACCGTGGTTTCCCTCTTGCTGACCTTACAGCATGCATCAGGAGAATTCCTGGCCACAATGCCCAGTCTTCAGGGTTGCCCTAACTTATAGTACTACTTCATTGACCCCTATGAGCCACTGCTAAGGCATAGAAACACAGGGATTTAAGACTAAGCTGGCCACAGCTCCTTGCACTCCTGACATGCTCCATCCCACCCTACCTCTGATAAAACTTTACTCCAGAAGCTCGTGCAGAAGTGTCACAGAGATATACCCCTTGCTGCTTTTAATCCCTCACATACCACACCTAGTATTTGTGTAGGTAAAGTAGTTAGAGCAGGTGACAGGGAGTCAGGTCAGTCCTGGGTTCTATTCCTGGCTCTGTCACTGTCTAGCTATATCCCTGTGGGCAAGCCACTTAAACTATCTGTGCCTCAGTTTCCCCACCTATAAAATGGGGATGTTACCCACCTTACTGGGGTGTTGTGAGGTTTTTAAAAAGTAACATTTAGAAATATGGAAGTGCATTTCATCCCCCACATACTGAAATATTACATCACTAATTTTCCACTGTTCTGTTAACAGGGGTTGTACTTGAACATGGCTTGATCCTTGGAAAGTATAGATTTTAAACTTATAAACCTGAAATGACCATTTAAAGTTTGTGTGTTTGTTTTAAATCTGTTTTCCTGCCATCTCTCTGAACATTGGCAATTTAAGATCCAAGTAAATGTCTACAGAAATAATTGCTTCAGTACCTTGTGCAGTAGCTTTCCGGTAGAATTATTCAATATTAAATGACAAAATGAAATGCAAGAAAGATCCTTGATCCCTTTTGCATTTCAGAAAAACGTCTGTCAGTTTTATTATTTAGTGACATGTAGGGTGTGATTCTTCATTGCCTGGCAACCTGTGTAAATGTGTTTGCTACCACTCTAAACTGGTAACATTTTTTAACAACACTGGATAAACGTAAATGACTGTACAAGCTGAAAAGCAGTAAAATCTAGCAGTGTGTACAACTATTTTGGATTGATTGCTGGATGGATTATGTACTTCATTCCATATTTTAGGCATTCTTAAGCATTCAGCAGTGTTTTGCTTTGAAGATTTTATCTCACACCTTCAAAGAAAAAGGGTCAGACCAATTGTTGTGAAGTCAATGGACCTACTTTAGATTTTCACTGGTGAGAATGAGAATAAATCTGACCCACAAAGTTATAATGATCAGAGATTGTTTGTGCGAATGATTTTTATTTTAATTGGAGCTGTCTAACCATTACTAGTTTATCAGCTTGTCTTACAAATATCACTGTAAAACACAGCAAGCTCTTTGTCTTGAACAAGGTTGTAAGCAAATCTTATGAACAGGGAAGTATTAGTGAAACACATCACCTTATGGAATGTCCATATTATCACTTTGATTTAAAAGCTGTCCATAGTAAATGAGCTCAGTATAACCTTTTGCCCTTCAGATTTCCACAGAGTGATCCACCTGGCAAAGGGTTAAATGCAGACCACACTTTACAACACAGTCTGTAAGCATCAGTGCCTTTCCCTTCCAACTGTTTTTTTAAGCTTGCCTAATCACACCTCACTTATTTATAAGTAGTACATGTGGTTTAACTTTGCACCCACTTTTCCACTGGAAGACTTAATGTTAACACCCAGGGACACCTGTCTTAGATTAGCAAAACAGTTTACTTTAAATGATGGCACTGAATAGATATTCTTAGTCTTGCTTTTGAAACACAAGTTTAGGTCAAATCTGCTTTTGCTTTTTCATTTTACAAAATGGTAGATGAAAGTTGAAAGCAGAGGAAAATATGTTATCGTGTTGTTAAAATGCAACCACCCAGTCTTGCTTTTCTGTGTAAAAGCACCTGAAAACCTCATGTCCATTTGACAAGAGCATTTTTGTCATTCCACAGTGGCAAAACAAGTGCAAAATTTGAAGTGGTCTGCACACATGGCCTTAAAGGGCACAAAGGTTTGCTGGGGGTCACCTGTTTTTGGATCTGGGTGAATTTCATGGTCCCAGCTGTCCAGATGATTTGCGGAGGACACCAGCAAACTAGAGCAATCTGCTGTGAATCTTCATCCAAATAGGTTAAAGCATGGCAGTCGCCCTACATGGTCTTCAATAACAATAATTTAAAAAAATAAACTTCCCCAGCACCAGCTTCCTTGATATATCCTCCTCTTCTCATTTGATTGATTGGTTGGCAATTACTTAATTCTCTCACATTTACCTGAAGCTCAGTCTATCAATATACACATAATAGCCCTAAACAATATTAAGAAAGCAGGGAGGAGAATGGATTTTTGAAATAGCTACATATATTCTTTGCATTCTGATTTGAAAATCAGGATATTGATGTACTAGCGTGATTGCTTTTAACGTCTTTTGCTAAAAATAGCAACTGAAATGACTGTAACAGGCTTGTTCCTGTTTTACACTTGCCTCTTCCCCCCCCCCTCCAAAAATGCGTACACCCCTCACCCCCCCGAGTTACTTTGTCCTTTTACTGGTAGTGCCATCCTGGGCCTTGAACTTAGATATTTTCTTATTTGTTCATCTCATGCCTCTACTCATTAGCACCCCTCTTTCTATGACCATTGCAGATTATGAAGTGGTTTTGAGAAGAAGAATGAACAGTCAGAAAGCAGAATGAGTGTAATTCAGTTTGTCATTTTTCTTCTTTTTCCACCCCACCCACTGTAAACTTATTTTATATATTAAAAACCGCAGCAAGATTTCTGATGTATCACATTATATATTACATTGTTGTTGTAATATTGTTGCTGTCATGTTTGAAAGATCTTCATTTTAGATGTCTTTGCTACTGCCCATGAGAGCATAAAGGGTAATTTACAAATATTTTTCCATATTATATTATTCTCACTTCAGTGACAGAGTACTTGAAAAATGTTGACGTGAGCTGCAGGAGAGAATGGGATAAACATTCAGACTAGTTCTGAAACTTTTACTCAGACATACAGTCATATAACTGTTAAGATATTGCTATGAACTGATGTCATTAATTTTCATATCCAATTAGCTGAGTAGAAGTTAATTTACTGTTATAGGAAAGTAGAATATCTGGTTATGGGCGCATTGGAAATCATTATACAAAATTGTAAACACATTAGGCATTTTAAACCGCAGTACTAGAGCTTGTATTTTGCTTCATTATATAACAGTGCTGTGAGATGTTTCAAATAGTTTTCTCCCTCTCTTAATGCATAACATTTTGAAATCCCGATTTACTCCTGACCAGAGACCAAGAAATGGTGATTGGGAATAGATGGATGCTATTGTCAGCTAAATTTGGTTCTCAGAAATTCCTGCCACCCACTGACTGACATCCATTCAGGTGTCTGAATATCAGACTCTACAACATTACAAAGATGTTAGCCTTCTCATAACACTGTCATATCACACAGTATCATGCCACTGTCTTTGAGCAAGGATACATGATGGCAGATAACGTCCAAGTGTGTCACTCAAGGACTAGTTAGTGAGCAACCAATTCTTGTGCATCCCCCAGCTTTTCCTTCATTAACATCTGCTGCATTAAGCTGCTTAGACAACATGTCTGTTAATGGCCTTTACAGACATGACTGTTCTGACAGGCATGCAACTGAAATGGCGTTTTAGTGATTGGGGCCCTTTGATGGGGGGAAATCAAAAATAGATGATGAATGTCAATAAATACAGTATGGAACTTGTGAATTATGAGTGACCTCAGGTTTCCAACAGATGTTTTTGTGTCGTAACGGAAGCTTATTTAAGAAGTCTGGTTACAGCTGACCATGGCTATTTGGGGCCCTACAGAAGTGAGTCAGCCACAGAGGGTTTGCTGGAGTGTTGTTTTGTTTTTGCTTTGTTTTTTTCTGCATCTTCACAATGAGCAAAAAAAAATAAACTTTTCTGTTTAGAGTGAGGTCTTGAATTTCTGCCCAATAGCACAACAGAAGGCATGTGTGGTATTCCCCAGGAAATGCCAAGGAAAGTGCTTGTGTTGGTAAATCAGAAACACTGGATTCTGTCATCTGAAAAGAGTCCTCCCTGCTTTTTAAAAACATCCTTATGTTTCTCACAGCTGGAGCTGCATATGCACTAAGGTGCCTGCCCGGCAGCTGGGAATCTTGCAGGTGCATAAATCTCTGGCTTTGATTCTGTCTTCTCTTTCTGGAACAAGATTATTCTCTCTATTTTCAACAGAGCTATGATAAAAACTTCTCCATGCTTATTTTTTTAACGTGGCATAGGAAGTGAAGAAGAGGAGGAAGTTGAGAAAAGTCTACAGGTGAGCTGTTGGGGGCGTTGGTTGCTTTTTAAAGACTAGGGGCCCCATCCTGCTTCCACTGACATTTACGGGAGTTTTGCTATTCACTTCCATGAGATCAGGTTCAGGCCTTAGGGTGGGAAATGTTACTGTAAAACCTGCATCCAGTCATTAGTTGTGAAATCTGTATTTTAGTGCCCCTGATTGAGTGGCCCATTGCATATGCTATCCCAGATGTGCAGGGGTACTGGTAAGAGTCTAGAGGTTTGTACACAGCTGTAATTCAAAGCAGGCCTGATCCAGAGCTCGCTGAACTCAACCAAAAGACGCCCAATGATGTCTGGAGCAGGCCCTGAATTAGATGGCCTCATGATCCACAGGTCTCAAACCCAGATCTGCAGGTTGATGGGAGCAGCCACCCTCCATGTGGCAGCCTGCTGACAGTGGCCTATCAGGGACCAATGAAGCCCAGCCCCAGTGTGAGGCTCTGCCCTGCAGTCCAATTGGCAGAGCCCTGGAGCCCTACTCAAGCCAGGACCAGGAACAGCAAGGCCAAACAACTGGGCTCCACCCTGCTTTGAACTGTGTGCCTTGTGCTTCCTGCTTCCTGCTCCTGCTTTCTGCTCCCACTCCTTGTTTTCCTGGCATCCCAAAACAGCTTGACTTGTGGTTCTGGACCTCCAGTTTGTTCCCTGACTCTGACTTCCTGGTATCCTGACCTGGCTGGACTCTGGCTCTGACTACTGGATCTGGCTGCCCACAACCCAGTTGTGACAGCTGGTATCTTCTGGGTAACAAATGAACCGTGTGTTTCTAGTGACAATGATATTCATACTTCAAGTTAGCAATGCTGACGATTTGCCACCTGAATATTAAGACACTAAATCTACCTTTCAGAAAATTGAAAAGGCATTTTAAAAGAATCAAGAAGAAAAGTGTAAAGACTCATGTTTGCTCTTTGATGTGGTGTACATTTTATTAATATGCCATGAGAACATATGAGAGAGACAGAGTGGGTAAGGTAATATCTTTACTGGATCCACTTTTGTTGGTGAAGGAGACAAGCTTTCAGACTTCCATGGGTCACGTGAAGAAGAGCTCTGTGTAAGCTTGAAAGCTTCTCTCTTTCACCAACAGAAGTGGGTCCAATAAAAGATATTACCTCACCCACCTTGAGTCTCTGATATCCTGGGATCAACACAGTTACAACAGCACTGCAAATAAGAGTATATAGCATTTGCCTCAGTCCCCAGGCCAAAAAGGCACTAATAGCAACCCAACAGCTAGTTAGCTGCTCTTAGAATGGTATTAAATCAATAAGACAATATAGGAATGCAGTGCCACCATCACACCAGCTAGGTGAAAAGTATTACATGGGAATTTAACACCGAGGCTTTTTTATTGCAATTATAAAATTGTTCTTTAAAAAATACCCAAAACATAAAAATAGAACATTTGAGATCTAGATATTCTTCTAACATATTTATTTGGGCATAAGCTTTTGTGGGTAAAAAACCACTTCTTCAGATGCACATCTGAAGAAGTGTTTTTTTACCCATGAAAGCTTATGCCCAAATAAATCTGTTAGTCTTCAAGGTGCACCGGACTCCTCGTTGTTTTTGTGAATACAGACTAACATGGCTACCCCTCTGATACCAGATAGTCTTCTGTTCAGAAAAAAAATGACCCCCCTGGTGGAAGAAAGACCATAGTAGAGGAAAGTGTCTTTAAATATATCTTTATGGAGATGGGTCCAAATCAGAGTCTTTGCATCTGGGGTTTTACTTCGGCCTGTTGTATAGCCAGGAGTCACTTGCGAAATACAGAACTGCATCTGATTTAAAAAAAAAAAATTACAACCCCCAAGTGTTTAAACTGTTGGACTCTGCACTTTCTCAAGCTCATAGCTGAAATTCTTTCATTATTTTATGTTTGAATTTTCAGGGCCAGGTCCTCAGCTTGTGTAAATTTACATAGCTCCGTTAACCTTCAGTGAAGTTTTACATCATCTGGGGTGTAGCCAGCATTTTATAGAATGCACCAACTTCAGTCTTGATCCAGCTGACATCCTTACACAGGCATTATATTGCTCCACTTCATCGAAGTACACCACTGACTGGAAGGGCCTGCAGGAGCCTAGGGCCAGATCCTCAAAGGTTGTTTGGAGTCTTTGAGGATCTTGGCATTAGTGAGTGTCACGTATTTGAAACCGAAGCAGTTTTCTGAAGCTGCCAACAATTCTTCCGAGTTTCTTGAATCTCAGTAAGAACCAAGATTTTTCAGAAAACCAGCTAGCCACTTAAACATTTCTTTTGATCATTGCAAACTGGGCTCTGTTAGTGACTGTAAGAGAAAATTTTGCTATTCAAACTGAAATATGTTTAGCCTTTTAGAAATGTTATTCTTGCTTCTGTGTTCCCACTCATTCACTGCTCCTACCTGGCTATACTGAAATGTTTAACTCTTCAGGCTGCTACTCAGGCTGCAGTGATGCCGTTGGTGAGCCACAAAGTCAGGAAATGGAGTGGAAAGGAAGTTTAGTGGAAGAGTGTGTTACCTGATGTAGAAAGTTGAGGGTAAAAAGAGACCTTACTGGAGAATAAGGGAGGCTGACCTACGTGCAATTAAAGTATCCTGGAGAAAACAAAGACCTTGGGCCTGATCCAAAGCTCATTAAAGTCAATGGTTAGACTCTGGATCAGATCCCTAGCTTGAAATGAAATGGGGGAAAAAATAACAATTTTAGGAAAGGGAGAAAATATCGAGGGAGTGGAGGAGGTAATGAAGAGAGGTTGTATAAAGATGGAATTTGTCTGGCTGCAAGTAGAGGGCTTGGCAGTTGAGAACTAAGATAGGGGTTGGCAACTGACAATACTAGAGTTTGGCAAATGGCCTGAAAATATTGAGCGAGAGAGATTTCTGCAGTGCTTGGTAGCAGACCAGGCCCAGAAACCCCAGAGAGATTGGAACTGGCTGGTTGGCTAAAAAGTATTGTTAATTATTCCTGCCAAGGGGATCGACCCCTTGAGATTTTTTTTTTCAATTTAGTTTTTCTTTGTGTTTTTATCTGAAAAAATATTTTTTTGATATTCTGAGTATCTTCACCAAAAAAATACTGGATTCCAAGCAACTTCTTGAAAGTGGGAAACAAAAGGAGGAGGGTTCAACAGGGGAGGCCTCCTGATTCATACTGAGAAAGTAGGGCAATTGGCTAGTTATCTTAGGTCCCTGTACATGAATGCAAGAAGCCTGGGAAACAAGCAGGAAGAATTGGAAGTCCTGGGACAGTCAAGGAACTATGATGTGATTGGAATAACAGGGACTTGGTGCGGTAACTTACATGACTGAAACACTGTCATGGATGGGTATAAACTGTTCAGGAAGGACAGGTGATAGAGAAAAGGTGGAGGAGTTGCACTGTATGTAAGAGAGCAGTATGATTGCTCAGCGCTCCAGTATGAAACTGGAGAAAAGTCTTTGAGTGTCTTTGGGTTAAGTTTAGAGGCAAGAGCAACAAGGGTAGTGTTGTGGTGGGCATCTGCTATAGACCAACAGACCAGGAGGATGAGGTAGATGAGGCTTTCTTCGGACAACTAACAGAAGTTTCCAGATCACAGGTCCTGGTTCTCATGGGGGACTTCTATCACCGTGACATCTGCTGGGAGGGCAATACAGCAGTGCACAGACAATCCAGGAAATTTTTGGAGAGTGTTGGGGACAACTTCCTGGTGCACGTGCTGGAGGAACTAACTAGGGGACGCGCTCCTCTTGACCTGCTGCTCACCAACAGGGAAGAATTGGTAGGGGAAGAAGGATTTGACAGCAGCCTTCAACTACCTGAAGGGGGGTTCCAAAAAGGATGGAGCTCGGCTGTTTTCAGTGGTGGCAGATGACAGAGCAAGCTGCAATGGTCTCAAGTTGCAGTGGGGGAGGTCTAGGTTTGATATTAGGAAAAACTATTTCACTAGGAGGGTGGTGAAGCACTGGAATGGGTTACCTAGGGAGGTGGTGGAATCTCCATCCTTGGAGGTTTTTAAGGCCCAGCTTGACAAAGCCCTGGGTGGGATGATTTATTTGGGGTTGGTCCTGTGTTGAACAGGGGGTTGGACTAGATGACCTCCTGAGGTCTCTTCCAACCCAAATCTTCTATGATTCTTGCAGATCAATGTCTGAATTTAATCCAGTAAATTCTAAACTTCTTTGTGAAGCAAGTAGACACTTTCAAAGAATAAAAAAATAAAATTTCATGAGGGCTCAAGGTCTAACTCTTCAATCCAAAGAAAAGGTTAAGGAGTGACTTGATTATAGTCTATAAGTACCTATATGAGGTACAAATACTTAATAAGGGGCTCTTCAATCTAGCATGACACATTACAATGTCTGGAAGTTGAAGCTAGACAAATTCAGACTGGAACTAAGGTGTGAATTTTTAACATTGAGAGAAATTAGCCATTGGAACAATTTACCAAGGGTCATGGTGGATTCTTCATCACTGACAATTTTTTAATCAAGACTGGATGTTGTTCTAAAAGATTTTCTCTAGGAATTATTTTTGGGGAAGTTCTATGGCCTGTATTATACACGGGAGGTCAGACTAAATTATCGTAATGGTCCCTTTTGGCTTTGGAATCTATGAAGTTGAACCCAGACCAAATGCTGAACTGAACTAGCTTTGGAGCCTATTGTTTTAGCCCAGTAGAAAACTTTTCCCTGAGGATTTCTGGGAAATGGGAACATATAAATAACAGAAGATTACATTAAATTTTCAAAACTCCCCTAAGGCTGTCAACAGGAGTTAAAAAAAAAGAGATAATGCTTACTCTCCTGGTCCCACTGAAGTCAGTAATAGTTTTGCCCTGGGCTTCAATGGGGCCAGGATATCACCCTTTGAGAGAAGAGCAGCCTTGTAGCACATTTTGCCAGGGTCCGTGATTCTGCCTCAGGACCGTAACACAATGATTAAAGTGTAATGAAACGTTGGCTGCAGGTGAGAACAGGAAGCAAACTGGACCAATATTTGTTAGGTGTATAAGACAGAGGGATAAAAATACACAGCAGGAATAAAGGAGAAGTGCTCACAGAGAATTTTTGCAAAAGAACCAGATAGAGAAATAAGAGAGAATCTGAAGCGGTTCTCCCAGCAGTATAAAAAGCCTAGACAATGTACTGCAGTCTAGGAAAAGCAAACAGGTTGTTACGATAAAGCAAAATGTCCCATGGGGAAATAGATTTGAAGTGGCAAATGTGCTTGAGAGGGATAAGTATGAGCTTTTGAGAAGGAATTGCAGCAACAAAGAGTGGAGAATATGGTGCTCTCTGATAGAGGAGGGCTGTGGGGGATTCCCAGCATGCGGAGTGCCAAGAATGTTGAGTACACCAGTATTGTGGACAAAAGAGCTGGGATAATATCAAGCAGCTATCAATGACAGCAGAGAGGGCATCCTGCACGCTGTCAGTGCAATGGGTTGTTAAGACTTGGGCTCAGGGACACTAAAGGAAAATAATCTTACGCTAACTTATGGCCCTTTTAGAAGCTCTAGATTAAGTACAATATCTTTTGGAAGCTAAAGAAAAAAGATACTTGAGTAACAATATGAGGAGAGCAAATCTGGAGCGGAAAAAAGCTTTATGGTAAAGAGCAGTTTCTCTCTATTTTTTCCCCCTTTAAAAAAGTAAGTAGCCAACATATGTTGGAACACGTAGCACATATGTAATATTTCATCTACTTGATAGAAGGATAACTATCAGGCTTGAAATTTTCCCTGCTTTAGCTTGAAATCAGTAGTTTTAAATCAGGGATGATTTTAGTCCAATGTTTCTCCCTCGGTCTTATTTAAACTATTGAAGAAGGACCTTAACTTATTCAACAATGAGAGAGGTAGGAGGTACTAATAATACCCACTGATAATTTCCTTTTAAATGTGATTTGATCTTCCCTCTTGTAGAATGCTATTGGAGACATTATGTTGCACCTGAACCTACGCCACTTCACTGCTCATACCATCATTTATGACTGGCACAAGGCACTGGAGAATCAGGCTCATAGACTCCATATGGGTCCAGATCCTTCTCTCAAATTCTTAGGCACCCACATGCGCCTCTCTTATAAAACCAGTTAGTGTGCTTGCTGGCATGTGTGCGGTGGCTGACTTTATAAGATACTCTGTGGGGCAAGCACAAGTTTCTGACATAAGAATCAAAGATTGGAATGTATTAGTTCATGGAAGTGTAAATAGTGTAGATTACCGAGATGAAAGAGAAATGTAAGGAAGGACCTTTGATAGACAGGTAACAAAATGGGTTTAATCCGCAATGGACTAAACAGATTGTTGGGGTGGGGGGGGAGTGTCAAAATATGCCCTTAATTATAACCATGCAACCTCATTGGCCCTTTAAATGTAAAGTACTAAAGATCCATTTGATAAATGGGCTGAGTAGTTAAGACCCTGTCCTGCTTAGTGTTGTGTGGGTGAAGGGTGTGAGGACAGAAACTTAGTGTTGTGTGAGTAAGGGTAAGTGAATATTTTATTTCATGCTAATGCAGACCTTTATAATGGATTACAAAATGCCTATCAGTGTCCTACTTCAGGACCTAATCCTGCAGAGACTTACACATATTCTTAATTTAGTTCCCGGGACTACTCATGTGCTCAAAGCTCCACGCATGTAGGTGTCTTGTCAGGACCACTGTTCCCTCTAAGCTGTGCATGTGTGCGTGCGCACACCGATCCTAAACTCCCGCACACGGTGAAACACCGCGCGCACAAAAATTTGTACAGAAGCACAACAATTTGCACAGAAGAAATTTCTGTGCACACGGCCTGTCAAAAATTAGAGGGAACATTGGTCAGGACTGGAGGCCTAAGGTGGTAACGCTAAGCAGTTCTACTAATACCACATCCACATTCTGAGGAGGGAGCCATTTATCAATCTTTTCATAAAATAAAATACAAACAAACAAAAAAGCCTCTGAAGAATTGCGGGGGTTAGTTTTCATTCTGTGTTTGTTGATGTTCAAACTTTGCATTACGTTTTCTCCAGGTTCCACAACAACGTCATCATGTTACATATATATCTTCAGTGGAGCAGCTACTCATGTATTTAAAAGTTTAAGCACATGTGTAAGTACTTTGCTGGATCAGGGTCAGAGTGCTCAGCACTTTGCAAGTTTGAGCTCTTTATTGGTACATTTTGTTTATGCTCTTACTCTTAATTTCAAGTGATGTCATTTACCATTATCTTGTTCTGGCAAGTTAATTACCTGTATAATATTGAAAATGGAATACAAAGTTTGGACAGAAATATACACACAGCGTGAAAAAATGGACATAACTTCTTGGGGCAGGGACACGTCTTTATTCTGTGTTTGTACAGTGCCTCGCACAATGAAGCCCTGGATATGAGCTTCTAGACACTACTGCAAAGCAATAATGGATGATAATAGTAGATTTTAAAAGACTAAGTGATATCATTCTTCTGCTGTGCTGGTTATTTAATAAAGGAGTTTGGAATGGAATTTTCTCATTCTTTGCTGCCTGTTGTTTCATAAATGCGCTAAAGGGTTTAAAGTTGTATGACAAAATGGGACAGCTAATTAGAGCCAAATCAAAGTAATGGGTCTTAGAGTGAGAATTCGGACTCCTAAGTCTTCTGGATTTATTGGAAATGGAAAAGGAAGCGGCTAGGTGCTATTTGGGGTATCACATTTGCGTGTCAGTGCTCCCAGACAAATATGCTGCAATAAAGCATGGGTAACAAAATAAAGCATGGTCTATCTAAATTAAGTCACTGAATAATCATCTGGAGGTCACAGATTTCAGATCACTCTATTCTCAGGCTCCAAGCTTCCTAATCTCGAAGGAAAGGAAAGGAAAAATGGGCCGTTTAATATAATTTCTAATTTTTTTCCCCTCAACGATCTTGGGCAATTGCAAAGGTGACTTTAGAAATCTGTAGTGAATGAAAAACAAATGGTCTGTATATGAAATTTGGAGGCTTCTAGGGGAAAACCCTTTAGCAGACAAATTGCCTTTTTCTTATCTGAGTATCTTTGAAATGACCTCCCTAGAGGGAGTATCATAAGGGAAGCTTTATTCAGTCATATTGGACTGCTAATGGCTTCTGAATGTAACCTCTCTATTTCCTAATCTACCATGACCACTTACTTTCCCTTATATGTTCTGTGGTGATTACTAAACATAGACAGGCTCTCTGTATTTTGCACTTAAAATGGTGACAAGAAATATTTACTGTATTATCACAAGTTAACCATTTAGCTTGACCATAAGTTTCTGTGAAGTGACATTTTAGTTCTGCCATACAATCAAATTAACTCATCCATAGTAATTTGAAGTTTGACAAGGTCCTTCCCAAAACCCATCAGTTCCATTTGAAAACCTACCCCTAAGTGGTATCATCGTGTTGAGCATCTGTGTTCAGTTTATGGGTTTTCTGCATCTGGGAGTGGTTGCCCCTAGAGTAAATAATAATAATTAGTAATACTATATGAATAGATTAAATTGAACTACACATTTTTGAGTTTCAAATATTGAAGAAAATAAAATAGAAAATAGATATAATCATATAAGAATGGCCATATTGGATCAGACCAATAATCCATCCAGCCCAATATACTGTCTTCTGACAGTGGCTGAAGCCATATGTTTCATAGGGAATGAATAAAACGGGGCATTTATCGCATGATCCATCCCCTGTCATCCAGTCCAGCTTCTGTCAGTCAGAGATTTAAGGACACCTAGAGCATGGGGTTGCATCCCCGAACAACTTGGCTAATAGCCATTGATGGACATAGCCTCCATGAATTATCTAATTCTTTTTTGAACCCAGTTACACTTTTGTCCATCACAACAGTCCCCGGCAATAATTATAATTAATGATGGAAATTAATAATGGAAATAATGATTTCCACAGGTTGACTGTGCATTGTGTGAAGAAGTACTTCCTTTTGTTTTAAAGGTGACTCCTGATTCTTGGGTTATCCATCATGTCCCTTGATATCTGCCATAAGGTATCGTAATTCCTACAGCTGGAGCACAGCTGGGACTGGACAGCTTCCTCCCCCAAACACTGATGAGGTCCAGCACCTTGCCATTGCTCCATACTGGGGATCGCCTGGCACGTGGAGGCATGATCTGGAAAGATTCGCTGAGAGCACTCCACGCCTTGCTGACCAAACAGGAAGGGGATTTTCAAAATTCCCAAAGAATTTAAAGGGCGGGTCTAATGGTTGGTCACCTGAGGGCAGGGCGGTAGAGTTCAAAGTGATGACCAGAGTGGCTAGAACAGGCATTGTGGGACACTTCTGGGGGCCGATCAGAGCGCATTAACAGACCAAGGCATCCACACTATTGCTGCGGTGCTCCAGCCAGGGCGCATCGAGCATTGTGTTTCCCGTCTAGGTGGATTACCAGGAGCGCTCCAGCCGTGGAGTCCAGACGCTCTACGTGCCTTGCCAGTGTGGATGCCTCATGAGTTAGGGCGCCTGGGGCTGCTTGAATGTGCTCTAACTCGCCAGTGTAGCCATACCCTTTCTTCTTCGCTTTCTCCACTCCATTCATGATTTTATACACCTCTATCATATCCCCCTTTAGTTAGCTCTTTTCTAAGATGAATAGTCCCAGTCTTATTAATCTCTCCTCATATAGAAGCTGTTCCATACCCATCATTTTTGTTACCCTTCTCTGGAAGTTGAGAAAAGCTGGGAGATGCTTAAAAGTACTCAAATTGGATAAAATCTGCTAGGCACAGCAGAAGTACTAGTGAAATTGTGGCTCTGGTAATACAGGATAAAACTCTCTATTTAAGGCTGCACCTGGTAAAACAAGAGGCAGAGGAAGAAAACAATAAAAAATGTCTTCTAAAAATTTTCACAAACCTTTACAAGTAAAGGGCCAAATTTGACTCAGAGGCAATTTGCATCTTCTGTGCTGGGGGAGGAGATACACCAGAGTTGGGAATTCAGCTCAGGAGAATTCCTTTTCCTTCGGGGTTTCTGTTGTGAAAAGAAGTCTTTAATTCTGGACAGAAGAGGCGCTGACCTTGTAGACTGCACCAATCAACTTTGAGGTCTCCTGATAGAGTGTCACTATGACACTGGGAACCCCTGGCCAGGATTCTTCTGGCATGGAGTGAATCTGGTTCCCAAAATACAATGCCAATGCATCAAGCTTTAAAGGAAAACTGAGTGTGTTGGAATGTCTGATATAAGGAAGAGACCTTGTTATAGTTGGTATTTCAGTAGCGAGATGGAATAAGAATAGTGAATAAGATACCATAATTCCTCGCTATAAACTGTAAAGGAAAGAGAGGTAAAGCTGTAGAGGTGAGGAGAGTTATGTCCTACTGTGTACATAAAGGATTTCACAGACTGTCAAAATACAGGTTTTGGATGGAGCAGACCATGAGGTATAATCAGCATGGATAAAATTCCCAGTTCATGAAAATACAAAGAGTAGTACTATGGCTTGTAATAGCAACCTTTAGATCAGAACTGCCGTGGCGAATGCAGGTCATTGAGAGAAATCACGAAGGGCAACTAAATATAATAGAACAATAATGAGTGACTTCAAGTACCATACTATAAACTAGTTGAACATCATCAACATGGTCTGGAGAAATAATTTATTGGTACTATAAATTACTGCTTCCTGGAACAACTTGTTCTAGAAGAGAAGCTACTCTTGCATTGGTGGTCTGCACTACCAAAGGATTGATTCACAAAGTACGGTGGTTGAGCTTCTAAGCGACAGTGACGGTAATATAAATAAGCTCGACTTTCTTGCAAAGTGGTCTATATCCAGGCATAGTCCAGTGACACATACAAAAAAAATCGGGAAAGGAGGATTTTTAAAATATGGATTCTTTTAGAAATAGCCTGAATAGGCGTGAGACAATTCTCCAAACAAGGGCTGTATTTTTGGAGTTTAATGTACCCACTCTACATACACCCACACCATATATCATTTGAAACCTTCTTTTATATGCATTTAGGTAAGGCATGATATGGAGCTGTCTAGTGGTGCCATAAGCCTGTAGGCGAGGTGAAACAATGGTACCCAAAATGAGTGCCTTTTTTTACATTGTTCCAGAAACATTGCAACATGACTGTAACTAGAGTTTTTACTGTTTAAGTTCATTTCAAAACCTTAATGGGGTGTTTATTGGTCAAAGCTACCAAACAACAATGTTTTACAAGATTTTTATGGTTTTGCTTGGGCAAATAATTTTTTTCCAGAAATGATGAAGCTTTTTAGCATGTGGCAAAAATGATGAATATCAACAGTTTGCAATATGCTAACATGAAATGTTTTCACATCATATATTCTTAATGTCAGAGTGTCTCACAAGTGATTCTAATTGTTTTCTAAATTTTCAACTGAAATTTCCTGACCAGGTCAGCCTCACACTGAAGTAACAGTAGATTGCATGCCCCCCCGTTTGCACTGCATAGTGGGTAGATATAAATTTCCTGAATTCCTAATGTAATGCTTCTCCATTTGTAAGCTTTTTGTACATGCAGTGTGGCATCTGGTCTGCCTGGTAGAAGGTTTTAATTTGTAATTGTCTACACACACAGTACTAGCATTTGAAATATGTTAGAATCTAGCTTTCTAATTATGCACAGGTCAGTATTAGTGTTAGAGATAACAATACACAGCTTCATATCATGAATATGCAAAAGCTATGAAAGAAAGAAGTGGCCTAACAAGAAGTAGTGAAGACGAAGTCCATAGGTAAGTTCTTGCCTCTACACTGAAGAGGGATAAAGAGCATGTTACTGCTCTTACCAGCCATGGCATTAACATTATGACATTTGCCCCTGACTCACATCCAGAGGTGCATATCAACATATCTGCTGGACTGCATTTAACATCAGATGTACAAGAGTCTCTACTGAAAATAGTAGATGTCAGTGAAGAAGAAATGAAGAACAAACAAATCTTAATTAGGGTGTCGGAAGCTCAAACTGAAATAATCCATGAGCAAGGAGCATGCAACAAAGACACCACAATGTACATCAGAGATGCCAACACTGTCATACAAATGATGACTGAAGACAAATTCCACACATACAATGAACTGCCTGCTGAGTACCTGAAGCAGTTCCTTCAAGGATTTGACAAAGCTAAATCTTCAAATCTACTTTGACAACAGTAACTCTGTGAAAACTGCAGAAAGACAGCACTGGACAGGATCTAAGGTCAGATGCAAGAAATACCAGGTGATTGGTTGATGCCTTGTGCCTCCATGGAAAAAGTTTCTGTATGTGGCATCCAATCACTTGTCAAATTCCAACACAAACACTCCTCCTTGCTGGAGGCTTTTCGAGTGGTGAGGTAGAAAACTTCATCAACAGTAGAGGTATTGAAGTAGCCCAAGACTTGTATAGTACTCAAGAGGAAGCAGACACAAGGATCCTCCTGCATTCTGTATGTGCCAGTATGGCTTTTGGGTCTCTTGGTGTCAAAGGAACCATCTTAATTAGGTCACCTAATACAAATGTTTTGGTCCTTGCTACTCACTACTTTTCAAAAATGAAACAAATAGATAAGATGTGGTTAAAACAGGCACCATTACTAGCACAACTGAGAGGCATTGCTTCATACATGTGCATGCAATTTGTGACGCACTCACTCCTGACTTCTGCAACATACTTCCTTCTGTATATGCATTAACAGGATGTGTGATCCCTATTTGGTACTGGCAAAAACTCTGCAGTTAATGTCAAAACAAAAGGAGCTTACCGCTTCAGAGAACTTGCCAAATTTGGAGAGAGTGACAGACAAGCCACAATTTCTGCAGCAAGGAAGATGGTAGCAGTGTGGTGTGACCACAGCGAGAAGAAAAGGAAACCCACAGAGACCTGAATTGCTTGTGCCTCAATCCAGTCATCAAAAAGGACAAGTCACTGGCCAAACTCCCATCATGTGATGAGAGTTTTGAAGAGTATGTGAAAAGAGCATCTTGGCAAACAAAGGTAAACCAGATATTGGATCATCATTGCAATACGGATGGAAAAATGTGGATGATCTACTTCCTGTATTCTTCAGGTGCCCAGTGGCATCCAAGCTTCTACAAGACCAGTAGGGGTCACTGCACAATCAACTACGTCTGTAGTCTGAACAATCTTCCCTGAACAGAACTGTGTACAAGGCAATAAAGACTTTTGTAACCCATGCATTCTCAATAGAGATCATAGAGATGAAGAAAATGCTGATGATTATGTTGCCTATAAAGGTCATCAGCACAATTACATTTCAATAATACCTGTACACATTTATTATTAATTTTGTTTTAGCCTATAGATTGTTGTTGTGATGCTTTGAGGACACAAAGAAATCCAATTTTATGTCTTGCAATAATACATAGAGTCATTAAACTAACAGAAATGAATGCAAATATTTTAAAGTGGTCATTTTAACATGTTGTTCGTGTAATTTTTTATCCTTGTTTCTATGGTAACGGCACCATGTGACAGGTCACATCAAATACCTCATCTTCAAGTAGACATAAGAAGTTTTCAAATGATATATGATATATGATGTGTGTGTAGAGAGGGGTACATTAAGTTGACCAAATCAGCAGGGTCTGCCACTTGCCTGGGAGGGAAAAGGATAAGAAATTAAAATCCAAAACATCAGCTTGGAGACTTAAGCAAATAGCAGTAGAACCACGGAGGGTGCCTATTTCAGTGCTAAAAAGAAAAAAAGTAACAAAAGTATCAATACAGAAGTAAACAAATGACAAAGTACAAAAGTTTATTCAAGCTCAAAAAAGCATCCTTTAAATAAATGAAAATTCATCACAAGTTAAGAAAACTATAGACTTTGGCTTGTGACAAATAAGATGGAGACTAAGAAGAGATTGGAAGAAGAAGTAACCAAATGGTCAAAGACAAATAATAATTCTTTAAGTATATCAGATGTAGAAAGCCAGTAGAAGAACCAATGGGACCACTGCGTCAAAAAGGGGGAAATAGAAAAAAGTTAACATTGTTGAGACATTGAATGGTATTTTTACATTGCTTTCTTCCACACAGCATGATGAGGAAATACCTACCTTGCAGTTAATCTATTACAAATCATGAAGGTGTGGCACTGTCAGAGACAAAAGAATTGGAAATGGAGAGCTAATAAAGTAATGCAACTTTAGGAGAGGCTTGATCTAATCGGAGTCTTTCCATTGACTTAAATTGGATGCAAACATGCTCTAGGAATTTAAAATGAAGTAACTGTGCTACTAACAAGAATATGTAATGTAAAATTAAAGTCTGCTACTATGTCATTGACAACATTATGTCCATCTTAAAAATAAATAAATAACTTGCTATGGTGGTGCCAGGTACTCTGACCTAGTGAAGGTTGCTTCCATAACAGGAAAAAATGTAGAGGAAATTATCAAGTACAAAACTATTTTTAAACCTCCTTATAAGCATATGATAAGGTCAAAGCAGCAAGATTATTGTAAGGATAAGTTATGTCTCTCTGTATTCTTTGAAAGTACAATATTAAGTGAAGGAGGACCAATGGATATAATTTATTTAATTTCCAAAAGGCTCTTGATAAAGTTCTTTACAAGGGGCTATTAAGAAAACTTTGTAATTACTGATTAAAGTTCTGTCATTGATAACTGTCCAAGTGATAGGAGCAAAGAAGAGGAACAAATGGGCATTCTGAGCATGGAACTACATTATAGTAGGCTGCTTCAGGATCCGTACTAGGGCTTGTGTTGTTCATTATCTGGGGGCCAAAATTAATTAGTAAGGAGGTTTGTGAGAGACTCCAGAAGGACATAGCAAAATGAGGAAATTAGGCAGTACGGCAGTTGAAATTCTGTTTACACTTGTAACTCATGTTGGAAGGTGCAAATTCAGCTCATACTCTCTGTTGGGATGTGAATTAGTTGTAAACTTCTTAGGAAAATGATCTAGGCATGGTTATGGACAACTCAACAAAGACATCTGTTCAAATTCAATACACAGAGGCAGTCAAAATTGCAAATGTGATGTTACACAGCATTAAGAAGAGAATAGGTATACAGAAAATATGATGACCTCCAAATCAATGAGACATACTCGCTTTGAATAATGCATTTAGTTTACTCACCTGATCTCAAAAAGGTGTAGCAGAAATGGTAAAGATGCAGAGGAGGCAACAATAATTGCTGGAGGTCTGAGATGGAGCTCATATGAGGAGAGATTTCAAAAGATGAGTCCATAGAAGAGAGACTTTAACTTAGAAAGCAGGGGAAAGTTTGGGGGAAAGGTAAACGCATGCAGCATAAACAAGAATCAAAGGAAAATTGTGCATTCTTATATTTCCACTTCCCACTTATACAGAAGGGACTTGTATGAAATTAAAAAGCATGCCGTTTCTAATACACAGAGGTAAATACTATTTTTACATACTTCATAACCAGCCGGTGGATCTCAGTGCTTGAAGATATTACTGAAGCAAGTATTTTAGTAACATTCAGTTATTTGAATATTTCAGACGCTTTTATTCAAAGCACATGCATACATGCGATGAACCATGTGTGCATAAAAATTGCATCTGCATGACTGTATTATTGTGTCACAAAACCAAAGAATTTCACAGTTAAAGAACTAATCTACTTTGGACAAAATGAGATAAGGGGCCAAATTCAATCCTGGTGTAAGACTGAATTCAATGGAAGTTAGGCCTGACTACACCAAGGAAGAAATCTGTCCTTAAATTCAGTAAAAACAGTTGTTAATATGGTGTCCTATTGTTACTTCAGCATACCTGCGAATGTACATGCATCGCCTCCTTATCAGGGTCTTTATGTAATTTCTGCAAAGTGAATTTCATTGTAAATATTTTTAAATAATCAAAAGATTTATGAATTCCAAAGACTGAGCTTTAATAATCATTCTTTACATTTACATTACTGATGCTCCAGAACCACAAACACCTACTGGTCACCAAGGCATTATTTGGGGAAAGTATTACAGGATAATAGAGACTATTGTCATTTTTAACACTGTGTATGTGTCTAGGAACAACTGTGAAAGGCACATCTGTATAAATGTAAACATTTACTTTAAAAAAATCAGTAAATGCAAATGAATACATCGAAAACTCTCTGAAGTCCACACAACTAATAATTAATCTGGATTTCAAGAATATTTTTATAGTCTGCTCATTAATCCCTCCCCCCATTCAAGAGTAGATGTCTTTCTAGACATTAGAAGAAAATTTAGGAGATAATTAAAACAATCCTCATCACAATATTTTCTACAGGTATATTATTTTGAAAATTAGGTCAAGGAAGGGAGGGAAAATGATGATTCATTACAATGGCTCAGAAAAGCAGAATTACCTCATCATAAATTCTAAGTGATCTGTTTTTCTCAGTTGTCATTGTACTGAATCACCAGAGTTAATAAATTGGGAAGTCAAGTTACTACCTGGATAAACTAGATGCAATCTGACATCTGTCTTCATTATAAGGGTGCCAATAAAATTGATGAAAAAGTTCTTTATCCAGGTTATGCAACAGCAGATTGTCTTTAACTCCAAAACCTATATAGCACTTAGATTCTATGGTGATGGTTGTTGCACAAAAGCCTCCAACTGATAGATTTTACAGATGCCTAATTTGCAAAATAGCAGTTACAGAATAAGCTTTGCAAAAAGAAAAGGAGCATTTGTGACACCTTAGAGACTAACCAATTTATCTGAGCATAAGCTTTCGTGAGCTACAGCTCACTTCATCAGATGCATAAAGTGGAAAATGCAGTGAGGATGTTTTATACACACAAACCATGAAAAAATGGGTGTTTATCACTTCAAAAGCTTTTCTCTCCCCCCACCCCAATCTCCTGCTGGTAATAGCTTATCTAAAGTGATCACGCTCCTTACAATGTGTATGATAATCAAGGTGGGCCATTTCCAGCACAAATCCAGGGTTTGGGTTTAACAAGAACATCTGAGGAACAGCGGGGGTGGGGGGTAGGAAAAAACAAGGGGAAATAGGTTACCTTGCATAATGACTTAGCCACTCCCAGTCTCTATTCAAGCCTAAGTTAATTGTATCCAATTTGCAAATGAATTCCAATTCAGCAGTCTCTCGCTGGAGTCTGGTTTTGAAGTTTTTCTGTTGTAATATCGCAACTTTCATGTCTGTAATCGCGTGACCAGAGAGATTGAAGCGTTCTCCAACATTTATGAATGTTATAATTCTTGACATCTGATTTGTGTCCATGTATTCTTTTACGTAGAGACTGTCCAGTTTGACCAATGTACATGGCAGAGGGGCATTGCTGGCATATGATGGCATATATCACATTGCTAAATGTGCAGGTGAACGAACCTCTAATAGTGTGGCTGATGTGATTAGGCCCTGTGATGGTGTCCCCTGAATAGATATGTGGGCACAGTTGGCAACGGGCTTTGTTGCAAGGATAGGTTCCTGGGTTAGTGGTTCTGTTGTATGGTATGTAGTTGCTGGTGAGTATTTGCTTCAGGTTGGGGGGCTGTCTGTAAGCAAGGACTGGCCTGTCTCCCAAGATTTGTGAGAGTGATGGGTCGTCCTTCAGGTTAGGTTGTAGATCCTTGATAATGCGTTGGAGAGGTTTTAGTTGGGGGCTGAAGGTGACGGCTAGTGGCGTTCTGTTATTTTCTTTGTTAGGCCTGTCCTGTGGTAGGTGACTTCTGGGTACTCTTCTGGCTCTGTCAATCTGTTTCTTCACTTCAGCAGGTGGGTATTGTAGTTGTAAGAATGCTTGATAGAGATCTTGTAGGTGTTTGTCTCTGTCTGAGGGGTTGAAGCAAATGTGGTTGTATCGTAGAGCTTGGCTGTAGACAATGGACTGTGTGGTGTGGTCTGGGTGAAAGCTGGAGGCACGTAGGTAGGAATAGCGGTCAGTAGGTTTCCGGTATAGGGTGGTGTTTATGTGACCATCGCTTATTAGCACCGTAGTGTCCAGGAAGTGGAACTCTTGTGTGGACTGGTCCAGGCTGAGGTTGATGGTGGGATGGAAATTGTTGAAATCATAGTGGAATTCCTCAAAGGCTTCTTTTCCATAGGTCCAGATGATGAAGATGTCATCAATATAGTGCAAGTAGAGTAGGGGCATTAGGGGACGAGAGCTGAGGAAGCGTTGTTCTAAGTCAGCCATAAAAATGTTGGCATACTGTGGGGCCATGTGGGTACCCATAGCAGTGCCGCTGATTTGAAGGTATACATTGTCCCCAAATGTGAAATAGTTCTGGGTGAGGACAAAGTCACAAAGTTCAGCCACCAGATTTGCCGTGACATTATCAGGGATACTGTTCCTGACAGCTTGTAGTCCATCTTTGTGTGGAATGCTGTTGTAGAGGGCTTCTACATCCATAGTGGCCAGGACGATGTTTTCAGGAAGATCACCGATGGATTGTAGTTTCCTTAGGAAGTCAGTGGTGTCTCAAAGATAGCTGGGAGTGCTGGTAGCATAGGGCCTGAGGAGGGAGTCTACACAGCCAGATAATCCTGCTGTCAGGGTGCCAAAGCCTGAGATGATGGGGCGTCCAGGATTTCCAGGTTTATGGATCTTGGGTAGTAGACTGAATATCCCTGGTCGGGGTTCCAGGGGTGTGTCTGTGCAGATTTGATCTTGTACTTTTTCAGGGAGTTTCTTGAGCAAATTCTTTTGGTAACCCTCAGTGGGATCAGAGGGTAATGGCTTGTAGAATGTGGTGTTGGAGAGCTGCCAAGCAGCCTCTTGTTCATATTCCGACCTATTCATGATGACAACAGCACCTCCTTTGTCAGTCTTTTTTATTATGATGTCAGAGTTGTTTCTGAGGCTATGGATGGCATTGTGTTCTGCACAGCTGAGGTTGTGGGGCAAGTGATGCTGCTTTTCCACAATTTCAGCCCATGCACATTGGCGGAAGCACTCTATGTAGAAGTCCAGTCTGCTGTCTCGGCCTTCAGGAGGAGTCCACCTAGAATCCCTCTTTTGGTAGTGTTGGTAGGGAGGTCTCTGTGGATTTGAATGTTGTTCAGAGGAGTGTTGGAAATATTCCTTGAGTCGGAGACGTCGAAAATAGGATTCTAGGTCACCACAGAACTGTATCATGTTCGTGGGGGTGGAGGGGCAGAAGGAGAGGCCCCGAGATAGGACAGCTTCTTCTGCTGGGCTAAGAGTATAGTTGGATAGATTAACAATATTGCTGGGACACTGAAGCAATTATTCCAAAATATATCAGTCCTTGCAATCCTTGAAATAATAGGAGAAGGGATAGCTCTAATTTATTTTAATAGGCCAGCAGTGGTAATAAAGAATTCATAGATTCATAGTTACTAAGGTCAGAAGGGACCATTATGATCATCTAGTCTGGCCTCCTGCACAACTCAGGCCACAGAATCTCACCCACCCACTCCTGCGAAAAACCTCTCACGTATGTCTGAGCTATTGAAGTCCTCAAATCGTGGTTTAAAGACTTCAAGGAGCAGAGAATCCTCCAGCAAGTGACCTGTGCCCCATGCTACAGAGGAAGGCGAAAAACCTCCAGGGCCTCTTCCAATATGCCCTGAAGGAAAATTCCTTCCCAACTCCAAATATGGTGATCAGCTAAACCCTGAGCATATGGGCAAGATTCACCAGCCAGATACTGCAGAAAATTCTTTCCTGGGTAACTCAGATCCCACCCCATCTAACATCCCATCGCAGGCCATTAGGCCTATTTACCATGAATATTTAAAGATCAGTTAATTACCAAAACCATGTTATCCCATCATACCATCTCCTCCATAAACTTATCGAGTTTAATCTTAAAGCTAGATAGATCTTTTGCCTCCACTGCTTCCCTTGGAAGGCTACTCCAAAACTTCATTCCTTTGATGGTTAGAATCCTTCCTCTAATTTCTAGTCTAAACTTCCCAATGACCAGTTTATATCCATTTGTTCTTGTGTCCACATTGGTATTGAGCTTAAATAATTCCTCTCCCTCTCCGGTATTTATCCCTCTGATATATTTATAGAGATCAATCATATCTCCCCTCAACCTTCTTTTGGTTAGGCAAAACAAGCCAAGCTCCTTGAGTCTCCTTTCATAAGACAAGTTTTCCAGTCCTCGGATCATCCTAGTAGCCCTTCTCTGTACCTGTTCCAGTTTGAATTCATCCTTCTTAAACATGGGAGACCAGAACTGCACACAGTGTTCCAGGTGAGGTCTCACCAGTGCCTTGTATAATGGTACTAAAACCTCCTTATCTCTACTGGAAATACCTCTCCTGATGCATCCCAAGACCGCATTAGCTTTTTTTCACGGCCATATCACACTGGCGGCTCATAGTCATCCTATGATCAACCAATACTCCAAGGTTCTTCTCCTCCTCTGTTACTTCTAATTGATGCGTCCCAAGCTTATAACTAAAATTCTTGCTATTAATCCCTAAATGCATAATCTTACACTTCTCACTATTAAATTTTATCCTATTACTATTACTCCAGTTTACAAGGTCATCCAGATGCTCCTGTATGATATCCCAGTCCTTCTCTAAATTGGCAATACCTCCCAGCTTTGTATCATCCGCAAACTTTATTAGCACACTCCCACTTTTTTTTCTGAGGTCAGTAATAAAAAGATTAAATAAGTTTGGTCCCAAAACTTATCCTTGAGGAACTCCACTGGTAACCTCCCTCCAGCCTGACAGTTCACCTTTCAATAGGACCCATTGTAGTCTCCCCTTTAACCAATTCCTTATCCACCTTTCAATTTTCATATTGATTCCCATCTTTTCCAATTTAACTAATAATTCCCCATGTGGCACGGTATCAAACGCCTTACTGAAAGCTAGGTAAATTAGATCCACTGCATTTCCTTTGTCTAAAAAATCTGTTACTTTCTCAAAAAAGGAGATCAGGTTGGTTTGGCACGATCTACCTTTTGTAAAACCATGTTCTATTTTGTCCCATTTACCATTGACTTCAATGTCCTTAACTACCTTCTCCTTCAAAATTTTTTCCAAGACCTTGCACACTACAGATGTCAAGCTAACAGGCCTGTAGTTACCCGGGTCACTTTTTTCCCTTTCTTAAAAATAGGAACTATATTAGCAATTCTCCAGTCATATGGTACAACCCCTGAGTTTACAGATTCATTAAAAATTCTTGCTAATGGGCTTGCAATTTCATGTGCCAATTCCTTTAATATTCTTGGATGAAGATTATCTGGGCCCCCCGATTTAGTCCCATTAAGCTGTTCGAGTTTCGCTTCTACCTCAGATATGGTAATATCTACCTCCATATCCTCATTCCCATTTGTCATGTTACCATTATCCCTAAGATCCTCATTAGCCTTATTAAAGACTGAGGCAAAGTATTTGTTTAGATATTGGGCCATGCCTAGATTATCCTTGACCTCCACTCCATCCTCAGTGTTTAGCGGTCACACTTCTCCTTTCTTTGTTTTCTTCTTATTTATATGACTATAGAACCTTTTACTATTGGTTTTAATTCCTTTTGAAAGGTCCAACTCTACTTGACTTTTAGCCTCTCTCACTTTATCCCTACATGTTCTGACCTCAATAAGGTAGCTTTCCTTGCTGATCCCTCCCATCTTCCACTCCCTGTATGCTTTCTGCTTTTTTTAATTACCTCTCTGAGATGCTTGCTCATCCAGCTTGGTCTACAACTCCTGCCTATGAATTTTTTCCCCTTTCTTGGGATGCAGGCTTCCGATAGCTTCTGCAGCTTTGATTTAAAGTAATCCCATGCCTCCTCTGCCTTTAGATCCATAAATTCTTCAGTCCAATCCACTTCCCTAACTAATTTCCTTAATTTTTGAAAGTCAGCCCTTTTGAAATCAAAAACCCTAGTTGCAGATTTATTTTTGTTAATCCTTCCGTTCTGTTTGAACTGAATTAGCTCATGATCACTTGAACCAAGATTATCCCCTACAACCATTTCTTCTATGAGATCCTCACTACTCACCAAAACCAAATCTAAAATCGCATCCCCTCTTGTTGGTTCAGCAACTACTTGATGAAGGAATCCATCAGCTATCACATCTAGGAAAATCTGAACCCTATTATTATTACTAGCACTCGTCCTCCAGTCTATATCTGGGAAGTTAAAGTCTCCCATGATCACACAGTTTCCATTAGTATTTACTTTATTAGAAACATTAAAAAGGGTTCTATCCATATCCAGATTAGATCCCGGCGGCCTATAGCACACCCCAAGCACTATCCCAGGGAAGGCTCTAATAGTTTTCTTCCCCAATGTAATTTTTGCCCAGAAGGACTCTGTCTTATCCATTCCATCGCTTCTTATTTCTTTACCCTGACATTATTGATATACAATCATTGATATACAATGCTACTCCACCACCTTTACCTTTATTTCGGACTTTCCTAAACAGCACATACCCTTCAATACCTGTACTCCAGTCATGACCACTATTCCACCACGTTTCTGTTATCCCTAGAATATCTGGTTTCATTTCCTGCACCAGTAGCTCTAGTGCCTCCATTTTGTTACCTAGGCTCCTCGCATTGGAGTACAAACATCTTAATTTTTGCTGTTTGGCCTCGCTCACATTCTGTACCCTATTAGGCTTACTGTCATTCTCTGCAGATTCAGATCTTTACAATATAATTTTTATGAAATGCAATATATAACCAGAATAAAGTGAGAAAAAATCTACTGAAACTGTCTGCCAGTAGTACTTTTACTAGCTTTGGGTACTTCCTTTAATGTGAGTCTATCTTTTTCTTAAAACTAGATTCTGAAGATCTTGTAGACTAGGCCAATGCAGATGATATAGATACAGCAGCTACTGTACCCAGATAAATCTGAGTGACCAACAGTTACTTGTCAATAGACGATAGCATGTCCTAGTGAAATTTAGTGACTAAAGATTAAAGCAGAAGATTAGGAGTTAACTTTCTGAGTTCTACTTCTGATTTTGCTACTGAATCACTGTCTGACATTGGGTAAGTCACATGACCTTGTGTTAAGTGGGTATAATAATAGTCACTGTACAGGGGCATTCACAGTTTTAATTGTTTGTGAAGTGCTTGGAAATCCTCTGATGAAAGTGAAAAGCATTATTATATAAATAAAAAGGTTATTTTTATTTCTATAATAATATATAAAAAGTCTAAAGTTTTGCCAATACTGTAGTCAGAGAGACAATTCTGAATAATGGAAAGCTACTCTACATTGGGTTCCACAGCTAGACTGAAATAGTGTCTGCTTGTGATCCACATGATTTTTCTGTTCATCTTAGGAAAACACTCTGGTTTTGTTTTACTTTGTCTATATGTATATATAACAAATATATATATCACAAAATAAATAATAAAGGTATATTTTATATAATTTATTTTGTTATCTGTGATCAATGTCAAAACCTTGCAGAAAAAAGTCATTTCCATCTCTGAGGTAAGATTTTTTTTAAATGCCCCATATATTCTGTCATACGGTCTTTGTGGTGAGAGTTTGAGACATTTCAGAGGTAATTCAATAGGTTAATGTTCTTCGACAAATTCATGTATCAGGAGGTCAGCCTGACAGGAGACAAGATTAATATTAGATCTGTCAGTACTGTGTGTCTCATTTCCCCATGCTGAATCATAGAACTGGAAGGGACCTCGAGAGGTCATCTAGTCCAGTGCCCTACACTCACGGCAGGACTAAGTATTATCTAGACCATCCCTGACTGGTGTTTGTCCAACCTGCTCTTAAAAATCCCCAATGATGGAGATTCCACCACCTCCCTAGGCAATTTATTCCAGTGCTTAACCACTCTGACAATTAGGAATTTTTTCTTAATTTCCAACCTAAACCACCCTTGCTGCAATTAAAGTCCATTGCTTCTTGTCCTATCCTCAGAGGTTAAGAAGAACAATTTTTCTCCCTCCTTCTTGTGACAACCTTTTATGTATTTGAAAACTGTTATCATGTCCCCTCTCAGTCTTCTCTTCTCCAGACTAAACAAATCCTATTTTTTCAATCTTCCCTCATAGGTCATGTTTTCGAGACCTTTCATCATTTTTGTTGCTCTTCTCTGGACTTCCTCCAATTTGTCCACATCTTTCCTGAAATGTAGTGCCCTGAACTGGACACAGTACTCCAGTTGAGGCCTAATCAGCGGGGAGTAGAGCGGAAGAATTACTTCTCATGTCGTGCTTACAACACTCCTGCTAATACATCCCAGAATGATGTTTGCTTTTTTTGCAATAGTGTTACACTGTTGATTCATATTTAGCTTGTGATACACTGTGACTCCCAGATCTCTTTCTGTAGTACTCCTTCCTAGCTAGTCATTTCCCATTTTGTATGTGTGCAACTGAATATTCCTTCCTAAGTAGAGTACTTTGCATTTGTCCTTATTGAATTTCATCCTATTTACTTCAGACCATTTCTCCAGTTTGTCCAGTAAAGCTCTTTCTGATTCTTCACTGAAAAATCTTTTAAAATATGTGTTAGGGCCTGGTCTAGATCCCATTGAAATCAATGGAAGAACTCCCATTTGATTTCAGTGGGCTTGGATCAGTCCTTAGTGACTAGAATTAAAGTCTTAATAGTCGAGAGAGGATCAAAGGAATCACTGTCTTTGGCTTCTCCTTCATAGTCTTTTTTGCTGACTAATTTTAAATATTTTTAGCATGATCTCCTCCCAGGTTTCAGGCATGTTGTAGATTTTTAAGCTCTTAGTGGTAGGGACTGTCTTTATGTTCTATGTTTGTACAGCACCTAACACAATGGGGTTCTGGTCCATGACTGGAACTCCTAGATGCTACAATAATACAAATAATAAATAATAATTACAGATCAGTTAAAAATGCCATACAAACACACATACATGCTGCAGCATCAGGGGTATCCAAAGGAATGAGGCCAGATCATATTGTCACAAATATCCAACAGACTTTAATGAAGCCAGAGCCCTCACATTGCAGCACTTGACTCTACCAGAACTAGGATGGGTGGCTCCACATCCCACTTGGTTTCAGTGTCCATTCCCCTAGCCTGGCTCTTAAACCACACTCACAACCCAGCTAATGGAGGAGAAGGGGAAGTCTTGTAGTACAATTTGCTTAGCACACTTTGTCTAAGAATTTCAAAGTGCTTTGCAAACACTGACTAATTAACCCTGACAAATCCCTGTAAGGAATGTTTAAGCATTATTTATTTTTATTACTAGTTGCTGTTACCTGCACAACAGTTTGCAATTCTGTGGACTGTGATTTTACAGTATCTCCCCCGCTCCTTATCCTTCTGCTTCTCTCTTCTTTCTCGGCTATGGCTTGTTCCAACTCTCCCTGAAATCAGTGGAAAGACTGTTGCTGGTTGCAATGGTTATAGTTCCCTGGGAACTCAGACAGCTCATTACTGAATAGTGTGACTGTAACACCAAAGCAAGTGGGTTACACAGCGGCAGGACAGTGCACTAAGACAAAGACACAGGCAAGCAAGGCTGCTATCTAAATAAACAGACTGACAGACAACACATGTTTTCAAAATGGCCTGTGATTTTGGGTCCCTCTGTTTTGGGGTTCCCAACTTAAGACACCCTAGCCACTCTAGATACTAATTGTTACTATCCAGGATAAAGAACTAGAAAAACTCTAATCAACCCACCACACTGGTCAGAAAAACAAACAAGCTGTTGGGCGGTATTAACAGAGAGAGTGATAATAAAACTGTTGTAATATAACTGCCCGGAGGATTTGTTCGGTTGTGGTCACACTCTTTCGGGGGCGGGGGGGTATAATAGAAATGAAGATATTTAGAGGCATAGGAAAATTCCATGAGAAGAGACTGAAAAAGGTAGGAGTACTTAGGCTATGTCTATATAGGAATAAAAATCCCATTGCTGGCCCATGTCAGCAGACTTGGACTCCCTCTCAGGGTCCCAGAACTCAGCCCACAAGCATATAGCAATTTTTCAGATCCAGAGCCGAAGCCCACAAGCCTGAGTCAGCTGATCCGTGCCAGTCATGGCCATGCCGTGGATCTTCTATCCCTGTGCAGACATAGCCTTAGTTTATAGAAGAAACAGATAGGTAACATGGTGAAGATATTAATTATGCACAGCAGGTCAGTCAAGTGCTCCTACTTATTCTTTCTCCTGACACTATAACAAGGAACCACTCAATGAAATTAAAAGCAACAAATTTAAAACAGATAAGAGTACTTTTTTTTTGATCAAGTAGTTAATTTGTGGAACTCCCTGCACCCTGCTCCAGGATATTATTGAAGAGGCCATTGAAGGCAAATTGAGGTTGAATCCAATGAACCATAAACATTTGTTTCACATCTTCAAAGTCCACTCTATATTTGAGAGATATAAAACTAAGGAATCCCTAATGTGTGCCAACCTAGGTCTGCTACTAGTTAACAATACCCAGCAAAATGCTCTGAGGGGAAAAGAGGCCCTTGTCTTGCTCCTTCCTAAAATATTATCCTTGTACTCCCATGAAGAAAAAAAGACCAGCCCCAGTAGTGAAAGAGTCCTGGCAAGAAAAATTCAATCCCTGTTTAGCTCCCAGGTGCTCCTCCTTAGAATCTAAATCTGACTCCTGAGAGTGTCCATAATCAGCAACCTCCCCTTCAGAAATTTTCTGTTGTTCTTCTTGAACTTTAAGGACCTGATTCAAAAATAATTGAGTTCAGTAAGAAGACTCAAATTGAGTTCAGTGGGATTTGGATTAGGCACTAAATGATTGGACTCAGGGGATGATCTCCGGTGTTGATCTCCGGTGTTTCCATCCAGATACCCTCCAGAAACAACAATCGGAAGGGCAAGGGAAAATAAAACAGGTTTAATAATACACCAAATGGCCTACTAAGAATTTTGCTGGGGAATAAAGTGAAAACCTCTGGGTAGATTTGAGCCTTCATTTATAAACAGAGCAGGGAAACTCTTGGCAAATTTCCCAAATTCAAGGTGCACATCTGAAAGCATTATCTCTAAACAATTTCATCCTAGAAGTACAGGTTGAATGGAGACCATTCCAGCTATCCCCAAGGCATGACTAGCCAGGACTGGTGAGGTAGGATGAATCAAGCTGGTGAACTGCTTTAAAAGCTGATGTGTCAGTAGTGTAAAAGTGGAGTAAGGGCACAGAGCAAGATCCTCAGCTGATATTAACTAGTATAGCTCCATTTACTTCAATGGAGCTACATTGATTTATGCCAGCTGAGGATCTGGCCCATGCTGTGTGTGAAAGGGGCAAGGAGGGAGAAATGGAACATAATTATTAGGTAAAGCATGGTTCTGTCAGGGGCTGTAAACCTATATATTGTTATAATCCAGTCTAGGTGGCTCCAAATTACAAACCACTTCATCAACCTCAGTTTAAGGCAGTATGAGCTGGGACCTTTCAATGTTTCTGAGAGGAAGGAAATATTTTACCATCTGGTTATAGGATGATGTTCACATGAAAAAGCCAAAGTCGCCCCAAGTTTTTAATCATGGAAGTTATAAGTAATGAAGCTACTGTCAAGAACTGCTTATAGAAAAGGCATGGTATCAGACACAGAGAATAGAAAAAGACACTCTTTAGTTCAGTGGGCTTGGAGAAGCTGTAAATCAGGGCAAAATGTGCCCTTGAAGTTTACCACTGTCAGGCCCATGATATGCTGCCATTTCCTATTCTGCCTCACTCACTCTTGTGTTTTATAGCTGTGTTAAGAACTGGATGTCGCGAGCCATTTTCTAGTTAAATTGTTTTTTGGTCTCTACTTGATTGGTGCCACGCCTTTGTTAGGAGCAACCCTTGTTCTTACAACTTCCATTTTCAAAAATTTACCATGACTTTTGCTTTTAAACTGCCAATATCAAATAATAACCAGATGGCAAATATGCAGGACTGTTGTAGCTTCGTTAGAGAGACAAAGTAGGTGAGGTAATGTCTTTTATTGGACCAACTTCTGTTGGTGAGAGAGACAAGCTTTTGAGCCCATTATCACCCCTGTAGTCTTAGGACAAAAAGTGGGGTTAAGACCATAGTTTTTGTGTCTAGCAAAGTTATGAATTTAAGCTCCCAGGCTCGTCTTTTGAAAATGTTGTGCAGGCTTCCTTTGAGGATTTAGTCGGGGATCGGTCCTGCTTTGAGCAGGGGGTTGGACTAGATGACCTCCTGAGGTCCCTTCCAACCCTGATATTCTATGATTCTATGAGGATGAGGACTGATAGCTCAGATATAGAGTGGTCACTTTGTGAAAAGCGTTCACCCACAGGGGATAGGATGTTTTTGTCTCTTATCATTTTCCTGTGTGAGTTAATTTGAGAGTGTAGTGATTGTCTGGTTTCACTCACATGTTATTGGGCATTTAGCATACTGAATGAGGTACACCACATGTTGTAATAGGCATATGTAGGACCTATGGATCTTGGAAGGTGTATTGTGGAGGGTGTTGATCATTGTAGCTACCCCCCACAACACACTTTTTGGGTCTAATGACCTCACACAGGGAAACGATAAGAGACAAAAACACCCTATTGTCTGTGGGTGAACACTTTTCACAAAGAAATCACTCTATATCCAAGCTTTCAGTCCTCAAAAAAAACCTGCACAAGATTTTCAAAAGACAAACCTGAAAGCTTAAATTCATAACTTTGTTAGACACTAAAAATCATGGTCTTAATAAAGATACCATATTTACAATCTGTAATCCACTAACCCCCGTTTTTGTCCTATGACTACAGGGGTGTTAACGGACCACTTCCCCTTGAATGGTCGCTTATAATATGTTCTAACTACTTATGCTAAACTTATGCCAGTCCTTGTTTACAGACAGCCCCCCAACCTGAAGCAAATACTCACCAGCAACCACACAACAGAACCACTAACCCAGGAACCTATCCTTGCAACAAAGCCCGTTGCCAACTGTGTCCACATATCTATTCAGGGGACACAATCATAGGGCCTAATCACACTAGGCCTAAGCCACACTATCAGAGGCTCGTTCACCTGCACATCTACCAATGTGATATATGCCATCATGTGCCAGCAATGCCCCCCTGCCATGTACATTGGTCAAACTGGACAGTCTCTATGTAAAAGAATAAATGGACACAAATCAGATGTCAAGAATTATAACATTCAAAAACCAGTCGGAGAACACTTCAATCTCTCTGGTCACTCGATTTCGACCTAAAAGTGACTATTCTTCAACAAAAAAACTTCAGAAACAGACTCCAACGAGAGACTGCTAAATTGGAATTAATTTGCAAACTGTATACAATTAACTTAGGCTTGAATAAAGACTGGGAGTGGATGGGTCATTACACAAAGTAAAACTATTTCCTCATGTTTATTCCCCCCCCCCACCTAACTGTTCCTCAGACGTTCTTGTCAACTGCTGGAAATGGCCCAGCTTGATTATCACTACAAAAGTTCCCCGCCGCCTGCCCATGTCCTGCTGGAAATAGCTCACTCTGGTTACAGTGTGTATGGTAACACCCATTGTTTCATGTTCTCTATGTATATAAATCTCCCCACTGTATTTTCCACTGAATGCATCTGATGAAGTGAGCTGTAGCTCATGAAAGCTTATGCTCAAATAAATTTGTTAGTCTCTAAGGTGCCACAAGTACTCCTTTTTCTTTTTGCATATTTAGCTGTGACACTCTTAGTACCTTTCCCGGACCTGAAGAAGAGCTCTGTGTAGCTCCAAAGCTTTTCTTGTTCATCAACAGAAGACAGTCCAGTAAAGGATATTACCTCACCTACCTTGTCTCTCAGATAGTAATATGTTAGTTTTCTTGTCTTGGAAGCCCTTGAAGATTCCAGCCCACACTAACTCCATCTGAGACCGATAAAGGGATCTGTGTTTTGAGGACATCTAGATTGGGCTATTGCAAAACGTTATCTCACAGTCTTTCGGATCTAACCCAGCTTAAATTTAGGTTACAAATGCCGTCAGAGCTGTTTCTTGGGTAGGGTGAATCGGGGTGACCGCTCCAGGCCTCACATTTTGGGGGATCCTGCGGGCCGGTGCGATTGGCTGGCATGGTCGGTCCTGGAAGAGACAAATGTGTCACTTCCGCACCAGGCCCCACGCTTTGGGGGGCCCCGCAGGCCAGTGCGATTGGCCAGCGTAGTCAGTCCCGGGAGAGATGAATCCATCACTTCCACCCCAGGCCTCTCACGCCCCCTAGGGATGGCCCTGTATGCCATCCCCGTAATACAGAAATGTATACTCTTTCTATAATACAATTCAGGACTGGCACTGTATAGGCCATATTCTAGTCTCAGTCTCATATATTAATAGTAAGGGTAGATGTTTGTCATGGCAAAAAATGAAAAAGGTTTATTTTGAAAGCTGTTTATCATGGGAAATTGTGAGCAATGATAAAAGTTGGATAAAAAGATTTATTAATATTCTTTTAGGAGTTTAATACCATTTAAAAATTACTACATCTCTACACGGGTTATATAGAGAGAGTCCTATTTCTAAAAATTCATAGAGAAGCCTTGCTCAATAACAACTGGCCATGTTGGCAAAGAGACCAAAGCCTGATCCAAAGGCCGCTGAAGTGGAAAGATTCCCACTGACTACAGTGGGCTTTGGATGGATCAGGCCCCATAACTTTTTATGAAAAATGCTAAAACTCATTTTTGGTCACAAACATCATGAGCATGGCAAATATACAGCCCTAAGAGTTTAGATGCACATAATGGAGCGCCTTCTAAAATCCACATTATTGTATTTATTATGCTGGCTTTTGATGGTCATCCATCTGGGGTATGGTTAGAAGTTTGCGTAATAAGGTGTAAATCAGGGCAGATTTTGGCCTATACATAACATAAAGACAAGATAGCCAAGCATATAGAAAATTCATGCCACCTTATGTTGTGTACCAACAGAGCTCACCTGTACAGCCAGTTCCAGCTGTCTTGCTATAGAATGAGAGACCTCTGAGAAACAACCAAAGTGCTTCAACATGTGATTTTAGTAATCCAGAAGGGGACACTCTTCACTCTGAGTAGCACTGAGCAAGTTCCCGAAAGTGGAGGGGGGGGGGGTGTAGGGTATCATGCTTTTGGAGATGTCATCTTTCAAATGAAATGTAAAACCAGGGTCCTCACTACTTGTGATCGTGAAGGGTACTATGGTACTCTCAGTTAAGAGTTTCAGAGTAGCAGCCGTGTTAGTCGGTATCCGCCAAAAGAACAGGAGGACTTGTGGCCCCTTAGAGACTAACAAATTTATTAGAGCATAAGCTTTCGTGAGCTACAGCTCACTTCATCGGATGCATAGAATGGAACATATAGTAAGAAGATATATATATACATACAGAGAAGGTGGAAGTTGCCATACAAACTGTGAGAGGCTAATTAGTTAAGATGAGCTATTATCAGCAGGAGAAAAAAACGTTTGTAGTGATAATCAAGATGGCCCATTTAGACAGTTGACAAGAAGGTGTGAGGATACTTAACTTAGGGAAATAGATTCAATATGTGTAATGACCCAGGCACTCCCAGTCTCTATTCAAACCTAAGTTAATGGTATCTAGTTTGCCTATTAATTCAAACTCAGCAGTTTCTCGTTGGAGTCTGTTTTTGAAGCTTTTCTGTCGCAAAATTGCCACCCAATTCTCTCTCTCTCTCTCTCTCTCTCCTCCTGGTAATAGCTCACCTTACCTGATCACTCTTGTTACAGTTTGTATGGTAACACCCACTGTTTCATGTTCTCTGTGTATATAAAATCTCCCCACTGTATTTTCCACTGCATGCATCCGATGAAGTGAGCTGTAGCTCAAGAAAGCTTATGCTCAAATAAATGTGTTAGTCTCTAAGGTGCCACAAGTCCTCCTTGTCTTTTTGTGGATACAGACTAACATGGCGGCTTCTCTGAAACCTGTCATACTAGATAATGGTCTCTTTGCAGTGCTAATTATCTAAGCAGATGAACTGTGATTCTGAGCAAATTACATGAAAAAGATGCATCCCAATTTTTCCGGTGTAAATTACACAAGAGGTAGGAGAGACAAGGTGGGTGATGTAATATCTTTTATTGGACCAACTTCTGTTTGTGAGAGAGATAAGCATTGGAACTTACATTGATCTCATCTTCAGGTCTGCAACAACACTGCAAAGAAAAGGAAGGCACAGATTGGCTCTTCTTGTGTAAGAATTCCATGGAAAAAGTGGAGCAATGATTATGATCTCTTAATAAACGTTGCATTTAACTCAGTGTGCAATAAAAGTGTTTATTTTAAGGTTGACAAAACAGACTTTAAAAGGAAGAGAACCTGAATTAATTACAGTAGCACAGATTTATAACTAGCATGGAAGGACCATCTAGTGGGTCATTTTGTCCAATTCCACTGCATAGTGGTTTGCAAGCAGAGAAAAAAATGAATTAGACATAATCACAAATGCTACTGAGTTTCACTACCCAGCTTGTGAATCAGAAACTGGAGCCATTTAGCCATCTGCAAATTCACAGAAAGTTCTTGCTAAATGAGTCATCCTCAAAACAAATGAGAACTGATGACCCCCCCTGCATCATTCCAGCAGTCTTTCAATATTTTAATCTGTTGCCTTTAGCCTCATTAATGTTCATTTTTCAACTAATTACAGAAGAGATAAAAATACTCTAGTTTCTTATGCTCCTCTCTGAGGTGTAACTAAACTGAATCAATGAATCTGTTAATAAATGAGCCCTGTCTTGAAGCCTGTAATCATATAGAGCAGTTTCACTTAAGTCAATGTTAAAATAAACACTTTCATACTGAGTGAACTCACTTCAGTGGGAGTACTCACGTAAGTGAAGTCTGGGGATCAGAATTGATATTTATCCTTTTGCCTCTTCTAACTTGAACCCTGATCCCACAAAGATTTTTGCATAGATCCTACAGACTTCAACTTTGTGAGTGAAGTTATGCAAGTGTGAAAATCTTGGCAGGATCCTACATCAAAAGCTGGGCAACAGTGCTCAGCTCAAAAAGACAAAGAGCTTTTATTGAGTTACAGAAAATAAAAACTGTAGTAGACTGCAAGCTCTTCAGGACAGAGACATGTCTTTCCCCCTTGAATGTAAAGCACCTTGTGCACCTGTGGGGCTGTACAAACAATAGTAAAGAATAAAATAATACTAAAATGAGATTTCAACATGACAAATTAAAATAGGTGTGAAAATAGATAATTAGAACAGACATTCTCCATAAACTTCATATTGTATTTTATGTCATTTGGGGAATGATCCTCCTCTCACTTACTACTTGTATAATTCAGGAATAATCCCACTGAAATCAACAGAGTTACAGTGATGTAAAACTAATGCCAAGGAAAGGACAACAAGTTTATTATCTGAGAACTATGGAAAAATAATTTATTTGCCGAATGGACATGTCTGTTTAGTGGCTCCTCTTGCCTGATGTACAAAACATTCTCTTACATTGAACATGCATTTAAAAACATTGAAGATTTATGGCAAAGCATTCAGTATGGCTAGGGTTATTAATTGTGATGACTATTTATTTTGGAGTTGCTTTTGCATATTTTTGGAAGAGCAAAACATTTCAGGGCCAGACAAGAAGGAATCTTTGTTTTGCTTCCTTATAATTTGTGGCTATGTTACTGGCTGATGCATGAAGTTATTGGAATAGTTGCTGTTTCTTTTTCTTCATGGAAATGCGCAGAGTATTTGTTAGTCAAGGTGTTATTTTTCCTCCCAAACTTTGGGCATCTGTTCTTGTCAGTCAGATATTTTGTATTACATCCCACTTGACCCTAGTTCATAGGTGTTCAAAGTCTACAGGAAGGGTTTATTCTCCGCTGTTGTTGCACAAGGGATTTACATGGGTAATGCCTGTTAAATCTCCCAAGCATCACTGAGAAAATGGTGGTATAAATTTCAATCCCATTTGCTTATGAATACTACTGGGTGGTACAGTGGCTGACAAGGTCCAAATTAGCATTAAAAAATGAAACACTTGAAGAACATGAAACATCATGTTAAACATTGCAAAGGCCTGATCCTATAATTACTTATACACCTGAGTAGCATACAATTACTCATAAGTAAGCACTTGCAGGATCTTGCCTTGTAATTGTAAAACTACTAGAGACCTTAATAATAATTGATGATTAACTATTTGTGTTGCAATAGCACCCAGAAGCCCCATTACAAACATATTAGAAGATACGTTCCCTGTCCCGGTGAGCAATTACTCATAATAGCAGTCTTATTGAAGTCAAAGAGACTATTATGAGTAATTGTTCATCGGTGGGATTAAAGGAGTTCACAGATATGGCCCTAAAAAGACAAGTGGGAGAGCAAGACTATATCAAATAATAACTTAATTTTGATATGTAGATACATGTTTGCAAAACAATTTCTAAAATTATAAATGGATAGCTATCTTCTCCACTCTTGACTACATGCTACACATTTTAAGTATAATAGAAATTTAAAAAGTGACTAAGTACTTATTCTGCCTCCTGGGTTTTGGTGAACATTTGGGACGCGCTCCTGGCACACAAGGGAGCAAAGGCACATATCCAATAAAGGCTCCAGAGACAAAAAATGGAGAGGGACTGGAAGAAATCTGGAGTTGGAGGTCGTCTTTTCTTTGAGAGTATTGCTGTTCCCAGATACACAACCTTCTGGCTGGTTGGCTCTTGCATGGTTTGGTTTGTCATTCTCCTATTCGCTCCTCAAAGAGCCTTCTCTTTATTCTATCACATGCTTTCCATTCTTCCAAATTCCTGGTGAAGACTATGCTAATTCTCACTAATACAATTTGCCGTGAGACAGTTGCACACACTGTCATGTAGCAGTGAGGAAAGATAATGAATGGGAATATGGGAGTGGAGGAGAGAGGAGTGGCTACCTGGCACAATCCTCTCTTCACTGCAAGTCCTTAACAACTCCTCTGCATGAACACCTGATTGTAGGACCTCCTCTGCAACTCTTACCGCACTCAGGAAAATGGGGTAAGTACAACCAGGCACTTGTTCCCATACAATTGTTGGAACCAATGTCACAATGGCTCCTGAGCAAGTTGTGTTGCCAATGGGGAGAGGGAGCAGTGAAGATGGGTTGGATCTCCATGCAAGATGTCTTAGTATTCCAGGATCCATGAGTTTGAGTGACCCTGTTTCACTGTGGATCTTTAAGCAATGCAGGATTTGAAGACCCTAACACCTGTCACCTCCTTATGGACAGAGACACCTCTCTGTTTAAGGAAGCAGTCATTCAACTTGTAGGTTTATTAATTATTTCCTCCTTCTCCAAACTCAGGTGTTTCCACAGCATATGTTAATTCACCTACTTGTTCCTAATGCCACTTGTTCTTGGCAGTATTACAAACAGCAGTATGCCCATCACTGACAGATATCAGATACAGAAACTTTTTCTCCATAATGCCAGGCAGTTCATTCACTACAGCTTAGCTGTGAGGCAACAAACTTTCAGCCTTTCCTCATCTTGGCCAGAACAGGCTAGCACAATAAACATGCTTCGGACTTTACAGGGTAGCCATCACAATGGAAGGCTGGACATTTCCCAGATGGTTCCCTGCTAATGAAATATTATTCATCTTACACCTAGACCTAAAGAGCCACATTCTGTCTTCAGATACATTAATTCTGTTGGAGCTGCCCATGTATACCTGCTGCTAGGATACTGACTTTGGCCTTACTTAGCTTTTACTCATTCTTCACCTAGGCAAGATTCTTACTGACTTCAGAGAGAGAGAGAGAGAGAGAGAGACTTTGGACTCAGAAAGGACTTCAGGATTTAGAACATAAGAGTAACTATATGACAAAATTTTTCACGATAGACAAAGGAAAAATCCCTGCCCTTCCCCCCTTCCAAAAACCAAATCCTCAAACCCAAACCATTTCTACTAATTCTGAAGATCGTTGTATGCATTTATCTTGCATTTTCTTAAATGTCAAAGTCAAAGACAGTCAAGTCAGTTAACCTGTAATTAAAACCAGAATATATATATAATCGACAGTTTCTATGATAAAATTAAGATATCTAATGTCTACATAAATCAGAGCAGAACTCATAATTTTATCTCTGGCTTTATCTTGTCATAGTTATTTACTGCTTTTTCATCCTGGAAGAGCACACCTGCATATACTCTATTTCTCTAGATGGACTATGAAGAAATTGGGACATTCTCCCTGGATTATTAAACTGAGGCATTAAGGGCCTCAATAAGCTACCCTGCTTCATGTAAGAAGTCCAGTTTACTCACATAAATAAGGGCTGCCAGATCAAACTTTTCTATATCACCGTATGGTAACTCTACAAAGATAACAAGTTCAAGAACCAAACAAATGTTTCTTCTTACAAAAATCATTCTACTATTTAAAAAATATATATATTTTAGAGTTTTCTCTAGTGCCCATCACTGCAAGTGCTTATGGATTATAGTAGAAAAAGGAATATTTCTTAGTTAAAGCTTCACAGATGTTTGTCAAAAATATTTTGATAGTACTTATTTCTGTAATGTAACTGAAGTATTACATTTCAGGCAGGAAAATATTAATTTGTTACAAGTATCAATCTATCAGTGGCAAAGACACAAGAAATCATGGATGTTTATCTACCTATCTGCTTATATGGTGCCAATCACTCACTAAATTGTTCCTGCCAAATAGGAAGTGCAGATGGGCAAGTAAGACTTCGCCCATGTTATGACTGTCTTGCTCACCCTTTTCATTTTCAAGCTGAAATACTAAAATGAAGGAGTTGTGGAAAAAATAAAGAAAAGAGAATCCTTTTAAAGCAACTGGGAAATCTGGATAAGCAGAATACAACTGGACAAAAGGGAATTTGGCCAGGACACTGGGGTTAACACAGAGAGAGAGTTGACAAGAACATGTGAGGAACAGTAGGGGGGGGAAATAAACATGGGGAAATAGTTTTACTTTGTGTAATGACACATCCACTCCCAGTCTTTATTCAAGCCTAATGTAATGGTGTCCAGTTTGCAAATTAATTTCAATTCAGCAGTCTCTCGTTGGAGTCTGTTTTTGAAGTTTTTTTGTTGAAGAATTGCAACTTTTAGGTCTGTAATCGGGTGACCAAAGAGATTGAAGTGTTCTCCGACTGGTTTTTGAATGTTATAATTCCTGACGTCTGATTTGTGTCCATTTATTCTTTTATGTAGAGACTGTCCAGTTTGGCCAATGTACATGGCAGAGGGGCATTGCTGGAACATGATGGCATATATCACATTGGTAGATGTGCAGGTGAAAAAGCCTCTGATAGTGTGGCTGATGTGATTGGGCCCTATAATGGTGTCCCCTGAATAGATATGTGGACACAGTTGGCAACGGGCTTTGTTGCAAGGTTAGGTTCCTGGGTTAGTGTTTTTGTAGTGTGGTGTGTTGTTGCTGGTGAGTATTTGCTTCAGATTGGGGGGCTGTATATAAGCAAGGAATGGCCTGTCTCCCAAGATCTGTGAGAGTGATGGGTCGTCCTTCAGGATAGGTTGTAAATCCTTGATGATGCGCTGGAGAGGTTTTAGTTGGGGGCTGAAGGTGAAGGCTAGTGGCGTTCTGTTATTTTCTTTGTTGGGCCTGTCCTGTAGTAGGTAACTTCTGGGTACTCTTCTGGTTCTGTCAATCTGTTTCTTCACTTCAGCAGGTGGGTATTATAGTTGTAAGAACACTTGATAGAGATCCTGTAGGTGTTTGTCTCTGTCTGAGGGGTTGGAGCAAATGCGGTTGTATCATAGAGCTTGGCTGTAGACAATGGATCGTGTGGTGTGGTCTGGATGAAAGCTGGAGGCATGTACGTAAGTATAGTGGTCAGTAGGTTTCCGGTATAGGGTGATGTTTATGTGACCATTATTATTAGCACAGTAGTGTCCAGGAAATGGATCTCTTGTGTGGACTGGTCCAGGCTGAGGTTGATGGTGGGATGGAAATTGTTGAAATCATGGTGGAATTCCTCAAAGGCTTCTTTTCCATGGGTTCAGATGATGAAGATGTCATCAGTGTAGCGCAAGTAGAGTAGGGGGATTAGAGGACGAAAGCTGAGAAAGCGTTGTTCTAAATCAGCCATAAAAATGTTGGCATACTGTGGGGCCATGCGGGTACCCATAGCAGTGCTGCTGATTTGAAGGTATACATTGTCCCCAAATGTGAAATAGTTCTGGGTGAGGACAAAGTCACAAAGTTCAGCCGCCAAGTTTGCCGTGACATTATCGGGGATACTGTTCCTGATGGCTTGTAGTCCATCTTTGTGTGGAATGTTGGTGTAGAGGGCTTCTGCATCCATAGTGGCTAGGATGGTGTTTTCAGGAAGATCACTGATGGATTGTAGTTTCCTCAGGGAGTCAGTTGTGTCTCGAAGATAGCTTGAAATGCTGGTAGCGTAGGGCCTGAGGAGGGAGTCTACATAGCCAGACAATCCTGCTGTCAGGGTGCCAATGCCTGAGATGATGGGGCGCCCAGGATTTCCAGGTTTATGGATCTTGGGTAGCAGATAGAATACCCTGCTTGGAGTTCTAGGGGTATGTCTGTGCGGATTTGTTCTTGTGCTTTTTCTGGGAGTTTCTTGAGCAAATAGTGTAGTTTCTTTTGGTAACCCTCAGTGGGATCAGAGGGTAATGGCTTGTAGAATGTGGTGTTGGAGAGCTGCCTAGTAGTCTCTTGTTCATATTCCGACCTATTCATGATGACAACAGCACCTCCTTTGTCAGCCTTTTTGATTATGATGTCAGAGTTGTTTCTGAGGCTGTGGGTGGCATTGTTTTCTGCACGGCTGAGGTTATGGGGCAAGTGATGCTCCTTTTCCACAATTTCAGCCCATGCACATCGGTGGAAGCGCTCTATGTAGAAGTCCAGTCTGTTGTTTCAACCTTTAGGAAGAGTCAACCCAGAATCCTTTTTTTTTTATTGTTGGTAGGAAGGTCTCTGTGGGTTAGTATGCTGTTCAGAGGTGTGTTGGAAATATTCCTTGAGTTGGAGATGTCAAAAATAGGATTCTAGGTCACCACAGAACTGTATCATGTTCGTGGGGGTGGAGGGGCAGTGCTATAGAAGAATGGGAAGAATGCACAAATTCTAACAGGCAAATAGAGATAGAAGAAATTGAGACAGAGAGCAACCAGTATAAACTAGCAAACACTGATGCTTATGATTGAGTACACTTCATGATAGTTTTTAAGATAAAATTAGTGCATCTCTGTATCTCTCTGCAGACACACATATAATAATAACTTAAGGTGACATTTCCTATTTTATTTTAGTTTTTTATTCTGCTACTGCTGCCATACTTGTCTCTCCTGGGGATTTTCTTGAAAGCAAGATGCCAGGTCTCAAGAGGTGTTCTGCTTTAAAACAAAATTTACAGATAAATGCATGACTGAAAACTATTTCAGCAGAAGGGAAATCAGTACATTAAAGCTACCACTACCTCAGAGAGCTGGGTATGGGTCTGTGCAGACATTTCATTTCAAGGTTTATAAAATTGTGATGCCATCGTCTTACTCATGGTTAGATAATGTATGGTTTATTGAAGATTCTATATCTTATATTTAGAACACAGCTGTGCAAAGCTCTGGTTTGGAAGTCACATAGTTTCAGGGAACATAACTTGAAAGATTCCATTCTTAGAGGTTCTTTACCCTTGTGGTTTGCTCGGAAAACAGGGCTACCTTGCTCCAGCCAGGAATTCCACGGTGCATCTAAATGAATTATAAGTGGGGTTTTATGTGGCAGTAGAGGGATCTAAAGTTGAGAAAGTCAGGCCAGAGTTCAGTTGGTTTTGTATGTTGTGTGCACTTTAAGATACTGTCTAATAGTGAAGAACATCATATGAATATTAGCCGAAGTACAGTCTGTCTGTCCGTGTATTGTTTATGTGCCTAGAATCTGAACTAAGGCTGTTCAAAAACTGCAGGAAAGTGTTTGCAGCATTTTTTTTAATTTATTTTATTTTTTGCCTATTTGGTGCCACCCAAAATGACATGCTTCTGTACAATTTTATGAAAACCAGTAATACGACAGTGAAAGCATCATGAAATTATGATATTTTGTGCATTTTCAGAAGGAAAGTAGTGATTAAACAACTGTTAACTTTGTTGTTGTTGTTATTATTTCTTATTAATTTGCAAGTAAAAGGAATTCAGACAAATACAATATCACACGGACAATGAGGCCATTTTAAGCATTAAAATTTTACAAAATTCTCACTCTAAAGGGACCAAATTTGAAATAATTAGTGAAAAAGCCAGGATTTTGAACAATTCAGACCTCAGGAATTTTATTTCTTGGGCTTGAGCCAAACTCCATGAAGCAAGTGGGAACCTTTCCATTGACTTCAGTAGGCTTTGGATCTGATCTGCAATTTGTACTGTACGTGTGGTATAGACCATTTTCTTTCTGAGTCCTCCCCACACCACCACCACATGCTACAAAAAAAGCTCCACGGCCCAGCTGTGCCACAACACCTGTTTTTCTGTATATAAAAGTGGGGCCTGATGTTAGAGGGCATCAAGGAAGGGAATTGCCCAGGGCCCCACACCACAGGGGGCAACGGGAAGCTATGTTGCTCAGGCTTTGGCTTCAGCCACAGCTGGTGGGGTTCAGGGTCCCGGGCTGCAATACTGCATGGTGGGACTTTGGCTTTCTGTCCTGGGCCCCAGTGAGTCTAATACCAGCCATGCTTGGTGGACCCCCCTGAAACCTGCTCACCGCCCCCCAGGCCACTGGTGTAGACAGGGCAGCACACATCATACCCCTATGCCTTGCAGCATCTTGTAAACTTCAGTGGGAGTCTGCATTGGCACAGGGTCTATGCAAGTGGGTATCAAAGCAGAATAGGGGTTAGAGAGGTTAAGTCATTCCATGTATGCAGTGCTGGTTAGACCAGATCAGATATATTACACTGAACTTGGTGCACCATATTACAGAAAAAACAGAACATGCGGGGAGAGATGGGAAAACAGCAATCAATAGAGGCTTCAGTGGGACTAGACTATGGGAAAAAGTGAAGCAAACTAATATGTACATTGGAGAATTGCAGAATTAAGAGTCTCGTACATAAAGGGGTTCAACAGAAGAAAGGAGAGAATTGAAATTAATTGACCCATTGGATTTCAACTGACAGCAAAAAAACCCATCTGAAATAGCAGAAAAGAAGAGGAACACCGGGCTTTTTTCTGCTTTCTTACATTAAGGTAAATCCAGCACAACTCCACTAACTTTAACTAAGAGCAGAATTTAGTGCATTCATACTGAGCTCCGGGAGGGGATGCTTTAAAAAAAATGGTGGTAAAAGCAAAATTGCTGGCAAGTCAAGTCCCAGGGTGACAAGCAGTCTTTGGAGAGGATCTACTGTAGAAATATTAGTTCTGAAAATAAAAAAGCAGAGCTATAGTCTTGATGACTTACCATGAGGCCTTTCCTGCCCAAAGGTCCTGGCTTGTGAAATGGGCAGCATGTGCCCAGCAGATGGCATCCCTCTTTGTGAGGACAGGTACAACACAGAACATGTTTAACTAATCTGGGCTCTTGCTATCTGCCCCACACATGATTTTCATAAACGCTGACTGCTTCCCTTTCATTTCCAACCCAAAGAATCCAGGTGGCATTAGAGACCATGATGGACAAGACCGCTCAGCTCACCTACTGTTTGTAGAGACCTACACGACACAGCCACACTTGGGTGGTGAGCGGACCAGATTTCTCATCTTAGTTCTCTACTGTTTTGTGTTTGTGGATTTATCATAACATACTTGTGTGTAGTTAAATGGCTAATTATCTAGTCTTAAAATTTAATAATATTAACCTATTTGGGGGCTAAAACTTCTGCTTGCACATGCTCCTATGTATTCATTTGAATGTTTTGCTGTCCTTTTGCACAAGGGTGGATTTCTCCCTGGATTTGTTGGTGGGAAAATGCTAACATCCTAAACTTCAACACATTGAAGACCTGATTCAACTTTTTCAATTTACTTCAGTGAGAGTTGAATCAGGCTAAACATTTAAATTTTTTAAACTTTTTTAAAAAAATAGTGACATATAGTATTAGTTGAATTTTAGCAAGAATTAAATGGATAATTATTTTTTCTGCCAATTAGAAATGCATGTAGAATACATCTTAAGGGTTAAAAATGTATTTTAGATAATCTCTCAGAAGTCACATCTGCCATTATTATATGCCCATAACTCCAAATGACAGTAATAAGTTACTGGTGCATATATAACTGTGACAGAATAGACCCTCTTAGAACATTTCAAGTCATGATTAATATTGGCTGGGAGGGGGGGATTGTTTTGTTTTTTTCAACATTTCTCTTTGCAGCTATGACAGTTAAGAAGGTGGGTTACTTGGTATTTATTGTTTGGTGACTTCAGTTTAAAATTAAATTGAATAAAATCTGCAGTAATACGAACATCTGTTCATACAGTATGTATTTAAGTTCAGAGCATTTTTAGTAGCTATGAGCTTAAATTTGATATACATATAGATACAGACATATATTTATACAGTAGCACAACTTTCTGTCCATGAAAAGCCTGTCAGAAACAAGTCAGTTCAGGCAAAGATACATGTGCATACTTTGCCTAGGAGAAATATTCTTGTCACATAAAAATCCCACTATTAATCAAAAATCACATTATAGCTTCTGAAATGAAGTTTCCTTTACTACTCTTTAATAATAAAGAGTAAGATAAGATAAAAATTGGTAATTGTACATTCTCTTCTGATGGAAGATAATACTAAAGTGGTATAGAAATTTGAGTTACAAGAGTATAGTCACCCTGCTAATAGGCTTCCATTATGTAGTCTTTACTGATTTATTCATTACACATTTTCTCCACATACAGAAAAATTTAATTGAAAGTCACTTATTACATTGTTACAAATTGTTAACTAGAAAGTTTTCTTCAATCGACTGATCGTTAATGCTTGGAGAGCTAGTTGATTTCAATAGAGCATTCATCAAGAGCAGGCGTACAGCAAGCATTACCAATAATGGCATTACAACAAAGTTTATGTGAACATTTTCAGGGGCTACACATGTGCAATTGCAGCTATATGAGACAAGACAATAATTTATTTGGGTTTGTGACTCTCCTTACCAAAAAGTTTAAATGACGTGAATTACAAGCCAGGGTTAATCTAGTAACTCATCAAGAGTGGTATCAGGAGAAAAAATTGCAGCATTTAGAGTAAAATTCTGCCTTCATATTGGTACACACACATCTCCTACAGAAATACATGAGAGATGTGTTGCTCACACAGCCAAGGACAAAATTTGACCTTTTGCGTTGTTGTCCATCCTAAAGAATAAATGCAGGAAGGGAAATAGTATGCAAGACACTCAAAGAGGTTCACCTCAAGTAATTTCTTCTGCATAAACCATTCAAGAGGGAGGAGATGGTACCCTGGACACTATCCAAATAGACTCCAAAGCAGTGATGTCTGCTTTCTACGGTCCTAGACCTTGGGGCAGTAAGAGCTGCTCTTCAAATTCTGCAAGTGAGATCATTGGTCATGACATATGCCCGCAGACTGAGTGTGACTTTTAACTACGTGACATATACATTACAAAAAATTGAAAAGGGAAGAAGAAAAATGGTCTTGTGGCACAGAACATGCATTAAAAGCCATTCTCAAGCCAGTATGTCCAAATTATCAGTTCCCACAGGATCGGTCCTGCCAGGAGGCATCCAGGAATGTTGTGGATCCTGGCTTCATGGGCTGTCCAGACCTCCTCCATGAGGTTTTCAAACTTGGTTGCAAATATGTCACACAGCTCTAAAATAGCCATAACTATTCCGTAAAGACCACTCAGCGTTTTGGTGGCAAATGGCTGGGATTGCAGATGGATGGACAGATAGGTAAATTCACAAACTTCTCAGGTTTTCAGAATCCAAACTTAATCTGGATTGAAAGTTTGCAGCTGGCCCATTTCTACAGTGGGATGCACCAAAGTCCAAACCCAAACTTTGTGAGTAGCTGAAATCTGGATCTAGATCCAATTTCTGCACTTGAGGCCCTTGTGTGACAGAGAAAGAGAGAGTTTTTAATGCATGAAAATGATGTCATTAATAGGGAATGAATCTTTACATCCATTAAAAAACAATATGAACAGTGCTAGTACAAACTTCCCCACACCACTCTGATGCTTCTCAACACTCGCGGGTTCAGGAACTAATTCAGCCTCCAATACCCTTCTGTCCTTGGCCTGTCTTCTGAGACTGCCAGCGAACTTTGCAGTTCATGATAAATGTGGCTTTTTGATAGGGACAGCTATCCATTGGGAAGTGGACTGACACCACCAATTAATTTCTCATGGACCACTGAAGAGCCATCAAATGGTAATCGTTTGGGTAATTGAATGGGTGAGCATTAATGATGGAGGGAGCATATATATAAGCTACACAAGAGTATCATTGACTAAGCATGCTCCTTGCATGTCCCTTTAAATAACTGATACTTGTGTCCTTGCACCATCTATGTGTAGGGCTTCTGGTTCTGAGGGTCTGTGAGTTTCTCTTTTTTTGGTGTTTATTTTTAGCAATTTTTAAGTTTTATATAGCTGTCCAAAAATTGAGGGTTTTCAGGGCTTTGTTTCAGTATATACTATAATGAATAATGTATAATGTGTATGTTTCTCATTACAGTCATGAGTAATCTCTTTACAGTGTTTCAAACAGCACTACATTAAAGCGCACTAGGGAACCTTCAGTGCACACCAGCAGGGTCTATGTTGGCCAATTAATGCACTACATGTTGGTGAGCTTTAGAAATTGTACCCCCATTGTCTGAATTACAGCTCCATGTAGACAAGCCCTTAGATCCAGGTAGCCATTTCTGGGTGTTTTCCAGGATTTATTGGATAAACAGTACTTTCATTTGTGAGGGGAGGGAAATGCTGTTGTATTGGGGATATATTATCAGTTAAAAAAGCCTAAAATCAAATGCCCCATCTATATATGATCCATGCATTTTTATTGATAAGTAACCCAGGAGTCAAAGGCTACATATGCAGCAGTCAGTCCCTGTCAACTGTATATGTGTATTTTACAGTGAGCAGTGGGGAGTACTAATCTGTTTGGATACGTAAGACTGCAATTAACTATAGAACACCAGCTACAATATGAGAGTCAGAATTTGGTTGCCGCATTGTCCTCCCTGAGGTCCAAGTACCTAAAGAAATAGAATAAATTGAAGGACCTGCATGGAGTTTGTCAAAACTCTGCTTTACAGGGAATAGAAATATATATATTTCTTAAATTAAGGATTTCTCTCTGGAGTTCTTGAAGGCAATGCAGATCTGAATTTCAAAAGCTTCAGAGAATACTCAAGATCTGGATGCCCTTGGCCTTCAGCCTGGTGCCTCATTATGTCACCAAAGCAAAGAATTACATAATAAAACCACCTGTTGTGTAATGTGTCATCCACTTCCTCTCTTTCTATCTAGAATTATATACAGTATATGAGCCTAATGCAGAGGTGATGCAAATATAAACAAATCTTAGGAGGCCAAATTCTGCTCTGAGTTATACCAGCATAGAGGCAGAGTGTTAACTTCAACAGAGACACCCTGCATTTATGGTGGCGTAACTAAGAGCAGAAGCTAGACCAACTAGTCTGAGCACCTAAATTGGTGTAATTAACATCCTCTTCCAACCCCTCAAAGACATATTCTTCCTTGACTTGCATCCTGTGGAACTCCACTGATGTCAACAGATGTGGTAAAGGTGTTAATCGGAGCAGAAATTAATCCTTTATGGGTAAATTACACTATCCTAAACTCCTTGAAACTCATTTACCAATCTCAGGTTTCAGAGTAACAGCCGTGTTAGTCTGTATTCGCAAAAAGAAAAGGAGTACTTGTGGCACCTTAGAGACTAACCAATTTATTTGAGCATGAGCTTTCGTGAGCTACAGCTCACTTCATCGGATGCATACCGTGGAAACTGCAGCAGACTTTATATATACACAGAGAATATGAAACAATACCTCCTCCCACCCCACTGTCCTGCTGGTAATAGCTTATCTAAAGTGATCATCAGGTGGGCCATTTCCAGCACAAATCCAGGTTTTCTCACCCTCCACCCCCCCCCCACAAATTCACTCTCCTGCTGGTGATAGCCCATCCAAAGTGACAACTAGAAAACCTGGATTTGTGCTGGAAATGGCCCACCTGATGATCACTTTAGATAAGCTATTACCAGCAGGACAGTGGGGTGGGAGGAGGTATTGTTTCATATTCTCTGTGTATATATAAAGTCTGCTGCAGTTTCCACGGTATGCATCCGATGAAGTGAGCTGTAGCTCACGAAAGCTCATGCTCAAATAAATTGGTTAGTCTCTAAAGTGCCACAAGTACTCCTTTTCTATTTACCAATCTGTAATTTGTATCTTTTCACCTCTGAAATTGTGTCTGTGTGCGTTTATAGATTAGGTTAGCTATTCTGGAGGAGGAGAGAGGCTGCCTGAATCATTTACAAATGGGAAAGTCCATATATTTGAAATTTGGTAAGAAATATTTGCTTTTGGGCTGCAATCTTGAATATCAAGTTGCAGTCTAGAGTAAATATTTACGGCCAAGTTACAACATGTCTGAAAAATATGGGGATTTTAATAGAAGTGCTGGCAGATAAGCGTGTAACTTTTGCCAAATAGAATGTTATGTTAATGATGGGTTTCTGTTAGTTATCAAGCATATATTCTTGAAATTAATGTCTAAATGCTTTGTAATGATTTTTTTAACCACTTATCAAGCAGCTGTTTTGTATATGACTTAAAGTTCTTTAACGGACAACTGTTTTTCTTTTTGTGACTTTGTCAAGCTTAACTTGGGATTAATTTGACTGCAGGTGTCAGATAAGAACAGTATTTTAGCAGCACTACTGAGTACCATGTGGGTAAAATACAGAAGCATGAAAGCATGTTGGTCAAAACTTTGAAAGATTGATGGAACTGAGTTATGCTGCTTAAATATCTTTGTTCACCCTGAAAAGCTGAGCTTGCAAAAGGGTGGCAGGAGTTATATTCGGTTATCATCTTCCAGTGTTCCCAATTATCACAGGCGAGTGATTATATTTTGGGGTTTTTTTTAATTGCAATTCCTCCGTTGACATAAAATATAGAAAACTACCTTCATAAATCATGTAGTGACAGCTACTGTGGTTCTCCAGTGCTAAACACTAGTGGACTCTTTTTTTTAAGCTGATGCTTCTTAAGTTGTCTGCGTCAGCGCTGCCCTTCAACAAACATCTGCAGTTCATCTTATCGTTTGAAGAAATATATGAGTTTCTCCGTTGTTTTTTTTCTCTCGTTTGCAGCTTCTGCTTCTTGATTTGTTTGAACACCATCTGCTACATATAAAAATCAGAGTATTTGTGAAATGTGCATGCAGTGAGAAAATTTAAATTGTATTAACCTTTTTTTTTCTTAACCCAAGATAACTTGATTTTTTTCATCATCCTATGGATATATTATGTATTGAAAACCGGCATGTTCAGTGTATTACTCAGATAGTTTCTAAAAGGTCGCCTATCTCAGTAATAACTCAATTGTAAAAACAATGCCATTAAGTTTTTAAAAGAAGTACTTTAATGTATTTCATTTGAGTTAGGTATTCAAAAAATACTTCTTATATGAAAGATTTACCTACATCTTACTTGCATCAAAGTGAGTGATGAGAATTAATACTTTGGTGTTGAAATTAATCACAGAAGACAAATAACTTTATAAAATATTGCTGTGTGTTGCAAGAAGGCCATATTAAACTGAATGTATGTCATGGCATAAAATTACCACAGGGTGGTGGAAGCAGTGTAGTTCCAATTGACACTAGGACAAGCTTACAGAGAACAAGAGGAAAAACAGAATGGGAGTCACTTTGTTTTCCAGTTAGCCTAAAGAGAGGTGTCAAAAATTAGGTTTAGCTCATGGAGAATCCAGATGGTTAAACAGTTGACCCATATCTAATCCCTCTGCCAAGCATGCACCACCACCATCATAGCCAACATAACATAGCACATGCGGGTAAAATTGCTTACGTTCCAAGAAGTACCACACAGTTTGTAGAAAATTAAGTTTGAAATCATGTTTTAGGGATAGAAAATGCAATCCTGTTAGTATTTTCTTATTCCAACTTTAACCCAGAAGAGCAATAAATATTTAAAAGGAAGTCTGAGGGACAGTGGCTCGCTGCAGTTCTTGGTATCTTATCATGGTGACAGTATCACAAAAGGAATCCGGCAGCTGTTTTGTCCTAAAAAATGGATGAAGTTAAATCTATTTGATTAGGCTAAAAATGTTTAATAAATATTTTAACAGTATCAGAAATACAAACTGAGCCCCTCTTGCAAGTCATATATATTACTTAGTGCACTGATATCAATGAAATATTTATTGCTATTAGTAAAATACCAAGGTGGGTTGAGTGAAACGTTTAGGGACCACATGCTCATCTGGTGTAAATCATTGTAGCTCCATTGATCCATGGATTTATACCAGCTGAGGATGTGACTTCTTGATACTTGGTAAATCATTCACTTATACTGGGGAGGAAACCAAGGGAAACTTTGATAACACCTATAATATAATATTGTGTGCGTGTGTTCCTCCTGCTTGTGCTGGATTTACGTTGACACCAATGCAGTTATTTACACTGGCGTAAATCAAGAGTAAGAGGAGAATAGGGCCCAAGACAGCTAGTACTTTGTCAGGACTGAATTACATATTCAGAAATATCTCCGGTTTATGTGGTATAGTGTTATGTTTTAAACAATTAATAAAGGAAGCAAAATGACAACATAGCAGTGTGAATGATATAAAATAATATAAACCTTCCTACAAATATCAAACTTTTTTCTCTGCCTCCATTCACTTTCCACAATAGAGTGAGTGAAAAATCCATAGAGAATAAAACTGGTGATCCCTCTGAGCAAGGATACAAATTTACCTAGATATGTCAACCACACAGATTTATGGGACAAGGAGTTTTTCACCCAGAAGAAAAAAAAGCTTTCCTGTCAGTCATCTGTAGAAAACTGAAAATAAAGCTCTTAGTTATTTTCATGTATTAAGAATTACAGGAAAGTTGGGTTAGGGTTTGTTTTTTTAAAGCCTTCTCAGGGCCATGGAATAGTTTCTTCATGGATGTATAAGAAACACTTGTGTTGTACTGCTGTTAGTGGTATGATTTGTTAGTGTACTTTTATGTATGGACTGTCTGCATCTGGTAAGGTCTACAACTGTAGCTCCTTGACAGTGCCAGATGTTGTGAAGATAAAATACCTCCTGGGTGAGGAACTGGCTGGATTCAGGATCTGTGATAGGTGTTCTTAATACAGTTTAAAAAGGCATCTGTCTTAAAATAATTTCAACATCTTACTTTTCTATTTACTGTTTTGTCAGATCATTTCTTTTCCATGGAAATATGTTAGTGTCCCTGTTAACGTGATTTTTAAACTGTAACTTAAGTTCTCCCAACTTTTTTTTTCTGATGCTGTTTCTTTAATGAAAAGGAGAAAAGAAAGGAAACTTGGTAAGGGACTTATATCAGTTTAATCAGATGGACCAAAATGAGCAAAGATACGTTCAACAGATATTTTTAATCCAAGTTAGCAATGAAACAGAATACAAGATATGAATATGAATATATTCAAGATTCATTCAAAATATTATTGCATAAAAAGATGAGCAAGACTGATAGACAGCAGAAGGATAGCAGCACTGTTTCACTATCATACCCCATAACTCATTACATTGTCGACCTCTTAAAATAGTAATGATACTTGACCCTTATTAGTATTTCTGGGCAATATATGAACTTGAGTTTCTTTGGGTGAAAACTAATGCTTTAGACCACCCTTTAGACCCCCATTCTATCTAGTTATAGTACATATTAATGTTATTCTTGGGTCATTTAACTTACTCTCAGTGAAGAGTGGAGAATGGTGCTAAGCTGTAAATCAACTCTCTTCTGGAATGGATTTGTGCCATAACAGATCATCTTGAGAATTCCAGTCTTGTTTGACCATGGTAAAGAGATTATGGTATGTACAATTCTGCTAAACTTAGCTTGTTTCATTTTTATACTTCTCCGCTTGTCTGTCTAGCTATGAATGGTTAAGACCTGTTATGGTGGACAATGCACTGAAAAGGGAATATTGCTATAATAAAACACTTAGGGCTAAAACTTTATCCATATGTGGTTAAACTCTGCATTACTTCTAAATATGAACTACAACAGCAAGGAAGATATTAAACAAGCACATAGATACCGAGTATCTAATTTGTTTAATTGCCAAAAGAGAATCAAAACATCATTGAAAAGATCAGCTAACAAATTTGTTTTTGTTTGAAAGGTTACTCTATGTTGTGAATATTCACACCAATAGGATCAGTTTTAAATTACCAATGACTTAGCCCATTAAACTAAAGTCAATACTGCATACTCAAGATATGTTAATAAAAAAAAGCTAATGTAGTATTCTTTTAAAAATCATCCTAGTAACTGTGAAATCATAGATACTTTTTTCACATATTTCTGGCAAATAAAAAATATTTACCTTCAACTTCCGAGAAAAGATTTACAGGTATGTCCCTAGTCTGTTTTACAGATGTGCCTTCATGAATTTAACAGTAATATACACTGTCATCATAGCTGTCTTCAAATCTTTGAAATCACATTTTCTTTTTTACAGTACATATTTTATTGGATGTCTAGTAGATATGCATGTATATTTGGCATTTGTGTGTGGGCATGTGTGTTTAATACGTATATTTAGCTCTTAGATACTATCATGATGAGTGATCAAGAAATGCCTAAAATAGATAGGTATATTTTGTGCGTGCACATACAGTTTGTAAATGTATATCTCCTCAAATAGAGAGATGCAGAGAGAAAAGTGGAGAGACATCTGCAAATTAGCAAATCATCTATCTTGAAGGTCATTCACAAATTAGTTTAGTATCACAATCTGCTGAAGAAACCTAAATATTCTTAACATTTTATTAGCTTTGTATAACGTTTGTTGATTATTTGAAATTAAGGTGCTTTTCCTTTGTGTTATGAGGATGAAATACTTCTGAGTTGAGATTTACTAAAATATATTTTGAAATGTACACATATTGCTAACTTTACGGCTCTAACTTGGTAGCTTTATTGAGCAAAAAACTGTATTTACTCTTTTAAAGGTTATTAATTCTTCTACTGGTCTTGAATTGTTTTTAGAGTTTCTTTTTCTTTGTTTGTTAATGATTTTTTCCAAACAAAAACCAAAAGTTTAAAAATATAATATACTTTTGAACTAAATCCAAATAAGGTTTTTAATGAAATTCAGATTATTGAACCTCCACCAACATTAAACTGTAACTTTGCCTATTTTTGTAAAAGTCCTACAATTTGCTCTAAGAAAATTAACTTACTGCAAATAATCAGTACATTTTCTTTTCGCTCTTCAGCAGTCTAAAATGACATTTGAACACTGTGTCAAAAAGCAATGGAAAAAAATTAGATTGTGTAAAGCATGAAGTCTTACCTTTGTATTTGTAATGCTTTAAACAAAACGGAAAGCTTAATTTGAAATTAGCAACATTAACTCTAGACTATTTGATATCATTTTTGTTTTAACATAAAACAGCACTACATTCTTCTTGATGTACCTTTTAAACAATTTCAAAGGAAGTTTCAAGAACTTTAGACTGTTATCCTTATGTGGTATCTGAATGCCATCCACTATATGTATAACAATAAATTCATATAATTACAATATTTCATATATAAGGTTTGTTAGATCTTTATTAATACATTCCACAGAGTGAAACTGCAGTAGACTGCATGTGAGACTACAGGCCAAATTCTCCCCTGGCATAACTCCACCAAAGTCAATAGTTACATCAGAAGAGAATTTGGTCATTCATCTTTGTGCCCATGTTGTTTTAACTTTAATAAAAATAATAATTTAATTTAATAATAACATTATGTATGGTGTTCATTGGTTTGTTATATAGAGTCAATTTCAAGATTGCTGTTAATCTTGTAGTAAAATATATCTTGTTTCTCCTCTTTTCCTGCATCCATACTCTCAAGATTGGGCCTGGTTCACATCAGGCTAAATTCCCATGTGACCCAATGTACAATCACTCTTAGAACAGCATATCCAATACACCCTTTTGTCTCAGATTAAGTAATTAAAGCACTGAAAATTAATTTCAGATCCAAAATCATATAGTTTGTCCTTTTTGTATATCTAAAACCCTAAGCATATGTCATTATGGGATCATTCTAACTGTAGGAAGAACTACCACTATAATCATAATTAGAACATATTAACCATTTTAAGTGCTTATATACCCCAGTGATAGTATAAGAACCTGGAGAGAATAGAATTTGAAATCTCGGTACTGTGAGGACTGTTATTGCTGTTTTTTCAGGTTCACCAGCTCCACCTCTGAGCAAAAGGGAATTTCTGGGCTTGGGAAACAGATCCTACATGCATTTTACATACATGCAAAGATATACAGATTGGGGGAGGAGAGGGTATCTTTTTACATCCTCAGTGAGATGTTTGCTCTTCTCCAAATACACGTTGTGTAAGAACTTGTTCACATGTCTTAGACTGTTATGCTGATGATGATAAATTTTCTTTATAACTCTATAAAGATTGAAAGCTATACATCAGGATACTAGAGCATATTTTTTCTTTCTGTGGTCCGATGTTGGATATTGGATGATATTGAGATAGCTATTCAATTAGCAGCTGAATATTGGAATAGTTTGAACTTTTTACTGAATTATTCAGATGTATTCATCTTAGACGTACTGTACCACATGCAGTCCTTTGGTCCATAATGCATATCAGTAATATGTTGTTATGCATTCAGCGTATAACATGGGTAAAACAAAGATGAAAGTATTTTAAATCTGATGTGGGACTTTTATGTCCCATCATATTTTGGCAAATATCCACCTTTAGAACGAGAATAAATAAACATATAGGTATTTACTTTGCAAGTTAAAAGTAAAATTTTTGAAAACAGGCATCTAGATGGTACATGAAAAATAGGCACAGACAGGTATTTCCAGTAGGGATAAGGAGGTTTTAGTACCGTTATATAAGGCACTGGTGAGACCTCACCTGGAATACTGTGTGCAGTTCTGGTCTCCCATGTTTAAGAAGGATGAATTCAAACTGGAACAGGTACAGAGAAGGGCTACTAGGATGATCCGAGGAATGGAAAACTTGTCTTATGAAAGGAGACTCAGGGAGCTTGGCTTGTTTAGCCTAACTAAAAGAAGGTTGAGGGGAGATATGATTGCTCTCTATAAATATATCAGAGGGATAAATACCAGAGAGGGAGAGGAATTATTTAAACTCAATACCAATGTGGACACAAGAACAAATGGATATAAACTGGCCACTAGGAAATTTAGATTAGAAATTAGACGAAGGTTTCTAACCATCAGAGGAGTGAAGTTTTGGAATAGCCTTCCGAGGGAAGTAGTGGGGGCAAAAGATCTATCTTGCTTTAAGATTAAACTCGATAAGTTTATGGAGGAGATGGTATGATGGGATAACATGGTTTTGGTAATTAAATATTCATGGTAAATAGGCCCAATGGCCTGTGATGGGTTTTTAGATGGGGTAAGATCCAAGTTACCCGGGAAAGAATTTTCTGTAGTATCTGGCTGATGAATCTTGCCCATATGCTCAGGGTTTAGCTGATCGCCATATTTGGGGTCGGGAAGGAATTTTCCTCCAGGGCAGATTGGAAGGCCCTGGAGGTTTTTCGCCTTCCTCTGTAGCATGGGGCACGGGTCACTTGCTGGAGGATTCTCTGCTCCTTGAGGTCTTCAAACTACAATTTGAGGACTTCAATAGCACAGATATAGGTGTGAGGTCTTTTTTAGGAGTGGTGGGTGAAATTCTGTGGCCTGCATTGTGCAGGAGGTCAGACTAGATGATCATAATGGTCCCTTCTGACCTAAATATCTATGAATCTATGAATCTATATTTATGCCTGGAAAACAAGCTGCTTTTTATACAGCTTTGTATTTAGTGAAAATCACTTTGTCGGAATTTAGGCTGAGCAACAATAGACCTAGAAGATAGAAAAAAATGTTTAGATGGAATCATCTGAGTAATTGGGCTTTATGCAGGTGAAGTGCAAAGGCCAGTGCATGGCGGTGTACTGCCGTCCCGCTACACCCACAGCCCATTTGTATAGTGTATTATGGTCATTGGCTCCACGTAAACAATGATCTCAAAATCCCCTCACCCACATACAAATGCGCATGTAGACCCCCCTCCACCATGCCCAAGGGGCAAAGTGTAGCCAAACACAGAGCCTAATTAGTTTGGAGTGCCTTGAGCTGGCCCTCTACACCAGGATGAATTTCATCCATTGGGCACAATTACCTTTTTTTCTCCTATGTCTGAATGTTTGTGAGGCAAGCACCTATTTTTCAAAATCTGACCCTTCAAAGAATGTTTGCTTCTCTTTTATCGCTGTTGATCTGAAACATCAAATCAGATGAGAGTCTGAAACAGTAACACAAAAAATGAAGTAATATGCAATCAGAACGGTGTAGATATTATATCCTAAGATGAATAGAAAGAGAGAGAGAGAGCATATGAATTCTCTAAGGAAATCTGTTTAAATAGACTAATAGAAAGAAACACACTTTAAATTAACTTTACATTTTTCCTACATAGTGTGAAAGTTAATAGTGCCAACATCATCGTTAGAGCTAGTATGAATATATTTAATATATAGAAGTCTATACAGTTTCCAAGCTGGAAGTTATATCTTGCACCACGAGATGTGTAAATATGTTTTTATCAATAGATCACAAGTATTCATTGCAAATATGTTGAAACAGTCCTAGCAAAATTTATGAATGTATCACCTCGAGTGTAGTAAAAGAAAACATTTACCTTTGTGTCTCTTCATGAAATTGACAAAATAATGGGGGACACCTTTTTCAGAGTTTCATGAGAATTTTTAGTTTAGCCGAATCGAGTTGGGAAATGTGCTATAGAAGCTATTCGCTACCATTAACAAAATGGCTTTTTGAAGCTATATAGAGCTTCTGTATAATTATAAGACTAGACGATACAGTGCATTTTCAGACAGAATCATTTGACTACATGTCTGAACACGAAAGCATGCCATTTGCAATGGGATTTGTGGTTATTTTAAGATAAAACACAGCATCTTTTACAAAGATGATTTAATTTGCTGCCTGCATAATACATTAATTTTATCCATCATTTTTAATACTATGGGGCACAAACCTAGAAATATAGTAAGAATAAAGTAAATGACGTGTATATGGAGCTGTACATCAAAGTTTGGAATATCTATACTTAATGAAAACATATATACCATGCTATAGAATGAATTATTACTGTATAACTCACCATTCATAGAAATATCCAGGCATAGAAGTTAAAACGATGGAAATGTTACAGTCAGAAAGTGTGGAGGTTGGTGAAGTTAAAGAAGCAAAGGTATGAAGAGATATTAAAAGCATTATGGGAGCTGGTGAAGTTCTTCCTGGTTATGTCACCACAGGAAAGAGGGTTTCATCTGCCCAGACTGAAACTTTGAAACCTGACATCCTTGAATTTATGGAAATTTTTGGTCCAGATCCAAATATTGTGATTTGCTCTTGTCTCTATCGAAATGGGTTCTTCAAGGCAACTGAACTATAACTCCCATGAGGCACCATGGCAGCATTCCCAAATAAAAATATTTCAGTTTTGGGGTGTTTGTTATTGGATAACTAAATCAAAATTTCAGCTTCATACCCCCCACCAAGATCCTAACACCCTCAAACTGTTCTGAACTTTTTGACTCAGGGCAATCCCTATTTCTTTTTGTAATAGATGGGAAATCAGTTGAGCAGAGGGAGGTCTGATGTAGATTGTGCCCACATAAAAAGTTTTCATACATCCAACCACTCACAATGGGTTCCTTTCAGATGTGTCCCAAAATCTTTCTGTTAGTCCTCATAGGTCTCCAAAGGAGGAGCTTGTCCCAATAATGCTTAATGGGGGCACAACAGCATGGGTACAGTAGCTTCTGGCTCTTCTGGCATCTGAGAAGGACTAATTGCAAGAGAATAAGGACAGCTCACTGAAGAAGCCAGATCATGCCCTCAGTCAAGTGCTGGTGAACCTCTTGAAGTGTCATGATGTAGGCAGAGCACCTTTGTTTTATATAGGTTGATTGAGTTCAGTCACCACAGTGCTGAGCATGGTTTAAGAACCTAGATTCCGGGTAGATCTAGCTGCCCAGCTCTGCTATCTAGATATTTAAAATGTATTCTGATGTGCAAGTAGGGATAATGTTTCTGTGGAACTTTCACAACAGCTGGCATGAGGGAATTACTTTTTTTTCCTCTATCGTATATGATCACAAGACAGTTTAATGCATTCATACCACGAGGGCTTGTATTCAGCACTCCCAGCTTAAAACGGGGCTGCAATTCTGTGTCAATAATACTATTTCACATTTTAGAGACAGTAACTCTTCTTCACAGCATACCTGTGCATTGGCTATTATCCCCATGCTACAAGAATGAAGAAACTGAGGCAGGGAGGTGAAATAACTGGGCCTAGGCCACAGTGGGAATCCGTGCAAGGGTCACTAGGGGAGCCCGATATCCTGCAACCTATGCCTGTGCACAGAACAGTAGATCACGCCTCTCTATTCGGTGCTATTATGTAGCAATCTTGTTTACTATCAGATATTTGCCTTGTTTATCTCAGACTCATTAGGTATGAATAATTAAAGTTATCTCCTTTTCTCTGCAGTGCAAAAGCAATGACAAAAATAGATCGATATTAGGTCAACTGTTTAAGAACAATCTCATCTCTGGATGTAAAAACAGTTCTTATGTCTCGATAGCATAAAGTTAACCAGGTTTTTGTTCAGCAAACATTATAGACATAAGCGCCAACCCTCTGGGTGTTCTGGGGCTGGAGCACCCATGGAAAAAAATAGCGCGTGCTCAGCACCCACCGGCAGCCCTGCGGATCAGCTCTGCCTCCAGCCCTCCTGCCGGCTGGCGTGCCCTGCCGATCAGCTCCTCTCTCTCCCTCCCAGTGCCTCCCACCTGCCACAATCAGCTGTTCAGCAATGTTCCGGAGGCTCTGGGGAGAGGAGTGGAGGCAGAAAGAGGCAGGGGGAGAGGTGTAACAGGGTGGAGTGGGGACAGGGCCTGGAGTGGGAGCAGGGGTTGAGCCCCCCTGGGAACTGGGGAAGTCGGCGCCTCTGATTGTAGGGGAGTTTTCCTGGCACTAAACGGAGAATAAGTTACTTGAGTTTAAGTCTGGCAATATGCCTTTCTCTACAGACCACCATGACACTAGGCTTTGAGCTACTAACGTTTTTTGCTGTCAAATATTTTTCTTCACCTTCAGAGAGCGATTCTATAAACAGTGACAACTATGTTCTTCATAGCTTTAAGTATAAGAAATTATTTCTGAGAACGAGTAGGTATCTAGAGTAGATTGTATGAGAAAGGCAGTTCCTCTGGCAGCACAATGCCACCAATTAGACTAGGAAACTGCCTCAGTTTCATACTGTTTTCCATATCACTCTGCATACAGTTCACTGAAAAGGAGTGTCTTCGTGCATTGAACGTTTTCCATGTGGCTTTGTTATCCAACTGATTTCTTACTTTAATACTGTATTTTCCCAAAGGAAAAAAATAAAAATGTACGGTACCACAATAATTGATATAGGCAGAGATTTTGCTTCATTGTCATGTATTATGACTATATTTTCTCTGTGCATGCAACTTATTCTAATATTAGAGTTTAAAAAGGAAGGAAAGAAAGAGATAGGGAGAAGACAATTGTCTATTTTAACCATTTTCGTACTTCCTTATTTTCCTCCATAGATTCAAAGCCTAGAAACCGAGATGGAAACCCACCAAGGTCACCTGAATGGCAGGATGGATAACAGCTTGACCCCCAGAAATGGATATTCCACTAACTTCAAAGGAATATTGAGAATCTGTACCAGGTATGTTCAGCACCACATAAGGGACACACCAGCTCAGTGCGCCTGGTAAATTCCACATCACTGAAATTGTCAAAGGGCTGGGTCAACCAGAAAGACTGATAACTTCATGTGGGACTTTTTTGTAAATTTTGAACAGAACTTCTGTGGGAGCAGTTATAATTTACCAAATGGATTTTTGGAAGGACTGACAGTACTGGTTTATACTAGAAAGAAGTCTTAGTCACAAAATTCAGACATGGATCTGGATCCAAGTGTCTCCCAAGTTCAGGAGTGTTTAGGATGTAGGATTTGGTGTGGGTCCATCTCTGGTTAAAGCTAGGCATGATTCAGGCTTCTCTATACAACCAATCCTCTCTCTTGACTTTCAGCATCTTTAACATTCCTGTACTGTAGTTCTCCTGAAGTGTGTGTGACAAATTGTTTGGAGGTTTAGTAATGACAAATGTCCACTAGAAATAGGCTAAAGCCATCAAACTCATTTTCACTTTTGCTCTAGATTTAAACTCAGATCTTCAAAACTGAGAAACCAGGTGATGAGCACAGTGCATAATCTACCCTTCCGCTAAGAGTGGAGAAGAATGCAGATTTGTACAGAATACATATATATTGCATATGACTCTATTTGATACCAAGATAGCTGGCTGGAAAACTGAAATATTTTTTTCATGAAAGTTATTGTAACATTTTTTCCCATTTTCTTTTTACAAAATATTCTGAATTCTCTTCTTATCTCAAGAAGTGAATAAATCTGAAACGTGAGCTGTCAGTCCTAACCAACTACTTTTGTATTTAAAGAAAGAAAGGAAAAATTTTGCAAGTACATTTACTACTCGTGAACATTGCCAGATTAACAAACATAGAGGGAAGGACATTGTCTGTTTACTCCCAAAACAGAGTTAACACTAGCAATCGTATTGCAGCTCTCCCTGCAGGGCATAAGGGAGTCTGAAGGAGTTAAGCCCAGGGGCAAATGGGTATTACTGTCTCCAGTCCCATTCACTCTTAGGCCTCTCTGCCAACATTGCTGGTGCCTAATTTGGTTGTGGTTTTTGTAACCTGGAAACCTGTCTGCTAAGAATTGGAGGCAGAACACTGTGTAGACTGTGAATTTCACATGAGCCACAGAACAGTCATCATAAAGTAATATGTCAGACCTGGAATAGATTCAAACCAACAACCAAGAAGCAAACAGTTCCATTATCTGATTAACTATTCTTTGAGTCATCCAATCCAGTGGACAGCCTCTTTCTACATTTTCCCCCCTGTGTAATAAAGAACAGCAAGAAAACCCCAGATCCAAACATTCTTGAATTTTCAGTTGTTCAGAATCTAGATCTAGATCTGAATTTTTCAGTTCAGTCCCACCCTTTCTGTAAGAAATACTATTTGAGAGATCATAACAACATTAATTTAAAAATCGTGCTACTTGTTTTCAGTATATTTCAGTCAGGAAATATTTCACATTTCCATCTGTTTGACTTGAATTAATTGGTTGTATAATGAGCAAAAGCTACCCATGTAGCCTTTAGCAGCAGTTTATAGATAGTTGGGGATTGTTAGAGATTATTTGCTTTGTGTGAAAGAAATTAAGCTGAAAGACTTCATTGCAGAATATATTGTTGTTGCTTATTATGAGCTAAAGAAGATCTTGGAAATTGTTCCTCACACATTAACCTTCTTAAGATGTTTAACTTGCAAAGTCATGTTATATATGTGACTCTTGGTGTGGATTAAGAATTTGAGGAACAATAATATTAAAATAAGGACAAATAAATATGGCAACGGGGATTCCATGTAGGACACATGTGTGAGACCTCTAGTGTGGAACAGGCATCTCATGACCATTAGAGATCTTAGAACATGAGAACATTTCTCTCACAGGTTCCAGCCTGTCTGATTGCGTAACCACCCAGAAGAATGAAATGCTCTGTTTATTCACAGAATAGCTATGTCATGGGGTAGGTCTACACTTCAAGCTCGATGTAAATCCCAGTTTGAGGAGACATACCCATGCCAGCTCTGATCAAGCTAGCTCACCAAAAAGAAAGTGCAGCCTGTCAAGGTTCCTCCCCCACTCTGAACTCTAGGGTACAGATGTGGGGACCTGCATGAAAAACCTCCTAAGCTTGTCTTTACCAGCTTAGGTCAAAACTTCCCCAAGGTACAAAATATTACACCTTGGACAGGCCGCTACCACCACCAAACTAATACTGGTTACTGGGGAAGAGCTGTTTGGACGCGTCCTTCCCCCCAAAATACTTCCCAAAACCTTGCACCCCACTTCCTGGACAAGGTTTGGTAAAAAGCCTCACCAATTTGTCTAGGTGACTACAGACCCAGACCCTTGGATCTTAAGAACAATGAACAATCCTCCCAATACTTGCACCCCCCCTTTCCTGGGAAATGTTGGATAAAAAGCCTCACCAATTTGCATAGGTGACCACAAACCCAAACCCTTGGATCTGAGAACAATGAAAAAGCATTCAGTGTTTTACAAGAAGACTTTTAATAAAAAATAGAAGTAAATAGAAATAAAGAAATCCCCCCTGTAAAATCAGGATGGTATATATCTTACAGGGTAATTAGATTCAAAAACATAGAGAACCCCTCTAGGCAAAACCTTAAGTTACAAAAAAAATACACAGACAGAAATAGTTATTCTATTCAGCACAATTCTTTTCTCAGCCATTTAAAGAAATCATAATCTAACACATACCTAGCTAGATTACTTACTAAAAGTTCTAAGACTCCATTCCTGTTCTGTCCCCGGCCAAGACGACTACAGACAGACACAGACCCTTTGTTTCTCTCCCTCCTCCCAGCTTTTGAAAGTATCTTGTCTCCTCATTGGTCATTTTGGTCAGGTGCCAGCGAGGTTACCTTTAGCTTCTTAACCCTTTACAGGTGAGAGGAGCTTTCCCCTGGCCAGGAGGGATTTCAAAGGGGTTTACCCTTCCCTTTATATTTATGACACGCCCCCCAAATCTCAGCTAGGGTGAAACACTGGCTGGGATTTCTTCCTGGAGCTCTAGGAAAACAGAGTTAATAAGACACATGCATCTCTAAATATACTACCAAGTACATAAAGACTAACAATATTTTCCACATCTCAAGGACGATTTTAACCAGTTGATTCTGGGAAACTTTCACGGGAGAGTGCATCAGCCACTTTGTTAGAAGCTCCTGAGATGTGTTGGATGTCGAAATCAAAATCTTGGAGAGCTAAACTCCACCGAAGAAGTTTTTTGTTAGTTTCTTTGACGGTGTGAAGCCACTTTAGTGCAGCATGGTCGGTTTGCAGGTGGAAACGCCGTCCCCAAACATATGGGCGTAGCTTTTCCAGAGCGTAGACAATGGCATAACATTCTTTTTCAGTGACTGACCAGTTGCTTTCCCTCTCAGACAGTTTTTTGCTGAGAAACACTACAGGGTGGAATTCTTGATCAGGTCCTTTCTGCATTAAAACTGCTCCCACACCACGCTCGGATGCATCTGTGGTTACTAGGAACGGTTTGTCAAAGTCTGGGGCCCTTAGTACAGGGTCAGACATGAGTGTCGCTTTAAGCTTGTTAAAGGCCTTCTGACACTTTCCGGTCCACTGAACAGCATTTGGCTGTTTCTTTTTGGTTAGGTCTGTCAGTGGGGCAGCGATTTGGCTGTAGTGCGGTACAAATCGTCTGTAATAACCGGCCAAGCCTAAGAAGGATTGAACCTGTTTCTTTGACTTTGGGACAGGCCACTTTTGGATAGCATCCACTTTGGCCTGTAGGGGGCTGATAGTTCCTTGACCCACCTGGTGTCCAAGGTAAGTCACTCTGTTTAGGCCTATTTGACACTTCTTAGCCTTAACAGTTAGTCCTGCCTCCCTTATGCGCTCAAGGACTTTTTGTAGATGTTCCAGGTGGTCTGCCCAGGAATCCGAAAATATGGCCACATCGTCAAGGTAGGCGACTGCATATTCTCCTAATCCCGCTAGGAGACCATCTACAAGTCTTTGGAAAGTGGCGGGTGCATTTTGCAGCCCGAAAGGGAGTACATTAAATTCATACAGCCCGAGATGTGTGATGAAGGCTGACCTTTCCTTGGCAGATTCATCTAGCGGTACCTGCCAGTACCCCTTGGTTAAGTCCAAGGTAGAGATGAACTGGGCCCTTCCCAGTTTCTCTAATAGTTCATCAGTGCGTGGCATTGGATAGTTGTCTGGGCGAGTTACAGCATTTAGCTTACGGTAGTCCACGCAAAAACGTATTTCCCCATCTGGTTTGGGAACTAGAACCACTGGAGATGCCCATGCACTTTCAGAGGGGCGGATTACACCCATCTGTAACATATCCTGGATCTCCCGTTCTATAGCAGTTTTAGCTTGAGGAGACACCCGGTAAGGGTGGACCCTAATTGGGTGAGCATTACCTGTGTCAATGGAGTGGTATGCCCGTTCAGTCAGTCCTGGGGTGGCTGAGAACGTTGGCGCGTAGCTAGTGCACAGCTCCTGGATCTGCTGTCGCTGCATACGCCCAAGGGTCATGGAGAGGTTCACCTCTTCCACACCACCAGCACATTTCCCTTCGTAGTAGACACCTTCAGGCCACTCAGCGTCGTCTCCTCCCTGGGCTGTAAACTGACAAACCTTTAATTCTCTGGATCGATTAGAAGAGCTGAGAGGCGGTGGGTTGCTCCGTGCCGCCGTCCAAGCTCTCTGGAGGCTTTCATCTGCTTCCTGTTCGGTCTGGAACTGTTCCCTTGATGCTGGAGACATCAGTTCCTCATGGGATTGTGGACCTAGGCTTGGTCCCTCTGGAAGCGATATAGGGGATGGAGCTGTTTCTGTTGACTGTGAACCGCTCTCCGCTGGTGCACTATGTTGGGATTCAGGCTCCGGCTGAGCCTCTTGTGTAGGGTTATCGGCTGCTGCCAGTTCAGGTTCGGTGGGGCCCTCTGGTGTTGAGGTTGCAAGTACTGGATTCAGTGCTGACACGGGGTCTGGTGTTGGTTGTTCGGCTGGTTCCGGTTCTGGGACTGGTTCCGTCTGGGTCTCTGGGACTGGATCCACTACTGCTGTTGCAGACATTGGCCTGGGGTCCAGGTCCATCACCTCTGACTGGGTCCTGATAGAAGTTTCCGGAACAGAGCTAGGCCTCACGGCTTGTTTAGCCTGGTTGCGGGTGACCATTCCCACCCTCTTGGCCTGCTTCACATGATTGGCCAAGTCTTCCCCCAACAGCATGGGGATGGGATAATCATCATAGACTGCAAAAGTCCACATTCCTGACCAGCCCTTGTACTGGACAGGCAACTTGGCTGTAGGCAAATTGAAAGAGTTGGACTTGAAGGGTTGAATCGTCACTTGGATCTCTGGGTTGATTAAATTGGGGTCCACTAAGGAAGCATGGATAGCTGACACTTGTGCTCCGGTGTCCCTCCACGCGGTGACCTTCTTCCCACCCACACTCACAGTTTCCCTCCGCTCCAAGGGTATCTGGGAGGTATCTGGGCCTGTGGACCTCTGGTGTGATTCCGGTGCAATGAACTGTAATCTGTTGGGGTTCTTGGGGCAGTTGGCCTTTACATGCCCCAGCTCGTTACACTTAAAACATCGTCCAGCTGACGGGTCACTGGGGCGAGGAGGGTTGCTGGAGAACGGGGTGGTGGGACGATAAGGGGTCTGGAGGGTTCTTTGGGAGGTAGGTGGGGCTTTGGGCGGCCCCCGGTAATAGGGTGTGGTCTGGGGTGGTCCCTTCTGGTCTCCGCTCCAACTGCGACCAGTTTTCTTCTTCTCTGCCACCTCCACCCATCTGGCTCCAATCTCTCCTGCCTCAATTACAGTTTTGGGTTTCCCATCTAGGATGTATCTTTCTATTTCCTCAGGAACACCCTCTAAGAATTGTTCCATTTGCATTAGGAAGGGCAAATTTACTGGAGATTCAACACTTGCTCCTGATATCCAGGCATCCCAATGTTTTACAATGTGGTAGGCATGTCGGGTAAATGACATGTCTGGTTTCCACCTTAGGGCTCTGAACCTCCGACGAGACTGCTCGGGTGTTATCCCCATTCTGACTCTCGCCTTGGATTTAAACAGTTCATACTTGTTCATGTGTTCTTTAGGCATTTCAGCTGCCACCTCAGCTAAGGGTCCACTGAGCTGCGGCCTCAGCTCTACCATGTATTGGTCAGTAGAGATGTTGTACCCAAGGCAGGCCCTTTCGAAGTTTTCTAAGAAGGCCTCAGTATCATCACCTGCCTTGTAGGTGGGGAACTTTCTGGGATGGGAAGTGGTACCTGGAGAAGGATTGCTAGGGTTTGTTGGTATATTCTGCTGGGCCTTTATCCTCTCCATCTCCTCCACATGCTTCCTCTCTTTTTCCTTCTCCTCCTCCTTCAGCCGCATGAGTTCTATCTGTCTTTCATGTTCCCTTTGTTTTTCCTCAGCCTGCAATTTGGCTAATTCCAGCTGTAGTCGAGCTGAGGATTTGGCCATTCTAACCTCTCTGTTTTTAACTAACTTTACACCCGAGGTTTAGAAATAAACAAACAAAACTTGGCTGTAAAATTTTGCTGTGCTGGAATAGAATACCTATTCTCTGATAGTGATTGTCAGCCTACAGAAAAAGACAATTCCCTTGTCTCTGCTCTGGGCCCAAATTAAAGCAAAAAACCTCCAACTACTTGGAAACCTGCTTACCCAGCCCAAAGAAGAAAAAAAATTTCTTTTCAAACCTGTGCTCCTTGTAAAACAAAAAAAAAAATCAAAATCCTAAAAAAAACCCTGCCACTTTTGTCTCCAGGCAAATGGGTAGAGCACACACCCCCTATTTACTTTTAGGAAGAAAAGAAAAAAAAAAAACCTCTGGGTTGGAAGACTGTGAATTTCCCTGCAGGAGTTAAGTACCCTGCCTCCAGGCAAAGAAAACCTGCAATTCACAAGATAATCCCCTTTTGTCTCTGCTTGGCCACAAAGCAGAGAGAAACCAAGCTGCTTTCAGTTTCAAAGCTGCCTTCTGGACTTCCTAAAAATTCCTTTTTAAAATCTGTATTTCTAGTTCAAAAAATCTCAACTGGATCTCAAAATGATTTCAGGTTAATCCCACCACTGTGCCACCATGTCAAGGTTCCTCCCCCACTCTGAACTCTAGGGTACAGATGTGGGGACCTGCATGAAAAACCTCCTAAGCTTATCTTTACCAGCTTAGGTCAAAACTTCCCCAAGGTACAAAATATTACACCTTGGACAGGCCGCTACCACCACCAAACTAATACTGGTTACTGGGGAAGAGCTGTTTGGACGCGTCCTTCCCCCCAAAATACTTCCCAAAACCTTGCACCCCACTTCCTGGACAAGGTTTGGTAAAAAGCCTCACCAATTTGTCTAGGTGACTACAGACCCAGACCCTTGGATCTTAAGAACAATGAACAATCCTCCCAACACTTGCACCCCCCCTTTCCTGGGAAATGTTGGATAAAAAGCCTCACCAATTTGCATAGGTGACCACAAACCCAAACCCTTGGATCTGAGAACAATGAAAAAGCATTCAGTGTTTTACAAGAAGACTTTTAATAAAAAATAGAAGTAAATAGAAATAAAGAAATCCCCCCTGTAAAATCAGGATGGTATATATCTTACAGGGTAATTAGATTCAAAAACATAGAGAACCCCTCTAGGCAAAACCTTAAGTTACAAAAAAAAATACACAGACAGAAATAGTTATTCTATTCAGCACAATTCTTTTTTCAGCCATTTAAAGAAATCATAATCTAACACATACCTAGCTAGATTACTTACTAAAAGTTCTAAGACTCCATTCCTGTTCTGTCCCCGGCCAAGACGACTACAGACAGACACAGACCCTTTGTTTCTCTCCCTCCTCCCAGCTTTTGAAAGTATCTTGTCTCCTCATTGGTCATTTTGGTCAGGTGCCAGCGAGGTTACCTTTAGCTTCTTAACCCTTTACAGGTGAGAGGAGCTTTCCCCTGGCCAGGAGGGATTTCAAAGGGGTTTACCCTTCCCTTTATATTTATGACACAGCCATTGCAGTGCAAGTAGTGCCAAGTGTCAAGTATGGTGCCTAGTGTCTCCGACGAACACATATTCAGGGTATCTAGCACCACCTGCAGCCAGGGCAGCTACATTCTGTTTTTAGTGAGCTGACTCAGTCAGAGCTAGTGCGGATATGTCTCCTCAAGTTGGGAATTTCATCCCCACCTTGAAGTGTAGTCATACCCACAGGCATCAGCCTGGAACATTTCCCCACAAATCCCCACCAAAGATTTTAGCCCTGATTTGGAAGCACTCCCTCTTAGGTTGATTGAGTCAGTGAGTGTACATCCCTGTTCAGACCATGGCCTCTCTTCTTTGCAGCCTCAGCAGCTTGTTGTGTAGTTCCAGTTGTGATGTAGACACTGGATGCTGAATTTAGACCATGAAGTCATTTTCTATAGGCCATCAAGCAGACATCAGATGGCAACAAGAGCTGGTCAGAAAATGGGGATGGGAAAATGTGAACATTTGTTTTAGAGCTGATCAAAGCCCAAAAGAAAAGAAAAAACATTCGTGAAAATTGTGTTGACCATTTTTCCTGATTTTTTTATCAAAATTTGGCCTATTTGAGCAATGAACTCTGTTACCTGCAAATGAATGCTGAGTCTGGCAAGAGGGACCCCGTATCCAGAAGTGAAGATGACAGGAACGCATGACCTATTTTCTGGGAAAGGAGGAAGATGTTTTCTATACATTAATTCCACCCTCCCCATACCAGTGTATATTAGGTCCTGTTGCCTGTGGGGGAGGCAGCTAACAGATCATCAGTTCCTCAGCTTTATTCATTATTTTGATTTATCCTGCAGGTTTGGTGTTGGCTTTTTTTTTTTTAAATTCTCTTCAAATTTCGTTTACTCTGTGGCTTGATTGTGAACTGCTTGCTGAGAGTTCGAAAATGGAGCTGGATTCTAGCTCAGGTTATGACTGGTCAGATTACTCAGGGATACTAGCACGACCGAAAGGAAAACAAGTGCTGAGTGAATATTAGTGTGTGTATTTTTTTGCTGTATCCAGAGATTTTAATGCCAAAACGGACATTAGATCATCTAGACTGATCTCCTGGAGAACACAGGCCATAGAATTTCATCCAGATACTCCTGTATTGAGCCCAATAATTTGTGGTTGCCTAAAGCATATCTAAATCAATCGATATCATATCTGCCCAGTTCTGGCTAACAACGACGTATGTGGAGAGCATATGTGGGATGACATCGCCTGGGGAAGCACTAGGCTTTAGCCCTCACTAAAAATATAGTGGGGGGAAAGAGAAACCAAGGAGAATGTTTGGGGCTGGGTTAGGACAAGATCCTTAGGATCCAGACCCCCACTGTTAGAGGGGCCTAGACATCACAGTGAGTCAGAGGCAGAGCATCAGGTAGTGGTGCATTGTACAGCTGTGTGATACCAGCAGCTGCCTGCTGGGGTGGTCTGGGTTGTGCTGCTTCACTTGGCAAGAAGATCAAGGGCTCAGAAGTGGGGGGGAAGACAAGAGTCCATCCTGGAGGGCTGGGAAGAAGATTATCTCCAAGGATGAGAGATGAAATTGGCCTAGGAAGGTTTAGTCTGAGAGTCTGTTTGGGGTAGGGGGGAGCCTTGCCTGGGATGAAGACTCTCTCAAAGAAGGACAAAATTTGCAGTGAAGGGAAACTTTGGTGTCTTCTTCAAGCCCAATTTGGTTTTCGTCCTCCCCCGGCTTTCTTTTGGTTTTCATTTAGACTTTATTTCTTTAAAGTGCTTTCCCCAAAAGTTCTAGGTGCTTTTACAAATGATTTCAAGTACACAAAAACCAAGCATAGAAATCAACCCCAGACTAAACAACAAACCCAGACTAAAGTAACATCCAGCAAAACTCTAAATAACCCACTCCCTCTGAACCTGTCACGTCACTAAAAACCCAAAAGGACAGATAAGCCTGCCCTATCCATTAATAATTCCAGGCACTTTTGAACCTAGGGGAGAGTGAATTCCAGACTCTTCATGGAAAACATCTGCTCTGGAGCTCCAGCCATTGAAATTACAGGTCCAGGACCCAGGTAAAGTGCCTGATGGATTATAACTGTGAGGGGGACCTCACAGAGGAGAGGAGCAGTGTCTCAGTTTGTCAGGTCCTAGTGAAGGCTTTTTGTCAAAACTAATACCTTAAATTTCACTTGGAAACTAATTAGAAGCCATTGCAGACTGCAGAACAGTGGTGTAATGTTCTCCCTGCATGAGGCACTGCTTAATAAGCATGCAGCTACATTCTGCAACCCTTCAAACCGCCTAAAGAGTGTAGCCCCATGTGACAGTACTTTTACGATAAGCTGATCTCCAGGCTTTGGAATTGTGGATAGTTGTTGCAAAGTCCTTACCTGTTAAAGAAGGTTGCACTCTTCTTGCCAAGCTCTGATGGAAATAAAATGTGCTCTTGGCCACAGCTGCTATCTGAGAATCCAAGAACAGGCAAGACCCTCCCCCAAACCTCAAGCCTAAATAACAAGCTGCAGGTGTACTCAGTCCAGGATGATATAAACTATGCTACAACTTCTGTTTTTAATCCGGTCCATCCAGCTTTGCTTGGCTGCTCCTTAACTAGCTATTGCTCCTCCCAGCCCCAACCTCAGCCAGACACTGGACCAGCATTTCAGTTGGATGATTTACTCCTGTGTCTAACTGAGATTAGGGCTCAGAGGTGCCCACTGGGGTCACGCAAGATGGATAAATAGGACTGAAAGCTACTCTAAATTAAACTGTCCGTTAACAGCAGCTGGGGATCAGCCAGGGTATTGGAACCCATAGCTATGCCCTGGTGGCCAGGAGCTGCGACACCCGCTTTAGGGCAGCTTTGTCACAGTGTACTTGGGCGTCAACCCTGAGGACGACTGACATTGTTGCTCTCTGGGTCCTTAGCCAAATCATTTTACTCTCCACCATGCTATCGCTATCTTTTATATCATCTGTCTTACATCACTTACACCATCCCTTCTTTCTTTTTCCATATTGATATTTTTTCTCATGAAAAAAAAAGTTGTTCTTTTCTATTTTAATTTAGCTTTCCCCGGCTTATAAATCAGGTGCCATTGTACAAGGGCAAAAGGAAGGGCAGAATGAATCACAAACATGTAACACAGGGGTGGATGCACTCTACATTTTCCATCAACATTTGATTTAAAATGACTGATTGGCTGCATATGACTTAGGGCTTGCCCTCTCTGTCTGTGTGTGCCTTATATTCTACCAGAAGCTGGGGAGAGAGAATAGTTAGGGCATCATCTCATAAAAATTCTGAATTAAAATATATATTTAAAGATTTCAAGACAAATATTTTAGTTTTAAAATTTTATTTTGGAGGAAGCAGCTGAAGATTGCTATGCAATTGTTTAGCCATGTCTAATTCGGCAGTATATTAGAAAGACTTTCAGCTTAGTATGCTTGAGTCTATTGTAAATACTCAAACATTCCAGTCAACCAGACTGATAAAAACAATTTAACGGGGCTATTGGCAAGAGTGATCTCACATTTGCTAAAAGTCATGTCTATGTTCATGCATGCAAAGCAGCATATTTTCACTTACTAATCTGATTGATCGGTAAAACTCTTAATGCAAAACAAAACAACGGCTGTACATTCAGAATATTAGATTGTTCTTGATTACTTTTTAGTAGACACAAGAGTGTTTTAAAATTCTTATGATATTTTAGGAGAGCTCTCACAAGTTTTCCCTATATCCAAATTTAAAGAATGGTCAGTTGTGATTACAAAATGCATCTTTAAGGGTTTCATAAGGTAAAAATAAATTGAGGTCTTAGGGTGTTTTTCTGACTGAAATAAAGTGCTATGTTACTGGGAAATACTGTAAATTAGTGAAAGTCAAAGAGGCATTTAGAGCTGTGAATTTTTTTTTCAAAGTCATAATCAAGGTATGTTAAAAGAAAAGGAGTACTTGTGGCACCTTAGAGACTAACCAATTTATTTGAGCATAAGCTTTCGTGAGCTACAGCTCACTTCATCGGATGCATACTGTGGAAAGTGTAGCATCCGATGAAGTGAGCTGTAGCTTATGCATCCGATGAAGTGAGCTGTAGCTCACGAAAGCTTATGCTCAAATAAATTGGTTAGTCTCTAAGATGCCACAAGTACTCCTTTTCTTTTTGCGAATACAGACTAACACGGCTGCTACTCTGAAACCTGAAGGTATGTTAAGGGTGTTAAAAAACTTAATCTCAGAGTAGCTATAAGATCCTTGATTGTTTGTTTGTTCATTTTTACAAGGCTTTCATCCTATTTGTTCATATTGTGTTCTATCTTTTCCCCTTTAAGTATGCTCGTTAGTGATATTGGATAAATCCTGTCTTGTGCATCTGTGTGATAAGAAGATGGGCGTAATGTTTTTGATACTATGTAATGTTTCTATTTGTATGGACAACCTGTAACCTGAGAAATACTTTTAAGCAAAGAGAGACTCAGCAAACTGGTGAACTTTACACATGGAGTGAACTGCATCTCAACAAATAAAAAACATTTCTCCAAAGATCTAGCTGCCTATACATTCAGTTAAACAGAAGTTGTAAGAGTATCTGTAATAGCGCATCTGATGATTCCCAGTAGTATTGCATCCCTCTTCTTGCAAACGTTGTATCATTGTCAACACGGGTTTAGCTGTATACTGTTTTTAGCAACATTGGGGCTCTAATGTAGATAGGCTCTCATCTCTGGAAACCATTTCTACCATTGCGTCAAACATATTTTTGGCAAGACTCATTAACAGAGAGCAGAATACAGCTGCTGGAGCTACAGAGTCGTCTACACTTGGGCTCCCAATGTTGCTAACACTGGTGCAGTTGGACAGGTAGTAGTATTGGTCGGAAAAAATTATAAAAAATAGTCTAATGTAGAAAGTCTACAGAAGAAAAAGAAAAATTATCAAGTTATCGATATAAACTTAATATGTACTGACTACCCAATATTCACTACTATATTTATATATAAAATTATAATTGTTATACTATAATAATCATCGTTTGCGAAAACAACATTTGTCAAAAGATTGCTACTTATGTTCAAGCAAATGATGAATTCTATTATACTAAATGTTCATAGATTTAGTCTGCCAATTGCTTTTGCAACATGAATACCTTGGGTAAAGTTATGGACTTTAAACATAATATGTCTTGGCTATATGGGTTCTGGTGTGTTCAGATGTATTGTGAAGTTCTGATGAACAAAACTTTCTGGTGGTATGGGTCTCCTGCACCCTGATTTGTACCAATAAGCATTTCACAGTCTGTCCAGTATCTGTTTTCAGTTTGCCCATTTGATGGTGAAAGGTTGTGTAATAAAAATCGTATGTAGGTTCTAGGTGTTGTGTCAGTATCCAAAGATGCCATTGTATTTCCAAAATACTCTGGAAGTTTTTGTGTTTTTCAATCTCTCCAGCTCAAAATAGTTAGTATAAAAGTATACTACAAGCATATTGTTTGCATTATCAGTGTGAAAGAACCCACTGCTATCTTTTGTCATGAGCTAGGTAACAGGTAATAAAGGTTCATGGGATCCTTAGAATTTGAGGTGTGATACAATAGGCAAATTAGACTTTTTAGAAGGTTTTAAATTTGTATATTTGTATGAGGCTGAAGCTGTAGATTTCTGGCCCTGAACTTGTATAACTTAATTCCTGTATGTCCCAAATGAAGATCTCTGTGTGCAGCTTGAAAGCTTGTGTCTTCCACAACAGAAATTGGTCTAGTAAAAGATATTATCTCACCCTCCTTCTCTGTATGAATGAATGAATGTTGTTTTTGATCAATTTGATTATGGAACCAAAATTCTTTTTTTTACCTTTCAAGCAGTTAGCTACTTATGGAATGTCCAGAATGGCATCTAATGACAGACACAATTGTGTTTTTCTTCGTCAACCAGCAATCATAGTTTCCAGCAACTGGAGATTGTGCTTAGTTACAACCCTAGTCTCTGTCACTGTGTTGTCTGATATAGGCAAACTGGACATGACTAAATGAACATGTGCATCAGATAACTCCTCCATATTGCCATGCCCTGCCAGAAACAATTGGTGTAATATATCAGTAACTAGTATATCATTTTCTGGTTGGTGTTTAACTACCATAGCCTATTTTTGCGGGTGCAACATCATTCTTTGTAACCTTGGTGGGTGGGATTGGTTGTTTTTTTTAATGATTGCCTTTCCTGGCTTACCTCTTCTCCCATACACATGTTAATAGAAACACTCGCAGCCCTATACATGTGCTCGCACCTCTTTTACAATATAGCTTATTTCTTTGCTTGAGAGAGTTGAACACGTAAACCAATGGCTTCCCTTTGAGCAATAACACAGCTCCAAGTTGTCGTTTGGAGGCACACACCTGACGTGTCACCTCTTTATATCGTAGTGTAATGTTAAGCACTGTGCCTGCACTGGCAAGTAACTGCGTCATTTTGGTGAAGGCAAACTCTTGCTGGGATATTCCACTGAAATTCTTGAGTCTCTCTTTAGTAGCATCAAGACTTCTGACAATCTCCCATATCTTTTCTAGCTCAGCATGGTTCTTTGGTGGCCTCATATCAGTAATTGCTGTCACTTTTGCAAAGATGGCTTTGATATCCTCTGCTGAGTCAATTTCACCTAAATATTTCAGTTGCAGGTATGAAGCATTTGTTCTCTTTTTTATGTGGTCCTTTTTACTCTGCCTCTGCAGCATGCCATGTAGATTACTATCATGGTCTTCCACTGTGGCTGCAACCTCACAAATCACAGTATAGATTTCATCCTCTTTCTTCTGAAGCACTTCTCTAGCTGAATGGACACTGAAGGGTCAGTGAGTGATTCAGTTCTTCCCTTGTGAAGTATTAACGTTGGTCAGTATTGCTCTTTCTTTGGTCAGTTTTATCGTTCAGTACCCAGCTGTGGCATGGAAGACACTGAAAAACTGAACATCAGCCAGTTTACTCATCGCGTCATCCCATGTAGGCATCTGGCAATGCTCTCGCTGGATTGCCTTGTTGAGTTCTCATGGATTTGTGCATAGACTCAGCTGTCTTTTGTGTGTTTTTTCCACTGTCCCCTTGGACTTCCCCCACTCCAGCTACTTTGTCAATTATCCCTAAATTTTCCATACTCAAAATCTATTTAGCTCATTGACATCACATTACATCTGAGATTTCTTTGGGAGGGGGAGGCTGAGGGGAGGACATGTACTATATGATCTACAATGGTATCCATTTTTAATCTTGTATTTCTCAGAAAACTGCCTTAACCCATGCAGTACATTAATATGCTCTTTAATTACATCATCTGGTTCAGCAGGTATTAATGGTACTATAAGTGGGATGTTTGATTATACCAATTTGATCAAGTTAAGATACAAGCATAATCTGATACCAAGCATTAGTGGGGCTTCTGTATATGAAATGTAAAATTGTAGACATTTTGCACGCTCATTGTGCTAACATATTCTGGTGCTTGTACCTTGAACATCCAATGGCTTGCCTCTCTAATAAAACAGTTGTGTTGGGATGGCGTTAGAGATCTTTAATTGATCAGGTGCTTTGGGGGGTGTTGCATTGACTTGTGCACAAGTATCGGGTTTGAAATTAACCTGGCAACACTTCTCCCCAGTAGTAACCTCCCCAGTAGTAACCCTTGTGGTCCCTTCTAACCCCTGTAGTTCTGTGATTCTAGCCCATGGTCCAGTTTGGCAGCTGCAACTGACCTATTGTTGTGCTACTCTTGTTTGCGCATGGGTAAAAAATCATCCATGGCTGCTCACCTGTCCCCAGTAGATCATTTTGAATTTGCTCAGATTTGCATACTTTATCTTTTAAAAAAAAAAAATTTCTGACTCATCTGTAATTTTGCTAGGGATTTATCTGGCTTCGGTGCTCTCCCTACTTTTGCCAGAGGCTCGCCCCTTATCTGTAGGCTTGTCGTCTGCCTGCTTGTGTGCATGAGATATTTATTTATTTTCATCGTTTCCTAAAGGCCTCCATACACTACCTTCTCCTTAAATGTTGATTTTAGCTGGACTTTTGCCAATTCAAGGGTTCTAGCAAAAGCATATTGCTTTATTTAAATCAAGCTCAGTTGCCCAAATATGATCCAATTCGTAATTGTTTCATCCATTTCAGTAAACGCAAAATCCTTAGGCAACAACTCTTCAGTTCTGTACTAAATAAATAATTTGATTAGTCAGAGAGATTCAAGCAGTGAACATCTTTGCTGCTGTTATGCGGAAGAATTAGCAATACAGCATTTCTCCAAGATCTAACTAGCCATACATTCATTTAGACAGAACTTGAAAGACAATATGTAACAGCACATCTAGTGGCTCCTAATAATATTACGTTGGAGACAGAGAACACAGAGACTCTCTCCTTCCTGCCCCCACTGAGTGCATGCAGCAGGGCAGGCTTTCTTCATAGTGCCCAAATTAGTGCAAAAAAGAGGTCTCGACTATGACACCATTCTAAACGACGTGCCCAAGCTTCAAGTTCTGCAGAATAAGAGGTGTGTCCTCCCCTCCTGCTCTTGCCCACTCAGCACTGACTAGCATCTGTGTCACAGTCAGTGCTAGCAGGTGGCAGGTAGGAGTGCACTTTGCCACTCTGACCCCAGTGAATAAAAGCAAGGTGCCCCCCCACACAGTGCCATGCATAGCATGCCCAACACCCCCCACCACATGATGCCCAACACAATGTCCTGCCATGGCCCGAAGGGCTCTTGTCACAAATGTGCTGGCCTGCATCTCAGTTCCTTCTTGCTGTGCCAATCTGGACAGGTCTGCCATGTCATCTTCATTGCAAACCATGTCTGCCAAATGTTCCTGTGTTCATACAGATATTGCTAATAAAATAATAATAATACTACTAATAATAAATAATCACACAATGTTGCTTGAAGACAGAAGAAGAGGACTCTGGAGCTGACCCTGTTGTTTGATGTGTTCTGCATAAATGAACCTGGTAGAAATAAACAACAAATTAGGAAAAGGGAGGGGAAGAAATACCACGTTTTATTTTAAAATTAAATAGTTATAGTTTCTAAAATGAACCAGAGAACTCCTAGTTTGGGAGCTGCTAATGATTCAGGTGTTCCCCAAAGATCTTTTCCCCCTCCTTCTGAAAGAGGACCATAAAGCATTTTACTAAAGTAGCTGTACAATAACGAAGCACCCAATGCCACTGTAAGAACGGATCCAATAGCCCTAGTCAAGCTACAGGCCTTGCCAGTACCTATGAATGAAACTGTCCCTGCGAATTGAAAGGGTAAGGCTGTATATTTAGGAGGCTCAAAAGGGAGTCAAAATAAAACAGCAGAGTCTAGCAGGAAAAGCAACCCAGACATGTCATCAACAGGTTAACTACACAGCTGATCCGGAGCTGATCCAAAGCCATCCTTTAGTCCACACAATTGCTTGTGCATTGTACAAAGGAGCCAGAAGCTCCTGTTGAAATTGCATCTTCCACAGGTTGCCATCTAGAGCACACTCAATCCCAAAAAAGGAACGGAATGACTGTGTTGTTCTTGGGGAAATGCCACCCTTTGTACTAAATTAGCTGAAGAAAGCATTAGAACTGCGTGTTTTGGATGAGCGTGTTTTCAAGCCCATCCTCCCGACAGAAAATATTTGCTTCACCACACTTTCAGGCAGATGCACACAGGCAGGCAGGGCACACACACCTGTAAATAAGGGGAGAGCCTGTGGCAAACATGAGTCATGTTGTCCTTGCAGGTGCCAGGAATAGAATGGAATTATTGTCTTAGCGAGAGAGAGAGAATGTAGCTAAGACTCTATGTGTGTGTGTGTATAATATAGGGAAATTGAGATGCAGAAAGGTAAAGCGACTTGCCCAAGGTCACACTTGAATTCAGGGGCAGGAGACCCCCAACTCCCAGTCTTCTACCATAGCCACTGGACCTTACTGCCTCATCTTTCCTCTCTATCGGATTTCTCACCATGGAATCTAAGTGCCAGACCACAACTAAATTTAGCAGGGAGCATGTCCAAATGGGGTTAGTGTCTCAGAGTCTCCTCCAGTTCCTGTGTTAATTATTCTAACTCATTACAGCAAGGTCAAATATGTTTACTCTTCCTTCACTTCATTCTCGGGAACAGTACTGCAGAGCAATAATCTGTATCTTGCGCCTAAAATGTGCCTCCCAACTAAATCATATACACCACAGCTCAATGACAGGGTCATAATACGCTCTAGCAAACTAGCTTATTATTACCAGGTTATTTTTGCTTGTTTTTTGTTTTGTTTATATAAAATTAGATTCATTTAACACTATATGTGGAGACCAGGATGTTACAGTCTGCAGTTCCTTTTTTTCAGCCCCTTTTAACCTGCTTAGTTTTAAATCATGTAAAAACAAAATATGAGGCCCGACCCTCCGTTGGAGTAAACTGACATATCTGCACTGAAGACTTGGAAACTACATTAATTTACATCAGTCTTGGATCTGGTCCATGAATTTTAATTTGACAGATTTCCACATGCAAAAATCAGATTGATGCAATATAATGTTTACAGTATCGTAAAGGGGATTTTTTTACACAAATTTATCTCAACTCCTCTTTATCGTATTTACTTATTTTTTTTCCAGGCTGAAAATATTCACTGCTGCAAATTCAGTATCCAATATGTAGAGAACACCTACCACCACTGTTCTTAGCGTACTCACAATTTTATAAAATATCACTTTATCAGCTCTGTGACCTGCTTTAGCAGTTATTGTAACTCAGTAAGGGCATTTCATTGATACAAGACTGCACTTGGCTTTCCTGTGTTTTACAGTTGCTAGATCTCCAGTTAATTCTCTTAGTGTGAGCAAAATGGTAATTCTCAGATTGTAATTCTCAGAAATAACACTATTAAATGTTAATTATCTGTGTTGAAGCAATAATAAAATGTTGATGAAGTGATGAGAATTTTGCTGAAAGATATTAATGAATATAAGAAACTGTAAAAAGCATGAATGAACAAAACAAATCCTAAATGGCAAATCTCCATTGCTATTCAGGTATATATTGCGATGGGATTATTTTTGTGTTATTTTGTATTCATTATATAGTTCCTGATGCTGTAGATATTGAAATGAATGCTAAAATTTTCATTGACATCAGTGGAAGTAGGATTACGCCTGTACAGCTTGAATGAGCATTACCTTATAAATGATAAGGGCTTTTTAAAAATAGTTCCTCAATTTAAACTGATTTTTAGAAAAACTCAGTTCTGTTTTTCCATTCAACAAATATAAGCTAGAAACCCTTTTAGAAATATTGGAAATATCATGGCTCACACCATTGCCAGTAAACTGAAATTCTCTATGTCTAAGCCAAACATTTAATTTTGAAAATAAAATATTTTTATGACGTAGATCTTTACTTGGAAAAGTATCATACAATCAAAACGCGTCTGGGTATTTGTGAAAATGAAAACTTTTTCAGGCTTGCAACGTGTTGTGAAGTGTTAATTTAAGAGAAACCCAGAAGGAAGTAAGGAAGTACTTGTGTTTTATTTCACATGCTGTTGATTATGCAGTTCCGTTAATTTTATAAGTGGGGGGACAGACAGACAGAAGCAATGGATGGATAGGTGGCTAGATTAAAAAGTAGAAATTGGGTTCTCCCTGATAGATGTATAGAAAATAAGAATCAGAATTTAAACAATTCAAGACAGGCTAAACATGTCTTTGCCAAATACAGTTTTCTACTAGTAACTCTATTCTGTCAGAACAAGTTTGACAGGTCAAGTTTTTCCTCCGCTTTCTCAGAGAAATAGGATTGCTGAATCCAATGGGAACTTTGTATGAGTAAGATGGAGTAGGATTTGGTCTGGTATGTATAATTGTCTTGTAATTGCTACATAGAGATTTCATAATCGACATGTATGTCACTTGTGCCTAATTCAGTGGTTGCAAGGAATTTCTGCTGTAATCCCTATCAGTTAAAGATTTTCTGTGCTGTCCATTCTATCTGATGAGAAGAGAGCAACTTAGAGAGGGTGCTTTTTATTTTTACATTCGGCCCAGTATCTTTGGGTGGGTGTGTGTGAACTCCTCAGGTGGAAATGAGTGAGGGAACAAGGCCGCTCATGGAATGAGCATTCGTCTCATTGAGCACTTTGAAAACAGTGTGGCCATGCTACCTCTTTCTCTCTCATAGAGATTAGAGTATTTACAAAGTAATACAAGTTGAGGCATGTTCATAGACTTCCTTTGTATGTTAACTTAGCATTTATTGATCATTTGGGAGCAGAATAAATGCTAATCATTAAGTTTTATATTACTATTTCTATTACTCACAGCCTTCTAACCTGTGCTCAGTTAAAAGATGTCGCCTTCGTAAATGAAAGGTAATTCCACATTAAAAAGACATTTTCTGAAGCATTTTTATTCAGTTACATTTCTGCTGACTTAAAGGACATCTAACAGTGCTAATACAGAGGAGTAGCAATTTGGAACGTAAATATGGATATTAGTTCACGAGGCCAGGATAGTATTTCTCTGCAGTGGATTTCAGAAATACGTACTCTATGTACTGGTTATGGTATTTGAAACTCAAGGCTTACGCGGAGAACGGGGGGAGGAGGTGGGGGGTGGAAGGGAACCATTTCATATGAACAAAACATTTTCTGTGAAAGACTTAAATTCCTTTCGGTTTCCATGTGCAATACAGTCAGCATTTTTGAGTCTTCACTGATGTTCTCACACAAGCAAAGTGACGCTTGGAAATACACCATTACAACTTAATATATCCAGAATGTAATTTGTACTTAACAGAAAGATATTTAGGACCATTTGCCTCAGCCATAAGACTTTCAGCTGCACAGTGGGAGGTAGTGCTTCAATGAAACCTTTGTTTTTAATCTTCTGATACAGTCACTGAGGCAGTTGGCTGGCTTTAAAATTACATCAGTCTTCTTTATAAGCTGGGGCTTGCACACATTACTTTGGGGCACCTACCCAATCATATCATTTCATGTGCGGAACTACCATGAATTATCTCTGGTTTATCTTTGTCCAGGAAGCACAGAACTAAATGTTTAAAGTGAAAAAGGACAGTTAAAAAAAAAAATCTTGGAACCCTCATTTCAATCTTATTGTACAGTGCAGAACAATTAAATAATGTTTACTTTGTTTCTGCTTCCTAAAATTAGATTATGATTCCCTGAGTAAGTACAATGATATTGAACTTGGACAACCAGGGGTTTTAATCACTTCAAAGCATTGCCCTATTTTGACTGAATATTGCTCGTCTGTTGAAAGACTGTAGAAAAGCAAGTCCTCGTGCACATTCATCTGTATAGCAAGTTGGGTGGTAGTCGGGACATAATATAAAACTGTTGCCTAGTGTTCCACTAAGCTCTGCCCTCTTCTGAAAAAATCCCTCATAATTCAGGCAACAGCTGGAAAGCTTAGCCTAATGGTCTGTGCTTAAATGTGGAAGGTCACAGGGTACTGATCTAAGGAGCTGAGAAGTCTTGCTCACCCGACTGTTGACACTTAGTAAACGGAGGAGGAGGGGCCTATGTGTGCATCTGAGAAAGCCATACCCAAGCAGCAAAAAGAATAGGAAGCTACTTCTATTCAAGATTTGCAGGGGTCCTGGAACCAGTAGGGAAAAGCAACAAGGCCCTTCACTGCCTCTAAGTTACCTTGTATTATAACAGGATTAAAGTACATTTAGCTTCTCTATTAGCATACTTTAGCCCCATTTAGGCTTACTTGATGTTTCCGATGGCCTTTGATCAGCCTTGCATGGTGCTGGTCAGTTTCAGGACACAGCAGTCAAAAAGCGAGACTGTGAAATTATCCTGATGTTGAATCTCACAGGAGATATTTCTAGCTGTTTAAATTCTCTCATCCCCAATATTCTGGGGCGGGGGGGTGCTCCTTCTTTCTTTCTTTTCTTTTCTTTTCTTTTCTTTTCTTTTCTTTTCTTTTCTTTTCTTTTCTTTTCTTTTCTTTTCTTTTCTTTTTTCCTTAAGAAAGAAATTTACAATTTACATTGTTTAAAAAAAAAGAGAAAGAGATTTAAAGGAAAAGTTGTCTTAGTGACCAATAATAATTAGTTCCTTATTTGAAATCAGAATACTGGTTTATGTGCCTGTGTAGCAGCATCTACTCAAAATACTATAATTTCTACAGTGTCTGACTTTTTATTGCTTACATTTGCATATAAATTAAATCCATATTGTAGCTTTAAGGCAAGCTGGGCTTAGAATTCCGTGCAGCTTAGGGTTCTATTGTTTTACATCTACTTTCTATACTGCGGTTAAATGAAAAGGGAGGAGAAAGTAAAGGAGGGAGAAATTCAGCTTTGTAACCTTTTTAATTGCTTCTCCTTCAATTATGGATAAATTAATATTTAAACTTTGTAGTGCTTTGAGAAATTGTTTACAAAATCCACTTCCTGGTGTACAGTGCTCTTTGTGCCGACAGCAACGTTTATATTGGAATCATCAATGGAAATTAAAAATAACTAAAGATAAATTCTGTTTTCTTTTTTACAATTTTATGTACGTAAATATGGTTAATTGAATTGTAAATATTTTAAAGATCCTTTTTCCAGAGAGCAATCATAAAAGCTGCATCATTCAACCTTGTTTCAGATGGGACAGTTTATGTGCATGAAAAGCTCCTGTGTTGTTTAGTTCACTTGATTTTCTTTTCTTTTTTTTTTTTTTGTTTGTTTTCCTTACTTCTGTTTTGCTTTCTGTTGTTCTCTCTGCTAAAATGATATAGGTTGGCCTTTTTGAATTTCTGTTCCAGTGAGTTTCAGAAATCCACAGGCTGCTAATGCTAACACATAAGGCATAGTCTGGGAAGACAAGAGACACTTGCAAAGATAAGTAACTAGAAGCAAATGGCTCCTCAAAGTCTCTGTTTAAAAATTCTTTAATGAGATACAGTACATTTTTTTAGCTCTTTTTCTTGGGCTAATGCCTAGTATGTACCAACCACTGGGCCACATTTTCACGAAACATCTAAATCAAAAATCAGAAGATTACACAGGGACATAAGAAAATCTTAGGATGGCAGGAAGCCAGGAAGTCCAGCTAGGCCTGTCTTTTCCTAGCGTTAACAGTTGTTCTCCATAATATATACTTTTTTCTCTGTATTGGTTTCTTGCTCCTTCTGAAAACTGGTCAGACTGGCTGCTTCTAGAGAAGCACTTGTTAGTTTCTAAAACATACTGACTGGCAAAAAAATATTAAATTCCTCCAGTTCAAGACCTTTCTTAGCTTGAGTCATGTGCCTCGGTCTTATATTAGACATTAGCTCTAATAACTGCAACATCTTGCCTCTCAATTCCCTCCAGCATTCTCTGCAGCTCAGTGATGTCCCCTCTTAATCTTTTCTTTCTCTAGGAATACAGACCTAGTTTCACTAACCATTTCTGAATCACTAAGGACTTCCAGGCTCTGTGTCATTCTGGGACTTCATTGTACTTTTTCCATTTCCGTAATATTCCTTTCATAATTAGGTAATCAAGACTGTGCATGTTCCCCTGTTGCTTTCTGAGAGCTATTTTATTTATCATTTTTATATTTTATTTTTCCTTTGAAAAATAATGGTCACAAACCCATCTAACTGTGCTCATTACTAGTCTTTGCAACCATGTGCTTTCTATCCCTAGTATCTATGGTTGGCAGAATTAGATTTTCATTTTTTATCATTTTGACAGATAATATCGATGTTTATATTTAAGTATTTTTTCAATTTTTACATTTTCACAGTTGCACGAAATTATGAGTTTTAAGCATATTTTTTTATTTTTAGCTATTAAAATGTTCATAGTTACGGGAAATTATCGGGGTGTCAGGCACTGTAGGGGGGAGATGATAATTCTTTAATGACAGCTGATGTTGAGATACAAAAAGTAAAAGCTTGGTAAATGTTAAAACAAAATGTCAACATCAGATGTCCAAATATACAAAGTAAACATCCTTAAATCAAATTCTGCTAAGGTCTCAAGCAGCATTTTTCTTACGTTGCCTTGTTGAAGGATTTTTTTTTTTGGTCCGTTTGTGTGTGTGCGGTGAAATTGACGCTTACCAACATTTACCGATTAAAATCTAATCTGTCCAAACCTACTGTGACCTTTTTCCTCTTTCCCTGGTTCCTTCTGTTTATACACATGCTTAATTTTAAGCATCTGAGTAAGTATTGCGTAGTCCCAGGCCATTGAAGTCAGTGCAGCTACTTACATGCACGTGGATAAGTATGTGTTTGCAAGATCAGTGCAGTAGATTGTAGACTCTCTTTTACTGTTTGCTTGGTTAGTACATAGCACAATGCAGTCCGGATGCTGCTTGGGTTTCTGTCCACTATTGTTACAGTAATAGTAATAAAATAGCTCTTTTCATTTATAGATCTCAAAGCACTTTACTAAGGAAAGAGGCTTATCCTTATGCCTAGTCTACAGATAAGGAAACTGAGACCCACACAGGTGAAATGACTTGTCTAATATCACATTTCATCTCAGTGTCAGATCCAAGAATATAAGCCAAGTCACCTGATTCCCCATCAGGTACCTGATCCGGTGGGTCATGCGGCCTCGATCATTTTCACACCAGTGAAATAATGTTTTGACATATGCCTCCTCTTACATATCCAGATTATTTACATCCTCTTAAATCCTTCCCCTCCTCATTCCTTTGTGGGATATGACTAACTATGGAGGCTAAGTTCCATTTTATGTTTCTTGACCTAAGGCCCTTATCATCTTTTATTGCTCCATAAACCATCCATGCGCATAGTGCCATTTCCTTCCTTTTGACTGCCCAGTGGGTCTTTCCATTGACTTCAATGGACTCTGGCTCAGGCCCTCAGTTTCCAGTTTTGAAGTATCAGTAAATTGCATTTTCTTACTATATGTCTGGGGGTTTTCCCCCCTTCGAAGTCATAAATATATTAAACATCCAGATTCCGGTTTCAGATAAACATATATAATTACTATTAACTTCAGTTCCATAGAGGTTCAGATTATTATCATAATTCATTAAGGGCCAAGTTCCAACTTCAGTTCCATATACAGGCTCTCACTGACTTCAGAGTATAACCCCAAAGTAAGATCATATTAATTTGTACTTCTACAATGTTTTCTGTCTGAGGATCTCAAAGCATTTCATAGACGCGAATGAGTTCACAAAAATCCCACAAGCTAGATAGGCATTATTGTTTCCATTTCACAGACTGAGCAAACTGAGACAGAGAAAGACTTGGGGCTCTTTCCTTCAGGGCTCAGAGCATTCTGTTCCAGATGCAGCAAAGCATTTATGCTTAACTTTGAGAGTTGTCCCATTGACTTTGACCCAGGGCTTTGCTGAACTGGAGCCAGAGTGTTCATCACTTTGCAAGACAGAGCTCCAAGTAACTTTCCCAATATCACACAGGACACTTGTGGCAGGCTGGAACCCAAGTCTCTTGACTTCCCATTTGGCACATCAATCACAAGGCCAGCTCCACTTCCTAAATAATAAAAATGTGTGCTAACACTCTGGCACTACTATTAGTCATGTCTGTCTGTCCCAACTGCTTCTATTCACAATTAGCCACAGCCTTTGATATCCAAGCCTGTCTATTGTATAATTAAATACCTCATCCCCCATACCAGGCTAACAGGTATTGTAGTGTAGTACTGCCCTTTCAGTGTCGTGCTGCCAAGCAATGTCCTTGGTATAGTACTGTAAACTTAAAGTTTGAGATATTTTCTCCATGTTTTTCCTTTACATAGAATCAGAGACTATCAGGGTTGGAAGGGACCTCAGGAGGTCATCTAGTCCAAGCCCCTGCTCAAAGCAGGACCAATCCCCAACTAAATCATCCCAGCCAGGGCTTTGACAAGCCTGACCTTAAAAACCTCTAAGGAAGGAGATTCCACCACCTCCCTAGGTAACCCATTCCAGAGCTTCACCACCCTCCTAGTGAAAAAGTTTTTCCTAATATCCAACCTAAACCTCCCCCACTGCAATTTGAGACCATTACTCCTTGTTCTTTCATCTGGTAGCACTGAGAACATTCTAGATCCAGTCTAGATCCAACCTATTTAGTTTTTTGTTCATAATTTTCCATTTCTAGGCCTGACCCAACAACAGTCAAAGTCAATGGAAAAATGCCTGTTGACTTCAATGGGCTTTGGTCAACCCCTTTTATGAATTAATGTTGTTTTTAATGGCATAATTTTTAAGATATTCTGCTAGTCTGTCTCTCCTTAATGTTTCCCAAAAGGAAGGTGAACCAATTTGGAGAGAATTGGAACACCTGCAGCCTTGAAAGACTGATTACCTTCTTGTCATTACTTTTTATCCCCCTGCAATTCCATTCTCCTGCCAGCACTGGAAGGGGAAGAGCCAATTCACAACATAAAGGGCTTGTCTTGTCAGCACAACCTGAAATAGGAATCCCACAAGAAAGTCTGTTCCATGAAATTTTCAGCCTGGTTCTGTAGACCCAGGAGGTTTAAACCGTTCAGACAGTCATCCAAATTTTGGGGAGAGGAGGCTAAACTAAATTGAGCCCAAACTCCACAATATTTTGTATGCACCCAGGAGTGGCTTTTTGGTATCTTCTCCAATATTAAATTCAGACTTACACAAAACTAAAACCTGTATCTTCTTTATGAACCTTTCTTCTAGTGTTATACGAGGTTCTCTCCAGTTTTAGCTTCAAAATAGGTTGTAAATATCCCACTTACTCCTTGAAGCTGAAAAGATGTTTGACCATATTGAACAGCTTTTCTATTCTTGACCCGTCAGAGATTTTACACTGAGAATAAATTACTCAGCTGGGTGCATTGTTCATAGGGCAAGCCCCAAGCAGGCGCCTGCATCATCACTTCTGATTTTTACAGACACATAAGAGGACTTCTCTCTTTCTCCTCTCATTTTTGTCATGATGGTGGAAATCTTAGCTCAGCTGAGTTCTCCAGACATACCAGGTCTGGTTGTAAGACAAGATGTCATATCGCTTTTGACAGAAAACTTTCTAATTTTCTGTACAGACCTGGATTGATGCACCCTACCCTACCCCAGATGCTGGGAAATAATAACTCAGTATCTGGCTATAATGCTGTTAGAGAAATCTGAGCCCTTTCTCCTTATCTGTTAGCCATTAGACTCTTATGGTGCCTCTAACTTGAGTTTTAGATATTGGAATCCCCAGTGTGTGCCTGCAACAAAAGCTGTTGCTTGTGGTGAATTCCATCTGAATAACGGTCTGATCTCTCACAAGAAGAGTGAGGCCTTGTTAAAGTAAATATGATTTGTCTTTACCAACATCTGGCTGACAACCCCACTACCATCCTGACAATTCTCTAAATTCCCTATTTCATGGAGCACATATAAAGCTCTCTGACTTTCATTTGAGGAACATGACCTACCGGGCCCCAGTTTGTTCACTGCTTTGCTTTGGTGGCTCCCATGGTCTCATGAATAGTGAAATATGATGAGATCTCAGGGGCAAAACTTCCATTTACAAATATACTCCCAGTGGCCTTTTAAAATTTGAACTGCATACACCATATCCTTGGTCACACTCTACACATGGAACAAAATCCAATATCCTAGGAATCTCTCGGGAAAGATCCTGTCTGTTCACATCTGTACACTGCAACCTTGATTTTCTCTTTTCCTTGATGAATATGTTTCAAGTCCTGGGAGGATGCTGGTATGTTTCCTGCATCATATATATATTCCTGTATCATATATTCTTAGAAGGTGTGTGATTTTTTTTCTCATTCATTTTTGTGTCTAGAGCAATTACTTTCCAATATTTTCAGCTGCATCGTACCACTCACTTGGAGGGTAAGGCTTCGCTACACTGCAGTTGGCTGAATCATGTAATATCCCATTCACAAACTTTTCACCAAATTAGAAAGAAGGTTTTTAGCTGTCTTCTCGGTAGTCCTTTATTATTTGTTGTTTGTCCACACAGAAAAGAAGGCTAATTTTTTTTTTTAAAGAGTAAATAGTTCAGCCTACTCCAGTTGATGTGAAGTGATCCTAGGTTTGTGAAGCCAATGAACATCGAGTCAATACTCAACATATACAAGGACAAATTTTCTCCTCATGTATATGATCCCCTTTTTACAGATAAATGTCATGCTGACCTGACTGATCTTTTATTGGAGAGGTCTGGAAGAATACATGGAAATCTGTCAAAAAACCTACCTCTTAGAAGTAAAAAGCAAGGGCTTCTCCTGCGTTTACATCCGTGCATGTACCAACAGAGGCATCTGCTGAGTTTACCTCTGTGTGCATACCATGAGCCCTTTCCTGTTCATGATTCATCATGGTCTGTATGGCAGCATGGCAGGGCAGACATAGAGAGACAGGCACTTGCATCCTCATATGAGTCAGTCCCTTTGGACAATAGTTCTGATCCCAGATTTTTCATCACCTGCTCCAGATTAGGAATTCTGTTGTTAAGATTGGGAGCAGAAGCTATTGCTTGACATGAAGTTTTGCTCCTTGTCTGGTAGATTATGCATGCAGACAGGAATACTCTAGTTTTCTTCTGAAAAAGCATTCCATTCATGGGTTTCTTTCTGGCTTTCTTTCCGTCAGATCGCTCTCCTACATCCCTCAATCCTGTGTCTGTTCACTGATAACTGAAGCTGGTTGGAAAATGATCCAAAAAATGAAAGATTTTTGTTTGAAAATTTTCATGAAAAAATTGTGAACATCCTAAAATTTTGAAAAACGTTGGTCAGCTCTAGGTGTCACCCTCTTGGCCCTGCCTGAAATCTTCAGTGGATACCTATCATTACAGCGCTGTTACACATACATTTCAACATCTCTTAAACGTAAAACAAGGGGCCCATTCTGAAGCTACTGTTTGAACACTCCCCAGTTTGTCCTGGTTAATATTACAGTTGGAGATGTGAAGGGTGAGCTCACTTGAAATAAAGTATACCAATAAAATATTAGAGATGTAGGCACCAGTCTTCAAAATTAGGTGCCTAAAGTTATACACCTAATTCCATGCTTAGAAGTAGCTTAATAACAGCTGTTGGATTTTCAGATGTGTCGGAACCCACAGGTTTGAAGAGAGTTGTGGGTGCTCAGCACCTCAAAAAATCCAAGCCACTTTTTATTTTAGTGCTTACCTATAGATTTAGGTGTGTAACTTTAGGCTGAAATTTGGGGCTGAAATTCTTATTGGCAAATTACAAGAGTAGAAGCAAAAACAATAAAATGGATAAAAAAGTAACTCAGTCAATTATTATAGAAAAGGTTACTTGGAGGGGCCTGCGCTTAAGTTGCAGAACATTGTTTAAGATATTTGGTAATCTTACGTGGCAGAACAAAGTCTCTTTCCTATACTAAAGTCTCTCGCCTTCTGTCTGTCAGCTCTGAGTTCAATCATACGGTCACAATGAAGTATAGGTCAAGTTCCAGAATATCTGTTTGTGTGTTATGGTCTTACTCTTGGCTGACTAGCACTATATCTAAATCAGCATATAGCATTAAGTCATGTCCCTCAAAGCAGATTAAAGAGGTAAAATCAGTTCAGACGACATATGCTTCTTGTTCCCCCACATACGCATCCAACCTGTCTTAGGCCATTGTTTCTTTAAGTCACAACTTCCAGCATCACATGTATAATTGTACTTCTATGTAGTGAAGAAATCTAAGACGCATTTGGGCAAGTTTCTGGCTGCTCTGGACCAAAAGCTTACACACCAGTAATATGATTTATTCAGATCACATATATCTAGCTATGCTAAGATCTTGTTGGCTCACATAATCAAAACTTATGCATCCAGCTGCAGCTATCTGTCTCAGATACATTGTATTAGCTTTCTTTTTGGTTTTTATTTGTATATTTATGGGGCGGAATAAAGAGACGCAGAGAAAATAGCCATGAGTAAGTTATTTGTTGTCCAGAACCAGCAGCAGGGGCCGTCAAATCCTACAGAGAGGACAAAGTCTGCCTGGGCATGGAGACGGTGTACTCTGTTTTTCTGAGAGGTGATCCCTCCAGACCTGGTTTACAAAAAATTTATGGGACAGTGTGAAGAAGCCTCCACTTCAGTGCTATCCATCAGGCTTTTTTACAAACACTAAATTAACTTTAAGTAAATAATGAATCTGAATGTGTGACTTGAAAAACTAGAGTGGACAAGAAAGTCTGGATTTAAAATACCTAGAACATTAGACTGGTGTGGCATACGGGTTCTTTCTCAAAGGTAGTGTCTGGAGCCTACACCATTCTTCCACATTTCCCATGACCAGGAGAGTCCTGGATGTACTAGCTGAGACAAACTTAATCTGATGTGGTGTGGACTGGGGATTATGCTAGTGAAAATGTTGGGAAGTGACAGAACTATACGGATCAGCAGTGAAATAGAAGTGAAGCAGCTAAAATAATCACTTGTATAGACAAGGAAGAAATAATATTAAGCAGCATGGCTGATTAAATAATACCCCATGAATTTAAAGAAGTGTTAAGATTCAGTGCAGTACAAATATATTTGTAGAGCATTTTCTAGGATGTCAATATACAAACGCTGCAGCAATTACAAAGTAAATAAATGAAATTGTTCTGAGCCAGGTTTCTGTTGCTTAACTATAGGCACCTGCTTTTGAATATGTGGGTTAAATCCAATAATTATAGAATAGGCCACTTATACAGATATACTCATTTGCCTTCCTGGTGGCCACCCACACCCCCCAACAAAAGACCTGTGAGGACAAGCTTGGGAAAGACGACATTTCAGAGCCACACTATCAATGTCTGGAAACAACAGATGTTCATAGAGATTCATCAGAACATAAACAGAGCAGTCTGCCAGCAAGTAAGTATTCATCTGAAACGCAGTGATTTCCATTAGCCTTTCAGGGCTTACTTCACTAAGTGTTTGTAACATCCTTTGACATTGCAGAAAGCAGGTGCTATGGAACTGAGGACGCTACAGCATTAGTACGCATATTCCTGAGCCCATGTGTTTGGTCTGTGTGCTAACTTCCAGGATTTGATGCCTTAGATAATCAAAAACTTTCAAAAATGATTTTACCATGAATCTCACATTTCCTCGCTTTGGAGATAATTTTACATTATGTTTAAAATTATACATGCTTTCACCACAATTAAACCAGTGGAACAAATATTTCATCATATATAACCATCTAACAAAATGATATTAGCACTAGCCCACCTTTCATATTACTACTGTCTCATTCCTCTGGGGTAAAATATGTAGGTACTAAAATATTTTAAAAGAGTATTAATTAATAAAAACTAAAAAATGTGGGTGTGGTGCAGATTAGGCGTCCTGTCTCTGGAAATATATTCTACTGTGGACAGAGTTTTGTGCCTCATCATATTCAATATCAAGACTTCATTACTGGTGGGCACATCCCACACGTGGGTCACAAGGAAATATCCACTAGGTAGAAAAAAGGCAGCTCCGCAGTCTCTTGAAATACTGTCGCCCCAGAGCTGAGCACTGTGTGAGCAGGGAGCTGGAAAGCAGCCAACCCAGCAACCAACATCAGTATCCCCCTTCCAGCCCACTCTCCCATTCTACCAGCTACATACTCAGTGCCTCTATCCAGCACCCCCCGCCCCCAGAACACTCTACTATCCCTATCCCCAGCCCCAGCAACACCCACCAACACCATACCTAGTACTCCCAAGCATCCCCCATACCCCATTCTCCCATTAGCCGCCAACAACAGTACCATCCGAACCCTCAAAGCCTCAGCCTTAGAAACCATTCCTGATGTCTTGTTCTGGCCACAGAGAATTGTGAGATCCAAGCGGGTCACAACATAAAACAAGGTATGGTTTTAGGATTCCAGATGGAAACCACTGCTCTTGACACTTTTATTATGAGAAAGATCCTTTGGCAGCTATAAATAATCACTTACTTCTAAAGAGTGCTAAATGAGATGTATAGAAATGTATTTTCATCCATTTTAGTATATTTTAATTCCATATGATTTGCATATATACTGGACACGTATACGCTATTAACCAATATAGGTTTGTTATCAAAACACATGAAGCCAAAATCATCATTAGTGCATAAAACTCCATTGACTTCACTGGAGTTGCACCAGGAATTAATTTGGCCTACTATTTTTACTATGCCAACTCTCATTGCAACTAGAAGCTCATTGGGCCCAGCATTGAGGGACATGGGGGCCCACAAGGCCTTGTGCAGTCCCACTCTTCTCTCCTCTTATACTTTGTGCAGCAGGACAAGGTCTTTAGTGTGTTTTGCTGGTTAAACGACCATGTCCATTTTGGAGGGGAAAAAGGCGGGGCTAACAGGTTTATATTGTTTACATGGACTGATGGATTGCTCACTCCCTGGAAACACTGGTGGAGGACCTAACCATTCTTGACCCAAAGCAGGCTATGGAGATGGTCCTAAGTAGGTTAGTGGTTAATAGATGTGAAAGAGCTATATTGGGCTGTGGTTTTTGTTACAAAAGCAAAAGGAAAAGGTAATGCTAACAAGAGTAACAAGCTTGGATTCTACAAGGCCATTCTACTTCTATTTTCATTTTAACCAAAACTAAAGATGTTTGGGGGCTATGAAGGACAATTTCTAGTTGACGAATTTTGTTACAATATTTTTGAAGAGAACATTATTTGTCTTGATTTTTCTTTTTCATTAATCAGCTTTCTTCTTGGACCAATATCTGTGAATAATTCTTGTTCGCTAGCTGATTCAACGGCAGTTCATTGTGAGTAGTTAATATTGGAGCATTGACATTTTAGCTGTTTTCACTAGACCAGAACAGGTGCAAGGCATGACCCTGGGGAATGGCAGCCCTGATTCTTCCAAAGAGAAAGGGGAGACAACTAAGAGTGAGTGGCCGCTGCTTTTGAGTTTAGAGGCATTTCATAGTGCCTCTGGCCCTGATGGCCTGACAAATAGCTGCTGGAAGTAGTGGCATGTGCCTTTTACATTGGGTTTCATGTTTAATAAAGTTGTGGCCTGTTGGCTTCTACCACAACACAGTTTCCAGTTTTATTTCCCATGGGTTCCTGGCAAAAGCAACACACAGTAGTTATAATGTGTCATAAAATAAATATTAGCAAAAGCAGATGAGAATCTCAGTTCAATCTGGAGAACACAGTTCCTGTAACATACATCTCTGAAAACAAAAGTTATCATCTGCTTTAGAGGGTTTTTTCAATATTTTTCAATCCAGTATGATTACGCAACCTGCTGTTTTGAATGCCATAGCTAATAAAGGCAAGTACTAATACAGCAGTTCCTTTCACATTGCTTTAGCCAGATTGCTCTTTAAATTAAGAGGCTGATAGTGTTTCTACTGTAAACCCATATTGCGAGGGCTTAATAGCTCCACTGAACACATTGACATCTAGACTTAATCCTAGCATACAAGGCTTCTGTGTATAGGATCAACTTCTATCCAATGTAGGGAAAATAAAGTGCCCTGCCCAAAGGGTGTGTATATGTAATGACATATGCATACACACAACATAAATCATTACACATACCTATGCATAGACATGCATACACGTATTGTGTGTGTGTGTGTGGAGGTGGTCTACATTTATTAAATTATTCAATCCTGGAATAAACTGTGGAGCTATGTAATAAGTAGGTTTCTTGTGCACCATTGGCCACCTGACCTGCACTCTGCTCCATAATCCTTCTCCCCAGGCGTTATGCTACCATCTCAAACCCCTGAGCAACTTCAACTAGCCACCACATTTTTTAATCAGTCAGCCAGAGAAACGTCCTCCATCTCTCACAAAGATGGAATTCCCACTCCCATACCCCAGATCTGGTCTGAAGCCCAGGATGGGACCAAATTCCATCCTGGGGCAGTAACAATGTTTCTGTATATGAAAATGTCACACATTTGAAGTCTGACGCTGATGATGATTTGCAGGGCTAGAGAATGGAAGCATTATACCAGTGGGAAGTGAGAGACTTATTTCTAGCCATGGCACATCTCAAGATAGTGGACTTTAAGTTCATGGCATTTTTAAGTACAGAAAAGCTATTTTAAGTCATTTTGAGGTTCATGGAGCTCCCTCACCGCCTTGCACAGTTGGACTCATAAGGAATGTCCGTGGTGCAGTTAAAACCCTGTGCTTGGCTTCTGCCAGCTGACGCAGGCTTGTGGGGCTCAGGCGAAGGGGCTGTTTAATTACAGTGTAGACATTTGGGCTAGGGTGGAGTCCAGGCTCTAAGACCCGGGGATGTGAGAGGGTCTCAGAGCTCAGGCTGCAGTCCGATCCTGACATCTACACCACAGTTAAACAAACCTGAGCCACACCCCCCCCAGCCCAAGTTAGCTGTCCTGGGCCAGCCACGAATGTCTAACTGCAGTGTAGACAATACCCATCGTAACCTGGCTTTAAATTCAGATGTACTTAGAAATAGTCACAGTAAAATATTTTAAAAACTCTCTAACCCATTGCAAAAATATGTTTTTCCGTAAGTATGTGGCACATAGAGAACACTTAGCTGAGTGGTGTGAAATAAAGGTTTTTATCAGCACTTGTTTGGGGTGACCAGGTCAGTAATTCCAGAATTAAGAAGGGTTTACATGATAGCTCTTAATAGCTCCAGTGGAGTTGTTTTGCTCTACCAGGTCAAAATTACCCTTCCATAAAACCCTTCAATCTTTACTCACAAGAGCAGACCCATTAAAGTTGTCAGCCACCCACAGGGAAATCAGAGACAGACTCTGGCAGCTGCTGGAGCAGGAGCAACGGAAGAGGAGAGGGAGCCAGGCTGGACTTCACCCCAGGCCTTGGACTGTGCCCTAATGGCCCAACCCCTCTATGAGGCAAGTACATGGGGCAGGGTGGGGCTCCTGTGATCCTCACAGCCCAGAGATCCCCCTCCTCTAGTGCCGTGCTCATTTTTACTGGGGAACCAATCTGACTGCTTGAAGTGAGACATATGGAGGACTCTGAATGAAGGGCTGAACCTCTTAGAGGGTCTGAGTGGGGAGATATGAGGAAGAGGAGCTGAGGAAGAGAAGACAGCGCTTTAACATAGATGTTTTGAAATGACGAAAAGCAGTGTGTTTCACTTCACATAATGGCTGTAAAACAACAGCAGCTGTGCAGTGGTTGGGGAACTAGATTCTCTATCTGTAGAAAGAGGGGGCAAAGTCTGGGTAACAGACTACTGAGACAAGGGAGAAAATTGTTTACATAACGCAGGTATGTTGCGGTGGCGTTTAGGCTTCTTAGTGAACCACCAAGATATGCACAGAGTGATTAACACTGAACCAACACCAAGGCAAAGATAAGCTGTGTGCATGTGCAGGGCTGCTAAATTGACTCACAGTGTTGTGTCAGTAACCTTCATCTCCCATCCCCCACTCCACCTTCTCCCTCTGGTCTGTCTTCCCTCACCTTGTCAGGTCTCTGCCTAAGCTGTAAGCTCATTGTGTCTGGGTCTGTGTCTTTTATTCATTTCTCTGTAGGTTACCTAGTACACTTCGGGTATTCGTTGAATAAGTAACAGTACAGGACCTGATGGACCCTTCCCAGGGCAAACACCCATAGGCTGAGGTCTCGTTTCATTTTCTCCCTGGTTAACCCCATGTGGAGTAGGCAGCAGGGCTGTCCCCAAGCCCTGCAGATTCTCCAGAGCCAACGGAAAGGCAGGGCTGTCCATGCATAAGCTCTGTACCTGTGCACTGACTCCATTCCCACAGTGGTCCTACCTGCCATGATGGTGTACCAGCAATGGAGCTTCTACACCCAGCTGCTGCCCTGGGTCACCCTCTCAGGGGATTTCCTAAATACAGAATGGGGAGGGCACAGAAAGAGAATGCAGCTTGGGGAATGATGCCATGGAAGAGTCTGGCCTTCTGTGTAGGTGCACTAGGAGAACCTGGGTGCAGGGTTGGGCTCTACATAGGAGACTGTAATAGCTCTAGGGTAGCCATCAGCGGCCCAATCCTGCTAAAGCACAAAGGGGGGGGGGTTTTGCAGTGTGCAAGCAACAGAGAACCAAACTCCTAATGTATTTAGGAACTGCCTTGGTCTGCTGTATAAAACTTGATTTAAGCCCTTTGAAAGGAGGGTGATTTGAACTTGCGAGACCGAGCCAACCCTGTTAAAGCTATTTAGTTCTATCATGGGGCTGCGTTTTAGTTCATAGATTGCTCCTGTAGCACTATTAGCATCTATTGTGTCAATTGGGATACTGTGCCTACCGAAAATGCGGATTTGGGGTGCATGAGGAATACAGAAACATTGGCCCAGATCATGAAAGGTTTCAAGATGCCAAACTCACATTAATTTCAAATCCCTTTGAGGATCTGGGCCCTTGTCTCTCATGATTGCCTTGTTAATATACCCATCAATATTTATACAGGATGCTACAGTGATTACATAGCAGCTTTACATTAAGTTCATCTGGTAAAATATACATACATTAAAGTACCTATAACACTGATATTTAATTGGGGGAGATAACATTATACTCCTTATAAAGTCCAAAGTATGTGTTTATATAAAACTCAATGTGCACAATAGATACCAGAGAAACTGGGCAAATACTGTATACTTAGTATTCTTTCTTGACAAGGTTTAAGAATAGAATATATTCATGAACTAGATTAAATGTAAAGAACCTGCAATCTGGTGAAACCAAGATAATCCAGGAAAATATAATTTAAGGCTAATACTCTGTAATTTACATAAAGCCCTGTTACTTGCAAGTGCAAAGCTGTATTTAAGTTGTTAACCTTATTTATAGGTTTCTACTTTATTCAACGGGCAGGAGCATTTAGTGTTGTCTCCTGCAGATATGCTATTTGCTTACAGTGCAAAAACATTTCCTTTTACCTTTGGAATGTCTGACTTCAAATACATCGCGTTCAGTTTATAGATTAATTGTGCGATTTTTGTTTCGAGAGGCTCCAGTCTCAGTTTTGCCTGAAAAGAAGTGTAGGGTCAGGTGCCAGGAAAATGCCTCTTTTATGATTTTTTTTTTCATGATAGCCCAGTTTCTGGGAATCAGTGCCCTATTTGAGCTGGGCACTGGATCTCCTCAGGGAGCCAGAGAGGGAATCCTCTCCAAGAGTGCAGAGTGACTGTGGAGCCTCTCCATCGCTAAAACTGCAGTATCTCCCTATTCTTCCTGGAACCTTGCTCTGTGGAGATCAATGACCAGCAGTTCCACATAGCAGCAAACCCACAGTCCCATCTCTCCTGCACCCATCTCATGTGAACATATATCCTACAGGAAGCTGAACTCCATGCAAGGGGTGTGGAATCCCCAAAACTTCCACTCCATCATCCACACACACACACAGAGTCATGCATTATCTGACTACGGACCGTATGAAGGAATCTTAATTAGCCATTTCCTATTTACAATGTATATGAGATCTTTCTCTGTTCCCATGCATAGATTTTTAACTCAAGATGTAGTGTATCATAAATGCACTGAAAATAATCATACCATATTGCCTCAGCAACATGGCTGTGTACACCTGATAGTATGGAAATGTGGTGCAAACACATTTCGATTCCTACCTGTCACAAAGCTAGCGTACAAGGCTTAGTCCTATCCTAACTTCTTGTTCCTTTATCTTGTTTAATTCTGAGCACTCTGAGATACGGCTATATCTCTGTGAACTCAAGTGGATTTGTTCCACAATACATGTATGTATGTAAGACAGATGTATTATGCATACATAGTATTACTGTGTATATACAGGAGTATAGAGTGGAGTAGATAACGCTATACCTAGATGAGTCTTTATGACATGCATTCTTTCAGTATTAAAACTTCTGCGGATTTTGTATATCTGTTAACATAGTTCTAGTCCAAAATTCTCCTCGCATTAGTTTTAAGAGAAAAGTCTTTGTGACAGCTGCTGCTGATTTACAACGAATGTTTAGCCACTCAGGGGTAATTGTATTAAACTAAAAAAAAAACCTGCTGTAAAGTCGACCGCAATCTGATTTTTAATTTACTGCATCATCAGCTACTTTTATGATAATATTTAATCTGCTGAAACAAAAGTACTGCAATATGAATATCTATAACATTGAAGAGAGATTGTTTTTTAGCAGTTCTGCTCTTGGGGTTAGGAGTTGTTAATTATTATATGAATAATCCATGTGGGTAAATTTATTTATATTTGTTTTCACTGCTGTAATACTAAAATAAGTAATGCATTGTATTTCACTGTAAACTGCTAACAATTAAGTATGGAAAGTGGGTATTATAAAAGAAAAAATGAACACCAGTGTTTTGCAATGATGACATTAATGTAAATTCTTTAAAAGTGTGCTGCAATTCTACTAAATGAAATGGTGGCTATCAAATAGCAGTTTCCATTTTTTTTTCCATATAATACATATACTCTTCATGCAGTTGAGATAGTCTTTTTCATGACCATATTTAGCAGAGGAACCACATAGATATAAGAAACATAGAGTGATCTCTTACGGATTAAACTGTTTTGAATTTACAGGCCCATTTCCGATTGTACTAGTGTGTGGGCCTGATCCTGCAGTCCTTACTGAAGCTAAATTCCTGTCGAATGCATGTTGAGTTCAGTGGGATGTTTATCTACTTGAGAATTGCAGAATTAGACCCTTAGAGCCTGATCCAAAGCTCACTGAAGACAATAGAAAGATTCCCCTAAATTTCAGTGGGGCTTTGAATCAGCCCTCTATTGTTTGCCTGTGTTTGTATTCTTCGACACACTAGAATTTTGATAGCTACTTTCCACTAAATAACAAAAAATATTGTTAGGAAGGGTTATTTTTATGTTTATCTTAAGTATTAATTGGTTACTGTAGAAATAATGTGGACCAACGTGACATGAAAATCTCTTTCTATCTATGCCTATATCTAATACCTGTTAAAAGAAAAAGACTTATTTAAAGGAATACACTGTCCGTGCGCCAAACTAACAGCAACAGAAATACGGTGATGTCCTTTAAAATGAAAAGGGAATAAGCATGTTAGAAAAATGTAAGTCTCTCCACACAAGAAGGTATACTGCAAAAGAAATTTGACCTAATAAAAGAACAGAACTGTTAAATGAATTTTCTGTGTTCCAGTCCATTTAATAAAACAGCAGAGCTCTCTTAAATGATTACCTGTGAAAGAAATAGATCTGTTAAAAGAACAGGAAAATATTGGCATCCCTAGGAATGTATATTGTACCATGTGAATTGCTGACCTTTAACAGTCCTGAAACATTTGTATTATATACACCTTCACAAAGTGAAAATATAGCTTTAGTTTTAGTTACACTAACATATAATTGATTACCTATTTAATTTGCGAGAGAGGTCTGTTGTGGAGCCTATTATAATATCAGCAAGTAAGGGTAACAAGATAAACAAAGGTAAAACAAATAATTCTTAATGCTCTGCAACTACCTATTATTTTATCCAAACAACTTCTGCTTTTGCTCTCTCCTTATGGTTGGATGCTTATTCCCTAGGAACAGAGTGGAAGTATCTTTTTTCCTCTGTAATTAGCTTGTTTCAGCGCTCCCACAAATGCTTCCTATCATAAATTTTGCATTGCTCTATGCACAATAATGCACATAAAATTAAATAAACAATTTAATTAATTTAATTAAAATTAAATATTAAACATATTGTGTATAAGAAGCCAGTGTCTTTGATTTAATTGGGCGGGAGTACCCAAAGCAGTTTGGGTAACAGTGAAACATAATTAAAAACAACAAGTACGGTAGCCTCTGGGTATGAAGAATAGTTGGGAGCTTTCTCCTGAGAAAGGTTTATTTAATTAAAACTAAACTAATCTTTGAAAAACACTTGATAAGCATTTCATAATACAAATCATAATCCAAAAATGAAGCTTATACTGCATCTACACGATACAGGAAAATAACCTTAAATAATTTTAATTCTGCTACAAGCTACTTCCTTAGCATGGTCAAAATAATTCAATAAACAGTATGTTTACCAGCTTTAAATTCGCCGTACCACTGAGTTCATTTAGATAAATATTAGTAAGTTGTTTAAAGGTCTAATGGATCCGTAAATTATAAATCTGAGAATTAATGATTTATTTAGACTGTTTATTGCTTCTTATAGTGGTAGATATAATTCTAGGCGAGGAAAACACCATGAACGCATTTAAAAGGCAGCCTGTGGATATGGCTGTGTTGGCAGGTGAGCCCTTTGGCCGCATTCATGTTTCAGTATAAAGATTGTGCTGAGTTTCAAACCCAGCCTTCGACACCTTTCACTCATAATGCACTATATTATTTCAGCATCTCATACCAGGGGAGAAAGAAGTCGATTATTTATAGGGCAGTGTCCCTATCAGTATTTCATGGTTGCCAAATGCTAGTGTTTATATACTATACAGTGATAATTTGAACTCCCTGGAAAACTTGGATCCCTCCCAAGGTGGCAGACTATCCGCCTGGACATCAAAAGGTCTGCTTTGCACAACTGTTCTCAAGCTGGATTGCAAATGCTGACAGGCTTTATAGGTCATTTCAAAACCAAACGCCTTGTTTTAACACTTAGACTGGAGCTGCTACTGCAACAAGCTGCTGGTGCCCACCGGCTATTTAAAAAGTGAATGTACCTAAGTAGATTCTAATTGACACTCTTAGGGCAGTACCCAACATAACTGATTATTACTCCCGTTTCTGGAGAACAGTTTTTAAGTGACCGTATCATTTAACTGACCTTTGATAAATGCGAATATAATTGAAAATGCTACTTTTGGGCCCAGTTGTGCTCCCATTGAATTCAATGGCAAATCTCCCACTGCTATGAATGAGAGGAAGATTAAACACTTCTACTATTCAATTCTGTTGTGTTATCCTTGTTGATTTGGGGGAGGGAAAATTCTTGGGTAGATTCTGTATACTGACTTGAAATTGCTTTGTGTCATATCAGGCCATGAGTTTTTAAACAGACACCCTATTGAAGTTAGTGTCGAGTTGTGTCTAACCCTCAGTGGGTACAATATGGCTCTTGACATGGCGTGTGAATTTCACTCCTGTTGGTAAAAGAGTACTGGCCAAATCCATCGGCCATTACTCAGGTAGACATCCCCGTTGACTCACGGAAGTCCCACGGCAAATTCTTGTGAAAGTCAATGGCATTTTGCCTTGGTAAGGACTTCAGGATCAAAGAACTTTGTGTGTACCCCCACTAACTGATGTCAGGCTCCTCTTCACACTGGCATACACCACATACTCATAATACATACACATACTGATAGGTTTCAGAGTAACAGCCGTGTTAGTCTGTATTCGCAAAAAGAAAAGGAGTACTTGTGGCACCTTAGCGACTAATCCGATGAAGTGAGCTGTAGCTCACGAAAGCTCATACACATACTGTATACATTCTCATTGCGCTTGGCACCTCGTGTGATTGGGGCCATAGTATAGGAGATAGAAACATATGTGGGGGGGGCCAGATTCTTCAATGTCGTGCAGCCACTTTGCACTGCACCACCCGTGGAATCTGGCCATAAAGCTGGCTTATCTGGCCCCACAGGATTGCACCAGTGTAATAGCAATCCTCCCGTAGTGTACAGTCAGCTTAGCAGCTCGTACACACATCCCATCTCCCTGCTGCCAGCATAGCAGGGAAAAGGGGGCACGAATGAAGCCATTTTAAATTAGAATAGCCTGCAGTCTGTCCTAATTTATGCCAGGCAACCTGCTCTACACACAGTTTTAAACCACCTTTGCACACACACACACACACACACACACACCCCTCTAGATTTGCACTGTCTGGAATTTGATCGTTACCCTGGATCTGTCCTGTGGTACATACACAATGAAGCTAGACAGAATATTATCTGTGAACATACAATGTTTCTAACATATATGCCATAGCTGTTATCAAAAGAGGACAGAGCAACATCCATCCTGGTACTATATCACCAGTCATTTAGAACCACCTTGGAAGATATCTATGTCTAGTAGATAATATAAATATAACAAAGTGGGTTTTTTTCCATTCTTCTCAGAGCATGTACATACTTTTCCATTGTGGTTCAATAATTACTGATCAAAAATATAGACTAGCTTTTGGAGTCATGAAATTTGCTAGAAAGAGAGATTATCATCAGAAAGAAATGTGCATTAAAGGAATGGTTCTTCCATTTCCAGAATATAAAACAGACATTGAGAAGAGCAAACAGAGCAGAGAAGAAATGATGGTCATTTGAAAATAAAATATTCCTAAACAATGTAACATTGGATTAACTGTTTCATGTATTTATTGTGAAAGAATATATAAAACTTCACATGAGAAACTATCATTACAAGTGAGAAACAATGGAGAACTGTTGAACACACACTAGTCTGCTTTAAGTTTAATGTTTCTATAGAGAAAGTACAAGACCTTGTTCCTGTTTCTACTGAATCCAAAGGCCAAACTCTTATTGATTTCAGTGGAAGCAGGATTGGGCCCCAAGGTTTTAAACTTTCACCCTACAATGTATTTCAATAATACTGTGAATTTACTCATCTTAAAATATAAACGTGATTAATATGTATTTATTGCTGACAATGCCATTGTGAAATATGGCAAAGAAAAGATAATGATGTAATTAGGGACCTGATCCTGCAGTGTGCCGAATGCCCTTTATTTCTATATGTAAAAAATGAATTGAACATAAAAATGACACATTGAGTACAAGTCTGCACTCATGCGAATCAGACTATTGATAGCAAAAAGGGCTGACTGGACTAGACAGGCTTTCTATGGTCTTCATTCAAAGTGTTCACATAATTCCAGTGAATCTGTTGTGAGTAGTAAATCATGTGAACTCACGATTAGTTCACTGTTTTTAAATTTTCTTACAATGGTGTAAATACATATTCCCCCAAACTCACAATCTAGTTCTAAAGAGACACATTAAAATATTTGCATTGGTTTATCCAAGATTCATTCTAAAAGCTACTTGTCATTCATTGCATGTATAGCACTAACTTAAATTAATGCACAGCTAATTCTGTTATTTAACCACTGAAGATTTACTGGTTCAAATGGTCACTGCCATTCAAGAACAGTCACTTTGGGGTGTTTTTGTGTGTTTTATTTTGTTTGTCTTTACTGGTCAGTAAACTCCTTTGGCAGGTGAACATTTATTTGGGTCTTAGTCTAAACGAGAGAGATTTCCTAGGGAAAAAAATGAAAATGCACCGGCAAAGGTGATCAGGCAATGGAATAGACTGCCTAGTGAGATAATTATGGCATTGGAGATGTTTAAGATAATGTTAGACAAATTTATGGCAGGATTAGTGTAACTTTTTATCCTGCTTGATGCAAAAGGTTGGGACTAAGTGATTGAAGAAGTCCCTTCCAAATCTATCTTCTTTGATGCGGTACACGAGAATAGTATTGCTTAGTTTAAACCCTCTAGCTCCTATCCTGAGTACATTTTAAGTTTATCTTGGTATATCTAAATAAAATAGCTAACATTCTGGGTATTGTTTAGGGCCAAATTCTGACATCCTGACTCAGCTTTACTCAATCTTTACTCATGCAAAATTCCCATTGATTTCAATGACAGTTTTCCCATTGTAATAAAATTCAAGGGACAGATTCTGATCCAAGTTATGTGGGTGTAAATCTGCATTCACGGAGGAAAAAAATCAGGATTTTGGTCTTTACTGTAGTATTTCATGTTCAGGCACAGGTATGTTTCTTTGTAATTCTTTTTTTTTTTTCATAATTTATTAGAAATTGTCAGAATTTGCCTGGAAGTTTTGTAATTTTAAATGAATCTCCCAACTAACTCTTACAAGATTGTGATAATGATACCCTATAACTAAGTAATGCATATCTAAGTACAAAAATCCACTGCAAAGACATAAGCATTGATAAAGTACAAAGGTAAGCCTGATCCTGCATTTTTAGCATACTCGGAACTCCCGCTGAAAGCACTGGGCTAGATTCTCATCTGGTATACATCAGCATAGCTCCATGGAAGTCAAAAGGGAAGTTCGTTGTCTGTCTTTGCCCTCTTTCATGTCAGTGAAATCAATGGAGTTGCATCAGTTTATTACCAGTTGAGGATCTTGGCCACTGTCTCACTTCATTGACTTCACTAGGATTTTGGAGTGTGCAAGGAATGCAAGAGCAGTCATTTTCACTTGGGGTTGACTATAAGATGTTGGTGCTAGGAGGCCCTGGAGGTGTCTGAAAATTAGTACAGCTCCCATCATTTGGCTTTTATCTGTTTTATTACTTACAGGGACAAATCCAGCTCACTTTATTCATTAAAGTCATTGGGATTTTAGGGCTTGTGTTGTGGTCATTAACATAAGGATCCAAATCCTAAACTGTTGTAAAAGCAGCATAATTCTATTGAAGTCTCTATTGAGCTGTAACGATTTACACCAGTTCAGGATCTGGCCAAATGTTCAGCAAAAGACATAGATGAGATACATAAAAACAAAATGATAGGCATTAGTAACTTAAATGGCACTTTTGCGTGTACAATCAGAATGGAGCAGTGTAATAGAGTTTTAGATTCAGCTGGGATTTGTGATTGCCTGTTGTTCTCTTTTTTCATACCTACAGCACTGTGTAGGCCATTAATCTGTTATTGTGGTCTAGGCAATTTTGGTATATGCTTTTAAATAAAACTTCATGTGGACGTTGGCAAATCTGCATACATAACACCTTTTGGGCCTAATTCTGACCTCACAGACACATGCTCTACACAGTGCCACTGACTTCAGTAGAGCTGCTCTTATTCATGCCAGTGTCAATGAAATCAGAATGAGGCTATGTTTTTATCACTCATCTCTGTGAGCCCTATCCTGCTGCCATCGTGGCAAAACTCCCACTATCTCTCGTCATATCAGATTAGCTTCATTCTGTGGACTGAAACAATACAAGAGATGTCAGTGTCTTTGATAGAGCATGTGTAGTCTATCAAGTAAATGGTGCACATTTTAAAAAGTGAAATATAAAAGATCTACATCACTGATGTTCTAATAACTCTGAAAGAGCTAATTTTGTCTATGGGGTACATGTCAGTATCTAAAATGTGTTTACCTGTTACATCATATAACAGATACCTCTGGCGTAAATTTACCTGTGCATTAAACCCTACATAAATGCACCCGTATTTGTTCCCATTCCCACACACCTCCTCCAGATATCTGCGCTCTCTCTCTCTCTCTCTTATATGATTAAAGAAAAACAACAAATTAAATAAAGCCAGAAAACCTCCTTAAAGATATGACTATCAAATCCACCTAAGCAAAGAGATATATTAGATCTCCGGGCTGCTACTCTGCCTATAGTTCACTGCTTGTGCCTAGGGTTTGGTTTTGCACTAGGAAACTTCTCACCCATTTTCCAGCACTGATGCAGCTGCCACCAGTCAAGCTCTAGCAGACTGGACATAGATGACACAGTCGTTAAAATATCTGCATCTGGTCTACACTAGGACATAAACCAATGGTGTATCTGGTGCAGCTGAAAAGTGCATAAGGAATTTCCTGGTGTAGAAAAACCTAGTTCTCACAGTACCTAGCTGGCCCAGAACTATAACTCTTACGCAGGCAAAAATTTCAGGGCCATATTCTGAGCTGGTATACATTGGCAGTGCTCCATTGACTTCAATGGAAATGTGCTAATTAATTCATTCCCTCTGCGGCACCTGTCATTGGCCACTGCCGGAAGATAGGCTACTGGGCTAGTTGGACCTTTGGTCTGACCCACAATGGACGTTCTTATATTCTTATGTAGGAGCTGGCCTTCATGATAGCTAATGGAAGTTTTGCCTGAGTAAGTTCTGTCGAATTTGCCCCATGATACATAACATCAGTGAAGTTGTTTGTGCCAATAACACAGTATGAACCCACAATTTGTCTTAACTCTCATAGATTTTATGGTCAGAAGGGACCATTGTGATCATCTAGTGTGACCTCCTGCACATGTGTGTTGTAGTCAGGCTTTGGGAGGCAGTATAGTCTGGGTAAGATGCTGTGCTGGGAGTCAGGAGACCTCAAATCTATTTCTGGCTCTACGGCTGTCCTCCTGTTGGCTGCTCTCCTATGTAACCTTGAGCAAGTAATTTTGGCCCAGATTTTATTTAGGTGCCTAACTCCCCATTGTGAGGTAGGCGCATAACTCCCATTAAAAATCTGGGCCTTCACCTCTTCGTGCCTCTGTTTCCCCTACAAACTTCTGTCTGTTATCTACTTAGAGTGTTAGCTCTTTGTGCAGGGAATGTCCTATGTTTCTGTACAGCTCCTGGCACAGTGAGAACTTTGATCTTGGTTAGGGCCCCTGGGTGCTATTGAAAAACTCCTAAAAAGCAGAATGTTAATTTTGGGTACTTATTTGTGGTACAATCCACATGAACAACATGTAATGTTTCCATTGATGCATTTTTAAACATTAAAACCCTGTACTGGCCCCACCTTGCAGTCCTTACTCAGGCAAAACATACACTAGAGTCAGAGTTGTATGTTTGGACAAAAGTTGCAGCTGTGAGAAAATACACAGTCCCACTAAATCAGCATGATTCCATTTTCTTTTGTAAATGCGGAAATCTCATGCTATATTTGGCCCTGTCCAGAATTGGTATCCTCTTTAGATGGTACCTTTTTCTCCTTCCAAAGCTTCAGCACTTCTAAGTTTCCAGTAAAGAGCCTTTTGCTAAGTTTGTGTTAACAGTTTGTGTTAACATTACTCACATGTAACAGGGGTTTTACCAGCATCAAGAGAGGGCATAACTGATTGTTGGAAGATTTTGTCAACTTTATTGTAATGAACAACTGTCAAACAATTATGATTTATGTATTGGAGGGCAATTAAAGGGTGCTTTGTTCTTTCCAAAAAGAGATGGCGGATCCTACCTAACCTTAATATCAGTTATTTCCCACATACTGTCCACTATTTCCATATTTGAGCTTACTCATTAGAAATAAAGCAGCCACCATGGGCCTTACTGTTGGCTTTTATGATTCAAATACTATTTCTTTTCTAAGTTTTGGTGGAACCTGGTGCTTGGACTGGAGATGTGATGGAAACCGTGAAGAGATGCAGCTTTCAAGGGGTATTTTTTAAAAAAATATACATTGTCACAGACATGCTCATTCTGCCTGAAAAGGTCCCTCCAGTGAAAAGATGACACCTCGATGTGTGGTGTATTTACATCCACTAGGATTTCCGAGTCATGTTTCTAGTCAATGCGAGGGAATCCCCCCATGTTTATCTCTGCCCCGTGACATTTTATTGATGACAATCGGTTGGATGCATAATGTGAAACCCACAACGCTAATACTGCCAGAAAGTTCTGAGCTTTAGGGGCGATGGTGACTGCAAGAGCTGTGTGTAATATTAGTGAAACAGCTTTGATGTTCGGGCTTTTAAACTTAAATTAAGTGCGAGGGATTTATTTTTTACCTAATCTGAAAGCAAAAAATTGCAGACGAATCCACAAGGAAACAAACCTGTGGGTCTCCCTGGTGCTTGTAAACACATGCAAAGTTAAAGGGCTCTTGGCAAAGTTTTAAAGATGCAAACTCCCATGGTTATAAAACGCTGATGTAGGAAACAAAGCAAGGGAAAGTCTCCAGCTGTGACATACACCACCGCACACTCCAGCTCTGACATTCCAGAGTTGTGGTTGTTTATGAAAGCAACAAGACCAATAAACCAACTAAGCCACTGACGTTTAGGGCACTCCTGAGTATGGAGGCAACCTGTTTTGTACGGGGAAAGAATCTATTCCTGGCGCTATAAAACTACCCACCCCCACCCCCAGGCGCAAATTTACCAATCAGACAAAAACTACATAGGCGGACAGATAAAACGTACCCGACTCTCGGAAGGTTTTTTTGTTTTGTTTTATTGTATTCAAGCCAGCATCTATTTATGTATTTATTTATGTATCTATCTTCTTGTATTGAAGCTAAACCAGATGACATCTGAGCGTAACAGATGTGGTGCAGCCGACTTAGTGATTTTAAAGTGCGCTTTAAGAATAGGCAAATACTCTGCTTCCCCCCCCCCGCCCCCGAAGCTTCTCCAAAAAGCTCAGTGCCGTGAACGTGGGGCTTTTTCGGTCCCTGTTTACCTGGGTATGTTAAACATGTGGGCCTTATTTCCGAGAGGGACAGACCCGTTTCACGCTGAATGGTTTCTCTTTGACTCACTACCTTGTGATGCTCCTTCATTGATCCCGGTGCATTTCAGAAGGTCGGGTTAGCAGCCTGGTGGTCGTTCGCCCCATGTTATCCCTCTGCGAGACTCTTACAAATAAGACTCCAGCCCTTGGAAAGTTTGCTGTCGCTTTGAAATCTGCTCGGCCTGTCATTTGCTCCCTTCCCTGTCTGTGTGAAAGGCGCTGGGGGGGCTCGGTTTGGTTTTTAACTTCCTCGGGGATACGTACCTAGCGCCAGTGTCCTCAAGTGATTTTTCAGAGGTTTGTGATGATATGATTTACAAGTGTAGCTGAGGTCATTGAAAGTAGTTACACAGCCATAAAACATAGCATATCAGACGCACGTCTGTCTTTGTGACGCTGATCTTTCCCCCCCATATGTATCACAAAATAATTCAAATCACCGTGATGGCTTAAGGGAGGAAAAATAACAGTCCAATTGTGAGCTTTTCCCCCCCAACATCCCTCATTTTAAAATACATATCTTGGCGTTGGAGACCCTGGTTTCATTGTATAAGGTCCCGATACGTGGTTGTATTTAACAAGCCGCACTTTTCGCCAGACACTTTGAAAGTTTACCCTGTAATGAAACTAGTCCATGGGTTCACTAGTAAAAGTATCTTTAAAACTCTGCAACCACCTGCCGGGATCTGTTTGTTGGTGTGGGTTAAAGACTGTTATACAGACTGGAGCGGAATAGGCCCTATGAATGTAGGAGGGTTTGTATTGCTGCATCAAGTGCCTGGCTTTCAACAAACATCGGCATGTGATGGTTTTAGCAGACCCTCACGCCTTCCGATTTCACAATGCTTACGCCTCGCCCATGGAGTACTCTGCGCTCTGTCTCCCAGTACAACTGTAGTCCTTCTAAAAGGTAGCTATCAAGTAAGTAGATCAAATCAATTAGCTCCTAGATAAAGACAGAGGCGTCTGCAAGAGGTAGTGATAATGTCGCGATTTGAAATCCAACTAAGCAAAGATCGTAAGAAAACAGAATCAATTCTGTTTGTCTAATCCTTCTATAGGAATATAAAATATGTATGTTAGAGGGAGGCGCACATATATTCTAAACTATATTTTCGAATCTAAAATGCCATAAAGCACTGGAATAATCTGAACACCTCCATCAACTTTTTAATTCACTAAACTTCATCGTTCAAACAAATTATAAATAGTGAAAATTGGTTTCTACAACTCAGATTCTCTGTCAAAAATATCCACGCAAAGCAGTGCAGTAAGTGGGATTTAAAGAGAAAATTCTCTTATTAGCAAGGATGCCAATTTGTTGTTTGCTGTATTCACTTTTTTTCCTTTTTCTCTTTGGTTTTAAAAGAATCGTGGTAGATATTCTCAGAACGGGTTTGAGTTTCAAAGACACTTTTTTAAAATAATAATTGGCATAGTCACTAAGCCATTTTCCTTCTAGCTCGGTTCTGCTGCAATTAACAAAGTTTTTATGCATATAATGAAGTGACAAAGAAACAAAATCTCTTCTCTTTTTTTCTTTTCTTTTTGTCAATGAAGCGGTAGCTCACCTGGTCCAGTAAAGATCAGATCTCAGAGCAAATGACTTCTACTTCCACCAAAGTCTGATTCACCGATTTATTCAACCGGAAGAAAGAGCTTCATTAGCTAGTTTACATACACTCCTTTAAACCTGTTCAGAAAAAGCTTTAGAATACAAAAATACCCCTTCTGTTCTTCTGTCTGTAGTCAGACCACGAAGAATGGTGTTTATATGTTGCTTGACTAACTCTCTTCCTACCAGAGAGGAAGTTAAAAAAAAATTTTAACCTGGAATTCAGAATCCTGTCCCCTGAATTTCAGACCTTTAATCTTTGGCCACATGTTTCGCGATGCTTTCAGATTTAAATGGAAATCTTCATTGTACTTTATATCAGCCCGAATATTAATTCGTAGCTAGTTATGAACGGAGCACGCTGATGGTTTGGTTTGGATTTTTGGTTGGTTGGTTTTGCAACAATATTGTTAAAAACAAAAGCATTCCCAAACTGACTGATTGTTGAGGAAATATTAGACAACCTAGGATTTTCTTTAAAATCCATCCTATTATGTTAGTGCAAGTTCAGAACATAAGTTAGGCAGAATGATAAGAAATAAAGTCTCTTTTTGCAAGTCAGTAAATAACAATTATTGTGCAGCCACACACGTTCATATCAACTTTATAGACTATGGGACAGTAACAGGCATATTCACTCCAAATAGCACAACGATTAAATACTGTAATAAAAAATCACACGTACTCATTGCTGAGAAACATCAGCTGTATTATGCAATATTTCATAGTTAAGTGTGTTACAAAACAAATAAAAACACCTGTTTTAAAGCACATCCCCCCCACCCACACATACACAAGCCCCGGAGCAGAGCTATATTAATATATATTTGGTAGCTTTTTGGGTAAAAGTTGTTTGATCTATATCTGAACTATTACTTATTGGGAAAAGAAAAAAAAACATGGTTTGCTAATATTCTCGGTTAAAAAAAGAGAACAGTCTTTGTTTTAGCCTGGCTTCGGGCTTCTGGGAAGCTCAGAGCTCACAAGGATTTTAACTTCCTAGGAGTTATTGCGACGTGTTTCTTCTCCTAAGGAAATTTGTAATGCATCCTAGAAATTAAGAGCAATCTGACAGCTGTTTCCAAAGGGTATAAAAGGATGGGTGACCTTGAATACATATTTGTTGTTCTTGGGAATTCTGTACAAAATATTTGTCACCCTGATAGTCCATTTTACCCTTCGGAGGTTTCTGCAGTAGTCCAAGCTGGTGTCATGTTTTATAGCTCTTTAATTTTTTTTTTTTAAATTAAGGCTTTTGAAACAAATTCTTTGCAGCAAATACTTCCTTGAATGCATTTTTTAACCCAAAGTAGAACCACCTCCACGGTTTCTTTTTGAACTAGTTTTCTTTTCCTCCCTCAAGCAAGAGACCGGATTGTTCGGGAATCAAAACACTCGCAGCTCTCAAGATAAACCTCATTAGAAATCATTGTAATTGGGATTGTGAAATCTGACCTTTGACCTGTAAAGATAGGTTTCACAATAATGTCTGCTTTGATTCCTGGAAGGAGGCACAAAGGAACAAGCTCCCTGACAGAAGTCATCGGTAGATGCACCTCCAAATGAAGCTGGCTTTAAAAAGAAAGAAAGAAAGAAAAGGAACGTGTGTCCTTCGCCAAGACCAAGGGCCCATCTCCATTATTTTCAGCACCCATTTGAATATGTAAAATACCAGGTTATTGATCTGAGCCCCTATTGTACGCTTCATTCCACGTGTTATCCCCTCAAATGAAGGCAGGAGATGAAGTAAAACTTTCAGTCCTAGGAGGATATTGGCACCATTAGCGCTTGGGCGGAGGGGGGCCTCCTGAGAAAGGAAAATGGGAAGAGAGTTTTCATATGGAATTTGGTGTTATGGTTCTCAGTGCCATGGGGCCAGTGGTGTCCCTGAAAGCTATTGGCAGTCAGCTGATTTCTCCTGCTGGGTTTTGAACTATCTAATTTCTTTAATCAGCAAAAGGGGGGCGGGGGTGAGGTTAATCTGCTGGATATTAAAAAAATACCTCTGGGAGATAAAGGGGTGCAGTGATGATATGACCCTAATTTTCTATTTGAGGGGGGGAGGGGGAAACACCAGGTTTCTGAAGCTAAGTAGATTTTCCAGCAAGCTTGAGCTGCCTGGCCTGTTTTGGCCTTTCACTTGCACCTGAGCTATAGAACTTCAAAGTGCCACGTTGGGATGAAAGAATTGTGCCCTGTGTTAAGGATTCGGCTTCCATGTGTGCCGTGGCTGCGTGTTACACTGAAGCAAGGGGTAGATCAAAATGCCCACAAACGAAAATATAATCTGAAGACACCCGGGCGCTGCAGAGGAGAGAGGGCTACCTTGCTGTTTGGGCTATTTTGTCGGGCTCTAAACTTTTACTGCTGATGTGAGGAAGTTATGTAATGCAGCCCATCCAATCACACCTGGTTCATGTCAGATTATAAAGTCAGAGAACTCCTGCTATGAAAACTATTTGCTTGGAGACCTGTTAACCTCTCAGCCTCGAGAACCCTGTTTCCACCAGATCTCTAAAAGCCTGTGCAGTGTATACGTATAAGTAGTCAAACACTTGCGTGTGATTGTGTGTGGGCGTGTAAGGTGGTATTATATATTCATAGCTACACATGTTATTCCCCAACATATGTGATGGATAGGAAATGAAATCTTTTACCAGGTGGCTCCAAATGGCAGCTATCGAATCCTTGTTCGGTATAGCATTTTATTTATGTAATGGACCTGCTGACTAAAGAAGGATCAATGATTGTTAAATATATAGTTGTGTCGTATTTAACTTAAATTTAATTCTGATGGTGAGATAAGATGTGTCCGATCCTGCTTCCATTTAAATGACTGGCTAAACTCTACTTCAGGAAGGGGGGAATTGATCTGTCTGTGTGTAAACTATATCTGGTGCAAGATCGTCAATATATACGTGTGCATTTGGTTGTACCATGATTGGAAAAAAATTATAAAAAGTATCATTACACTAAAAAGCCTTGCTTGTTTAAATAATCCTCTTTCTTCTTCCTTTTAATCTGGTCTATGTTTTCCTGTCTTCCTTATTCATGATTTCTCCAGCTTTGCTGAGCTTGGATGGACACTTAGTGGTGAAGAAATTCTTTATTCCTTTTGTGACTCCCAAAGTACGTAAGATTTTGGCTACTTGTGCCTTCTCGGAGGCACATTCTACCTTTACTTTTCAAATGTAAATATTACCTGTTCCTTTCCATCCGCTGATGAGATGAGCCTAAAACGTTATTATATAATAACTAGGTTTTCTCTGTGTGCGAAAGGTCTCTTCCCACCGACTTGGAGTAAACAAAAAGTTTCGGCTTTCAAAATACTCCTTACATTTAATGCTACGACGTAAATTCATAATACTCTATTCTTCTAGGGCCCTCTAAGTATAGAAGACTACAATGGGATAACAATCTCTGAAATAAAAGGTTAATATCATAAATTTCCCTCGGGCAACAGAGGACACCGTTTAATAAATGTGTTGCACTAAGATTCGTGATAAGGGAATAAACCTGTGTCTATTATGTAGCCTTATTTTTAAAAAGAAATCTGTATTGAAATCTAAAGGGCGGGGGCAGTGCTCGATGGGAGAGAAAATATGCAGGAATCGTCTGAGGAGGAATAACAGCATCAATAGTAAGTAAAGAAATAAATAACCAACCGTCAGCCGGCATTATTGGAGACTTGCTGGTTGAGCTGTATATCCCAGCTCTTTAGGGAGAGTAATTAGACGATTTTAAAAAGAAATTACATTTTCTCATCTACAGCTCCAGGGAAAGTGCGTGCGAGAGGATAAGAGAAACCCAGAGAGCCGCATTTAGACTGGAGACTTTTCTTTTCTTTTCTTTCTTTCTTTCTTTTTTTTTTTTTTTTGGTCCTCTCCCATATGTGCAGGACAGCACGCTGTTCCTTAACCTTCCTCCCAGCCCAGCCTATATAATAGCAAATAAAAGGAGGGGTGTGGTGTCTGGGTGGGGTTTACCTCTTCGGTAAATAATCCTGTGGCAAGGAGGCGAGGAAATAGCTGTGATGACCGGGGGGGTCAGTAACATGCGATCCTGTCTCATATTGGCAGATGTGGGGGTGAGCACTTCTGTTTTGCAAAGTCGGATGCTTGCTTTGGGCGGGGGGGGGGGGGGCCGCGAAGGGGGAAAGGAAGGGTGCGTCTCAAAAGGCGCTGAGCCACAAACCAGGGCCGTGAGCTCCCCCCAGGCTTGCTTCCTGTTCTCTGCCTGGAGTCGATATTGTTTGGACTTTAGGCGACAGATAGTTTTCTGCCGTGCAGAAGAGGATTTCAGTTTATGACCCAGTACTTTCAAAATCTAGATATTAAGCACTTCAGAGGGCGCCCCCCGACATTGATTTCAACCCAGAAGCAGTTTAGGACTTTTTCAAGTCACGCTCGGCCTGCCTCGCACAGAGATCGGCTTCCCGAGGATGGCAAGAGGGAAGGCTTAGAAGTAGCAACTTGACCAGCCAGTTTTCATGCCCAAACCTGAAGTGATCCTGTCGTGAAGAGTGAAAGAATATATTCCCGCCGAGCCCAACTTGAATGGGAAGCGACGGGATCCAAAGAGGTTAATAACTCTTTGTCCAGCACGTTGTCAAAACCACAGCTCAGCCCCTGATCATTTCCAGTCCCGGACGTGGGGGGCACAGACAGCTTCCAAATGCTTGCCTCAACATAATGGAAGGATCTTTAGCCCTGCCATGTCCTCTAAAGCCTAGAGCTGTAGACAGAAGGGGGAATGGCCATGGTCAATGCAAAGCGTGGCTCTGCTTTACAATATGCACCATCCATACCTTTCAATTGGCCCTTATTGTCAGGGATGCCTGGCCTTGAGTCCGCCTCAAGATACCGCAGCAGATGAGCTGCTTCCCGCTCCGGATCCTGGCAGCCCAGCCCAGAAGCGAAAACATGATCACTTTCAAAGCGGCCAGAAGTACCCCATTCGAAATGTCTGTCCAGCTCTTTGTACATGCGGCTAGTGTGGTTGTGTTTTAAGGCGTCTCCTCTGGAGGGTGCGTTATTTGTTCTAACACTGGGGTGACATCTACGTCTGAACCCCTTGAACGGGGGCACTTTGTGCCCATCAGTCAGCGGATTCGGACTAAAGAAATAGACCCGCTATGAGTATGAAGTTTCTATGCGGAGTTCTGCCGTTGTTTTCTGCTAACACCTAGGGCGCTCTAGGTATATTTTATACACTCGGTGAGCTTCATAAAAGTTGCGTGGTTGGGTTTATAAATTGGATCGCACACATTGAGCTGAGGCATTTTTGCTACCCTGTGGGTCCAAGCCCTGTGTGGTAAACGCACATACACTCTGCGAAAAGCCAGTAATTATTATGGTTACATATTGAACCAAAACTTAACATATGAATGCTATACTTACGCTCAGTAACCTGTGATTACATTTATTTTCTATAATTTCCTAGCCTTCCTGTGTATTCATGCCTGCCCCGGAGTTTTGCCAAATTCAACCCGTTGCAGGGTGAAGACAAGACAAAAGGGGAGGGGGGGACGGGATATAAACCAAGGAACCAGAAAGGTGAGGAGGCATTTCGTCCAACTGATGCACTGAGAGGAAGGGCTGGGTCCATGTTGCAGACACACACTCTCACATCTTCTGCAGTTTCCACGGTATGCATCAGATGAAGTGAGCTGTAGCTCACGAAAGCTTATGCTCAAATAAATTGGCTAGTCTCTAAGGTGCCACAAGTCCTCCTTTTCTTTTTACTCTCAGATCAGTAGGTGAAACAGAGGAAAAGGCTGGAGAAGTCTTTAAAAAAAATTTCACAATGAAGAAACCGCATAAAATGTGCAGGACAAAAAAATGCAAACAGTGCGGCGTCCTCTCTGAGCCATTTCATGGCACAGTCACCGGGACACACAATTACCACTGACTTCACACATTAACCAGTGGCCACAAAGCAACCAGCCAAATTAAACCTGACTTCTCTTCTTAATACGACTGTCTGTTGAGAGCAGAATTTACCCATCTGGTCATACTGTTAATTCAATGGCCGTCTTGTGGCCTCCCTCCCGCCCCCATGAAATAATTTCCGTGGGCGTGGTGGTGGTTTTTTTTAAAGTCCCTTAAGTGACTGGATTTACTTTAAAACTGAAATGGCTGAGATAAAGGCTGAGGACAGAGTGAAAGTACCATTCATTAGGAGATGCTGCTAAGCAACCGACTGCAAAGTAATGATCGTTTTCACTCTAGCCTCTGTATCCTGCCCTGGAAAAAAAAAACACACAACTCCTCTGTGAAAATTCAATATGGGACGACACTGATCTCAAGGAGCTGTCAGACAAATTCCTTTTCAACACGTTCTGGAGCCCTAAATATCCAGAAGGCTGCATGACATTTTCCTGAAGGTGCAGCTGATGTGTTATGATGAGGTGGGTTTTATGTCCTGTAAAAAAGCAAAAGAAACGCAAGGGGGGGGGGGGAGCAGAGGACGACGAGGACTGAGGCATGATTTAGATTTAAAAAAAAACCACACCTTCCTTTTTGAGTAAGACAGTAGTGTGCTTGGCAATTTCATGGCAGAGTCACCGGGACACACAATTACCACTGACTTCACACATTAACCAGTGGCCACAAAGCAACCAGCCAAATTAAACAGTAGCTCCGATTTCTAAAGGGTTCAGTTGGGAACTAAAAATTGATTCGCACTTTCTGTAAGGGTGGTTAGCCAATCGCTATCCTAATCAATTAAAAAAAACCACACAAATCATCAAGCTGTGACTATATATATAAATAAGAACAGCCAGTCTGTATCCTGAACACAGTCTACACTTTATTTCAGACTACAGATTTCTGAACATAATAAAATCTTTGGCTTGTAGCGGCGGGTTCAGGCTCGCAGTCAGTGGATCCAATTCTTCGGGGGGGGGGGGGGAGAGACGGAAATTCACACGAAAAATAAAAGAAAAATTCGGGAGTCAGACATTTACTTGAAAACAAGAGGCAACGACATCAGAAAAAGAAAACAAACAAAAAAACAAACAAAAGAGAGACAGAGAGGAAGAGAAACTGTCCAGCAAATAGAGATCGCTACACATATTTCTTACCTGAAATTAAATATATACAAGGTCATATGATGTTTGGCTATATAGAGATAATTTTTGTAAGTGTTCGGGTTTTTTTTTTTTAATTGGAGTCCTTATACTATGGATAGACAATAGATTTGATTTTAAATAGCACCTGTCCAAAGTCCCCTTCAGTATGTCACTTTTCACTGTTAAGTCCTTTTTATTTCATTTTCCTTTCCTGGCAATAATAATAATAATAATAATAATAATTAATAATAATCAATGCGGACTGGGGCGGGGGTTGCTGACTACTCGCTCTCCTCTTTGTCCTGCACCGTGGTCGTGGAATGGTTGTACAGTCCCTGGGCCATGAGATGAAGAGCCAGGCCGTTCTTGATGCCCGTGGCTTTCTTGATTTTGGCCCGCTTGTTCTGGAACCAGATCTTGATCTGGGATTCGTTCAGGCTGAGTTCCTGGGCCAGGGTCTGCCGCCTCTGCTCCGTGATGTAGCGGTTGGCCTGGAACTCCGCCTTGAGTCTCTGCAGCTGCTCGGCAGTGAAGGCTGTTCGAGGCCGCTTGTCCTCCTTCTCGTTCTTCTTCTTCTTCAGTTTCCGGGTCCGCGGACCTAGGGACAGAGACCGACAGAAACAGGGGGGCGGGGAGGAGGAGAAGAGAGAAAAAAAGGGGGGATAGCTGTTTGAAATGCATCCTCGGATGTGAAATGTGCGATCCCTCCGTTCCTCACCCCTGGGCAAAGCTTCCTCCTCACGGGGCGCAGCCCCCCGCTTCCCCAGCATTTGCTTTATTCCCATACCCCTCTGCCTGTCCTTGAGGCAGAGCCTTCTCATTGGCATCAGTTTGCAATAAAAATGGCCGACTTATTCATTTTTCTCCTCCCCCCCCCAAAAAAAATAATGGCCGCCAAAAGCAGGCCATCAAATTGCTTTCTATAGTGGGTGATGAGGGGGTTATTTGGGGGGAAGGTGTTTCTTCCCCCCTCACCTACCCACAGTGTAATTCACGTTTATGTTCAGAATAAAGGCTAAGTTGGGGGAAAACCTGGCAAGTTAAAACCAGCAGTGGCTTGAGGGTTTTAACAGTTAATTCTCATTATAGAGGGACCCTACGCGGAAAATTCGCTGAGTTGTGGCCCTAGATAAATATACTGAGGGCACAATGAGCTCCGGCACTGATTTAAAAGGACCAAATAATCTACCCAAAATAATAACTAATAGGAGGTGAGCTAATGTATTATCATTAGTCTACTTGTGAGCCTCGTTATTTGTGTTACTCCAAATCTAGTCTCCGTGGTGTAGGTAAGAAAGTCTGTTTTGTTTGGGCAAAACTGGATAACTCAAAACATGTATATCGTGGATCGTGACAGGACAAATCTTTGTATTTGCCCCCCCACACACACACACACCGCTTCAAATGAAACGGACGCGGGGATGAAAATATAAACCCCATTGATGTGCCCCCAATAAACTCCATTCCACTCGTAAGATCTTTTTGAAGCAAGAGGATCATGACAGGCCAGACAGCACAGAAACAGACTGTCTGAAGATTCTCTGTTTTAATTTAAAATTCCGGAATCCGAGAGCTCAAATAAACCCCTGCGAATATTTAGACCGCAAACTTAATGTTTTGCAACCCTCTGTGAAATAATCAGAGATATCTCCTGCCGTTCTGCAAACCTGACGGGAGGCGCACCAAACATCACCTTTCCTTTTTCGGTCACCTCTGAACGCCTGATCCTGCGAAAATACCCCATTTGCCCCCATGTCCTCGACTAATCCGTTACAAAAGGAAACGAATTCTATCTCGGGCGTCCTATCGCGCTTCTTTTGGGGGGGAGGGTTGTACCAGAGCGCGCCCCACTTGCAAAGAGGGTGCAGTCAAGTCAAGACGAGAAGACGCCGTTGCACAAAAGATAGATACACAAACACACACACACACACGCTGCGCTGTCTCTGAACACGCCACCTAAGGGGGGTTCCGTTAACCCGAGGAGTTGGAACAGCGAAGTGGAGTTCATTTGCGGAGCGCGCATCTCCACCCCCCTCTGATAAATACATTCAAACTCCTCACTGAAGCCGGAGGATTGCTCCATACACAGCTAGCTTTGGGCTAGCTGGAAGAAAAGTGCCCCTGTAATCTAAACTGGCCCCGCGTTCCTGGAAAATCCCCCACCACCTTGCTCAGTTTTGACGAACACGAATTTTAGACAAGCCCTGCAGAGAAATGGAAATACTTCCCCTGCCGCCTAGTGTGTTAGTATAAACTAATACTAAACAGGATCACAATAAAGACTCGCCACCGTTAACGAACAAGCTCATTCTGGATCGCTCCTGTTTTCAGGGCAGCGTGCGCATTATCGCAGAGTAAATGGTATTTATTCCATCACTCGTCCGAGTGACTGTTCAAATCCATTGGCTTTATAGATGTTAATTTAACAGAAAATCTCCCTCCTCTCCCTTTCCCTCTGTTTCTAAAGAGAAGTGGGGATATTATAACGAATAGGGGGAAACGCACATTTGTATCCGTGTGGAATGCGTTTTAAATGGATTGCAGATTGTATATTTCAGTTCTGCCTCTCTCGGCAGGACACTTGGATCATCCGAATGAGTTACTTCTCCTGTTTATAGTCTCATTGGAAACCCTCCCCTTATTAATGGTCAAATCGGGCTTTTCAGGCCTTTCTTTAAAGGTATAAATGGAAACCTCTGAACTTGAAACACCGATAGTATGTGCGGGTGTAAAAATAAAAGGCTCTGGCACCAGAAAAGTATTCCCAAAGGCAAGGTGAATGCTCAGAGCTGATATGTAGTCATCTAGAAACAGATTGATAAAGGGTAAGTCCAAGAGGATGGAAAGCATAAGGCTGGCTTTGCAGGCTGTTGCATTTTGACTTCCAAACAAATCCTGTGAAAGGGGTTTTTTTAGGGAGGAATTTAAAACAATTTCTGAAAACCTCAAGGTTTTGATCCAAAGCAGGTCAAGAGCTGGGGAATCCAAATTTTAGGGAGACAGTCTCCCCTCACCCACCCACCCACAGTCCCAGATACCTAGGGGAGGAAGACAGTAGGCTTCCTAGCTGAGAGTAGGCCTAAAGCTCATCTCACAGGGCTGGTTTGTTTGTCTCAGAGATCTCAGGGCACGTTTAGGGAACCCGGGGGAATATATATTAATATATATTAATCCCCGCTTTATCCAGTTTACTAAAGGGGGGGGGGTAATAAATCTCTTATCACATTATCTCCTGGTTGTTCCAGACCCTGCAGAGGCTGCTTTGAAAAAATTGCACCGATCTGATCTCAGCTCCTTTCCCTTTGGAAACTGAAATTTGCCATTGTAATAAAACAGCAATTCTGAAGGGGGGTGCACGATAAATACACTTATACCTAGATAAAGTTATAGATATATTCAGCCCCTGGTCCTCGGCTAGCCAGAGCTGCACCACATACCAGTCAGGGGAACACAGGGCCAGAGCCAAGCGCAACAAAGAGAACGGTGCACATTCCCAGCGGAGGTCTCTGGGACTGGGTGCCAGAGAGGAGATTTTGCAAAAGGAAAGTGTAAAATACTTTGCATGTGGCGGCATTGGGAAATGGTAATAAAATCATTGCCCTGCCCAAGGCCGAGAGCTAGGAAGGCAAGAGCCTGACAACTCAATCAATCCCTTTAGTCAATCAAACTGGCTTTTCTGAGTTTCAAGTCGCTGGACGTGTCAATAACAGTAGGAATCTAGATGACTCTGGCTGATACCAGCAAATTGATCACTTTCCGTGGACGGAGCTAATAAAGGGAAGGAGCACAAGAGAGAGTGAGTTAGCTAGCCACCAGCCGGGCATTTGGGCTAGCTCGCCACTCCTCTGCCTTCCCCGGCCCTGGCCCTTGCTCCCACCAAAGTGGGTTGATTCTTATTCTGTTTTATTATTAAGCTTACTCTCCCCCACCCCCGCCGGTTTGGACGAAGGTTTGCGGCCAGAAACGCTGTCTCGTTGGGGAACTTCCTTGCCCGGGACTTTTCCGGAGCAGTCTGATCTACATTCCTCTCCTCTAGCCACAAGCTGGACTGGGAGGTAATTCTGGGAGACCCTTTAAAAGTGACCCGGGTCACCTGATTTGTTCCATGTCAACATAATTAAAATAAGCAAACGGAACGCTAAAGGGACTTGCAAGAAAATAACAAGCAGCAGCAGAAATATCTCCGGTCCCAGAGAATCTGATCTTGTTTTTTTCTTTTTCTTTGTTTCAGAATATTTTCTTCCCATCTTTTTTGAGAGGGGGAGGGGGAAATAAATTCCCCAAACAATAGCAGATATTATCCTTAAGAAAAGAAAGCTCCTTGGCCGCTAAAACCTCGAACGAACATAAAACCCCGCTTGTCAATATGCGACCTACAGGCCTGGTTTTCTTTTGCTCTGGGAGAGGCCCATTTTGCTTTCCCATAACAGAAACATTTTTGCCTGAAAGCATTTCTCTCATCCGCCCCTTCTTTCTGCCTTTCAGAACCGTACCCCACCCCCAACACCCTTTCAAATATATAATACGTTCAACATGTGTCTCTGATCTCCCCCTCCCATTCTCCCCCCCACTCATCAGCACACAATAAAAATAAAAAATCTACTGCCTTGCTTCACAGCTACTGTATCTGTACTCCCAGTCCCAACCGAATCGGAATAAAAAGCCCCCCACCCCGGTGAAATATGCCAGATCTGGCCTCCTGCATCAGAATTCGGGAGTTTATGGGGGGGAGGGCGGAAAGTTGGGGCAAGAGGAAAAGATTTCCCCGTGCCCCCCACCCCAAATCATGTAATCCCGAGCGCGGAGGGCTTGGCTGTGTGACCCAAACACCCCCAGGCTCTATAGCATTGCTCTTTTTTTTTTTAATACAAATAAAAAATAAAAAACCTACAGACGCTAAAGAAGGGGGGGGGGGGAGAGAAAAAAGAAAAGCCACGGCGTATTATGTAACAGCTAACCGGTGCGATCAGCGAAGTGGTTCTTACCCGAAGACGGTCTGTCTGAATACCTAGTGCAGTAAACCCAGGCAGGCCATACTAGAGGCTGCTGAGAATCGCTCTTTACAACAGGTCCTCCATTATTAGAGCCCATGAGCAGGATGGCGGGGTTGGCGCGCTCCCCAGACTTCGCCGGGTTAGTTCCACTCCCTTCGGAGGGTGGCTTGGCGGCCGCTACCGCTGCTGCTGCCGCGGCGGGGTTCGCTTTAGAGGCAGCAGCTGCAGCAGGAGGCGCCGAGGAGGAGCTGTCGGGGTTACAGTTTGAATCCGGGCAAAGGAGAGAGGACGGGTTGGATGGCCTCGTTATCAGTGGGTTGGCGTTTTCTCTACCTGGTGTCTGACCGCGATCTCGGTCTCTGTCCCGGCCGCCGCCGCCACCACCTCCTCCTCCTCCCGCCGCCGCCGCTCCGCCGACGATCAGCAGCGTCTCTTTCTTGCAGCCAAAGTCCGGCCTCAAGATGTTGTCGATGAAAAAGTTGGTGGTGCGATGGGGCTGCGGCGGCGGCTGGTGGTGGGGCATGGGCAGGAGGCAGGGCGCTGCGGGCGAGGAAGGTGCGTGGCTGGGGGAGACGGGGACGCTTTCTCCATCGCTGCTGCCGCTGCCGCTGGTGGTAGCAGAGTCTCGGTGACTTTTACTGTCCGGCTGCTCTTCCATAATCAGCCCCCGCCACGGAGATCGCTGCCTTTCCCTCCCCCCCTCCCCCCGACACGCGCTTTTTATTCCCACCCCAGTGGGTGGTGGGGTGAAAAAAAAAACACCCACAAATAAAATCCACTTGTTGGCTTGGATCTGACCTAGAGAGATGGGTTGGTGGTGGGGTTTGTTTGCTTGTTGTTGTTGTTTGTTTGTTTGTTTTTAAAGGCAGCTAGATCCAAAAGCACGGAGACACACTGGAGCGAATTGGGTTTTGGATTCGTTTGCAATTACCTGCTATTTCCACCACCACCCAATAAAATAAAAGAACAAAGCAGCTCCCCCCCCCCACGCCCGCCCCCCCCCTCCCCGAATCGCCTTTAAAATCTACCCATCTGCCTACAAATACTGTAGGTTTTGGTTTCCCCAAGTGTCATACTCTGCTTTGCCCACAGATCAGGCTTGGCAGAGTCTTCCAGCGCCAGCTTGCACAGCGCCTGGGTATTTTTTTTTTTAATTTTTTAAAGCAAATCTCTGACAGCTCCGATCTTTGCAACAAACTCTCCCTAAAAAATCGCTCAGCCACACTTTTTTCATTCGAACCGGAAGCACGTGAGGCTGGCCCGCACGTGGAACGAGCCAATGGGGAGCGGGAGATCTCTCTGAGACCCCTGACGTCCGCCAATCGCATGCCTCGGAATTTTGCGGATAAATAATCCGTGGGGTTGGATAAATCGGAGGGAGTTCAGCGCTCTTCCCTGCGCATCCATCCCAGGCGCTGCTCCCACCCACCCCTGCGTGGGGCTATTTATTTATTTATATTTGCTGGAAGCAAATATAAAATCAACTCCATAAACAACTTGTTCAAGTAATGTAGGATTACGTACGTGTTTAACCCATGCGACAGGCAGGCACTGGAAGTGTTGATGGCAAATACTTCGTAAAAGTGATTTTCTTTCTTTCTTTCTTTCTTTCTTTCTTTCTTTCTTT